>NC_080417.1:39965358-42423679 GCF_029873635.1 Malania oleifera
AAGAGAATCACTATACAAGCGATAACACAGATATTCATATATTCATTCCAAATCCCTGAAGAATACAATTATAGCAGTATCTCACTCCCCCATTTTCCCCATTACATTGTCACACCCTAACATCCTCCCCCACTCAATTTATCGACGTCCTCGTCGATGTGTTGTAGACGGCCTTCTCACTCTTCTGATGTCGATGTAGATGTCGTTGACTACGAATTTCTGAACTCTTCAATCTTCTGTATAGCATGCTGAAGGTTGTCTGCTGTTTCCCAACTATTCTCTTCTTCCCCCAGTCCTAACCACTGAACCAGAAATTGTTGTTGTTGACGACCTTCTAGATTGACGACTCTGTCTGCAATGATCTCCTGGACTTCTTTGGTGACAGGATGCCTTCTGGAAATTGTTGATCTCCTTAATTTTTGTCGGTGCGGGTCTGCTTCATCTGTGTGGAATGGCTTTAAATTGCTTACATGAAATACGGGATGAACTGGACGTCTGTGGCTTTTCATCCACTCGGGTTGCTCAAGCCGATAAGATGCATGTCCCACCTTTTCGATTACTTTGATTGGACCTTCGTAACGACGCAACAGCCTTTTATCCTTGCCACGAAGAAAGCGAAATGTCTCCGGTGGCACTTTTACAAGAACCAGATCTCCAGCTTCAAATTGTTGTGGTCGTCTCCCTTTGTCAGCCCATTTCTTCATGCGTTTGGATGCTTTTTCTAACTGAGCTCGAGTGACTTCGATGTTTTGCAACCAATTTTTCGTGAATTGGTAGGCTTTTGGGCAATTTCCTTTGTATGGACCATCCAGAGTGTGTGGAAGAGTCGGTTGTTGACCTGTCACAATCTCAAAAGGGCTTTTATTAGTTGCAGAAGATTTCATAGAGTTAAAACAGAATTGTGCTGTGTCTAGTAAAGTAACCCAATTCTTCTGATTGGAGTGAACAAAATGTCGCAAGTATTCTTCCAGCATCCCATTAAAACGTTCAGTTTGACCATCTGTCTGTGGGTGATAGCTCGTGGAAAGATTAAGGTTTGAACCCATCAAGCGAAAGAGTTCACCCCAAAATCCCCTCGTGAATCTAACATCCCTATCACTAATTAAGCTTTCTGGAACACCCCAATATTTCACCACATGCTTGAAGAATAACTGAGCTGTCTTCTCTGCTGAACACGGCTTCGAGACTGGTACGAAAGTTGCATACTTTGAGAACCGATCAATCACCACCAAAATTGTGTCAAACTCCTCTACTTTTGGCAACGAGGAAATAAAATCCAAAGAGACACTCTCCCATGGCCTAGCAGGAACTAGCAATGGCTCCAATAAACCTGAGGTCTTCTTTCTTTCTACCTTGTCTTGTTGACAGATCAAGCACGTTTTAGTATAACTCATCACATCATCTTGCATATTTGGCCAATAGTACCCCTGTGTAATCAAAGCATGAGTTCTTCGCCATCCCGGATGACCAGCCCACAACGTATCATGACACTCTTTCAGTAAGGTTTTCCTCAAGTTTCCAGCTTTAGGCACATAGACTCTCCTGCCTTTAGTCATTATCAGTCCATCTTCTACCCAGAATTGTCGTGTCTTCCCTTCGTCTATTAGTTTGCTTAGTGACTGCGCCTGCTGGTCTGTACTTAAATGTTCCTTGATAAGATTCTTCAAAGGTAGCGCCACCCTACTAGTTGATAGATGACTGATGATTTTCAATGCTGCCAATTCAGTTTTTCTACTTAAAGCGTCGGCCACTTCATTCGTCTTTCCCACTTTATATTCAAAAGCAAAATCAAATTCAGCTAGCTTCTCCTGCCAACGGGCTTGTTTTGACGTTAGTCCAGGTTGTGACAAAAAATGAGTAACTGCTACATTATCGGTTTTTACCACAAATTTGGACCCCAAAAGATAGTGCCTCCACACCCGAAGACAATGTACCACTGCGAGAAGCTCCTTTTCTTGTGCTGTATAATTCCGTTCGGCACCCGACAATTTTCTACTTTCAAAAGCAACTGGGTGCCCTTCCTGCAAGAGAACTCCCCCTAATGCAAAGTCTGAGGCATCTACTTGCACTTCAAACGGTTTTGTCACATCAGGAAAGATTAGCACAGGATCTCCTACAATCTTTTCCTTTAATTCAACAAATGCTGATTGGCACTCTTCTGACCACCCCCATGGTACCCCCTTCCTCAATAAATTCGTTAACAATACAACTCTTCTAGAGTACCCCTCTATAAACTTCCGGTAGTAGTTGGCTAGACCCAAGAAAGATCGCAGTTCTCTAACGGATGTAGGTGCTCGCCACTCCTTGATAGTTTTTACTTTAGCTGAATCCATCCGAATCTGGCCCTCCTCAATGATATGCCCCAAGAATTTAATACGCTTTTGAGCAAAAGCACACTTCTCCCCTTTTACATATAACTGATTTTCTTTGAGTTTTTGAAAAACCTTTCGAAGATGATCTTTATGTTCTTCTAAGGATGCGCTGAAAACCAGTATGTCATCAAGGTAAACAACCACAAACTGATCAAGGTAGTCCCGAAAAACCTGATTCATTAGAGAACAAAAGGTAGCGGGTGCATTTGTTAGCCCAAAAGGCATGACAAGGAATTCAAATGCTCCATACCGTGTGACACAAGTGGTCTTCGGTTCATCTCCCTCAACAATGCGCACTTGATGATATCCCGACCTCAAGTCCAGTTTCGTGAAATATCTAGCTGCACTTAACTGGTCAAAAATATCAGCAATCAGTGGAATAGGATACTTGTTGCGCACGGTCACCTTATTAAGAGCCCGATAATCTATACACAAGCGCAAACTACCATCTTGTTTCTTCTGAAATAACACTAGGGCCCCAAAAGGTGCTTTTGAAGGCCGGATGAACCCTGCTGCAATAAGATCATTCAGTTGCCTTCTAAGTTCAGCTAACTCAGGCGGCGCCATTCGATAAGGGGCACGTGCTGGCGGCTTTACTCCTGGCAAAAGTTCAATTTCGTGGTCAATCTGTCGTCGCGGTGGTAAAACCCCGGGTAGCTGTTCCGGGATCACCTCCTTGAACTCTTCTAACACTTCCTTAATCTCAAGTGGATATTTCCCTACTTCTGCATCTTCTGAGACTATTGGTAGAACCACGAAAGAAGATTCTCCCCTTTTTACTCCCTTTTTGAATTGGAGGGCTGAGAGCAACTTCCTCTCATCAAAATTGTTGTAGGCTGCAGGGACCGCACAAGGTGCACTTCCCATTATCACAAGACAATCCGCAGCTGGGATCGGCATTGAGCGTGTCACTTTAAGAAAATCCATCCCCAATACCACATCAAAGTCGTCAAGGGGTGCCACAGTGAAATCAACTGTTCCAGACCATGATCCCATTTGGCATGCCACTTTAGGTACCACCCCCACCGTGGTTAATGCTGGAGAATTCACTGCTTTTATCTTGCCCACATCTTTATCTACTTGTAATTCTAACCGTTGAGCTTCAGAATCAGCAATGAAATTATGAGTGGCCCCTGTATCAATCATGGCCCTGATTTTCTTTCCATTCAAAAGTAGATCCACATACATTAGTCCCTTCTCCTGAGACTTGTTGTGAATTACTTGACGCTCTAATGCCCCCAAAAATCTCAAGGCTCCCACCATATTCGGTTGTTCTTCTGGAATTGCTGTCGAGGTTTCGGTTTCCCCTCGAAGGGCCTTCATAGCATTCAAAGCCTTACGATCGGGGCACTCCGCCACTCGATGTGGTCCACTGCAAAGAAAACAAGAGATCGGTCGACGCTCTCCACCCCCTGTTCGTCCGCCCCTCCACTCCCTATTCATGGGCGCTCTTTTATCTTTCCAAGAACTATTTGTCTCCTTATCCCTTCCCCCATTTGTGGGCTTATACACTTTGTTGGGACGGGAATCATTGTTGGCAGATGTAGGGAAATTTCGCTTCCCAGAAGTATCTGAAAAATCATCCAACCGTTCAGCAGCAGCGAGGGCGGAAGAGAGATCACCAGCACCTTGCCGACGTATTTCATTTCTTGGCCATGTCTTCAAACCCCGAAGAAAATGAATCAGTTTATCCGATTCAGTCATGTCTACAATGTCCAACATCAAGGCTTGGTATTCCCTTACATAACTCCTTAACGAGCCCGTCTGTTGCAATTCCATTACTTTGCACTTCGCTATATACTCCACATTTTCTGGATAGAATTGGGCCTTCAATGCCTGTTTCAACCCCTCCCATGTGTTAATGACACATCTATTGTGCTGAATATCATTCCATTTAGTTCTCCACCACAATTTTGCATCCCCAACCAGGTATACCGTTGCCATATTAACCCGGTCCACTTCTAAATCCACTCGGGAGCACGTGAAGTAGTGTTCCATATCAAAGAAGAAATTGTCTAGCTCCTTTGCATCTCGTGTACCCCCAAAACTTTTAGGTTCCGGTACCTTCCATCGAGAACTCTCATTTGGATGTGCAACTGGCCATCGGGCTAACTGTGCCACTGCATTCACTTTCGCAGTGATCTCTTGTAAATCCCTCTGGACTTGGACCACCGCACTTTGGACATTGCCCATCTCCTTCAAATCTCCCTTCAAAGCAGTAACGGACACTTTAACATCTTCTGTAAGGAAATCAAGATTATCCGTTAGCTCCCGTAAGGAGGCCTCAAGCTCTATTGGCTCTCCCCGTTGGGACGAAAGAGATGGCAATATGCCCTCAATATGTTGTAGCCTACTCTCAAAGGCTTCCAACTGCTCGATACTCTTCTGGAAGGCCTCAAGCTCTCTTGGCCGTTTCTCCAGGGATTTCACACTTGGAATGAATTTTTCAAGTTCCTCAAGTCTCTCTACGACTTTTGATACCCCATAGAGATTTTCTCTAGGGTTTTCTTCGGCGGCCTCAAGCTCTGTTGACCCGCCTTTCTCTTTTATCAATGTTGCCACCAACCCTTGGAGGTCACCGCACGTTGTCTCCAGGGTTGCGAGTTTTGTCTCAAGCGCCTCAATGCGCTTCACTCTTCCTGACTTATTTCTCCTAATCCCACGCATGGTGCTCGCACACACTGTGCTCTGATACCAACTGTCACGGACCCCCAAAATGGGACTTAAGCAAGGGCCGTGTGGCACTCGTTGAGAGCTCTCCCTCGACAAGTCAGCCAACTCTCACACGTTCAAGCCTGCAAGCACGAGCACCAGGTGAGTCTCAATACTCAAGGAAAACAAGAAACAATAGGATTTCACATGAGCAATATATTCTTATACACCGAATAAGACTATAACAATCAGAGACATCATAATCCAAGGCAACAGAACACCACAATGAAAAGAACTACTTGTATTATTCATCTACAAGAGAATCACTATACAAGCGATAACACAGATATTCATATATTCATTCCAAATCCCTGAAGAATACAATTATAGCAGTATCTCACTCCCCCATTTTCCCCATTACATTGTCACACCCTAACACTTTGCTAAACTTAGAAGTTTTGATTTAGCTGAGTAGATAATCTGGTGGTCACACAATCCGCACCAAAGAAATAATTATCCAGGTCATCCAACCAATCTAAGAAAAAATGAGGACTTGAACAACCATTGAAATCAGGAGGACACGTAGGCTTTATCAATCGTTGAGAATTGCCAACTAGTTGGGAACTAGGCATGTGGAATTAACTCATCATATTTTTTTTAGGCAGAAAGAAAATATAGACCAATTCTGCAAATTCAAACAAGTAATAGATAAAGCAACATTAAATCAATTTCTGAGGAATCTGAGTAGTGTAAGTTCATCCAATGTTACTGAAAGGTCCTTATGCGGATAAGAGATACTTCAACCCTTTCACTTCAATTTCTCGCAAATGCTTCAAGAAAACTCCACAAACAAACATGAAATAGGGTGCTGGCAGTCCAAGTTCTGGCTCCAAAATACCAGCAGTACAATGGCAGCCCAATTTCTTGCAAATTATAACACAAAATATGAACCAAACATGATCAGCCAGTTTTCTTTCGAGTAACTTCAAAATCTGAGGATGAGAAACCAAAATATCGTTGCTAAACTCATTTTCTTGCAATTTCAGAAAATGCTGTAGACTGGTAGTTTCTTCCATGCGTGTTGCTGCGCATGGGGTGTGTGCACCCCTGGCGATGAAATTCCATCTGGTGGCAGACCAAGGGTTGGTGATCCAAATGGTGGTGGGTGTGTCAAAATGACTCCAGAAAAGTGGGATTTTGAAGGGGGTCGTCCAGGAAAGTTTTCTGGGTGCTTTCTGGTGGCTGGACAGTGATGAAACTTGAGGGGACTGTGTTTCAGGGGACACTGTCATCAATGGTGTAGGTGGTGGTGTGAAGATCTTTGGGAAAGGAGGTTCTTGAAAACTGGTGACATGACTGTAATTTTGGAGAAAGTTGCAGATGGCAGTGTCAAAAGCTTCCCCTGCAATTTCTGATGCTTGAGTAAGACTTGTAGGTGTGCAACCATACTCACTGTTTTGGAAATTAAATCAAATAACTGTTCCCTCTTTCTGGTCTGTGACAACAACGGCTGTTCTGGTCTGTGGCTTTGATGGCTGCAACAGGTATGGTTTGGCTATGGCATGGTAACAGGGGGTTGGGCTCTGATACAAATTGTTGTAGCACAGCAACAACAGAATGGAGTGAGAAAATTGAGGGGGTGAAACTGAAAAGAGAAGGGAAGAGGAAGAAAGTAAAGGCAGGACGGGGACAGGACAGAAGATCAGAAACAAAAATATGGAAAAAGGGTTAGAGGGATGGAACAGAGAAGAACAGAGAGAAGAAAGAAGAAGAAGGAAGGAGAAGAGAGGAAGGGCTGCACAAGAGAGAGAGAGAGGGAAACTGAACTGCAAGCTGATTCAAAATGATAACTGATTCTTTCATACAAAACAAAGTACTTTTACATCAAACATTATGAAAAAAAAAATATTTACAAAACAACAATCAGTGGCGGATCTGTGACTTGTGGTCAGTGGTGGCTGAGATTCATACATAGTACTTTTCTTTTAAATTTTTTTTTATATCTTATGGGATTAACTTTTTTTTTTTTTTTTTGCAGTTATTCATTTAATATTATAAATTTTTTGTCAATTGAGTGAGGGCAATAGCGCACATGCAAACACATGTGAATCTGTCCATGGACCGAATGAAAACAAGAAATTATAGAGTAACCCCAAATCACTTAAAATACAAAACTACCCTAAACTAATTAAATGTCTAAAATAGCCAGAAATTTTCCTAAACTAAAACAAATATCCTGGCTATCATATAAACATTTACCCCCCTTTTGGTTTGTGGAATCAGGTCTGGAATGGAATTGAATTTTAGGAATGAAATCGCAGTCTTGCATCTGGATTGTGGAATTAAGGGTGGAATCGTACTCCAGTCGGTATGCAATTCCTGTGAATGGAGGAATCTTGATTATACTCTAGATGGGTTGGAATCAATTGTCCTTCTATAGAATCAGGCTAATTTATAATAAAGAAAATATTGTAAAAATAACAACAAATACAAATAATACTAATTATTATTACTATTATAATAAAAAAAATAACAACTACTAATAATTGCCATAACAGTAATATTTATTATTATAAAAATAATAATAACAACAAGAACAATATTAATAATAAAGAAGGCCAAAATAATAATAATTATTATTTTGAGGATAATAATTGCTATAAAAATAATAAAAATAATAAGTAATAATAATTACAATAAAAATAATATTTGTTATAATAATAACAAGAAGAAGAAGAATAACAATAAGAAGCAAAAATAGTAATTATTATTGTTTTAGGGATAATAATTTTTATAAAAATAATAAAAAAAGTAATAAAAAATAAAAAAATAATAATTACACTAATAATTACTATTATGAAAATAATTAAACAATAACAATCAAACAAAAACAACGACAAATAATACTGATTTATTATTCTTATTATAAAAAAATAACTAATAATAATTACAATAACAAGAACAACAACTAATAACAATTTTTATTACTATTAAAAAAATAAAAAAAAAATAAAAATGCAAATAATTATTATTTTAAGGACACTAATTATTATAAAATAATAAAAAATGGTAAAAAAAATAATAGTAATTACAATGACAATAATATTTATTGCTATATTAATAAATAATAATAATAATAATAATAATAATAATAATAAACATGAAAAATGATAATTTTTTAAGGATAATAAATTAGTATAAAAAAATAACAACAATAAAAAATAATATTTACACTAATAAAAATTATATTATAAAATAAAAAATAATAATACAAAATTAAACAATTATGTATTAGGGATTTTAAAAAAAACGGACTTATTTTTCATTCCATTGTAAAAGCCATTGGAGAATACCAAATGATGAAATCAAATTGAAACCGAATTCATACAGTCATCATTCCAAACACAATTATTGCATATCAAAAGCAATTCCATTCCTCTCTTGATTCCAGTGGTGGTTCTCCGTTAGTGCTCCTATAGTATTGTTTGATTGTAGAAAAGTATGAAGCTGAAAGATATTTCCCGAGGCAATTCTATGATTGATCCGAAGTTACAACATAAAATGATTGGAAACTATGGACTCATGATAGAAAGGTAAAATTCCTTGTAGATTTGTTGTGATGGCATAGATTAGGTCTTTCAATGGAGGGGTGTCAGAATTTTTAGGCCTCGGCTCCTCTCCATTACAAGGAGAAGAGGACCATCATCCTCTACATCCCTATCTCCTCCCATCTGCAACTAGATAAAAATGCCTTAGTATAATTTGCTAGCTGGTTGGATTCAAATGAATGTGTAAATCACTGTGCATGATGAATTTAATATCCTAGATTTCCAATATCTCAGAAAATTCTCTAAAAAGAAATACTCCAGAATCTCTCTCTCAACCAATCCAAACTTCATTTTGCATGTACTACTATTCTTACATTTAACATTTATTGCCCCCAAATTGTACAAGTCTTCACTAAATTCAATTTTTTTTTTAATGGCTTGAAATTCTTGTAGTCACCCAGTCATGCCCTCTTTTTAATTTAGAAATATTAGAAGCTCTCCAGATTTCTAATGAAAATATACCCAAACCAAATTAAGGACCACAAATATTAATAAATAAATAGATGAGATCACAAGTCCCATGAAAATGGAGTAAAATAAAAAGCTTGATTGGCATTGAACAGAGGTAAATTAGTTTGAATGAAATTGAAAATATGAAATATACTCTACAAAGAAACTGAAATTTGAAGGATGAGGAGAGGATGACAAATCACACAATTGCTTGAGGCGATTGTGTAATATAGGTTCGACGTTGGGGGGAGGGGGGAGTTGTGAGTGATGTTTATCTGTTTAGGAGGTTCTGAATGATCTAAATTCATCAGTTCTCAGGCCCCTACTGGGCATGCCAACCATTCTTGGGATCTATCGAAGGGAAGAAGGAAAAAGAAGATGAGTAGCAGATTCAGGAAAAAGATTGTATAAGGGGAAAGAGTTGTCTTGGAGCCGGAATTCTTCTGCCATATTATGCCTCACAGGGAGGCGCTTGAGCCTATGATGAATACTGAGTTTTCCATGATTGGCAGTAGGAGGGGCCAGAGGTGAGAAGCTTGGGTTATTGATCCACCTAATATGTTTATTTAACAGTGAAAGTTTCCAGCTCCGAGTGTCTGGGATGGTTGATTTAGGCATTGACAATTTGATTTTTGGCTGCAGCATATATTTTAGGGGAAAAAAAATTCAGCTTTCCATGAGTGGTTTTGTTGGTTGATGAGGTCCTTGACTAGATTTTCTAACCAAAACTAGAGAGGACAATTTGCAGTGTTTCCTGGAAAGTTGATTCATCCACAAAAAGCTGCCTTTGAGCTGCCACAATCCAATTTTAGAAACAAGGGCCCTATTTTAATTATGTGTTCTTCTGAATCATAGATCCCGACCCTATTTTGGTTGTGTTCTTCTGAATCCTAGATGGCCAAAAATATTTAGGCATGCAAATACTATCCCAAGCCCTCATATAAAGTATCTTTAACGACCCACCAGAAATCTCTCAAGAAAGTATCCATTTAAGGAGTAAGCATTTTTGGGAGCAGGAAGGGTGACATTGCATGAGAGGGAATAGCTGTAATGACTGAGTTTATCAGTATTCTTCTGCCCGTGAATGAAAGAATTTTCTTTTTCAACCTGCAGGCTTGTCTTTCTACTTTTCCACAATAAAATCAAAGTTGGGATTAAAGTTTTGGTTAAACAAGGGAAGGCCCAGTTGCTATAAAAAAAAAAGATTAGCAGATACTTCTTGGAGACTTATCATTCTTTTAATTGCTGATTTTAATCCAGGATCACTATTTTTGCTGAATGAACTCCTCCTTTTTCCCAACGATTTCTTGACCTGACCATTGTGTAAAGAGGGAAAACCTTTTAGTTGTAGCTGCAATCTTTTGACGGAGTAGCTCCACACAATAGCATTAGATCGTCTGCAAACATAAAACTTGTTAATGGGTGTACAGCCTTTAGCAATTTTTATACCATGAAAACCACCGCTCTTCCTTGCTAAGAAGGATTCTAGAGAAGAAGACTTCATTCCAATAATGAAATGGAAGAGAAAGAAGAGAAGGGGGGGGGGGGGGGGGGGAGAGTGTCGATCTCTTTGTCAAAGTCCTGACTGGGTGTCTGGGTCTAGGAAAACCTGTGGATTCACAATCGAGAAGAACCATGAAAGAAGTGGCTATATGCATTGCCGCATCCAGTGAACAAACTTATCATGGAATGCATAGCAGCTGAGGGTTTTTAAGGGAGTTCCATCCATCTTATCAAAAGCTTTAGGGTGAGTTTAGCCCCACAAATTCGCTTCTCCTTTTAAAAATAGAAGACGGGTATAATGCACCTGGTAAACAACTTCATAGCTTTTAAAATTTTAGTATTTTTGGGAAACTTTTAAAAGCTACAAATTTGAAGCTATTATAAGCTAAAAGCCAGCCTTTTTCCAACAACTTATTCTATTCGATGAGTGTCCATGGTTTATTATTTATTTTTACTTATTTTTCAATATTCCAAAATTATTAATGCATTAGTTACATTTTCTAAAAAGACATTTGTGTTAGTCATTTTAAGTATTTTAGACACCTTATGACTCTTTTTACGACCTTTTTCTTTCTAACAACTCCTTTTTACAAAGGGCCACTCCACTCTATTTTACTGCCTTTTCATTAGTTCCCTTTTAGAAGTTCCATTTTAAAGGCCACATGGGGGCCTAATTAAGCCATAGACATCAATTTCCATAGCCATAAGTCCCTTTTGGCACTTTTTAGCTTTGATGGGATGCACGAGTTTTTGAGTGACGAGTATATTTGCAATATTCCTTTCTCCAAAAAAAAGCTGATTGATAGTTAGAGATCAATTGTTGACTCTATGAGTCTAATCCAATGGCTAGAATTCTCCCAGATGGCGAGAACACTTATAAATACAACTTCTAAACCCTAGGCTGTCACTTTGTGCATACTTCTTGAGAGTTTTGAACGTATTACAAACTTCTTGCCTGCACTTAAAAAAAGCCTTCACATCAAGTTTGGGCATTCTCTACGTTGATTTGAACGATCAAAAGACATTCATTCATATAGTTGCAATCAAGATCGTGTTCTTGGAAGTTTGGTAAACAAAGTATCTGGTTTGATATTCAATCTTATTGTCAAAGCTTTTATTCATTCACAAACTGATTGTTAAATATTATTTGAGAGACAGATTTTGAGTTCTCATATATATATATATGTTTTGTGAAAATCTTATTTGAGAAAAGGATTTGTTAAAGTTCTTGAATCTTTGAAAATCATCACGCTTATTATTTATTCAAAGATTTAGCTTTGTTATTGTTAAATATATTTGATCTTAGTAGAAAACTTCTTGTTTAAATATTTTATAAAGATCATATATTTGACTTAGATCTTTGGAGAAAACTGATTGTTTAAATATTTTATAAAAGATCATTTATTTGATTTAGATGTTTTCAGAAAACTTATTGTTTAAATATTTTTTTAAAGTTCAATAAATTCGACTTAGATCTTTGAAGCATACTTATTAGACTTAATTTTTATACAAAGATCTTAGAGTTGTTATTGCGAAAGGACTTTATTGATCATATTGCATAAACTCATTGAGCTTCATGTTATATCATCTCAGTATGTATTAGTGAAAGTGAAGTAGTGATCCGAAGAGGCGGGGGGGGGGGGTGAATTGGATTATTAAAATTTCTTTTAATTCTTTTGATGAATTCTCAACCTTTCATTAATCAGCTAATACCCAGCAAGTACTGATTTAATTATTTAAACCACAAGTCAATACTTCAACACAATATAAGTAAGCCTAGACTTAAACAAACATTCAACCAACCATCAACTAAAGTAAGCAATCACAAAATACAATATTCAGTACTTTGACAACTCTCAGCTTTTGTATGTACCCTTGTGTATATATGCAAGCCCTGTGGATAATTGATTTTGCTTTCTCAATATGATATGCAATATAAAATCCAACACTCTTTTCAAAAGTTTAGACTTTAAATAAACTTTCAGTTAAAGAGTCTTTGGGTGTTAACTAATCAACGTACTCCCTTATGGTTTTCGCGAATTATTGATCAACCAACGTACTCCCTTTTTGTTTCCGCAATCCCAAAACCAAATTAAACTTCAGTTTATTTAATTTCCAAACTACTTAGTATTTATGATTAAGAAATTAAATCATCCACGCAGTTTATAGGTATGCTGAAAAATAAAGAGAGTAAGAGAAGGAGACCAAGATTTTTATGAGGTTCGGCTTATCCCCAGCCTATGTCCTCACCTTAGGCAAACCACTTAAGGATTCCACTATACCTGTTCCTTTCCAAGTGGAACAAAACCTTTACAAGCGATACCTCACGCTCAAAACACTCCTTCACTAGGCTAGAGTAATCACCTCTCCAAGCGATACTCCAGGCTTGGGCAGCGATCCAACAACCTGGAATCGTCAACAATTTACAAGAAAACATTCAAGAGATTTTCGTACAAAAGATGCTCTCCAATAGAGCTGATTAGTACAATTTCAAAACTATATACTTCAAAGTAAATCAATATGAAATTGAAATTGAAGCTCAAGGAAATTTATCACCGGTTAATTCTTTCAATGAATGAAAGATTCAGACTTGAAGCACAAAATCAGTGATTAAGAGTCAGCAATTCTCAGTAGATTTCGTGAGCTATGTGTGAGTAGGAGAGCCTTTGAAAGATGAGAGCAATTTAGAGAGTTTAAGAGCTGAAATTGTTTTTTGGTATTAAAATCAATGGCCTTGAAGGCTATTTATATACTTTAAAAGTAATTTACTTGGTCCCCAAGTTCACTTGGAGTGGTGCCCAAGTTTTAGATAATTTTGAGCCTCAAGAAATCAAATTTAAAAACTTTCCCATTATAAAAAAAAATTAAATTTTACAGTGTGGCAGTAGCCTATCACTTTAGGTCAGACGCTTGTCAACTTAAAACTCAGTTTGAATTGAAAGTCAGAAAGGTGGCAGTCGCCTGACAAAACACTGTCAAGCTTCTCGTTTTACCATGTCAGGCGCCTATTAAGGTTTGGTTAGTCGCCTGACGACCTTTTGCCTATTTATCTTAGAAACCTTAAATATGTCAGCGAGAGTATTCAGTTAGGCTATTGTCTAGTTAAAAATTGCTGTTTTTAAGATTTGTTTACAAAAACTCTCTTTGCTTCTCAAATCTTGAAATTTTGATTTGTTTATTTAAAAAATATTTTCCAAGATTAAAAATTAGGTCTCTAGGTCTCTTATATTTAATGAGCTTCAAAGATTTTCATAGTGATGTATTCTTGAAGTACTTACATGATATGTCCTATAGACTTTTTCAAGTTTTCAATTCTTGAACTCCTTGAAGTCTTCATATATGAATTTTTTGCTTTGTGTCCTTTTAGTCCCGACCTTCATCTTTCTTTGAGCTATTGATTTAAGCTTTCAAAATATTCCTTGTGACCATTTGATGTATGCTGAGATTTCATGAATTTGAGTTTCCAAGATTTGTTTTCCTGAAAATCACAACTTTGAAGCATATTAAATTTTCTTGCTTTGTTATCATCAAAATAAGAGTCGTAAGCTTTGTTAGGCCAACAATCTCCCCTTTTTTGATGATGACAAATAAGGAGTAAAAATTTGAGTGAGCCTTAAAAAGACTCCCCCTTACAATAAGCATTATCTTAACAAATCAAGATCAATTTCAAAAAATATTTTACCATCATGCTCATCACATCATTGATGTATGCTTGAAGTACTTACATAATATGTCCTATAGACTTTTTCAAATTTTCAATTCTTGAACTCCTTGAAGTCTTCATATATGAATTTTTTGCTTTGAGTCCTTTTAGTCCTTCATCTTTCTTTGAGCTTTCATTCTAGATCACTTGAATTGATGTAAGCTTTCAAAATATTCCTTGTGACCATTTGATGTATGTTGAGATTTCATGAATTTGAGTTTCCAAGATCTGTTTTCTTGAAAATCACAATTTTGAAGCATATTAAATTTCCTTACTTTGTTATCATCAAAATAAGAGTCGTAAGCCTTGTCAGGCCAACAATCTCCCCCTTTTTGATGATGACAAATAAGGAGCAAAAATTTGAGTGAGCCTTAAAAAGATTCCCCCTTACAAGAAGCATTATCTTAACAAACTTAACAATATCAAGATCAATTTCAAAAACTCTTTTACTATCATGCTTATCACATCATTCAAGTTCAAGGTCATCATTCAAGTTCAAGATCATCATTTAAGTTCAAGATCAAATACTCTCATATTCAATATCATGTGCATGCTCAATTTTTGCTCAAAACTTCTCCCTCTTTTGACATCAATCAAAAAGAGTAAGATATCAAGAAAAAACAAATAAATATAAAGGCTATGAGCTACCATAAACAAAAGTATAGATCTTAGTGAAGGTTCATATTAGCTCAAAATTCATCATGCATATTAATTTATCTTTGCTCACAACAATCTCTCCTTCTTTGACATTAATTCACGATACCAATTGTAAATTAAAAAAAAAAAAACATAATACTAGCAATAAGTCATAACACTCCCCTTGAATTTAATACATTCAAATTTTCATTCGTGAAATGAACTATATATTCATGAAAATACCAAGTGTGCTTTTTAAATTTATCATCCCATGCTTCAAATATTTGATTTATATCATGTATGTGCTCATGGATACTAATATCAAGAATAATATCAATATCATGTCATTATCATAACATGCTTATAGATATAATTATGTTGTTATGCTCAAATACCAATTGATATATTCATGGATTCCAATATAGATACCAATGCTAATGTCACATCATGCACTGCTCATTGATACCAATATGTTGTCATTCTCAAGTATCACTTAACATTCTCATGGATACCAATGTATTTCATAGATACCAATACAAATATCATATCATGCCAAGATCCATGCTTCTTAATCATTATCATGCTTATTAATTTCATGCTCAAATTTTCAATGTATAGTGAGCCATAAATATACGCCAAGTCAATATCATGATAGCATATATGTCAGCATTTTAGCATAGCATAGCTCAGCATATCATATATAATGAAACATATTGTTGCATTTATGCATTGTGCTACTATTTGCTCAAATTGTTTTCTTGTTTCTCAAGTTTTTCTTATTTTTCTTAATCAAAATACTCATTCAATAAGCTTTTGATTTTCTTTCTTTTGATTTCATATGAATACCCAAATCATATTGCTTTCTAAATCTATTTTTCTGAGTTATGCGTTATACAAATTATCCTATAATTTTGGCCAACAATGCCATTTTGATTTGTTTCAATTCAATTTAGCTCTTAAACTTTTCTTTGAGATTTTTCATTTCAACTAGTTTAATATCCTTGATTTTGGATTAAGTAGCTTTCTTAATTTCTAAGGGGAATAACTAATCCAAATATCTTTGATGTCATTGGTTTATGAATTAGTCTTTCATTTTGATACTCATACTTTCTTGGGTCCGGATGGTTTAGAAGAAGTTGTTTCCTTAATTCTCCAAACTTGTTTAGTTTTCACACCTTTCGTCTTTAATGGACATTCGAACTTAATATGCCCCTTTTTCTTACATAGATAGCATATAGTGTGAGTATAGACATTAGAGGAGGTGCTAGCGTAATCTTTGGAAGCTTTTGTAAAGTATCCCATGTAAAGATTCTTTTTCCTTTTATTTTTAATTCCATTGAATCCTATGCCTTCTTTATTTAAAGACATTCTTTGACTACGTAGTGATCCAATCATTTTGTCAAAATTTTCTTTTTCTCTAGTAAAATTGTAAATGATATTTTCTTTATCTTTAATTTGACTTTTGGGATCATTTATTTCTATATCTTTCCTGCCATCAACATTCACTTGTGATTTCACTATTTCTTGAGACAAGTTATTGATTTTGCTTTCAAATTCAAAAATATGTCTTTCTCAATTTCCATAGAAGTTTGGAATCTTTGATCTTCTATTTCTTTCACCATATTTTTATTTTTGCTTTCTAATCTCTTGATTTTCAAATCTCTCTCTCTTTCAGTAAGTTTAAGGGATTCCAACTCCTTTATTGTATCTTCATTCTTATTTTTCAATGAAGTATATTGTTTAGTTACTTTGACCAGGATCTTATGAACTTTGAATAATTCATTTTGTAACTCTTCATAAAATGGCATGCTCTCATCATTGGATTCATTAGATGAATCACTACTATATTCATTAACCGATTTGGATGAAGAGTTTTGTTCTTCATCATCATCATCCCATGCCATATAACAAGTATAAGCAACCTCTTGATCACTTGGTTCATTCTCTGAACTACTAGTACTTAGATTGTCCTATGTAGTGGCCTTCATTGTCTTTTTCTTTTTAAAATCCTTCATGAGCATTGGACAATCCGGTTTTATGTGTCCAATTTTCTTGTAATTGATTTTGTTCTTTGATTCCTTTTCATTGCTTTCTTCTTCATCTGATTCTATTTTTGAGTTTCAGATTTTTCTTTTGAATTTATTCTTCCTTCTAAGGATTTTGGCAAGTTTCTTAGATATGTAGGCTATTTCATTTGCATCTATCTCTTCTTCATCTTCATCACTAGAGCTTTTATTTGAGGCTTTAAATGCAACATATGTTTGGGCTTTAGTTTTTCCACTTCTTTCGTTAATTGACATCTCATATGTGAGGAGAGAACCTATTAATTCATCTGGGGTGATGTTTTTCCATATTTCTTCCTTCAGTTATTGTAGTGGCCTTAGGTTCCCAAATTGGTGGAAGTCCTCTAAGGATTTTTTGAATCATTTCATAAGTGGCGTAGGTTTTTCCTAATGCGTTGAGGGAGTTTATTATGTGGGTGAACCTAGTGTACATACTAGTTATTGTTTCATCCTGGTTCATCTTAAAGGCTTCGTATTCATTAGTCAACATATCAATCCTATTGTCTCTAACATCTACGGTGCATTCGTAGGTTACTTCTAATTTGTCCCATATTTCTTTGGCTGATTTACATGCCATGACCCTATCGAATTCATTCATATCGAGAGCACAATATAATGCATTCATAGCACTTGAATTTACTTGCAGCATTTTATGGTCATTGTCAATCATATCTTTTTCTTGTTTGGGTACTTCTTTTCCATCTACAAGTTTAGTAGGAATTAGGTCACCATGTATGACAACCTTCCATGCTTTCCAATCTATGGTTTGAAGATAGATTCTCATACGTTGTTTCCAAAAGATATAGTTGAGTCCACAAAAGATTGGTAGTCTAGTTGAGGATTGGCCCTCTCCAAAGGTAGCTACTCCTATGTGTGCCATGTAAATCTTTATATAACTACTTTTTAAGATTTATTATAACTTGGCTCTGATACCAATTGAAAGTGAAGTAGTGATCCCAAGAGGGGGGGTGAATTTGATTATTAAAATTTCTTTTAAATCTTTTGATGAATTCTCAACCTTTTATTAATTCAGCTAATACCCAACAAGTACTGATTTAATTATTTAAACCACAAGTCAATACTTCAACACAATATAAGTAAGCCAAGACTTAAACAAACATTCAACCAATCATCAACTAAAGTAAGCAATCACAAAATACAATGTTCAGTACTTTGAAATCTCTTAGCTTTTGTATGTAGCCCTGTGTATATATGCAAGCCCTGTGGATAATTGATTTTGCTTTCTCAATATGATATGCAATAAAAAATCCAACACTCTTTCCAGAAGTTTAGACTTTAAATAAACTTTCAGTTAAAGAGTCTTTTGGTGTTAACCAATCAACGTACTCCTTTATGGTTTCCACAAATTATTGATCAACCAACGTACTCCCTTTCGGTTTTTGCAATCCCAAAAACAAATTAAATTTCAGTTTATTTAATTTCCAAACTACGTAGTATTTATGATTAAGAAATTAAATCATCCACGCAGTTTATAGGTATGTTGAGAAATAAAGAGAGTAAGGGAAAGAGAAGGAGACCAATGTTTTTACGAGGTTCGGCTTATCCCCAGCCTACGCCCTCGCTTTAGGCAAACCACCTAAGGATTCCACTATACCTGTTCCTTTCCGGACGGAACAAAACCTTTATAAGCGATACCTCACGCTCAAAAGACTCCTTCACTAGGCTAAAGTAATCACCTCTCCAAGCGATACCCCACGCTTGGGCAACGATCCAACAACCTGGAATCGTCAACAATCTACACGAAAATAATCAAGAGATTTTTGTACAAAAGATGCTCTCCAATAGAGTTGATTAGTACAATTTCAAAACTATATACTTTAAAGTAAATCAATATGAACTTGAAATTGAAGCTCAAGGAAATTTATCACCGGTTAATTCTTTCAATGAATGAAAGATTCAGACTTGGAAGCACAAAATCAGTGATTAAGAGTCAGCAATTCTCAGTAGATTTCGTGAGCTATGTGTGAGTAAGAGAGCCTTTGGAAGATGAGAGCAATTTAGAGAGTTTAAGAGCTGAAATTGTTTCTTGGTATTAAAATCAATGGCCTTGGAGGCTATTTATAGACTTTAAAAGTAATTTACTTGTTCCCCAAGTTTACTTGGAGTAGTGCCCAAGTTTTAGATAATTTTGAGCCTCAAGAAATCATATTTAAAAACTTTTCTGTTATAAAAAAAAAAAAAAAATTTTTACGGCGTGGCAGTAGCCTGTCACTTTAGGTCACGCGTCTGTCAACTTAAAACACAGTTTGAATTGAAAGTCAGAAAGGTGGCAGTTGCCTAACAAAACACTATCAGGCTTCTCGTTTTACCGTGTCAAGCGCCTGTTAAGGTCTAGTCAGTCACCTGACGATCTTCAGCCCGTTTATCTTAAAAATCTTAAATATGTCAGCCTACTGAGAGTATTCAGTTAGGCTACTGTCTATTTAAAAATTGTTGTTTTTAAGATTTGTTTACAAAAGCTCTCTTTACTTCCCAAATCTTGAAATTTTGATTTGTTACTTAAAAAATATTTTCCAAGATTAAAAATTAGGTCTCTAGGTCTCTTATATTTAGTGAACTTCAAAGATTTTCATATTGATGTATACTTGAAGTACTTACATAATATGTCCCTATAAACTCTTTCAAATTTTCAATTTTTGAACTCCTTGAAGTCTTCATATATGAATTTTTTGCTTTGAGTCCTTTTAGTCTTGAGCTTCATCTTTCTTTGAGCTTTCATTCTAGATCACTTGAATTGATGTAAGCTTTCAAAATATTCCTTGTGACCATTTGATGTATGTTGTGATTTCATGAATTTGAGTTTCCAAGATCTGTTTTCCTAAAAATCACAACTTTGAAGCATATTAAATTATCTTGCTTTGTTATCATCAAAATAAGAGTCGTAAGCCTTGTTAGGCCAACAGTTAGGATTTCAATTGTACTTCTTAGCTTGTTTAGGAGCGTTTGAGTTTTTCTGAAAATTGTAATCATTTTATTGTATTGACAGTTTGGGTTGTGAACTGGAGTGGGGAGGAAGCTACGCCTCTTATAAGTAACGGATTGTAACGGGAAGTTCCGTCCCAGTTGGAGGAGCGGGATTAGTGGAATCCTTGAGTGGGTTGCTCATGGTGAGGATGTAGGCCGGGTTGGGTGAACCTCGTAAAAATTGTGTTTGCAACTCTCTTTCCCTTAACTCTTTTAATTTTGGTTGCATTTAATTCTATGGTTGTTGTGTATGTGTTAACTGTTTAGTATGTCAGTATAGTAATTGGGTAAGACTGATTGATTAATAAAATCACACTTTAAAATTGATAAGTTGAGAAATACTGAACTGCTTGACATCTAAGTTGTATGTGTATGGTTGTAGGTTGTTCAAAATTAGAACTTGAGTGACACAAATTTTAAAACACCCAATTCACTCCTCCTCTTGGGATTACACCTAAATTAACACATGAGTTTTTGAGTGAGGAGTATATTTGCAATATTCTTTTCTCCAAAAAAAACCTGATTGATAGGTAGAGAGCAATTGTTGAGGAAAGGCTCAGCATAATTGGCTAAAATTTGGAGATGATCATGTAACTAACATTGTTATTTGTGCATTTGATTTGTGTTGACATGTCTTTTCCTGGAAGGCTAAAGTCCCCTCTATGGTCTAGGACTTTTTTTGTTTGGTGTTTCTGATAGGTTTAACACCAACAATCTGTTGTAGAGTCTGAGGCCTTTGAGGGTTTCTATATCTAGATGTGTTTCCTTTATATCTTTTAACACTTTAGAATCCGCCTCTCATCATTTTTTACATTGCTCTTTCTCTTGGAGGGTGTGGAATAAGTTGTTTGGTTTGTTAGGAGAGGATTTGGCTTCTTTTCAAATTGGTGGGGGAGACGTTGACTATTTCTTTTACAGGTTTTGGTAGGAATAGAAATGGCTTAGCCATATGCGGGGATGTGGGACTCGTGCAGTTTTGTGGGGGTATTTCGATTTTCATTGAAATGGAATGCACCTGCTTTTACAGCAGAAGATCACATGTTCTTTAACAGGATTCATTATTTGGCTTCCCTTTGGTCTTTTGCAGTTGGCTGTTTTATGGGGTGTGCTTCTTGGATATACACTGCGAGATTGGCAGGCAGTGTTATTTTTCTTGTAGTATTTGTTTTTTTATTGTACTTTTTTTTAATAGAAGGATTTCCTAGGGGTGTTTGTCAAAACTAAGCAATAAGCGCTGAATACTGAATCTAGTACTGAATATGTGTACCGGAATTAGAACTAAAATGAACCGCCAAATTCTGAATAGTTTAGATCGTTTGGTAAAGGTCTGAGTATGAATATTTTTTCATTGTTTTAATCCCTTAACATTTTGATGAGAACTTAAAAAGAATAAATATTATAAAAACTGAAAATTGTTCATTTATAAATAAAAGTAAGTGTATATAGTTTTTGAAAAATCTGAAATATAGTGAAAAATTACAATAGAAATTATAGAAAAAATTGATTTCCTAGATCATCAAGAAAAAAATAAACAATAATTTTTTGTGTATTGGGAGAACCCAGAATATTAACCTAGCATTCGGCCCATCCCTAAGAAATCTTCAGGATCATGATCAACCATCATCATGATCTTCTTCTTCTTCTTCTTCTTCTTCTTCAAACTTAGATTGCCAGAAAAAAAATTACAGAAAAACTATGCAAAATGACAAAATTACACATCTAGTTGAACTGATCTTGATCTAGCCTAAAGATCGGAACTGGCATTTATTGGGGGTTTGGATCTGTTGTAAGATTGGTAAAGGCATTTCTGTTTCTCAAAAATTGCTAGATGCTTGATTGTTAATGGCAGAATTGTTTATAAACACTGCTACTGCTCTTTGTTGAGGCAAGGCAACAGCGTAAAGCAATTCGATCAGATTTGCCCTTTGTTGTCGAGTGAGAGGGCTCACCTACTTGTGTCGTGGCTCACCTACTTGTGTCGTTGAGAGAGAACCGAAGGGAGATGAACAAAGGGTGAGGAGTCTTGGTCATGTTGTCTTGGAATGATGTTAAGCATCATTCATAACAAGAGGCAATCGGATGGAATTTAGACATACAGTCAAACGCAACTGGTCTCTTAATATAAAACCCATTCAGCGATCTGCCTCTTTTTTGTCAATTCAGTGCAAACAAATGGCCCCTTATTTTCTATTTTGTACGTTCTTTTTTTAGTGAAATATCTTCCTCTTTTATCCAAAAAAAAAAATGATGCTGCAAAGGCTAACAGGTATGATAATGGCATCTTTTGCATCAATTTTGGGCTTTCTTTGTTCATTGGAATGAACATGAGAAAGGAAAGGAAATAGCTTTAGGATTGATTCCCTTTTAAAACATTTTTGAAGCTTTGTTTTTCCCATTCTGTGGTCCTTTTTGAGACCCAAATGGAAGCTGCATGTCCATATATGTGTGTAATTTAAGATGTTTAATTTCTAAGATGAGAAAAATTGTACGAGATGCACTTTAGTAGTGGTTTTTTATTTTTGATTCAGAAGGATCACAACATTTTCATATAGTTCTTAAGTGTCTTAATTTATACAAATCCCAGTACTTTTCTAGTTAATGTCCCATCCTTAATTTTATAAGCCAATTTTTAGCAATTGTTGAAGTACATTCAGTAGATCTTACAAATCCTATTATATACCCATGGATCTTTATTATCTTGAAGAATATTGCACCTTAGTATTATGCAAATATACATATAATGAATAAAAACTCAGTTCTTTTTAAGTACTGTAACTTATAACTTTGTTATTGTCTTTGTTGAAATAAATATAGACATGTGCAGAGCAAGTGCTCCATGAGTAGTGATGTAAAAATATTATTGCTATTTGCTGCAAGACATTATCACGCTAAGGTCTTTCCATTGATTGCAGCATCTATGCTTTGACTCAGGACAACTTGTTGGTCTTATTTTGATAAGCCACAAATATATGCAAAGTGAGTATGGGAAATCACATTTTAAATGCATTATATATGGAATTGATGAATGATGACACATTAATCTGTCACAAAAATCATTGTGGACCAAGAAGGCATTTAGGCTTTGTTTGGAATTTGAAAAACACTACAGATAAGAAAGGAGAATTATATTTGGTTATCAAGGAAAATGAGAGAAAGTATAAAATATATAATAAATCGAAAATTTGATATCCTACACATTACTAGCATTTATTTTTTAAAATTTTAATTATATTAAAATAAATTTTATTTTTATTAGTATTTGGTATAGGGAGATTATACAATGGAAAATAGATTTCATTCTTATTTTCCCTTTCTTGATCCAATCTGATCCTTAAAGGTCGTTCACCCCCCCCCCCCCTCCAGGGGGGGCGGGTTTCATTGGTAACAAATGTGATGGGAGGAAAAGGATTTATATTCCTCTCTTCACAAAGTTAGCATTATTTTAAACCTTGAGGTTATGTTTTCTTCACAGAATGGAATAAATTAGGAATAAAATGATAATAGTAAAAGCTTATGAAAAAGAATCTATTGTCATTATAAAGCAAATGCCCTGCTATACCAAAGTTTTTATTATAAAATAGCCGAGGAGCGACTATTCTCAAAGGTTTAGTAGAAAGGGACTAGCTTGACCCCACCAAAAAGCCAAAAGAAAAAAAAGTGGCTAAGGACCAACTTTGGTCTAATTGCTTACAAAGTGATTAAAATGGATGGGATGTCACAAAAGAAAATCCTAGAATTGACTACTCAGGTAGCTTATCACAATTCCTTGGCTGTTACTTCCAAAATCAAATTGTCTCTACATTTGAGAAGAGGTTTCATTTTCTTGAGCCTACAAGTTCTAATTTTTTGTCCGTTATTGATCCAAATTGAAAACAAAAGGGAGTTGTTTAACTGAATAAAATGTTGTTCGTGTCCATAATACTTTCCCTGCTCCAGCACAAGCTTGTAGCAAGCCATATTTTGGAATCGAAATTGCTTTGCCTGAGCTTACTAGACAGGGCGATTCAGAGCTCTACTATTTGATTGCTTCAACCAAATCAAATCGTATTTTTTTATTGTAGTGTCTACCTAGAAGAAAATGTTGGTATGATCATTCTTTATCTTAATATCCTCTTATGCACTTGTTGGTCTGCTCTGACTTCAAAGGCAAGCACCAATTACTGTGTGCAATCTTATGCATATCATGAAGGAAAAATTCACTCCATCAATTATGAGTGAGAGATGTACTTCAAAATTGTGAGTCTTGACCTGGATAAAGATGTTTATGAATACATGCTTGAGTTTCACAAATTAGTCGCCCAATGTTCTTTTGACGAAGACAAACAGAAACTCATCATTTGGCATATTGCAGGATTTCATTTTGGATTATGCATTGAGTTGCAGTCCTATGAGTTTCATTCTGTTGATTAAGGCATAGCGTTTGCTCAAAATGTAAATAAAAAGAATAAATATTGGAAGGATACTTGTATGAAAACGTCAGCTCCACTTGAACCACCTCCCATGAAGATTCAGGTGGCGGTAGTAGAGACTATTAAAGATCTCGTCACTGAGCCTGTGCCTGGCAAGAACTTCACTAATGATCAGATTGTGAATGCACTTGAGTATTCTGGGGATGTAGATGAAGAGTGAATTATGTAGAGCACGTATTTTCCCTAGTTTGAGGTTGAGTTCCTTTTTCTTGGGGAGATTGATCTTGTTTTGAAGTATTGGCTACAACCGTTAAATAAAAAATTTTTTGGTCCCTCATACTGTTTTGCGCTGCTAAAACGGTGCGAATGAAAATCATAGCCAAAAGGGCCATTCCCATTACAGACGGGTACCATCATTTAATGGCTGCTACAACCATTATGGAATTGCCATACAGCAGTTTTTTTTTTTTAATATATATATATATATATATATATACACTTTTTCTTCGCATTTTTGTCAATTTCCCCTTTCATAGATCAATCTTGATAACATAGTTGCTAGAGTCTTACGATTTGTGATTCAATTCATATGATTCACATCAATTCCACACAAATGGATTCTAATCTTACCTGTCAATCTAAAAACAATTGAATCATTGCTGAATCTATCGATTCACCCCATGAATCTAATGAATCGATTTGAATCTAAAGGTTCACATGATTCTGGACCCATCACATCCTAATAGACCCAACTACTTTAAATCCCCAAAACAACATTTTTTTTATCGCCTTTATTCTTCACAATTACCTTCCATTACCTGCTATATTAGTTTTGTGCTAAAAAAAAAGGAGAAATAGAACTTTAGGTCTTATGTTGCCTTCACAAAACCATTCTTCACTCTTGGAGGAGTATAGTTTCTGCCATTGAAACGAAGGGGCAGAATCTTCATTGACTAAGGTGGTACTCATGTTTCATTTTGTTTTAAGATTGGTTTTTTTAGTAGTTTGTTCAATTATTATCATTTTCTTCAAGTTGATTTTTTTTTTAATTGTTGATAACACCAAAAGTTTTTTTTTTTTTTTTCTTGATTCCTTTGAACAGCATAATTTTTTTTAATTATTATTTCTTGATTGATTCCATTACTTTTCATTTGTTTAGGGAAAGCATACATGAAATATGATTTTTTTTTAATTTTCAAAATTTAAATGTATTTTACTATTTTGGTTGTTGTTCATATATACATGCATGCATGTCATTTAGAATTGGTTTTGGAAATTTATACCAAATCTTATGATTCAATTTTTATTTGATTTTGGATTCCCAAAATTGGTATTTTGATTTACGTTTCGAATCTTGATTTGATAACTATGCTTGATTAACTATTGAAGATAGGAGGAGAAAATTATAATGAGGATGATGCTGATACAAAATTATTTATTTTTTTTAATAGTCACAAATATGCATAATTAGTAATTTGATAATAATATTGCTTTGTTTAAAAATTATTTATTTTGATAATGTTTGTAACTTGATATTTCCTTTGTATGTTCAGTTTCTATCTTTCTTTTTCTTGTTTTTGTGTGTCGAAGTTGTTAACACTTTGTTTAGCGATAAACATTATGAATATAATTTTATAATTTTAAGCTTAGGTTATACATAACTTGTGGGTCTAAATATATTATATTTTTATTACTTTAACTAATGAAATAATAGAACTTGTTTATTTTATGCATGTCTTATTTGCCTCATAGATTTCTGTCTGTAGCAACTTAAAACCAATGTAAAGTTTATTACCCTCAGGAAACAATATTGGTAAGTTTGCTATCAAAAAAAAGAAAAAAGAATATTGGTAAGTTGGACTAGAGGATCCAAAATCCACCAAAAATCCTTTTTAAGAAGAGTTAAGAGCTTAAAACATCAAATATGTCAATATACATAAGGTTAAAATTCATAGTCGTTACACCGCTTCTTGCTAATCTTTATATAACATCAGCTAGTCCTGTTTCCAGCTACACTCGTTACCGTTACATGCTATTGCTATTTAAAACCATGAGATTGATGTAGGAGCATTGAGGGTTTTATTTTATTTTATTAATGGTATTTGTATTAGGATCACATCTTCAAAATTCTAGGGTATTATCATTTTAGGAAACTAGTATTTAAATTTATTTGTTTCTTAAATTTGTTTCCTTATCTTCCAAGCATTGTAAGCCTGTAAGGCCCCTAAGGATTAGTTTTGCATGGAGAATTAGAGTTGTTGGGTGTTGGTCCTGCATTAAGTTTGTTGTTTGTATGTCAACACTCTGATGCACTTGAACAATGCAAAGAGTATGACACTGTCTTGGTTAAATTGTTGCTGTTGTGTATGTTTTGAAGTCATAATCTCAAGCCCATTGGTATGGGACCTTCTGGGGTTGGCAGTGTATTTTGTTTAGCTTTGCCATCAGCTTGTTAGAGAGGTCTAGTTCTGATACAATGCATTTTGGGGCAGAGTGAGTGAGACTCTTTTAATCTTTATTTGACTTAGTGAATTGCTTGTATTGTCTTTGCCTGACAAGCTGTTCAATCAATTGAACCATGTAAATTAGTTGCCTTGTTTTCTTATTCTCTGTGTGCATGTGCATGCGCATAGCAGTAGCGTAGATTTGTAGAGGGTTTAAGGCCCTGTTTTGATGGCACTTGATAAAGTCCTTATAGCAGTTATCACTTAAAATAAGTGCTGTTGCACCATAATTGTTAGTTTTTTATGTTAAAAAAAGTGCTCATTACATAGGACCCTAACAAGAAACTTCTTACTTAAACTGGATTTTTATAAGCAAGGATGACTTACGACACTTCTTATTAGTGTTACTATTATTGCTACTATACATTGGCAAACTTGTTGCTTTGGCCAACAGTTTTTAATTTTAGAAAACTCATAATTTAATAACAAATTATTACTAATGTTTTAAAATAATTTATAAAGTATATTCTAATAAGTTACATAATCAAAATTTATAGAAAAATATATTTACTAAGGCTTGGATTTGAATTTCTTGCCCTGTAACTAACCATACCATGGCAATTGAACAACAACAACAAAACCAAGCCTTAAGTTCCACTAGGTGGGGTCAGCTATATAAACACTACCTATATATTAGAGCAACATTGAAGTCTTCAGAGGAACAGCGAAATTGTGGTGCCATAATGTTTTAAGATCTTTTTATTTATTTATTTATTCATTTATTTCTTGGAGGAGAGAAACCTCATCCTTTGGCTTGGGCTTTGACCTTTATATAATGAACAAACGAAGG
This sequence comes from Malania oleifera, assembly GCF_029873635.1. Classification (NCBI taxonomy): domain Eukaryota; kingdom Viridiplantae; phylum Streptophyta; class Magnoliopsida; order Santalales; family Ximeniaceae; genus Malania; species Malania oleifera. The sequence continues at coordinate 39,993,034 of NC_080417.1, forward strand.
AGATCATATAACTTGAAATTTAAAAAAAAAAAAAAAAAAAAATAGTTGCCAATTATTAACAGTACTGCTATGATTATTAGGTGTGATTTTCCTTAATTTCTGGCTATGCTTTAAATTTGACATTGAATACTTTGTTGAGACCGGGTATTCTCATTTTCTGGTTAAATGTTCTTTCCCTTGTTTTTTTTTTAAATTTTATTATATATATGTTTTTTTTTTTTTTCAAAAGTACAGCATTGTAATCTTACTCCGTTATGCTCTCCAATGTGTATAACTTTTTAGTTTTTTAAACTCTTTCATTTGACATAAATTACATGAATGAGCTGATTATATGACAACTTTTGGAAAATACTTGTTATATCATTACTGAGTTTGGATTGCAATGTGTTTTTCTGAAGGCTTGCACTTGAATTTCATGCCCCATAACTAGCCAGATCATGACAATTGAATGCTAGCTTTATGTTAGAGGAACACTGAAGTCTTCAGAAGAATGATGAAAATGGTGCCATGAGGTTGTAAGATCTTTTTATTTATTTATTTATTTATTTTCCTTCGAAAAAAGTGACTGATGACGGTCGTTTCTTTGCTGATAAAATTGTGCATAACAAATGCATAATAATTATGATTTATCAATGTACAACAAGATGAGCTGATATATATATATAATCCAATATATTTAACAACAAATGTTATTCCAGGTTGTTCAGAATCCAGGCCAAATTGTGGGACAGAGGCCTAAAACATTATTTTTATTTAGATAATTGCTTGAACTATTGTCATTTGTACAACTTAAAGATATGAATGGCTCTGATGTGTCATGGGTAGTTAAAGTTGTTCACACCGGGAAACTTAATTTGATAGGTCACTTGTACCACTCAAGCTAAAGAGTTAGTACTTTGATAACATTTAGGTAAGTCCAGCTGGGCCAGCTCAAGTGGTAAGGGCAAACTTGTGACTTTGGTGACCTCGGTCACGAGTTTGATTCCGCCCTTGTGGATTGCTTGGTGAATTACTAGGGGTGCCTTGATGGGTGGACGGCAACATTTCCACCCCCGTGGGTTTGGTGCCGCACCGGGGAGGGGGGGTTTAAAAGGGCTTGTCAGTGGCTGGAGTTCTCACATTAATTCAAAAAAAAAAACATTCAGATGATACACTGTTATCTATATGAAACAGTTTTGGATAGTCAGACTTTCACACTGTTCATTCTGGGTAATATCTTCTGTTTCTTCTGTTTGACAGCCAAGTAGGCGTCTTGTTATCTTGGTGGCATAAAGGATTGGCTTTTGGTTAAAACAGATCACCAGCATTGTTTATTTCTGGGTTGATCTTCAGTGTTTCTGGTGTGGGATCTTACTGCTAAAAAGTATTGACAGAACCAAAACAATGACTACCTTTGTTTTGAAATCCTTCAATTTCTTTTGTATAAATGTAGTCAAGTGAAGGGCCTGCTTCTTTTCTTTCAAATGGGGTAAAAAATTTCATGTACAAATTCTGTTGATTCAGATAATGCCTTCCCTCTTTGCGACCACATCACTTCAATTCAAGTGCAAACCCATTTCTTAGTCATGGGGTGGGACTGACCTTTGGTAATGCAGTAGTCAACTGTTCAACAGTGGCTTTTTTGATAGGGCAATGAAAGGCTACTTCAATCTCAGAAAGAGCCAGGAACTTGAGTGTGAATTTTGTTCTCATTTTTCATGGTGGTTAATCATGCAAAGAAGCATGGAATGAGGGAAAGTAACTTGTTGTGGTACACAGATTACTAAAGGAAGATGCTTTTTTTTTTTTTAATGATTTTAGCGACAATTAAAAACTGCAGATATTGGACTAGCTCCATGTTGTAGCAGAAAGCTATTCTGTTTTCACATGATAGAAGTCCTGTGCCTGCTGTGAAATAAGCATTGGATGGTTTTATCTTCTCAGCCTTTTTGAAGGAGCAAAATAAAAATTGATAAAATATTATTGTTTCTATGACATGCTACAAAGAGAACTTGGCCCGCTTTTTCTAGGGATAACGTATTGGATGAGCATGAACTCGCTGGAGCCTTTATAAAGGCTCCAATTTTTGCATGATATTACTTTTCTTTCTTTTGGGTTCTTTCTTTGGTGGTGGCTTTTTGGGGTTTGCAGTCCATTCTGGATCTATCACTTGGTTTTCTTGATGAGGGCGTTCTGTGGCTTAGCATACAACTTTTTCAGAAAAGATTAATAAGATAATTTTCAATGTGACGTCAAACTGATGAGCAAGTTCAGATCACGACTATTTTATATGGAGCTTGGGGCATTTTTCATAATCAATATGTACAGTCAAATATCTTGCAGATTGAGAAGAAAAACCCAAATGCTATATGAACACAACTGGAAGCAACAGTGAACACTTGCTAGGACCGGGGTGCCAAGTAAAAGGTATGTTACCCGTTCTCGTTGCTTCTTTATTCTTTGGCCCACTAATCAATCATAAGTATGCTGGTATTTCTTAACTCAAGAATCCTGGTTTTTGGTATTATTATTATTATTATTATTGTAGCCCAATTTAGGGCCCATTAAAATGTTTTCCATGTAGAAGATTGGACATACATAATATATAGAGGAGCAGCCAGGTTATAGTTCAGCTCTGGTTAGTAAGTACTGTTTTAGGTGTGTGCTCATGTGCTGATGGTGGACGCAACCAACCTCCCAGTTCTAACACTTCATGCGGATATAATTAAAAGTGCGTGCTGTGTAGTTCATGCATGCTATATTGTAGTTCAGTTTAGTAAGTTTGGCAGATTTCGTGCACCACAATGTCCATAAATGTTTAGCCCATGTAATGGAAAACGTGTGGAGACTTTTTAATTATTCTGGCGGATGCAACTTGAGTGATTATCAGTGAGATGTCATGCTCAGGGACGTATCCTGAATTCATGCATGCTGCTTTTCTTTTTTCCTTCTTGTAGCGGAGCATGGCGATGTGTGGTGGGAAAAGTGGAATGAAAGTTGAGTCACTTTATGGTTGTAAAAAGAAGGCGGGGGTAAAAGAAGGTTAAATCAGATGTCAAACTTCCAATGCTCAATTGGGACACAAGGATATGCAGGAAAACAGGATGCGTATTTTCTCCAATGGAGTTCAGTTTTTTTTTGGTTAGGCGACACCAGGGGGAGGGGGGTGTTTAATATTTTATAATTTGGGAATAAATCAAGATTTGACTTCATAAATAAAGATTTAAAAATTAAGGAGCCTGTGTATAAATTTTAAAATTAGGATAAGTTTTTTTCGGTAAATTTCTTTCTGTCCATGAAGAAAAAATTAAGACGCTCTCTCTCTCTCTCTCTCTCTCTCTCTCTCTCTATATATATATATATATATATATATGGAAAAGAAAGCCCTTGGGCATAAGCTTAGGTGGTAAAGAGGTTTAGCGGACGGTCTTAGACAAAGGTGGAGTTTGGGGTTCAAATTTTGACGCCTGCAGTGGCGCTACATCCACGATTTACCTCCTACGTGTTGGTTGAATGCACAATTGGTGTAGGCGTGAGATTAGTCTGGTGTGCAAGTGCAGAAAACCTGACGTATCAAAAAAAAAAAAAGAAAAGGATTTGGAGAAGAAAGTTAGAAGTTTGGAATATTTTAAATAACAATTCTTAATTTTAAGCCTTTGACTTGCCTTGAATGACACCTGGGGTTATGGTTCAAAATGTTTTGATAGTAACTTTAGTAGAGTCATTGGTTGTGTATTTGAAAATTTCATCTTTTATTTAATAAAAATTTTAAAAATTACTAAGCTAATTTTTCGTAGACAAATTAATGAATTTATTTAATTTCTGAATATTCATAAAATTACTCAATTATTTGATTATTTAAAACATGTTCTAAAATTTTCTTTGGCCTAATCATGAAATTTTATAAGATGTAGATTAATAATGTTGTGCATTTTATATGCTAGTAGTATATAGTTCATTTCAAAAAATAATGTGTTTGATAAAAAAAAAATCATTAAATGATATATTTTAATTTTAAAATGATATTGAATGCTCAATGTTGTGCATTTTATATTAGTAGTATTGTTCATTTCAAAAACTAATGTGTTTAATGAAAACAATCATTAAATGATAATATATTTTAATTTTAATATAAAATTGAATGCACAATGTTGTGCATTTTATATAGTAGTGTATAGTTCATTTCAAAAAATAATGTGTTTAATGAAACAAATCATTTAATGATAATATATTTTAATTTTAATAAGAATGTTGATTTTAAAGTACCATGCATCACATGGGTCTTAAATTGTTGCCAAAAAAAAAAAAGGGTTTTTTTGAAAAAAAAAAATTAATCATGGATTAATCATGGATTTCTTTGTAATTTGTTTTGGAAAGGAATATTGATTATCAGTTTCATTGTATTTTTTTGGAAGCAAAATTAATTATGGATTGTTTTTTGATTTGTTTTAAAAAGAAAGTTAGTCATGATTTTTTTAAAAAGAAAAATTTAACCATAAATTTCTTTGTAACTTGTTTTGGAAAGGAAATTTAATTATGGATCTTTTCTATAAATTTTTTGGGAAGAAAGATTAATCATGGGTGTTTTTTTATCATTTTGAAGCTTCTTTCATAAGTTGATTAACATCTTGCACACCTCATCTTTAGAGGATAAGAAAAGTACCCAAGTAAACCTGAAGAAGTCATAAACTATTAAAGAGGGTTCTTTACTAAATTTTTTGATGCTGATTATTCTTCCTTTAGCATTGTCTCCGAAGGTGACATGTCCACCATCTTTTAGTTTCAAAGAGGTAAACTTGGATTTTTCTGCAGTTGTATGTCTTGAACATCCATTATCCAAGTACCATCTTTCTTTTGAAGGAGTGGACCTAAAACATACCTACAAGAAGGGTTTCAAGGTGTTACTTTTGGTACCTAAACCTTCTTAGGTATTTTTGATGATGTTTTAGTTTCAATTTTGATTCTCCATTCTTTCTTGTCTTTAACATTTTTTCTCTTGTAAGGACATTCAAACTTTATGTGCCCCTTTTTCTTACACAAGAAACAAGTAGTGTGTTCATATGCATTTGTGGAAGATGTGCTTGCAAAGTTTTTTGAGGCTTTTACGAAGTACCCTATATAGAGGTTCTTTTTCCATTTGTTTTCAACTCTATTGAAACCAATTCCTTCTTTATCCAAGGACATTCTTTGCAATCCAACCAGTTTATCAAAGTTTTCCTTTCCTCTAGTGAAATTGTAAATGATTTTGGATTGAGCCTCAACTTTACTCTTAAGATCACATATTTCTAAGTCTTTTATATTTTTGCCCTTTACTTGAAACTTTACAAGTTCTTGAGACATCATGTTGATTTTACTCATGAGTTCCTCAATAAGTGAGTCCTTTTCTTTTTCATCTAATGTTGACATCTCTAGTTGGTTTTTTAGTTTTTCATTTTGTTCTTTCAATGCTTTATTTCTTTTGGTTACTTTTATGAACCTATTATGCAAGGAAAATAGTTTAGCTTGAATTTCTCTATATGAAGGCATGCTTTCACATGAGTGCACGATTCATCACTAGAATCTTTAGATGAGTTAGAGTAGGAATTTACCTCGTCATCTTTTGCCATGAAGCATAGGTTTGCTACATCTTGATCACTTGATTCATTTTATGATTCACTCGAACTTGAGTCATCCCACGTAGTTGCTTTCATCACCTTCTTTTTCTTCTTCTTGACATCTTTTTTCAGCTGTGGACAATCAGGTTTTATATGTCTAACTTTCTTGCAATTATAGCATGTAAAAGGTTCATTCTTTGTTTCTTTCTTACTAGTTTCTCCTTTATCATATTTTGAGTCCCTGAATTTTTGAGTAAATTTCTTGTTCTTTTCGAAGAATTTTCCTAGTCTTCTAGTGAAGAAGACTATATCATCATTGTTTAATTCGTTGTCTTCATCTTCACTAGAGCTTTCTTTTGCAGCTTTTAGAGCTATTGACTTCTTTTGTTTGATACCTTCAGTGCTTCTTTCATTTAGGGTCATCCCATACGTGAGGAGCGATCCTATCAATTCATCTAAGGAGGTATTCTTCAGATTTCTGCCTTTCGTTATGGTATTGGCCTTAGTTCCCAAATCGGTGGAAGTCCTCTAAGAATTTTTTGAATCATCTCATAAGTAGAGTAGTTTTTCCCTAAAGCACTAAGGGAATTTATTATGTGGGTGAACCTAGTATACATACTAATAATGGTTTTATCAGGGTTCATCCTAAATTCCTTATACTCGCTAGTGAGCTTGTCAATTTTACTATTTCTTACATCAACCGTTCCTTCATAAGTAACTTCAAATTTATCCCAGATTTCTTTAGTTGATTTACATCCCATGATCCTATTGAATTCATTGACATCTAAGACACAATATAGTGCATTCATTGCACTAGAGTTTATCTGCAACATCTTCAAATCATTGTCAGTCATCTCTTTTTATTCCTTAGGTATTTCCTTGTTATCTACATTTTTAGTGGTGATGAGGTCACCATGTGTGACTACTTTCCAGACCTTCCAATCCATGGTTTACAGAAATATTCTCGTTTGCTATTTCTAGAAGGTGTAATTTACACTGCAAAAATGGGTGGTCGAGATGAGGATTGACCTTCTCCAAAAGGAGATACACCTACGTGTGCCATAGGGATCTTTATGTACCTTCTAGTTTAAGATTTACTACAACCTAGGGCTCTGATACCAATTGAGATTAAAGGTGTACTTCCCAAGAGGGAAGGGGGTGAATTGGGTTTTCAAAAATTTATTTAGTTAAGTATAACCCTTTTCAATTTATTATCACACAATCCCTTTTCAATTTAACTTTTACAATCACAATACCAATAATACCACAACTCAACTTCTAATATCAATTCTTCTATGGATAAGCTATACGTAAGATCAGCTGTATATTTCAATGAAAAATATCAAGATAGACTTTTAGAAGTTTGATCTTAAATACTTTGTATTTTATCTTCAATAAGATAATTAAATACACAAAGTTTATCCTAGTTGTGTTCTCAAATTTCAATATTCAGAATTTTTCCAATCAAACATCCAAAATAGTTTCTTGATTTCAAATATGAACAAAATCAGTATTTCAGCAAAACTTCCAATATGTATAATATTCTCAACAACCAAATAATCATACACGCAGATTATATGCTCGCAATAAAGTAAAGAGATTAAGGTAAGAAGAGTTGAAGAGCATATTTTTTACAAGGTTCGGCCAGCGGCCTACGTCCTTGCCCCTATCAACACACTGGGAGGGTTTCCTTTTCCCAACTTTGTTACTAAGTAAAGTTACAACCTATCTCCCTCAAAGGTGGAGTTCGCCTCTCTAATAAGAATCTCCTCTCGCTAGGCAATGATTCAACAATCCTGAATCGTCAAAAAAACAAGAAACCAAGAAACAACTTTGTTTGATGAGCCGATTTGTACAATTAAAATTTAGTATACGTCAATCAAGAAACAATAAAGAAGATGAAGCTTAGAAGAATATTACCAGGGTTCTGATTTAGATTTGAAAATCTCAGCAAAATATATTAGAAATTCATGGATTATTTTAGTAATAGCACAACAGAAGTTTTAGAAAGATATTCAGCAAGATAACTCAGAATGTTTGATTTGTATGTGCTTTGTGAGTTATCTTAATTTTCAAAAACATCAAGTATATATAGAGTAATAAAGTTTCTTACCATTTTCCCCAAGTTTCTTCTAAGTTTGGGGCCCAAGAAATCAATTTTGGAAACTTTCCCAACGTTGTTTTAAAGTTAAAACATGTACCTTAGTCGACTATGCCCCGAGGGTTAGTAGCCTGAGCTTTTAAGTTCAGTGTATTTTGAAAATGCAGTGAAGAGTAAGTTGACTAGCCTTTATAGGTCAGTCGCCTATCTCGGCTCTGTTTACTCACAAATCATCATAATACTATGTCAGTCGTTTGATGAGGATTCATCAGTCGCCTGTCCTACTTGCAACTTCAATGTTTTTCAAAATTTGATTTCAAATCTTTAACTTTGATCTTGGAAAAACGTAAGTGAAACTTTATGAAATTATTTTCCATGATTTTAAAATCAGGTCTCTAAGTCAATGATATTTCCTAAGAGTTTCATGCATCAATATTGAATTGGTGAAGTACTTACATAAGACTTGTATACGATAACTCTATCTTAAGAACTAAGTCTTCATGCTTTGGCTTGCTCTTTATATCCAGGTTGAAATGTCATTTTCAATATATTTCAACTTAATCATTCCTTGTAACTTTTAGCTCAAGCTTTATTCAAGTTTTTCCAATACTCGATCTTGATCACATGAAAGCATTTGAACCCTGAAACTTTACCTAAACAAACAAGTTAAGTACCCTTGAATTGTTATCAATAAAATGAGATTAAGCCTTGTTAGGCCAACACACACTCGAAACACTTCTCCATTTTACCCAACCCGCTTTAATTCTATGTATTACATTTTCAATTTCTCCTTTAGCTTGCATAATAGATCTAAGGTATTTAAATGTACCAGTGCTATTGATTTTTTCTTCATCAAGTTTAACTTTGTCTTTAATATTCCTCCTACTATGACTAAAATTGCATTTCATATCTTCTGTCTTATGTCTACTTATTCTAAAGAATCTAGATTTTAAAACTTCTTTCCATAACTCTAACTTAGATTTTACTCCATCCTTAGGTTCATCAATCAATACAATATCACTGCAAACAACATACACTATGGAACCTTATTTTGGATTCTCCTAGTTAGTTCATTCATCACTAAAACAAAAAGATAAGGGCTTAAAGTAGATCCTAGATGTACACCTATTGTTATTGAAAATTTCATAGTCTTTCCTTTGATAGCTCTAATGCTAGTGATTATCGTACATATCAATGAAATCAGTATATCTACTATATACACATTTTTTTTTTCTTAAAACCCATCATAAAATTTCCTTAGGTATCCTATTATATGTTTTCTCTAAGTCAATAAATACCATATGCAAGCCCATCTTCTTTTCCCTAAACTTATGCATTAATCTTCTTAAAAGATAAATAGCTTCTATAGTAGATCTCCCAGGCATAAAACCAATTTGATTTTGTAAGACATTCGCTTGTAACTTTAGTCTTATTTCAACTACCCATTCCCAAAGTTTCATTGTGTGACTCATAAGTTCAATTCCATGATAGTGATTATAATTTTGAATATCTCCTTTATTTTTGCATATAGGTATTAAAGTGTTTTTCCTCCATTAGTATGGATTTTTCTTACTTTTTATAATTTTGTTAAATAAATTAGTTAACCATATAATTCCATTATCACCTAGAAATTTCCAAACTTTAATTGGGATGTTATTCGGTCCTATAGATTTTTTCATTTTTGATCTTTTTTAGTGTTTACTTAACTTTATTAACTCTAATTTTACGAGTAAATCTCATATTTTTAACCTTTTCCTCATTTGTCAATTTTAAGTTTTAAGTCTTCTACTTGATTTTCATTAAATAGATTACTAAAATAGCTTTGCCATTTTCTTGTATGTCTTCTTTGACGAAGACAATATCATCCTCACTTTTTATACATTTCACATTAGCTAAGTCCTTACTTTTTCTTTCTTCTAGCAAACTTAAATATGTTTCTTCCCTTTCTTTTGTATATTTAGCATATAAATTATTAAATGTTTAGTTTCATTAACGACCTTTTTTACATTGTTTTGTGCTTCTTTTTGTTTGGCTTTTATTTTGTCCACTTTTGAATATTCATTGTAACAAAATCATATGACATTATGAAGTTTAAGATATCTCCCCAAATTCATTTTTGTCTCCATATCCATATCCATCATGTACCATCTCATAACCTTTATTATCCCTTCCAATGTGTTCATTCAAATTTGCTCCTATGAATATTTTCTCAATCCCAAATATTCATTGTATTAACTATATATATCTTTTCAAAATTGTCTCTTAAAGTTTTTTACCAAGTCTAGTTCAGCAACATAAGCACTAATGACATTTATTATCTTTTTGCCTAAGACCATCTTAATTTTTATAATTTTTTACCATACTCTTTTTACATCTACAATGCTATTGTTGATGGTTATTTTGATCAAATGATCAAAATGGAGAATTGGCAAGTCCTTTTGCATTTTCCTAGAGCTTACTCCTTGATTTTAACTTTTTTTTTTACTTTGTTTTTGACATTTTTGACTATCATAGGTGATCCAAGATAATCCAAAATGATAAGGTTGGCTTCAGTAGCAATTTTGACCTTAAGCATGTAAATTGAGGCAAAACCCTATCATTTCGGACTTCTCAAAACATTTTTCTACCAAATTTGACTACACCAAATAGTTTGGAATAGCCTGAAATGGTAAGAAAAGGTCTCACAGTAATTTTGGCATCAAATATGCAAATCAAGGCAAAATCACTATTATTTTAGGCATTTTTGCCTTCTTTCCAAAATTTCCAAGATTTGGAACAATTTGAAATGGTAAGAAAAAGTGTGACAGTGATTTTGACTTTGAGTATGCAAATTGAGGCAAAACTCTATTGTTAGCTTTGGTGACTACATAATCATGTTTTATATGTTTTGATGATATTAACCTATATGTTGTTCCTAGTGTTTTCTATCTTTGTAGATCATGTTAAGTATAGGTGCAAGTGATAAATACATGAAGTACTTGATCAAAGGCAAAGATTGGACCGAGTAGACGTCAAGAAGGAAAGATAAAAAAGACACTCACTCAGAAAGGACTCAAGCACATCCAAGGAAGCTTAATGTAGAATAGTTTATATGTAGGGAGTGTTTGAGGTAGTATATTTTGTAACTCTTGCGGTTTCGTCTCATACATGATTTTTGAGTAAGAGTTGAGCAAAATGCACATGCATACTGGGACACATGAGTTTATAAGATTTCACTAAAGTTGCAAACTTAACACTTATGGTTTTCAAAGATAAAAACAAAGAGTTTGTCAAAAAGCATCCTATATTCAAATATGTTTTCTAAACAAACAAGTTTTCAAACATCTTGGTATTATGAACTTTACATACTTAGTCTCGATTTTTTCAAAACAAGTTTATGTCCTAAAGACAAGAAAGTCAAGTATATTTTTTTTATATTGGACACACTAGCATATAAGATATCAAAATAAGCTTTCAATATGTTTTCATAAACAAGATATTTTATATTCAAGGGGAAACTCATTTGGACAAGTATAAATGTTCATTAGACTTAATATATTTCATATAATTTTGTCCAAGAATGTTTTAAGTCATTAAAAGACTTTTTGGTGTGAAAAAAAAAAAACAGAGCAATCGTCGACTAATTGGATGTAGTTGTCAACTAATAAAACTAGTAGCCTAATTAAGTTTCTGCCCAGGTCAATCGTCGACGAATGGCATTGAATCGTCGATGAATTGCAGGGAGTTGTCAACGAATGAGTTTGACTCATCGACGAATTTTTCCAGTAGCCAAAATGAGTTGTACGCCCAAGTGACTCATCGACAAAAAGGGGTGTTTCGTCGACGACTAAGGGTGACTCATTGATGAATTGATAGCACTCGTTGATGATTTGCATCGTGATCTGAATACTAAGGGCTAGAAAATGGCTAGTTTATTTTGGGATTCCCTCCCAACGGTCATACATCGGTTAGCTTGTGATTTTGGCTATAAATACAAGTTCTTAGACTTGTTTAGGTATGGTTTTGGTGATTTTACAAGTTCTTAGTGAAAAATTTCTTTTTATACAAAACCTAAACACTTTGCATCTTAGTTCTTCATTCTTATCTTGTTTGAATTATTCCTTGAGAGAGTAGTGTGAGGTTTGTTTTGTAATTGATATCAGCTCATTTGAGAAGCATTGCTTTGTGTACCCATCTTCTTGTAAAACGGTTCTTTGTGAACTGTTTAGTGAAAGTTCTTGATGAACTGACTTGCAAGGCTTCTTGGTGGACCTTGTGACTCTTGGTGAGCGTTGAGGGATTGGTTCTCTCGTTGTAAGGCTTCTCTGCAATTTTGAAAGTTGCTAATGATGAAATCATATACTTCAAAAGTTGATTCTCTCAAAATTGTTTTTTCTTCTAAGCTTAGAACTCAAATTCATTTTTTTTTTTTTAAAAAATTCATCCCTTTTAAAAAATTTTATTCATCTTTGGTTTGATCCATTGTCGATTCCTTTTTCAAATACATACAAGCATAATCACAATAATCTCTTTTTGAATGGGTGATGACAAGAGTGTTGATTGACTAATAATTTTTTAGACAGTTGGTCAATCCTATTTGTCGATATTGGGTTTTGAAGACTCATTTGGTTTGCCAATTATTGATGACTAATAGGAAATCAAAGTAAGTAGCATAACCCTCCTTGGTTATCATGCTTACCATTTTTTATTAAATATGGAGTGCCACTTTATTTTATTTTTAAAAAGGTAAAAAATAAAGAAAAAAAATTTTCTTTCCAAAGTCCAATTTGGGAGTACCATTGTGAATGGGAAAGGTAGGCTTTCAAATCTCTCCAATTTGAGATTTGGAAATCCTAGCACCCTAAAGTACCCATTCCAACAATGATTGCAACACTTAATCTATGTGTGTGTGTGTATATTCCCTTTAAAAAATGAAAATTTTGGGAGAAAAGGAGCAAAAATAGCCTAAAATTAAACTTGCAGCATCAGAGGTCGATTGTCTGCAAAGGGCGGTTGACCGGCCAACGCAAAATTTTGCATCCTTCTATATTTGCAAACTTTGAAACCTCTCATCCCTATTCTCATTTGAAAAAGGTTTCATGGAATTCATATAGAGACAAAGAGCTCATAGGAATTCCACTACTTTTTACCTTAACAAATCCTTAAATAAGCATACATAAAACAATCAAACAAAAGAGAAAATAACATAAGAAGAAAAATAAGGAGTTTTTTTTTTTTTTTTTGTCATTGAATCTACCAAGGTAGATTGCCTGCATATGCTCCAATAGAAGAATGAAGTCACTTATAGGTCCAAAAATATTTTCAAAAAATAGGTTTAAAAACATTTTTGGTGAATGTTTTGAAAAAAATCATTTGAAAACACTTGATTTCTCTTTGAACAACTTGAACCCTTTATTGAAAAATACTTTATTCTTTTATTAGAAAATTGAATTACCAATAGACACTTTGTAAAAAACAAAGATTGAAAACAATTTTAAACTTAGAAAAACCATTTTTCTACCCTCAAGTCACTTCATAGGTGACTACTTTGAATAAATGATTTTTATTGTAAAAACTCGAATTTTTTTTTTTTGGTGGATTTTGGTGGGAGAACTACAAACCTGCCTTGAAATCTCATGCAAAACTTGGAGAATATTCAAAAGTCAGATCATGGATGTATGACTCTCAAGTATTCTTTGAAAAATTTTATGAAAAACTTGAAGACTTTTGAAAAACATGATTGAATTTGTTTTAAGCATGAAAAAAACTTAGTTTTTTTTTATTAGAAACCCCACAAAATCATCATATAACCAGTAAAAGGACTTGACCAACTATACTATAATGAGTGTAGACACTTAAAAACTTAAAAAAATTGAAATAAATTAAGAACAACAGCAAAAGAAAAAATGATTCTTGGGATTTGAATATTGACCACTTGGTAGCCAACAACTTCTTTTTCAAAATGAAGGGACTGGTTGACTGCATGCATGGGTTGATTCACCACCTAAAATGCAAATTCTCTAATACATATGATTTTTCAAATTTTTTTTCATGCTTTTTTCACATGGACTGAAATATAAATGTCTTAAAAGAATGGAATTACATTGAAAACATGGCAAAACATAACAAAAATATGAAAACACACCATACATGCAAACATTCATGAATATGAAGGGAAATTGAGAAGGGTTTGACATTGACCTTATAGAAAATTATTACCCTGTAGATAAAGAGAGGACTTATCGTTCTCTAGATCACACCTCAAAATCTTCTAACAAAAGCAAAGGAAAGAGATTTCCTATTTCCTTTTTCTTTCAAAATAAACCTTGATGGAATTTCAAACTTACTTACAACTCATTTAGTTTGAGAATAGTTATTCTTTAGAATAAGATGGAATATAGTTGAATTTTGGAAATTAAGGGAATAGTTATTCCTTGTATATTCCTAACTATTTCATTCAATATGTAATAAGAAAGGAATAAAAACCTTGACTATAAAATTTGGGGATAATTGTTCCTTATATATTCCTTATTATGAACTCATAAAATGTTGTACATTGTTATTCACTTTACAACAACAACTTAATTTCTTATATAACTAATTGTAATTGGCCTACTAAATCTAATCTATTCTTAGGAATAAGCTTTCTACAATCCAAATGTAACCGTAGAAAATGTCTCCTTGCCCCCAATTACATATGCCCAAAACTTCCAATAGAAAGGTAAATTTACAGACCTACAATGGAAGGGATGGAAAACTCATTTTGAACTTAAATTTTAAAAATTTAAATTTTAAAAAGAAAAGACCACAAAAAACTGCCAACTGCCAATATCGAAAATTGACATGTGGTATCAAAGAGGCACATAACATGTCCAAAATCCCCAATCAATCACTTGCAAACAATTCAAAATTTTGAAAATTGGCAAGGCTTGTCAACCACTTGCAAAGGCTGATCGACTGCCTATAGGTAGCGTAAAACACTAGAATTGGAGAGAACACTGGTTGACTACACAAAATGGTCGGCCAACCAGCTTACTTGTTTTTCATTCTCTTTGCAATCTTTACCTTTTTATTTATTTAATTTGGCCTTTTTTTTTGTAAGGTTAAAAGCGACTATCAAAAATCTCAAAAATCTTCTCGACATACAATTATGCTGATTGAACCTTTCTCTATTTAAGTAAACTTTTTAGAAATTTTCTTTTATGTTTCTCTTTTTCAAAAACAAAATGTGACTCTACTATCTATTCTATTTTGTAACGCAAATTTTTGTTGACTCCTTGGACAGAATTCGACTATTATTTCTTTCATATGCATAACTTGTTTTTAAACTTCAATTTGCCGCATCTTTTGTGTACTTAAAAGTTAAAAAAAGTAAAACAAACTCTTTATCTATCACTTTTATAATTGCTTCTTGCACGCAATAGTATCTACTAATTATTTTTTAAATTGTAAAAAATTTATATAACTATCAATAAATACAACTACATTCAATATTTAAGATTTTAAATTTATAAAAATGAATGAGAGATGATTAGCCCTTATGCAAGTCGTCATTGTAACGTAGTATGATCCCAATTAATATAATCATGTGCATTATACACAAAAATTCAAGTTAGTTTAATAGTAAAGTTAATGTACTATTTTTTGAGAAATGAAGAATAAATATTCAACTAATTATAACAAATATAAATATTAATTATAATTACATAAACAAACCATAAGCCATAACTCTCACTCTTCCTTGATATCTTGGTTTCAACATCCTAAAAGTTTTCTATATAAATTATATGTTTTCAATAAAAAAAAATCCATTATTACTATATCATATGTTTGCCTACAATTTACAATAAACTATAGTAAACTAAAAATTAAATATTTGAAACTTAGAAATGATAGTAAAATTATAAAATATAAATATTAGAAATTTAATAAATTATAAAAATTTTAAATATAAACATAATACACATGCATGTATTCCATGACTAGTTTGTAAAAATTAAATCTTCTTAGTACTTGTTTCTACTTTAAGCTTATGATTAATCCTTGCAGTACATATTCTTTATAATGCAATGAAATACAGTGAAAAAAATAAAAAATATAAGTAATAGTTATTCCTTATACATTCTTTATTATTTCATCAGTTAAATAATAATAAATAAATAAATATTCTAATAGTAAAATTTATTACTTATTTATTAGTTGTTATGAATTTTGTTGATTCTATGAGTCTGATCCCGTTTTAATTATGACAAAACCAATGTTTCTCACTTGTGCACTGAACTTTTTGAATAAGTTTATCCTTGCATGCATTGATGGTAGGAACTCAAACAAGTCATACGGATTATGAAAATCAAGTTTCATTTATGGCAACTGAAGAATCAAAAGATTGAAGACCTATTTGCTATTGTATTTGCATTCATTTTTTTTTTTGGTCAATAATAATTTATATGGTCTGTAATAATGCATCTGCATGCATGATAGAGTTTAATGTTTAACATGACTGTAGATTGACCATAGGGAACCAAATGACCGTAGGGCAGTTAACCGATGCAGGATTTTTAGGGTTAGCTCAAAGACCTTAGAGAGACCCTAGGTCCTTGCATAATCACTTAGGAAAATCCCCTTTATTCTATAAGTCATCATCTATGCAATAAAGGGTAAAAATATACCTTAGGTTCTAAAATTAAAGGGGTTTAGACAACTGGACTTGTGCGTTCAAAACGCCTTGGTTAACCAAACGTGTGAAAAGTCAAAATATTATTGACAAAAGGTCGGGCGACCGAACTGAAATGAACTGAGTGTTCACAGTCAACCGAACTCAAATCCTGACTTTTTCCAATGTCCTCGGACGCCTGAACTTCATGTTCACTTTCACCTCGGGTGACCAAACTTAAGTTCAGGTGACCGAACCTTAGACTTTTTGGAAAATCGCCCTGACCTTAGCCATCCAAATTGTTCCTTAGGCACCCGAGTGCATAAAATGCTTGTTTCATTCTGTGAGTGTTCGGGCGATCAAACCTATGGCTCAGGTGATCGAAACTCTCGGGTTGTCTTATTTTTACTATGGTAATTAAGGGTAATTGGGGTTAAAACTCAAATTAAACATTTTTAATATTCCCCATTGTGTCCCAACAGTTACTTTTTGAGTCCCACCTATATATATCACTTCATTTAACTTAATTAGCAAACTGATTAGTAAAAAGTGATTAAAATTTTTCCTCTCAAAATTTTCATACTCTTTTGCTATACTCTTTTCATTCCAAGCTCATATTTTTTAAAACACTCATTCACACTCTCTTGTAAACATCTTTTTGAGATTGAGTGTTAGTTTTATTTGTTTCAATCTCTTACAAATCAATTGCAAGATAGAAGGGAAGTGATTGTGGTTATTGCATACACTCTTTCATATCATTCCCTTAGCAAATATTCTCACATAAGCATACGGTTTTGAAAATCCATTTTGAGAGTTCTTGCTTATTTGATCTTTCCCATAGTATTTTATTTCATAAATATTCAATTGGGAAGATCTTGATTTTTGCTTGCTAGTCTTGGCACTCATATTGCAAGACTTGAAAGCTTGCATATAATCTTTGATACTGGTTTTGCAAGACTTAATCCAAAATATTAACTGTGCTTTTCATTTACAAAAACTTTGAGATATTAAACTTGAATTGTGTTTAACTTTCTTTGATTAATTGTTTGTTGAATATCATAGCTTGAATCAAAGGTTGAAACTCTCACATATACATTCACTCACACATTTTGGAGAGTTTACATTTTGGATCTCACCTGAGCATTGAATACTTATCATCTATGAGTGTATACTGATCTGGACTGTATTATAGTACATATATGCTTGTGTAGAAGCGCTTAACTTGTACGTAAATTTCATATTCATTGATTGTATTCCAGGTGTGGCCTGAGGGGGTTTGATTTAGACCGTAAGGATCAGTTGTTAGGGCCTTCTCTGCCTCGCAAGGAGATTTTGTAAAGGTTGAGGTCAGCCCTAGAAATTTGACCTGATTGTAACCGGTGCCGCTCCACTCGTTAAGTGAGCAATAGTGGTAATCCTCAGGCTTGCGAGCTAAAGCGAGGACGTTGGCACATTTGTCGAACCCAGATAACTTGATTTAATTTCTTTGCTGAATATATTGCATATATGATTGACACGTAGTTGCAATTAGTTGAGCAATACTGCAATTATGTTGCATGTGCTGAGTATTGATTGATTTATCTTTTCTGTAACATCATAGTGTTTAGACTGCCCCTAGGTTGAGATATACTGAACTGTTGATCATTCAGCCTAGAAAATTTTTAAATCTCCAATTCACCCCCTCTTGGGATTGCACCAAAGTCAACAAATTTATTAAAAAAATCACCTTATTATTTGTTTCAATAACAATATAATTTTTATTTAACTGATTATAATTCATTTATTCTTAAGAATAAACATTTGGTGAACCAAATGCAACCTAACTTTTTAAAATTTCTAATTGGATTTTTTTAGGCCAAATCAATTATTCTTTTTTAAAATGGGTAAAATCCAAGAACACCCCTTGAGTTTTTTGAAAATGACACTCCACCTCCTACGTCTTTATTCACAATGTCCCATAGGGGTCAACTCTTGGAATTTGGGACTCGAGTCTCTAAATTTCCTCAATAGAATGGCATACTTGAGATCATGTGAAAGAGGTAATATATGTGGTGAGAAATGGATCGAATTATAGTTTAATGGAGTCACTACTAACCTATTTTTAATTTAGGTGAGGTTAGAGCACCTATTTAATATACTACAAGTTCGTTGGTCTCTAAGTTATTCCTAAGTCCAAGGAAACCAATAGTCGATAGTCCACGTTACCAAGTCGGATTCGAGAGTATGGTTATCTAAATAGAAGGTACTAGCACACCTTTATGCCTATCCAATGGATGGTACCTGATTAACCTAGGATTACCTTTGAAATTAACTAATCAAAACATATATTCTTCTTTTTATTTCAATTACCAATCCATAATATATTGGATAGCCTTGCGAAAGACAAAGCTATCCTCAGCTTGGGGATCCCCAGAAGCATGCAAAGATATAACCCCCAACGATCCCTGTGAGGATTAGTTGCTAATTGAATTTATTCTAGATTAAGAGTCTTCTTTACTTAACGTTTAAATATAGGGAGGCCTTAAGAAAGATAAAACAACCCCCCTCACCTTCGATTTCTCAAGGGCATGCGAAAACATAACCTCCAAATTCCACGACAAGAAACAAGGTTATTAGTGACGATTTTAAACCGTCACTAATAATAAAAAAACTGTCAGTAACACTATTAGTCATGGTTTTATCAGTATTAGTGACGGTACTAACTTTGTCACCATATCTGCGGATACTAATACTTATTAGTGACGAAATATACAAACTGTCACTAATAGTAGAGTATTAGTCAACCGTCACTATTAGGCTATGACCGTCACTATAAATTATACATATCGTTGACTCAAATTTGACACTAAAGCGCAAGTATTAGTGACGGATTTAATAACCGGCAATAATATGACTGTATTAGTGACGGTCAATAAACCGTCACCAATGGTACAATTTTAGTGAGGATTATTAAAACCATCACTAATATTTGGCCTTTAGTGACGATTTTGGCCCCCATAATGTTGATTCTATAGAGACGAATTTCGTCTTTCAGTTACGGTTTCTAAACCGTCACTAATACTTCATCTTCCCATTATTAGTAAAGGTTTTGTAAACCGTCACTAGTGCTTTGAAATAATTTTTTTTTTTTGAAAATTCCTGTAAAAACCTATAATTACATTTTTAGCATACATAAAATTAAACTAGAATTACTAAAACATTTATAAATTATTAAAATTTAAAATAAAAATTGTTCAAAATTTAAATACATACATATACAAATTCTAATTAAAATATACAAATTAATTCTCTTTGGCTAACAAGAAATAAAGGAAAAGTCAAAAGTTGCGCGCATTTGACCTGACTGTAGTATCTGGCATCGTCGTAGTGTTTTAACAGCTGCAAACCCTACAAAATAATAATTTTACAAGAAATAAGCTAGCTAGTATACAATGTTTGAACATATATGTACATACTATAATTAAAAATAATTTGATAGAAAAATGATCAGACATTAGGATATAGTGTAAAAAAATGATACAATTGTAACTAACTAAGTTTGATCAGTTGGAATTCACCCCACTTGGTTTGGACTTCGTATGCTCGAATTGTAAGTAAAGTGTTTAAAATGAACTAAGTTTACTAAGTTCGTTTGTATTCTAATTTTGCTTCTAAGTGGGGAAAAAGCTCTCAAGGAGGAGTTTTTGGGCATCATCAAATCTGGCATGTTCAAGTCAATGTGACGGACATGACGGGACTAACCACACTTGGTTTGGACCTCGTATATATGCTTGAAATGGACAACTGAGTGCTAAAAATGAAGTAAGTATACTAAAATTGTATTTTAACTTTACTTCTAAGTGCGAATAAAGCTCATAGGGAGGAGTTTTTTCGCACTGTTAGTTCCGGCACGTCCATGTCAATGTGACGGATGTGCCGAGATTGACCCCAGTCAGTTTGGACATTGTATGCCCGAATTGAACACTTGGGCGCTTAAAATGAACTAAGTTTACTTAGTTTTCCTCTAAGCATATAATTTTTAATCGGGGATGAGTTTTTGGGCACCGTCAGATCCAGCACGTTCAGGTCAATGTGACAGACGTGTCTAGATTGACCACACTCAGTTTAGACCTCGTATGTTTGAAATGGACACCTGAGTGCTAAAAATGAGGTAAGTATACTAAGTTTGTATTCTAACTTTGCTTCTAAGTGGTGAAAAAGCTCTCGCGGAGAAGTTTTTGGGCATCGTTAGCTCTGGCACATCCAGGTCAATATGATGGACATGTCTGGATTGTCCCCAATTAGTTTGGACGTTGTATTCCCAAATTGGACACTTGGGTGCTTAAAATGAACTAAGTTTACTAAGTTTTCCTCTAAGTGTATAATTTTCAATCGAAGAGGAGTTTTTGGGCACCGTCAGATACGGCACGTTCAGGTCAATGTGACGGACGTGTCGGGACTAACCACACTCGGTTTGGCCCTCATATGCTTCAAATGGATACTTGAGTGCTAAAAACGAAGTAAGAATACTAAGTTTGTATTTTAACTCTGCTTCTAAGTGGGGAAAAAATTCCCAGGGACGACTTTTTGGGCACCATCAACTCCAGAACGTTCAACTCAACGTAACGGATGTGATTGGACTGGCCCCAGTCAGTTTGGATGTTGTATGCCCGAATTGAACACTTGTGTGCTTAAAATGAACTAAGTTTATTAAGTTTGACTCTAAGCGTATAATTTTCAATCAGAGAGGAGTTTTTGGGCTCCGTGAGATTCGGCATGTTCAAGTCAATGTGATGGACGTGTTGGGACTGACCACACTCGGTTTGGACCTCGTATGTTTGAAATGGACACCTGAGTTCTAAAAATGAAGTAAGTATACTAAGTTTTTATTCTAACTTTGCTGCAAAGTGGGGAAAAAGCTCTCGAGGAGGAGTTTTTAGGCCCCATTAGCTTCAGCACGTCCAGGTCAATGTGATGGACGTGTCGGGACTGACTCCAGTAAATTTGGATGTCGTATGCCCAAATTGGATACTTGGGTGCTTAAATTGAACTAAGTTTACTAAGTTTGCCTCTAAGCATATAATTTTGAATCGGTGAGGAGTTTTTGGGCATTGTCGACCACACTCAGTTTGGCCCTCATATGCTTCAAATGAACACCCGACTACTAAAAATGAAGTAAGTATACTAAGTTTGTATTCTAACTTTGATCCTAAGTGGGGGAAATGCTCCCGGGGAGGTGTTTTACTAAAAATGAGACACAAAGCTTTATAACATGTATAGGAATATTGAACTTCTTGAATATATAGATAATTATATAATATCTAGTTACATAGACCCAAGTGTGGAGAATGAACTTGTAGCGCCCCGAACCTGATGGGGCCCGGAATGCTACAAATCTATAAATAAATCTATTTCACAATCTCTGATACCATAGTAATAACGACCTAAACCCGAAGTGGGGTACCAGGTACACCTATCCATAACTCAATTTAACACCATGCAGCGGAAAATACCAAACCTCAAAAACTATACTAGAGTTTTAAACCTTGTCATTTACATAAGTATCTCTCCAAAAACAATATTACAGCCCAAGGTATACAAAAACATATATATATATATATATATATATATATATATATATATCAGTGTTTGACAAGTACTTACTCTAAGCTACAGTATCTAAGCCCCCTCCCAAAACTCGCTAAGCTTGGCTTCGTGTATTTCTTGAAATGTGATAAAATTATTGGGGTGAGACACTTCTCAGTAAGATGGAATAGATTATTATCAATGTGTGACTAACATGAGTTTTAGTATTGTAAGAAAAATACATCCATTAATTTAAATTTTTAATGAAATAACATTTGAAATATGTACTCACACCTATATAATTGAAAATACTCATTTTCTTTTCAAAACATACTTTGACTCAATAAATAGCTCTGTTTACGTAAATCTACATATATGCATAGAAGAACCTCTCTAACTAGGCAATCATATAATATCATGTATACACACCCATGATCAAGTTGTGCGGTTTGAAGACTTGCCTTAGCCATGGTTGGCCTACCACCAAGCTAAGTCAACATACTCGTTTGTAAGTCTACTACCCAACCCAGTTCGGAGACCAGGGGGTACACAACCCTTCTCTGGCTAAATCAACTATCCAATTACTAACACTCTCAGAATAGTGTGGCTGCACTGACATATCTCGTCAGTAGCTACGGTATCGAACTTCCTTTACATATCTCGGTATCGAACTTCCTTTACATATCTGGTCCATCAGGGTTCTTAAACCATATAATGCAATTTATAAAATAAAACAGTAACATGATCTCATTTTCACAATTGGGTATAAAACCGTCATATTCACAAATTAGTATAAAAGTTGTCATATTCATAAATCGGTATAAAATCGTCATATCATAACTTAGTATAGAACCGTCATATCACAACCCGCTATAAAATTGTAATATCATATCCCGGTATAAAATTGTCATATCATAACTCGTTATAAAATCGTCATATCATAACCCAGTATAAAACCGTCATATCATAAATCCAAATCATTCTCAACATTTCCTGAGATCAGTATAAAACCATATCTTTCACTATATAATACCATAAAAATCAACAGATTTAGTTATGCAATAATAGTTATTCTCATGCCACACGATTTGAGTGATAATTCATAATATAATTAACTACCCAAGGAAAATATATTTTACTGAAAACAAGGGTAAGATCATCTCCATAATTTTATTTAACTCATAATATAGGTTTTACAGGAAAAAAAAGATGATTACCCTACTCACTTTAGTTTTCCCCAAATACGTATATAATAAACAAAATCATCATTTTCATATGCCTAATTCATTCAAAAAATCATATATAACATTTATGTATCCAAATACTCCAGTTTAATCGGTTCATATTTCAAAATAACCACCATAATCTATTCCTCTTACCTGTTCCTGAAAATTTGCCCATAACATTTCTTGGAATGAACCCTAACCTTTCCTTAAACTTGCCAAGGAGAGAGGAGCCGACAAGTGAGAGGAGGGAGAGAGTGATCGGAGGGCGAGAGAGAGAGCTCATGAGGGATTTAGAGAGGGAGAAACACAATACAATATTTATATAGAGAGAGAAACTGAAACCCTAGAGTGAGAGAGAGTTTTTCCTAAAAAAAATGAGCCCATTCCTATTTATAAGCATGCTGGTCCAGACGAAACTATTAACGGTTTCCTGAATCCATCGACGATTTGGTCTACACCAAAACAAATTTCCTTTGTTCTTTTCATACTGGTTCTCAGTTGTTTGTAACCATCAACAGTCTTCCTGAGATTGCCGAAGTCGTCGATGGTTTGGTCTCATATCAAACCATGCCCACTCAAAACAGTCGACAATTTTTCTAAGATTCCTTAAACCATTGACGGTTTGGTCTTTGTACCAAATCGTTCCATTTTTTTATTTTAATTTCTCTTTTCTTGGTTTGGGTTCCTACATCCTCCCCTCCTTATAAAAATTTTGTCCTCGAAATTGCTAACTAACACTTATACCAATGCCTAAAAAATCACTGAAATGTTTACTCGACTCTAGAAAGAGCCAGTGACCACTGACATAGCGGCCCCATCCCAAATTTATTGATCACCCTCACTTATGGCGAAGGAATACCATGGTTACATATACTGCCTCTAGAAGATGAAAAATAGTTAAATAAAAACTCTCCCAAAAACCACTCAAAACTTAAAACCAAAAATAGATATATTAGAATTACAAACCTATACTGAACAACCTTATATAGAGAATAATAAAAAAACTACGTAAACTGCCACAGCTACCTCACTAGTGTTGGGCCTCAGTGAATAAATGTGGGTACTTCTGGCATCTTTTTTCTTCTAATTCCCATAAAACTTCTTGAATTGCATGATTACACTAGAGTACTTTCACCAACAGAATTTTCCTGGTGTGTAGTTTTTGCTCCTTCCGGTCTAGAATCTGGACCGAGACTTCTTCATATGATAAGGTGTCACTGACTTCCAATGATTCATTGCTTATCACATGCGAAGGATCTGAGATGTACTTTTTTAGTATGGACACGTGAAACACGTCATGGATCGTAGATAGTGCCGGGGGTAACGTTATCCTGTAACCAACTAGACCAATCCTCTCAAGTATCTCTAATGGCCCAATATACCTCGGGCTTGGCTTACCCTTCTTTCCAAATCTCATAATTCCCTTCATTAATGCAATTCTAAAAAATATCTTATTCCCTACCTCATATTCTAGCTCTCGTCGGCGAGTATCAGCATAACTCTTTTGTCGACTCTGAACTGTTTTTATTCTTTCCTAAATAAGTTTGATTTTCTAATAAGTCAGTTGTATAATCTTTGGCCCCAAAATGCACCATTCACCTACCTCATCCCAATATAGTGGAGATCGGTACCTTTGACCATATAACGCTTCATACGGTACCATCCCAATACTGGCTTGATAGCTACTATTGTAAGTGAGCCCAACTAGTGGCAAATATTGAATCCAACTTCCTCCAAAGTCCAGCACACATGCTCGCAACATATCCTCTAATATTTGAATAGTTCTTTCTTTCTGTCCATCAGTTTGGGGGTGAAATACTATCCTAAAGGTCAGTTGAGATCCCAAAGCTCTCTGCAAACTTTTCCAAAACTGGGATGTGAACTGTGGATCTTGATCTGATATGATGGACACTGCATGTTGTGTAGTCTAACTATCTCCTAAATATACAACTCTGCCAATCTATTCATGGATTAGTTAACTTTGATTGGAAGAAAACGGGCATTTTTTATTGGACAGTCTACAACTACCCGATTAGCGTTTTCCCCTTGAAGTACTGGTGACAATCTCGTTATGAAATCCATGGAAATGTGCTCCCACTTCCACTCAAGAATTTAGAGTGGTTGCAATGATCCTTCTGGTCTCTAATGCTCAGCCTTCACTTGCTGACATGTCAAACTCTGCTCCATGAATCAGGCAATTTCTCTCTTCATGTTGTTCCACTAGAAAGATTCTCATAAATTCCAGGTACATCTTGGTGCTCCCTGGATGTACTACATAAAGAGAGCGATGTGCCTCTTCTAGAATGGTTCTTTTAATCTCAGCATCATTGGGTACGCATAACCTGATGTAAAACCTCAAAACCCGATCGTCTGAGATGTTAAAATCCACCCTCAGTCCACTCTCTACTTTATCCACCATCTTCACTAACTCTGCATTTTTCTTCTAAGCAGCCTTAATCCTCTCCAGCAAGGTCGGTTGGATTACTAGACTAGCAATGAATGCCTAGTGATTTCCTTCCACTATTTCCACACCAAATCTTTCTAGATCTATCCTGATTTGATGTTGAGTTACAACTGCTGATATTGATGCACCAATTGACTTCTGACTCAACGTATCAGCGACCACATTAACTTTCCCTGGGTGGTAATTGATGGTACAATCATAGTCCTTTATTAGCTATTTTCATCTCCTCTGTCTCATATTCAGTTCCTTCTGCGTGAAGAAGTACTTGAGGCTTTTATGGCCCATAAAGATCTCGCATCTTTCACCATATAGGTAGTGCCTCCAGATTTTCAACGCATACACTACTGCTGCCAATTCCATATCATGCGTGGGATAGTTCTTCTTGTATTCCTTGAGTTGATGAGAAGCATATGCGATGACCTTCCCCTGTTGCATTAAAACACACCCAAGCCCTTTACGAGACTCATAACTATAAATCACGAATCCTCTATCATCTAATGGAATGGTCAAAACCAGAGTAGTGATGAGTTGTTGTTTCAATTCTTGGAAACTCTGCTCACAATCGTCAGTCCACTCATACTTCACATTCTTTTTTGTCAACCGTGTCAGAGGACTTGATAGTTTCGAAAACCCTTCTACGAACTGGTGATAATACCCTACTAGACCTAAGAAACTCCTGACCTCATGAACATTCTTCAGTCTTGTCCAATCCACCACCACCTTTATCTTACTCGGGTCCATTGAAATACTGCGCCTAGATATTACATGTCCTAGAAATGCAACTTGTTCCAACCAGAATTCGCATTTCTAAAATTTAGCATAAAGTTTCTTTTCTTTTAGCACCTGAAGTACCAGTCTCAAATGAGTCTCATGCACCTCAGGACTCCTCGAATAAACCAAAATGTCATCAATGAATACCACCACAAAATGATCTAAATATTTATGGAAGACCCTGTTCATTAGGTCCACAAATGCGGCAGGACTCAAATGAGTCTCATGCACCTCAGGACTCCTCGAATAAAACAAAATGTCATCAATGAACACCACCACAAAATGATCTAAATATTTATGGTAGACCCTGTTCATCAGGTCCATGAATGCGGCAGGAGCATTAGTCAGTCCGAATGGCATAACCAAGTACTCAGTTGTCATACCTAGTTCGGAAAGTAGTGTTTAGAACATCATCTAATTTGACTTTCCCCTGATGATACCTAGATCGAAGATCGATCTTAAAGAAGACCTATGTTCCCTGAAGTTGGTCAAAATGATTATTAATACGGGGTAGCGGGTACTTGTTCTTGGTCGTTACTTTATTTCTCGATAGTCAATACACATCCTCATCGACCCATCTTTCTTTTTCACGAACAACACTAGTGCTCCCCAGGGTGACATACTAGGTGTGATAAATCCCTTGTCCAATAATTTTTGTAACTGCTCCTTTAATTCCTTCGATTAAGCTGGAACCATTCTGTATGGAACATTAGAGATTAGGGCCTTCCCTAGAAGTAGGTCAATGGCAAACTCAATTTCACAATTAAGAGGCAACACAGGTAAATCCTCTGGGAATACATCAGAGAATTCCCTCACTACTAGGATATCCTCCAGCTTTAGTTCTTCCTTTGATAATTCTTTCACACATGCTAAGAACCCCTTGCATCCCTCCAAAAGTAGTGTCTTTGCCTGTATAGTTGACAATATTTGTGGTGAGGAATGCACGCATGACCCAAAAAACCTATACTCCTGCTCCCCAGGAGGTCTAAACACCAACTCTTTCTTATAAAAATCAATACTAGCGTAATTGGAGGCTAGCCAGTCCATTCCCGAAATCACATCAAATCCGTGCATATCAAATACCACTAAATTGGCGAGTAGCATCTTTCTCTGAATACACATTGGATAGTCTCTAAACACTTTTTTACATATCACTGCTATTATTGTCAGTGTGACTATAGATAATTCGACATCTAATAACTGAGTTTCTATCCCACACAATTTGATAGACCCAAAAGATATGAAAGAATGCATTGCCATCGTTGGGATCCATCATGAAGATAGGATAAAAACTAATCTTTGAATCCTATATCATAACATGATTGGTGCCATCATCTAACTAAGAAACTATAAAATGTACTATATCCTCATACTAAAATACTTAGGCTTTCCCCCTTTAGAACTTCCCTTGCACCAATAAACCAATTTAAGGTCCATGCTACCAATTTAAGGTTCTGTCTCACCACTCAAAAACAAAACCATCGATGGTTTACCGTGGCTTTCCTGAAATAGTCGCTTCAGGAAAATCACAGAAGACCGTCAAGAGACTTCTACCTCTAGGAAATGAGAAGAAACCAAAAATTTCACTTTGCTTGTTGTATTTTACTTCGCTATGCATCCTATATCCAACCCACCTTACAACACCTAGCCTACCCATTCCTACCCTCATCAAATTCCATACCTATACTTTGGTATTTTTATCTGCTAAAGTCTGAAGAGCCTAACAACCTAGGCTCTGATACCAAAACTGGAGCGCCCCGAACCTAGTGGTGCTCAGAGTGCTACAAATCTATAAATAAATCCATTTCAAAATCTCTAATACCATAGTAATAACGAACCGAACCCAAAGTGGGGTACTGGGTACACCTATCCATAACTTAATTTAATATCATGCAGCAGAAAATATCAAACCTCAAAAACTATACCAGAGTTCTAAACCTTGTCATTTACATAAGTATCTCCCCAAAAACAATATTACTGCCTAAGGTATACAAAAACATATCTATATACATATCAGTGTCTCACGAGTACTTACTATAAGTTACAATATCTAAGCCCCCTCCCGGAACTCGTTAAGCTTGACTCCTTGTATTTCCTAAAATGTGATAAAATTATTAGGGCAAGACACTTCTCAGTATGACAGAATAGATTATTATCAGTGTGTGGCTAACATGAGTTTTAGTGTAAGAAAAATACATCCATTAATTTAACTTTGAATGAAATAGCATTTGAAATCTGTACTCATACCTATATAATTGAAAATACTCATTTTCTTCTCAAAACATACTTTGACTCAATAAATAGCCATATTTTCATCAATCTACATATATGCATAGAAGAACCTCCCTGACTAGACAATCATATAGCATCATGTATAAACCCCCATGATCGAGTTATGTGGTCTGAAGACTGGACTTAACCATGGCTGGCCTACCACCAGGCTAAGTCAACGTACTCGTTTGTAATTCTGATTTGCCTACCCATCCTGGTACAGACTCTAAGGAGGTACACAACCCTTCTATAGCCAAATTGACTATCCAATTACCAACACTCTCAGAATAGTATGACTGCACTGACATATCTCATCTGTAGATACGGTATCGAGCTTCCTTTACATATCTGGCCTATCAGGGTTCTTAAATCATATAATGCAATTTATAAAATAAAACAGTAACATGATCTCATTTTCACAATTTAGTATAAAATCGTCATATTAAAAAATCAGTATAAAACTTGTCACATTCATAAATCGGTATAAAACCATCATATCATAACTTAGCATAAAATTGTCATATAACAACCTAGTATCAAACTGTCATATCATAACCCGGAATAAAACCGTCATATCATAACCTGGTATAGCCCACATTGTTGGATAAAATTAGAATTGCTTAGGTGAAATATGTGGAGTTAATGAATATTATGGATAAGGTGCAAAGTGGAGAGGGGATGAAGTTTAGTATTTTAGATGATGGAGCCTTGAGGTTCTATACCAGACTCTGTGTGCCTGCAGATACTAGAATTAAAAGAACCATTCTAGAAGAGGCGCACCGTTCCCTGTCTACAGTACATCCAAGGAGTACAAA
Organism: Malania oleifera; assembly: GCF_029873635.1. Taxonomy (NCBI): domain Eukaryota; kingdom Viridiplantae; phylum Streptophyta; class Magnoliopsida; order Santalales; family Ximeniaceae; genus Malania; species Malania oleifera. The sequence goes on from NC_080417.1 coordinate 40,022,452, forward strand.
AATGTATAGGGATTTGAGGTTATCCTTCTGGTGGATATGAAAAGAGAGATTGCATGATATGTAGAACAGTGTTTGATATGCTAGCAGGTGAAGGCTAAGCATCAGAAACTGGAAGGGCCTTTACAACCACTTTACATTTCTGAATGGAAGTGGGAGCATATTTCTATGGATTTCGTATCAGAGCTACCACCTGTGTTGCATGGATAGGATGCTATTTGGATAGTTGTTGATAGAATCACAAAGGCCGCCCACTTTATTCTCATCCGAGTTAATTACTCCATGGGTAGATTGGCAGAGCTGTACATACAAGAGATAGTCAAACTACATGGAGTGCTTGTGTCCATCAATTCTAACTGGGATATACGTTTCATATATCAATTATGGAAAAGCTTATAGAGAGCTTTGGAAACCCAGTTGGCCTTTAGCACAGCCTTTCATCCTCATACTGATGGACAGATGAAGAGGACGATTCAAATATTGGAGGATATGCTATGTGCCTGTGTATTAGATTTTGGGCATAGCTGGTTATAGTATCTGCCATTATTGGAGTTTTCTTACAACAACAGCTACCAGCTAAGTATTGGGATGGCTCTATACGAGGCATTGTATGGCCAGGATGTTGATCTCCGTTATATTGGGATGACATTGGAGAGAATTAGATATTGGGGTCAGAGATGGTACATCGGGCTTTTGAGAAAATCAAGCTTATCCAGGAGAGGATTAAGAAAGCTCAAAGCCAATAGAAAAGATATGCAGATATCCGTTGACGCATGCTGGAATTTGAAATGGGTGATAATGTATTCTTAAAGATTGTGTTGATAAAGGGAGTAATGAGATTCGGGAAGAAGAGTAAGCTTAGCCCTAGGTATATTTGGCCATTTGAGATATTAAAAGGAGTTGGCCCAGTTGCCTACAAATTAGCATTACTCCCAGCACTATCCAGAATTCACGATGCATTACACGCCTCTATGCTGAAGAAATACATGTCAGATCCATCTCACATCATAAGTTATGAAGCATTGAAGATTGGTGAGACCTTATCTTATGAAGAACTACTAGTTCAAATCTTAGATTATAAAAAGCAGGAATTACGTACCAAGAAAATCCCACTAGTGAAAGTGCTCTGGAGAAATCACGTAGTTAAGGAAGTTTTGTGGGAATTAGAGGAGGAAATGTTTAGGTAAGAAATCATGTAAATAGGTAGGTTTTTGTGCAAGTTAATAAAGTGTATGTAATAGTTTTCTATTTTCATTGGTTTTGGGAGAGTTTTGTTTGGTTATTGTAATCTCCCAAGACCATAAGTGTAACCACGGTATTCCTCGATCATAAATAAGGGTAATTAATAAAATTACTGTGGGTTTTTCCTTAGAAAGTGATATATGTGAGAAATAGCAAATTTTAAGGACGAAATTTTTTTAATGAGGGAAGGATGTAGAGGCACAGAAATATAATAAATGAAAATGATAAAGGAAAAAGGAAAAAGGGAAAGGAAAAAGAAAGAAAAAGAAGGGGAAAATAAATTTAAAAAGGGGCATCAGCAGAGATTCGTCGACAAACTCATGGTCTTCATCGACGAATGTTTTCTTGGGTCTCATTGACGAAGTTTATGTGTCTCGTCAATGAGAAGATACAGAGTGCAAAAAATTCATGCCATTAAGGTTTCGTAGATGAACTCATTACCTTTGTCAATGAACACCCTTCTGTGGTTCATCGATGAGTACACGTGCCTCGTCGACGAAGCCATGTGGCTAGCAGTCTACATATATATGTTAAAAATTATATTTTTCAGCGAAAAATTCTTTGCTTTTCTCTCTCTCTCTCTCTCTCTAGATTTGGCCAAACCACCTTCTCTCTTCAGATCCAGCTCTGTTTTACCTCATTTCGACGATTGGAAGTTACCATGATGATCCCAGGGAGATTCTCTACAACTTAACCAGAGCGGATTGTTGATTTGGAGTCCTTAGGCACCACTCCAAAATCAGGGTAAGTAAGGTATTTTAGGGTTTAAGTGCTTATTTAGAGTATATAGGGTGTAGGAAATGTTAAATGAGAAATATTATGGGGTTGAGTTGATTGAACGGGATAAAGGCAATTTTAGGGTTTGAAGTTTGGATGTTGTAGGCGTGTTTTAGGGTTTTTCAACAGGTTTCTTAGGAAACAGGTAAGGGGATAAATTAAGTCAGGTATTTTCATAAAGTTAATTATGGAATATACAGTATTTGATTTAGGAGTTCATGTATGGTTTAGTACAGTTTTTGGGAATACTGATGTCAAACTGAGGAAACCTTGAAAACAAATTTGATATTATTTGGCCAGTAAAATATGTTTTTTCAGGTCAGATAATAGTTATTGTGTAGTACTCACTTATGTGTGGCATGAGTATATTTTATTGTATATGATGATGTGTCAGAATATTAATATTATACAGAACAAACATGGTTTGACGACAGTGTTTATAAAAAATTATAAAATGGATCAGAAATTATATTTTCAGTATATTATGATATTCAGTCAGCGCAGATGCCAAGATATTCAGGCGGTGTATATGCTGAGTTATTTAGCCGGTGTAGATGCTGTGATAGTTCAAGCGGCACAGATGCCATGATAGATCAATCGGTGCAGATGCCGTAACCAAATATGTTATAATAATTATTCAGAAAATTTTATCAAAATAGATGTTACACAGAATTATGAAACAGTTATATAACAGTATGATGAAATATATTGTATGATAGCGGAACCCAAATGACATAGTTTAGATTCAGGTACCGTAGCTATCAGTTCAGGTGGTGCTACCATACGTCTTTGATAGAGTGTGGGAGATGGATAGTCGATTAAGCATTAGAGTAGAGTAGTGTGCCCCCTGGCAGTCTAGACCAGGCTGGGTAGGCCAATCGTGCTTATAGACTTATTAGTTTTGGCTTAGTGTGGTAAGCCAACCATTGCAAGGTCCCGCCTACGGGCTGCACAATCCAGTCATGTGGGGATTAATACATGACATCAGCTAACTATCCATCAAGGGTATGATTTCAATAATATACAGATATAATAGATGATTTATATATATACATAAATCTAGTATGACCTAGTATGTTTTATGGAAATATGATTTATTCAAATTTATACAGAATAGTTTTACCTGGTTTATTAAATACAGTTAAATTACGTATGAAGTTTCCTTACTTATCATATACAGTTTAACATGTACAGTATATATATTATAATACAAGATACTCATGTTGTCACACACTGATTTTAGTTTATCTCCCTTACAGAGAGGTGTCTCACCCCAGCCATACAAACATTTCAGGAAACCCAGATAGACGAGTGGACCAAGCTCCGAGGTAGTGAAGGCTGATTGTGCTACCTTGGTTGAAGGGTAAGTAGTTGGAATGAAATTAGAATGGGTTTTTTAGGATCCGATACTAGGATACTTACTGTCTTTTCTTTTGGGATGTATAAATAAATAAATAAGTATTGACGTATATATATATATATATATATATATATATATATATATATATATATAAGTATTGACGGACATAGTAGAACTCTAGTATTGTGTATTATGTTGTGTAATTATGGTTTCTGCTGCTTAGTTGACACGTATGTATAAATAGGTGTATCCCCATTACCTTTGGGTCTGGGTTGACTTTGACTTTGTTAGTATAGCTTGGTATCATAGTTATTATGATTATTATTATTATGTGGAATATATATATATATATATATATATAGCAGAAATTTCGGACCGTTACAGTTTGGTATCAAAGCCTAGGTTGTTAGGTTCTGTAGACCTTAGAGTACAACGGAAACAATACCAGAGTTTAGGAATGATTTTGAAGGAGTTAGGGAATGGGTAGATCATGAATTTAGTGAGTTAATGTTGGGAAATTGAGATGAGAATTTAGGGTTTTGTTTCGCAATCTGGAAGTACGATTTTCGTAGTGGTTTCTGTGTCTTTCCTGGGGTGACAGTTTCAAGAAAGTCATGGTAAACTATTGTCGAGTTGTGTTTCTAAAGTGTAGGATTGAATCTTAAATTGAGAATAAGGATGTTAGGTTAATTGATGATATGAGATTTTAGTTAGATAAAATATATAGGGTCCTCAAACTATGTTTATTGACTTTTCAAGATGGACTTTGGGGTAAGCAGTGCTCACGCCAGTGGTGATGATGGTGCAGGCCCCTCTAGTATGAGCGGGGGTGATTCTGAAGCATTCTTGCACAGTGTAGCTCAGCAGGTTCTGACTGAGATTGTACAAAGCTCTAGGGAGCAGGGAGGCCCATTAGCAGACCAGGGCTGCACTATAGAGCAGTTCACTAAAATGAAGCCTCTTGCTTTTTCAGGGAGTGCGGACCCAATTGCAGCGGAGAACTGGGTACAGGAAATGAAAAAGATACAAATTATACTACGCTACACTGGTGAGCAGAGAGTGTTATTTGCCACCTTCAGACTGACAGGGGAGGCTGAACGTTGGTGATCGGCAGTGAAACTTCTAGAGGAGCAAAGACCAATGCCTGTAGCTCTAATCTGGATTCAGTTTAAGGATATTTTTTTTGACAGATATTTCTTTGCCACCACCAGAGAAGATAAAGTGGAGGAATTCTTGAATCTTACGCACAGACAGCTAACAGTCTAGCAGTATGCGAAAAAATTTATTGAACTGTCTCATTTTGCCCCGTACATCGTTCCTGATGAGGCAAAGAAGCCAAGAAAATTTGAGAGAGGCTTAAGGTAATAAATTTACAAACAAGTGGCAGTGCTGAAAGTGCAGGATTTTTTCGAGTTGGTGGATAGAGCAACTGTGGCTAAGGCGAGCAGGCAGAGGGATGCTGAGGTGTAGGGCCAAAGGAAGAGACCCAAACCTCCTGGATTTTAGGTGGGCTCTAGCTGGGGCCCATGGAGGAGAGGTGTACATAGCAAAGGATAGAGGCAGGAGACTGGGAGCCATGAGGTTCAGGGCGAGCAGACTTATCCTATTTGTCTGACATGTGGTAAGAGACACATAGGAGAGTGCCGAGCGTGGAGAAATGTATGTTACCGTTGTGGTAGACTAGGTCATTTAGCACGAGACTGTCATGCACAGTATAGCACTGCTCCTGCTCCTAGACAATTCTGGGGTAATATCTAAGTACCCCAAGGAGGCCAACAGAGAAATACCGTGCAGGCGCGGGTTTACACACTAACACTAGAAGATGCTGAGCAGCTGGCGACGTGGTGACAGGTACGATTAATATGTTTTCAATTAAAGTTATTGTATTATTTGATTCAGGTGCCACACACTCTTTTGTGTCCATGGGGTGTGTGAAATTATGTGGGGTTAGAACTTAGCTATTAGACACTGAGTTGTTAGTAGCCACACCGATAGGGTTAATAGTAAGGTGTTGAAGGGTGCCTAGAGGCTATCCAGTAGATATTTAGGGGAGAGTATTACCAACTGACCTAATAGTGTTTGACATGCATGGATTCGATTTGATTTTGGGAATGGATTGGTTAGCTACTAAATATACCAGCATCGACTGTCATCTGAAAGAGGTGATATTCAGACCTCTTGGGAAGCAGGAGTTCAGATTCATGGGGTCGCGCGTGCATTCCTCACACAGTTGGTATCAGTCATTTAAGCAAGGAGGCTACTCCTAGACGAATGTTAGGGGTTTATAGCTTGTATAAAGGAAGTGATAGAGAAATAATTGAAGCTTACCAATACTCTAGTGGTAAATGAATTTCCAAATGTCTTTCGAGAGGTGCTACTCGGATTGCCTCCTGACTGCGAGGTTGATTTTGCAATTGATTTAGTTCTAGGGACGACACCAAATTCTAAAGATCCCTATAGAATGCCCCAGAAGAGTTGAGAGAATTAAAAGATCAGTTGTAGGATTTATTAGATAAAGGTTTTATCAGACCAAGTGTGTCACCATGGGGAGCTCCAATTCTGTTTGTGAAGAAGAAAGACGGGACAATAAGGATGTGTATAGATTATAGAGAAATAAATAAAGTAACAGTTAAGAACAAGTATCCTCTTCCCTGTATTGATGACTTGTTCAATTAGCTCTAGGGTACACAGGTTTATTTGAAGATTGATCTATGCTCTGGGTACCATCAAGTGAAGGTCAAGGCAGAGGACATCTCCAAGACAACGTTCTGGACTCAGTATGGCCACTATAAGTTTTTAGTTATGCTATTTGGACTGACGAATGCTCCTGCTATATTCATGGATTTGATTAACAGAGTTTTTTATCAGTACTTGGACCAGTTTGTAGTGATTTTTATCAATGATATACTGTTCTATTCGAGGAGTTTCGAGGAGCACGAGATACATTTAAGACTAGTACTTCAGATACTCAAGGAAAGGAAACTGTATGTCAAATTCAAGAAGTGTGAATTCTGATTAGAGAAAGTTACATTTCTTGGGCATGTCATATCCGGGGATGAAATCTCAATAGATCCCAGCAAGATAGAGGCAATGATGAATTAGGTAAGGCCGAGAAACATCTAAAAGATCAGAAGTTTCTTGGGACTTGTAGGATATTACCGTTGGTTTATAGAGGGATTCTCTAGGCTGTCAGGGTCTCTAACACGACTAACTAGGAAGAATGTTAGGTTAGAATGGAATGATGATTGTGAGCAGAGCTTCTTGGAATTGAAGCAGCGGCTCGTCTCTACTTCCTATCCTGCTCTAAATTGTGATCATATCTAAAGGATACCTTCCAATCAACAAAGAGCAGTGTTCAGAATTTGCTACTCCTAAATGCTCTTTGCCTAAAAGATGTTGACATTTTTGCTAGCACGAAAATAATTTGAATTTTGTCAACTTCTAATCTCGTCTAAATAATCTCCAGAGCTCAATAGTGATTTAAATATTGAAGAGTATTTATCTTATACCTTTCTTCACAAGCTCTCAAATTTTTAAGTCAAATCCATTAGAGCTTTTTAATGTGTTCAATGGCTAAAAAGATTGCAATAGGTTTCAATCTATATAAAAATACAAAGTTCAAAGAAGCTTATGTACATACAGTAAAAATTCAAAGTCATTCGAACTTGTGTCTCTCATGCGTTAAGATCGTGAGAAAAAGGGCAAAAATAGACTTATGACCCGAATAAAATTTTGCTTGTGACTTTTTGGTCCTCTAAGCCAAAGCATGTAAAGCCAAATTTGAATCATTGAAAATCTTAAAGCACTTGGCTAAAAAAATTTGAAAAATAAAAAAAGGCATAAGATGGATAAATGCATAATTCAGGGGGAGCATTATCTTCATAGTTCTATAAATTAAATGCTCTCATGATCATATTTTTATATATCCATATGTCTTCATAAGAACAGTACCAAACTCTTACTATCTATTTATGCTTAATGATTATATTATCTAATGGATAGTTCATACGTTAATTTTATTTATGTCTAAATTTACATATGAGTACTACACTGAAATGATGACTATCCACCGTTATTTAGTGTTCATATTATCTTGATGGATAGTTAATTTTGTTCGAATGCTCTTGTCTATTGAAATGCATGCCTGTATTGAATACCTCCTGCATGGAGGATGCAGTGATGTGAACTGCATGCTAGTAGTGGATCTAGGTTGTTGCATGCTTAATATAAACTATTTGCTAAAAACAACCAAATTTTAGGTATAGATTTTATGGAAAAATGTTCAATTTACAGATGGCATAATGCTGAAATTTCATTAAAATTTTCTCAACATAAAACCATGTACAAAGATTATTATGATAAAATAAATGCTAAAATATTTTTGAAAAATGAGTGAAAATTAAATGGATATTAAATTTCATCTTTGCATAATCATCGAATATCTAGGGGAGTTGAGCTCCATCCCTAGAGAAAGAGCATAAAGGACTCATGTGCATCATGTCTTGCTTTTTTGAATATTGAGGTCATTTTGAAACTCCTAAACATCATATTCGGCTCTTAAAATATTATGATTAGATATGGATTGTTCTTGGTTATGAACACAAAATCATGCCTTAATAGTCATTTTCTAACGCATTTATGGCCTATAAGGACAATTGTACTAATCAGGTAACAAATATAATTGATAAATATTCAGTATAGTTGGTTTAAAAGATTTAGAATGAATGCTTATACTGTTTGACATGCTAAATGAATTTAATCTTTAGCTAGTATAAGTAGTTCACTATATCTAAGCTAGGATTCAAATTTATAGGGGAAGCATCCAAAATTAAATGTCTATCATATTATGCTCACCAATTTTTGCTTAGATCAGTTCTTGAATTCATTGTGGTTTGTGCTTAAATGTGATGTTTATATTGAGAATCTTAAGTTAAAACATGGTGTTTAGCCACAGTCACTTGTGTAGCCATATGATCCCGCACTTGATTGTTAAACTTTTTTAGGATTTAAATGGTTATCCTTTTTTGGATATAACTTAGTGTGTGCTTAAATGATAAAACCAGAAAAATAATGCTTGCTTGATCTTATTTATTAAAGTTTCTTTTTCAACAAGCATTGTCCCCAGTTTTTCATGAAAACATCAAAGGGGATTTAAAAAAAAAAAAAAAAAATGCTTTATGGCAAGAAATTTTTTCGAAAACAAAAACTATTTATCTCTTGCCTTAATATTTAAAATTGCATAACTGGTTCTACAACTACATACCAAAATACATGCGAATTAGTTAGACTAAAATCATGCTTAAACCTATTTTTTGATGTCATATGCCATGTGTTTTGAACTCAAATCTTTCACAGGTTGTTATGAAATGTTTCAATCGTAATGATTTGTGTGTAATTCTAACCCAGTTTATCATGTCATTTAAATCTTTAATGACCTGTCATACCATTATATTTGTGTGTGCTAAATTATTATATATTTTAAATAGTTGTAAAATTGTTATGCCCAGAATATTATACCAAGTAGGGGGAGAGTTTTTCTAAGCACAATAAAAGTTCTTTCAAAATGGGGAGAGTCATTTTTTTTAAAAAGCTATGGTTTCTTTTAAAACAAACAAATATTTTTTACTTAGTTTAACCCTTTTGTTGATGCCAAAAGGGGGAGAGATTTGTTGAGGAAAATGCATGAATGCTTGTGCCAAATTGCTAAATCTAAATGCAATCTATTTGAAATGTCTTCTTTCCTCAATATACTAGAGCTATATTGTCCATTCTTTTAAATTATGCATATTGTAAGGGGGAGCCTGTACAGGTTTAACCCATTTTGCTCTTAACTGTTCGCCATCATCAAAAGAGGAAGATTGTTCACTTTTTGACTCTGATCCCTGTTTTGATGCTGATAAAGCACTTGGATCTTATGTGTGCTTTTAGTGTGTGAACATGTTAATAATTTAACACACACATAAGGGATAGAAAAATGAAAACCATAAGGGAGGTAAAGATTATATCGTTTGCCGGATTCCATAGAAGAAAAAGGAGGAAAAGGAAGACAGTTATCATTTGATTTGTAATTGCATTTAATCTTGGGTCTATAGTAATGCATTTCATGCATGATGTAAATGAAAAGCTCAAACACAACCATAGATTGACCATTAGGGAACCTAAAATTTCAAGAAAAACCTTTTTTCATAAAAGGCTAAAATCAAACAAGGTTTTCAAATGGACCCGAGGACAAAAACAGGGCTAAACCATAGGTTTTTACTTACCTCGGTCGACCGACCATAACAAGGTCAAATCTCCTCGGTCAACTGATCTCGGCCAACCAGCCATTATATATTTGAAAAGCCCAATAGATCGACCATATAATTTGACCAGAGTCAAAGGTTCGACTGACCGGCGATTTTTAACTAGGCAGCCTCAGCTGATCGGCCATACATGATTGGCTTGTTTATTATGCCTCAACTGACTGGCCATTTAGTTCAAATTGTTCACGCCCAACTAGCCTTTATGAACAGTCGACTGGTCTTATGTCTAAGTCAACTAAACCAACGAAAGGTTCAAAATCGCCCAACGTTAGCCGACCGGCATCTCCCCAGGTCGACTAAGCCCCTCTGAAAATTAAAATTTTTGTTTTGCATCAGCCGACTGATGAAGACCTAGGTAACCGAGCCTCTCGGGTTAGGATAATTTTTAGGGCTAAAACATCATTAACTTTTTATTAAACAAATTCTAAAATACTTAATATGTCCCTGACGGTCAAAATTTTTGCAGACTCTATATACACTTCCTCTTAACAAAATTTTTAATCGATGCTCACATTAGAAAATCCTCCTAAACAACTTTTGTGCTATTAATTTCATACTCCCATTTTCATTTATTTCAAAATCCTTTAAAGAGAGCTTTTGATTATTTTCTCTCCTTCACTAGCGTACCTATTGCTTTTGAAGTTTGGTTGAGTTCTATTGTTTTGGGCATTTCATACACATTTTAAATCATTCACTCTCACTCATTTTTATTTTAAAAAAAAAATCATATTTGAGAGTTTGCTTAGATTTTTCTCCACTCATTTGTCTTGATAAGTCTTTGTTGGAGAAATTTCATACTGCTTGTGAATCTTGCACATCCATTGCAAGATTTAATAGCTCATATTGTTTTATTACAAAAATCTTGTTGAGCTAAAACCCTTGCCTCTCTTTGAATCATTTTCTTGAATATCATTGTTGAGAATATTTATTAAGGGTTTTACGATTTTGAAGTTCTTGTTGCATACTCCATTCATATATTTTTTGTATGCAAAAATTGTTGGAATTGGTGTAATCCCAAGAGGGGGGTGAATTGGAAATTAAAAATTCTTCTTAGGTTAAATTCTAATCACAAGCAGTATTCCACAACCTAGGGTTTGTTTACGCAGAAACCAATCACCCAAAAATTTAACACTGAGCAGAAGTTATAACAGTTATAGCAAACTCAGTGTTTCCCAAGTAGATGTGCATGCAGAAGTTTAAACCAAATAAATCATTCACAATAATTTAAGTGCAAGCATACATATATTGAAAGTAAAGAGATAAGGGAAAGAGAAGGTGACACATGATATGTTATCGGGGTTCGGCCAATATTGCCTACGTCCTCGCCTATAGCTCGCAAGCTCGAGAATTTCACTAAAGCTCACTTGCAGGTGAAGTGATACCGATTACAATACTATGTGTGAAAATGCACACAATCAATATTTATCAATGCAAGTATAAGAGAGAGTAATAAGCTTCAAGAAAGATGTATGAAAATGTGCACAATCAATAAGAAATCAAACTCCTTCTCAAGTTGCAATTAGTTTGCAACCAAGGAGTATAACAAATGATTCTCTTAAAGAAAATTGTTTTTAAATCAAAATGTAAGGAGAATGATAGTATGCTTTGAAAGAATAAAAGAATTTAAGCAATATGAGGAGTATGAGTATCAAAGAATTTTAGAGAATTTTTCTTAATGATTTTTACTAATCACCTATTAATTAAGACAAATAAGAAAGTATATATAGATATTCATCGAGAAATAATCATTGGGGATACGGAGGTCATTTTGAAAAAAGATTAATCATGTTTAGTTAAAAATAATCTCGTTTACTTGCGGTAAAAATTGACCAACCCGAGAGGTTCGGTTGACCAAGGACAAGGTTCGGTCAACCACTTTTATAAGTTCCGTTGACCAAGGCAAATTTGAACTATAGGTTTGGTCGACCATCTCAAGGCTATTATGAACCCTTCGTGGGTTCGATCGTCCAAGACAAAGGTCTAGTCGGCTACTCATCGAGGCTCAGTCGACCAAGGCTAACTTGAACTACATATTTGGTCAACCAAGCAGTTGGAGTGTCAGTGGTTAATGATTCGGTCGATTGAGGACGGTGCGTTCAATTCAATATGGTTGACCGAGTGAAGTCAACATGTTGACTTCTGACCTGTTCGGTTGACGGAAGTGTTTATAACGCAAATCGGTCGGTCGACCGAGGCTTAGTCAAACTTTTTACTTTCTAGTCTACGATCTGTTTGGTCGATTGAGCTAATTAATACCGGAAGGGTTTAGTCAACCAGACTTTTAAATTAAGCCCAAAAATCCAACGTCGGTTGACCGTCTTTGCGAACCTTGTTTTTGACCTTAGGTTATTTTAAAAACCTTTGTATGAGTTTTACCTTTTAAGAAAAAGGTTCTGAGTTTAGGTTGGGTCCCCTAAGGTTAGGTTTGGATCCCTACGATTAGACTATGGTCATTTTGAGCATAAACCAATCATGTATACAATGCATTATTACATATCTAAAATATAAAAATCAAATGCATTTACAATTAAAATTAAATGTCTTCAATCTTCTTGCTCGTGTGTCTTCATGGAATGCGCCAGATACATATGATCGTGGATTTTCTTCTAGCTTCCAAGTCCCTTGATCTTATATGTGCTGAAATTTAGACCTATTCACATACTTAAACACACATAAGATACTAGTGTTTTATCAATATCAAAACAGAGATCGGATTGAAAACGTCAACAAAAATCATTTGAAGGAAAAACCCTTGATTCACCTATTATTCTTTGAAAAATATTTTCAGGAGAAAAATTTCATTAGGATTATATCTTTGAAGTGCTTATCATAAATATTTTACTCAAAGATTGAAAAATTATTTTTGAAAAACCACACATACTCACTTGAACTTTAATTCATATCATACGTGAGTGCAACTGAGCTTAAAGTTGTACATCTTTGCTTAGTTTAGAAGCATCCATTTGTACAAAAAATTTTATTTGATATATGTTATAATCCTAGCGTGTAATTGTCGGAAGAGGATTACAGTGGCCTATAACGTGCACTGGATTGGCTCAAACCCGGTTAGGAGAGTTCTGGATTGGCTCACATCCGATTAAGTAAGTCCCGGACTGGTTTAGATCTGGTTAGGAGAATTAGGTACACCGTCTTGTAGGGTGTGGCTAGGTTGGGGTCAGCCCTATAATGTGACCTGGGGTATTCCTCGCCTAATATGGAGAAGAGGTTGAAATCGGTGATGCTCCACTCGTTAAATGAGCATTAGTGAAATCCTTTTACTTGTGAGCTTGAGGTGGGGACGTAGGCAGTATTGGCAGAACCCCGATATAATATCGTGTTGTGCTTTTTCTTCCCTATGCTATTTAAATTTCCGCACTTGAATGTTTATATCTTAAGTATTATGTATGATTGGGAAGTATTTAGTATGCTTGTTCTGTTTTATTTATTTGCTCAGTTTTATATTATTGGGTTATTGGTATTTGTTTAGACAAACCCTAAGTTGTGAATTACTGATTGTGGATTTGAACTTAGCCTGAGAGAAAATTTTTTAAATACCCAATTCACCCCCTATTGGGAATACATCAATTCCATCATACATAATATGAATGTTAAATGAATAAAGAAAACTCTAGTTTATATTAATTGGTTGACCATTGTTTGAGACAATTCACTTGATTTTTCCTAATTTTATTTACGTTTTCTATGTTGTTAAATATGGTATTCAATCAGACCCAAAAAGTAAGCCAAAAATTGACCAATTTTCCAAATCAATTTTTTTTTTTAAAAAGATAAAAACTATATTTTATTTGTTAAAGATATGTTTAGTCATTTAATTTTCATGAAATGTATATAGCAAATATTTTGCGATAGTATAATTTATTAAGTATTTTTTTCTAAATTATTTATATTATTTCTTTATTTTTCATAATTTTAAACTTTTAAAAAATAGTAATTTAATTATGTTGTCATGTTTATGTTAACTGATTGACTTGACTAAGTCATTGGGTGTTCAATTCACTTTAAGTTTGATTTGTAAAAAAAATATTATAATTAACTGATCAATTTTTCAAACTTAATTTATTATACTAATGTCATTTTCTTAATTTATCTTATTAAAATTAAGTGGAAGGATAAAATTGTCATTTTATCAAGGATAAATTTTAATTTTTTCAATAAACTTAATGGTTGACGAATAGTTAACTATCGGATTCATTTTGTTACTAAAATTAAACCTCAAGGAGTTTTGTGATAGTTTTTGAAATCTAGGTGGAGTGTCATTTTCCAAAAAATGAGGGATATTGCAGGATTTTACCCTTTTGAAAAAATACAAACATAATACACATGCATGTATTCAATGACTAGCTTATAAATATTAAATCTTCTTAATTTTCTTTTTTATTTTAAGCTTAGGTTTAATTTGCAAAATAAACATTCTTTATAATGAGATGGAATACAATGAGAAAATTAGAAATTCACATAATAGTTCTTTCTTATACATTTCTTATTATTTCATCTCATATATAATAAAAAATAAAAAAAATATTCTGATAGTAAACTTTATTCTTTTTCTATTACTTGTTATAAATTTATAAAAAAAATTCACTTTATTATTCGTTTCGATAACAATATATTTTTATTTAGCTAATTACACTTAATTAATTTTAAATAATTTATTATTTAAAATAAACATTTGACCGATTATACCAAATATAATCTAACTCTTTAAAGTTTCTATTTGGGAATTTTTTTTTTTTGGGTCAAATGAATTAATGCTTTATGGGAGCCTATTTTCTTTCCCCAAAAATTGACTTTTCTTGTGAGGCTGAGTTATTGTTCACTTTATTTCAGTGAAGTTGAGGTTTCAATTAAAGAACCGTCGGTTCATAAAGAGAAGTAGGCAGCTTTACACCACCCTCGTGATCTTTTTTGGGCAAAATTTTTTACAGTGTAGGGCTTTTTTACCGCAAGGCTTCTTTTGGTAAGCCGTGGCATCTTTGTATACTTTAGAGAGGTAAAAGATCAGAGCTTACTTTATTACAATTTTTTATATTTACGTAAAAAGAAATTGAAAATATTATTTGTACAATTTTTAAAATAAATAATTTAAAATGAAAAATATAAAGCTGCAAAATATAAAAAGCTGTAAAAACAATAATTATTTTCCATTTTTAATTTTTTAAATAGTTAAGAACTAAAACTTTATACTTTAATTCTCTATCATTTATATAAGAAATTTAACAAATAATATGTTAGGCTTAGTGGGTGCATAATCATATGTAATGTATTTTGATGATATTAATCTATTTGTAGTTCCAAGTTTAACATATCTTTATAGATCAAGTTAGTACAGGTACAAGTGACAAATACATGAAGGTACTGAATCAAATGCAAAGATCGGATCAAGTGGACATTCGAGTAGGGAAGATCAAGACGGACACTCACTCGGAAGAATTTAAGCACATCCAACAAAGTCATAGAGTAATAGGGAGTGTTTGAGGTAGGAACTATTGTAACTCTTACAATTTTGTTTCATGCATGATTACTGAGCAAGAGTTGAGCAAATTGTATATGCATACTAGGACATAAGAGTATATAGGATATCACCAAATCATAAGTTTCATACTTATGAGTTTTCAAAGACAAAACAATTAGTTTTAAAAATATCATATACTCAATTTTGTTTAAAATGGGACAAGTGTTAAACAATCTAAATGTCGTATATCTTTATATACTTGGTCCTAGTTGGGTTTAAACCTCATTCGAGCACCTAAAAATCATGTTAATTAAGAAACAGGATAAACCATCGATGGTTTGGCCAGGTGCTTCAACACTTTCAAACAGTAGCTAAATATGGATTCTGCCCAGATGAAACAGTCGACTATTTGGGGTAAACAATCTACAGTTTGGGGTAAACAGTCGATGGTTTGCGTCGGGATTCTAACCCCAACGGTTATAAACAACTAGTTTTCAATGTAAACAATTAATATATTAGCCCAACAACCGTAAAACGACTAGTAACCCAATTTGCCTATAAATACAAGTCCAAAGGCTTGCCCAATGTATTGATTTTGTAGTCCATATATTATTCCCAAACATACCATATTTTAGTTCATCATTCTTGTGCTCAAAATCTCTTTTGCTCATTAATCTTGTTGTGAATCATTACTTGGAGAGATTTGTGTGAGGTTTTGATTTATATAAGTTATTAGCTCATTCAAGGAGCATTTGTTTTGCAAATCATTTTTCATCATCTTGTTGTATTAAGGTTAGGTTCTTCGCGAATCATAGTGAGAGGGTTCTTAGTGAACCGAATTGCAAGAGTTCTTGGTGAACCTTGTTGGAAGGCTCTTGGTGAGCAAAAAGGATTAGTTCCCATGGTGTATAGGCTTCTCCATTGTTGAAATATTTTTTTTTAGTGGATTGTGGAAACCTTGGGTGTGACTCAAGGCATGGACATAGGCAAGGGGTCGAACCACATTAAACATCAGTGTTCCCTTCTCTTTAATTTATATATTGCATGACTTACTTTGTATTTTGAAATTAAAGATGTAATCTCAAGAGGGAGGTGAGCTGGGTATTTAAAAATTTCTTAGCTGAATTTTAATTTTGTTTAGCGCTTTTAATTTATATCACCACAATCACACAATCATAATATCTAAACAGCACCTGTACTATACCAATCAAGAATCCTAGATATGAATATGAATATGAAATCTGAAATTATAATCCATACACAATACTTCAGTTAATTTAGTTGAGCAATTATCAAAATCAGATTTTCAGCAATGGCCAATAATATTCTCTAGATACAAACTTAGCAACTCAATCTTGAATTTTCTTACCACTTGTGCTTCAATAGAATGATAAATCACAAACCCTTTTACCTCAACTTATTTACTCAAAAATTCATAGATTTATGCTTGTCTAAATTTTCAATCCAACAAGATAGCCAATATAGTAACTTGATTCAATCACAATCAAAACCAATATTCAGCAAGTTTCCAATATTCAGCAAGTTCTCAATATTCATCAAGTTCTCAATGAAAATAAAGCATACACGTAGATTATATCTTGCAAGAATTTAAAGAGTAAGAGAAGAAGAACCAAACACCGGATTTTTTACAAGGTTTGGTAAGCAGCCTACGTCCTTGCCTCAAGCAACCGACTTTGAGGATATTCCTTTCCACTTCATTACTAGGTTAAGTATCCCACGCATCTCTAACGAGAACAACCCTCTCGCTAGGCAACAATTCAACAACCCTAAATCGTCAATAACAAAACAAGAAAAAATTTTTTGTTTGTACAAGAAATTTACTCTCAGCTAAAGCAGATTTGTACACGTTAGAATCAGAATATATACTTCAATAAAATAAATAAAGATATGAAACTCAAAAATATATCACCAGTAATCTGATTATAGTATGTGGATTTCAGAAGAATAAATCAGGTTTTCGTGAGCTTTAAGCAAGAACACACAACAACCCTTTGAAAAAATACTTCAGCAATATAACACTAGATTTTGAATTCGTATATATATGAGTTAACCTAATTTGTGAAAATATAATCTATATATAGTGCAAAAAGGTTTCTTACCGTTTTCCCCAAGTTTTCTTTGAGTTTGGAAACCAATTCTTCAATTTTGGAAACAAAATTAGCACTTGTTAAAATTTTAAAGATAGACATTAGTGGACTAAGCCACAGGGTCAGTCACTTGAGCTCTTTAAAAATAACGCATCCAGAAAGTCAATAATGGGTAAGTCTACTGGTCACAATAGTTCAGTCGCCTATTCCTAGCATATCAGTCGCCTGACCACTTGGCCCCACTTTATTTTTCAAAGTTTGATTCCAAAACTTAAACTTGTAACTTGGAAAACTCTATTTAGGCTTTATGAAAATATTTTTCACGTATATAAATAGGTCTTTAAGTCCATAATAATTCCTAAGAGCTTTAATCATCAATATTGAAATTTGAAGTACTTACATAAGACATTAACAAGATGAATCTAAGTTCCTAAGTTTTCATGTTGTGAAGCTTCCAATATCCTTCTGAGCTTTAATCAATTCTTCAATAACCTTCATGTCCTTCATGATTCAAAGCTTTATATCCATCATGGCTCATAACTTTAAGTGTAAACTTCATTTAAGATCTTTAAGCATACTCACTTGATTTCACAAAAACACTTAAGTCTTGAAACTTAACTTGAACAAAAATATAAAGTAATCTTGGAGAACCAAGATACCAGAGATCGTCCTAGGAAGTGGCAAATACCACTTGTACTTTTCCGGTCAATTTTACATTCGGCATAATCAGCATTCGAGTAGCTAATCATCTTAAAGGCTATATCTTTAGGATACCATAAACCTAAGTCAATAGTGTTGACCATATAGGTCACACCTAGTTTTGATAATGACAAATACTCTTGGTATTTGATGACTTTCGAGTTTGTGTACAGGTATATAATTAGAAGATCATATTGATGGCACATGGCAACTTGAAGAAATTGAAGAGCTAGAATGTTTATTAATTGTTGTAATGTTATTGGCTCTGTAATAGTAATTAGGATATGGTCTGTAATAATTTCTCCATGTTATGCATGTAGGTTTCTATAAGCTCAGAAATGCAATAGATTGACCATAGAGACTGAATGACCTTAGGGCACCCTTCGGTCGACCGACGCCAGGTTTTTGAGCGTACTTGAAAAGACTCTAGGTTCCTACACATTGTGCACAAAGTCCCCATAATCACTTACATTATTAGGGGAAAGAATTGAATTAAAAATTGGACTTAATAGGCAAATATATGAGAGGTCGGGCGACCAAACCCCTAGAGTTCAAAACTCCTCGGGTGGTCGAACTGCTAGAAAGTCAGCAGTTTGACCAGATTTCGGGTGACTGAAGCTATAATGAACGTATCGCGCTCGGGCGACCGAACCATGTCAGAGAGCTTTTTCACCAACTCGGGCACCCGAACCTTCACGTTCAAAAAGGCATCGGGCAACTGAACTTAACTTCGGGCACCTGAACCACGGACAGAAAGTTTCTGTCTTCGGTTCAGCCACCCAAACCTTTCTTCGGGCACCCAAACCTTTAAAAAATAATTTTCTGACTAAGTCTATTCGAGCATTCGAACCTCAGACTGGGCACCCGAATCTCACGGCTTAAATTATTTTTACCAGGGATAAATTTTAATTAAACATGGTTAATTTTTACTAAACTTCTTTAACAAATTTGAGAATACCCTATGTGTCCCCCAACGGTCATAATTACCCATTCTCTATATATAGGGGTTCATTTGCAAAAATTAGTGGTGATTAGCAAATAGGATTAGCCAAAGACTCTCTCAAATTTCCTAAACCCTATTTGTTCATTCCAATCCCATAACACTCAAACACCTTCATCCCTTGAGAAATCTTACTTTGTGAGTGTTTATTTATTGCTTAGTATAGCTCATACTCCCATTGCTTGACTCGGTTCATTGATATTGATTTTGGGGAGTTAAGTAAGGTTTTCCCATAGATTTCATTTAATAAATCTTGTGTTAGGAAAGGCCTAGTAGCTTAAGGATCTTTACATTGTCATTGCAAAGATTCCTATAGCTTGATTTTGTTGTGCAAAATATTTTTAACAAGCTATATTATTCTTTCAAGAAACTTTTGAGCATATTACATTGAAGAAAATATATTGAGTTGTTTTGAATATTTGCAGAATCTTTGAAACCATGGTTTATTATTGAGATTTGATATTTACTGTCTTAAAGAAATAGCTTGATTAGAACACTCTTGAGCATGTTAACGATCATATCTTGTTGAGTGTGGCTTGCACAAATATACACATCATTGAGTTTACATTTACCTATGTTGATGATGTGTATGTGATTGATTAAGTATACTGTGCGTATTTGGGTACATATCTACTTTAATTGAAAGCATAATCACTGTACTGTTGTTTGTATTTCAAATACTATTGTATTTTCAGGCACGGGCTTGAAGAGGGAGACTAGCCCTGTGGAATAGTCTCAGATTGGCTTAGACCCAGTTAGGAAAGTTAGGTGCGCCATCCTGTTAAAGCCTGTCGGTTGAGGTCAGCCCCTTGAATTGACTTGGTTGTATTAGGTGCCGCTCCACCCGTTTAAGTGAGCATTTTAGTGGTAATCCTTGTGTTGGTGTGGCTAAGGCGGGGATGTAGGCACAGTTGGCCGAGCCTCGATAACATATCGTGTGTGCATTGTTTATATTTGCGCAATTTATATTTCCACACGTGTATGTTATAGTGTGAATGTTGTGTATGATTTAATTTCCATGTTATATTTATTTGCACATATTGGAACTGCATAGATAGACCCTAGGTTGTAAATGTACTGTTGCTATTTAAGTCAAACCTAGGAAAAAGTTTTTTTTTTTAAATTCCAATTCACCCCCCCTTTTGGGAATACACCAAAGCTAACAAATAGTACCTATCATATACCTTAAGATCCTCTTGACTGTTATTTGGTGAGATTCTTCAAGAGCCGCTTGAAAATGAGCACACATGCAGACACTAAACATGATGTCAGGTCTACTAACTGTCAAATAGAGCAGACTTCCAATCATACCTTCGGTAATATTTTACATCTACCGACTTTCCTTACTCATCTCTATCAAGACTAATAGAGGTGCTCATTGGTGTACCTAATGGCTTGCCACCCTCTATGTCAAATTTCTTGAGCAGGTCTCTTATATACTTTGATTGATTGATGAATGCGCCACTCTTAGCTTGCTTGATTTGAAGACCAAGGAAATATGTTAACTCACCCATCATGCTCATTTTAAACTCGTCTTGCTTACATTTAGCAGAGTCCTTGCATAATTCCTCATTGGTAAGACCAAAGATAATGTGTGACGACCTAAAAATTCCTGCTATAACTTTTTTTTCTAAATATATAAAATATGCCTGCCTTGATACCAAACTGTGATGCCTTGTACAATACTTTTTTTTTTTTTTTTAAAAGAAGGGTGGCACCTCCATTTATTTATTGATAAACCCTCACTTTTGGTGGAGGAATACCGTGGTTATAAGATAATCAAATGGAGAAACAAAATACAAAACTTTAAAAGCCTCCCAAATAACAACACCAACATCCAGCCAAAACAGGATTACAAGTCCAATCAAAAGAAAACAAAACAAGGACCTACAAAACAAATATCACGCAACAAAAGAAGCAAAAGATAAACAACATAAAGCATAGACCAAAACTAACAAGAAATCAGCTAAACATATCTTATATAAGCCATACCCATCTTCTCCAATTTATACAACTCATTGATAATTCTAGGAAGTTGACTATTATTTGTAAACAACCTATTCCTCCCCTTAACACCTTGACGAGCCAAGGCATTTGCCACTTATTTCCTTCTCTATACCAATGCTTTATCGAAAAGTCTACTCCCTCCAATAAACCAATCAACTGCTCCCAAAAATCCCATAAATACCACAAGGAGCACCTACTTGATCTTATCCACTTTACAACAATCTTCGAATCACATTCAATATCAATACTAGCATGGCCCAAATATTTGCAAATCTTTATTCCCTCCAACACAGCTCTCAATTCAGCTTCATTATTTGAAGAAGAACCAAAATATTTTGAAAAACCAAAAGAACCTGTATGGTCTCTAAGGATGCCACCACCACCCACCGGCCCTGGGTTCCCCAAACTACTCGCGTCCAAATTTAGTTTCAACCTCCCTTGCCTCGGTTTTAGCCATCTCACACATTGCATAGTTTTAATTCTTTTATTCAAAATTTGCACATCCATCTTCCGCAATATCTGAAAATCAACATCCTTTAACTGAGTCAATCCTATCATGTTCCTGCTCAAAACCCCCACCCAATATTTAATGCACAGCCACACATCTGTACTACTCTCCAATTTCCCCTCCATTTTAGCCACACATCTCCTTCTCCACAACCTCCAAACTACTAAACAAGGAATCAACCCATTAATGATCCCAATTGAGAAAATCTAGAAGCCCTATTAAACTACATTTGGACTCTTTCTTTCCAACTTTATTGTCTAAGGAAAGGAACACCAACCTCCACCATAACCTTCCTCCAAACCTCAGTGGCAAGGTCTCCCTTATTTAACACATGCTCCATATCTTCTGGCTACCTCATCTCACAACAATTACACGCCAAAGCAAGAGAAACCCCCACCCTCTTAAGCACTTAAAAGCGGCCTTCCACTTGCAGATAACAATTTTCTTCGATAACCATTTATTTCAAACCCACTTTGCCCACTCAAACTTTGGAGCTCTACTCTAATAACATTCCATGCGGACTTTGTATTAAAGCAACCATCCTTTTCTGGGAGCCATAGCAGTAAGTCCGAAGTGTTTATAAGATTTCCCATCTTTTCCATCACTTCTTCCGCTTTATTATACCACAGAATCCTATGCAAATTTTTCACATCCCACACATTATTGATAACCAAATATTTTAATCTGATATGTGAATGTGCACCATCTGGACACTCTGTAAGTAAAGGTTTCGAATCTAGAAACTTATCATACCACAAATTTACATCTCCTTCTCTAACCTTCCACTTAAATTTACTTAATAGTTCAGGCATACCCTACAGAATTTTCCTCAAAAAGGAAGAATCCGATCTATGAGGTTTGCAAAGAGAAATATATCCTCCTTTCACATATTTAGATCTAAAAAAATCTAGCCCATAAAAAATTTTGAGTTACTAAATGCCAACCAAACTTCATGAACAAAGACCGTTGCATTTCCGAAATGTCCCTTACTCCTATGCCTCCCTCCTCTACAGGAACACACAATTTCTTCCAAGCCCTCCATTTCATTTTTTCTTTTCCATCCTTAAAACCCCAGAAAAAAGAAGCAAACATACCTTGTATCTTTTTTATCACTAGTTTCAGGACATTTAGAACAGTGAACAGATGCAATGACATACTTGACAACACATGTCTCAACAAAACTAGACGACCTCCTTGAGACAACAGTCTACTTTTCCAGCCTTCAACTCTCTTACTTATTTTTTGAAATAAAGGGTCAAAATGACAGCCCTTCAATTTACCATCCACTATCGGCACACCCAAATACGTAAAAGGAAATTTACCTCCACTAAAACCAGTTTCTTAAATAATTTCTCCCTTCCTCAGAACACCCAACTTCTTTGAGAAAAAAATAGCTAATTTATCTTTATTCACCCTTCAGCCAATCCAGTTTTCATACTCCTTAATCATCTCCATTATCTGTCTAACAGATTTTTTTCTAGCATTAGTGAATAAAACAACGTCATTCGCATACATTAAAAGTGATATAATAGGTGCACCACACAGATGTGTAAACGGTAAAATCCGCTTCTCAAACAGCATTTTTTGAACTAATTTAGAAAAAAACTTCTTCCATAATGATGAAAATATACAACAACAATGGATCCCCTTGCCTCAAGCCTCTTTTTGACTTGAAGAAACCCCTATACGTGCCATGCATCATGATAGAAAACCAAGGAGTAGAAATACAATTCTGAATCAACTTACAAACCCAGTTAGGAAAACCAAAAGCATGGAAAATCTGATCTACCTCTTGCCACTCCACTCAATCATACATTTTGCTCATATCAAGCTTTAACATTATATTACCTTCTCTCGCCCCGCCTACGTAATAATTTTGTCATCTCTTGAGCAAATGTTATATTTTCAAAAATACTCCTCCCTTTCACAAAAGCACCTTGTTCTAAAGATATCAAATCACCCATCACCAATGAAAGCTTACCAACAAGGATTTTGGAGAAAATTTTATAGATTACGTTACAAAGGCTTATTGGCCGAAATTTATCAAAAGATTGAGGATCCTTTACTTTAGGAATAAGCACTATGTAAGAGGAACAAAAATATATCACTTATGTAGAATTCTCTTACCGCATCCATCACATCATTTTTAATAATCCTCCAATAGGTAATATAGAAAGAAGACCCAAACCCATCCGGTCGCGGGCTACTATTCATAGAAATAGAAGAAATAGCTTCATAAACCTATACAATACTTCATACACAATATCTGAATAAAATACACTATAGTACCCTATGATGCCCAAAGTGGCACCAGGTACAACAGTCCTCAAACATGTCATACTACACACCAGAAGCATCTATATATGTATGTACATTGAACTATAATACCAGAGTTCTACTCATCAGCATAGTTTTACATAAATCCCAAAATTAACCATCCATAATCCATCCTAAAGATACACAAACTACTATCTTATACACCATTGTGTCCCACCACTACTTACCCTGAACAATACTTTCAACCTTTGCCTTAGAGAGCCCTAAGCCTGGTTACTTGGGTTTCCTAAAATTATAGAAATTCTAGGAGTGAGACACCTCTTAGTAAGAAGGAATAAATTATTGTCAGTGTGTGGCAATATGAGTTTTAGTGTTCCAAAATACAACCATTATTTACCTTTCCTTTCACTGTGAAATCATGTAAAATTATATATACTCATATGAATATATTTCAAAATACTTTCCTTTCACATCAAACTCTGTATAAAATAATACCTATGTATAAGTAAATGCGCATATATGCATAGAAGAACTGCTTTGGATGGATAAGCAACAATGTCATGTATTAACCCCACATGATCTAGGTTGTGAGGCCTGTAGGTTAGGCCTAGCCATTGTTGGCCTAACCAGATTAAGTCAACTGTATCTGTATCTGTATATGTAACTATGAGTACGATTGGCCTACCTAACTGGTCTGGACTACAGGGGGTAACTCTACACTTTAATGGCATAATCAACTGTATACCACCAACGCTCTATTTGAGAAGTGTGGCTGCACTAGTATCTGTGAAGCTATGGTACCGTGCTTAACTATGGTCCATCATGGTTCTTAAACCATATAATGCAATTTCTAAAACAATATTATAACACGATTTCACTCACAAATCAGTATAAGTTGTCATACTATAAATCTGTATAAAATCACTGAAATACTGTAACTCGGTATCCATATACCCTAACCTAATCAGCTTAACCCTAGAATATTTACCATTTTAGTACTCCTAAGCCCATACTCTTCCAATAACTAACTAAACTTGAAAAACATCTTCCTTACCCCAGTTTTGAAGTGGTTCCTAGAAAGCCTAAATAGCGAAAATGCTCCTGTTAAACTGTGGAGAATCGTCGTCGGGATCCCGAAATGCTGTTTATCCTTAGATTTGGGCTTAAAATAGAAGAGAAATCAAAGAGAGAGAGAGAGAGAGAGAGAGAGAGAGAGAGAGAGAGAGAGAGAGAGAGAGAGAGAGAGAGAGAGAAGAGGGTTTAATTTTTCCCAAAAAAAATGACTTGATCCCCTTTTATAGGCTGCTGGCACAGGGGAAAACAGTTGACGATTTCACTGAAACAGTCGACGGTTTGGTCTTTTAACCGAACCATTTTCACTATTTTACCCTTATTGAGTCTCAGTAACTCAAAACCATCAACGGTTTTCTGAGCTCCACCAAAACCATTGACAGTTTGTTCTTCACCAAACAAAATTTCCTCTTTTCTTTATTATTTCATTTCTTACTATTTTCCAGGTCTCTACATCCTCCCTTCCTTATAAAAATTTCATCCTCAAGATTTGCTATCCAGCACATTTTTCCTTATTTAAAAGAAACCTCTAAAATTTTATTAATCACCCTCACTTATAGCAGAGGAATACCACGGTTACATAAACAACTCTGAGAGATTACAGTAACCAAATCAAAACTCTTCCAAAACCACTTAACACAAAACTATTACATGAAAATCTACAATTAAATACACCTAAACTACTTAACCGGCACTAAACCTACTTACATACAACGAATCTTTACCTAAACCATTAATTTTTTTTTTGGCTAATGCTTTCCCCAACTAAATAAATATGGGTACTTCTGACGCATTTCTTCCTCTAGCTCCCATGAGACTTCCTCAACTGCATAGTTCCTCCAGAGTACTTTTACTAGTGGGATTTTCTTGGTGCATAGTTCTTGCTCTTTATAATCTAGGATATGGACTAACACTTCATCATACGATAGAGTATCCCCAAGTTCTAGTGCCTCATTACTTATTACGTATGACGGATCTGGGATGTATTTCTTCAACATAAACACATGAAATACGTCATGGATTCTTGACAATGCTGGGGGTAACGCTAACTTGTAGGCAACTGGACCAATTCTTTCCAGTATCTTAAACGACCCAATGTACCTAGGGTTTAGCTTACCCTTCTTACCAAATCTCATCAATCTTTTCATTGGTGCAACTTTTAAAAATACATTATCTCCTACACCAAATTCCAATGCTCATCGATGGGTATCTACATAGCTGTTTTGCCGACTCTGTGTGGCTTTAATTCTTTCTTGGATAAGTTTAATTTTCTAAAAATTACGTTGTATAATCTCCAGCCCCAAAATCTTTCTTTCACCCACTACATCCTAATATAGTGGAGTTCGACACCTCCAACCATATAATGATTCATATGGTGCCATTTCAATACTGGTCTGGTAGCTATTATTATAAGCAAACTCCACCAGTGGCAGATACTGAATCTAGCTGCCTCCAAAATCTAACATATAGGTCCGCTACATATCTTCCAGTATCTGTATGGTCCTCTTTATCTTTCCATCTATCTAAGGATGAAATGTTGTACTGAACATCAATTAAGATCCTAAGGCTCCTTGTACACTTTTCCAGAATTGAGATGTGAACCATGGGTCTCGGTAAAAAATGATGGAGATTGGAACGCCATGCAGTCTGACTATCTTCGGTATATATAGCTCTACTAATCTACCCATGGAGTAGTTAACTATGATGGGAAGAAAATGGGCAGTCTTTGTCAATTAATCAATAACTACCCAGATGGCTTCTTACCCATGAAGTGCCATCAGTAACCTTGTGAGGAAGTCCATAGAAATGTGCTCCCACTTCCATTCAGGGATGTGAAGTGGTTACAACACTCCCACCAACCTCTGATGATCAGCCTTTACCTGCTGACATGTCAAAAATTGCTCTACATATTGGGCAATTTCTCTCTTCATATTGCTCCACCATAAAGATATCAAAAAATATCTGTACATTTTTGTGCTTCCCGGATGTACCGTATATAGGGAACGGTGCGCCTCTTCCAAAATGGTCTTTTTAATTTCAATGTCATCGGGTACACACAACCTGCTATGAAACCTCAAAGTTTCATCATCTGAAATATTAAAATTGACACCCTCTCCACTCTACACTCTATCTCTAATCTTTACCAATTCTGCATCTTGCATCAGTGCAATCTTATATCTCTCTAGAAAAGTCGGCTGAAGTACCAGATTAGCAATAAATTCTTGGTGATTTCCCTCTACTAGCTCCACGCCAAATCTTTCTAAATCCATTTTAATATGATGTTGTACAACCACTACTGATACTAAGGCACTTCCTGACGCAAAGAAATACCGCTCGAAGAATATCGCCTTGCAGCGGCTCTAGGTTAAAGCTATAGGCATCGACCTCTGCTCCTCCAGAAACTTCACTGACCTTCACCAGCATTTAGCCTCCCTTGTCATCTTAAAAGTGGAAAATGATACTTTTTGCTCCTCGGTACACGAGAGAACTGTTAATGTCTCCTCAATCTCTTGGACCCAGTTCTTTACCACGAATGGTTTGGCTCCTCTTAAGAATGACGAGGGATTCATACAAGTGAACTGCTCGATCACACAGCCCTGGTGAGTTGGTGGGTAGCTTTATTCTCCTAAATTTCTCACTATCTCTACCATTACTTGCTAAGCGACACTATGCAATACTGCATTAGAATCACTGCTTCCCATACTGGAAGGCACTGTATCAATACACCACTAGTGTGTGCATCGCTATTCCTAGGGTCCATCCTGAAATAGAACGAAAATAGTCTGAGAATCCTAACTTCATAAACACAACTAATACATTGATCTAACTATGAGCCACAAAATATCCTCATACTACCAATCAACTTAACGTCCCTATTCCCAATTTAAGGTTCAGTCTTATCGCTCAAAAACAAAAATTAATAATAGTTTACCATGACTTTCCTAAAATCATCATTCTAGGAAAGTCACAGGAACCGTCATGGAATTCCTGCCTCTAGGTTGTGAGACAAAACCCTAAATTCTCATCTTAACCTCCAACAATGACTTATTGATATCTTGATCTACCCATTTCCTACCCTCATCAAGATCCATTCCTATGCTCTAGTATTACTTTCTGTTGTGCACTAATGTCTACAACACCTAGCAACCTAGGCTCTGATACCAAACTGTGACGATCCGAAAATTCCTGCTATAATTTTTTTTTTCTAAATAAAATATGTTTGCCCTGATACCAAACTATGATGCCCTGTGCAATACTCCATACACAATATTTAAATAAAATACACTATAGTACCATGTGATGCCCAAAGTGGCACGAGGTACAACAGTCTTCATACATATCATACTACACAGCGGAAGCATCTATATATGTATATACATCCAACTATAATGCCATAGTTCTACTCATCAGCATAGTTTTACATAAATCCCAAAAATAACCATCCATAATCCATCCTAAAGATACACAAACTACTCTCTTATACACCATGGTCTCCCACCACTACGTACCCTGAACAATACTTTCAACCTCGGCCCTGGAGAGCCCTACGCCTGGTTACCTAGGTTTCCTGAAATGATAGAAATTATAGGAATGAGACACCTCTTAGTAAGAAGGAATATATTATTGTCAGTGTGTGGCAATATGAGTTTTAGTGTTCCAAAATACAAGCATTATTTACCTTTCCTTTCACTATGAAATCATGTAAAACCGTATACATGCATATAAATATATTTCAAAATACTTTCCTTTCACATCATACTCTGTAACGACCGACCTATTTTTCCATATATATTTTTTTACAACATACATTATAACCTTGATATCCTGCTAAACTACCAAGGTCATGATCAACTTGGACCCATGGGTACTAGGGATATACTTGTCATACATCTCTAATACCTAAGTAAGGGGTATCCGCCCTCCTACCTGAATTTCCTAAAATGTTTGTAATGCTAGGGTGAGAGACCTCTCGGTAAGGGAGATAAACTAATATCAGTGTGTGGTAACATGAGTATTATTGTGACATAAACACGAACTGTACTTAATTGTATAACTTGTAAAACTACCTGCATAGTTTCTGAATAATACATGATTTGACATAACATAATATAACATACTAAATTTATGTACATATGAATCATCTTATATAACTATACAATAATGAAATAATACCCAAGATGGATAGCTAGCTGATGTCATGTCTTACCCCCACATGACTAGGTTGTGTGGCCCATAAGCGGGACCTAGCAATGGCTGGCCGACCATGCTAAGTCAAACATAAGTCTGTAAGAATGAGCTTGCCCCACTTGGTCTGGACTGCTAGTGGGACACCTACACTACCATGAAGCCACATTGACTACCATCTCCCACACTCTGTGGTAGCACTAACATAAGCATAATCTTAAACATATAGATACGATATCATGCTTTGTGAAACTAAATTAAGTCATTTGGATTTCGATAACATATAATACATCTCATAATACTGATACATAACTGTTTCATATTTCATAGAAATATATGACATGATCATATTTTCTTGAATCTTGACATAACATGTATATTAACGACATCTATGCAAACATAAATCACGACATCTGCATCGACATATCATAATATATAAATCATGACATCTGCGTTGGCATATCATATCATATAAATCATGGCATCTGTGCTGGTATATCATATCGTATAAATCACAACATCTGCATCGGCATAAAATATAACATACTGAATCTTGATATTTCTACACTGTTAAAGTATTATTTAAAAACCATAATTCCTGTATTATTTTTATGGTTTTTCTGAAAACTATTATAATATGCTTATTCTAGGAAATCATAATATTTTGGTAGAACATAATTTTCATAGAAAATCATATTCATGCCACACAAATGTGAATATTATTCTAAATATAAAATCTGAACTAAATCATGTTTCCTGCTAAAATGCATAAAATCTATTTCCCTGTTCAACAGTAGTATTCCCAAACAAGGTATTATCTCATACGTACTTTCTGAAAATAAATGTTGTATAATAATAAATAATTTCATGAAAATGCTGACTTAATTTGTCCCATTACCTAACTTACTGAGAAGCTAACAAAATTAACAAAACCTACTCCGGTGGTGTTCCTAGCTCAACACCCTTAAATTCACACTTCCCCACAAAACTCCAGTATTATCTCACCTAATAAATTTTCCTCAATTTAGAAATACCAAATACCTATTAAAACTTAAAATAACCAACTTACCCAAATTTTGTGATGGTGCCCAAGTTGGCCTAACCAACAATCTATTTCAGCAAACTTGTAGAGAATCTTCCTAAGAGTAGCGTGGCGGCTTCCGATCATCAAACCGGTGAAGAATGAAGCCAAAATCTAGAGAGAAGTTAAAGGGGCGATTTTAAGAGAGAGAAGGAAAATTTGCATGCAGATTTCTCATTGATTCCCGATTTGAGCTTATTTATAAAGTGTGGCCTCATCGACGAGACATGTCACCTCGTTGATGAGTCCAAGAAGACAGTTCGTCGATGAGCTTGCAACCTTTGTCTATGAACTTCAGGCTTTGATATAACCCATTTCGGTTTCTCTTCGTCAACGAAACACGTGTTCTTGCTGACGTACCCAAGAAGCCATTCGTTGATGAATATTCTGTGCTTGTCAACGAGTCCTTACTGAGCCCCCTTGGAAAAATCATTTTCTCTCTTTTCTTTTATTAATTAATTACTATAATTCTTCGAGTCTCTACATTCTCCCTTCCTTATAAAATTTTGTCCTCAAAATTTATTATTTGAATTGAACACCATCCTTTAAGGAAAATGGACTACTTATTTCATTACTTACCCTCACTTGTGGCGGAGGAATACCATGGTTACATCCAGGGTTTTGGGAGATTAAAAATACTTAAAATAAAATTCTCCCAAACACACAAATACTATCTACTAACCAAAAATTATTACATGTACTGACTAACCTCCACAAAAGAAACTTAACATACTTATCTATATTTTTCCTAATTACTGTTGGTCTCCACTAAATAGGTTGGGGTATTTCATTCATATTTCTTCTTCAAGCTCCCAAGATGCTTCTTCCATTGCGTGATTCCTCCACAAGACTTTTACTAATGGAATTTTCTTACTACGCAATTCTTGTTCCTTCCTATCTAAGCTACACTGGTATCTTCTCATAGGTCAGTGAATCTTTGAGCTCTATCTTTGTATAACTAACCACCTACAAGGGATTTTGGATGTATTTTCTCAACATGGAAACATGAAATGCGTCATGTATCCTGGATAAAACTGGTGGTAAAGCTAGTCAATAGGCAACTGAGCCCACCCTCTCAAGTATCTCGAAATGGCCAATAAACCTAGGGCTCAGCTTACCCTTTCTCTCAAACCTCATAATTCCTTTCAGTAGTGCTATTTTCAGAAATACATGGTCTCCCACTTCAAATTCTAACTTCCAGCGGTGAGTATTTGCGTAGCTTTTCTGCTGACCTTGAGCTGCACTGATTCTTTCTTTAATAAGTCGGACTTTATCGTACGCCCGCTATACTAACTCTAGTCCCAAAACTCACCTTTCACCTAACTCATCCTAGTATAGAGGAAAGCGACATCTCCCACCATATAACACCTCGAAAGGTGCCATGCTGATAATGGCCTGATAGCTATTATTGTATGCAAACTTTACCAGCGGCATATACTGGGTCCAACTACCTCCAAAATCTAGTACACATGCCCATAGCATATCCTCTAATATTTGAATCGTCCTCTCTGATTGCCCGTCCATCTGAGGATGAAACTTTGTGCTGAATGATAACTGAGACCCCAGAGCGTCCTACAAGCTCCTCCAAAATCGTGACGTGAAACATGGGTCTTGGTATGATACTATAGACACTGGCACACCATGTGATCGTACTATCTCTTGAATATATATTTTTTCCAGTCTATCCACCGAGTAGTTGACTTTGATAAGGATAAAGTGAGCGGTCTTCATCAGTCAATCTATAACCACCCAAATAGCATTATGCCCTTGCTGCATCGATGGTAAACCTATCGCGAAATCCATAGAAATGTGATCCCATTTTCACTTCGGGATGTAAAGTGGTTGTAGCTAGCTTGCCAGCCTTTGGTGTTTAGCCTTTACCTTTTGGCACGTGAAATACTGCTACACAAACTTGGCAATCTCCCTCTTCATGCCGCTCCACTAGAAAGACTCTCACAGATCCCTATACATTTTAGTGCTACCTAGATGAATCGTGTATAAGGATCTGTGAGCCTCCTCTAGGATCATCCTTCTGATATCCACATCTGCAGGCACACACAGCCTAGTACGGAACCTCAGAGCTCCATCGTCTGATATACCGAACTCCTCCCCTTGTCCATTTTGTACCTTCTCTATTAACTCCATCAACTCTACGTCATTCTTCTAGATTGCTTTAATCTTTTCCTATAGGGTAGGCTGCACCACAAGGTTGACAGTATATGCCCAGTGATCACTCTTTACTAACGCCATGCCAAGCCTCCCCAAGTCCATCTTGATCGGGTGCTGAATGACTACTGCTAACTATGTTGTTTCCCATGATTTATGACTCAGTGCATCAGCTGCCACATTAGCCTTACCGGGATGGTAACTAAAAATAGGATATAGGTCCCAAGAGGGGGGTGAATTGGGTTTTAAAAGATTTATGTCCCTTTTTAAAAGGTTTTTACATTAAAACAAAACACAATCACAAAGTAACAATAAACACAACCCAAACACAATCACAAAATACTTGTAAAATAATCAATCCAAATCAACCACAATCAAGCACTTGATTCTTGTGACAAAAGTCCTGTAGTAATATGCAATGCTTGTTGGATTTGTATAAGCCCTGTGTTCAAATTCACAATCACACTTCTTCTTAATGTTCAACTTTTAAATAAACCTTTAGTTTAATAAGTTTAGGATGATCAACCAATGTAATCCCTTTCGATTTTCGCAATCAATGCTAATCAAACCAAAACAAATTATCTTCCAGTCTATTTAAAAACCAAACACTCAGAATTCAAGAATTATAAAACATCCACACAGTTTGTAAAGTACGCTAAAAAGTAATGAGTAAGGAAGAGAGAGACGAACACAAGATTTTACGAGGTTTGGCTTATACCCAGCCTATGTCCTCACCTTTAGCAAACCACCAAAGGATTCACTATGTTAGTTCCTTTGCTGGGCGGAACAACACCGTTTACAACACTCCTTCAACTAGGCTAGAGAATGCCTCTCCAAACGATATCCCCTTACTTGGCACGATAATCCAACAACCTTGAATCGTCTAAAAACAAGAAACAAGTAGAGAAAGCTTTGTGTACAAGAGACACTCTCACAGCAGAGCTGGTTAGTACAATATTCAGCACAAATATACTTCAATGTAAATCAATATAAAGAGAGTGAAGCTCAATTGAATTTAAATCACCGAGTTTATCTTTCCAGTATTGAAAGATTAAGACTTTGAAGACCTAAATTCGAAGTTGGGATCAATAGTAACTCAGTAGTGAACGTAGGATGAGCGCAAAAGAGATTGAGAGCTTTTGAGAATACTTTGATTGCTGGAAAATTTCTTGGTGTATAAAATCATTATAGTTGAGGCTATTTAAAGATGTTTAAAATATAATTCCTCGCCCCCCAAGTTTTCTTGGACTAAACATCAAGTTTTCAAAAAGATTAGAGCCCAAGAAATCCATTTAAAAAATATTCCCACTGAGTTTTCTAAAAATTTGTTCGAGTACCAGAAGGCTAGTAGTCGCCTGCCATAGTCAAAACTACATATCCAGAAGGCTAGCAGTCGCCTACCAAGACACAGGCAGTCGCCTGGCTTGACTGCCTAGGCACTTGATAGGGTTCAGGTAGTCGCCTGGGACCCTTCTATCTCCTAGATTTAATTCCTTTAATTTTGCAATCTAATGGCTATTTTGGGTAGTCGGCTGGCTCTCAGAAAATCCTTTTTTTTTTTTTTTTACTTTGAGAACTTTCTTCCTTTTTTGAAACCTTCATTTTGATTTAAAACATAATTTAAGGTCTTTCAAAATTTTTTTTTCTTAGTTTCTTTTTATTCATACGAGCTTTAATTCAATTTATATTGAGGTTTACATGAGGTACTTGCATAGAGACATCCTTAAAACTCTAAACTTCTGATCTTCATGTAAATCCTTGCTTTTCCATGATCATATATCATCTTTGAACTTTCAATCATATTTCATTCTTCAAACTTTTTATAAAGTATGTCCATCATGAGCTTTATTAGCCTTTGAGTTTGACTTTGAAATACTTGAGCTTTGCCTCCTTCCTAAAACAGTTTAACCTGAAAACCATATCAAACTTATCTTGATTTGTTATCATCAAAATAAGATTTGTAAGCCTTGTTTGGCCAACAATCTCCCTCTTTTTTATGATGAAAAATCTAGAAAAAAAGTGAGAAAATACTCCTTAAAGTACTCCCCTTTTACAATAGTCATGGCTCCCCCTTTCAATAAGTATGAATGAAAAGTGTTTTTAATCATTAAGTACATTCATATTTCTCAAGTATCACGCATCAAACATATGCATCAAGTATCATCCAGTATCAAGCACATATGTATCAAGTATCATCAAGTATCATAGTCAATCATAAGTATCATCCAGTATCAAGCACATATGGATCAAGTATCATCAAGCATCATAGTCAATCATAAGTATCATATGCATCAAGTATCATCAAGTATCACAGTCAATCATATGTGTCTTTTTGGTCTCTCTCTCAAATACTCCTCCCCTTTGGACATCAATAAAAAAGGAAAAGAGGGTGATCCATCATAAAGCATATTTAAGTTTTGAACTATAGAGTACTTAAGGCCATTCAGAATATAATACAAACAAAAAAAAATGCTGGCCGGTGAAATACATAGAAAGATTAAGTACTAATACATAAGATAAAACATCACAATGATCAAGCACATCATTCAGAATCTTCCTTGGATCCACTTCCATCATCTTCATCTTCTTGTTCCTTAGAATTTTCAATAGATTCATTGTCACTGAATGGAATGGAGCTGATAGCCATTGGTGGTGTATCGTTAGAAGAGCTAGCCAAATGCTTCTCAATTTTTTCAACCCATTGAGCAAGAGTGGGGCAGTGAGTTTCCATAGTGGAAACCTTCTCCTGAAGTGCACCAAGACCACATTGCATCCCATCGCTGAAGTTCATATAGTGAGTGAAAAATGGTAGAAACCAAGAGGGAGTATCTAGGTATGGCTGTGCTAAAGTAGCTGGCATAGAAGGCTAAGGTGGAGGCTTGTGAAACTAGCCTTGAGGTGGAGGCTAAGGTGGAGGCTAAGGTGGAGGCTGAGGTGTTGAAGGCCCTTGTGAAACCAGCCTTGAGTGGTTTTCTTATAATTTATGAGCTTAAGAGTTGTGTTAGAAAATATGTCGTAATGGGTTTTTCTAATGAAGTTAAAAGATGGTGTGAGGATGTCAAAATTTGCAAACACCATATTTAATATCCCAGCATATGGTAGAATAATTCGAGAAGCGTCAACTTTCATATTAATCCATTTGATGAGAAGACTAGGAAGATCCAACTTTTTCCTTTTCAAAATACACCACATGATGAAACAATCTAGAAAGGAAACATGATCATGTAAACCAGATTGTGGTAGGATATTATACGTAATGAGTTTATGCATGATTATAGCTTGAAGGTTCAGTTGTTTATAGATGGGTGGATTTCCAAAATAAGTGGGTGTTTCAATCATTACAAGAAGTAAGAATGCCTCTGGGGTAAAACCTTATGCCATTATCCATTATTTTTCAACAATTTGAACTTCAAAATCTCTCAGTTTAACACGAAGGATTTTTCCTAAAGATATGGAAGTGAGGTGAATATTTTGCCCTAAGAGGTTTGTTTTTAACCCATTGTCTTGTTTCTCCATGTTTGCATAAAAGATCCTTACCAAGTTTGGATAATACCCTTTGGCTTGATAGGTGATGAATTTTTCCCATCTAATTTCTTTGAAAAGCTCTAAGGTTTCAAGAAAATCAGAATGGAAAAATGCAATATCAATTACTTTGCCTAGAATTGGTTCCGATGAAGCGATTCGATTTCAATAAATAAGTTTGGCTTGAGGAGTAACTAACCATTTTTGTACTTCATCGTTGTTGATGCGTGTGGAGGAGGAAGCACCCTTGTTAGCAATTAATTTTTTGTGTGGCATGTTTGCTTTGAGATTTGAATATGAGAAACCCTAGAAATTTGGTGAGGATGATGTAGGTTTTGAGTTTGGATCCTGATTTTGTACGGATTTGGAGGAGAAATAGGCTTGAATAAGAGTAGGAATAAGAGGATTGAGGGTGAGAAGAGAAGTGGCAGGCGCCTGAGGGCCGTTAAAATGAGACATAATAGGGTTTTAAACCCTTATGTGCCGCGAGGCAGTCACCTATCACGAGGAGGCAGGCGCTTGTCAACCCAAAAGGCACCAAGTCAATAGCATGATAGTCACCTGACACCCAGGTGGCAGCCGCCTACCAAGAAAATTTTAAAAAACCCTCTCAAATAATTTCTCAAACATGCATCATTCCTAATTCTCGTCTAATGAATATAAATCGATCCTCAAAGAGTGGTTTTTTGAATATATCTGCTAATTGATCATTTGTATTAATGAATTCTAGAATTATTTCCTTGTTTTGTACGTAATCTCTTAAGAAGTGATGTCTTATGTCAACATGTTTTGTTCTTGAGTGAGATACCGAAATATTTATGCCACTTATGTTGTCAAACTTTATTGGAATTGTTTAATATTGAATTTTGAAATCTCTTAATTGTTGTTTCAAATATAACCTTTGGGCACAACAACTCCCAGCTGCTATGTATTCTGCTTCAGCTATGGATAATGCCACGAAATTTTATTTATTTGAAAACCAAGAGACTAGTGAGTGACCCATAAAGTGACAAGTCCCACTACTGCTCTTTCTATCTATTTTACACCCAGCATAATCTACATCAGAATAGCTTATCATTTCAAAATCAGTTTTTTTTCGATACCATAAGCCTAGATCAAGTGTGCCTAGCAAGTACCTAAGTATTCATTTAACTGCTATTTGATTTGATTCCTTAGGTGCTAATTGAAACCTAGCACACATGCATACACTAAACATGATGTCGGGTCTACTTGCTGTTAGATATAATATGTAACAACCCAAAGAATAATAGTATTTAAATAATAATGAGGGAGAGAAATGGAAACAGAAACAGAAGGAGGTAGTAGGTTTCGTCGACGAATGCAAATTTTGGAAGAAACAACCCGAAAGATTTTTCACAGGGCCTCGTCGATGAACATAGGGAGTTCGTCGACGAGTGCATAAGAGGACCTCGTTGATGAAACTATGATTCATCGATGAGAAAATACCGAGAGAAGAATTTGGGCTACTCTGAATTTCGTCGATGAAGGGTAAGGTTCATCGAAGAAAACCGTAGTATAAAAAGCCCTAAACTCATTTTAATCATAGAAAACAGTGCCACTCCCTTCTCTCTCTCTCTCTCTCTCTCTCTCTCTCTCTCTCTCTCTCTCTCTCTCTCTCTCTCCTACGGCCTTTCCCTCTTCTCTCTTCGATTTCGGCCCCTTCAGTCACTGGATTGACGATTTGAGGCCACCATGACGTTCCTGGCGGAGTTTTCTTCAAGTCTTCCGGAGCGGATCGTCGGTGGGACGAAGTTGGAATTTATCCCAAATCTAGGGTAAGGTCTTTTATTTAGTTTTTGGCCTTCTGGCAGTTGTAGGAAATGATGTAGGCCAAGAAATATTGACATTCTGTTATGGAAAATATGGTTTTCAGGGTGTTGAGTGGAGAGCCCTGCGGGTGTTAGGTCAGTATATCATAGGGGCTTTTCAATAATCAGGTAAGGGGAATATGTTATGCTAGGTTATTTAAGTATGATTTCAGTATAAAATTATAAATGTTCCACTAGAGTATTATTCACAGCACAGATTTATACAGTTTATCAAGTATGATTA
The DNA here is from genome assembly GCF_029873635.1 of Malania oleifera. NCBI lineage: Eukaryota > Viridiplantae > Streptophyta > Magnoliopsida > Santalales > Ximeniaceae > Malania > Malania oleifera. Next base: position 40,060,300 of record NC_080417.1, read on the forward strand.
ATATGTTTTAAAATTACTGTGTGGCTTGAGAATATAGATATAGTATAAAAACATACTTTACAGTATTTTTCAGAGATATTTTTTTTACAGAATATACAAACAGTGAATGTATTTTACAGCAATTACAGAAATACCATGATTATACAGTTTTATAGTACCATGACATATAGATTTACAGTTAATTATAGAAACACTGTTGATATAGATACAGTTTCCTACAGCGTCATGGTTTATACAGTTATTATAGAATCATGGTAAAACAGTTAGTTGTATATATAGAGATGTATTATTTAGTATCAGACCCTGTTGGACCATACAGTTACAGAGCATGGTACTGTAGCTACATACAGTTTACAGAGTGCAACCACCTATTCAGAGAATACGTGGTAGTAGGTCGATCATATAGTGCCCTAGGCGTGGACAGGATCCCCGTCAGATATGGGTGGAGGAGGGCAGATCAGACCGAAGGAGTATAGTGGTTTACCCTGGTCAGCCAGCCAGTGTAGATCCCGCCTACGGGCCGCACAACTCTGTCATGAGGGGTTAAATCATGACACACAGTTATCCATAAGGAAAGTTTTCAGTTACCATTATGTATATATAAATTTCTAGAGACAGAGAATATACTTATGTACATTAGAAGTATTTTGAATAGTAACCTACAATACTTATATGTTAAGCAACACGGAAATGGTGGTGGTTTTTATTACTTGTACTTTATTTACATGATTATATAGAAACATATTTTCATAATATTATAGCTCATTTGCCACACACTAGTAATAGCATACTTCGTCTTACTAAGCGTTGGCTCATCCCAGTGTTGAATCATTTTTTAGGTGATCCAGGTAGGCGAGCAAACCAGGTTCGCAGATAGAGGGGCTTTAGTATTGCCCTGACCATGATGTGAGTATTGTGGGAGTATTTTTGTATAGCCCTAGCCAGTTGAGGGAATTTTGGGGAAACAAATATATATGTATATTTTGAGGATACATTCTAGGACTCTAGTATTGTATATAATTACATATGGTTATGCTTATTTGATTTCTGTTTCTCGCTGCTTAGGTTGATATTCAATTTGGTATCAGAGCATTTTAAATGTCATAGTATAAAAAAAAAAACAAAAACATAAAAATTAAGTAGGTCGTTACATAATAGGCTTCCTATCATTCCTTGGTAATGTTTAGTGTCTACTTGTTTTCCTTTTTCATCTTTGTCAAGGCTTGTTAAGGTGCTCATGGGGGTTCCTATGAGTTTTCTTTCTTCCATATCAATTGTATCTGTATCTGTGTTTGTATCTGTAACTATGAGTACAATTGGCCCACCCAGTTGGCCCGGACTCTAGGGGGTAACTCTACACTTTAATGGCACAATCAACTGTATGCCACCAACGCTCTATCTTAGAAGTGTGGCTGCACTGGTATATGTGAAGTTACGGTACCATGCTTAGCTAGGGTCCATCGGGGTTCTTAAACCATATAATGTGATTTATAAAACAATATTATAGCATAATTTCATTCACAAATCAGTATAAACTATCATACTATAAATCTGTATAAAATCACTGAAATACTGTAACTCTGTATAAAATGTCATCATACTGTAGTTCTATATAGAACGCTATCATGCTATGATTCTGTATCAAATGTTGTACTGTAGTTTTATATAGAATGCTATCATTCTATAATTCTGTATCAAATGTTGTACTATAGTTCTACATAGAACGCTATCATTCTATAATTCTGTATCAAATGTTGTACTATAGTTTTATATAGAATGCTGTAACTCTGTATAATATCTATACTGTAGTTCTATAAAGAACATTGTAACTTTGTATAATATATCTACTTTAGTTCTATAAAGAATGCTGCAGTATTGTATAATATCTGTATAAAATCTGTATCAAATATTGCCATATTGTAGTTCAATATAAAATATCATCATACTATAAGTCTATAAAAATCCATATCTTTGTCCCTATATACATATTATCATAAAAACTAACAAAATAATTATGCATAATATTCAACTCATGCAACATAGTTTAAGTGATAATCTATACTATAATATTCTGTTGAAAATATTGGTATAACCATCTCTAGGGTTTTACCTAACTCAATAACCCAACTTTCTCAAAACATACATATATCATTTCCAAAGTTTCCATTTTCATAAATCTGTATACTCAGGAAAACACATATATATTACTCAGAAATCACATATTATAATTTAATCAGTCAAATTTTTGAAAAGGACTGACATAATCTATTCCCCTTATCTGTTTTTTGGAAATGTGCCTGTAGGAATCCCAAAACTATGTCTACAGTGCTCGCACAAACCCTGTATCCATATATCCTAACTCAATCAGCTCAACCCCAGAATATTTACCATTTTAGTGCTCGTAAGCTCATATCCTTCCAATAACTAATTAACCTTTTAAAACATCTACTTTACTCCAATTTTGGAGTGGTGCCTGGAAAGCCTAAGCAGCGAAACCGCTCCAGTTAAACTGCATAGAATCGTTGCTGGGATCCCAAAATGCTGTTTATCCTTTAATTTGGGCTTAAAATGGAAGAGAAATTGAAGAGAGAGAGAGTGATGGTTGTAGCCTAGAGAGAGAGAGAGAGAGAGAGAGAGAGAGAGAGAGAGAGAGAGGGTTTAATTTTTCCCAAAAAAAAAAGACTTGATCCCCTTTTATAGGCTGCTAGCATAGGGGAGAACTGTCGACGATTTCAGGACCAAATCGTTTTCACTATTTTACCCTTACTGAGTTTCGTAACTCAAAACCTTCTATTAGTCTTACAAGGCTTAAAATCCTCTTTTGATGATAACAAATCAAACTAAGTTAACGTATTTGGTTAAGTGATGATATTTCAAGACTCAAGTATGTGAATACAAGGTCAAGTTCTCACAAGGATCATTGAAAGCTTATACTCCAAAGAAAGATGATCAAATGAAGCTTAAAGAATATTAAGGCATGGATTCAAAGATGATATAATAAAGCTTGAAGATCATGAGAGCACGAATATTAAAAGCTTGTTAAAAGCTTACAATATATTGAAGCTTGAAGACAATATAGAGTCAAAGAAAGACAAGCATGAAGACTTAAGTGCTTAGAATGTCAAAGTCTTAAGAAGTCTTTATGTACTTCAAACAATTTCAATATGAATGCATGAAGCTTTTAGGTTAATTTCTTGGACCTGGATACCTTTTAAAATACTTGTAAAATACTTTTATAAGGTCAAAAGTTTTTTAAAAAAAGCAAAAATTATTTTTGGAATGAAAAGCACTAAAATGAGATTTTCCAAATTCTATTATTTTTTCTATATCCGCATTGATGTACATTTTTATCTATCAAACACTCCTTATCTTAAAACGTGTTCAACATTAAAGTTGTAGGCTTTCCTCCTAGATTTCTATTGATCTCAAGAAGGTCTAATTTGGAGTTGTATAGAAAATGTTGTTGACCTTATAGGTCACGCCTTGATTTTGATAATGACAAATACTCTTGTATTTAATAAATATCTAATTCATGTGCAGGTTCATATTAGTATATCATCAATGGCACTTGAAAGCTCGAAGCTTGAAGACAAACTCATGCTCTTAATTGTAATAATCTTAGTGAAATTTGTTTGTAATAGTAATTAGGGTATTCGGTTTGTAATAAGCACACACATCACATACATGATTTATTTTGTAAGCTCAAACCAGATACAAACCAAATATAACCATAGAAAGACCTTAGGGTTTTCCTTTTTCAGTGTCTTCAAATTGGACCCCAAGTGCCCCTAGGACACTCATACTTTCATATATATTTGTTAGGCACTTAAATAGGGCTTGATTGTGTCAAGACGAGACCAAAATGCACACTTGGTGCACTTTCGGTCGACCGTCCAAATCAGTTCATTTTTGGCCTAGTCGACCGAACCATACCTGGGTCAACCGTTGACCAAGGTCTCGGTCGACCAAGACCTTGTAAGTCATTTGACCCCGATCGACCGAACCACCTGGGAGTTAACATTTTGACTTGCTGGTCGACCGACCACTTTTGTACTCCAACTACCTGGTCGACCGGAGGGTCCTCGGGAGAATTCCCAGTGGTCTGGTCGACCGAACCATGTAGTTCAAAAAGGCCCGGTCGATCGAACCTTGGAAGTTTGGGAAATCTCCCTCCCCGGTCGACCGAGCCTTTCAGTTCAAAAGTCCCCTGGTTGACCGAGCCATTTGAGTCCTAGTCGATCGAACCATTTCTGGTCGACCGGACCTCTCGGGTTGCTCTTATTTTTTTACCGCGGTTAATAATTTTAAATAGGGTTAAATTGATTTAAATGTCATTAAACTTTTCCAATAATCCCTAATAGGTCCCCAATGGTCAAAATTTTCAATATGTCTATATATACTCTTTCATTTGGTGGATTAATTATTGATTAGAAAAAAGGATTAAGAATTTTCTCTCTAGAGCAAAAATAAACTCTTTTGATTCCTAGTGCTCATACCTCCTTACAAACACTCTAGCCTTCCTTCTAAAAGTTCAAAATCATTTGTAAGTGCTTTGAGTGTGTATTCTAAAAGGTTTGCTCTCATTGTTTGAAGTGCCTTGAATCGATTTTTGTAACAAGAGCATAACCTAAGTATTCTTAGGAGGCTTTTCTAATAAGCCTATCCTAAGAAAACTTGTTAAACTTCCAAGTGTTGCATTCTCATTGCAATAACTTAGGAAGTTTGTATTTGCATTTGGCTTACAAAACTATTTTCAAACATATTTAAATATCTTGTAGTATTCATATTGATATTCTTGTGAAAAGATATTTGTGTGTGTTATATTAATCTTTGAGCAATATCCATTCAAATCTATATCATTTGCTGAAACACAAAGATCACTTATATCTTGCAATCCAAGCATATATATATATATATATATATATATATATATATATATTCACAGGATTGAGACATTCTATTGATTGATATTATTGAGGCTTGTTTGATACTCTGTGTGAACACGTTTGATTGAATACTTTGAAATACACAGATTATTATTGACACTCTCACGTGCGTACTACACTGATAGAAAAATTGTTTAAGAGTTGAACTACTTAGACCACACTGAGCTTACATTATTAAATCATCTGTGGTGTATGTGTTTGTGCTCATTTGTGGTACAAATCTGCTTTACGTGAAAGCACTCTTGTATTGTACCTTTTGATTGTATATCTGAAAGATTCCAGGAGTGACCTGAGGGGGCGGTAATCCAGCCCGGTAAGGATTGGTAAAGGTTGAGGTCAGTCCTGTGGTAATTTGACTTGGTCTATATAGGTGCCGCTCCACCCGTTTAAGTGAGCAAGTTATTGTGATAATCCTTGTGTTGGTTAGCCAAGGCGGGGACGTAGGCAGTTGGCCGAGCCTCGATAACATATCTGCGTGTCATCCTTTCATTACTGCTTTCTGGTGCTTGTATGATTGGTTAAACTGCTTTATTTAATTTCTGGTATATTTACATTTTTTGCACTAGATTGACCATAGGCTTGTGAACATAATGTTGTTAAGAGGAATACCTAGGAGATAAATTTTAAAAATACCAATTCACCCCCCCTCCTCTTAGGATCACGGTAAAGCTAACAAACGTTATTACCAAAATACTAAATGGTGGTCAAAGTTGTCAAACAACTAAAGTTTAATCTCAGAAGACTGAAGAATTTCCTTAGACAACTGAAGATTAAGTTCAGTCTATTAAAAAATTTCTGAATGAATTTTTGAAGAAGTAGTGTATCCTCAGTAGACTGAACCCGAACTTCAGTAGAATGAACCTAAAGTCTAGAAGACTGAACCATGTCTGCCCAATCGACTAACTTGGTTTCCAGTTAGTTTTTCAGTGTTTTAAAGAACTTCAGAAGACTGAACCCGATACTTCAATCTACTGAAATTTGTTAACGGCTATAATTTTTAAATGTTTTAAAAATAAAACTTAAGTTTTTTGTGCCCAAAATTTCTATAAACTTGAGAAACATTCCAAGTCACTTAGGGAACATGAAATAGACTTGATTTCTCATCTATAAATAACCCCCCAAAGCTAAGGATTGAACACACCAAGAAAATATAGTACGCAAGCTTTCTTGCTCTCAAATCTCCTAATTCTCTCAAAGATCTGTTGTGCAATCAATTTATAGATTTCACTACTGAGATTTTTCTGATTTAAAGGTCACGGTTCTTGTGTTCTTAACTGAGTTTTACAACTAAGAAAGAACCTCGGTGATATCATCTTGAGCTTCATCTTTCCATGTTGTGATTTTGTTTTAAGTATATAGATTTCAATTGTACTAATATACTCTTTGGGAGATTGTCTTTGCACACCAATATTTGTTTCTTATTTTGTAGACGGTTCAGGTTCTTGAATCGTTGTGTCGTGTGTTCTTGGAGAGGCACACTCTAGCCTATTGAAGGAGTGACCGAGCGTGGGGTATTGCTTGGAGAGGGGGCTCTACCCTTAAGGAGGGATTTGTAAAGGTTTGCTCTACCTATAAAGGAGTGCTATAGTGGAATCCTTAGGTGGTATTGGCCTAAGGCAAGGACGTAGGCTGGGTATAAGCTGAACCCCGTAAAAAATCTAGGTCTCACTCTTTTCCCAACTCTTATTTAATTTCTTGTTTATATTAACTATGTGGTTGGATTTTAATTCTTGATCATATTTACTCTGTGGATTGAAAATTAAATAAACCAAGGTTTAATTTGGTTTTGGAATTGCGAAAACTGAAAGGAAGTACGTTGGTTGATCAATATAAATTGCGAAAATCTCAAAGGGAGTACGTTGATTGGTTAACACCCAAGACAAATTAACTAAAAGTTTATTTAAAGTTTGAGTTGTTGGAAGTTTGAGTAAAGGTTTGTATTGAGGAAACACAATCCATTCATATAGGGCTTGAATCAAATTCATATATATAGGGTGACAAAAAAACTCTACTTTGAGATCTTGTAAAAGCTCAAAATTGCAAAAGTACTACATATCATATCTTGATTAAGATATTGTGGTAATTGATATTGTTAAGAATTATTGGGTTGTGTTGATATTTAAGTTGTGATTAATCTATCTTAGCATTAGAAGTTAAAACAAACTTGTGTGTTCACTAAAATAACAAAAGGTTGCAAATTTGTGATAAGAGTTAAAAGAAAATTTTAATAACCCATTTCACCCCCCTCTTGGGACTATACCTTAACTTTCAATTGGTATCAGAGCGGGGTTGTAGCAAATCCTAACTAGAAGCTAGAAAAAGATCTATATGACATACTTAGGAGTAGCTCCCTTTGGAGAGGGTCAATCCTCAACTAGACCAACTATTTTTTTGTGGACTTAATTATACTTTTTGGAAATAACGAATGGAATCTACCTTCAAATCATGGATTGGAAATCTTGGAAAGTCATCACACATGGTGACCACATCCCTACAAAATTAGTAGATAACAAAGAAATACCTAAAGAGGAAAAAGAGATGACTGACAATGACCATAAGATGTTACAAGTAAATTCAAGTGCTATGAATGCTTTATATTGTGCTCTTGATGTAAATGAATTCAATAGGGTCATGGCATGTAAATCATCTAAGGAAATTTGGGATAAACTTGAGGTAACCTACGAAGGTACCATAGATGTTAAAGACAATAGAATTGATATGTTGACTAGTGAATACGAAGCTTTTAGGATGAATCCCGATGAATCAATTACAAACATGTACACTAGGTTTACACATATCATAAACTCATTAAACGCTTTGAGGTAAACATATTCTACCTATGAGATGATACGTAAAATCCTTAGAGGACTTCCACCCATATAGGAACCAAAAGCTACAGCTATAACGGAAGGGAGAAACCTTAATACTACCTCACTAGATGAACTCATAGGATCCCTTCTCACGTATGAGATGACTATGAATGAAAGAAGTGGAAAATCTAAAGCTAAGGAATTCATTGCTTTTAAAGCATCAAACGAAAACTCTAGTGATGAAGATGAAGAAGAGATGGATGAAAATGAAATAGCCTTCATATCCAAGAGACTTGCAAAAATTCTTAGAAGGAAGAATAAATTTACAAGAAAAATCCTAAACTCAAAATCAGATGAAGAAAAAAAAAAGGAAATCAGTGAAAAGAAAACAAAGGCTAAACCTCCAACATGATATAATTGTAAAAAAGTTGGACATATAAAATCAGATTGTCCACAACTTAAGAAAGATTCTAAAAAGAAAAGGAAAAAGGCAATGAAAGCAACTACTTGGGATAATATGAGTATGTTCAGATAAAAAATCAAGTGACCAAGAGGTTGATTGTTTTATGGCATGGGATAATGATGAAGAACAAAGTTCCTCATCCAAATCTTTTAATAATTCTTGTGATGACTCAGTAGAAGAACCCAATGATGAAAGTATGCCTTCTTATGAAGAACTTCAAAGTAAACTATTCAAAGTTCATAAGATTTTAGTTAATATGAATAAAAGATATACATCATTGAAAAATAAGAATGAAGGTGTAATGAAAGAGTTGGAATCTCTAAAACTTGTTGAAAGAGAAAAAGAATTAAAAATCATTAGACTAGAAAGCAAGAATGAGAAGGTAATAAAAGAACTAGAAGATCAAAAGTCCAAAACTTTTATGGATAATGAAAAAGACATATATATTTTTTAACTAAAAAATAAAATTACCAAGATGTCTCAAAACCAAGAAAAGCTGCAAGAAAAGGGTAAAAATACTCTAAACTCAAGAATTAGTGATCTTAAGAGGAAAAATGAGGATTAAGCTAAAGTAATTTACAATTTCACTAGAGGAAAAGAGAACTTTGATAGAATGATTGGTGCATAAAGAATGTCTTTGAATAAAGAAGTCGTAGGGATCAATGGAGTTGAAAATACAAGGAAAAAGAACTTCTATATGAGGTACTTTATGAAAGCCTTCAAAGACTATGCTAGCACCTCCTCTAATGCTTATACTCACACTACATGTTTTCTATGTAAGAAGAAATGACACATTAAGTTCGAATGTCCATTAAAGAGGAAAGATATGAAAATTAGACAAGTTTGAAGAATAAAAGAATCAACTTCTTTTAAACCATCCAGACCCAAGAAAGTATGGACACCTAGATAAAAAGCCTAGATCACAAACTCCACTCCAAAGATATTAGGATTAGTCATTCCTTTTTAGAAATTAGGAAAGCTACTTAATCCAATTCAATACAAGGATATTGAACTAGTTGAAATAGAAAATATCAAAGAAGAGTTTAAGAGCTTAATGACGACGATAACATTGAAACAAATAAAAACAAAAATGAAATTGTCGCCCAAAATCATAGAATGATTCATACCAGGCTTAACTTAGAAAGTATTAAGATTTGAAAAGCAATATGAATTTTGGGAATTCATATGAAATCAAAAGAAAGAAAATCTGAAACAAAATTGAGCTTATTGCATGAGTATTTTGATTAACAAAAGATATTTAAGCAAAATGAGAGATATTTGAGAATGAGAGATACTTGAGCAAGATGAGAACAATTTAAGCAAAATTGTAACATAATGCGCAAATGATAATAATATGCTCTATGCTTATATGATATGTTGATATGTTACATACTTACATGCTAAATGTTGATATTCTGATATGCATATGCGGTGAGATACTAATGATATGATAATACGAACTCAATATTGACCTATGACTATGCTAAAATGCTGACATGTATGATATCTTGATATTGCCAAAAACATGATAATGACTTGACTTATATTGATGATTTATGGTTTACTATGCATTGCAAATTTGAGCATGAAATTATTGAGCATGATTATGAAGCATGAATCTTGTTATGATATTGATGATATTGATATGATATTAGTATTATTCTTAATATTGGTATCCATAAGCACTTACATGAAATGTTTTGATATTTGAGCATGACATGACAAATTTAAAAGCATGATTGGTAATCTTGACACTTTCATAAATACATAGTTTATACTTCAAGAATGAAATTATAAACCTATTGAATATGAAATACATTTCATTCAAGGGGAGTTAGACTTGATAAATAATGATATCATGATTTATGTTCATTACTGAAAATCATTAAAAAATATGATATACAATCTTTTGTATTTTCTCATACTACTTTGGGAACTTATTGTCTATCTTTTTAAGTATGTTGAATGCAAAGTTTTTGTTTTGAGCCTTCATTAGATCTATACATTTGCTTATGGTTGCTCATTGCCTTAGTATTCATACATTTTTCTTGATATCTTACTCTTTTTGATTGATGTCAAAAGGGGGAGAAGTTTTGGGCAAAAATTGAGCATGATATTGCATACCTAAGTATGTATATTGGCTTAACTATGAAAGTATTTGATCTTGAATGATGTGATCTTGATCTTGAATGATGTGATTTTGATATATGAGCATGCTATTGAAATTAATGTTGAAATTGATCTTGATATTACAAATATTGTTAAGTTGATGCTTCTTGTAAGGGGGAGTCTTTTTAAGGCTTACTCAATTTTTTTGTTCCTTATTTGTCATCATAAAAAAGGACGAGATTGTTGGCCTTGCAAAACTTAAAATCTTGTTTTGATAATAAAAATCATAGGAACTCAACATATTTGGTTAAGTGAGAATATTTTAGGACTTAAGCATGTGAATACAAGGTCAAGTGCTCACAAAGATCATTGAAAGCTTATACTCCAAAGAAAGATGATCAAATGAAGTTTAAAGAATATTAAGACATGGATTCAAAGATGATCTAATAAAACTTGAAGATCATAAGACCATGAATATTAAAGAAAACTTGCTAAAGGCTTAAAGTATATTGAAACTTGAAGACAAGATGGAATCAAAGAAAGACAAATATGAAGACTTAAGTGTTTAGAATGTCAAAGTCTTATGAAGTCTTTATGTAAGTACTTCAAACAATTTCAATATGAATACATGAAACTCTTAGGTTAATTTCTTGAATCTAGATACCTTTTAAAATACTTGTAAAATATTTTTATAAGGTCAAAAGTTATTTCAAAAAGGATAAAATTATTTTTGGAATGAAAAGCACTAAAACGGGATTTTCCAAATTCTGTTATCTTTTCAATATACTCATTGATATGCATTTTTATCGGTCAAACACTCCTTATCCTAAAATGTGTTCAACATTAAAGTTGTGGGGTTTTCTCCTAGCTTTCTATTGATACCAAGAAGGTCTAATTTGGAGTTGTATAGAAAACGTTATTACCAAAATACGGAAGAGGAGTCGAAGTTGTTTAACAACTAAAGTTTAATCTCAGAAGACTGAAGAATTTCCTCAGATGATTGAAGATTAAGTTCAGTCCACTGAAGAATTTCTAGATGAATTTATGAAGAAGTAGTGTATTCTTAGTAGAAAAAACTTAAACTTCAATGGGCTGAACCTGAGTTCAGAAGACTGAACCATGTTTGCCCAGTCGACTGACCCTATTTCCAGTTAGTTTTTAAGTGTTTTAAAGAACTTTTGAAGACTGAACTCGATACTTCAGTCTAATGAACACTGTTGACGGCGATAATTTTTAAATATTTTAAAATTTAAATTTAAATTTCTTATGTCCCAAATTTCTATAAACTTGGGAAACACTTCAAGTCACTTGGGGAATACAAAATAAACTTGATTTCTCATCTATAAATAACCCCCAAAGGCCAAGGATTAAACACACCAAGAAAATACAAAAATCAAGCTTTATTGATATAAAATCTCGCAATTCTCTCAAAGCTCTCTTGTGCAATCAATTTCTAAATTTCACTACTAAGATTTTGTTGATTTAAAGGCCACAGTTCTTATGTTCTTAACAGAGTTTTACAACTAAGAAAGAACGTAGGTGATATCTTCTTGAGCTTCATCTTTTCCGTATTGTGATTTTGTTTGAAGTATATAGATTTCAGTTGTACTAATATACTCTTTGGGAGATTGTCTTTGTACACCAATATTTGTTTTTTATTTTGTAGATGGTTTAGGTTCTTGAATCGTTGTGCCGAGCGTGGGGTATCGCTTGGAGAGGGGGCTCTAACCTTAAGGAGGGATTTGTAAAGTTTTGCTCTGCCTGGAAAGGAGTGCTATAGTGTAATCATTAGGTGGTATTAGGCTAAAGTGAGGATGTAGGCTGGGTATAAGTTGAACCTCGTAAAAAACCTCAATCTCACTCTCTTCCCTACTCTCATTTAATTTCTTGTTTATATTAACTACGTGGTTGAATTTTAATTCTTGATTATATTTACTACATGGATTTAAAATTAAATAAACCAAGGTTTAATTTGTTTTTGGGATTGTGGAAACTGAAAAGGAGTACATTGGTTGATCAATATAAATTATAGAAACCTCAAAGGGAGTACGTTGATTGGTTAACACCCAAGACAAATTAACTAAAGGTTTATTTTAAAGTTTGAGTTGTTGATAGTTTGAGTTGTTTTTGTATTGAGGAAACACAATCCATTCATACAGGGCTTGAATCAAATTCATATATACAGAGTGACAAACAAACTCTACTTTGAGATCTTGTAAAAGCTTAAAATTGTAAAAGTACTACATATCATATCTTGATTGAGATATTGTGGTTGAATGGTTTAATGTTTGTTTAATTGATATTGTTGAGAATTATTAGGTTGTGTTGATATTTAACTTGTGGTTAATCCAACTAAGCATTAGAAGTTAAAACAAACTTGTGTGTTCAATAAATTTACAAAAGGTTGCAAATTTGTAATAAGAGTTAAAAGAAAATTTTAACAACCCAATTCACCCCCCTTTTGGGACTACACCTTAACATTCACCTTTGACGGTTTTCTGAGCTCCACCAAAACCGTCAACGGTTTGGTCTTCACCAAACCAATTTTCCTCTTTTTTTTATTATTTCATTTCTTAATATTTTCCATGTCTCTACATAATGTCATCAACATAGATTTGGATTATGATCATATCATTATTTTTAGACTTTATAAATAGGGTGCTATCCATTTTCCTTCTAGAAAAGTCATTTTCTAACAAAAAGTCACTTAATCGTTCGTTCCAAGCTCTAGGAGCTTTTTTTAACCCGTATAGGGCTTTTGTTAGTCTAGAAACATGATCAGGAAAATGAAAGTCCTCAAACCCAGGGGGTTGGCAACATATACCTCTTCATTTATGTACCCATGTAAAAATGCACTCTTCACATCCATTTGGTAAAGTTTAAAGTTATGAGATGCATAAGCTAGTAGCATTCTAATTGATTCCCTTCTAGTTACAAGAGTACAATCTATTCCTTCTTCTTGATAATAACCTTGAGCTACTAGTCTAATCTTGTTACCGACTACAATGTTGTTCTCGTCTTTCTTATTCTTAAAAACACATTTAGTGTCGATTACTGAGTGATCAGCGGGTCAAGGAACTAACTTCCAAACTTTACTTCTCTCAAATTGATTTAACTCCTCTTATGGCTACTATCCATGAATCATCATTTATTGCTTCATTGAGGTTCTTGGGTTCCTCTTGAGATAGGAACACACAATGATTGCATATATTCTTCAATGAAGATATAGTGGACACCCCTCGTGATGGTTCACCTATAATTTGGTCCTTAGGGTGATTCCTTATGAACTTCCATTCCTTAGGCAAGTCAGATTGATATGGAGAGTTAGCATTCAAACATGTGCTGGTTTCTTTACTCTCATCCTTTGTTTCTTAAATTGCTAGGTCTTCTAAACTTTTTCTAACTTCTACTTCATCAAAATTAGTAGGTTTAGAAGAAAATGGATTAGCCTCATCAAATGCTACATGAACTGATTCTACAGCTGAAAGGGTCCTTTTGTTGTATATTCTAAAGGCTTTTCTATTCACAGCAAATCCTAGGAAGATTACTCTCATTTGATTTAGCATCAAATTTTCCTATGTCCTCTTTATCATTTAAGATAAAGAACTTACATCCAAATACATGGAAGTAAGATATATTTGGTCTTCTACCCTTCCAGAGTTCATATGGGGTATTCTCTAGGCTGTTCCTAAGGAAAACTCTATTCATCACAAAACAAGCGGTGTTCATCGCTTCAGCCCAAAAACACTTAGGCAAGTTATGCCCATTTAACGTGGTCCTAGAATGTCGTACCTCTTTTCATTTTGAAACTTCTTACATAAGTTGATCAACATCTTACACACTTCATCCTTGGAGGATAGGAATACCAGGTAAACTTGGAGTAGTCATAAACTATGAAGAATGCATATTGCTTTCTTTTGGAGTAACAAGGCTTAAGAATCTTATTTTGATGATAACAAATCAAGGGACCTTAACATATTTTTTTAAGTGATGATGTTTCAGGATTCAAGTGGTTTTAATAAAAGGTTCAATATCTCAAGTGCTTGATGAAGTTCATCAAAAGCTTGGACTCAAAGAAAAAAGATCTAATGAAGTTTAAAGTCTATTGAAGAATGAAGACAAGATAGACTCGGAGAACGGAAGAAAAAAGCATGAAGACTTAGTGTTTTAGAAAGTTAGAATCTTAAGAAGTCTCATGTAAGTACTTAAAAAATCTCAATATAAATGTTTGAAACTTTTAGGAATCATTATTGACTTAGAGACTAATTTTTGAAAACCTGGAAAATGTTTTATTTAAGTTTTTCCAAGATGAAAGGGATAAAGTGTTAAAAATGAAAGATTTTTTGAAAGTTACAAGTTTAAGCGACTGACCTTGTTAGGTCAGTTGACTGACATTTTTATATGTTTTTAAGTATGTAAACAGAACTGCATCAGGCAACTGACCATTAAGGCTTAGGCGACTAACCCAGTACTAACTTTCAGAATACGCTATAATTTCAAGGCACATGCAACTGACCGTTTGGGATCAGGTGATTGATCTTTGTGTTTTTAAATTTTAAAACAGCGAGGGAAAGTTTTCAAATTGGATTGCTTAGTCCCCAAACCTTGTGAAAACTTAGGAAACACTCTAAGAAACTTGGGGAATATGGAAATTAACTTTTTCTATCAATAAATACATGGTAAACCTAAAACCAAACATACCTACAAGCACCAATCAATCTAAATTCTTTCTACTCTTCAAAGCTTTCTTGCTCAAATATTTTCTCAAGTCTTGCTGTGTTTGTGCTGATATAACTCACTGTTTCTGATCAATCTCCACTGAGATTTTCAAATCAAATCAGAACATCGGTGATATTTTCTTGAGCTTCATCTTTTTATATTGATTATTGATTGAAGTATATTGGTATTCAACTATACTAATCTGCTCTTGTTGAGAGCTTTTATTGTACACAAGTTGTTTCTTATTTCTCTTGTTTTTTTTTTTTTTTTTTTACAATTCAGTGTTGTTGAATCGTTGGCTAATGAGAAGCAGTATCATTGCTAGAGAGGGGTCTCCGCCTAATACGGAGAGGTTGTAACTTGGTCTATAAAAAAGTTGGAAAGGAAAATCCTCATAGCGGTTGCTTGGGGCAAGTACATAGGCCATTGGCCGAACCTTGTAAAAAATACAGTCTTCAGTTGTTCTCCCTACTTTCTTTAATTTTCTACAAACATATAACCTGTGTCTATGATTATTTAACACTTACCAAATATTGAGAGTTGCTAAAGTTTCTTACTTTGATCCATATTGATTGATTGATTAAAAAATCAGATTATCAAAATTTGAAGCTCATTGAATTTGTTTCATATTTAAAACCAAGAAACATATTGGTTATCATTATTTGGTTGTTAAGTGTTTTGAAAAATTCAGAAGTAATCTTGAATATTGATTTTACTGCACTACTGAAATTAATCTTGCTCTATCAAATTAAAAGGAAAGTTCACATCTTATAAAATCAAATATCTGAAATTATTTATTCTAACTGGTCATTGATTAAAAGAAAATTTAGATTTTGAACATTCTAAAATTTTATTCAAACTGATTATTGTTAACTGAACTTAACAAGATTGTTGATTGTGCTTGTAGAGTTGCAAATAAATATCATTGTGATTTTGTAATTGCTGAATTTTAATTCATTGGGTTAATTCTTAAATCAAGGAATTTTTAGAACAAAAGTCATAAATAAATTTCAATAAACCCAATTCACCCCCCTCTTGGGATTACACTTTACTTCATAATTGGTATCAAAGACCTGGGTTGTAGTAAATCTTAATCTAGAAGGTACACAAAGATCCTTATGGCACACCTACATGTATCTCCCTTAGCTGAAGGCTAATCCTCTTCTAGACGACCTATGTTCTGCAGTGTTAATTACACCTTCTGGAAACAGAGACTGAGAATCTACTTGCAAACAATGGATTGGAAAGTTTGGAAAGTAGTCACACATGGTGATCTCATCCCTACTAAAAAAACGTAGACAACAAAGACATACCTAAGGAACAAAAAGAGATGACTGATAATGACCTAAAGATGCTGCAAATTCCCCTTGATGTAAATGAATTCAATGGGGTCATGGCATGTAAATCAGCTAAAAAAATCTAGGATAAACTTGAAGTAACTTATGAAGGAACGGTTGACGTAAGGGAAAATAAAATTGATATGCTCACTAGCGAGTATGAAGCATTTATAATCAACCCTGAAGAAACCATCACTAGTATGTACATTAGGTTTACCCATATTATAAACTCTCTTAGTGCATTAGGTAAAAACTACTCTACCTATAAAATGATTCGAAAAATTCCTAGAGGACTTCCACCTATTTGGGAACCTAAGGCCACTACAATAATGAAAGGAAAGAACTTGAAAAATACCTCCTTGGATAAATTAATAGGATCACTCCTCACATACGAGATGGCAATAAATGAAAGAAATTTTGAAGGAAACGAAAACAAGAAATCAATAGCCCTTGAGGCTACAAAAGAAAGTTCTAGTGAAGAGGAAGACAATGAACTAGGTGACGATGATGTAGCCTTAATTACAAGAAGACTTGTAAAATTCTTCAAGAAAAACAAGAAATTTACTAGAAAATTCAAAGGCTCAAAAACTAATAAAGGACAAACTAGTAAGAAAGAAACAAAGAATGAACCTCCTATATGCTATAACAGCAAGAAAGTTGGACATATAAAACCTGATCATCCATAGCTAACGAAAGAAGCCAAGAAGAAGAAAAAGAAGGCAATGAAAGCAACTCCATGGGATGACTCGAGTTCAAGTGAATCAGAAAGTGAATCAAGTGATCAAGATGTTGCAACCTCCTACACTAGCTCATGTGAAGAATCTAGTGATGAATCATGTAATGACTCGTGTGAAAGCATGCCTTCATATAAAGAAATTCAGGCTAAACTATTTACTTTGCATGAAAGGTTCATAAGAATAACCAAAAGAAACTTAGCTTTGAAAGAGCAAAATGAAATACTTCAAAACCAACTTGAGATTTCAAAATCTCTTGAAAAAGAAAAAAAAAACTCACACATTGATGATCTCATAGATAAAATAAATATGATGTCTCAAGACTTAGTAAAGCTGCAAGTAAATGGTGAAAGTAAAAAAGGATTCAAAAATAAGTAACCTTAAAAGTAAATTTGAGGATAAAAACAAAATCATCTACAATTTCACAAAAGGAAAGGTAAATTTTGAAAAGGTAATTGGAAAACAAAGAATGTCATTAGATAAAGAAGGAATTGGATACAATGGAGTTGAAAACAAGAAGAAAAAGAATCTGTATATGGAATACTTCATAAAAGAATCAAGACATTATGCTAGCACATCTTCTACAAATGCTTATAAACACACTACTTGCTTCTTTGTGTAAGAAAAAAAAAGGACATATAAAGTTTGAATGTCCATTTAAAAGGAAAAATGTTAAAATCAAGAAAGTGTGGAGAGTCAAAACTTAACAATACCTAAGAAGGTTTGGGCACTAAAAGTAACACCTTGAAACCCTTCTTGTAGGTGAGTTTTAGGACAACTCCATCAAAAGACAAATGGTACTTGGATAGTGGATGTTCATGACATATAACCGAAGACAAGTCCAAATTTACCACATTAATGCAAAAATATGGTGGATATGTCACCTTTGGATATAACACTAAAGGTAAAGTAATCGATATAAAAAAAGTAAGTAAAGAACCCTCCTTAACTATTGACGATGTTTTATTGGTAGATGGGTTGAAACAAAATCTACTTAGCATTAGTCAATTAAGTAATAAAGGCTTTGAGTAATCTTTAAACAAGATAAGTGTGTAGTTGAAAATTGAGAGAAACATGATATTTTATTCACTGCAAATAGGGTTGATAATGTGTATTGCATAAATTTTGAAAAGCTAATATCTCAAGAAGTCACATGTTTAACAACTATGAGTGAAGGCAGCTAGTTGTGGCATAGAAGACTAGGACATACTAGTATGAATTTGTTATCTAAATTAGCTAAAAAGAACTTAGTCAAATGTCTGCCTAGTACAAAGTTCATAAAATACAAAATTTGTGACGTTTGCCAGCTTGGAAAGCAAACTAAGACAAGTTTTAAAAAGAAGAGACACATTTCCACTAGTAGGCCCTTAGAACTTATCCACTTAGATTTATTTGGCCCCCCTACTAGAACACATAGTCTAGGAGGAAAGCAATATATTTTTGTCATTGTTGATGACTACTCCTGGTTTACCTGGGTATTGTTCTTAGCCTCCAAAGATGAAGTTTGCAAGATGTTAATTAACTTATGCAAGAGACTCCAAAATGAAAAGGGGTATGAAGTTCTAAATATCATAAGTGATCAAGGAAGAGAATTTAAAAATAAAGAAGTTGATAAATTTTGTAATGAACATGGAATAAATCATAATTTTTCAGCACCTCAAACTCCTCAACAAAATGGTGTTGTTGAAAGGAAGAATAGGTCTCTTCAAGAAATGGCTAGGACCTTAGTTAATGACCATAAATTACGTAAGTATTTTTGGGATGAAGTGGTAAATACCACATGTTATGTGGTGAATAGAGTTTCCATAAGATCAAGCCTAGATAAGACCCCCTATGAACTGTCGAAAGGTAGACGGCCTAACATATCTTATTTTTATGTATTTGGATGTAAGTGTTTTGTATTGAATGGTAAAGAAGACTTAAGAAAATTTGATACAAAATCAAATTAAGGGATATTCTTAGGTTATTCATTAAATAGTAAAGCATTCAGAATCTACAACAAAAGAATACTCACAATCATAAAATCAATACATGTAGCCTTCTATGAGGAAAATCCTTTCACTAAAACAATTGATATTGAGGAAGCTGACACAATACAACAACTAGAAGACTTAGAAATTAAATAAATAAAAGATGAGAACAATGAATCAACCTTAAATGATGGACCAACAAATAAATCTAAACTACCTAGAGAATATAAGTTTGTAAGAAATCTTCAAAAGACCAAATCATTGGTGAACCTTCACGTGGTGTGTCCACTAGATCCTCATTGAAAAATCTATATAATCATTATGCATTTCTATCTCAAGAAGAACCCAAGAATATAGAAGAAGTCTTACATGATGATTCTTGGATAATAACTATGCAAAAAGAATTAAATCAGTTTGAAAGAAGTAAAGTATGGAAATTAGTTCATAGACTCGATAACCATTTAGTAATAGGAACCAAATAGGTATTTAGGAATAAAAAGGAAGAAAATGGTATAGTAGTACGTAATAAAGCTAGACTTGTTGCTCAAAGATATAATCAAGAAGAAGGAATAGACTATGATGAGACCTTTGCTTCCGTAGATAGAATGGAAGCCATAAGAATGTTATTAGCCTATACATCTCACAAAGAATTCAAACTCTATCAAATGGATGTGAAGAGTGCATTCTTAAATGGATTTATAAGTGAAGAAGTCTATGTGGCACAACCTCTAGGTTTTGAGGACACTCATAACCCTGATCATATGCTTAGATTAACAAAAGCACTATACGGACTAAAACAAGCCCCTAGAGCTTGGTGTGAATAGTTGAGTGGATTTCTATTGGATAATGACTTTTCTAGAGGAAAAGTAGAGACTACATTATTTATTAAATCTAAAAATGAAGATATGCTTATTATTCAAATTTGTGTAGATGATATCATTTTTGGTGCTACAAATGAAGATTTATGTAAAGACTTTGCACAGTGTATACAAGATGAATTTGAAATGAGTATGATGGGAGAATTGACTTACTTCCTAGGACTTCAAATTAAGCAAGCTAAAAAACGGAACCTTCATAAATCAATCAAAATATATGAGGGATATGCTTAAGAAGTTTGATATGGAAGCTAGAAAACCTATAGGAACCCCAATGAGTACATCTATAATAAGGATGAAAAAGGAAAACTGGTAGATATGAAATATTACCGAGACATGATAGAAAGTCTACTATATTTGATAGCCAGTAGACCAAACATTATGTTTAGTATATGCATATGTGCCCGATTTCAAGCAGCCCCTAAGGAATCTCACCAAATAGCCTTCAAAAGAATCTTAAGATATTTAATAGGTACTATTGACTTAGGTTTATGGTATCCTAAAGACACAAGCCTTGAAATGATTAGCTATTCAGATGTGGATTATGCTAGATGTAAAATTGTTAGAAAAAGCACAAGTGGTACTTGCCACTTTATAGGAAGATCTCTTGTGTCTTGGTTCTCCAAGAAACAAAATTTTGTAGCCCTATCTACTGTTGAAGCTGAGTATATGGCAGCAGGTAGTTGTTGTGCGCAAACTCTCCACATGAAGCAACAATTAAAAGATTTCAATTTGGAATATTCAGCTATACCTATAAACTATGATAATACCAGCACCATAAATATTTCCAAAAATCTCATATCATACTCAAGAATCAAGCATATAGACTTAAGGCATCACTTCTTAAGAGATCATATGCAAAAAGAATTCATCTTACTAGAATTTGTAAATATAAGTGATCAATGGACTGATATATTTACAAAACCCCTTTCATAGGATAGGTTTATCTCTATAAGACGAGAACTAGGTTTATTACACAGTAGAGAAGTTGTTTAACAAGAAAATTGGATGTGTAGCCAAGAAAATATTGAAAGGCAAGTGAGGTCAGGCGACTGAAAAATAAGTCGCAGTCGACTAAACTCTCTCTGACTTTATGTAGTTTTCAAAATTAGTAAAGTCAGGCGACTGATCCTCTAAGCCTTAGTTGACTGACTCGTTACTGTCTAGGTAAAATTAAAATGTGCTAAAATTGTCAGGTGATTGACCCTCGATTTCAGTCGACTGACTGATGGCGATTTAAATACCTAAAGTACACGAAAACCTAACCTTTCAAATTCCAAGGCACCTAACCCTGTTTCTCTTCTCTCATCCATCTATTCTCCTTCGATCCAAAGTTCCTCCATCTCTCAAAATTCTCCTTTTCAACCTTGAAACTCATCTTCCTACAACATTCTCTCACTATGCTCTTGGGTTTTACTAGTTATTTTCTTTGAAATAATCATGCCACATACAAAAACAATTGGAAATAAGGCATTATCCTCCAAGCAAGACAATAGCTCATCTATCAAGCAATGGCTTGTAGCTCCACATGCAAAGAGACTATACAGAGAGCATCTTCATTCGACGGAACCCATTTTTGGTAAAGTTTTGCATATCAATTTCTTTGACGAAAACTTTCCTGATATTCTACCTATGTTTAGAGCATTAGGCTGGAACAAATTCATCACCTATCAAGCTAAAGGTATCTTTCCAAACCTTGTTAAGATTTTCAATGCAAATATGGTTAAAGGAGAGACGGTAACCACTACTGAAGTCATGGCAAAATCAATTGCCCTAACTCCTCAAACCTTAGCCACTATTTTCAATATCTGACAATGAGAGTTTGAATGTCCATCCTTGGGGCAATCTTGGATTGTCGAACAAGGTTTCACTCCTGAACCATTTTTTCCTCTAATCATGATTGAAGAACCTATTTATTTTGGACATCCCCCACTATACAAGCAACTGAATCTTCAGGCACAAATCCTCAAAAAGATCATTACATACAATATTTTGCCTCAGGTAGGATCACATTACTACATTTCATATCGAGATTGTTTTGTCATGTGGTGCTTACTTAAAGGAAATAAGTTTGATTTACCAAGTTTAATTCTCAAATGGATTATCTCTAGAATAGAAGCCCACAAAGTAATTTTTCCTTATGGAGGAATTCTGAATCTCATCTTTGCTCATCTAAACGTATCCTCTCCATCTAACTTGTTTATCAAGAGAACCCATTATGACCGCTTCACCTCTACTACACTTAAGCAACTGGGTTATAAGAAACTTGATCAAGGTTGGTTTCCTAAGTATAATTATAGATGCCTACAAGCTTAGGAACAACAACAACCAATTCAGCAACCAACTCAGCACCCTGCTCCTCCAACTGATGATGCACCGTCTTGGTTTTTAGCTTACCATCAGCAATTCACCGGTTTCAGTGGTGAAATGAGAGTTGGTCTTCGAACTCTTCATGACAACTTTGCTGCTCTTCAAATTAACTATTCTTCACTAGATCAATGGCTTGGTCATATTGAACAACATAGTGTTGGTTCTTCACGAGGAAAAGATCCAATGGAAATAAGTGAAGCGGGCACTAAAGAAAAAGGAGATGAAGAAGAAGATGAAGATAATGAAGAAGATGAAAATTAATTGAAGAAGAAGATACAACTGCAGATGCTTACTTTTTGTTTATTATTATTTTGAAATTTGTATTTCAAACATTTTCTTTGTGATTCTGGGATGTTTCTCAAGTTGTTTTTGGATTCCTTGATTACAACATGATGAATGTTATTCTCTGGTTTTGTGCTGATACTGCTATATGCTTTAGCATGTTTGTTTTTATTGTCTCATCTCTTTTTAATTGATGTCAAAAGGGGGAGAATTTTTTAGCGAAAGCTAACAAGAGCAAAACTTAGACTAAACTAAAATATGGAATCTGAGATTAAATTGAGATATGCACTACTGATATATAAAATATGGAATCTGAGATTGAATTGATGAACTTGAAATATGAACTTAAATTGAATTTGATGAACTGAAACCAAATCTGATGCAATTTACTTTCCAAATTTTGTTAGGAGTATGCTTATTGTAAGGGGGAGCCTTTTTAAGGCTTACTCAATTTTGCTCCTTATTTGTCATCATCAAAAAAAGGGAGATTGTTGGACTAACAAGGCTTAAGAATCTTATTTTGATGATAACAAATCAAGGGAACTTAACATATTTGGTTAAGTGATGATGTTTCAGGATTCAAGTGCTTTTAATAAAAGGTTCAAGATCTCAAGTGCTTGATGAAGTTCATTAAAAGATTGGACTCAAAGATAGAAGATCTAATGAAGCTTAATGTCTATTGGAGAATGAAGACAAGATAGACTCAAAGAATGGAAGCAAAAAGTATGAAGACTTAGTGTTTCAGAAAGTTAGAATCCTAAGAAATCTCATGTACACACTTCGCAAATCTCAATATAACTGTTTGAAGCTCTTAGGAATCATTATTGACTTAGAGAAAAAAATTTTAAAACCCTGGAAAATGTTTTATTTAAGTTTTTCCAAGATCAAAGGGATAAAGTGTTAAAAATCAAAGATTTTTTGAAAGTTGTAAGTTTAGGCGACTGACCTTGTTAGATCAATTGACTGACATTTTATATGTTTTTAAGTATGCAAACATAACTACATCAGGCGTCTGACCATTAAGGCTCAAGCGACTGAACCAGTACTAACTTTCAGAATATGCTGTGTTTGTGCTTATATAACTCACTGTTTCTAATCGTTCTCTATTGAGATTTTCAAATCAAATTAGAACCCTGATGATATTTACTTGAGTTTCATCTTTTTATATTGATTATTAATTGAAGTATATTGTTATTCAACTGTACTAATCTGCTCTTGTTGAGAGCTTTTCTTGTACACAAGTTGTTTCTTATTTCTCTTGTTATTTTTTATGATTAAGGGTTGTTGAATCGTTAGCTAACGAGAAGGGGTATTCTTGTTAGAGAGGGGTCTCCACCTGATACGGAGAGGTTGTAACCTGTCCTGTAAAGAATTTGGAAAGGAAAATCCTTATAGCGCATGCTTGGGGCAAGGACATAGGCCGCTGGACGAACCTTATAAAAAATACACTCTTTAGCTCTTCTCCTTACCCTCTTTAATTTTCTACAAACATATAACCTGCGTGTATGATTATTTAACACTTGCTAAATATTGAGAGTTGCTGAAGTTTCTTACTTTGATCCATATTGATTGATTGATTAAAAAATCATATTATCAAATTTTGAAGCCCACTGAATTACTGAATTTGTTTCATATTTAAAACCAAGAAACATATCGGTTATCATTATTTGGTTTTTAAGTGGTTTGACAAATTCAGAAGTAATCTTGAATATTGATTTTACTGCATTGCTGAAATTAATCTTGCTCTATCAAATTAAAGGAAAGTTTCAGGTCTTATAAAATCAAATTTCTAAAATTATTTATTCTAACTAGTCATTGATTTAAACAAAATTCAAATATTTAATGTTCTAAGATGTTATTCAAACTGACTATTGTTAACTTAACTTAAAAGGATTGTTGACTGTGCTTGTAGAGTTG
This sequence comes from Malania oleifera, assembly GCF_029873635.1. Classification (NCBI taxonomy): domain Eukaryota; kingdom Viridiplantae; phylum Streptophyta; class Magnoliopsida; order Santalales; family Ximeniaceae; genus Malania; species Malania oleifera. Next base: position 40,084,832 of record NC_080417.1, read on the forward strand.
CAAATCAATATCATTGTGATTTTGTAACTTCCAAATTTTAATTCATTGAGTTAATTCTTAAATCAAGGAATTTGTAGAACAAAAGTCATAAAGAAATTTCAATAAACCCAATTCACCCCCCCCCCCTCTTAGGATTACTCCTTACTTCTCAATTGGTATCAGAGACCCAAGTTGTAGTAAATTTTACTCTAGAAGGTACATAAAGATCCCTATGGCACACCTAGGTGTATCTCCCTTTGCCGAAGGCCAATCCTCTTCTTGACAACCTATCTTCTCCGGTTTTAATTACACCTTCTAAAAATAGTGAATGAGAATCTATGGGAAAACTATTTATTGGAAAGCTTAGAAAGTACTCACACATGGTGAGCTCATCCCTACCAAAAACGTAGACAACAAAGACATGCCTAGGGAAGGAAAAAAATGACTGATAATGACCTAAAGATGCTGCAAATAAATTCTAGTGCAATGAATGCACAATATTGTGCCCTTGATGTAAATGAGTTCAATAGGGTCATGACATGTAAATCAATTAAAGAAATATGGGATAAACTTGAAGTAACTTATGAAGGAACGGTTGACGTAAGGGATAGTAAAATTCATAAGCTCACTAGCGAGTATGAAGCATTTATAATGAACCTTGAAGAAACCATCACTAGTATGTATGCTAGGTTTACCCGTATTATAAACTCTCCTAATGCATTAGGTAAAAACTACTCTACCTATAAAATGATTTGAAAATTTCTTAGAGGACTTCCACCTGTTTGGGAACCTTAAGGCCACTGCACTAACGAAAGGAAAGAACTTGAAAAATACCTCCTTAGATGAATTAATAGGATCACTCCTCACATACAAGATGGCAATAAATGAAAGAAATTTTGAAATGAAACAAAAATAAAAAATCAATAGCCCTTAAGGCTACAAAAGAAAGTTCTAGTGAAGATGAAGACAATGAACTAAATGACGATGATGAAGCCTTAATTACAAGAGGACTTGTAAAATTCTTCAAGAAGAATAAGAAATTTACTAGAAAATTCAGAGGCTCAAAAACTGATAAAGGACAAACTAGTAAAAAATAAACAAAGAATGAACCTCCTATATGCTATAGCAGCAAGAAAGTTGGACATATAAAATTTGATTGTCCACAACTAAAGAAAGAAACCAAGAAGAAGAAAAAGAAGGCAATGAAAGTAACTACATGGGATGACTCAAGCTCAAGTGAATCAGAAAGTGAATCAAGTGATCAAGATGTTGCAAACCTTTGCTACACGGCAAGAGATGCTGAGGTAAATTCCTACACTAGCTTATTTGAAGAATCTAGTGATGAATCATGTGGTGACTCGTGTGAAAGTATGCCTTCATATAGAGAATTATTTGTATTAAACGGTAGATTTGGCCCTACTAGAACACATAATTATACCAAGTTATGATATGACAAGTTTTATAGAGAATTATGAACATGGCAATTTTATACCAAGATATGACAAGACGGTTTTATATCGAGTATGATATGACCAGTTTCATACAGATTCATGAACATGAAGGTTTTATACAGATTTATGAAAATGAGAACATGTTACTATTTTTACTCTGTAAATTATATATACGGTTTATGAACCTGAGGGACTAGATCTTATAGAAGCTCAGTACCGTAGCTAGTGATATTGTTAGTGCAACCACACTATTTAGAGAAGATTGGTATTAGACAGTTGATTTGTCCTGAGAAGAGTAGGATACCCTCCAAGGTTTAGACCAGGTTGAGGTAGGAAAATCTTACTTCAAAGCATGTTATGTTGACTTAGCAATGGTCGGCTGGCCAAAATGCTAGGTCTAGTCTTCGAATCGCATAACCCACTCATGGGGGTTATTCATAATGTTATATGATGGCCCAATAAGGAAGGTTCTCTATCCATATATGTTATTTATAAAAATGGGCTATATTGAGCTGAAACTATGTTATAAAGGAAAATATATGTATTTTCAATGATACAGGTGTGAGTTCAGGTTTCAAATGCCATTTCAGTTAAAGTAAAATATATGAATGTTTTATGATCACACTAAAACTCATGTTAGCCACACACTGATGATAATCTAATCCGTCTTACTAACAAGTGTCTCACCCCAATATCCAACTCATTTTTCAGGTCCTACAGGGAATTGAGCCTAGCATGCTACAGGGCTAGGTTTAGATTTTGGTAGTTAGTAAGTGAGACACTTGTATATTATGTTTTTGTTTATTTTGGGATGTAATATATAGAACATGGAGATAAATATGTGTAACTGGGATGGTTTAGAACTCTATTTAGGTTTAATTATCTTCCGCTGCATGTTTATATTGAGCTATGGACAAGGACACCCGGGACCCTTATTTGGGTTCAGGTCATTGTAATTATGGTATCAGAGATATATGTGTAGGAAATGGCACTCCGAGCCCCACCGAGTCCAGGGTGTGACAGTTGTGGTATCAAAGCACCATGTTGATAGGCTTTGTAGACTTTGACAGATGATCTTACTAAAGTATAGGTTCGAGTTAGGATAAGGATAGGAATAGGTAGATTAGAATACTGGTAGGTTATTTTGAGTTTTGTTTTGTAACCTGGAGGCAGAAATTCCTTCATGGTCTTCTATGATTTTCCATGAATGACGGTGGTTTTTTTATGGTCACAAACCATCGACGATTTTCATCAAAACAGCCTCTTGGTATCTCAGGTTTTTTGTCGATGGTTTCAGAGGTCTCAGTAAAATCGTTGACAATTTTGTGTCTGAATAATGTAAATGAACCTTAAAATTGAGAACTTGGACTTAAAGTGGGTTTTAGTTAAATAATTGTACCAGTCATGTTGAGATACTGGAAATCTAAATTCATTTTTGTCCTATCTTCAGGATGAATCCAAAGGATAACAATGTGAACGCCAGAGGAAGTAGCAACGAGGGGGCTTCTCACGAGGATGGCATTGATTCTACATCAATGCTTCGTGGTTTGGTCCAATAGTTTATGGTTGAGATCATGCAGAGTTCTAGGGGACAGAACTGTCCCACCACTGACCTAGGTTGTACCATAAATCAGTTTATCCACATGAATCCTCTAACCTTTGCAGGAGGAGCCAACCCAATCATAGTAGAGAATTGGGTTTAGGAGATCGAGGAGATACTAAGAGTACTGCGCTGCAATAATGAGCAAAAATTTTTGTATGCCACATTTAAAATGACAGGAGACACCAAGTTATTAGACGCCAAGTTATCTATAATCACACTAACCGGAACAGTAGTAGTATGTAGAAAAGTGATTAGAAATTATCCAGTGGGTATTCAAAGAAGAATGCTACCTACTAGCTTAATTATGTTTAACACGCATGGATTCGATGTCATTTGGGGAATGGACTGGCTAGTGTTAGCTTTGGTGCAATCCCAAGAGGAGGGGTGAATTGGTATTAAAAAAATTTATCCCCTAGGTCAATCCAATAACAGCAGTATTACACAAGCCTAATGTCAATCTAGTGCATGTAAAATAAATCAATATAAATCCACAACTACAATTGAAATTTAACCAAGCATGCACAATAAATCAATAAAGGAGACAACACCTAGAAATGTTATCGAGGTTTAGCAAACTACCAACGTCCTCACCTTGGCTAACAAGCATAAGGATTACCACTACAGTCTCACTTAATGGGTGGAGCGGCACCTAAATAACTAGGTCAATTAGCACAGCGCTGACCTCAACCTTTACAACCAGGTCAATTAACACAGGGCTGACCTCAACCCACACAATCCTTCCGGGCTGGATTACCACCCCCTCAGGCCACGCCTGGAATACAATAGATTTCTCAATGAAATTTGTGTACAACAAATGTGCTTCTCAACTAAGTAAATATGTACTACAATATGCACATTATAATCAATACACTACCAAAAGATAGGATTTTATAAGTTTAGTGTAGTCTAAGTGTCTACTCTCAAATAATTATGCAAATATTGCAATCAATGCATGAGAGTGTAAATGATATTATCTCTATGTCAAATAATGATTTCAATCACAATGCACAAACAAAGATCACAAGCACACTTCAAATATCTCAACAAATAATTTTTCTCAATATAAACCAAATGAGAAATTCAAAAATGGTTTGTAAAATTTATTTGATCTTTGTATCAAGATGAAAAGATATAGCAACAAAGGTCTTCAACACGCTAACAAATATCTCAAAATATTTTTCTCAAGATAAATCACAAGAGATATTTGAAATGGGTTTGTAAAATAGTATTTATCTTCAAGCACACTTCAAATTCCTTCAACAAATATTTTTCTCAAAATAAACCGCAAAAGATATTTGAAATCGATTTGTAAAATATTATTTCACAACCAAAATACAATATGAACTCTTGATGATTGCAATAAAAATGCAAAACTCAGAAGCTCTAAGAAGTTTTTCTAAGGAAGGCTTATTTACGAAGTCCCCTAGAAAAACTAGAAGCTTACTCTCTATAAAAATAAATCTCAATCATAACAAGCAAGAGAGAGTTTAAGCTTGATGAGATAAAATACAAGAATACTCTTACAAAGAAGTATTTGCAATGTGAAAGAGGAGTAGTATATGGCTTGAATATGAGATTTTGGCTTTTTGAAAATCAGAGGATATTTGCTAATTATTATTGCTAATCTCATACTAATTTTTTCAAATGAAGGGGTATATATAGAGTTCCCCAAAAATATAACCTCTCAAGACTTGTAGGGTATTATTAGGATTATTTAAAAATATTTTTAATCGCGGTAAAAAAAATAATGTCCAACCTGAGAGCACCGGTCAACCGAACACAAGGTTCGGTTGACCAAGTGACTGAGTTTGGTCGACCAGGCGAAATTTGAACTGAAAATTCCATCGACCATACTTAGTGTCCCAAGGGCGATTTTCCATTTTTGCGCGGTTCAGTTGATGAGGTGATTTTAAACTATGAAGTTCGGTTGACCAGGGCGTTGGATTCTCCCACGTGTGGGTTCGATCGACCTGGGCACTGCCCATTTATATTTGGTCGATTAACCAATGAGTCAAAGGTTGACTCGGTGGGAGTTCGGTCGACCAAGTCATATGAACTTGGTATAGTACAGTCGACAGAGCTATGGTCAAAATGTTGACCGCTTGACCGATTCGGTCGACCAAATGATTTACACTTTGAAGGTTCGGTCGACCGAACATGCATTTTTAATGCATTTCATTTCCAAATCCCTTATACATTCACCCTATTCATATAAGCATATATGTTTATACATGCATGTGGATCCTAGGGTCATTCTAGGTCTATTTTAGGACACCGAAAAATCCCAGCGCCAATCAACCGAAGGGTGTTCCCCAAGGTCCATCTATGGTCTTGAGCTTATCCTTCCTACCATGTAGGTAAGACATTAATTATTATAGACCATTTTCCTATGTTACTATTACAAACCTAAAATGATAAATTATTACATACCCAATGATATTACAACAAATAAAAGATCTGGGTCTTTATCTTCTTCAAGCCCATGTGTGTGCACCATATGATACTTTCGATTAGTCTTGCACACAAACTCATCAACCATCAAATATCAGAGCATTTTTCATAATCCAAAAGGGATATGACCAATAAGGTCAACAGCTAGCCTCCAATTATGCTAGTATAGACTGCCACAAGAAAGAGGTAGTGTGTTCAGACCTCATGGGGGGCAAGAGTAAAAGTTTGTCGGGGCATGTGTGCGCCCTTCACCATGGATTTTGTTAGCTATTCAAGTAAATAGGTTACTCCTAAAGGGATGCTAGGGGTACTTAGCATGTGTTAAAGAAGCACCAATGAAAGAACTAAAGCTGGAGGATATCCCAATGGTAAGGGAGCTCACTGATGTTTTTCCAAAGGACTTACCTAGCTTGCCTCCCGAGGGTGAAGTGGAGTTTACTATTGACTTACTTCCAGGTAAGGTACCAATCTCTAAGACTCCGTACAAAATGGCTCCAGCTAAATTGAAGGAATTAAAGGAGCAGTTGCAAGAACTACTGGACAAGGAATTCATTAGACCTAGCACATCACCCTGGAGAGCTCCAATATTGTTCGTGAAAAATAAAGATGGGTCTATGAGTATGTGTATCAACTACCGGGAAATAAATAAAGTGATGATTAAGAACAAGGAACCACTACCCTGTATTGATTATCTATTTGACCAACTTTAGGGAACTCAGGTCTTCTCTAAGATTGATCTCTGATCCGAGTATCATTAGGTGAAAGTCAAATCAGAGGATATATCAAAGACTGCTTTATGAACTAGGTATGGCCATTATGAGTTCTTGGTTATTCTATTTGAATTGACAAATACTCCTGCTGCATTTATGAACTTGATGAACAGGGTCTTCCATAAGTATCTAGATCAATTTGTGGTGGTGTTCATTGATGACATATTTTATTATTCGAGGAGTCCCGAGGAGCATGAGACTCATTTGAGGCTAGTACTTCAAGTGCTTAGAGAAAGGAAACTTTATGCTAAATTCAAGAAATGGGAATTCAGGTTGGAAAAAGTTGCATTTCTAGGACATGTAATATCTAGGGGCGATATTTCAGTGGACCCGAGTAAGATAAAGGCAGTAGTGGATTAGGCGAGACCGAAGAATGTTCACGAGGTCAAGAGTTTCTTGGGTCTCCCGGGGTATTATCGCCGATTAGTGGAAGGATTTTTTAAACTATTAGGTCCTCTGACAAGGTTTACAAGAAAGAATGTGAAGTATGAGTGGACTGACGATTGTGAGCTGAGCTTCTAAGAATTGAAACAACAACTCGTGACTTCTCCAATTCTGACCATTTCATCAAGAGACGGTGGTTTCGTGATTTATAGTGATGTGTCTCAAAAAAGGCTTAGGTGTATCTTAATGCAATAAAGGAAGGTCATGACATATGCCTCTCGTCAACTCAAGAAATATAAGAAGAACTATACCACGCTGGATATGGAATTAGCGATAGTAGCGTATGCATTGAAAATTTCGAGGCACTACCTGTATGGTGAAAGATGTGGGATCTTTATAGATCATAAAAGCCTCAAGTACTTCTTCACGCAGAAGGAACTGAATATGAGACAGAGGAGATGACTAGAGCTTTTAAAGGACTATGATTGTACTATCAGTTACCACCCTAGGAAAGCTAATGTGGTAGTTGAGGCATTAAGTCAAAAGTCAATTGGTGCATCAGTATCAGCAGTGGTAGCTCAACATCAAATTAGGATGGATTTGGAAATATTTGGTATAGAAATAATCGAAGGAAATCACCAAGTGTTCATTGTTAGTCTGGCAATTAAACCGACCTTGCGAGAAAGAATTAAGGTCGCTCGGAAAAAAGATGCAAAGTTGGTGAAAATTGTTGATAAAGTGTAGAGTGGACTAGGGCTGGATTTTAACATCTTAGACGATGGGGGTTTAAGGTTTTAGACCAGGTTATGTGTACCCAATGATGCTGAGATCAAAAGAACCATTCAGGAAGAGGCACGTCGCTCTCTTTATACAATACATCCAAGGAGCACCAAGATGTACTAGGATTTACGAGAATCTTTCTGATGAAATAACATGAAGATAGAAATTGCGCAATTCGTAGAATAGTGCCTGACATGTCAACAAGTGAAGGCTGACCATCAACGACTAGCAGAACCATTGCAACCACTTCACATTCCTGAGTGGAAGTGGGAGCACATTTCCATGGATTTCGTCACGGGATTACCACCCGTACTTCATAGGCAAAATGTCATCTGGGTAGTGGTTGACAAACTGACAAAGACTGCCCATTTTGTTTTGATTAAAGTTAACCACTCGATGAACGAATTGGCAGAGTTATATGTTCAGGAGATAGTTAGACTACACGACATACTTGTGTGTTCACCTTATAGGTCACGCCTGGTTTTGGTAATGACAAATACTCCTGTATTTAATGAGTATCTAGTTCATGTGCAGGTCTATATTAGTAGACATATTGATGGCATGTGAAAGCTTAAAGCTTGAAGACCAGTTCGTGTTTTTCAGTTGTAATACATATTTAGTGGTCAAATTGGTCTGTACTAGTAATTAGGATATTTGGTTTGTAATAAGCCACACAACACATGCATGGTTTATTTGGGTGTATTCATAATCAAAAATGACCCTAGGACACACATATTTGCACCTATGTTTGTTAGAAACTTCATTAGGATTTGTGTGTATTAAAACGAGACCAAAATGCACACTTTGTGCACTTTCGGTCTACCGAACCAGGCAGTTCATTCTACCCTGGTCGACGGAACCAGGCCTGAGTCAACAGTTGGCCAAGGCCTTCGTTGACCGAACCAGGTAGTTCAAAAAGCCACGGTCGACTGAAACCTCCTTGGGTCAAATGTTTGACCATTTGGTCAACCAAGAAGAAATTGTACACCAACTACCTAGTCGACCGAGGGTCCTCAGGAGAAATCCCAATGATTTGGTCAACAGAACCAACCAGTTCAAAATGGCCCGGTCGACTGAACCTCGGAAAATTGAAAAATCACCCTCTCCTGGTCGACCGAACCCTTAGTTAAAAATTCCCTAGGTCAACCGAACCATATGAGTTCTGGTCGACCGAAACTGATCTGGTCAATCGGACCTCTCGAGTTGCCTTGTTTTTTACTGTGGTTAAATATTTTTTAAACAGGGTTAAAATGGTTTAAATGTCATTAAACTTTTTCGATAATTCCTAATAGGTCCCAAACGGTCAAAAATCATGGGATGTCTATATATATACCCCTTCATTTTGGAAAATTAGCATGATTGATTAGAAAAAACAAAAATCATATTTCTCTTTCAAGCTAAATACTTCCTATTGCTCATACTATTTTCCAAATTTACTCAAACTCACCTACTTCATCTCAGTATCATTTGTAAGTGTATTTGAGTTTTATTGGTTAAAGGTTTGCTCTCTCATTTCGTGAGTGTTTGAATTGATTTTTTTATGAGAGCATAACCTAAGTATTCTTAGGAGGCTTTTCTGATAAGCCTATGCTAAGAAGACTTGTGTTGAACTTCCAAGTGTTGCATTCTCATTGCAATATCTTAGGATATTTGTATTGGTTTTTGGCTTGCAAAAATACTTTCAAACTTACTCAAATATCTTGTGGTATTCATATTGACATTTTTGTGAAAAGATATTTGTGTTTGATATACTAATCTTTGTGGCAATATTCATTCAAGTTCATATCACTTGCTGAATACAAAGATTGCTTAGCTTTTGCAAACCAAGCATATACACTAGTTGAAGTGACTGACACATACTACTATTTGAAATATTTGAGACTTGCATGATATCTTTGTTTGAGCATCTTGATTGAGAACATATTGAAATACAAAGATTTCTTGTTGACACTCTCACGTACGTATTACACTGATAGAAAACATATTTAAGAGTTGAAATATTTAGACCACATTGAGCTTACATTTTAAATCATCTGTGGTATTGTGATTGAGCGCATTTGGGTACAAATTTTATTTATGTGAAAGCACATTTACATTGTACCATTTGATTGTATATCTGAGTGATTCCACGTGTGGCCCACGCCTGAAGGGGCGGTAATCCAGCCCAGTAAGGATTTGTGTAAAGGTTAAGGTCAGTCCTGTGCTAATTGACCTGGTTTGTATAGGTGCCGCTCCACCCGTTTAAGTGAGCAAGTTATTGTGATAATCCTTGTGTTGATTAGCCAAGGTGGGGACGTAGGCAGTTGGCCGAACCTCGATAACATATCTGCATGTCATACTCTCCTTGTTGCTTTCTGGTGCGTGTGTGAGTAATTAAACTATTTTACTTAATTTTTGATACATTTATATTACTTGCACTAGATTGACCATAAGCTTGTGAACATACTGCTGTTAGGAGGAATACCTAGGAGATAAATTTTTATGATACCAATTCATCCCCCCTCTTGGGATTACGGTAAAACTAACAATTGGTATTGGAGCCACGTAGCATAGACTAGTCGTTATTTTGAAAAAAGATCACATATGGCTCATAGCTCCGTGACAACTTTCCCTAATGGACCATCTTCCACACGACCTCCTGTTTTTAGTGGTGTTAATTACACCTTCTGGAAATAGGGGATGCACATCTACCTTCAAAATACTAATTGGAAGGTGTGGAGGATTGTCTCTAAGGGAAACTATGTCCCTATGAAAATTGAGGGTACTGCTAGGGTTCCCAAGATTGAGGTTGAATATGATGATGATGATATGAAAGTTGTTAGTCTTAATGCCACTGCCATGAATATTTTATATTGTAGTCTTGATGTAAATGAATTTAACAGGATTATGGCATGTTCTACTGCTAAAGAAATATGGGATAAGTTAGAGGTCACATATGAAGGTACTAGAGATGTGAAAGATAGTAGGATAGATATGTTGACCAGTGAGTATGAGGCCTTTAGGATGAATGTAGGTGAGTCCATTTAGAGCATGTACACTAGATTCACACACATCATAAACTCACTGCATGCATTAGGAAGGACCCATCCCACATATGAGATGATCAGGAAGATCCTTAGAGGCTTACCTCCTATTTAGGAAGCCAAGGCTACGACCATTGCTGAGGGTAGAGACCTTAACGCCATGAGCTTAGATGAACTGATAGGTTCCTTGATCACTTATGAATTGTCCATAAATGAAAGACTTAATGAGCATAACAGGGCTAAGAAAGTGACTACTCTAAAAGCATCTAATAACACATCTAGTGAGTATAGTGAGTCTGATACTGATGATGAAATGGTCATGCTAACCAAAAGGTTTAGATGATTTTTCAGGAAGAACAGGAAGTCATTTAAAAAATATAGAGACTCCACTAATGAGAAGGGAGAGTCTAGAAAAAGAAAAGAAAAATCAAATGCTCATACATGCTATAACTGCAATAAGGTGGGGCACATCAAACCTGACTGCCCACTTCTAAAAAAGGAGGCTAAGAAAAAGAAGAAAGCCATGAAGGTTGAAACTTTATGGGACCAATTCAGCAGCAGCGACTCAGATTCAGATCATAGTGACAAGAAGGTCGCTAATCTATGCTTGATGGCACACAAGGATGAGGTATTTTCTTCTTGTTCATCATCTTCTTATTATTCATCTGATGATTGTGATTCTGACAGCATGCCTACATTTAAAGAATTACAATTTGAATATATTTGTGTTTCAAAATTGCTAGGCAAAATGACCAAAGAGAATAATGATTTGAAAAAGAAATGTGAAAATTGGTCATAATTATTTAATATGACAAAAACCTCTCATGCTTCTATTTTAAAAGAAAAGGATACTACTATTATTGAACTTGAGAGGAAATTAGAGGATAACTCCAAAATTATTTTTAAATTCACTATGGGCAAAGAAAATTTTAAAAAATTACTTGGTGCCTAAAGGAACTCCTTAAGTGAAGAGGGTCTTGGTTTTAATAGTATTGAAAATGTTAGACAACCTAATCTTTACTTGACATTTTACACATGAGTCAAAATCTCATATTCCTCCTAAAGAACCTAAGTGTAGAGTGAAATGTTTTAAATGTAAACAAATTGATCACATTCAATTTGATTGTCCACTTAGGAATAAACATGCTAGAATTAGAAAGGTATGGGTAGTTAAGGGAGATGCTGCTACTAACCCCCATGGACCCAACAAAATTTGGGGACCAGCATTAGTCACTTAACTTATCTTGTAGGTATGCCTAAGATCATTCTCCTCCAAGGACCGGTGGTACTTAGATAGTGGATGCTCACAACACATGACCGGCGACAAAAGAAAATTCACTCCAATTGTTTCCAAGGATGGAGGCTTTGTGAGATTTGGTGACAATGCCAAAGACGTATCATCGGGGTAGGTAAGGTTGGTAAGGATTCCTCTCCTACTATTGATCATGTTTTGTTGGTCGATGGACTGAAACATAATCTACTTAGCATAAGTCAATTGTGTGACATAGGATATAAAGTATCTTTTGAAAATGACAAATGCATAGTATAAAATAAAACGGACCACAAAGTGCTTTTACTACTGATAGACATGAAAATGTCTATACTACCTCACTTGATAATTTAGTTTCACAACAAGTAACATGTTTTTCTGCTATAAATGAAGTTAGTTGGTTGTGGCATAGGCGTTTAGGACATGCTAGCATGGATTTATTGTCTAAACTTGTTAGAAAAGAATTAGTTAAAGGCTTACCTAAGATGTCTTTTGTGAAGGATAAAATATGTGATGCATGTCAAATGGGTAAGCAAACAAAATCTAGTTTCAAGAAAAATAAATTTATATCTACTACTAGACCTTTGGAGATGCTTCACCTAGATCTATTTCGACCTAATTCTGTGCAAAGTCTTGGTGGTAAATCTTATGCTTTTGTAATTGTGGATGACTTTTCTAAATTCACATGGGTGTTATTTCTTGAACATAAAAATGAATCATGTGAATAATTCACCAAACTTTGCTAGAGAATTCAAAATGAAAAAGGATATAAAATCACTTACATAAGAAGTGATAGAGGCACGGAATTCAAAAATGAAAGCATAGAAAAATATTGTGACTTATAGGGCATATCACATAACTTCTCTGCACCTAGGACACTTCAACAAAATGGTGTAGTAGAAAGAAAGAATAGGTCACTGCAAGAAATGGGTAGAAATATGTTGAATGAGCATAACTTACCTAAATATTTTTGGGCTGAGGCTATTAATACTGCATGCTATGTTATGAATAGGGTGTTAGTAAACCATCAATTAATAAAACCCCTTATGAATTATAGAACAACCATAAGCCTAATATTTCCTATTTTCATGTGTTTATTTGTAAATGCTTTGTGCTTAGAGATAATGAGCATCTAGGAAAATTTGACTCTAAATCTGATGAAGGTATCTTCCTAGGATATGTATTAAATAGCAAAGCATATAGGGTTTTCAATAAAATAACTTTAACTATTATTGAATCTATTCATGTTGTGTTTGATGAGTCTAATCCATTTTCTAATAAATATGATGAAGAAAATATTGATATTAGAAAATGCTTAGAGAAAATGTCAATTGAAAACAATGTAAGTGAAAATCAAGAAGCAACTGAAAAATCACTTGAAGATAATGAAAATGGAAATCAGGAGTTGCCTAGAGATTGGAAATTCATTAGAAGTCATCCTATAGATCAAATCATAGGCAAACCATCCCATGGTGTAGCCACAAGGTCCTCCTTGAGAAATATAGTGAATCCTTCTGCTTTCTTATCCCAAGAAGAACCTAAAAATATCAAAGAAGTCATAGAGGATGAGTCTTGGGTGATGTCCATGCAAGAAGAGCTTAATCAATTTGAAAGAAGTAAAGTGTGGACCTTAGTTCCTAGGCCTAATGAGAACACTATCATTGGAACTAAATGGGTATATAGAAATAAGAAATATGAGAATGGGGTAGTAACTAGGAATAAAGTTAGACTAGTTGCCCAAGGGTATAACCAATAGGAAGGGATTGACTTTGATGAAACATATGCTTCTATTGCTAGATTAGAAGTCATTCGCATGCTACTTGCCTTTGCCGCTTTTAAAAATTTTAAATTGTTTCAAATGGATGTTAAAAGCGCTTTTCTAAATGGGTACATTAATGAAGAAGTATATGTTAAACAACCACCTGGTTTTGAAAATCATAAATATCCCGATCATGTTTACCGGTTATTTAAAGCCTTGTATGGAATGAAACAAGCTCCTAGAGCTTGGTATGAGAGGCTTAGTGGTTCTCTACTAGAAAATGGGTTTATCCATGGCAAGATCGACACTACATTTTTCATCAAGTCCAAAAATTATGATATGCTCCTTGTTAAATACTCTTGTATTTAATGAGTATCTAGTTCATGTGCAGGTCTATATTAGCAGACACATTGATGGCATGTGAAAGCTTAAAGCTTGAAGATCAGTTCGTGTTTTTCAGTTGTAATATATATTTAGTGGTCAAATTGGTCTGTAATAGTAATTAGGATATTTGGTTTGTAATAAGCCACACAACACATGCATAGTTTATTTTGTAAGCTCAAACCAAAAATTCATCGTAGAATGACCTTAGGGTCTTCCCTTCGGTCGACCGACACCAAACTTTTTCAGTGTATTCATAATCAGAAATTACCTTAGGACACACACATTTGCACCTATGTTTGTTAGGAACTTAAATAGGATTTGTGTGTATTAAAACGGGACCAAAATGCACACTTTGTGTACTTTCGGTCGACCAAACCAAGCCTGAGTCAACAATTGGCCAAGGCCCTGGTCGACCGAACCAAGTAGTTCAAAAAGCCCCGGTCGACTGAAACCTCCTTAGGTCAAATGTTTGACCATTTGGTCGACCGAGAAGAAATTGTACACCAACTACTTGGTTGACCGAGGGTCCTCGGGAGAAATCCCAACGATCTGGTCGACCAAACCAGCCAGTTCAAAATGGTCCGGTCGACCGAACCTCGAAAATTTGAAAAATCACCTTCTCCTAGTCGACTGAGCCCTTAGTTAAAAATTCCCCTGGTCGACCGAACCATATGAGTTATGGTTGACCGAAACTGATATGGTCGACCAGACCTCTCGGGTTGCCCTATTTTTTACCGCGGTTCAATATTTTTTAAACAGGGTTAAAATGGTTTAAATGTCATTAAACTTTTCTGATAATTCCTAATAGGTCTCCAACGGTCAAAAATCATGGGATGTCTATATGTATACCCCTTCATTTGGGAAAATTAGCATGATTGATTAGAAAAAACAAAAATCATATTTCTCTCTCAAGCTAAATACTTCCTATTGCTAATAATATTTTCAAAATCCACTCAAACTTACCTACTTCATCTCAGTATCATTTGTAAGTGTATTTGAGTGTTATTGGTTAGAGGTTTGCTCTCTCATTTCGTGAGTGTTTGAATTGACTTTTTCACGAGAGCATAACCTAAGTATTCTTAGGAGGCTTTTCTGATAAGCCTATCCTAAGAAGACTTGTGTTAAACTTCCGAGTGTTGCATTCTCATTGCAATATCTTAGAAAGTTTGTATTGGTTTTTGGCTTGGAAATATACTTTCAAACTTACTCAAATATCTTGTGGTATTCATATTGACATTTTTGTGAAAAGAAATTTGTGTTTGATATACTAATCTTTGTGGCAATATTCATTCAAGTTCATATCACTTGGTGAATACAAAGATTGCTTAGCTTTTGCAAACCAAGCAATACACTAGATGAAGTGACTGACATATACTACTATTTGAAATATTTGAGACTTGCATGATATCTTTGTTTGAGCATCTTGATTGAGAACATATTGAAATACAAAGATTGTTCGTTGACACTCTCATGTATGCATTACACTGATAGAAAACATATTTGAGAGTTGAAATATTTAGACCACATTGAGCTTACATTTTAAATTATCTGTGGTGTTTGTGATTGAGCGCATTTAGGTACAAATTTCCTTTATGTGAAAGCATATTTACATTGTACCATTTGATTGTATATCTGAGTGATTCCAGGTGTGGCCTGAGGGGGCAGTAATCCAGCCCGGTAAGGATTGGTGTAAAGGTTGAGATCAACCCTGTGCTAATTGATATGGTTTGTATAGGTTCCGCTCCACCCGCTTAAGTGAGCAAGTTATTGTCATAATCCTTGTGCTGATTAGCCAAGGCGGGGACATAGGTAGTTGGTCGAACCTCGATAACATATCTGCATGTCACACTCTCCTTATTGCTTTCTAGTGCGTGTGTGGTAATTAAACTGCTTTACTTAATTTCTGATACATTTATATTACTTCCACTAGATTGACCATAAGCTTGTGAACATACTGCTGTTAGGAGGAATACCTAGGAGATAAATTTTAAAAATACCAATTCAACCCACCTCTTAGGATCACGGTAAAGCTAACACCGTGTCCATCATTTTAGACTGGGACCTATGGTTCACCTCCCAGTTTTGGAAGAGTTTGCAAGAAGCTTTTGGATCTCAACTGACCTTTGGCACAGTGTTTCACTAGCAGACTGACAAACAATCAGAGAGAACGATTCAGATATTAGAGGATATGTTATGGGCTTGTATACTGGATTTCAGAAGTAGTTGGATTCAGTATCTGCCACTAGTTGAGTCCACCTATAACAATAGCTATAAGGCTAGTATTGAGATGGCACCGTATGAGGCATTATATGATCGGAGGTTCCGATCTCCGTTGTATTAGGATGAGTTTGGTGAACGGAAAATTTTGGGGCCAGAAATTATATAATAGACTTATGAAAAGATCAAACTCATCAGGGATAGAATTAAAATAACTCAAAGTCGACAGAAGAGTTATGCTGATATATGCCAACGAGAGCTAGAGTTTGAGGTAGAGGATAAGATATTTCTGAGGATTACTCCGATGAAGGGAGTTATGAGATTTGGAAAGAAGGCTAAGTTAAGCCTTATGCAAACTGGACCATTTGGGATATTGGAGAGGGTTGGTCTGGTTGCTTACAGGATAACGTTACCGCCAGCATTGTCTAGGATCCATGGCGTGTTTCACGTATCCATGTTAAAAAAGTACATCCCAAATCCTTCACACATGATAAGCTATGAGAATCTGAAATTCAGGGACACATTATCATATGATGAAGTTCCAGTTCTAATTCTAGACCGTAAGGAACAGGAACTATGTACTGAAAAGATTCATTTGGTGAAAGTGCTCTAGCGTAATCACGTAGTTGAGGAAGCTTCATGGAAATTAGAGGAGGAAATACGATAGAGGTACCCACAGTTGTTCAACACCACCCAACTTTAGTCAGGTAAGGGTAATGGTTCGGGTAAGTGTTTAGTTTTTGAATATGAATTCGTTTAGAGTAGGTTTGTTAATTTAAACTGTATGTTTCTAGTTTTAGGTTAAAAGTGGTTTTTGGGAGAGTTTTGATTTGCTGCATGTAATCTCCTATAGGCTTATATGTAACACGGTATTCCTCCGCCGTAAGTGAGGGTAGTTAATAAACTTGGGACAGGGCCACTATGTGGGTGGCCGTTGGCTCTTTCTAGAGTTGAGTAAACATTTTAATAATTTTGAGATGTTGGTATAAGTGTCAGACAGCAATTTCAAGAAAAAAAATTTTATATGGAGGGGAGGATGTAGGAACCCGAAACAAGGAAAGAAAAAGAAAAGAAGGAAAAAGGTTTGGCATAGGACCAAACCGTCGACAGTTTTAATTACCGACAGTTTTTATATAAGAAAATGGGAAAATTGGTTTGATAAGTGACGCAACCGCCAACGGTTTTAGGAAAACCATTGACGATTTCCCCAAGCTTAAAATTTTATAATTTTCATATTTCTCTCTCTCTCTCTCTCTCTCTCTCTCTCTCTCTCTCCAAATTAAGGTTTCACTTTCTTACTCTCTCTCTAGACTAGGATCTCTCCACACGTACTCTCCGGTCCTCTCTCTCTTATCCTGGCTTGTTGGTCCTCGTTCTCGACCAATTAAGAAGCTAGGGTTTTGTTTTCCAAAGTTGTAGGCAGTTTTTCAAGAACATGTAAGGGGATTAGATTATGTCAGTTATTTTTGAAATGTGAACTGATTAAACTAAAGTATACGATTACAGGAATACTATGTATGATTTTCTGATTGAAACAAGCATGTGAAAATGAAAAGTTTTGGTATTATATACGTATTTGGGGAAAACTAAAGTGAGTGGGGTGGTCATCTCCTTTTCCTGAAAAACATACGTATTGAGTTAAACTGAACACTAGAGATAATCATACCTTTATTTTTAGCAAAATATATTTTCCCAGGGAAGTTTATTATATTATGAAATATCACTCAAATCGTATGGCATGAGAATGTTTATGGTTATGGCATAATTAAACCTGATCGTTTCATGATATTATACATTGAAAGATACAGCTTTTATACTGAGTTATGATGTGATCAGTTTTATATAGAATTATGAATATGACAGTTTTATACCTAGTTATAATATGCTAGTTTTTATACCGAGTTATGATATAACAAGTTCTATACAAAATTATGAACATGATGGTTTTATACCGAGATATGACAGGACAATTTTATACCGAGTACGATATGATAGCTTTCATACAAATTCATGAACATGATGGTTTTATACAGATTTATGAAAATGAGATCATATTACTATTTTTACTTTGTAAATTATATATATGGTTTATGATTTCTAAGGGACTAAATCTTATGGAAACTCGGTACCGTAGCTGGTGATATTGTTAGTGCAACCACACTGTTCAGAGAGTATTGGTATTAAATAGTCGATTTGGCCTAAGAAGAGTAGGATACCCTCCTGGGTCCGAACCAGGTTGAGGTAATCAAATCATACTTCAGAGCATGTTATGTTGACCTAGCAATGGTCGGCCGGCCATATTGCTAGGTCCAGTCTTTGGACCGCACAACCCGATCATGGGGGTTATTCATAATGTTATATGATGGCCCAATAAGGAAGGTTCTCTATCCATATATGTTATTTACAAAAATGGGCTATATTGAGCCGAAACAATGTTGTAAAGGAAAATATATGTATTTTCAATGATACAGGTGTGAGTTCAGGTTTCAAATGCCATTTCAGTTAAAGTAAAATATATGAATGTTTTATGATCACACTAAAACTCATGTTAGCCACATACTAATGATAATCTAATACGTCTTACTGAGAAGTATCTCACCCCAATATCCAACTCATTTTTCAAGTCCTACAGGGAATCGAGCCTAGTGTGCTACGAGGCTGGGTTTAGATTTTGGTAGTTACTCTAAGTGTAAGTGAGACACTTGTATATTATGTTTTTTTTTTATTTTGGGATGAAATATATAGAACATGGAGATAAATATGTGTAATTGGGATGCTTTAGAACTCTAGTAAGGTGTTTTGAGGTTTAATTATCTTCCGCTGCATGTTTATATTGAGCTATGGACAGGGACACCCAGGACCCCTGTTTGGGTTCACATCGTTATAATTATGGTATCAGAGATATATGTGTAGGAAATGGCATTCCGAGCCCCACCGGGTCCAAGGCACGACAATAGGTCCATACTAGCATGTCCTAGTCTCCTATGCCATAGCCAACTAGCTTCATTTAAGGCTGTGAAACATTTAACTTCTTGAGCTATCATATTTTCAAAGTTTATGCAATATACGTTTTTAACCTGATTAGCAATAAACAAGGTGTCATGCTTTTCACTATGTTCAACTATGCATTTGTCTTGTTTGAATGTTATGTCATAACCATTATCACTTAGTTGACTAATGCTAAGTAGATTATGTTTTAACCCTTCTACCAATAAAACATCATCAATTACCAAGGAGGGCTGCTTACCGACTTTACCAATGCCGGTAATTCTGCCTTTAGCAGTCTCCGTAGGTGACATGTCCACTATCCCTTAGTAGTGTCAATGATGTAAACTTGGACTTGTCTCCTATCATATGCCTTGAGCATCCACTATCCAAGTACCCTTTGTCTTTTGATGGTATGGACCTGAAGCAAACCTACAAGAAGAGATTCACGATGTTACTTTTGGTACCCAAACCTTCTTAGGTCTTTTTGAGTTTGTTTTAATTTCATTTTTAACTCTCCATACCTTTGTGGTTTTGACATTCTTTCTCTTGAATGGACATTCAAACTTTATATGTCCCTTTTCCTTACATAAGAAACACGTAGTGTGTTCATATGCATTTGTTGAAGATGTGCTTGCATAATTTTTTGAAGCTTTTACAAAGTAACCCATGTAGAGGTTCTTTTCCTTTTTGTTTTCAACTCCGTTGAATCCTATGCCTTCCTTATCCAAAAACATTCTTTGTGATCCAACTAGTTTATCAAAATTCTCTTTTCCTCCGGTGAAGTTGTTGATGATTTTAAATTGATCCTCAATTTTAATTTCAAGACTACATATTTCTGATTCTTCTATACCTTTACCATTTACTTGCAACTTTACTAGTTCTTAAGACATTTGATTGATTTTACTTACAAGTTCTTCAATAACTGAGTCTTTTTTTCTTTTTCAACTGATTTTGATGATTCTAGTTGGTTCATTAACATTTTATTTTGTCCTCTTGGTATGATGTTTCTCCTGGATACTTTTATTAACCTTTTATACAATGAGGATAATTGAGCTTGAATTTTTCTATATGAAAGCATACTCTCGTATGAGTCATGACACGATTCATCACTAGATTCAGCAGATAAGGTTGAATAGGAGTTTACCTCATTGTCTCTCGCCATAAAGTACAGGTTGGAAATCTCTTGATCACTTGATTCACTTTCTGAGTCACTTAAGCTTGAGTCATCCCAAGTCATTGCTTTCATTGCTTTCTTTTTCTTCTTCTTGGCGTCTTTCTTGAGTTGTGTACAATCAGGCTTTATATGTCCTACTTTCTTCTATGTTTCACCCTTGTCTGTTTTTTATCCTCTAAATTTTTTAGGAAATCTTGTGTTCTTTTTAAAGAATTTGCCTTAATGTCTAGTGAATAAGGCTAGATCATCATCGTCTACCTCATTGTCCTCTTCCTCACTTGAGCTTTCCTTTGAGGCTTTAAGGGCTATTAACTTCTTTTGTTTACTACTCTCAGTGGTTCTTTCATTTATCGCCATCTCATAGGTGAGAAGCGACTATAGGTTTATCTAGGGAAGTACTTTTCAAGTTTTTGCCTCCAGTTATGGCAATGGCCTTTGGTTTCCAAATAGAAGGAAGCCCTCTAAGGATTTTCTTAATAATCTCGTACGTAGAGTAATTCTTACCTAAAGCATTATGAGAATTAATAATGTGGGTCAACTTAGTAGTGATAGACTCAAGATTGATCCTAAAATTCTTATACTCGCTAGTGAGCATGTCAATCCTACTATCCCTCACTTCAATCGTTCTTTCATAAGTTATTTCAAGCTTATCCCAGATTTCTTTAGCTGATTTATGCCCCATTATTCTATTGAATTCATTGGCATCTAAGGCACAATATAGTGCATTCATTGCACTTGAATTTATCTGCAGCATCTTCATATCAATGTCATTCAATTCTTTTTCCTCTTTAAGGATTTCCTTATTCTTTACACCCTTAGTTGGAATAAGGTCACTGATCAGTGCAAAACTGCAAGTGTACAATATCGTAGTTTTATAATATAATGATGTGTAGAGTATCATCCTCAGGGATTGATGTCTTAATTTTTCTAAGTACTGAAATTATACTAACCTTGATTTTATTTAGAAAGATTAATAATTTTAAACTACAAAATTGAAATAAGGCTACTTTAAATAAACTACTCAAGGGAAAATAAAACTGAGTGCCACGTATCAAATTACTGAGGGTGAAAACTTCTAGTAAACCAATTTCACCTAATTTCTCACTACGCTTTACTCATTTAGCTAATACGACTTCGTTTTCTCTGTTTGTTAGCAAATTGCCAATTTTTCCAAAAACCTCTTTCGATAGTCAATCAAAACCTATTCTTGTTTATTATTTAACATAAAAGTATGCAAATTATTAACACAAGAACGCAATAAGACCCTCGATTTTTTTAACGCTATGTAGGTTCATACAAGTCTTTCGATCTCTATATTTACCTACACTGAATTATCCAAGATCTATCCTATAATCCCCCCTTTCGGTAGCAAATCACAAGACTAATATCATTTCAATAATGACCAGTTAATTAAAAGCACTAATGCAGAATAACTGGAACAAACATAAAGGAAAACTACTTCAGATTAGCATCAACAAGCAAGCATAGTTTAAAATCGGGCTACATCGTTCTCCTAGAATACAAAAATTAGTGCATTATGAAAATTAAATCCAACAATAAATATTTCATCATGTTTTCTCTTATTTGGAGAGTAAAGGAAAAATCAACACCTGCAGCACCAATGCCGCGCGTCGCGAACACCCCCAGCACCACCATTGTTCGCTGCCTTCCAATTTTGAAAAGTTTTTAATTTGATGTGCGCTGCCACCTCTCCTTTGCTACTGTGTTTGTTGAACTTCAATCACGCAGCTACTAGAAGAAAACCTTAAGAAAAATTTTCTCCTTTAATCTCCCACAAGAAGCTCCTCTAAAAAATCCCTCCAATGAGAAATCTCCTCCCCGGCCTCCTTTGCGTGCAACCTTCTATTAGAATTTCAAATCCTTTTTTTTTTCTTGTCTCTTGCAGTCTCCTCCCGTAAACCCTACGCACGACCTCCCCAATAAACAAGAAAAAATTCTCCCATTTTTCCTAATCTGTAGTGTAGTCTCTCCCAGTAGCCGAATAAACTCCAAATCCCCCCAAAAATATTTTTTTGCGCACGATCCCAAATCTCCAATTAAAAGCCCCCCCAGAAGAAGTTCCCAATAGCCTACCATCTTTGAATTTTCAAAATCTCCATCTTTCATTTCTTTCCTTGTCTTTCTTTTCTTTTCATTCTTTCCATTCTTTTGTTCCTTACCCAACGTGTTTCTAAGATGACCCAGCTGTATAGCCTAGTCACATCTCAATATTTCTATTTTTTTTATTTTTTTTTTCTTTTCTTTTCCTTTTTCAAAGGCACACGGTCTGCCCTCCTCCTTCAAACCCTATTTTGACCCTCATACAGCCCCTAACTGTCAAATCTCAAAATGAAAGTTGTAGAGCTCTTTCTTAATTTTCCCTAGAATTTTGAATTGTATCGATCGAAGCTTTGACGAGAAAGTTATGCCCAAATTACGGAGAATTGTTGAAATAGTCTGTAAAACAGCATATGGTAAATTCATGTCTGATTTCGACCTTAATGCAGCTAGTATTTCGCAAAATACCAAACATGAAAATTGTAGAGAGTTTTCTTATCTTTCTATGGCATTCTGAAGCATTTAAATCAGAGGTCAGATGAGAGAGTTACACATAGATGACAAAGTACCATCGGTTTTTAGCTTCCAATAGTTGCCCTGCAATAAAAAATACCAAAATTTCATAAATTATTCAATAAAACCTATATATTATAAATAGAACACAATGTTAGAATATAGAGAGTAATTAGGCATTTAAATAAAAAAATATAATTCATAATGCATGAATTAAAACACCTAATTATGCAATTTAAGCGCGTAATCATACCACCCAACTAAAGTTTTATTAGTCTCTAGCAAATAATGTGAATGCGATTCAGGGTGGTATCATACCAATTTCAGTAAATGACTGTACATGCAACACAACCATACCCTTTCACATATAGGAATATCATTAAATTACACACAAACTCATTCATACCCAATTCACGCAACTTCGAAATAAGTCATTCATGTAAGTTTCATTATTATATAGCCATTAAGCACATTATACTCACATAAGATTAACCAGCAATCACAATTGAGAGTTAATGTAGTCATATAAACTCGAGTATAAATAGGAAAAATCTCAAAGCATGTGTAATGTGTATGACTCGTTACACCCAGGAGATCCGTGGTCACCTACAGAATTGTCGCTTTGACTCGGCCTAACTGGTATACCCTAAAAAACACTCAAAAATGATGGTTTCACTGTCGAGGAGAAGTGTCATGATCAAACATCCCACATACTGCAAGGAACAAACGCTAAATGTGCATAGTGGACTAGTTTGAAAAGGATCCAGCCTATTTACAAGGTGTCGGGTCCTTCACCCTAACATCTTCTCACCTACTCGCCATATCCAACCAAGGCCACTCTAGATCAACTTATTCACAAACCAGACATGAATACATCTGAGGCATTAGGCGGGTGAAGAGTCTTCATATGTGGAAAACATGTGTCTTGTCCCTGACTTTTTTTTGTAGTTGTGTGGAGTAGGTATTAATCTTTCACCTCTGCTGGGGTATTTCTAGTTCTCTTTTTCTTTCTTCTACTCATTTTTCAATTTCTTTCTTTTCATGGTCTGTTAGGACAATCATAACACTTATTTTATTGTTTTCATACCACCCATGTGCATTAAGCTTGAACAAGAGTCCATGAAATAAGTCTATTTCTAGGGGTGACTCAGCTTCACATCTTGAGTAGGCTATAAGACCTAGGTTTCTATCTCCCCAATAGATATCACCCCTAGGCTAGCAAGTCAAAAAACAAGACTAGTGTACAAAGAATATCCAGAAAAAATAGGAAAAGTTGAGTTTCATGAACTCTAAGTTGACGTCCAAAACTCAAAAGAACGATAAGTGGCTCAATAGTACCTCACAAGGTGTCAAAGTCGCCACGAACGCTCTCTCAGTGTTCACAAGGAACCCTTAATGCTACAAGTCATGTGAACGTATATTTTTTTTAGCCTCAAGAGATACCATGTAGATACAAGAGTTTATATAGCCAAATTAACACAATTGAATTACCAATCAACCGTCAATGAGTTATAGTTCCTAGTTTAGCCATATAAAGACAAACTACACATAAATCACCCAAGTGTGTACTCTTAGGTTATATGCAAGGATGTGAAGAGAATTAGTAGTGTCACTCATGGCCTAATCATCCATATTCACATTTTTTTTTTTTCAATGTTATTCAAAGATGAGGAGGATTGAAGAAAAGAAAGAAACTTCCCTAGCTTCTTGGTGAATCCGTCGAGGAATTAAATTTTTAGCTCTGTACTCGTACCAAATAAACCTACATAAAAAATCTAAATTATTCAAAAATGCATAGATAGATAAATAAAGTAATAAATATAAAAGAAATAAACAAAAGAAAAACTCTTTAGGTTGCCTCCCATAAGCGTTTGTTTTAACGTCTCCAGCCAAACATTTCAATCTTCATCAACCAGGATCTCCAAGAGGAATAAATGCATAGTTCCTCTCCATTTGTTCTCAATAATAGTGCTTCAATATCTGACCATTCGCTCTAAATATGTTCCCTGTCTTGTTCTTCAAGTCTATTGCTCCAAAAGGGAAAACTTTGTCAATTGTATAAAGACCTATCCATCTTGACCTTAACTTACCTAGGAAGAGTTTTAATCGTGAGTTGAAGAGTAGAACCTGTTGTCTTGGAGCAAACTCATGCCTAAGAATCTATTTTTCATGCCACTTCTTCGTCTGCTCTTTGAAGATTTTTGCATTTTCATACGCATCACCTGAGAATGCATAGCAAAGATGCTCAGGGAATTGTTTCAACTCTGGAGATATAGGTTGTTGCATATTTTCTTTAGAGATTATAGAATCCATCTTTGCTACCATAGGTTCTAGCCTCCCCACACGTTGCTGTGTTGTAATTTGCTGCAAGGATCATTCTAGGTGATCATCTGGTACATCTTTTTGAAATTCTTTTTCTACACCTTGCTGAATGACATCTACCCAAAAGAAAGTGCTTGGATCTTCTAGGAATCTCATGTCTTGGTAGATTTTGAACATAACCTCTTCCTTGTTCACTTTCAATGTTAACTCACCCTTTGAACATGAATTAAAGCCCTTCCAGTGGCCAAGAATGGTCGGCCAAGAATTAGTGGAACTTCTTGGTCTTCCTCCACATCTAACACCACAAAATTAACAGGAAAAATGAATTTGTCCACATTTACCAATACGTCTTCTAAAACTCCACATGGATACTTAATGGATCGATCTGCTAGTTGCAAAGAAATGGTTGTTTGTTTCATCTCTCCAAGTCCCAATTTCTGCAAATAGAGAAGGGCATAAGATTAATGCTAGCACTAAGATCACATAAAATTTATCAAAAAATGAATTTCCAATAGTGCAAGGCAATGTAAAACTCCTTAGATCTTTTAATTTTTGAGGTAATTTCTTTTGAAGAATAGCACTGCATTCTTCTGTAAGCTTCATTGTTTCAAACTCCTCCAACCTTCTTTTCTTGGAAATGATGTCCTTCAAGAATTTGACATAATTTGGCATTTTTTCCAAGACATCTGCAAAAGGAATATTTATGTGAATTTTCTTTTAAAATATCAAAAAACTTAGAAAATTGCTTATCTAATTTTATTTTTTTTTTTTTTTGAAAACGTTGAGGATAAGGAAGTGGAGTAGAGAGAATAGGAGGATTGTTAGGAAATGAAATTACTGGATGCGTGTCAGTCAATCCTAGTGTGTCATCCACCATCTCCTCTTCTTCCACTTTATTCTTTCTTCGACCATTATTTCCAGCTATAAGAGTGGACATGGTTTCCTCTGATTGTGATTTTTCAATTTCTCTTCACTCCTAAGTGTGATGACATTACATTGTTCCTTTGGACTCACCTCTGTGTTGCTAGGAAAAGTTGTTGGGAATTTATGGTCGTGGCCAATTGCCCAATTTGCATTTCAAGATTCTTCATGGCGGCTCCCATGTTGTTATAATGAGTCTCAATGTTATCCAACCAAGCATCTGTCTTTTTAAACCTTGCCTTTGTCTCCTCAACAAAAGATATCATGACATCCTCAAGTGACATTTTCTTTTCATCTTGATGACAAACAAGTCTTGGAGGAGGTTGCAACACATTCCTTGTATTTCCATAAGACAAATTCTCATGATTTTGAAGCCCTGTATGGTAATATTGTGGCACTGGATTACCCCTATAGTTGTGGATCTGATTGTTGATGTATTGAACCTATTCATGACTCGCTTCATTGCTCGGATCTGTCCTACTTGTAGCTGCCACATATTTTGCACATTGTGGTATCCTCTAGGTTGTCAAAGTTGAAATCTAATGAGATAGAGAAGCAACTTAAGCTGAAAGTACAGTAAACGACTCCAATTTATGAATTCCAACAACTTTCCTAGCCATAGTTCGTTCAGTTGGCCATTGATAGTTATATGAGGTCATTTCTTCCAAAAAAGCAGTAGCACCCTCAGGTGTCTTTGACATCAAAGTTCCCCCAGATGCAGCATCAACTAAAATCCGAGTTTGCCCATTTAACCCATTATAGAACACTTGAATTTGCAACCAATCCGGCAATCCATGTTGTGGGCAGACTGATCACCTTTACCAATACCTTTCCCATGCTTCATAAAGTGATTCAAAATCATGTTACCTGAATTAACGAATCTCACTCCTGAGTTGAGCTTTTTTGGCAGGTGGAAACAATATAGCTAGAAATTTTTCTGCCATGTTCTACCAATTAGTGATACTCCCAGGTTGTAGAGACTATAGCCAACCTCTTGCTTTGTCCCTCAAAGAAAAAGGGAACAATCTCATTCTAATGGTGTCTTCGGTAACACCATTGATCTTCACAATGTCACAAATCTCCAGAAACATCACCAAATGGATATTGGGATCATCAAGTGGTGATCCACTAAATTGAGCATGCTGCACTATGTTGATTAATGTGGGTTTGAACTCAAAATTGTTGGCATTTATGGGCTGGCGTCTGATACCCGAATAGTTGTCATTCACGACTGGCCATACATAATCCTTCAGGGCGCATGGCTACACGTTATCGTATCCATTCTCCATGGCTAATACTCCCTTTTTCCTTAGTGCTCCGAGCATTCTTTCAATCTCCAGATCAAAATGAATAATGGCACGGTTTCTAGCACGACGCATCCAACATTAAAAACACATTTGAAATAAGGAGGATAAAAAAATAATATAAAATGAAAAGAAAAGCAATAAAATAATACATATATATATATAGATATATATATATATAATTCTAAATTAAAACCAAGATTACTTTGTATCGATATTGGCAAAAATAAGAAAAACTCAATCCCCGACAACGGCGCCAAAAACTTGATCGATGCAAAATTGCAAGTGCATAATATTGTAGTTTTATAATATAATGATGAGTAGAGTATCATCCTCAGGGATTGATGTCTTAATTTTACCAAGTACTAAAATTATACTAACCTTGATTTTATTTAGAAAGATTAATAATTTTAAACTGCGAAATTGAAATAAGGCTACTTTAAATAAACTACTTAAGGGAAAATAAAACTAATTGCCGCGTATTAAATTACTGAAGGTGGAAACTTCTAGGAAACCGATTTCACCTAGTTTCTCACTATGTTTTACTCATTTAGCTAATTCGACTTCGTTTTCTCTATTTGTTAGCAAATCGCCAATTTTTCCAAAAGCCTCTTTCGATAGTCATTCAAAACCTATTCTTATTTATTATTTAACATAAGAGTATGCAAATTAATAACGTAAGAACGCAATAAGACCCTCAATTTTTTTAATGCTACGTAGGTTCATACAAGTCTTTCGATCTCTATATTTACCTACGTTGAATTATCCAAGATCTATCCTATAATCCCCCCTTTCGGTAGTAAATCACAAGACTAATATCATTTAATTAATAGCCAGTTAATTAAAAGCATTAAGCGCAAAATAACTCAAACAAACATAAAGCAAAACTAATTCAAATTAGCATCAACGAGTAAGCATAGTTTAAAACTGGGCTACATCGCTTTCCTAGAATACAAAAATTAGTTCATTATGAAAATTAAATCCAACAATAAAGATTTTACCATGTTTTATTTTATATGAAGAGTAGAGGAAAAATCAACACCTGCAGTACCGCTGTCGCGCACCGCGAACACCCCCAGCACCGCCGTTATTCGCCACCTTCCGATTCAGAAAAGATTTTAATTTGCTGCGCGCTGCCACCTCTCCTTTGCTGCCGTGTTTGTTGAACTTCAATCATGCAGTCACTAGAAGAAAACCTCAAGAAAATTTTTCTCCTTTAATCTCCCACAAGAAGCTCCTCTAAAGAAATCCCTCCAATGAGAAATCTCCTCCCTGGCCTCCTCTGTGTGCAGCCTTCTATTAGAATTTCAAATCCTTTTTTTTTTTTTTCTTGTCTCTTGCGGCCTCTTCCCGTAAACTCTATGCATGGCCTCCCCAATAAAGAAGAAAAAATTTCCCCCCTTTTCCCAATCTATGGTGCGGCCTCTCCTAGCAGCTGAATAAACTCCAAAGCTCCCCAAAAATAATTTTTTGTGCACAGCCCCCAATTCTCCAATTAAAAGCCCCCCAGAAGAAGTTCCCAATAGCCCACCATCTTTGACTTTTCAAAATCTCCATCTTTCCTTTCTTTCCTTTTCTTTCTTTTCTTTTATTTCTTTCCTTTCTTTTGTTCCTCACCCAGTGTGTTGCTAAGATGACCCAGCTGCATGGCCGGGTCACATCTCACTTTTTCTATTTTTTTTCCTTTTCTTTTCTTTTTCAAAAGCACACAATCTGCCCTCCTCCTTCAAGCCCAATTTCAACCCTCTTGTAGCCCGTAACTCTCAAAGCTCAAAACATGAAAGTTGTAGAACTCTTTCTCAGCTTTCCCCATAATTTTGAATTGTTTCAATCAGAACTCGAACGATAAAGTTATGCCTAAACTATAGAGAATTGTTGAAATAGTCCATAAAACAGTGTATGGTAATTTCATGTCTAATTAAAACCTTGCTGTAGCCAGTATTTTGCAAAATGCAAAACATGAAAATTGTATAATGTTTTCTTATCTTTCTATGACATCTTGAATCATCTAAATCGGAGGTCGGATAAGAGAGTTACGCACAAATTACAAAGTACCATCGGTTTTTAGCTTCCAATAGTTGCCTTGCAATAAAAAATACCAAAATTTCATATATTACTTAATAAAATCTAAATATTACAAATAGAACACAATGTTAGAATATTGAGAGTAATTAGGCATTTAAATAAAAAATATAATTCGTATTGCATGAATTAAAGCACCTAATTACGCAATTTAAGTGCGTAATCACACAATGTGTGACTACTTTCCAGACCTTCCAATCCATAGTTTGCAAGAATATCCTCATACATTGTTTTCAAAAGGTGTAGTTTACACCACGGAAAGTAGGAGGTCTAGATGATGATTGGCCTTCCCCACAATGGGATACATCTATGTGTGTCATACAGATCTTTATGTAGTTACTTGATAGGTTTTACTACAACCTACGCTCTGATACCAATTGAAATAAAAGATGTATTCCCAAGAGGAGGATGAATTGGATATTTAAAAATTTCTTAGATGAATTTTAATTTAGTTTAGCCCTTTTAATTTATATCACCACAATCATAATATCTAAATAGCGATCGTACTATACCAATCGAGAATCCTAGATATGAATATGAATATGAAATCTGAAATTATAATTGTTGGAATTGGTGTATTCCCAAGAGAAGGTGAATTAGAAAATTAAAATTTTCTCCTAGGTCAATTCAGATTCCTCAAACAGTATTGCACAAATGTAGGGTCTCTCTATGTAAACATAAACCTAATCAAGTATTTAAACAATTAAACACAAACATTCAAGTGTTGAAATTTAAAATGTGCAAATTAAAAGCAGGCACAAGAAATGTTATCAGGTTTGGCCAATACTACCTACGTCCTCATCTCAACTCGCAAGCTTGAGGATTACAACTATTGCTCACTTAATGGGTGGAGCGGCACCATTTACAACATCAGGTCAAATTACCAGGGCTAACCTCAACCTTTACAACCTCTCCTTATAGGGCAGAGAATACCCACCTCAAGCCATGCTTGGAATACAACAAATACGCAATACAACTTTCGTGTATAAACAGAGGTTCTTCTAAACTAAGCAAATGACATACAATAGTATGCTCAATACAATTACAAATTGCACTTCAGTATGATATGAATGTATAAGCTCAGTGAAGTATAAATGTCAACTCTCAGTTATATGCAACAATAACAATTTATATGTGAGAGTGGTGTGAATATATCTTCGAGTTAAAATATTCATATCAATCACAAGCAATAACCTCAAAGATCTCAAGAGCACAAGCAAATATCTCAAAGATAATTTATCAAATAAGTGTGAGAGATATTTGAATATCAAGCTTGTTTTTGAAAAATATTTCACAATAGCACAAACAACAAGCCTTTGAGTACTTGTAATAATAATGCAAGACTCACAAGCTCTAGAGAGTATTCCCAATGAAGAGTTATGAATTAAATCACATGGGAACTCTCAAACTTACTCTTAATAAAATCAATTTCAAACAAATGCAGTGAAAGTGTAAGCTAATATGAACAATCTCAATGATACTCTTACCAGAGGATTTTAGCAAGTACGATGAGTAAGAGAGGGATCTTTAGCTTATATGAGTATTTGAAAATTCAGAAGATTTTGGCTAATGATGTTTGCTAATCACTTGATAATCAAGACAAATAAGGGGGTATATATAGATATCCCTCAATTTTTTACCGTTGGGGACCTATTGGGTATTTTGAAATTGTTAAATTAAAGTTTAACCCAAAGTAACCTCAATTAACCAGGGTAAAAATAAGGCAACTCGAGAGTTTTGGTCACCCAGACCTTAGGGACGGTTGCCTGAACAGACACATAGAGAAAAGAGACATTTTCAAGTTCGGGTGCCTGAGGAAAAGTTTGGGTGGCTGAGCTAAGGAGATTTTTCTAAACATTCGAAGTTCAGTCACCCGATGGTTAGTTTGGTCTACCAAACTTCATAATTCGGTTGCCTGGGGCTATTTTGAACTTAGAGTTCGGGCGCCCGGGGAAGGTAAAAAGTGATCGTTCTTATGTTTAGTTGCCCATGGACTTTCAGTTCAAATTAGGTTTGGTCGCTGGACCATGGTCAACTGTTGACCCTTTGCACATTCGATCGCCCGAACCATTTTTAACTCTCTAAGTTTGGTCACCTGAATCCCTATTTTTGTCCTATTTGAGATTAAACAATTTACCCATATTTTCATAGATATGACTTGTAAGATAGAGGGGATTTTTCAAGTGATGTGTAAGGACCTAGGGTCAGTCTACGACCTAGGCTTTTTAATTAAGCCTAAAAACCTAGCGTCAATCAACCTACTATGGTCTTTTGATTTCTCTATGGTCAGACTATGGCCTTGAGCATATAAACCTATCATGCAAAAGATGCAATTATTACAGACCACAATATTACAGACCAAATAATGAAACAAAATGCATTTTTAATTAAAACAAATGTCTTCTTCTTTTGCTCTTGACTCTTCATGGAATCAACCAGGATTATGTGCTTTGAGTTCTTTCTAGCTTCCACTTCACTTGCATGTGTGTGTTCTGAATGATTAACATGTTCAAGTATTTAGGCACACACATTAGTAACATGTGGTTTGTCATGATCATAACCAGGGATCAGACTAAAAAAGTCAACAATAATCCAAACTCAATACTTCAATTAATATATTTGAGCATTTATCAAAATCATATTTTTGGCAATTCTCAATAATATTCTCAAGATACAAATTCAATAACTTAATCTTGAATTTTCTTACCACTTGTGGTTCAATAGAATGATTAATCATAAACCCTTTTACCTCAGCTTATTTACTTAAAAATTCAAAAACTTATGCTTGTTTAAATTTTCAATCCAACAACATAGCCAATGTAGTGACTTGATTCAATCACAATCAAAACCAATATTCAGCACATTCCCAATATTCAGCAAGTTCTCAATATTCAGCAAGTTATCAATGAAAATAAAGCATACACGCAAATTATATCTTGCAAGAATTTAAAGATCAAGGGAAGAAGAGCTTAGCACCGGATTTTTTACAAGGTTCGGCAAGCAACCTACATCTTTGCCTCAAGCAACCCACTTTGAGGATTTTCCTTTTCACTTCATTACCAGGTGAAGTATCCCTCTCTCCATTCAAGGTGGAGACGCCTCTCTAACAAGAACAACTCTCTCGCTAGGCAACGATTCAATAACCCTGAATCGTCAATAACAAAACAAGAAACACAAGTTTGTTTGTATAAGAAATATACTCTCAACTAGAGCAGATTTGTACATGTTAGAGTAACAATATATACTTCAATAAAATAAATAAAGATATGAAGCGTGAAAATATATCACCAGTAATATAATTATAGAGTGTGGATTTTAGAAGAACAAATCAGATTTTCGTGAGATTTTATCAAGAACACATAGCAACCCTTTACGAAAATATTACAGCAGTATAACACTAGATTTTGAATTCGTTTGTGTGTATGAGTTAACCTAATTTTAGAAAATATAATCTATATATAGTGTAAAAAGGTTTCTTACCATTTTCCTCAAGTTTTCTCTGAGTTTAGAAACCAATTCTTCAATTTTGGAAACAAAATTAGTGCTTGTTAAAAGTTTAAACACAAACATCAGTTGACTAAGCCAAAGGGTCAGTCGCCTGAGCTCTTTAAAAATTGGGCATCCAAAAAGTCAGTACTGGGTTAGTCGACTAGTCATGATAGTTCAGTCTTTTGTTCCTGTTCTGCTCGTTCATTACCAAAGTCGGTAGCATATCAATCGCCTGATGATATATCATCTGTCGCCTGACCACTTGACCACACTTTGTTTTCCAAAGTTTGATTCCAAAACTTAAACTTGTAACTTGGAAAACTCAATTTAGGCTTTATGAAAATATTTTCCATATATATAAATAGGTCTCTAAGTCCATAATAATTCCTAAGAGCTTCAATCATCAATATTGAAATTTGAACTACTTACATAAGACTTTAACAAGATGAATCTATCAGAGTTCCTAAGTCTTCATGTTGTGAAGCTTCTAATATCCTTCTGACCTTTAGTCAATTCTTCAATAACCTTCATGTCCCTCATGACTCGAAGCTTTATATCCATCATGGCTCATAGCTTTATGTGTAAACTTCATTTAAGCTCTTCAAGCATACTTACTTGATTTCATAAACACACTTAAGCCCTGAAACTTAACTTAAACAAACATGTTAAGTAACCCTAATTTGTTATCATTAAAATGATATTAAGCCTTGTTAGGAAAAAATATTTATTGTGATATAATCATTTGCAACTTGCCAAGTCTTATATTTTGTAGAGAAACGCGAAAATACGCGAAAGAGTCTATTCACCCCCACTCTAGACTCGACTCTAAGGCCAATTGGTGGTATCAGAGCAAGGCACTTGCATTATCAAAGTAACTTCTAGAGCAAAAAGATCAATGGCGTATATAGTGGACACCTCAGTTTCCCAAGGACAAACCGTGACTAGACCACCAATGTTCAACGGCACCAACTACCCAGCATGGAAAAATCATATGGCCATCTTTATTCAATCGTGCGATTTAAATATGTGGGAGATCATCTCAAATGGAGACTTCTCCTTCACCCAGAAGAATGAAGATATTTCAAAGTCAATAACGGAGCTTACAACCGATGAAAAGAGGTTAGTACAACTTAACTATTAAAAAAACATTTTCTCTATTGTATCTTGAGCAATGACGAGTATAATCACATTTGCGGATGTGAAACTGCAAAATAAATTAGGGGCAACTTCAAAGACACATACAAAGTTAAGAAGAATGATGAAGTGGATGCTATAACAACTTGGGACGAATTTGATGGACTTCCCACCAAAAATGAAGTAGAGGAAGAAGCAGAACAATCTTGTCTCATAGCTAACGAGCAATAAGAGGTAAGTTCCGATGATGATGATTATAGTCCTTCATACGATGAATTAGTGAAAAATTGTGCTAAATTATTTGATGAATTAGTTTTGGTAAAAAGAAAGAAAAAAAATTTTGAGAAAGAGCTTGCTTTTTTAAAACAAAATGAATTCTCCTTGAAAGAAGAAAATATCTCTTTTAAAAAAAAAATGAGGATGTTATTAAATGTACTAAGGATGTAGAGACTCGAAAAAATTATTTATGGAAAATAATAAAGGAATGAAGAAAGGAAAAAAAATTTAAAAAAAAATCAATTAGTAGGCTTCATCGACAAATCCCTTATTTTCATCGACGAAGGTCCTTCAGTGGTTCATCGATGAAGTTCAAGCGTCGTCGATGAAGAGATCCCGAATGACATAAATTTCAGGATTTGAGTTCATTGAAGAAGTCATTCTTTCTTCAATGAACGTTCTTCAACAACTCGCCAACGAATACGTCATTTTGTGGACGAGGTTGGCTAAGTCAGTAGCTTATAAATTGAATTTTTCATTTCTTCATTGTTAAGCAACCTTATTTTCTCATTTTCTCTCTCTAAAATGACGCCTCTCTCTCTCTCTCTCTCTCTCTCTCTCTCTCTCTCTCTCTCTCTCTCTGATTTTCTCACCGTTCATTGCCTAATTCAATGATCGAAAGCCGCTATGAGGATCTAAAGGAAATTCTCTACAAGTCTAGCGGAGTGGATTCTCGAACGGGGTCATTCCAGGCTTTACCCCAAAGTTGAGGTAAGGGTAGAGATGAGTCATTTGTCTAGTATATGACTATTTAAAAGGGGTGTATGGGCTTGGGGAGGTTTAATACTTGTGGATCTGGGATTTCAATTGATAAACTAGGGTTTTTGAATCAAGGTTCGTATGAGCACCGCATGCATCATTTTAGGGTCACTACTCACGTAGTTCAGGAAACCATGTAAGGGGAATAGATTAAGCCAGTTCATTTGAAATTTCACAGGTCAAAATGAAAATTATTTGCGTATTTATATGATTATCCTACGAGTATTGAAAGCCAACCGTTTAAACTAAGATTTTTGAGCCTAGGGCTATAGTTATTATTTGTGAAAATCGAATGATTAAAGTAATGGGTTTTTTGAAATTGTGAAGATAATTTGATGTGTATTTTCAGTAAAACTAATGATGAACATAGGTTGGTTTTTTTATTTCTGATGATATAGTTATGAGTATTATTTAAATTGTGTGGCATGAGTAAAATGAAATTACTGTGTTGAAGTATGATATATTTATGAAATATTGGAAGTACTGAAATGTGATGAAAATATATACTGCATGTGAATAGTTTAATCAAAGTAGGATGTTAATGTTAAATTGCAATGTATGATTTGAGAACTTTGATGGACCTTAGTGAGGCACAGTACTGTTGCGCGTGATTTCTACAAAGCTTAGTGCACCCACACCTCTTAGAAAGAGTGTGGAGACGGGATGGTCGATTGGGTTGAGAAGGGTTGAGTTCCTCTTGGAGTGTAGACCAGTATGGGAACAGCCTATCTGACTTACAGACTAAAGAGGTTGTTACTGATTTAACTCTGGTGGGCTGACCAAGGTTAAGTCCAGCCTTCAGGTAGCACAACCCATATGGGGGGAAGCATAACAGTGATTATTCATCTGGTAGTGAGTTCAAAATGTATAATTATTTAATTTAGCCAATGTATAATATGTGAATAGTGAAATGTGAATGTGAAATGTGGAAGTGAGATTTATGTGATGACGATTATTGTGAAAGGTCTCGGGGGACGGTGATACGTAATGCCCCGATGACAATGATTGTGTATGGTTGGATTGAGGGATGGCGATACCTAATGCCTCAATCTCAGCGAATGTGAATTGTAGTATTATATTTATTTGGGGCAAGGTAAACTCTCCGCCCAAAGGCTTGTTGAGATAGGCAAGTGCCCTGATAGGTATCAGTTGTACCATACCAAGCTACACAACGTATTAGGGCGAAGGGAAACTACTTGTATGTGCAAGTAATTTTTTCTATTCTCGAAAACCTTCGCTGGTAAACATTTGTGTGAATGTGTGTGTATACGAGATAAACTATCCACCTGAGGGCTTACCGAGTAAAGTAAGTGCCCTGATATGCTTCAGTTGCAGTTATAGGTTGCATAAGGTATCAGAATAGAGGGGTGCTACTTGTATGGGCGGGTAATCACCCTAATATATGGGAACTCTCGCAGGTAAAGTATGTTGCATGTATGTGAGTAAGGATAGAGAATAATTTTATAATTGTGGATTAATTTGTAAATGCTAATTAAATATTTTGTACACAAACCTCATGATAGTCGCACACTAGTGTTAATATATTCCATCTTACTGAGATATGTCCCACCTGATATGAAATTTTATCTTTTTCAGGACCTCCGTGTGATCAAGCTCAGTGAGCTCGGGGCTGACCTAGTGGCGTAGCATTTTTGTGAGAGAGAAGGTATAGACTTTTGATGTATATCTTGGGTTCATTTAAGTTTTATGAGATGTATATATTTGTGAATACTGGATGTTCAAGAATACTTTTTGGGTTAGGTATATAGAACTCTAGTATGTATAAAGGATGTTAGTTTATTTTTTTTATGCGTAATTGATGTTAGAATATCAGATACAGGTAAATGGAAACATGTGGTTCTCGTGCCCCACTTGGCGGGTTCAGGGCATCACAAGGTGGTATCAGTGCTTAATTTTAAACAACACTTTGGACCCTAGTTTCAGGTTTGGGGCGTTACAGTTGGTATTAGAGCATTAGGTTTTAGGTTTTGCAGACCTAGGGATGATTAATACCTGAGTATAGAAGCATATGGCAAGGAGGATAGGAAATGGGTAGGTTATGTATTAAGAGTTATAGGATTTTGTCTTGTAACCTGGAGGCGGAAGTACGTCAACGGCTTTTTGTGATTTTTCTAAAATAGTCGACAGTTTCAAAAAAAACCACGGCAAACCTTAGATATTTTCATTTATGAGTTGTGGTACTAGTCTTTACATTGAGAATTTGGACGTATATTAGATTTTAGTTTGATGATTGTGTTGAGTAGGTCATGATAATGGAATTCTTAACTCTTTTATGTCCTATTTTCAAGATGGATCCTAGAGGTAAGGATGTTGATACTAGAGAAGGAACTTATGACTCAAAGGCATCTAGTGAGGAAGACTTTGATACCTCCACTATGCTAAGGGGTATAGCTTGTCAGGTCAGGGCAGAAATGAGGAAGGATACTAGAGAGCATAACTTTCCATTTATAAATCAGGGCTGTAACATTAAGGAGTTCATGAGATTGAACCCTCCAACTTTTGAGGGAGGACCTTATCTAATGATTATAGAGAATTGGATTTAGGAAATTGAGGTGATAATGGAAGTACTCAGCTTCATGAACAAGCAAAAGGTCCGTTATGCCATGTTTAAGATGACTAGAGATGCAAAACGATGGTGACTTTCTACGAAGCTATTAGAAGGACATAGACTGGTAAAGGTGGCACTATCATGGGATTGATTTAAGGAGTTGTTCTTTGATAGGTATTTTCCCTTATCCACTAGAGAAGAAAAGGTGGAGGAGTTTACCAACCTGACTCAGGGGAATATGACTGTTTGGGAGTATACGGCGAAATTTGTTGAGCTATCTCGCTTTGCACCATTTATGATTTTGAATTAGGCAAGAAAGGCCAGAATGTTCGAAAAAGGTCTGAGATGAAAGATCTTTGAGCTTGTGGTGGCGTTCCAGGTCTAGAACTTTTTAGACTTGGTGGATAAGGCTTCAGTACTGGAGAAGAGCTTGCAGCATAGTACAAAGTCGACAAAGCAGAGAAAGAGACATGCACTTCCCAGTTTTCAAGCTAAGACTAGTCAGGGATCGTGGAGGAGAGAAAGGGATACTTTGGGTACGAGGCAGGAGATAAGGGATCAGGGCTATCCTGGTTATCAGGATGATTCATCTTACTTTATATGTCATCAATGTAACAGGAGGCATATAGGTGACTGTCGAACTGGGGGTCCCAGCTGCCATAGGTGTGGTAAACTAGGGCACATTGCGAGGAGTTGCCGTGAACTACTGCCTATTGCACCTACACCAAATCATATCTGGGGGAACTAGCATGTACCCCAAGGTGGAGGTGGTCCAGCGCATGTGTACACTATGATCCCAACTGAGGCAAATATTGCCAAGGGGGTAGGTACAAGTTTGTGTTTAAGATAATGAAGATTTTATTTAATTATAGTTAATGTAGAAATGCATATAGCGGTATATATAGAATTGTATGAGATATAGATAGTTAGTAAATTGTAGAAATTTGGAGATGATCAAGTAGCGAATTTTGAGGACGAAATTTCATAAGGGGGGAAGAATGTAGAGACTCAGAAAATTTATTTATGGAAAATAATAAAGGAATGGAGAAAGAAATTTTTTTAAAAAAAAATCAATTAGTAGGCTTCGTTGACGAATCCCCTATTTTCATCGACGAAGTTTAGGCGTTGTCAACGAAGAGATCCTGAATGACATAAATTTCAGGATTTGGGTTTGTCGACGAAGTCCTTCTTTCGTTAACGAACGTTCTTCAGTAACTCGTCGATGAAGACGTCATTTCGTCGATGAGGTTGGCCAAGTCAACAGCTTATAAATTAAAATTTTCATTTCTTCATTATTAAGCAACCTTATTTTCTTATTTTCTCTCTCTAAAACGATGCTTCTCTCTTTCTCTATCTCTATCTCTCTCTTTCTCTCTCTTCAATTTTCTCGTCGTTCGTCGCTTGATTCAATGATCGGAAGCCACTATGAGGATCTAAAGGAAATTCTCTACAAATCTAATGGAGTGGATTCTCGAACGGGGTCATTTCAGGCTTTACCCCAAAGTTGAGGTAAGGGTAGAAATGAGTCGTTTGTCCAGTACATGACTATTTAAAAGGGGTGTATGGTCTTGGGGAGAATTAATAGTTGTGGATTTGGGATTTCAGTTGATAAACTAGGGTTTTTGAATCAGAGTTTGGGTGAGGGCCGCAGGCATCATTCTAGGGTCTTTGCTGGCATAGTTCAGGAAACCAAGTAAGGGGAATAGATTAAGCTAGTCAAATTGAAATTTCACTAATTAAAATGGATACTATTTACATATTTATATGATTATCCTACGAGTATTGAAAGTCAACCGTTTAAACTAAGATTTTTGAGGCTAGGGCTATAGTTATTATTTGTGAAAATGGAATGATTAATGAGTTTTCAGAAATTGTGGAGATAATTTGATATGTATTTTAAGTAAAACTAATAACAAACATGGATTGATTTTTGTTATTTCTGATGATATAATTATGAGTATTATTTAAATTGTGTGGCATGAATAAAATAAAATTACTGTGTTGAAGTATGATATATTTATGAGATGTTGGAAATACTGAAATGTGATGAAATTATATATTGCATGTGAATTGTTTAATTAGACCAGGATGTGAATGTTAAATTGCAATGTATGATTTGAGAACTCCGGTGGACCATAGTAAGGCACAGTTTTGTTGTGCGTGATTTCTACAAAGCTTAGTGCACCCACACATCTTAGAAAGAGTGTGGAGACAAGATGGTCGATTGGGCTGAGAAGGGTTGAGTCCCTCCTAGAGTCTTGACCAGTATGGGAACAACCAATCTAACTTATAGACTGAAGAGGTTTATTACTGATTTAACTCTGATGGGTCGACTAGGGTTAAGTTCAGCCTTTGGGTAGCACAACCTGTAACAACCTGCTTATATACTCATGTAATAAAAGCAAAATAAATAAAACAGTCAACCCAAACCCGTGGGTAAAGAGGACACCTGTCATACACAGCAAAACCTAGGCAGCAGTAAATGTAAATCACAAACTCATAACCACAAAATACATAATACCAAAGTCAAGTATACCCCAAAATATCATGTTTATATACAATCTTCCAAAAATACAAAACATCCCTAGGATCCCACATCAAACTCTCCTAATCCTAGTCCAAACTTACCCTTCTAGCATGGCAGCATGACTGACTCAACGACGGTCACGACCTACTGATCCTTCTGGATTTCCTAAAAATCATTTAATGTTCGAGGGTGAGACACTTCTCAGTAAGGAAAAATAAACTAAATACAGTTGTGTTTGTTGACTCTATGAGTCCAATCCGGTTTTTGATAATGACAAATCACTTAATATTTGATCTGTGCATTGAGTTTGTGAACAGGACCTATATTAAGCATACACGAAAAGATAACGAGTCATGGAAGCCATAAAGTAAAGCTGATACATTTTCGCAAGCTCCATGGAAATCAAAGAGTAAAAGAATCAAGATGCAAGCGGCAAAGTTCAAAGATCATCTTGGGAATGGGTACTTAGAACTCATGTACTTACATTTTTGTATGATTTAATTTGAGGCTCAACATAAATTAGAATTTATTTAGGATTCATGCATTTCATGTATATCATTAGGGAACCTTCATGGACATAGAAATGCTTTTGGAATCATGGGAAATATGTTTTATAAAAGGCTCATGAAAAAAAAGCAAAGCATTTTTTGAAATTAGAAAAAGAAAATAAAAAAAAAAGGGACTTCAGTAGCTTGAACTCACCCTCAGTAACCTGAAGGATTTCTTCAGGAGCCTGAAGATTAAGTTCGGTAGCCTGAAGAATTAATGGGAATCACAGCAAGTTGGCCGAGGCTCTTCGATCGCTTGACCTTGGGACCTCAAGCGCCTAAACCCACTTCAGGAGCCTAAACTTCCCTCTTTAGGCGCCTGACCCTGCATTCCAACTTGATTTTTCAAAGGCTTAAAGGACTTCAGTCGCCTGGGCTTTTACCCTCAGGCGCCTGAACCTGCGGGAAATTTAAAAACTTGTTTTTTATTAAAAGAACTCACGAGCTATTTCATTGATCCAACAGCTGAGATCAATCCTAAGGATTAGACACTATATATACTGAATATCTAAACCCTAGAACAAAGTCAAGACACACAACAAGAGAAGAACCTATCTCATTGCTAAAAAATATATATATATAAAGAAACTTGTGTTGATTGTTATACAATTGCCTACACTTCATTCTTCATTCATCTACTTTGGGCAAATCTACTTCATAAATCAAAGGGCATTCATTCACTCAATTGATTTTCATTCTAGTACTGAGATTTGATCATTCAAGTTATTATTTTTCAATAACTTCTCATCTCATTCCTTATTCTTGATTATCATTAGAAAAGTTTTGATCTTGAGTGTGCACATATGTATAAAAATTGGTTTTTGAAAGATCATTACTTGAGAAAAATTGTTAGTGTTTAGTTGATTGATTTTTTATTCAAGTATATATATATATATATATATATATATATATATATATATATATATATATTGTTCATAGAGTTTATTATTGAAAAATCTATTTTTATTAAAAGGTTGATCTTGAAAGTGCACATACATATACATATTTATTCTAAACAAGATCATTATTTGATTAAAGGTTGTGTTGTGATTAGGTACTTGAAAGAAAACTTTGTATTGTTGATTAACTTAATATTCAAGACAAAGTTTTTATTAATAGGTTCAAATCAAATATATTTGTGCATTTTTGCAAAGTGAACTAAGAACCCTAGTATACTCCAAAACTTTTTAAATATATCATTATGTGGGAGTTTTGATTAAAGAGGGTTTGTGTGTTGAAGCATATCAGACATAAAACGATTGTATCGTTTTCATACATTCATAAGCTTCAAGTTTAATCATATGTTAATGTGTTAGGAAATTGAATTGTACTCATAAGCTTTTGTTAGAATCATTGTTTTGAATGTTATTTTTCAGATTCTATTGTATACATGGTTTGGTGTGTGAACCGATGTGTGAGGAGAAAGTTGTATCTCTTGTAAGCAGCGGAGTAGGAGGGAGTTGTGCCTCTTGTAAGCGGCAGATTGTAAGGGAAGCTCCACCGCAATTTAAGGAGCAAGGATTTAGTGAAATCCTTGAGTGGTTGCTCAAGGCGAGGACATAGGCCAAGTCGGCTCAACCTCGTAAAAACTGTGTTTATCTTCTCTCTTCCCTTTACTCTTTATTTTCAGCACTGCATTGAAATTGTGTATATTACATGTATAGGTTGGATAGCCTTACACATAAGTAATTGAGTAACAAGAATTCATTGGTAAATATATAAGAAGGGTGTCAAAGAATTTTTTAAATACCCAATTCACCCCCCCTCTTGGGATTACACTTCATTCAACAGTGTGGCAACATGAATATTTAATACAATTATACATATTCAGTACATTTCATATACCTGAAAACATACATCATAACATAGTGAATAATCATATACTTTCATATTTTCTAATAATTCATACTGATCATAAAATGTCTGTTATAGCTAATAATACTGAAAACATACCCAAGATAAATAGCTAGCTTATATCATGTATTACCCCTCATGACGAGTTGTGTAGCCCGAAGGCGGGACCCGACAATGGTTAGCCGACCACTGCCGAGTCAAAAATTTCTGTAATTACGATGGGCTCGCCACACTCTGGTTCGGACTACCAGGTGGACGTCTACAACTCTACACTGAAAGCCACGTCGACTATCTATCTTCCACCACCTCGTGGGGCGGTTAGCACAAATCTGAACATAGTAATCTGATCTATATAGCTACAATACCATGCTCCTGTAACTAAACTAAACTCTCATCCGGGCTCTGATAATACATAATACATGATAATATACATTCTAGCATAAATAGATTGATAGCATTTCCTGTAGTAACATAAATACATATGGCCTTGCGCCGTTTACCTTCATATCTATGGCCTCATGCCAAAATTATACATATATACGACATCACACCGGCTATTAATCACGGCCTTACATATTGATTGAGTAATCCATTTATCATGTATTTTAACATCATAATGTACTGCATTATTTCATAATCTCTAAAAAATATGCTTTATTCATAAAATTGTCATATCATAATACTTTTCATGAAAATAATATTCATGCCACACAAAGCTGAGTAAATTCGTACATTTCATTCTAAAATCGCATTTTCTGTATAACAGCAGTATTTTCCCAAATATGCATTTTTACCATAATATACCAATATAATACATATTTTCCTGAAAATTAATTTGCTGATAAGTAATAATAAATTGTATGAAAAATAACTGTTTTAGTTTATTTCCTTACCTGACACTGAGAAAACCCCCTAAAAACGCTCGTCCTGCACCCGCAGGGTTCCTCGTTCAACACCTTAAATTCAACAACTTCCAGAACTAAACTTCAGTATTTTCTTGTGAATAACATTTCCTATAACTACGGAAAACCCAAATTCTGAATAAAATGTCTTACCTCAACTCAGGGATGAATTTCAACTCGCTTCCACCAACGATCTGCTCCATCATATTTGGAGAGAACTTCCCTAGGAGCGTCGTGGTGGCCTCAGATCGTCAATCCGGCGAATGACTGAGCCGAAATCGAAAAGAGAGGAGAGAGAAACCATAGGGAGGAGAGAGACT
This sequence comes from Malania oleifera, assembly GCF_029873635.1. Lineage (NCBI taxonomy): Eukaryota > Viridiplantae > Streptophyta > Magnoliopsida > Santalales > Ximeniaceae > Malania > Malania oleifera. The sequence continues at coordinate 40,128,643 of NC_080417.1, forward strand.
ATGATAATTTTTCGATTTTTCTATGTTTAAATCCGGATGTTACAATATTTATACTAGTGGCTTCATCGATGAGCCACGTCATCTCATCGACAAGGTTAATAGAAAATTCATTAACAAGCTCTCCCCTTCGTCGACGAAATTCAGAATCACCCCAAACAGCCTCTCGATATCTTCTCGTTGACAAGCCACATCACCTCGTCGACGAGGTCAATAGAAAATTCGTCGACAAACTCCCCCTTCATCGACGAAATTCAGAGCTGCCCAAGTTGACATGTCGTTGATGAACGCTTCGCTGCCATCTTCCATTTCTCTCTCTCTTTAATATTTAAATACCATTATTCTTCGGGTTGTTACATTCTCCCCTCCTTATAAAATTTCGTCCTCAAAATTTACTATTCATACAATTTATCATCCTTTAAAGGTAAAACGGTCTACTTATTTTATTACTTACCCTCATTTATGGCGGAGGAATACCGTGGTTACATTCCAAGTCCTGGGAGATTACATATAAAAAAGAAAATTTCTTCCAAAACTAAAATACCACTTACTAATCAGAGTATTACATGTACCTGTAAAAGAATTACTACATATTTACTTATATTTTCTAACTACATCTGAACTTCTTGGAACAATTGCGGGTACTTCTATCTAATTTGCTCCTCGAGCTCCCAAGAAGCCTCTTCTACTGCATGATTCCTCCATAGAACCTTTACTAGAGGAATCTTCTTATTACGTAACTCCTTTACTTTCCTATCCAGAATTTGTACTGGAACCTCCTCATACACTAATAAATCACTGAGCTCTAATTCACCATAACTGATAATATGAGAAAGGTTCTCATCTAGGACGTATTTCCTCAGCATGGAAACATGGAATACGTCGTGCATCCTGGATAATGCAGGTAGTAAAGTTAACTTGTAGGCAACCAGTCTCACTTTCTCTAGAATCTCAAACGAACCGATAAACCTAAGGCTTAGTTTACCCTTCCGTCCAAACCTTATAACATCTTTTAACGGAGCGATTTTCAAAAATACATGATCACCCACATCGAACTCAAAATTCTTGCGACGATTATCGGCATAACTCTTTTGTCGGCTCTGAGCTGCACTGATTCTATCCCTGATGAGCCGAACCTTATTGTACGCCTGTTGTACAAGCTCTGATCCCACAACTCGCCGCTCACCCATCTCATCCCAATATAATAGAGAACATCATTTTCTACCGTATACAGCTTCATATGGTACCATGCCGATGCTGGACTAGTAACTGTTACTATACGCAAACTCTACCAGTGGCATGAACTGAGTCTGGCTACCTCCAAAATCTAACACACATTCTCAGAGCATATCTTCTAGTATTTGTATCGTGCTCTCAGTTTGCCCATCTTACTAAGGATGGAATGTCGTGCTAAACGATAGCTGAGACCCTAAAGCTTCCTGTAAGCTTCTCCAGAACCATGACATGAAACGCGGATCTCGATCTGACAATATAAATACCGACACCCCATGAGAACAAACTATCTCCTGAATGTAAATCTCCACCAAACGGCTGAGGGGATAGCTGATCTTGATAGGGAGGAAATGGGCGGTCTTAGTCAACTGATCTACTATCACCTAAATCGCATTCTAGTCATGCGATGTCGACGATAGCCTTGAGACAAAATCTATAAATATATGATCCCACTTCTACTCTAGGTACAGAGTTCTAAATATCAGAAGTGATTGAGGAAGAGAATTCAAAAATAAAGACATTGAGAAATTTTGTGATGAGTATGGAATAAATTACAACTTTTCAGCACCTCGCACTCCTCAACAAAATGAAGTTGTTGAAAGGAAAAATAGGTCACTTTAGGAAATGGCTAGAACCATGCTAAATGAGCATAACTTACCTAAGTATTTTTGGGCTAAAGTGGTAAATACCGCATGTTATATGTTGAATAGAGTCTCCATTAAAACTAGCCTAGAGAAGACCCCCTATGAACTTTGGAAAGGAAGAAAATGGAACATATCTTACTTTCACGTATTTGGGTGTAAATGCTTCGTATTTAATGATAAAGAGGACTTAGGAAATTTTGATACAAAATTAGACGAAGGAATTTTCTTAGGATATACATTGAATAGTAAAGCCTTTAGAGTCTATAACAAGAGGACCCTTTTAATCATAGAATCAGTCCATGTCGCTTCTGATGAGGCAAATCCATTCTCTAAACCATCTAATATTGAAGAAGCTAAAATTAAACAAGGAATGGAAGACTTAAAAATTCAAGAAGTAATAGATGAGAGTAAGGAATCAAGCTCATCTTTAGATGATAGCCCACTAGATCAATCTGAATTACCTAAAGAATGGAAATTCATAAGGAAGCACCCAAAGGATCAAATCATTGATGAACCTTCGCGAGGAGTATCCACTAGGTCTTCATTGAAGAACATCTATAATCGTTGTGCGTTCCTATTTCAGGAGGAACATAAGAACATAACTGAAGTATTAAAAGATGACTCATGGATAGTGATTACGCCCAAATAATAATGCGGTAGTTGTAGCACAGCTTTGGGGTGTCGATTCCATAGGGAGATGGAAAAAGGAACACAAATGGGCAAATAAATATAAAAATAATAGTAATGATTTTTAAAGAAAAAGACAACTGACTTCTTTTTAGAAAGATTTAAAACTAAGATTTATTTTATGGATGAAAAATCAAGTTTGCAAGAACCAAGGCATCAAGAATCCCTCTCACAAATTAGATAATCAATCTATTTTAAATCCATTGGTTTTCTCAACTGGAGATTTCACATCCCAAATCCCCAATTGGAAGATATAGAATTATAAATATTTGATAAATTCAAAAGTAAATTTTCTAAATATTATTCATCTCGTCAAAAAACTCAAAAGCTATTAACTTTGTTAACAAAATCTAACGACGACAATATATCCGGAGACAATATCGCAGCAGAGGAGCAATGTAAAAAAATTAATAGTTTTTATTGAACATAATCATGGATCATTACAATTCTATGGAAAAATCATGACTGAATCCATGCAGAGATTCAGATACATGAATATTCAAGCGTGAAAGATCAACAACGCTATTGAAGTTTGATTATCAAAACGTGTGTGTGTGTGTGTGTGTGTGTGTGTGTGTGTGTGTGTGTGTGTGTGTTGAGCCAATAACCATATTACCACCAAACCCAAATACATATAATGTCGAGAGCAACCTGAACAAAAGTTTTGACTTCAAATCTCATAAGGGTATATAATACTAATTGAAGAATCACTCAGAGATTTTAAAAGGGTTGCCCACTCAAATGTATGGAAAGAGTAAATGCATGTGAATAAAGGCATAAGACAAAATTGATGATCTCACGGAAAGAATATCATCTATTAGGAACTTCAACAACCATTCCACCAAACCCACTTAGGATCAAAAGGTCAATTGAAAGGGTTGTAATGGGGCTAGGCTTGAGCTGAAAAGAACAAAAGATAAAGGAATTCAAAAATAGATTCAAGTAAATACTAGGGGTCTTCCAAAGATTGTATAATATACACCACGTCTTAACAATTTACTCTCTTCTTTCAACTAATTTATTTTCAATTCAACACATTCTTCTTCCCATTTTCTTTTCTTTTTGCTCTTGTTTTTTCATCGATGAAACTTGCAAGCAACAGTACAAACCATCTCAATAAATTTCTTATTATTTTTCTCTTCTTTTTTATTTATAAACCTTGCAGGCCCAAAATACAAACCATCTCAATAAATTTCTCATCCTTTTTTCACCTTTTTTTTTCCAAACCAATAATTTATCCCCCCTAATAGATACTCAAATATTAGGGGTAGGAAAATATTACTTTCAGGCTTAACTCCAATGTGGAGTGGGTATGAAAATATATAGGTTAACAAAGAAAAATACTTATATTTTGGCTCAAAGTAGCTTCTAATGGATAGAATCATGGTAGGCTTGAAAGGCTTAAACTTTATTCTACATTGACCTTTATCACTTCCTAAGTATAATCAAGCAAACATACGACAAACCATGTAATGGCTTTCCTAGAAGCTAACCTAATAAAAATAATAATAATAATAATAATGAAACCATGCAACAAAATAATGTCCTAGAGAAAAAATAATAGCACTGAATATGATAAATCCTCTCTAAAGAATGAGAATGGCTCAACTACTCATAGGTGTAGACACCCTATTTTTACCATAGCCGAATAGAACAAAGGAGTCCCTTCTCATTATATTATTATTATTATTACCTTATTTTTATTATTATTATTTTATTATTATTTTCTTATAATTATTTGTATTATTTATTATTGTTCATTACTAGTATTATAATTAGTGTTACTTTACTATTATTTTGCTAGCATTTTTATTATCCTTATTATTATTATTTTTCATTTTTTATTACTAGTACTTTTATTATCTTTTACTTTACTTTTCATTTATTTTGTTGTTTTTGATATATCGTTATTATTATTATTATTACTTTTTGTATTATTACTCTATTTTTATTTGTATTATTATTATTATTATTATTTTACTGATAATATTTTATTATTTTTATTCTTACCATAATTATTTATTATTATTTACTATTAATAGTAGTATTATTTTTATATTATTATCTTATGGATACTTATATTATTATGATAATTATTATTATTATTATTATTATTTCCTTTTTCATTATTACCATAAGAATAAAAGAATAAAAAAAAAAGAAAAAGAAAATCAAAAAAGGGAAGTTGTTTTAGGGTTTTCCCAAACTTTTTTATAAGAGGGAAGGGCCGCTGCACACAAAGTGGGAGACAAAAAAAAAAAAAGGGGGCAGCGCACAGTAAAAGAAAAAAAAATCTGCCGCATTCTTCTTCTTCTTCTTCTTCCGGCCAACCCCAGCGTCTCCAACCCTCATCCTTCCATCTCTCTCATACTCTCCACCCACATAGCCATCTCCTCCTCTATCACACCACACATAGCAAACCAGCCCCGGCAGCAGCAGCACAGCAATCCTGCAACTCACGGCCAGCCCCCTGCACCCTCTCAAAGCCCAGCCACACACAGCAAACCAGCCTCGGCACAGCATCTCCATGGCATCTAAGGCTCCCGGCCAGCCTCCAGGATCTCCAGTGCCAGCCATTTGCACCCACCGCTGCACCACTCCAGCTCCAGCAGCTGCCAACAGCAGTACAGCAACCCAGCTTCTTCCTCTTGCGACTTCTAACACTCCCCATAGCAGCAGTCTAACTCCGGCAGCCAAGCCTCCAGTTGAACAACAGCCCACCAGCCGTGCCTCCTCCACGGTAAGCCTCCTTACACCAACACACACTGCACACACACAGAGCACACACACTGTCACACACATGAATTTTGTTTTATTGTTTATTTATTTATTTTACATCTTTATTTGTTTTGGAATATTTGAGACACTAACATTGCTGCTTACTTTTGCAGGCACATATACATGTCTATATATATATAAATATACATTTAAAGTTTAATTTTTTTTTTATATACATTTAATTGGGTTTATATATATACGTATATTGGTTTTATTTTAAGTCTTTAAACTCAAGTTTTTATTTTTATTTTTATTTTTCTCTTTTCTCTTATTTGCATGTGGGTATGTATTAAAATAATATCTATTGTGGTATTTTGTGTGTGTATATTAATATAATACTTGTTGTAGCTTTTTGTTAAATATTTGCATATAGGCTATGTGTATATATGTCTATTAATACATTATTTGCTGTAATATTTAGTTAATATTTATATCTAGGCTATGTATGTGTGTATGTTGATATAATATTTGGTGTAGTATTTAGTTATTATTATTATTATTATTATTATTATTATTATTATTATTTTTGCTAGTTTTGGTTTGACCTAATTTCTAATGTCTTGATTTTTGTTTTTTTTTTCTTTGCGTATGCAGGTATATAGGTTTTTATAATTTTTATAGTCATTTTAATTTTTGATACTCAGGGTAAGTTTTGATTGTATTATTCATATAAGTTAATTTTCTTGAGTGCGGAATTTTTATAGTTGGAATTTATCTAGATATTTAAAGTTTAATTTCATTTTATTCATTGGATTGTTAATATTATTGTTGCATATTTAATACGTAGCTAGAATAGTTATTGTAACTATTTACTTAATCCATATGTTTAGGGCTATTTAGGGTTTTCATTGTTGATGTATGTTCAATTTTAATTACTTAGGGTTTTCTTTATGTGTTATCTATACTCATATTAATATTTTCTGATATTTAGTATTCGTATTCTAATATTTTATCATGTTTACATATAAAGGTATCAATCATTATAGTAAGTTTAGTGTTTTGGTATATATTTTGCTTAGTATGATATTGTATATAATATTATGGTATAATTATTATTTAGCTTCACTTATTAAGGTATTTTTTTGTATAGTATCTTGAGTGTTTTAATATATATATATATATATATATATATATATATATATATATATATGTACATATGGTATTTTATTGCCTGTTTTGAAAGTTGTAATATTTTAATAGATATGCTTATTATCATTACTATTTTTATATGCATTGTGATAATTTAATACTTTAACTTATTATCTTATTAATATATAGTAAAACCTCCCATATTAGTATTTTCCTATAAAAATTTTATATACAATTTCAAAATTTGGGAGCGTATTTTCTTAGATATTTTATTGATTTTTATTATCCATATGATTTTATTACGGGGGTATGAGCCCTCGGGCATCTCGTACCCTAAGTTCTGAGGGAATATATATATATATATATATATATATTATAATTATTTATTTATTCTTTATGTGTATTTATAAGTTCATAAAAAGGAGTAATTTAAAGACTTATTAGATTAACTTAGGGATAATTTCAAATTAATTAGGTACTGTTCGTAAGAACGGGTATGTAGGGGGTACTCATACCTTCCCCTTGCGTAACCGAACTCCCGACCCCAACTCTGGTAATGTAGACCGATTCTACCCCTAACGGGGTAGTTATCACGTGTTCTAACCACACTAAAGGTTAGTGGCGACTCCGACATTCCATATTTTCCTTAAAAATTAAAATTGATTTTAATTTCGCCCCCCGGGGCACACGCGCTCCCGGGACGTCGCGACAATAGGTGTTTTAAGTCTCAACTTATGTTTGATTGTTCTCTAATTGTATGCATTCGACATCCATAAAGCCACAATAGCTTACATGCACTTAAAAAATATTGAAGTGTCTAAATAAATAACTAAGATAGAAAAATTGACTCAATTGAATACTCTATAATCATGCTCAAATACTCAGGCCAAATTCATGTAAACAAATATGCATGATCTACACCCCCCCAAACCTAAACTGAACATTATCCTGAATGTTTATGAACAAAAAGAAGTGTTATCATAAAAGCAAAATGGGAAAGATATCACCTGAATTATTGAGTATAGATTAAAAAATGTGGTACACTCCTGCAAAGTTAACTAAAAAAATAAAAAACAAAACAAATAAAGAAAAACATACCTACATGGTGTGGTCAAGGTTGATAAACTGGAACCTCAAGTGGAATTTCTCCCACTTCCCAAACTTGCCTATCAATTAATACTTTGAGCCATTGACCATTTACTTCAAAGATCCAACCATCCTTAGGATCCTTTATTTCTACCACCCCATTTGCAAAAACATTCTTCACTACAAAAGGGCAGGTCCACCTAGACCGAAGTTTTCCTAGGTGCTTATGGAGTCTAAAATCATATAGGAACACTCGATCATTAGGCTTAAACATTTTTCTAAAAATATGTTTATCATGAAATGCTTTCATTTGAGCCTTATAGATTCTAGAGTTCTCATAAGCATCATTTCTCAATTCATCTATAACTCGATCAACTAAAATGTTCTAAACTTACCTGCTTCTCTCATGTCAAAATTGAAATGCTTGATAACCTAATAAGCTCGATGCTTGAGCTCCACAGGTAAGTGGCAAGGCTTTCCAAAAACAAGCCCATAAGGTGACATGCCTAAGGGAGTTTTGAAAGATGTACGGTAGGCCCAAAGGGTATCAACTAATCTCAAAGACCAATCTTTGCGATCAAGGTTGACCATTTTTTCTAAAATTTTCTTAATTTCCCTGTTTGCAAGCTTTACCTGTCCACTTGTCTAGGGATGGTAGGCAGTAGAGATCTTATGTACCACGCCATTTTTTTCCATCAAAGCCTCAAAAGAACGGTTGCAAAATTGTGTACCCTGGTTACTAATGATAGCACGTGGTGTACCAAATCGAGATAACACATTCTCTTTGAGAAATTTAATTACCGTCCTATTATCATTGCTCCTGCAAGCTGCTACCTCTACCCATTTTGACTCATAATCTACTGTCACAATAATATATTGATATCCAAAAAGGGGAAGAAATGGTCCCATGAAATCAATGCCCCAACAATCAAAAATTTCAATCACTAAAATTGGGTTCAAGGGCATCATATTACGATGGGACAAAACTCCTAACTTTTGACACTTTTCACATGTGCGACAATAAATGTTTGCATCCTTAAACAAGGAGGGCCAATGAAAATCCACATTGTAGAATTTTTGTAGTGGTTTTCTTCATTGAAAAGTGGCCCGCACAAGCTTGGGAATGACAAAATTCTAAGATGCTAGCAATCTTTTCATCGAGGATGCAACGCCTTAAAATTTGGTGAGGGCAATATTTGAAAAGAAAAGGGTCATCCCAATAGAAATTATGTACCTCATTCATGAGCTTCCTCTTGTCTTGAAGGCTCCAATCCATCGGTATCTCACCTACAGCCAAATAATTCACAATATGAGCAAACCATGGTAGAGAAGTAATAGAAAACAAATGCTCATCGGAAAAATCATCCCTGATTGGTAGGCGGTTAGAGGTGTCCTCAAATGTGAGCCTCAATAGATGGTCAGCCACTACGTTCTCCACTCCCTTTTTATCTCTAATGATGATGTCAAATTCTTGCAAAAGTAAAATCCACCGTATTAGTCGTGCCTTAGCATCCTTCTTCGTAAGAAGGTACTTAAGGGTTGCATGATCTATGAAAATAATAATAGGAGAACCAATTAAGTAAGACGAAACTTATCCAAAGAAAACACTACAGCTAGCAATTCTTTTTCAGTAGTGGAGTAATTCATATGAGCACTATTTAGACTTCTACCAGCATAGTAAATGACAAAAGGCTTTCCCTCCCTTCGCTATCCAAGAACAGCACCTACAACAAAATCGCTAGCATCACACATGATCTCAAATGGTAAATTCCAATCAGGTGGCTGTATTATGGGTGCTGAGATAAGCTTGCCAATTAGCGTTTTAAAGGCCTCTTGACAAGCTTGTGCCCACTCAAATAGGGCATCTTTAGTTAGGAGGTCACATAGTGGTCTAGATATGGTGGAAAGATTTTGTATGAACCTCTTATAAAAGCCCGCATGACCAAGAAAGGATCTCACATCCTTTACTGTCCTAGGTGTAGGCAACTTAGAAACTAATTCAATCTTAGATTGATCAACCTATATTCCCCTAGAAGAAATAATATGCCCTAAGACAATACCTGAAGGTACCATAAAGTGGCATTTTTTCCAATTCAAAACCAATTCCTTCTCCTCACAATGAGTCAACACTCTATCTAAATTCAATAAACATGCATCAAAAGAAGATCCAAAAACAGTCAAGTCATCCATAAAAAATTCCATGCAATTTTCAACCATGTCACTAAAAATGCTTATCATGCAACATTGAAAAGTAGCAGGTGCATTGTACAATCCAAATGGCATTATGCAAAAAGCATAAGTACCAAAAGGAAAACTGAAAGTGGTTTTATCCTATTCTTCTAATGCAATTTCAATTTGACGATAACCAAAATAACCATCCAAGAAACAATAGAACGAATGACCAGCCACACGCTCTAGAATTTGATCAATAAAAGGAAGAGGAAAATGGTCTTTCCGGATGGCAGCATTCAATTTTCTATAATCAATGCACATCCGCCACTAGTCACAAGTTTTGTAGGGACTAACTCTCCCATGTCATTCTCCACCACAGTAACACCTGAATTTTTAGGAACAACCTGTGTACGACTTACCCATTTACTATCAACAATAGGATATATGATTCCTACATCTAATAGTTTCAACACTTCATTCTTCACCAGTTCTTTCATAGTGGGACTAAGCCTACGTTGGGTGTCTCTACAAGGGTTGGTTCCTTCCTCCAAATTAATTTTATGAGAACAGACCAGGGGACTAACTCCTTTTATATCAGTAATGCTCCAACCTAAGGCTAACTTATGCTCACTTAGGGTTCAAATTAATTTCTCACTTTGAGACTCAAACAATTCAGATGAGATAATAATAGGAAAAGTATCACCTAGACCAAGGAAATCATGCTTTAAACCCTTAGGCAAAGGCTTCAATTCAACCTTGGGTGCTTCCACACTTGAAGGAATTTGTTTTTCACCTTCCTCAAGCAACTCCTCAAACTTTGGTTGTCATGCCCGAGTGCCATAATCCTAAGTTGTATAAAAAATAGCACAAATATCAACTACATTAGATGGATTATTAACAAACTCAAACTCAGAATTAACAAGAAGATACTTAACGGGATCAAAATCATGGGCTGTAGAAACTCCCTATCCATGAGTGAGTCAATTATGCATATCTGGTGGCCCTCGTCATCATCTTCTGGCTATTTTACAATATGGAAGATATTCACCTCGAGAGTCATGTTTCCAAAAGACAACTTCATAAGCCTATTCCTGCAATTAATAAGAGCATTAGCAATGGCAAGGAAAGACCTACCTAAAATCAAAGGAATTTTAGAAGTAGTATCAACAGCAGAGCTAGTGTCAAGGATTAGGAAATCAATAAGATGATAAAATTTGTCAATTTGAATTAGAACATCCTCTACCACACCCAGGGGTACCTTGACTAAACAGTCAGCCAATTGCAATACCACAGTGGTTGGTTTAATTTCTCCCAGCCCCAACTACAAATAAATAGAATATGGCATTAGATTCATGCTAGCTCCTAAATTTAGCAAAGCTTGTCCAAACTCATGATTTCCAATGTAGCATGCAATGGTTAGACAACCAAGATCCTTGTACTTGGGAGGAATCCGCTGCTCAATTAGAGCACTAACTTGTTCTGTCAGGAACGTTGTCTTCTTCACATGGTGCTTCCTCTTAAATGTATACAAATCCTTAAGAACTTTTGCATAGGTAGGAACTTGTTTAACCACATGCAAAAGAGGAAGATTGATTTTTACCTACCTTAGATTCTCTAGGATTTCATTATTAGGATCCAAAGTTCGTTTGCTTGATTTTAAAGCTTGAGGGAATGTTACCTTAACCGGACTCTTTGTCACCTCAGGTTCCTTGGGCAACTCAGCATTACTACTATCTTGATTTTTTTTCCATAACCTTTGATTTGTTCATTGTTGGGATGTGTAATAACTTACCACTACGTGTCACAATGACATTCACATCCTTTAAATTCTCTTGTGCCTTGTGTTGGCCATGAGGTGCGGGCTAAGCTTGAGAAGGAAACTTACCTCGCTCAATCACACTCAAGGAGCTCATCAATTTGGACACTTGGCTCTTTATCTCTTTATTTTCTTCAACAACTTGCGTGATCAAAGATTCAAACTTTTGGTTAGTCTTACCCTATTCCTCAATAAAAGCATGTGAAGTGTCTTCTAAAGGACTCCTAGAAAATAAAGGCATATGATATGGTACAGGGTATGATCTAGGGGATTGTGTAGAAATCTGGTTTTCAGACTTCCAGCTAAAACTGGGGTGATTGTTCCACCTCGGATTATAAGTACCAAAGAAAGGTGTAAAAGGCTTCTTGTACATACCTAAGGCATTACATTGTTTCTCATACATCCCTCTCATCTCAGAAAATGTGGGACACTCTTGGGCAAGGTGATCTACCCCACCACACACAAAACATTGTCTAAAATACTTTGTATGGTTAGCCACATGTGTTGGCTTTAAGTCCTTAGTCTTTAACACCTGTAGCTCCCTAGTGAGCATCTCAACCTTAGCCTTTAGGTTATCCTCTTCCCTGAGATGGTAAATTCCACCACCAGTTGGGTTTCCTATAGGTAATGACCTATTTGTGCTTTTAGTAGCACTAGGTCCAATCCATGTGTGGGTTTTTTTCTGCTATGTCATACAAATATTCAATGGCCTCATCAGGGTCTTTTTGCAAAAATTCACCATTACACATCATCTTAATGAATTGGCGCTTGCTAGGTACGATTCTTTCATAGAAGTAACTCACAATGCACCAACTTTCATAACCATGGTGGGGACACAAATTTAACAATTCTTTAAATCTCTCCCAAACTTGGTATAAAGTTTCACTCTCTTTCTAAACAAAGGTTGAGATTTGTCTCTTCAAAGCATTTGTTTTGTGATGTGGAAAATACTTATAAAAAAAAAATGCTTGAGTATTCTCAGCCCATGACCCAATCGAACGTGGTCTCAAAGAATACAACCAACTCTTTGCTCTTTCTTTTAAAGAAAATGGAAAAAATTTAAGTTTGACTGCATCCATTGTACCAGGTTGATTATGAAAAGTTGCAACTACCTCTTCAAATTCCCTAATATGCACACATGGGTTTTCATTTTCAAATCCATGAAAAGTGGGGAGAAGTGGAACAATCACTGGTTTAAAATCAAAATGCGGCACATTAGGTGGAAGCATGAGACATGAGGGTGTGGCAGTGCATATAGGATGGAGATACTCTTGAAGAGTTCTAATGGGTTGGTCCTCATGACAACTCATTGTGAATGAAGATTGTGATGCAATGGATGTTGTATCTGAATCAGGAGGCGTATTAAATAGATTTGAAAATAGAACATCCATATCAGAATCAATGTCGGGTCCCTTTGCGAATCTACCTAATTCATCCCTATACCTATGCATGCACTTAAATAAAAATAAAAAATAAATTACTTTACTAAACAAAAAATAAAACTAAAAATAAATAAAATAACAAAGAGAGGAATGAGATTACCACCCTTGATGAATCAATTTAGTAAAATATATTCCTCACAATGCTCCTTGTTATACCATCTCCCCAGAAATAGTGCCAAAATTTGATTACGCTCAAAGAATAATGCGGTAGTTGTAGCACAACTTTAGGGTGTTGATTCCACAAGGAAATAGAAAAAGGAACACAAATGGGCAAATAAAAATTTAAAAAAAAAATAGTAATGATTTTTAAGAAAAAGACCACTGACTTCTTTTTAGAAAGATTTAAAACTAAGATTGTTTTTATGGATGAAAAATCAAGTTTGCAAGAACCAAGGCATTGGAAATCCCTCTCACAAATCAGATAATCAATCTATTTTTAATTCATTGGTTTTCTCAACTGGAGATTTCACATCCCAAGTCCCCAATCGGAAGATATAGAATTATAAATCTTTGACAAATTCAAAAGTAAATTTTCTAAATATTATTCATCTTGTCAAAAAACTTAAAATCAATTAACTTTGTTAACAAAATGTAACGACAACAATATATCCAGAGACAATATTGCAGCAGTGGAGCAATGTAACAAAATTAATAGTTTGTCTTGAATATAATCATGGATCCTTACAATTTTATGGAAAAAGCATGACTGAATCCATGAAGAGATTCAGATACATGAATATTCAAGCACAAAATAAAAATAATAATAATTGATGAACAATAAATAGAAAATATAAAAACATTGAAGAATGACAATATGGATTGAAAACAAATTGAAATACCTTTATTTGATCAACTCATCCCTAGCCAAGGTTAGGGAATTAGTTCCTCATAATAAGATGAAAAAAAAAAAAATTTTAACTCAAAAGAGAACCTTCACAAAACCCAGCCACCCTCAAAATAAGAGTTTTTGTTTATATAGTTGCTTCCTCAAAACCCTAAAAACGGAATAATATAAAAAGAAAAATGCTAAAAAAAATATCCTCTAGTTTTCTAGTTTGGATTGCAACCCACTTTTGACCTAGTAAAAGTTCGAGTTAACAAAGGCTATTTCAGGAAAAATTGTAGCCCATTATGTAAGGTTTTCAACACAACCGACATCAGACGAGATAGTAATGATGAAAATACTAAACAGTGCGTGGAGACTCTTCCCAAATGGGATTATATCATATCCAATATTCTTTCCTCCAATCTAGGTAGCTAATCTTCTTCATTTATGCTAAGGGTTGACTTCCAAATCTTCTTAACTTCGTTCCTATGATAAAAATCATTGAAAATTAATTAGAATTAAGAACTTTATGAAATAAAGATCAAGTCAAAAACTTACCACTAACATATTCAAATTGTCTTTATAAATTAACAAATAAACAAGAAAAAGTAATATTTAGAGTGTACTTTTATGCACTTATTAGATAGTAGCTATACAAGAAGAGTTAAATCAATTTGAAAGAAATAGAGTTTGGAAGCTAGTTCCTAGACCTACTGATCACTCAATAATCGGTACCAAATGGGTGTTTAGGAATAAGAAGGACGAGAACGACATAGTAGTGCTCAACAAAACTAGACTGGTACCTCAAGGTTACAATCAAGAAAAAGGAATAGATTACGATGAGACCTTTGCTCCTGTAGCAAGAATGGAAGCAATTATAATGCTACTAGCCTATGCATCTTACAAAGACTTTAAACTTTATCAAATGGATGTGAAAAGTGTGTTCTTGAATGAATATATAAATGAAGAAGTATATGCAGCACAACCTCCAGGATTTGAGGATTTTCATTATCCTGATCATGTGTTCAGACTAACAAAAGTCGTATACAGACTAAAACAAGCTCCTAGAGCTTGGTATGAGCGACTAAGTGACTTTTTGTTGGAAAATGGATTTTCTAAAGGAAAAATGGACAACATACCGTTTATTCAATCTAAAGACAAAGATATGCTCATCATCCAAATATATGTGGATGATATCATCTTTGGTGCTAAAAATGAAGATTTATGCAAAGACTTTGCGAAATGCATTCAAGACGAGTTTGAGATGAGTATGATGGGCGAGCTGACATACTTCCTCAGTCTTCATATCAAGCAAGCCAAAACTGAGACTTTCATAAATCAATCAAAATACATAAGAGACTTGCTTAAGAAGTTTGATATAGAAGGTGGAAAGCCATTGGGGACTCCAATGAGTACTTCTATAAGCCTTGACAAAGATGAACAAGGAAAACCAATATATATGAAATACTTCTGAGGCATAATAGGAAGTCTGATTTATTTAACAGCCAGTAGACCGGACATTATGTTTAGTGTCTGCACGTGCACCTGTTTTCAAGCTGCCCCTAAAGAATCTCACCAAATAGCTGTCAAAAGAATATTAAGATACTTAATAGGTACTATTGACTTAGGTCTATCGTATCCAAAAGATACAAGCTTTGAGATGATTTGTTATTTGGATGCAAATTATACGGATGCAAAATTGATCGAAAGAGTACCAGTGGTACTTGCCACTTTCTTGGATGATCTTTAGTATTATGATGATTTGTGAGCAAACAAAGCCGAGATAGGAGACTGACCTGTAAAGCCCAGTCGACTGACTCTTCACTGTGTTTTCAAAATACGCTGAACTTAAAAGCTCAGGCTACTAACCCTTGGGGCATAGTCGACTGAGGTACATGTTTTAACTTTAAAACAACGTTGGGAAAGTTTCCAAAATTGATTTCTTGGTCTCCAAACTTAGAAGAAACTTGGGGAAAACTGTAAGAAACTTTATTACTCTATATATACTTGATGTTTTTGAAAATTAGGGTAACTCACAAAGCACAAACAATTCAAACATTCTGAGTTTTCTTGCTGAATATCTTTATGAAAATACTGTTGTGCTATTACTAAATTAATCCACAAATTTCTGATTTATTTTTCTGAGATTTTCAAATCTAAATCAGAACCATGGTGATATTCTTTTGAGCTTCATCTTCTTTATTGTTTATTGATTGAAGTATACTAAATTCCAATTGTACAAATCGGCTCTAACTAAGAGTGTTTCTTGTACGAACAAAGTTGTTTCTTGATTTCTTGTTTGTTTGATGATTCAAGATTGTTGGATCATTGCCAAGAGAGAGGGGATTCTCGTTAGAGAGGCGAACTGCACCTTTGAGAGAGAGAGGTTGTAACTTCACCTGGTAATGAAGTTGGGAAAAAGAAATCCTCACAGCATGTTGCTTGGGGCAAGGACATAGGCCACTAGCCGAACCTTGTAAAAAATCTGCTCTTCAACTCTTCTTCCCTTAATCTCTTCACTTTATTGCAAACATATAATCTGCGTGCATTATTATTTGGTTGTTGAGAATTTGCTGTATATTGGAAGTTTTGCTGAAATATTGATTTTGTTCATATTTTAAATTAAGAAACTATTTTGGATGTTTGATTAGAAAGATTCTGAATATTGAAATTTGAGAACACAACTGGGATAAACTTCGTGTATTTAATTATATTATTGAAGATAAAAATAGAGTATTTAAGATCAAACTTCTGAAAGTCTATCATGATATTTTTCATTGAAATATACAGCTGATCTTACGTACCGCTTATCCATAGAAGAATTGATATTAGAAGTTGGGTTGTGGTATTATTGGTATTGTGATTGTAATCAAGTTAAATTGAAAAGGGATTGTGGGATAATAAATTGAAAAGGGTTAACTCAAGAAAATTTTGAAAACCCAATTCACCCACCCCCCCTCTTAGGAAGTACACCTTTAATCTTAATGTGCTATGTGATCATAGAATGCCCTTAAAATTAAAAGGAAAATTTTATAAGACGACTGTAAGACTATTTATATTGTATGGATAATAATTTTGCACAACATAGAAACATCATATCTAAAAATAAAAATTCGTAGCCACCACAGGCCTGGCACGGTTGAAATCGGCGAGTAATCAAGTAGGAGCATCAGAGGTTCAAATCTCGGTTGATGCACCCTGTTGATGCCTTTCTGTCCAAGGTGTCATGGGATGTGTCCTAAGAAGCGAATTATTCGAACATCTAACCAACTGAAAGGAACTCATAACCGCATCCAAATTTCCACATGCAGCAAGACCTGGGGGAGGCAGACGCTGCTCTAGGGGTTTGGTGCCGCACCGGTGGGTCCAAAGGGCTCGTCGGTGGCTAGAATTCCAACGTCATCGAAAAGAAATAAAATAAATAAATAAATAAAAAACAAAAGCTATCAAGATAAGAATGCTAAGATCAATAAGTGGTATAATATTAAAAGATAAATTAAAAAATGAACATATTCGTGGTAAGTTAGATGTAACACTTGTAGAAGATAAGATAAGGATGAGACAACTTAGATGATTTGGACACTTGTAATTAGGGGTGAGCAAACAGTCGGTTCGGCCAAATCCGATTAATTAACCAAAACTTTCAGTTAAAGATTTCTATTAACTAAAATTGACCAAACTCATGAGGCTCACTGAACCGACCCAATCGAATCATCTCTTTGAGTAATTCGATTAACTGAATTTAACTAAAATAATTTAAAATTAATTATCAAAAATATAATATAATTGTAGATTTTTTACCAATTCCAACTTAATTAAGTAGCTCATCTATTAAATTTCTTTGATGAATTTGTGTACCTAGAGCAGTGGCAAGATACCTATGCAGAAGCTTTCTGAATCAAAGAAAACAGAGGATGGAGGAGGTTGTCAGCTTGTTGCAGGTTCTGAAAGGAAGAACAAAGGAAGAAAGTGCAAGGGTACTCTATAAGATTCTAGTTTTGAAAACTGAAGGGTATGTAGATGTGACACAAGATAATGCCTATGATGACATCATTGTGCTGGGCCTCCCTAGATCGTAGAACCATCACAGAAGGATTGGTGCATAAGCCAGTGGAGGAGCAATGGTTGTTGACTGCAAAAAATATTTCCTCGTAGTGATCAATGATCCATGTAGGCTCTAGTATCTTGTAAATTGGAACTTTTAAACATTGTATATATAAAACAAAGATGATAACAAAAATAAAAGTCTATTAATTTTATTAATAAAAAAGATATTTTTCTTTTTAATTTTAATTAATTATTAATTTGGTTAGTTTAACCAAATTAAAATTCCTAATAACCGAACCGATAACCGATTACCCGAACTTTGATTAACACGTAACCGAACCGAACCGACCCCATTTCTTAACCGAACCAAACTAACCGAAATTGATCAGTTAATTTGGTTAATTCGGGTTTCCTCGAATTATGTTCACCCTTACTTGCAATGTAAGTTATATAGTATGCTAATAAGGAGAAGTGAGTTAGTTACTGTGAGAGGTAATAGAAAGAGTAGTGGTGAACCTAAAATAACTTAGTATGTGATAGTAAATAATGGTTTAATAGCCCTGAATTTGTTAAAAGTAATTGTTCATGATCACATAAATTGACAGAAAAGAATTTATGTTGTCGGCCCTGGAGTAAAGTTTAGAGGGGGGAGAATGGACTCTTTTGCGTATTTTGGGCTTTCTCTACAAAATAAAATTCTTGACAAGATACAAGCAATTATATCACAATATATCAAATGTAAATCATGCAAAAGATACAAAATAAAGAGTATAGGGTAGAGAAGCTTAACATCGGTGTTTTAACGTGGTTCGGCACCAAGCCCATGTCCACGCCTTGAGACCAACTCAAGAATTCCACAATCCACTATCAAACTTCTTCACCGGCAGAGAAGCCTTACAACATGAGAACAAATCCCTCAATGCTCACCAAGAGCCGCAAGGTTCACCAAGAAGCCTTGTAATTCGGTCCACCAAGAACCTTCAACAACAGCTCACCAAGAACCTTCAATACGAGAACTAATCCCTTTACAACAAGAAGATGAGATCTAAACCAATGCTCTCAAAATGAGCTAATATCAAATATAATACAATCCTCACACTAATCTCTCAAATAATGAATCAAACAAGATTAGAGAGTAAGAGAGAAATTGAGTACTAAAAACTAAAATGTAAAGTACGTAGGGTTGATGTTTAAGAGATGTTTTTCACTAAAAACTTGTAAACCCTCAAAAACCATGTTTAATCAAGTCTATGGACTTGTATTTATAGGCAAAATGACATCCTAGTCGTTATGTGAACGTTGGGAGTGAATCCCATTTGATTGGCTCGAGAACTAGCCGTTTTTCTACCCATTGGATTCAGGTATTGATGCAAATCGTCGATGGTTATATACAATTCGTCAACGAGTTGCCCTAACTCGTCGACGAATTACCCCAATTCGTTGATGAGTTTCCTAGGCAGAAAACTCATTTAGCTATTGGATTAATTCGTCAATGATATCCTCCAATTCGTAGTTCTCCCTAGTCGTTGACGACTTACCCCAATTCATCGACGATTTGACTAGGCAAAAACTCACTTTGGCTTATGGTTTAATTAGTCGACGAATACACCCAATTAGTCAACTAATTGCCCTATTTCTCATACTATTATGTCTTTTAATGAATTAACCCATTTTTGGACAAAAGTATATGAAAGATATTAAAGTCAATGATGATTAATACTTGTCCTTATGAAGTTTCATTTAAATATAAGATATCTTGTGTATGAAAACGCATTTGAAAGCTTATTTTGATATCTTATATGTCAATATGTCCTATATAAAAATATACTTGACTTTCTTAAGTCTTTAGGGCATAAAACTTGTTTTGGACCAAGCATATAAAAGATTATAACACAAATACCACTTAACACTTATCTCATTTGAAAACATATTTGAGTATAGGATAATTTATCAAACTCTTTGTTTTATCTTTGAAAACCATTAGTATTGAGTTTGTGACTTAGTGAAATCACATATACTCTTATGTCCTAGTATGCACATGCAATTTTGCTCAACTCTTACTCAGAAATCATATTTGAAACAAAACCGCAAGAGTTATAACATGTTCCTAACTCGCACAATCCTCATTACATATAATTCCATATTAGCTTCCTTTGACGTGCTTGAGTACTTCTGAGTGAATGTCCTTTTGATCTTTCCTATTCGAACGTCTACTTGGTCCGATCTTTACTTTTGACCCAGTACTTCATGTATTTGTCACTTGTACCTATGCTTAACATGATCTGCGAAAATAGAATACACTTGAAACAACAAATAGGTTAATATCATTAAAACATATTAAATATGATTATGTAGCCACCAAGACTAACACATGTAATCAACCCCACTTATTAAAACTTCAGGCTTGATTTAATATAATTATGTTGACGCTAAATTAAATAAATTTTTAAATTATACTCGAAACTTACTCACATTCAACTTCAAAATTCAAACTCAAAACCAATATCATTTCTTTAATGTGCTCCTGTGGACAAACACAAGAAGAGAAAAGGTATGTGCCGGGAGAAAGATGAGACCTCTCTTTAAGATGCTTACAATTGCAGCACAACCACAGAATGAAAGCTGAATGGAAGCCCATCTGGCCTTTATTCTCTGGGATTAATGATTGCAAGTGGAAAAGAGATCAAATTTAAAGGCAGATGGCAGGGTAAAAATGAAAATTAAATGGTCACGTGAGCTGTTCCCGCCCATAATGAATGGGAGAGTACCCTAGCTGTGAAGCACATCCCCTCCCAAACTCATTCAAACTTCCTACTTGAATTTAATTGGGTTTGGTGGTGAGGCTGTGAGTTTGAGTTTGCGTTGGGTGGTTTAGCAACAAACTGCCTTATCATGATTACAGAAGCCTGGCTGTTGACAAATTAATTAACTAATCAATTTCATCAGTGTATGATATTATTCATACCCGTATTCAGCATGTAAGAAAGGAAATGGTTTCATTAGTTTATTCTTCTCTGCACTTCTTGATTTTGAGCTCAACCCAATACTGTAATCATGCGAGTTTCAATATTATATATTTTGGCATGTTGAAGATCTCACAACTTTTCAACATGCTCACTGCCCAACCCTACCTAGATTTTATGTCAAAATCATAGCTTTTCTTATTGTTCATAAATTATTTCTTAATATTATTGTAAGTACGATCAAGTTGAGCAATCACAAGCACCGCAAATATGTGTATGTATGCATTTTTTATATTAAGTTCAATCTTTTAATGGACTGTCATTGAGTTCAATGCCTAAAAATTGAAGTTAATTTATGATGTGGGCACTAAAATAGAAATTAATATTAATGGGTTTATCATTTTAATTATACATTTGTTAATTTTTTAAATAACAAATAAATTTAATGTATTATCCATGATGTAAAGATTGTGTGCTTCTTGTCTTGGCAACCCAAGTGGAAGGCAACTAACAAGTATTTGATTAGAGACTATAAGTTGCGGACATACATTACCAATGTGCCCTAGATCTTAAAATTTATTATTTTTAAGGAAATAATGAGAAGTTATAAATGTTTTAAAACATTTTAAATTAAAAATATTTTATTAAATTACTGTGTACTATGTCCGGCATAAATATCTCAACTCATCATTATCATTCATTTAGTGAAAGCTAATACTAAATAATTATAAGTTTTATCAAATAAACAATGATAATGAATAGTATGTTGTAAAACGTGCATATTATATGTGTAGATGACTATCTTGAGAATAGGTTATAATTTTTTGTATGTGCACATAATGGTTCATTATGGAATTGACTTTTGGGATGCCAATATAATTTTTGCCTATATAAGGATATGTTTTACAACTAAAATTAGGAAAAAAGAAGATGAGTAGCAACATCTAATTCCTGAAGAACTAGATTGTTAAATTTGTATAGTTCCAAATTTCTTTATTTTAATTTTTCTATAATTCTCTCTTTATTTCATTTACAACACGTTATCAGTACAATCAAGTCTCTAATGGTATAACAGAATCTTTTAAGTTTTGTTGGTATTATTCCAATGTAAGAATTTTTTTTTTTTTTAACATTTCTTATCTATATAACTTTAGTTTTTTTTTTTTTTGTCAAACTATATTTATGTGTTAACTATATTTCTTATCTTGAATACGTGTCTTTAAATGTTTTTATGTTGAAATATATGTGAGAATAAAATTTTCATTTTAATATTTACCTAACTTTAAATTTGAATTTTTATTTGTTTTTCAAAGTAACTTTATGATGTCAAACCTCACAAAGCTTGAATTCGTTGCCCTTGATATTTTTGGAAGAAATTATATCTATCATGGGTATTTGATGTTGAGATTCACCTTAATGCTATGAACCTTGGTAGTATAATTGAAGAAGGAAATCAAGCTTCCCTACAAGATCGCGCAAATACAATGATTTTCCTTCGATACCATTTACACGAAAAATTGAAAATTGAGTACCTTACTATTAAGGACCCATTAGTTCTTTGGAACAACTTGAAGGAAAGATATGAATACCAAACAACGATAATTCTTTCAAAAGCTTGATATGATCGGATACACTTGCGACTGCAAAATTTTAAAACTGTAAGTGAATATAATTCAACCTTGTTTAAAATTAACTTTTAATTGAAGTTATGTGAAGAAAAAATTACCGATGATGATATGTTAGAAAAAACATATTCGAATTTTCATGTCTCGAATGTGCTCCTGCAGTAGCAATATCAAGAGCGTAAATTTACAAAATATTCTGAGTTAATTTCTTGTTTACTAGTGGCTGAACAAAATAATGATCAGCATTTGTTGAAAAATCATCAATCTCGTCTAATTGGCTCAACATCATTCCCTGAAGTGAATGTGGTTTTTTGTCAAGGTCATGGACGAGGTCGTGGTGGTAAAAGGGGTCAGGGTAAGAAAAATTGTTTGACCCGTGATGATCATCCTTCAAAGTTTGAAAGCAAAGGTGCTGAAAAGATTCAAAGGAAATGGGCAAAGAATAAAGAAAGTTCTGAACAAAATAACAAAGTACAAAATAATGACAATATTTGCTATAGATATGGAACAAAAGGTCATTGGTCTCGAATATATCGCACTCCTAAACACCTAGTTGATCCTTACAAGGTATTCATTAAAAGAAAAAGGAAAAAATGCTGAAGTGAATTTGTTTGAACCAATTGATGCTAAGCATGAGTCTCATTTGGATGTTGATTTTGATGTTTCTGATTTTCTTTTTTAGGATCCTAGTGGCAAAATTGATCATTTGATTGAGGATGGAAATGTCTGCTATTAAATTATCTTCATGTTTATGTTAATTTTAAAAATAATAATAATTTATGTATTTTTAAAAGCTTACATATAATATGTTTGGTAATATTTTGTTATCTTTCTTAAATCTTAAATTTTATTTTTCATTTACTAGATCATACAAATTAAACTTGATAAAATGGAGGATGACATGTGTTTGGTGGACAATGGCACAACTCACACAATTCTTTATGTTAAAAAATATTTCTTACAATTAATATTAGCTGAAATCAATGTTAATACAATATCTGACTCTGCAAATGTAATAGAGGGCTCTGGAAGAGTTCATATTATGTTTCCAAATGGGACAAAATTGTATATTGAAGACGCGTTGTATTCTAGTAGATCCCGAAGAAATCTACTAAGTTTTAAAAATATATGTCGCAATGGATATCATGTTGAAACCAAAAATGAAGGATATATGGAATATATTTTAATTACATCTACAATTTCAAACCAAAAGATCATATTTGAAAAAATTTCAAGTTTTTTATCTCGCCTATATTTCACAAAAATAAGGATGGTTAAATCAAATTTTATGCACCGAAAGTGCTCCGAGCTTAGAAGATTTATACTTTGGCATAATCATCTTGGCCATCCTTGTCACACCCTAAACCCGAAAATGGGACCTAAGGGTGAGAATGTAATCTAACATGTCCCTATATCCGATCAAACATTAAAAAAATAATAATTTATGTATTTTTAAAAGTTTTACATATAATATGCTTGGTAATATTTTGTTATCTTTTTTAAATCTTAAATTTTATTTTTCATTTACTAGATCATACAAATTAAACTTGATAAAATGGAGGATGACATGTGTTTGGTGAACAGTGGCACAACTCACACAATTCTTTGTGTAAAAAAATATTTCTTACAATTAACAATAGCTGAAATTAATGTTAATACAACATCTAACTCTACAAATGTAATAGAGGGCTCTGGAAGAGTTCATATCATGTTTTCAAATGGAACAAAATTGTATATTGAAGATGCGTTGTATTTTAGTAGATCCCGAAGAAATCTACTAAGTTTTAAAGATATATGTGGCAATGGATATCATGTTGAAACCAAAAATAAAGGATATATGGAATATATTTTAATTACATCTACAATTTCAAACCAAAAGATCATATTTGAAAAAATTTCAAGTTTTTCATCTCACCTATATTTCACAAAAATAAGGATGGTTAAATCAAATTTTATGCACCAAAAGTGCTGCGAGCCTAGAAGATTTATACTTTGGGATGATCATTTTGGCCATCTTTGTCACGCCCCGAACCCAAAAATGGTACCTGAGGGTGAGAATGTAATCTAACATGTCCCTGTATCCGATCAAACATCCAGATACAGTACAAAGCATGAGGATCCGACCCCGTGGGGTTTCTAGGCACCCTAAACACATCCAAACACAATCATACACGCAGCGGGAAAACCATATATACACATGCAGTACCATACCAAATTCTATACAAGAGCAGACACAATGCTTTATCAAAACATACAAACGGGGGTCCAACACATCCCAAAATGGCGACCCACCAAAATTACAGTCCTAGCACTTACCTAGCGCTAAACGCGGTACACCGGTCACTACGCTCCCTACACTAGGACGCTAGTTCCGATTACCGGAAGGACCTGTAAAAATGTACGTACAGCAGGGGTGAGACACCTCTCAGTAAGGAAGAACACAGGTTATATCAGTGTGTGGCATTTAAGTGTTATCATGATACAACATACACGCAGTTGAATGCAATCCAGTACTAGTTCACACGGTGCATACACGCATGCACACACATGATCAGCAACCCAGTGTCGTCACACCCTTCAGCCTGAAGCTGGTTCGCGACATCCGGCATTGGCCCGGCCAACCCACGAAGCACGGCGCCACTGGCACATGGCTAGTCCCCGACTCCCATGGCATCGTACCAGCGCTAACTGGTGGATCCACACCCTTCGGCCTAACCTGCCGGTATAGGCTCACGTCCTTGGATATAGAGCCGGACACTCTTGCCTACGTGGCAGGCGATAAACACACGCCCTCAGATATAGAGCCGGACACTCTCAGTACCTGGAATCATTTCGGAACCCAGTTCCTACTAGCATTTCAACATATTACACACACATGCATGCTCATATAACCAAACAAACCACACCCATTTGGTAATCTAAATTATGGTTTTTCAAAAAAAATACAATTTAAACAAGTCAAGGCACAGCCATCCCAATCACGCAATATAAATCAACATATACATAGGTTTTCATCAAAACCCGGGATTCCGCCCGTTGCCCCCTTTTTCCCAAAACTGTAATAATGAAAAACCCATAGTTTTTCCCGTTAGATCCCCCCAAATGGGTAACCAAAACACACACAGGACCATGAACCACAGTTCTTTCGAGTTCGATTTCAAAAATAACCAATATAAACATAGTTCCCTTTACCTTTTCCCCGAATGACAAATCCCGAACTCTAAGGCTCCTAAACCGCAAACTGAGTTCCAAAACTTACAAGTCAGAGTACAGAATATGCTCACAAGAAAATTACCTACAAAACTACCGGATCAGAATTGAAAACCGAGCCTTGCCTCGATTTTTCACCAAAACCCAAAAATCTTTGAAACGAGATTCCGATTCATAGAAGTTGTAGAGAATCCTTCCACAATCCTCGTGGTAACTTCTGTTTCCCGATTCTAGCAATGATAGGTGAAGAAATCTAGAGAGAAGGAGTAAGGAGAGGTTTAGAGAGAGAGAGAGAGAAATAAAATCTAAGTTTCTTAATGAAGAAGTAATGAGAATTTCCTTTAGCCCTTTGACCCGGGGGAATTTGTCAACGAAATGGCGCCTTCGTCGATGAATATTTCACTGAATTCGTCAATGAATCGATGGCCTCGTCGACGAATCTGGCATCTCTGGTTTTTCCGAGACTCCTCGGCTTCTCCTCGTCGACAAGTCTCTGAATTTCGTCGACGAGAAGAACAAAGGCTTCGTCAACGAAATCAGGCTTCATCGACGAATCTGCTCCTTTACCAAACTATCCCTCTCTTTATATATAAGAACCCATTTATCACGGTTCGGGTTCTTACAATCCTGGTTCAACTATGATGCGACAAATCATTGAAAATACACATGGACATCCATTAAAGGATCAGAAAGTTCTTTTACCTGGTGATTATTTTTGTATTTCTTGTGCTTAAGGAAAACTACTTGTTAGACCTTCTCCATCTAAATTACCTTTAGAGTCTCCATCTTTTCTGCAAAGAATACAAGGAGATATTTGTGGCCCATTCTAGCCATCTTGTGGACCATTTCGATATTTCATGGTTTTAATTGATGCTTCCACTCGATAGTCACATGTTTGTCTACTTTCAACTCATAATGTTGCTTTTCTTAAATTTCTTACTCAAATAATAAAGTTAAGATCAAGTTTTCCTGATCATCCCATTCAGGCTGTTCGTTTAGATAATGCAGGTGAATTTTCTTCAAAAGCATTTTATGACTATTGCATGTCAATAGGAATAAGTGTTGAACATTTTAGTCACATGTTCATACACAAAATGGTTTAGTGGAATCCTTCATTAAGCGTTTACAATTTATTGCTAGACCTATGCTTATGTGATCAAAGCTTCCTGTATCTACTTGGGGTCATGCTATAGTGCATGCTGCGTCTTTGATTAGAATTAGACCAACTTCATATCACAAGTTTTCACCTTCACTATTTGTGTTTAACCACCAACCTCATATATCTCATCTTAGAATTTTTGGTTGCATAGTATATGTTCCTATTGCACCAGCACAACGAAGTAATATGGGGCCACAACGTCGACTTGGTATTTATGTTGGTTTTGTTTCTCCTTCTATCATTAGATATTTTAAACCACTAATAGGTGATCTTTTTAGAGCAAGATTTCTAGATTGTCAATTTGATGAATCAATTTTCCCATCATTAGGAGAAAGAAAAGGTAAAGGATTAAAAATACAAGAAATTTGTTGGAACACATCAACTTTGTCTAATCCTGATACACGCACAAATCAATGTGAACTTGAAGTTTAAAGAATAATTCATTTGCAGAATGTCGCAAATCAATTGCTAGAAGTTTTTATAGACACCAAAATGGTCACTCGATCACATGTTTCAGCCGCAAATATTCCTACTAGATTGATCATTCCTGAAGAACACCCAATGGGAACAACATCTAATGCATCTAAAATGTGTCAGAAGCATGGTAAACCAATTGGTGCAAAGGATACTGTTCCTCGAAAGAAAAAGGAAATGAATAAAAGTGACATTCCAAAAGAGGTCATTAGCTGTCATGTCCCGAATCTGGTAATGGGACCCAGGGGTGAATTAGTAACCTAACTTGTCCCTGTTCCATACAAAACATCCATACATAGGACAATGAATGAGAGTCCGACCACGTGGGGTTCCTAGGCACCCTATACACATCCATGTACAACAGAATATACGCATCAAAAAATGATCTTTCTATACACATCCAGTACCATACGAGAGTCTATACAAAATGAAATCCAGGTCCATAACACAAAACACAACCTGAGTGTTAGCTAAAACCAAAAAAGACCACCTGATACAGTCCTAGTACTTACCCAAGTACCTCTCGCAGTACACTGACCACTACGCTCCCAACCCAAAGGACACTAGTTCCGGTTACTCAAGGACCTAAAAAATATGTACATACAGCAGGGGTGAGACACCTTTCAGTAAGGGCAGATACAAGTTATATTGGTGTATGGCATATGAGTGTTATCATGATACACAAAACATATACGGTTAAATGCAATTCTAGTATTTTCACTAAACAATTCCAGTATAGTGCATACATGCACATACGCATGATCAAGCAACCCTGTGTCGTCACACCCTTCGGTCCACAGCCAGCCCTCATTACATGGCATCCCTAGTACATGGCTAGTCCCAGATTCCCATGGCATCATACTAGTACAACTGGTGAATCCATACCCTTTGGTGATCAGCCGGTAAGCCTCACGCCCTCGGATATAGAGCCAGATACTCTTGCCAAACATGGCCAGCGATTTCATATGCCCTCGGATATAAAGTCATACACTCTTTCAGTAGCTAGAACAACTCGGAACCCAGTTCCTATTGCATTTTAACAAAACACAATTATGCATGCTCATATAACCAAACAAACCACACCCATTTGATAATCTAAAATCATGGTTTTCCAAACGCACGCAGTTTAAACAAGTCAAGGCACGGCCATCCCTATAACACAATATATTTACGGTTTTTCCAACAAAACCAGGGATGCAACCCGTCGCTCCTTTTTCCCAAAACTGTAATCATGAAAAACCCCATAGTTTTTCCCGTTAGATCCTCCTAAATAAATAACCAAAACGTACACAGGACCATGAACCATAGTTCCACCAAGTCTGATTTTAAAAATAATCGACATAAACTGAATTCCCTTACCTTTACCCTAACGGTCAATCTCGAACTCTACGGCCCCTAAATAGCGAACCGAGTTCCCAAAATCTACAAAGAACAATACCGAAAACACTCACAATCCTATTCCCTACATAACTACCAGATCAAAATTGAAAATCGAGCCTTACCTTGATTTCGAGCCAAAACTCGAAAATGCCTAGAATGAAGATCCAATCTGTAGAACTTGTAGAGAATCCTTCACTGATCCTTGTGGTAACGTCGGATCAACAATTCCCGCAACGTATAGAGAAGAAATCTAGAGATAGAAAGTATCCATTCGAGTTCTAGAGAGTTAGAGAGAGGATTTGAGATTTCTTAGCTAAGAAGTAATGAAAGCTGATATTTATAGCCCTTTGACTCGGCCGTCCTTGTAGACGAGATGGCGCCTTCTTCGACGAGGCACTAAAGACACCTTGTTGATGAGATGGTGACCTTGTCAACGAGCCTGAGATTTTTGGATTCTCAAAACCTCTCAGCTTCTCCTCGTCTACGAGACCCAACACTTCGTCATCGAGCAACATAAAGCCTTTGTCAACGAACTCTTGCTTCGTTGACGAACCCTACTCAATTTACCACTTCACCCTTCTCTTAATTAATTAAATCCATATATCACTGTTCAGGTTCTTACAACCTCCCCTCCTTACAAAAATTTCATCCTCAAAATTTGTAATCTCTCATTCCCAAATTCATTCACATAATCAAACACATATACTCAACTCAAGAAAGAACCGGCAACTACTAAAACGCAGTCTCGTCACAATACATATATACATACCCTCACTTATGGCAGAAGAATACCGTGGTCACATACATAAATTGTCTTAGGAGTTCACAATACCACACACTCCCCAAGACTAACCACCTATTCAAATACAAAGTAGGGTAATGCACACATACTCAGAACAACTGTGGATACTTCTGGCGTATCTCCGCTTCCAGTTCCCAAGAAGCTTCCTCAACTTCGTGATTTCGCCACAATACCTTCACTAACGGTATATCCTTGGTACGAAACTTCTAAACTTTACGGTCCAGAATCTGAATAGGTACCTCCTCGTATGCTACAGTATCCCCAATTTCCAAGTCCTCATAACTCACAACATGCATTGGATCCAATACGTACCTCCGCAACATGGATACGTGAAGTACATCGTGGATCCTCAAGAGTGATGGGGGTAGTGCAATCTTGTAAGCTATTGGACCCACTCGCTCAAGAACCTTGAATGATCTGATGTACCTCGGGCTCAACTTGCCCTTCTTCTTGAATCTCATCACCCCTTTCATCGGAGCGATCCTCAAAAATACCTTACCCCCAGCCTCGAACTCTAATTCCCTGCGGCGAACATCTACATAACTTTTCTACCATATCTAAGCTAATCTAATCTGATCTTGAATTAAACCCACCTTCTCAGACGCCTACTGCATGAGTTCAGGTCCTAACACCTGACGTTCACCAACCTCATTCCAATACAGTGGAGATCGACACCTCCGACCATACAAAGCCTTGAATGGTGCCATCCCACTACTAGCTTGGAAGCTATTGTTATAGGCGAACTCTACCAGTGGCATAAACTGTATCCAGCTACCACCGAAGTCTAACACACAAACCCGTAACATATCCTCCAAGATCTGTATCATCCTCTTTGACTGTCTATCAGTCTGGGGGTGGAACGTTGTACTGAAAGTAAGCTTCGTCCCTAGCGCTTCCTACAAGCTCATCAAGAATCGAGAAGTAAACCTCGGGTGTCGATCTAACACAATGGACACTAGTACCCCGTGCATCCTAACTATCTCATGCACGTACATGTCTGCTAGCCTACTCAAAGGGTAGCTAACCTTCATTGGTAAGAAGTGAGCAGATTTCGTCAACCTGCCTACGATCACCCAGATAACATTCTATCCATGAAGTTCTGACGGAAATCCGATCACAAAATCCATGAAATATGCTCCCATTTCCATTCTGGAATAGCTAAGGGCTGTAACAGCCTTGCCGGCCTCTAATGTTCATCTTTCACCTGCTGACACGTCAGACACTGCTCCACAAGTTGAGCAATCTGCCTTTTCATACCACTCCACTAGAAGGTCTCGCACAAATCCCAATACATCTTCGTACTACCCGGATGTACCGTATACAACGAATGATGCGCTTCCTCTAGAATCGTCCTTCTAATCTCATCATCGTTTGGAACACATAACCTAGTCCGAAACCTCAACACACCTCCCTCAGAGATGTTAAATTCCGCAGCCAACCTCTACTGTACCTTCTCCACAATCTCAGCTAACTCTGTATCACTAACCTGCGCGAATTTAATACGCTCGAACAAAGTCAGGTGGATCACCAAACTAGCAATAAAAACCTGATGTTCACTGGCCACCAACTCTATACCCGAGCTCTCTAGATCCTGTATGATATGATGTTGAGCTACAACTGCAAATACTGTAGCATGTTTCGACTTCCAACTCAACGCATCGACTACCACATTAACTTTCCCCAGTTGATAACTGATGGTGCAATCGTAGTCTTTGATCAGCTCAAGCCAACGTCTCTGCCTCATGTTTAACTCCTTTTGCGTGAAAAAGTACCTGAGGTTTTTGTGGTCAGTAAAAATCTCGCATTGCACACCATACAAGTAGTGTCGCTAGATCTTCAATGCATATACAATAACAGCTAATTCCAGATCATGCGTAGGATAATTCTTCTCATATTCTTTCAGTTGCCGAGAAGCATACACTATTACCTTACCCTGCTGGGTAAGCACACACCCCAGACCCTTCAGAGACGTGTCGTTATAAATCACAAAACCACCATCCCTAGAAGGAATGGTCAAAATTGGAGCAGTAACCAGCCGATGTTTCAACTCCTGAAAGCACTACTCGCAATAACTAGTCCACTCAAACTTCACCCCCTTCGTAGTCAATTGAGTCATAGGCCCAAACAACTTAAATAATCCCTCTACGAACTGATGATAATACCTACCAGTCCTAGAAAACTCTGAACCTCCTGCATATTCTTCGGCCTCACTCATTCGACCATAGCTTTGATCTGACCCTCACCTGATGATATCCTGACTGTAAATCGATTTTCAAAAAGACCTGCGTCCCCTGTAGCTAGTTAAAGAGATCATCTATACGAGGCAAAGGGTAACGATTCTTCACAGTCACCTTATTAATCTCACGGTAATCAATGCACATGCGCATCGACCCATCTTTCTTCTTTACAAACAATACTGGAGCTCCCCAAAGCGAAACACTAGGTCGAATGAAACCCCTGTCCAGTAATTCCTGTAATTACTCCTTCAACTCTTAAGATTCTGCTGGAGCCATCCGGTACGGAGCTTTAGAGATCGGTGTCTTACCAGGCAACAACTCTATCGCGAACTCCACCTCACGATCCGAAGGTAAATCGGGTAAATCTTCTAGAAACACATCCGGAAACTCACTGACTACCTGAATATCCTCGAGCCTTAACTCATCCTACGACAATTTTCTCACACAAGCTAGGTACCCCTGACATCCATCCAAGAGTAACCTCCTCGCCTGTAGTGCCGATAGAACCTGTGGCATCGAAACCACACACAATCCTACAAACTCATACTCCTACTCCCTAGGAGGTCTGAATACCACCACCTTCCTACAACAGTCGATCACCGCATAACTAGAGAATAACCAATCCATCCCTAGTATGACATCAAACCCCGACATATTGTATATAATAAGATTCGCTGGTAGCAACTTCCCCTGAATTACCACTGGACAGTCTTCTAACATCCTCCTACAGAATGATACACTCCCAGATGGTGTAGCTACAGACAATCCTTCTTCCATGACTTGGGTCTCCACCCCACATAGTTTCAAAAAATTAATAGATATAAGGGAGTGGGTTGCACCCGAATTAAATAAAACCACAGCTCTATTCAAAAGCAATATCATAGTACCTGTCACCACATTCCCCACATGCTCAGCACTCGCTGGAGTAAGTGAGTACACCCTTGCTGGAGCTGTGTTCGCCTGATACATCCTCTGGGATACCTGATTACTTCCCCGATTTTGACTCGAAGAAGGCGTACCGTTCTTTGGCACATGACAATACCAAGCCATGTGACTTCCACAGTTGTAGTAGTTACCCCCAAATGACTGGCATTCACCGCTATGTCATTTGTGGCACCTGGTACAACGATCACCTGACTAACTCACCAGAGAACCCTGATGCTTAGTATTCTGACGATAACCCGAGCCCCTGTTCCTCTTCTTCAATGATCTCTAGTGAGATCCAAACTGAGAACCAGAAGGTACTAGCCTCTTCGGCTCCTAATCCACTTCATCATCTTGGATACTGGTCTCGATCACAGTGGCCTTATCTACCAAGACCGAAAACTCAGGAATTTGCAACATTCCCACTAACCTGCAGATATCCTTCCTCAGGCCCTTCTCAAACTTCCGAGTCTTCTCATACTCACTCGAGATCAAACACAGCGTGAAATAGGATAGCTCTATATATCGAGCAGCATACCCTTGCACTGTCATACTTCCCTAAGTCAGAGCAGAAAACTCATCTGCTTTAGCATCATATGTGGAAGCCAGGAAGTATCTATCAAAGAACACCTCCTTGAAATGGCTCCATGTCATCTTTGCAGAATCTGCTCTCTGCTTTCTAGTAGACTCACTGCAGTTCACCATCTCCTTGCCTCCTCAGATAGCTGAAAGGTAGCATAGAGGACTCTCTGCCTATCTGTGCAGTGTAAGACCTCCAGAATCCTCTCGTTC
This sequence comes from Malania oleifera, assembly GCF_029873635.1. Classification (NCBI taxonomy): domain Eukaryota; kingdom Viridiplantae; phylum Streptophyta; class Magnoliopsida; order Santalales; family Ximeniaceae; genus Malania; species Malania oleifera. Next base: position 40,162,026 of record NC_080417.1, read on the forward strand.
TTCTCGACCTAATCCTCTTCTATCATCGGGTCATGTCCTCCCAAGAATGTTGAAGGATGCATGTATGTGAACCTCTCAATGGTGCACCCCGAAGACATAGGAGAGTGTTCGGGTCTCCTGACACTCCGCCCGATCTCCCACAGGACCTGCCTCGTCAATCCTCGAGGCATGAAAGGAGACTCATCACTCGCAGTCTCCTTGGAGCCACTTTCCAAGTTATTATCCTTGGGCTCCATTCTAAAAACGATAGGAACCTATTAGTATTCCTACAACACATACAGTTAACACAATTATCTACAATTAATCATATTAACTACCACCTCACAGGTCCATGTTTGTCCTATCACATCGACATGAATATCATCAATGGTTTTCCGTGATTTTACTGAAATCGTCATTCCAGGAAAAACACAGAACACCGCCAACGAGTCCCTGTCTACCAACAAAACAACCCTCGACCTACTCTACCCATTTCCAACATCCTATACTCTGGTATGTACACACAGCTATGTCTAACCAAGTCTACAAGACCTAAAAACCTGGTTAGCTCTGATACCAAGCTGTCACGTCCTAAATCCAATAATGGGACCTATGGGTGAATTAGCACCTAACCTGTCCCTATTCCATACAAAACATTCATACATAGGACAATGAATGAGGGTCCAACCCCGTGGGGTTCCCAGGCACCCTATACATATCCATATACAACTAAATATACACAACGGAAAATGGCCTTTTTATACACATCCAGTACCATACGAGAGTCTATACAAAATGAAATCCAGGTCCATAATACAAAACAAAATCGGAGTGTCAGCCAAAACCACAAAAGATCACCCGATACAGTCCTAGTACTTACCCAAGTACCTCTCGCAGTACATCGACCACTACGCACCCAAATCAAAGGACGCTAGTTCTGGTTACTCGAATGACCGAAAAAATATGTACGTGCAGTAGGGGTGAGACACCTCTCAATAAGGGCAGATACAGGTTATATTGGTGTGGCATATGAGTGTTATCATGATACACAAAACATACATATTTAAATGCAATTTCAGTATTTTCACAAAATAGTTCCAGTATAGTGCATACACGTGTACACACATGATCAAGCAACCCGGTATCGTCACACCCTTCGGCCCGAAGCCAGCCCGCATTACACGGCGTCCTCGGTACATAGCTAGTCCCAAACTCCTATGACATCGTACTGGTACAACTGGTGGATCCACACCCTTTGGTGGTCAGCCGGTAAGGCTCACGCCCTCGGATATAGAGTTGGACACTCTTGCCAAACATGACCAGTGATTTCATACGCCCTCGGATATAGAGTCGGACACTCTTTCAGTACCTAGAACAACTCGGAACCCAATTCCTATTGCATTTCAACAAAACACAACTATGCATTCTCATATAACCAAACAAACCACACCCATTCGGTAATCTAAAATCATGGTTTTTCAAATGCATACAGTTTAAACAAATCAAGGCACGGTCATCCCTATAACACAATATATTTATGGTTTTTCCAACAAAACCAGAGATGCAGCCCGTTGCCCCATTTTCCCAAAATTGTAATCATGAAAAACCTATAGTTTTACCTATTAGATCCCCCTAAATGAGTAATCAAAACACACACAAGACCGTGAACCATAGTTCCACCAAGTCCGATTTAAAAAATAACCGACATAAACTGAATCCCCTTACCTTTCCCTTAACGGCCAATCCCAATCTCTGCGACCCCTAAAAAACGAACCGAGTTCCCAAAATCTACAAAGCACGGTATAGAAGACACTCACAATCATATTCCCTATATAACTACCGGATCAAAATTGAAAACCAAGCCTTACCTTGATTTTGAGCCAAAACCCAAAAATGCCCAAAACGAAGATCCGATCCATAGAACTTGTAGAGAATCCTTCACTGATCCTCATGGTAACGTCGGATCAATGATTCCTACAATGTACAACAAAGAAATCTAGAGAGAGAGAGATTATCCATTCAAGTTCTAGAGAGATAGAGAGAGGATTTGAGAATTCTTAGCTAAGAAGTAATGAAAACTGATATTTATAGCCCTTTTACTCGATCATCCTTGTCGACGAGATAGCGCCTTCTTCGACAAGGCACTAAAGACACCTCATCGACAAGATTGTGACCTTGTAGACGAGCCTTATATTTTTGGATTCTCGAAACCTCTCGGCTTCTCCTCGTCGACGAGATCCTGCACTTCATTGCCGAGCAACACAAAGCCTTTGTTGATGAACTCTAGCGTCGTTGACGAACCTTGCTCAATTTACCACTTTACCCTTCTCTTAATTAATTAAATCCATATATCACGGTTCGGATTCTTACATTAACACTCAAGAAGAGGTTAAAAGAAATATAGATCAACAATCCCATATTTCCACAAAAGCAACACCAGAAGTGTTTCCGATACCGAAAAATTATGAGATGTTAAAATTTGGAAATATGCGGAGAAGAAATGAAGTTGTTGTTGACAATGTGTTTGCATATGCGATTGCTTCATAAATTATTAATGATAATGAGCCTGCACCTCAATCTGTAAAAGAATGTCGATATTGAAATGATTGACCAAAATGGAAAGAAGTAATACAGGCTGAGCTAGACTCATTAGCCAAACGTAAGGTATTTGGATTAGTAGTTCAAAAACCTAAGAATGTCAAACTTGTTGGGAATAAATGGGTTTTTGTATGTAAAAGAAATGAAATGATTGAAATTGTGAGATACAAGGCGCATCTTGTAGCACAAGGTTTCTCACAAAGGTCTGGTATAGATTATATGAGACCTATTTCCCTATTATGGATGCAGTTACTTTCAGATTTTTGATTAGTTTAACGATTTCTGATGGACTTGACATTCGCCTTATGGACGTAGTAACAGCTTACTTGTATGACTCATTGGATAATGACATATATATGAAAATCCCTGAAGGATTTAAAATTCCTTAAGCATATAATCCAAAACAATGGAAACTATATTCTGTTAAATTACAAAGATCGTTGTATGGACTGAAGAAATCTAGGCGAATGTGGTACAATCATCTAAGTGAATATTTGTTGAAAATTGGATATGAAAATAATATTATCTGTCCTTGTGTTTTTAGTAAGAAGATAAACTATGGATTTGTTATAGTCGCAATTTATGTTGATGACATAAACTCTAGAAAAGATCTTAACAACTGCTGACTACTTAATGAAAGAATTTGAAATGAAGAATCTCGAAAAGACAAAATTTTGTCTTAGTTTTTAAGTTGAACATTTAATAAGTGGAATTATTATTCATCAATCATCTTATGTAGAAAAAATCTTGAAACAATTTTATATGGATAAATTTTATCCATTAAGCTTCCCGATGGTTGTTTGTTCACTTGATATGAAAAATGATCTTTTTCGTCCTCGAGAAGATGATGAAGAAATCCTTGGTCATAAAGTACCATATCTTAGGGCAATTGGTGCACTCCTGTATCTTGCAAATTGCACTAAACCAAATATAGCTTTTGCAATAAATTTTCTAGCAAAATTTAGTTCTACACCAACTTAAAGACATTAGAATGAAATAAAATATGTTCTTCGTTATCTCCACGGAACATTTGATATGAGTTTGTTTAATCCAAAGGGAGTAAAGTCTGTGTTGAAAGGATATGTTAATGTTGGATATCTTTCTGATCCTCATAAAGTTCGATCACAAACAGACTATATTTTTACATGTGGTGATACTGCTATCTCATGGTGATTTATAAAGCAAACGATCACTACTACTTCTTCAAACCATTCAGAAATATTGGTAATTCACGAAGTAAGTCATGAATGTATATGGTTAAGAACTATAATCCAACACATTAAAGGGACAAGTAGATTATCACTGGAGAATGACAAGCTAACAATATTGTACGAGAACAATGCAACATGTATTGCACAAATCAAAAGTGGGTACATAAAAGGTGATAGAACTAAACATATTATTAGGACTGGAGGAGCCTATAGGTAGGCTTGATACACATGGGTGAACACCAACTTGACCCAAAAGCTTAAGCTTATTGGGTCTTGGTCCCAACCATGTATATAAGCACCCATCATCCACTCAAAATTTTCAATATGGGACAAATTCACAAGTGAAATTCTCAACAATCTCCTCCTCATTTGTAAGTTCCAACTGCTTCCCTTTTAATAGAAATCATTTCTCTTATGGGAGTAAGCTCAATTCTCCAACAGTTGCTCAAGTGGGTCTTACCACTGGCGCCTTACGTGCCTTGGATTGCATTCCACATGCCTCCAAACTAATCCTACCTCCCACGTCTTGACCCTATTCAGATCCATCCCTAGCCTAGATGATCTTTATTGGCCTTGGTCACACACTTGGTCCTTTAACTGTTAGCACGTCAGGAGAATTAGTTTCACGTCTCGACTTTTTTACGATATTGTTCACCCAAAGTTACGAATCGAACCGTCGGCTCTAATACCACTTGTTAGGACCGGAGGAGCCCATAGGTGGGCTTGATACACTTGGTGAACACCAACTTGACCCAAAAACTTAAGTCTATTAGGTCTTAGTCCCAACCATGTTTATAAGCATCCATCATCCACTCAAATTTTTCAATGTGAGACAAGCTAACAAGTGGAATTCTTAACACATATTTCACCAAAGTTTTTTTACATTCATGAACTTCTAAAGAAATGAGATGTTGACATTTGTAAAATTCGTTCAAGTGACAATTCAGCAGATCTATTCACAAAAGCATTGTCAACTTCAATTTTCAAAAAGCATGCACATAACATTAGAATGCACCAACTCAATGACATTTTTTTAATTGATTGTATTTTTTAGGGGATATATGAATATTGTACTTTTTTTCCTTCATTAAGGTTTTGTCCCATAGGATTTTCCTTAGTGAAGGTTTTAATTAGACATATTCATAGTGTATAGTCATCCAAGAGGAAGTGTTGTAAACCGTGTATATTATACATGTGGATGATTATTTTGAGAATAAGTTATAACTTTTAGTATGCGCACATAATGTTTCATTATAAAATTGACCTTTGTAATGTCAATATAATCTTTACTCATATAAAGACATGTTTTACAATCAAAATTAAGAAAAAAAATAAATTAGCAACATTTAGTTTCTGAAAAATTAGACAGCTAAATTTTTATAACTTCAAGTTTTTTAACTTTAATTTTTCTATAATTCTCTTTTATTTTATTTACAGAATAGCATATGTGTTATTGAACACGGAGAAATGTTTTTTTAACTAAAGAAATACATTATCTGCGGGACAAGGGGACGAAAATTGCCAAAGGGTGAAGCTTCTCAAAAGCGGTTTGTGCAATTGCGCTCGTGATGAGGACACCGTATCACAGAAAGACTCAATGAGACGTCTTTACTCTCTTAGGAAAACCTTTCCTCGGGAACTCCACTCCTCTTCCCTCCCCAAGATTCCGTACTCTTCTTTTTGCTCTTCCTCTGCCCCAGTTTGCTTTGCAATTCCTTTGTTTGTTTCCATTCAAATTCCCTTCCTCCAAATTCCCTCCCCATGTGGAAAAACACACAGGGCATTCTCGTACTAGTGGACAAACTCTTACATTTTCGCGCTCCCGGCCGTTCGAATTATGGCTGTTGGGCTGGGCCCACGGCCCACAAGGGCGGGGCGCGCCCACCGAATAAATGACCCACTGGGCCCAATAGCCAAACGCATTTTTCAAATTTTAAATTTCAAAATTTAAAATTCAAATTGAATTTTTTTTTTTTTTAAATCCTCGTAGACGCAGATTCTAGCATCCAATAGGAACGGACCACGTGGGCAAAAGATTGGGCCGGCCGGAAGCGTTAACCGGGTAGGATGAACAGTGCTTTCACTCATGAATGTCACGTGTCGACGACGAGCTTCAACCTCGGGTAAGAGCAGAGGATTGCAGCTCTTGTGAAGGAGGAGGAGCTTTATGTGATTCCATAAATGCCCCGAGGATTTTGGGAGTATGCGGGGAAGGAATCAGAGTCATGATGCATGAGAGAGGGGTGCTGCGGTTGGTGGTGGGTGGCGACAATATTAAAGCTGGCGCCCAACGTCTTGGGGTCTTTTGACTCTTTTGTTACTTTCCTCCCTTTGCTTGCAAGCCATGTCCTGTCCCCTACTTTGATCATTATCGAGGGATTTTTTGGTAATTATGCATAAACCTTGTGACTCTAAGGATTCATGAATAAAAAAATATTAAAAAACTACTTCGGTGGAAAGCCATGGATTATAAGTTTTAATTGAGATTAAATTTTGATAGTTAAGTAGGAAAGAGTAAAAGGACAGAATCATATTTTTTGTTAATTATGTTAAAGCTAAGGTCTTAAGTGTGACAACCCAAATAAAAATGATATTTAAACTAATAAAGAGAAAGGAAAAATATCATAGGTCTCGTCGACGAAGCCAAATTTCGTTGATGAGAAAATGTCGAGAAAGGTTTTTAAGCAGACTGAATTTCGTCGACGAGGAGTAGGTTTCGTCGGCGAAATTATTGAAGGACTTGTCGATGAATGATGTGGCTCATCGACGAACTCAGTCCTATAAATATCAAAAATCCGGTTTTTGACTTCAAAACTAAGCAAACTCTTTCCCTCTCTCTCTCTCTCTCTCTCTCCGATTTTGGACCGGATTTACGTCGGTTCGACAATCTGAAGCCACCACGACACTCTTGGGGAAGTTCTCTCTAAATTTGCTAGAACGGATCGTTGGTGGAAGTAAGTTGGAAATCATCCCTAAGTTGAAGTAAGACTTTTTAAGTCAAATTTGGTCTTACGATAGTTATAGAAAATGATATACACGTGAAAATACTAAAATTTAATAGTGGGAGTTTTCATTTTCAGGGTATTGATTAAGAAATCTTATGGATGTGAGACTAGAGTTTATAGGGGCTTTTCTCAGTAGTCAGGTAAAGGAATAAACTAAAGCAGTTATTTTCATACAAATTATTATTATTTATGAGAAAAGTTATGTTCTAGAAAGCATGTATTATATTCGTAAATTATGAAGGAAATGTACGTTTGAGAAAAATACTGCTACTATGTTAAAATGTATATATATATATATATATATATATATATATATATATATGAAATGCCAAAAATTATGATTTTAGAATGCAATATATGATTTTATACGGCAAATATGTGGTATGAATATTATTTTACGTGGAGAAATATTATGATATGATAATGATATGAATGTAGTATGGTTTGAGAAATTATGAAAAGTATATAGTACATTATGATTCTGACAAATACATGATAAAATGATTATGTGACGAATGATGTATTTATGTATGATTTCGGCACAAGGCCGTATTTACGTATGATTTTGGCACGAGACCGTATTTATGTATGATTTCGGCATGATGCCGTATTTATGAAACGTTCGGCGCGAGACTGTATTTATGAAATTATGAAAGATGATATATTATTATGTACTATATGTTATCAGAACCCAGATGTTAGTTTAGTTTATTTCAGGAGCACGGTATCGTAGTTATATATATAGATCAGATATCTATGTTCAGACTTGTGCTAACCACCTTACGAGGGGGTGGGAGATGGATAGTCGATGTGACTTTCAGTGTAGAGTTGTAGACATCCACTTGACAGTCCGGACCAGGGTGTGGTGGGCCCATCGTACTTACAGACATTTTTGACTCGGCAGTGGTCAGCCAGCCATTGTCGGGTCCTGCCTTCGGGCTGCACAACCCGTCATGGGAGATAATACATGACATAAGTTAGCTATTCATTCTAGGTATGTTTTCGGTATTATCAGATATAACAGACGATTTATGAATGATATGAGTTACTAGAAAAATATGAAAGTATATGATGATTCGGTATGTTATGACGAATGTTTACAGATATATGAAATGTATTGTATATGTATAATTGCATTATATATTCATGTTGCCACACAACTGTATTTAGTTTATTTTCCCTTACAAAGAAGTGTCTTACCCCCGAACTAAATTAATTTTTTAGGAGACCCTAAGAGACCGACAAGTCGTGACCGCCATTGAATTAGTGATATATTACCCCGTTAGGAGGGTAAGCAATGTACTAGGATCAAAATTGTTTTGGTTATGAGATCCTAGATGTATTTTGAAATATCTTGGAAAAATGTAAATAAATACAGTATTTTGGGAATGTAGATAACTCTGGTATTATGTTTTATGGTTAAATGATTAAAATTTTATACTTGCTGTTGCTTAAGTTTCCGCTGTGATTGACAGATGTCCCCATTACCCACGGGTTCGAGTCGACTTTTCTATTTATTATGTTTCATTTTATATTAAGGAATTTGAGATCGTTACATTAAGAGTATTCCAAAAAATGTAAAGTAGTCTCTTCGATCATGTTTACTAATTAGATATTAATTTTAGGAATCGAAATCGAAATAAGAATGCATGCTTGATTCCCATTCCTGACATTCGTTTTATGGTAATCTTATTCCCATTCTCATTTCATGCACGAATGAGGTTTTCTCTTTTGCTTACATTTTGATTCCTAACTCTTACTTCGGAATCAAATCCTAATTTCTAGAAACATGATAATTTATATATATATATAGATATATATATTACATAAATTTAAAAATAATATTAATATTGTGATATCATTATTAATGTCTATATTATTATATATTTAATATAAATATTAAATCATCATTTTGAATATTATAACATATAAAAATTAGAGAACAATATTAGATGTTAAAATACTACAATATACTTATGGTATGATTATTGATTTATTATATTATTATTTATATTCTTAAAAAAATATATCTATTAGTATCATCAATTATAAATATATAATAATAAATTTTCATAATGATATAGATTAGAAAAAAATATAATAGTAGATTGAATATTCATAGGCAAATATATATCATATTGTGATATTATATATAATATAGTAAAATATATATTGCATAAATATAAAAAATGATATTAATATAATACTATATACAATATGAATTATATTATAATGTTATAGCATATGAAATTTGTATTTAAATATAATAAATTACATATTAAACTATAATACTTAAAAAATATAAGATAAAATATTATCGCAACATCCCGGAGAAGGGTCCAGAATGGCGAGCAATAAATATATTAAAGTTTTAATGGAGTTGCCAGTAACCTGTTATTTACCTATGTGTGGTTTAGTTCACCTAATTACTCTCGTTGATTACCCTTTAAACTATTCCTAAGTTAAGGACTTAGTAGTCTCAGTCAACTTTTACCAGAATTTGGATAAGGAGTTCGATTATGCAAAGGGAAGATAATAGAGTCCCCTACAACCCTGTTTTACGAATAGTATCTAATTAACTATGATTATCCCTAAACTGAATTTAATGGTCTTTAATTAGATCCTTAATAAATAAATAAAAAACATTGAAAATTTTCAAATATATATATAACATAAGGTGCGATTTAGGAATGTCAAATAAAACCTCTAAAAGAGAAGATCTTATTAAATAAATTCCCCTAAAAAATAATATAGGTGAGGTCTGAAACACCTTTTTACCCTTTATTTAATCATTAGGATGCATGCACGTCAAATTGAATATATACAGATAATAATAATAAAAATTCATCAAAATTTGAGTAAAAAGAGTCTTTAAAACATTTCAGGTTTTTCAAAACATTTTAAGAATTTTTCTAAAATTTTTCCAAAATTTATTTTGCAATTCTCTCTTGGATTTTTAAAAGACTTTTTCTCTATTTTATTTATTTTTGGTACTTTTATTTTTCCATTTTTTTGTTATCTAAGTCAAAATGACTCAAATAATTTATATTTTTTTTTCTAATTTTTTTATATTTTTCTAATTTTTTTCAAACTATAATTTAATTATTTTCCTAATTTTAAAATAATTAAAAATTAATTCTTAAATTAAAAAAATGAACCGACAGTTTGAGATAGGTCAAATCAACTCAACCAATCTGAGCCAGGTCAATAAGTCAACTCAGGTTGACTTGAGTCAAATCAAGTTAACTAGGTTGGGAAAAGGGCTGTCACAAAATAAAACACAAAATCATTACATATAGGACAAAATATCTAATCAAGTAGCTTCCAAGTTTGCTATAGTGCTCTATTGTCAATGGTGTCTTTTATCTTTCTCATCGAGACAAATCTTTCTTGGATAATCCTGTACATTTTTTTCTTCATAATGATATAACTAAACTTCTGATTTCTGAAGATCACATTGCTTCTACCCCTCCAAATGGTGTAAATTGATAAGAAGTAAATATGCACTGGGTATTTGTTTTCAAAGAAGAACAATTGTATTGTAGCACACACAAAACTACATAGTTGTGTGTAGAATATATACAGGATTTACAAGCACTAATTCTACAAGTAAATGCTAAAAATAAGGCTAAGAATCCGATCAGTTACAAATTTTAAAAATAGAATCAAAATTCAAAATTCAATCTTTGATTTGCTTGTTGTTAGATCCGTGATTGTTGCTTGATTTACTGCTTATTTGATCTTCACCGGGATTTGATGAATCTTCCTTTATACGCCCTAGCAAGATGGAGGTATCATCGGCTACTCCAATCTTGTTTCTGAGAATTTCTGTACATGGCGTTGATAAAGGTTTTGTGAAGAGATCAGCAAGTTGATCTTGAGAATTAACATGATGGACATTTAGGGTACCCTTTTGCACAATGTCAAGAACAAAATGTAAGTCAATCTGAATATGTTTCATCCGTGAATGCTAGACAAAATTAAAACTCAATTGGGTTGCTCCTAAATTTTCACATAACAGTTTTAGGGAGGTTGGAATAGTGAAGCTGAGTTCAGAAAATAAAGAGAGGGGCCATAATGTTTTAGAGGCAGCGTTTGCAAGTGCTCAATATTCAGCTTCAATTGATGATCTTGCGACGACCCTTTGTTTTTTGGAGCTCCAAGGTATAAGGTTAGAATCAAGGAAGCTTATCTAAGCTGAAGTTGTTTTTCAATCATCAAAGTTACCTGCCCAATCAGCATTGGAGTAGGTGGTGAGATTTGGAGATGAACTCTTCTGGATGTGAATCCCATGAAAAATAGAATGCTTCAAGTATCGAAGCAGTCTTTTTGCAATTGTCTAGTGAGTTGTTCTAGGTTTATGCATAAATTGAGACAACTTATTCATAGCAAATAAAATGTCCGGACGTGTAAGTGATAAATATTGCAGGCCACCAATGACACTTCGAAATTATGAGCTATCAACTGACGATGTTCCATCAAGTAATGTAAGTGTAGTGCTTGTGGACAGCGGGGTGGTAACATCTTTTGCACCTTGCATATTGGTCTTTGTCAATAAATCTCTAATGTACTTGTGTTGGGATAGGAAGAGCCCTTTTGTTGTTGGGATAACCTCCATACCCAAGAAGAAATGAACTTGGCCCAAATCTTTTAAAGAGAACCGATTGCCAAGTTGGGTAATAATTGATGAAACAAAGGTAGAATCATTTCCTGTGATAACCAAATCATCCACATACACCAAAAAATAGCAAATAACAGAGTTGGATTTGCAAATGAACAAGGAAGAGTCAGCTTTGGAATTATTGAAACCAAAATCTAGAATTGTTTCTTTTAGAGCTGAATACCATGCTTATGGGGCCTGTTTAAGACCATAAATCGTTTTCTTTAGCTTGCAAACATGGTTAGGTTTTGTCTCATCTTTGAAGCTCGGAGGTTGGACCATGTATACATTCTCAATCAATTTCCCATGCAAGAATGCATTATTGGCATCAAGTTGTCTTAAGGACCACCCTTGTGTCACTGCAACTATTAAAACAGTCCTAATAGTGGCTAGTTAATTAAGTCTCGCCTAAAAGCGACCAATCGACCCATCCACTTTTTGTTTCACCCGAAACACCAATTTTCAACCTATAGGAGTACAGTGTTTAGGTGGAAAGACTAGATCCCATGTCCAGTGTCTCATTAGAGTTGTGAGCTCTTTAGAAATTGCTTGTCTCCAATGAGGCTCACGAGGTGCATGAATCACACAACTAGGTTCAATAGTAGGGGGAATTGGGTGTTTTGTGACCGCATAAAATTGTTTGGGTTTATATATTTGATTTATTGACCGAGTGACCATGGAATTCTTTGTGGTTAGGAGACTCTCGGAACAGGGGATGACTGTGAGATTTCCGTGTGAGATTGGGGCAAGGTAATGTCTTGGTGCATAGATGGGTAAGAACCCTCAGTGTGATGCATAAAATTGGGACTAGGGCATGACAAAGATTCTAGAAAATCTAAGGAAGTATGCAAAGGATGATCAAAGGGATTACCTCAAGATGATGCGGAATTGATGACACGATCCGACGACACACTCGTGGGTGGAAGAGAAGCAGAGAAAGGGTTTTGTGTCTCATTGAAGGTAACATGGAGAGAGATGTATATTTTGCTCGTAGTTAAATCAAGACACTTGTAGGCATTCTGGGTCTGAGAATAACCTATGAATAGACATGAGTTTGCTTTTGGTTGAAGTTTGTTTGTGTTGTAAGGTTTAGTAAGTGGGAAAAAAAGACAACCAAATTTTCCTAATTTAAGATAATTTGGTGGTTGTTTGAATAAGGCTTCAAATGGAGATTTATTTTGAAACACAGAAGTGGGTTGTCGGTTAATGAGGTAAGCGGTTATGGAAAAAGCATGAGGCCAATAGGACTGTAACGCCCCAAAAATTCTACTATATATATATATATATATATATTCCACATAATAATAATAATAATAATAATAATAATAATAATAATAATAATAATAATAATAATAACTCTGATACTAGAAAACATAAACTAATTCAACCCAGACCCCCCCAAAGGAAACTAGGGATATACCTGTCCATATATACATGAGAACTATGCAGCAGAACCCATGATTTATTCAACCTTATATACAATACCAGAGTTTTACTGTAACCAAAATACATATACATCCCAAAAAGGACGATAAACATCCTAGGGTTATACCCCAAAAATCTATCATGATCTCAACCTAACTACTTACCCTTCAGACAGGGTAGCACAATCAGCCTCATTTATCTCAGAGTTCAGTCCGCTAGTCTATTTGGTTTTCCTAAAATGTTTGTATTGTTGGGGTGAGACACCTCTCAGTAAGGGAAACAGACTAATATCAGTGTGTGACAACATGAGTATTATTGTGTTATATACATATACTATACATAATAAATTGTATTTGATAAATAAATAAAATTTGTACATAGTTTAACTACATTTGACAAGTCAGGTAAAACTATTCTATATAAATATGAATATATTGTAAATCAACATAACATACTGTATAATACTAAATTTTTGTATGCATATAAATCATATGCTATATCTGTATATTACTGAAATATACCCCGGATGGATAATTGTATATCATGAGTTAACCCCGCATGATTTGAGTTGTGTGACTCGTGGGTTGGACTTAACTCTGGCTCTCCTATTAGGCTAAGTCAAACATGACATAACTACGAATGATTGCCCACTCAACCTGGTCCGCCCATCCTACTCTCCACAACACTTCTTGGGTTGGCACACAGTGGGTATCCTACTATTTGCAACACTTCAGGGCTAATCGGCCTCCGACCCAACACTTTCTAAATAGTGTGGTTGCACTGTCGGCTAACACCAACTTGGTCCGCCCATCCTACTCTCCGCAACACTTCTCGGGTCGGCACACAGGGGTTACACTATCTGATCTGGCTAGCTAGCTACGGTACCGTGCTCATAACAAACCTAGTCCATCAAGGGGAATCATATAGTACATTTCTTATGATACATAACTGAAACATATCTCATTTCATATTTCTGCATAAAATCTGTCATATCATAATTTTTGAATAAACTGTTATATATATAAATCTGTTCACGGCATCTGTGCCAGCTGAATAATCACGACATTTTGGCTGACTGAATAATTATGGAATCTGCGCCGGCTGATATCATAATATACTGAAAATATAATTTTTGTACTGTTTATAGTTTTTCTAAAAATTATCGTCAAATCATGCTTGTTCTGTGAATTCATAAAATATTCAGACATATCATTATTTACAGTAAAATTTATACTCATACTACACACAAGTGAGTACTACTCTGTAATATATTATCTAACCCAGAAAAACATATTTTTCTGACAAAATAATATTAAATATATTTTTTTTCAAGGTTTTCTCAATTCAACATTAGCATTTCCAAAAACTATACTAATTCATATATATATATACCTTTCTGAATCAAATATTGTATATTCAATGATTAATTTACTGAAAATACCTGACTTAATATATCCCCTTACCTGTTTCTTAAAAAGCCTGTTGAAAAACCCTAAACTACGCCCACGACGTTCAAAACTCCAAATCCTAAAATCACATTATCCCCAATTCAATCAACTCAACCCTAGTATATTTATCATCTAATACATTTCCTGGGTCTACATATTCCAAATAATCATTTAAACCCTAAAATAACTCACTTATCCTGATTCTTGGAGTGGTGCCCAAGGACCCCAAATCAACAATCTGTTCCAATCAACTTATATAGAATCACCTTTAGATCATCGTGGTGGGTTCTTGATCGTCGAAACAGGCTTAAACGGAGCTGAAATCGAAAAGAGAAGGGGGAGGAACAGTAACCTAGAGAGAGAGAGAGAGAGAGAGAGAGAGAGAAGGGAAAATGTAATCCACGCTGAAAATTCAATTTTTGGAGCTCCAAGGTATGAGGTTAGAATCAAGGAAGCTTATCTAAGTTGAAGTTGATTTTCGATCATCAAAGTTACCTACCCAATCAGCATTGGAGTAGGTGTTGAGATTTGGAGATGAACTCTTCTGGATGTGAATCCCATGAAAAATAGTATGCTTCAAGTATCGAAGCAGTGTTTTTGCAGTTGTCTAGTGAGTTGTTCTAGGTTTATGCATAAATTGAGACAACTTATTCATAGCAAATAAAATGTCCGGACGTGTAAGTGATAAATATTGCAGGCCACCAATGACACTTCGAAATTATGAGCTATCAACTGACGATGTTCCATCAAGTAATGTAAGTGCAGTGCTTGTGGACAGCGGGGTGGTAACATCTTTTGCACCTTGCATATTGGTCTTTGTCAATAAATCTCTAATGTACTTGTGTTGGGATAGGAAGAGCCCTTTTGTTGTTGGGATAACCTCCATACCCAAGAAGAAATGAACTTGGCCCAAATCTTTTAAAGAGAACCGATTGCCATGTTGGGTAATAATTGATGAAACAAAGGTAGAATCATTTCCTGTGATAACCAAATCATCCACATACACCAAAAAATAGCAAATAACAGAGTTGGATTTGCAAATGAACAAGGAAGAGTTAGCTTTGGAATTTTTGAAACCAAAATCTAGAATTGTTTCTTTTAGAGCTGAATACCATGCTTATGGGGCCTGTTTAAGACCATAAATCGCTTTCTTTAGCTTGCAAACATGGTTAGGTTTTGTCTCATCTTTGAAGCTCGGAGGTTGGGCCATGTATACATTCTCAATCAATTTCCAATGCAAGAATGCATTATTGGCATCAAGTTGTCTTAAGGACCACCCTTGTGTCACTGCAACTATTAAAACAATCCTAATAGTGGCTAGTTAATTAAGTCTCGCCTAAAAGCGACCAATCGACCCATCCACTTTTTGTTTCACCCGAAACACCAATTTTCAACCTATAGGAGTACACTGTTTAGGTGGAAAGACTAGATCCCATGTCTAGTGTCTCATTAGAGTTGTGAGCTCTTTAGAAATTGCTTGTCTCCAATGAGGCTCACGAGGTGCATGAATCACACAACTAGGTTCAATAGTAGGGGGAATTGGGTGTTTTGTGACCGCATAAAATTGTTTGGGTTTATATATTTGATTCATTGACCGAGTGACCATGGAATTCTTTGTGGTTAGGAGACTCTCGGAACAGGGGATGACTGTGAGATTTCCGTGTGAGATTGGGGCAAGGTAATGTCTTGGTGCATAGATGGGTAAGAACCCTCAGTGTGATGCATAAAATTGGGACTAGGGCATGACGAAGATTCTGGAAAATCTAAGGAAGTATGCAAAGGATGATCAAAGGGATTACCTCAAGATGATGTGGAATTGATGACACGATCCGACGATACACTCGTGGGTGGAAGAGAAGCAGAGAAAGGGTTTTGTGTCTCGTCGAAGGTAACATGGCGAGAGATGTATATTTTGCTCGTAGTTAAATCAAGACACTTGTAGGCATTCTGGATTTGAGAATAACCTATGAATAGACACGAGATTGCTTTTGGTTGAAGTTTGTTTGTGTTGTAAGGTTTAGTAAGTGGGAAAAAAAGACAACCAAATTTTCCTAATTTAAGATAATTTGGTGGTTGTTTGAATAAGGCTTCAAATGGAGATTTATTTTGAAACACGAAAGTGGGTTGTCGGTTAATGAGGCAAGCAGCTGTGGAAAAAGCATGAGGCCAATAGGACTGTAACGCCCCAAAAATTCTACTATATATATATATATATATATATATATATTCCACATAATAATAATAATAATAATAATAATAATAATAATAATAATAATAATAATAATAATAATAACTCTGATACTAGAAAACATAAACTAATTCAACCCAGACCCCCCCAAAGGAAACTAAGGATATACCTGTCCATACATACATGAGAACTATGCAGCGGAACCCATGATTTATTCAACCTTATATACAATACTAGAGTTTTACTGTAACCAAAATACATATACATCCCAAAAAGGACGATAAACATCCTAGGGTTATACCCCAAAAATCTATCCTGATCTCAACCTAACTACTTACCCTTCAGACAGGGTAGCACAATCAGCCTCCTTTATCTCAGAGTTCAGTCTGCTAGTCTATCTGGTTTTCTTGAAATGTTTGTATTGTTGGGGTGAGACACCTCTCAGTAAGGGAAACAGACTAATATCAGTTTGTGACAACATGAGTATTATTGTGTTATATACATATACTATACATGATAAACTGTATTTGATAAATAAATAAAATTTGTACATAGTTTAACTACATTTGACAAGTCAGGTAAAACTATTCTATATAAATATGAATATATTGTAAATCAACATAACATACTGTATAATACTAAATTTTTGTATGCATATAAATCATATGCTATATCTGTATATTACTGAAATATACCCCGGATGGATAATTGTATATCATGAGTTAACCCTGCATGATTTGAGTTGTGTGGCTCGTGGGTTGGACTTAACTATGGCTCTCCTATTAGGCTAAGTCAAACATGACATAACTACGAATGATTGCCCACCCAACCTGGTCCGCCCATCCTACTCTCTACAACACTTCTTGGGTTGGCACACAGTGGGTATCCTACTCTCTGCAACATTTCAGGGCTAATCGGCCTCTGACCCAACACTTTCTAAATAGTGTGGTTACACTGTCGGCTAACACCAACTTGGTCCGCCCATCCTACTCTCCGTAACACTTCTCGGGTTGGCACACAGGGGTTACACTATCTGATCTGGCTAGCTAGCTACGGTATCGTGCTCATAACAAACCTAGTCCATCAAGGGGAATCATATAGTACATTTCTTATGATACATAACTGAAACATATCTCATTTCATATTTCTGCATAAAATATGTCATATCATAATTTTTGAATAAACTGTTATATATATAAATCTGTTCACGACATCTGTGCCAGCTGAATAATCGCGACATTTTGGCTGACTGAATAATTATGGCATCTGCGCCGGCTGATATCATAATATACTGAAAATATAATTTTTGTACTATTTATAGTTTTTCTAAAAACTGTCGTCAAATCATATTTGTTCTGTGAATTCATAAAATATTCAGACATATCATTATTTACAGTAAAATTTATACTCATACCACACACAAGTGAGTACTACTCTGTAATATATTATCTAACCCAGAAAAACATATTTTGCTGACAAAATAATATTAAATATATATTTTTTTCTTTTCTCAATTCAATATTAGCATTTCCAAAAACTATACTAATTCATATATATATATATACCTTTCTGAATCAAATATTGTATATTCAATGATTAATTTACTGAAAATACCTAACTTAATATATCCCCTTACCTATTTCCTAAGAAGCCTGTTGAAAAACCCTAAACTACGCCCACGATGTTTAGAACTCCAAATCCTAAAATCACATTATCCCCAATTCAATTAACTCAACCCTAGTATATTTATCATCTAATACATTCCCTGGGTCTACATATTCCAAATAATCATTTAAACCCTAAAATAACTCACTTATCCTGATTCTTGGAGTGGTGCCCAAGGATCCCAAATCAACAATCTGCTCGAATCAACTTATATAGAATCACCTTTAGATCATCGTGGTGGGTTCCTGATCGTCAAAACAGGCTTAAACGGAGCTGAAATTGAAAAGAGAAGGGGGAGGAACAGTAACCTAGAGAGAGAGAGAGAGAGAGAGAGAGAGAGAGAGAGAGAGAGAGAGAGAGAGAGAGAGAGAAGGGAAAATGTAATCCACGCTGAAAATTTGATTTTAACATATATATATATATATATATATAGACTGTTGGCCACGTGTCCTCGTCGACGAGACACGTGTACTCGTCGACGAGTCATAGAAGGGCGTTCATCGATGAAGATAGTGAGTTCGTCGATGAATTCTTAATGGTCTAAAATTCTTGCTCTCGGCTTCTTCTCGTCAACGAGCGCCCTGCGCTCGTTGACAAGTCTTTACTGATGCCCCTTTTCAAATTTCTTTTCTTCTTCTTTTCTTTCTCATTTTCCTTTTTCCCTTAATATTTTCATAATTAAATTTTCTGAATCTCTACAAGGACAAGGGGAGAGATGCATCATGTAAAAGAGTGAGACCCGTTTCAACTAAATGATGATGGCAACGCTCGGAAACACCATTTTGTTGTGGTGTGTGAGGAGCAATAGTATAGTGACTTATTCTATGAATAGAGAGATATTGTTTAAGCGCAATATATTCGCCACCATTATCTAAATAAAGACTTTTTATTTTTGTTGCAAATTTTGTTTCAACGAGATGCTTGAATTGAGGAAAAATACTACTCATACTGGATTTTGTCACCATAGGATAAAACCAAACGATCAACCAAGATTAAAAAAAATCGAGACCCATCAAGACCAACTAGGTTAGAAGGTCCCCAAACATCTGTGTAAATAAGATCAAGTGGTGCACGACTTTGGAGACTATTTGAACGAAATGGTTGTTTGTGTGCTTTATTAATTGAGCAAGAGGTACAAAGATGAGACACTTTATCTTTGTTTATTGGAAGCAAAAAATAACTAACAAGACACTCAACAATTTTTTTAGACGGATGTCCTAGGCGCTTGTACCAACCATCGAGCGATGTCCGTTCGTGCACATTTGCAACCATTTTGGAAGTAGCGTCCGGAAACATGTAAACACCATTTTTGCATTCACCTTTGAGAAGGACCGCCCCCATGATCTGATCCTTCACAATAAAAAATGTGGGATGGAATTTCACACCACAAATCTCAATCTACATAGCCTATGCTCGAGACTTTTTCCTCCGTAGTTTTTCACCAACCATCTCCAATTTTCCAGTCTGCGAGCCGTTTAACCAAGGTATATATTACACTTATCTGCCCAGCTGACAGCCAAATCATGAGTGAAGGAACACTCAAAATAGAGGTAATCACGTGAATCTAGGACTAAACTGCAAGAGGGGCAAACTCCCTCATGTATTCTGTTTGTACGCATAAGTCTCCTTTAAGTTGGCACTGAGATCCATAGGTCGATCGATATTCAGCTCTGGTGTTAGGTCTGGGTTCCATATGAAGTCTGTCCATATTACCTTATCCCCCTTCTCTCATAAAAAAGTCCCACGCATTTTTGTATGTAAATTGCCCATTGTTCCAAGTCAAATCATCAGCCATCCCCTCTACAACTTCATGGTAAAAATATTCCTTCTGTTCCCAATATTCCAAATTTCCTTTACTAGTGAAACACCTCATTAGCATACCAATATTTTTCATTTATGTTTGAAATGAATGTTGAAATTCCAAAAAATAGTTAAACACAATAAAATGGTAAAAATGAAAAGCAAAAAAAGTTGAAACGAAATGTAAAAAATCAAATTTTAATTCAATATTTTGGGACATATTTGAGATGTTAGCTCAGTAGTCAAAGTTTTTTTAGGTGGCGAGACTAATGATTTGGGGCCCTAAATACAAACGTATACAAGCCAGCATATTATCTGTTTTATATTAAAATGCAATGACGTCGATGCCCCTATCCCAAATAAAGTAAAACTTGAGAAAAAAAATGGTAAAGATGGGAAGCCAAAAATCTAAATATAACGGTGAAAGAATCAATATTTAATTAATATTCAAAATATATTTAGATTACTGAATCGATAGAGGTCAGACTTTGAATGATTCAAAAATTAAATATTAATCATGTTTAAAATAAATTCGAGAGATTAAGAAAAAGGATTATTGTTTGAATTACTTATGTATGATCATAGTCATATCAAACTAGATCCGGGTATGTGTTCATCAATCAAAAGATTAAAATGTTCAGAATTGCATGATTATGAAAAAAAAATATTGCATTTTTATTTTTTAAAGAATTATAATAATATAATACCACCTTATTATTATTATTTTAATTTTGTAACACTTTGTATAACAAGGTTGGAAAACTATTATTGTTGTCCAAATTATATATATAAATATTTTGCAAAGTTAAAAGTAATGTGACATTTTTATAAAATAAATTTTCAAGATTAAAACCTTATTTATGCAAAAGATGGAAAGCAGAAAAGAAAGAAAGAAAGGAAGGAAGGAAGAAAGTACTTTTATTTATATAGTGAATTTTTATTTTCAAAGGGAAAGAAGAGGATATTGAACAAGGAATAGTATATTTTGATTTAATTAATTAATTTAATTAGCCGATAATCTTTGCTAACTTTTGGCTTGGAAATCTAAAACTAATATTATATTTGTAAAATTGTTTTAATTTGTCAAAAGTGGCGAAATTATCGAGAGTTAATTTGTGTTAAAAAAAAAAAAAGAATACTTTCAATTTCTAACGTGAATAATTGATTATTATGCATTTAAAAGTCTACTAATATATGCTTTATCTTTATGCAAATTACCAATTTTGTATATAAAGTCGACACACTGTTAAATGCATAATGCGAAATTTTTTTGATTTTTTTTGAATTTTTAGTTATTTTTCGTTTCTTTTGAAGACAGAAGATAATTTATTAAGACAAGCAATATTTTTTTGAATATGTTAGCCACATTTGTATTGCATATATTACCGTCATTCATTAAATGGATCTTATCATTTAAAGTGTATAAAATCCATCACATAAACATTATATATCCTATATATGTGTAAACAATAAACTAAAAAAATTTCTTACTAGAAAATCGAAATTGTGATAATATATATAATTACCCATTTATTATTATTATTATTATTATTATTATTATTATTATTCCACATTTATTATTATTGCCATGTTAGGAATCACATGACAAGAGTATAATTAATCCTAACGTGCAATCAATTTAATTTAACAAGCTAAAAAATAATAATTACATATTGCAATGGTGAAATTTTTCATGAAATTATTTTTTATTATATTTATTTTTGTTAAATATTATTAAAATAATATAATTTAAAATGATAAAATATCAAAATGTTAATTATGAGAAAAAATTAATTTTTATTTTTTACGTATGATTAATTTGCAACATATTTTATTTTTTTTCACACTTTCTTTAACCACTAAATATAAAAGTAAACTAAAAACTATTACCTTGCATTTGAAAATTTGATTTTCAAGCTTTAAATTTAGATTTATGTACATTTTGATAAAAAAAAATTATAAATTATACTAAATTTTATTAAGTCCAAGACTTGAGATTGACATTTCCAAACAATTGCAATGAAAATTAGATGGAACTGTTTGCATGAAACTTTTTATGGGTGGAGTTTAAAGTAGGGGTGACAAAACGGGTTGAAACTCAACAGGTGACTTGTGACCCGTCCATTGAAATCGAGTTTGAGTTTAATACAAAGTGACTCGTTTATAAACGGGTCAACCCAGACACGACCCGTTTATAAAACTAGTTAGGCGGGATCAGGCAAGTGACTTGTTCAAAAATAAAATGGAATGTTTTTTTTTTACAATGTCATCTTATATGAAATGTTTAAAAATTTTAAAATAAATAAATTATATATTTTAAACGAAAGATTCGTTTATTAAACAAGCGGGTTTGAATTTGCATAATACTCATCCATTAATAAATGGGTTAACCTGAACCCAAATCTGTTAACCCTGACCTGTTTATGAACTGTCCGAACTCGACCCGTTAACCTGTTTTACCACCCCTAGCCTGGAGGGGCTGCTGATTTTAAGTTTCAAATTTTTGATAAATTAATATTTGTAAATTGAGAATAAGTATATAATAAAAATATAGGAAAAGAAAGAGGGAGAAAAGTCGGGGCAAGCAGCCAAAAAGAGGAGCGGTGACCGACACGGTGGGCAAATCCACGTAAATTTGGTCAAAAGCCAAAACCTTAAGATACCTTCAAATTGCAAGGGTGAGGGTTTGGGAAAAGGGGCGATGGAGAAATAATCAGAAGGGTAATTTTTGTCCTTGTTTTTTTATTTGGTTGCAATATTATAAAATTATTTGCATAGTGTTTGGAAGCACGATTTTGATATTTTAAATTTAAATTTGAAAAAATTTAGATAAATTTTTATATAATTTTATATTATACCTTATCCAAATTCAATATAAATCTAAATCGAAAATCTTTACAAATATAGGATTAGGGTCGATTTAGTTACCAACAATAATTTTATTTTATGTTTTTTAAAACGATAAAAATGATATACTATTTTTTTTTTCATTTTATAGCATTTACATTAAGTATTTGGAAAAAGACAAAATAATAATTGGGTTTCATATATAAATTTAAGAATTAAAAATAACGTTTTATATTTCTAAAACCAAAAATATAAAAATTAATTTTCATAACTAAATCATCTATCAAAATTTAAGGCACAAATAAAGTAGTGGCATGAAAAGGGTAAACAATTAAGACATGAAATGAAATAAAAAAAAAATCTGAATTCATTGAGGAAGTGTGATATCTAATTAAACCCACAAAATAAATATGTTTCAAAATTTAGATTTTGATGATGGATTGTGAAAATGAATAGAAATAATGTAATTTTATTCAATTAAACTTAATGAATGAGAATATAATTTAAAAAGAAACACAAGAGAATAGAAAGAAAGAAAATATTTTGGTCATGTTTAGTGGAAGAAAATAAATTTTTTTATTTTTAAATATATAAAAATTTAGTTTGTTTTTATTTTTGTAACTTTTGTGCTTAAAATGTATTTCATTATTCATTTAAGCTCTATCATTTCATTTTTGGAAAATTGATTTATTTTTAATTTTAAAATAAAAATAAACAAGCTTCCTCATTTTTAAAATTTTTAAAATTTGTATAAGAAAGTTGCAAAATATCTTTTTATTAATTTCTAGATTTTTAATTTTTATACAAAATTTTTTAAAAATAAAAAATAAAAATAAAAATATTTTTTACAATTAAATTATTATTATTATTTGTTTTTTGGGGTGGTGGGAAAGAGTTTCAGGCGTCCAACCTGGGTTGCTGTTCTAAAATTCTAACCTTCCCACTGGAACTGACCGAGACCCAGCCAATCTCGGAAAAGTTGGGCCTCTCTCTTCCCCTTCCTTTCATTCAATTATTCTTTAACCAGTCAGAATGGGCAGAGGGGCAGTTCTCGTAAACTTCCTACACAAAAAATTAAAGTTAAAATATTTAAGAGGGAGGGGGTAGCGTTCTTACACTACAGCGTATGGAAAATGTAAATTTGAACAGCAGGGAAGAGCGGAGGAAGACAGAACGAGAGAGAAAAGGAGCGGAGAAAAATAATAATACAGAAAATGAGAAAATATTAAAGAAGAAGAGGGAGGGATAAAGATAAAGAAGAAACGGGCGGTTTTAGAGTTTTAGTATCAACCCCCCAACCCACGCACGGACGCTTGCCTTGCTTGCCTTTGATTTCATACCCAACACCCCCCCCCCCTCTCTCACCTCCTCGCTCTCTCTCATTCAATGCTTTACCCAACTCTACCCCCCTCCTTTTTCTTCCATTTCAACCCCTCCTCCTCCTCCTCCTCCTCTGCATCCCCCTCTCCTTCTCCTCCTCTTCCTTCCTTCTCCTTCCCTCCCGTTCAGGTAATTGATTTATGAAATATTTCCCAGACAAAAAATTACAAACATGGTGCTCTCAATTTTTCAGATGAAGAAGAGCGTTTATTAGTATTATGTGTATATTTAAAACTTCATGTGTGCGTGTATTGTTTTTATTACTATTATTGTTATTATTCTTGTGTTTTCGGTTTAATATGTAGTAAGAGTATGGTGGGTGTTTGTGTTTTAGGCCCAAGGGGAAATGGAATGCGTGGAGAGAGCGTTGAAGAGCAGTTTGAGACCGGCGATTGTGGCCAAAACGACCCCACAACAGGGATTTCTCGATGATTTCTGGGCGCCCACTGGCCAGACTGGTGCTGCTTCCGTTGACGAATTTTTCGTCGACGACCTTCTTGACTTCTCTAATGGAGGCGTCGCAGATGGGTCTTTGAAGGAAGAGCCAGAGGAGGAAGAAGAAGACGAACAAGGAGTCCACAGAGGCTGCGCCTCCCTTTCCCCAAAACAAGAGCCAACGGAGGACTGTCATAATTACTCTAAACTCAGCACCAGTTTTGCTCTCAAAGACGAGTTTGGCTCTCTTCCCGCCGGCGAACTTTCCGTTCCGGTGTGTATGCCTCTCTGTTTTTTCCTTTTTCCCGCAAAAAAGAACGGTTTTTGGGACTTCTCCGTTTTAAAAATAAAACGGTTTTATTCTTGGGATGTCTTTTGCGTTGTGACTGAGAAAAGGAAGCATTTTTACAGGCGGATGATTTGGCGGACCTTGAATGGTTGTCTCATTTCGTGGAGGATTCTTTCTCGGAGTACTCTTTAACGTACCCCGCCGGAAACTTACCGGAGAAACCCAGGAATCACAGGGAAAAGAGGCCTGAACCCGAAGCCCCAAAACCCTGTTTCGCCACTCCTGTCCCGGCCAAGGCCAGGAGCAAACGGGTCCGCACCGGCGGCCGGGTTTGGTCCTTGGGGTCTCCTTCCGGCACCGACTCGTCCTCAACCTCTTCATCTTCGTCCATGTCCTCGTCCCCTCCGAACCCCTGGCTCGTCTACGGAACTCAGACTAACTCGGAATCGTTCAACTCGGAGCTAAAGCCTCCCACGAAGAGGCAGAAGAGAAGACCGGCAAACGAATCGGTCGGCGCGACCCAGCCACCACGGCGGTGCAGCCACTGCCTGGTTCAGAAGACGCCGCAGTGGAGGACTGGTCCGCTGGGTGCCAAAACCCTCTGTAACGCATGCGGGGTTCGTTACAAGTCGGGCCGGCTCTTGCCCGAGTACCGACCCGCCTGTAGCCCCACCTTCTCCAGCGACTTGCACTCGAATAATCACCGGAAAGTGCTGGAAATGCGGCGGAATAAAGAGATTTCCGGACCAGAATCCGGCCTGGCTCCGGCGGTTCAGAGTTTTTGAAAATAGAAAATTGGGTAGGGATGGGGAACGAATAGGAGGGGAGGAGGAACCGATTAGGAGAAGACCCGAATAGAGGCGGGTTGGGGCCGGGTTATTGTCGGTTGGAGTGTACAATGTCATGGTGGGTGGGCAGGGAACGGATTGGGGCCATTTTAATGTACTTGACCCGAACAAAAAAAAAGAAAAAAAAAAGTTAATTTATTTTCTTTTTTTATTTTTATTTATATTTTAATATTTATATCTAAAAATTTGTCCTGAGAGCAGTGTCTGACTCTGGTCACTCAGTGTTTGAAACGCTTCAACCTTTTTTTATCGAAGGCCGTTGAAAAGCGAGAAGGGATGAGGATGAGGAGGATGGAGGGGGTTTCTAATTGGCGGGTGAGGCGTACGTGCTCCGTGCAATCGTCACCGACGGATTGGGTCTCGACGGGATGATGAGATTTTGACGGTGAGGATTGAATTGGAGGGATATTTTCGTAGTGGGACCCATCAATACCTCACTATGTACCCATGAGTTCACAGCATGCATGCGCGTCACGTGGACCACCTTATTTGTTAGGAATGGGTGGACTTGGGCTTTAGAAATTGGGAAGTGGAAAGTCGAAACTACCCACTACCTAAAGGTGGGGTAGGGCGTAGGGGTGGGGGAGTAATCTTTTCATGAAAAAGGTTATAGAATCTTAAAGCCTATGGTATTGGTGGGTAGAGTGGAGTGGAGTGAACCTTATATCATATAGCTATAGGGGTAGAGAGGTAGAGAAGGTCACCACTAATTTTGGACCTCAACTCGCAAAAATTTGACGGACAAAAATATTTTTTGTTAGTAACTCTTACCGGTTCATGTGATCCATGATAATAGCATTGATGGTTAGTGGCAAATTTTAAATTTAAATCAGATGTAATATAAAAATATATTAAGTTTTGTTCGAATTCATTCAAATTTAATTCATAAAGTATATGTTTCCAATCCTAATTTAAGTATTTTTCATTTTGAGAAGTTTCTTTTTTTGACTTTTGCATTAGTACCCTTGTTTTGGTTTTAAATTTTTTAATGATCTCATTTGGGCACATAATTACAATGGGACATGCTTCAATTTTGCTGAAATTATGAAGGAAATCTTAGCAAATATAGAAGCTCCTGAGATTGTGTTTGAAGTACAAACGGCTACACTATGCTTCTTAGGGAAGTAAAAAAGGTTTTAAAGAAAAATTTAGCAGAAAGACTTGTGCTCTTTGTAATTGTACAAACTATGAGTAAGTCTACATTGTTTCTTTAAACAATTGAGAAATTGGAGAGGTACATTAGAGTTTAAAAATGACTTATGATATGGTGTGATTTTTTAAAGATATGTCAATGTTGGGAGTATGCATTAATTTAGATTTGGATTTATATAAAATTTGAATGAAATTTAGTATAATTTTATGATGCACATTTTTTCCCAATTAAAATATCAAAATATCAAACTCTAGGCTTGTTTGGAAAATATTACGAAAAGGAATGAGAATACAAATGAATCTACTTTTTTTTTTTTTTTATGTTTAGTTAAAAAGGAAAGTAAAAAGGAAAATAAAAAAAATATCTAATGAATGAACGAATCTTTATTATTTTTAATCATATTAGAGCAAATTTCATTTTTAATAGTATTGATATTGAGAAAAAATATAATGGCTAATAACTTTTCTTTTTCTTTTTCGGTCCCATTTGGAACTTGGAAAACATTAGCGAAAGAAAAAGAAAGGAATATTTGAATGAGTCTATAATTTTTTTTTTTTTTTTTGGTTTGATTATGAAGGAATTGAAAGTGAAAAAAATAAAATAAAAAAAACTAATTGGATGAACAAAAGCTTGATTTTGCACATTATTGGCATCTAATTTTTCTTAATTTTAAATTATGCAATAACAAATTATTATTTTTAATAATATTTATTATAGAGGGAAAATATAATAAAATATATATATATATATATATATATATATTTTCAAATAAAATCTTTAATACAAATATGCTCATAATCCTTCATCCAGATGAATTTTAGAAACATTAAAAAAAAAAAAAAGAGGAAAATTTAAGCATGAATGGGTCACAAAAGTTTCGTGGAGGCAATCAAATATGAAGGTGGTGATGGACGGCAATCTCCCACCCATTTTCAACTACTCTCTCTGTATATAACGTCTGCGTTTGGTGCAACGAGAGAGAGAGAGAATGATGAGGTGCATATATCTATATATATGCTTATGTGTGATTGTGTCTCTGCGAGGATTAATTGTGGAGTTGTGTTAAAGTGCTGCATGCGATGACCTACGGAGTGGGGGGCAATTGGCTGAATTGATATATAATTTATATTTGGAGGGAACATGAAATTTGATCATGAAGATGTCGTAAGGATAGTTTCACTGTGATGTTGTGATACATCCAAATAATATATGTGTTCTTAAACTCAAAATGTATGATTATTAAATCCTTATTAGTTACTTTTATGCGAACAATAATTTTTTGAGATATTTTTGTTTTTGGTAAATGCTAGTTGAACAACAGACCTCCCCCGATTTTTTGATGGGTAAAGGGGACACTCAGTCAATGGTTGTGACTGAAACTCAGTGAGTATTTAAACACTATCAATTTATTTCACAAAAACTGAATTACAGAAGAATCAAAAACACTCTCGCTCATTGACTATTCACCCTCTCTACACCATATTACATTGCACACACACACACACACACACACACACACACACACACACACACAACTATTTATAGCAGATACAAAAACACAATAATCAACAAATGCTGCTAGTAGGTGAGATTGGTGACCGTCGTTCAACAGAAGTGATTGGTCGGTAGCCGTCATCAACCATTGCTGCCACCGTCCACCGTCAAGTTTACTCTTTCAACATCCCCCCTTAAACTTGACTCTCCTAACTTTGTCATTCAGAGCATTGTTTTCCGTTTTGCAAAAATATCATGCCCGAGTGGCTTCGTGAAAATATCAGCAATCTAATCATACGTTCTACAAGATATCAATTCCACTTCTTTATTCTTGATATGCTCATTGATATAATGATATCGAGTATCAATATGTTTGCTTCTTTCATGGTAAACTAGATTATTGGCAAGTGCAATCGCTAATCGGTATTCGATGTAAACTTTTGTGGAATTATCATCTTGAAGAAATCCTAGATACTTCAGTACATTCCTAATCCATATATCATGACAAACAGTTGAGCTGACAGCAACATACTCAGTTTCACATAATGACAAAGTTACAATGGGTTGCTTCTTCGAAGACCATGTAAACGCTGTATCTCCCATGAAAATGTGAATCTCGTCATGCTTTTTCTTTCATCAAGATCTTTTCCCCAATTGCTATCTGAATAGCCGATAAGTTTGCAATCACTTCTTGATAAATAGAACATACCATCGGTGATGGTACCCTTGACATATCGGAGTATCCTTTTCACTGCATTTAGGTGGGACTGGTCAGGAGTCTCCATGTACCTGCAGACAAGCCCAACTCCATAGAGTATGTATGGTCTGGTGCACATCAAATACCTCAAGCTTCCAACCAGAGTCTTGAAATATGTGGGGTCAACATCTCCTTCCTCATTCTTTCTCAATTCCAATCCCTTTTCAACCGGAGTTGTCACAGGGTTGCATTTGTCCATCCCAAACTTCTTCAGTACTTCTTTTGCATAGTGGCTTTGGGAGATGAAGATTCCCTTCTCGCTTTCCATGACTTCTATGCCAAGGAAGTGAGCCATCTGGCCAATATCCGTCATTTCGAATTCTTTGACCATGCTCCTCTTAAAAGCGGCAAATATCTCTGGATTGTTGCCGGTGAAGATCAGATTATCAGCACATAGGCAGGCTATTAGGATGCTTCCATCTGTCTCCATCTTTATGTATAGCGTATGCTTATAGGGACACTTCTCAAATCCATTCTACTGGAAGTAGTCATCAATCCTCATGTTCCACACACGAGGTGCTTGCTTCAAGCCATAGAGTGTTTTCTTCTTCCAGAAAATCATTCAGAAATGCTGATTTCACGTCCAGCTGGTAAATCTTCCATCCATTTTGTGCTGAAAGTGAAATTAGTAATCTGATGGTTTCAAGTCTGTAAACTGGGGTAAAGATTTCTCCATAATCAATCCCTTCTTTCTACTTGTAGCCTTTGGTGACAAGTCTTGTTTTGTATCTCTGAACTTCTCCTTGAGCATTCTTCTTGGTCTTGTACACCCATTTCACCCCAATAGTTTTGTGGCCCTTCGGGAGATTTGTCAATTCCCAAGTCTTGTTCTTCTTGATGGATTGAATCTTCTCATCCATCATTATTCTCCATTTGTGTTCTTCATTAGCTTCCTCAAAACTAACCTGGTCGCTAGTCAATAACAGATAGTATAAAGTAATATACTATTCTATTGGTTTTTGTAGTTTCATACAGGTCAACTAGATTTCGAGCTCCTCTAGGTCTCATGTCTAAGATTCCACGCACTATTGGTGATAGAGCTTCATTCCTCTGTGATGAACCATGTGAAGGTGTCTGTAGCTTGAGAACTTGTGAATCGATAGCCACTTCTCTTCTCTATGTAAGTTCTTCTCCTTTAAGTGTCAATTCCGCATCTTTGGAACATTTAGCCTGGTCCCATTTCCAAGATTCATTTTCTTCAAAAATGATATTCCGACTGTGAAAGACATTCTTGTTGATGGGATTATAGAGTCGATATCCCATGGTTCTATCACCATATCCAACAAGGATACACTTATCTCCTTTATCATCCAGCTTTGTCCTTCTTGCTTCTAGGATCTTGGTGTAGGCTATAGAGCCAAACACCCTAAGATGACTCACACTAGGCTTGTGAGTACTCCAGGCTTCATGTGGTGTCTTTGGATCGAGACTCTTTGTAGGACACCGATTGAGCAGATAGATTGCACATGACACTGCTTCTGCCCAAAAACTCTTAGGCACATTCTTATCCTTTAACATGCTTCTGGCCATGTTAAGGATTGTGTGGTTCTTTCTTTCAGCTTTACCATTCAACTGGGGAGTGTAGGTTGGTGTGAACTGTGTTTGAATCCCTTGCTGCCTAAGGAATTCTAGGAAAGCTTCGTCTTTGTACTCTCCTTCTTGGTCGGACCGGAGTGACTTGATGCGGTAGCCACTCTGTTTCTCCACAAGAGCTTTGAACTCTTTGAACTTTTCAAACACCTCTGACTTCTTTTTTAGGAAGTAGCCCTAGGTCTTCCTGCTGCATTCGTTGATGAAGGTGAGGAAGTATCGATTCTATCCATTTGAAAATGGTCTTAGTGGACCACATACGTCTATGTGTATTAACTGGAGCGGCATGGTAGATCTTCAGTCAGCTTGTTTTCCAAAATTGTTTTTGTGTTGCTTGCTCAGAATACAACTTTCACATATTACATTTACATGGTGGATATTGGGTAAGCCTATCACCATCTTATTGCTTTCCAATTGTTTCAAACTTTCAAAATTTAGATATCCATACCTTAGATGCCATAGCCAGTCTTTGTCTTTGATGATAGCGCTAAAAAACCTTGGCGTATCATGTTGGATGGCGAGCGAAAACATTCGATTCTTTGCCATTTGTACTCGAGTAACAAGCTTTCCTCGAGCGTTTGTTATCACCATCTTCTTATCACTAAGGCTAATTCGGTAGCCTCTCTCCACGAGCTGTCCGAGACTAAGTATATTAGTCTTCATGGCTGACACATAGTAGACGTTGGAGATGTAAGCATAATCTCCGGACTTCTGTTTGATCAAAACATCTCCTCTCCTTCGGACTGGGATTTTAGAATTATCGCCAAAAGAGATCTCCCCCTGAACTTTCTTATCAAGTTCAAAGAATAGGTTCTTTCTTCCAGTCGTATGGTTGCTGGCTCTAAAATTAAGGTACCAAACACTTTGGTCCTAGGGAGTTGAATTGTGTGCCATCAGCATCAATGACTCTCCATTTGCATGTTCAGTTTTGGCAAGGTTAGCCTCCTCACTACCTTTTCTTGTTGTCGCCCCCAACACTCAATGCTATAGTGTCCATATTTATGACAGTTGTAGCACTGAACATTTCTTTTATCTACGTTCAGGCGGTTATTGTATTCCCCTCTTCTTCCTTGTCCTCTGCCTCGTGGAACATAGTTCTATTGATTGCGTCCTTCTCTAGTGGGACCTCTTCCGCCTTTGCCACCTCCTTTGGAGTCAAAATTTCCATAATTTCTTCCATGGGTTCCTCGGCCTCGTCTCTTCCTTGCTGTGACGTCCCCCCTTTGTCGTATCTATCTGCAGTGAGGGAGAACTTCATTTGGAGGGCTAACTCCAGTACTTTTTCATCCCTCATTTTGTTGACTTTCTACTCATGGGCTTGGAGTGAGCCCACAAGTTCTTCTACGGACATGGTTTCCAAATCTTTTGTTTCTTCTAGGATCGCAACTATATAATCATATTTTGGATCTAGAGATCGCAAAATTTTCTCACAAATTCTCTCGTCTTTGAGAGTCTCTCCATTTTTTCTCAATTGATTTGATACTACCATAACTCGTGTATAGTAGTCAACTATAGATTCAGTAGATTTCAATTTTAGGGATTCAAAATTACCTCGTAATGTTTGAAGACGAATCTTCTTTACTTTGTTTGCACCTTTTTGTGTTCCCTGGAGAGAGTCCCAAACTTCTTTGGATGTCTTGGCGGAGGCGATGATTTCAAACGTGGCCTCATCAAGGCCTTGGTAGATTATGGACTTCGCCTTGCAATCCTTCTTTCGATCGGCTTGCAAGGTCGTTCTTTAAGCATCTGACATAGCTGCTTTGGCTTCTTTTGATGGGCTTTCTCTGTACCCATCTTCAATGATGTCGATGACATCCTGAGCACCTAGAAGGGCTCTTACTTGAATCGACCAGTTGTCATAATTCTCCCGGGTCAATTTTGGAATGACTGCTTGGGTAGCACCATTCGCCATTGAGTTTAATATATAAAAACAAAGAGATGGGGGATGATTTTTGAAAATATGATGCCACCAATGTGTTCAGAAGGTCAAAAATCCTTAGGAACTGGTTTTGGGTTGCAAAGAACTTGTCCAAAAATCACTGAACCGGCTATAGGAATTTCAAGTGGTTTTTAAACAAGCTCATTTAACTTAACGACCGTGTTAACAGTGTTAATTCTCACCTTTGCGCCACGTGGTACCTTCTGCGCATGCCGTGTGTCGGCGGCTAGACGTGGGTCGGAAGGCGGGTCGGGTTGCATGGATGGAGGCGGTTGCGGGTCGCTGAGCTGGGTCACGGATCAGGTGGCTAGGTCCAGTCTCGCCAATCGGGTGAGGAAGACGCGTGCGAGGCACGTGTTGTCGCCTGTAGGAGTCTACGTCAGTGTGTGCGGCGCGTGAGAAAGGCGCTGACAATGTCGGAGGTGCGTGTGAGCGCATGCAGTGCTTCCTGAAGTTCGTTTGAGATGTGGTGTTCACCGTTGGAATCATCTCGACGTGAATATCACAATGGAATGCTCAATTTTGGATTTGGAGCAACTTCAAATCTGAGAGAAAATTGAATTTTTTTCTCTGTTTGTCTCTGTTTGGCGGATTTTAGTATTCGTGGACTCTCTGATACCACTGATGGGTGGATGGAGGGGACACTCAGTCACTGGTTGTGACTGAAAGTCAGTGAGTATTTGCACAATAAACACTATCAATTTATTTCACAAAAACTGAATTACAGAGGAATTAAAAACACTCTCGCTCACTGGCTATTCACCCTCTCTACACCATATTACATTGCACACACACACAACTATTTATAGCAGATACAAAAACACAATAATCAACAAATGTATCTGGTAGGTGAGGTTGGTGACCATCGTTCAACAGAAGCGGCTGGTTGACAGCCATCGTCAACCATTGCTGCCACCGTCCATTGTCAAGTTTACTCTTTCAACTTATTTTATTGGGTATTAAGTGAGTACCCTAAGTAGTGCTCAAAGACTGGCTTTTAACATCTTCGAGGGGTGTCTTGGGCTTTTGTGTAGGATTAGGAGCCCCATGGATGATCCATTTTAGAATGGGATCACGCAATACTCTTAACTTGAATGTTTCAATGTTCATGCTTGTTGGTCGTCAGTTATTCAGTTGAGCGGTTTCATGCAAGACCTTGGTTGTACTGAGGGATAAGAGTTGCCTTTAGTGTTAGTGGAATGTGAGTTTAACTCCTTTATAGTTCGAGTTTGGCTTTCTTATGGCAATCCGATCAAGGGCTTTTGAGCTTGCTAAAAAAAAAAAATGGTTTTTTTAAATTATATTTTTTTATAACCCACAATATTTTGTCGTAAAAAGTCACTACTTACGATGGTTTTGCAAGTGTAGTATAGATAAGTATATTATCCACAATAGTTCTAAAAAGGGTCGTTAACAAGTAGAACATTTACAATTGCTCCTAACATCATCGTAGATAACATATTTTTTGATGGTTCTTGGCATTGTAAATCCCAAAAAAATTAGAGGGAATGTTTCATTTTTTGCAACGATTCTATAACATATTTACGGCTCTTTTTGAAAAGAGACGTAGATAATATATTGTTAACGACCACTTGTAGCCGTCGTAGAAAGCCCCAAAAATGTATGCACCTTTTTCCCCAAAACCTCCAATATGTGAAAGCCCTCTTGGCAAGTCTAACTATTCATTGTCTCTCTCTCTCTCTCTCTCTCTCTCTCTCTCTCTCTCTCTCTCTCTCTCTCTCTATCTCTCTCTCTCTCCCTCTCTTTCTCACTGTCTCTCTTTTTCTCTTTTTGCCTCTCTCTATCTCTCTCTCTCTCCTCATAGGTACTCTAAGAAGAATAGTGTGTAAGACATTAATTGCCTCAAATAAAATTATGATCATATTTATTGAGGTAATATGAAAGGTCTTTAATATTAAATATAATATTGTTATCATAATTTACAATAATAATATCTCGGAATATGAGAAGTCTATAATTATGATAAATTATGTATATTAATTAATCACTTGATGGAAGTGATGAATATATAAAGGAGGCTTGAGACTGGTCCTATCTCAACCTAGAATAACTTGTGTTAAGATTTCCATCAAATTAAGATAGAGTATGAGGAAGCGTAAGGTTGTGAGATAAAAACACAGTCTAAGAATATATGCTTGGAGGCTATGGATCAAGGTCTGATTTTCTTTTAACAATTGTTGTGTAGAATTATGAGTTTCGAAGGTCCTTAAAATTAAGATGTATAAATCATTTTTATCGTGTGTGTTTAAACTTACATGTGGTATTAGAGCCAAAGTTGTAGAAACTCATGATTTTCGATTATGATTAAAGGTTCATGTTCCATTAATTTTAGTTCATGAATCAAGGCACAGTAACCTTATGTTTTTCTAAGGTATAATGAAGTAAGTGTGGTACGCCTTGGTTAATAAAGTCTTACGATGTCGAATGTTTGTTGTGATAGTAAATATATATATATATATATATA
The DNA here is from genome assembly GCF_029873635.1 of Malania oleifera. Classification (NCBI taxonomy): domain Eukaryota; kingdom Viridiplantae; phylum Streptophyta; class Magnoliopsida; order Santalales; family Ximeniaceae; genus Malania; species Malania oleifera. The sequence continues at coordinate 40,197,222 of NC_080417.1, forward strand.
TATATATATATATTAAAGTTATTATGTAATTGAGTGGCTGGAATAATTTTATAATTATTTAAGTAAAAGAAATGTTATTTCTGAATGTATAAATTTATTCATTTTGTGATGCATAATACGAATAGGCTCCGAAAGTTATATAACTTTCATGACTTGATCCGTGAAAATCAATAGGATATATAATGTTAATGCATGCTAACATGAATCTGCTAGCATTCTGCCAACATTTTTATGTTACTCACAATATTTTAACATTGTGATGTTATAAAGTGTTTTGATTTTAATCACCAAAGTGATTAAATCATTAAGTAAAATTCTCATATGTTTGATACTAGAATGATATTAAAAATTATTATAAGACATCAAGAATCACCCAAAGGTCGATTAATTGTTCTTATAGTATAAGAATAATGATTTGGTAATATTATTATGTATTATTCTTTTGTCTATTTATCCAAAGTTAATATATACTTATAATGAGTACATATAATGTTACCAAAGTATTTAATTAGCATCATTTTAAAGTTCTTTATATTAGTGTTTCTCCAAAGGAAAACATTAATATATTTATATTTGTAATCTTATAAATGTTTCATTCCAAGCATTAAGTATGTTTAATTCTTGCAGTATCTATGCTTGGATCGTTACACTTGCATGCTTCATCTGTTCCAATTTTTAATGGGTTGAATTTTGTTGATTGGAGTGAACAAATTTAATTTCACCTCGGTGTATTGAATCTTGATTTGACACTCTTAAATTATCAGCTTGCTGCTATTACTGACTCTAGCAATGCTGAAGAAATAACCTATTATAATAAGTGGGAAAGATCAAATAGATCAAGTTTGATGTTTATGCGAATAAGTGTTGCAAATAACATCAAGACGGCTATTCCAAAACTAAAAGTGCCAAAGAGTTTTTAAAGTTTGTGGGAGAGCATTCCCAAACAGTAGATAAGTCTCTTGTTGGGACATTAATGGGTACGTTAACCACCATGAAGTTTGATGGTTCACGTACTAAGCATGAGCATGTTATTGAAATGAAAAATATTGTAGCAAAACTTAAGAATTTGGGAATGGATGTGAATGTAAATTTCCTTGTTCAGTTCATTTTAAACTCATTATCGAGTGAGTATGGAGTTTTTCAAATGAACTATGACACCATGAAAGATAAATGGAATGTGCATGAGTTGCACAATATGCTAGTTCAAGAGGAAACATGATTGAACAATAAAGGATCTCACTATATTCATTATGTGAACAATCAAGAAGTTGAAAAGAAAGTAAAGAAGCATGGTGTTGGCCTAATAAGGCTTACAATTCTTATTTTAATGATAACAAATCATGATGTGTTTAATGTGGTTCAAGTGAAAGTTTTTCAGGAAAAAGGCAAAGCTTAAAAGGAAGTGACAAAGCTCAAAAGCATGAGGAAGCTTGTAGAGCATAAGGATTAAAGATAATTTGGTGAAAGCTTAAAGAGAAGATCAAATACTCAAAGATGATGGAAGAACAAGATTGAAGATCAAAAGATCATTTTTTTTAAGGATGTTCTAAATGTAAGTACTTCAAGTTAATTTCAAATATAAATTGAATTGAAACTCTCAAAATATTCAGAAATATATTTTTATACTCTAAAGAATATTTTTATAATCAATGAAAAGAAAGGGTTTTTGAAAAAGAAAAATCTTTTGAAATGAAGAAGGGTCAGGTGACTGTCATATTATGGTAGACGACTACCAAATTAAGTAAGGGATTTTTCAAAGAGACAGTAGCATGACAGGAGACTGCCTAAACATGCCAGACGCCTGAGTGAACATGCCAAGCGACTGCGTTGGTTTTGGCAGGCGACTTCTAGTGTTCTGTGTTGTGAGTTTATTCTATGACAGGCAACTGCCAAGTCATGGCAGGCGACTGCCACTCGAATGTTGGCTTAAAAACTCTCAATGGGAAGATTTTTTAAACAAAGTTTTTGGACACTATTATTTAAAAAAACTTGGAAACTATTTCAAGGAAACTTTGGGGGTAAGGAATTGTTTTTAAACATCTATAAATAGCCCCAATCTTCAAAGGTTTGAGACACCCAAGCAATTTTCAAGCAATCAAAGTTCTCAAAGGCTCTTAAACCCTCTTGTGTTCAACTACTGAAGTGCTACTGATTCAAGCTCCGAAGCAAAGCTTTCAAAGTCAGAATCTTTCATATTTTGGAAGATATTTGGTGATTCATATTAAGTATTGAGCTTCAAATTCTTTTATATTTGAATTACTTTGAAGTATTATTGTGCTGAATGTTGTACTAACCTACTTTGCTGTGAGAGTGTTTTCTTGTACACAAAATCTCCTCATCTTGATTCTTATTCATAGACGATTCAGGGCTGTAGAATCATTGGACCAAACGAGGGAATATTGTTTGGAGAGGCAGACTCTAGCCTAACGGAAGGAGTGTTTGTAATTGGTATTTTTCTACCCGTCAACGGAACTAAACTTGTGAATCCTTTGGTGGTTTTCCAAAGGCGAGGACGTAGGCTTGGTATAAGCCGAACCTCGTAAAATCTTGTGTTCCTCTTCTTCCTTTCTCTTTGCTTTTTCAGCAAAGACTTATAATCTGCGTGTATGTTTTCAAATTGTTAATTCTGAGTGTTTAGTTGTTAAATAGACTGGAGGATAATTTGTTTTTGGTTTGATCATCATTGATTGCGGAAATTGAAAGGGACTACGTTGGTTGATTAATCTAAACTTATTAATCTGAAAGTTTGTTTAAAAGCTAAACATAAAGAAGACTTGTGAGTTTGGAATAAACACAGGGTTTACATAAATTCAGCTTGATTTACTATTCATTACAGGGCTATTGAGACAAAGATCGAATTCTTGATTATCTTGATTAGTTGTGATTGAATTGTTTTATATTTACTTATTGTGGTTGTTGATATTAAAAAAATAATTAAAATTGAATTAATCTTAAAAATTCCAATTCACCCCCCCTTTTGGGAAGCTATCCTAATTTCACATGGAAAGGGCAAAGGATCTTTAAATGACAATGTATCCTCTTCCCATATCCAGAGGAAGGTATCAAGTAAGGACAAGTGTCGTTTCTGTGGGAAACCTGGACATTACCAGAAGTACTTCTTGAAACGGAAAGCTTGGGTCGAAAAGAAGGGTAAGCCTAATGCTTATGTATGTTTTGAATCAAATTTAGTTGAAGTTCCTTATAATACTTGGCGGATTGATTTTGGATGTACAACTCATGTTTCTAATATGATGCAAGGATTTCTTATAATCCAAAACATAAACCAAAATGAGAAGTTTATCTTCATGGGGAACAGAATAAAGGTTCCAATTGAAGCTGTTGGGACTTATTGTTTAATCCTTGACACTGGTTATTGTTTGGATTTCTATGAGACTTTTTATGTTTCTAGTATTTCTAGGAATTTAGTTTCATTATTTAAATTGGATGTTTCTGGATACACTTTTAATTTTAATAAAGGATGTTTTAGTTTATTTAAGGATACTAGTATGGTTGGTTGTGGTGTGCTTTGTGATGGTTTATATAAGTTAAAACTTGATAATCATTATGATGAAACACTTTTAACCTCGCATCATAGTATTGGCACTAAACGAAGTTTAGTGAATGAATGATTTTCTTACTTGTGGCATAAATGGTTAGGTCATATTTCCAAAGAAATTTAGGAAAGATTAATAAAGAATGAAATACTTCCAAATTTGGATTTCACTGACCTTGACATTTGTATAGATTGTATTAAAGGAAAGAAGACAAGACACAAAAAAAGGAGCCACAAGGAGCACTCATCTTCTAGAAATTATACACACTGATATATGTGGACCCTTTGATGTAAATACCTTCAGTAATGATAGATATTTTATCACCTTTATCGATGATTTTTCACGTTATGGATATGTCTACTTGCTACATGATAAACCTCAAGCAGTAAATTCTTTGGAGATTTATGTAAATGAAGTTGAAAGACAATTAGACAGAAAGGTGAAAATTTTTAGATCTGATAGAGGAGGTGAATATTATGGAAGGTATAACGAAACTGGACAACTTCTCTGGTCCATTTGCTAAATTCCTTGAAAAACATGGTATTTGTGCTTAATACACAATGCCAGGTACACCCGAATAGAATGGTGTATCAGAAAGGCGTAATAGGACTCTCATGGATATGGTTAGAAGCATGATAAGCAGAAAGTTTTTACCCATTTCGTTGTGGATGTTGAGAGTTATGGTGTGATCCAAAGAGGGGGGTGAATTGAGATTTTAAAATATTTTACTAATTTAAACTTCACCAATTCACCACATTAAATCTCATTTAAAAATTAAAGCATATATGAAAAATAAGAATGACAACAAATAAACATTCATACACATGTGGAAATTAAAGTGCATAATTTAAATGCTAGAGAGAGAGAGAGAGGGAGAGAGAGAGAGAGAGAGAGAAGATTTGTTATCGAGGTTCGTGCAATCTTGATTAAACGATTTTCATTCAATTAATAGAATCATTCCTATAAAGCACATATGCATCAAAATACAATATTAGATCATTTTATGTTCATAAACCCCAAGAACAATCCATGTCATCTTATAGTTCTATAAAAACAGGATATGATGTTCATGGTTTTCTTCAGAGCCCGAGGACTCAAAAAAAAAAAAAAAAAAAAACAATGATGATATGTTGCATATGATTCTTCAAGAATGTTACATTAAAGCTCTCATTTTCTAATGATGGGGCTTAGCTCCCCTGTATATTAGCATGCACACATGAATGCATTTTAAGTTTAAGGATGATGTTCATTCAACAGACATTCATCATATGTTCATCCTTCAAGGGATTTTAGCATGCAACAAATATTAATCGTTTAGCACACATGCACGACATATTACATTTTAATCAGCACTCGATAGCCAATCAAGATTATACTAAAAGTTATGCAATAATTGTGCAGTAGGGGTTTATCATGAAAATACACAACTCTAATGAGTGTGTGAGATGAAAAACTACACCTATGTCATGCAATTTTTCACAGTTACATGGACTTGAATTTTATACCATGATAATTAACCATTTAGGTCCTACATGAAGTTCATAACCCAAGGATTAGGTCCAAATAATGTCTATGAACTAGAATTTCCTAGACTTAAAGAATGTGCATAATTTAGGACACTTTAGGAAAATTCAAGGTATTATTTAAAATTGTGCATGTTTTTCAATTTGGAATATAGCATTAAGGATTTAACATGCGCCAACTTATTTAAATAATTTGCAATCATTTAAAATTATTCATGAAGTTCAATCAGCATGTAACATTCTAAGTGACCCCTTAAGATTTAAAATACTAGGTTAAACATGCATGGTCACTATACTAATACTACATAAGACTTATATAAGAATTTATAATTATTATTTTTTTAAAAAAAAATCTTATGGAGTCATGATTTTGGTTAACTAGCCAACATGAATGACTAAATACAATTATTTGATTTCAACATGCAAAGGCCTAGTCAACTACTAACATGCTTTTTACAAAATCTGCATCATGCAAATGGCATTTAGGACAAGCATGCATTTCAATATAACATCTAACAAGTAATGGATAGTAGCATTAAGCTCAAATAAAAAATCATGCACAAATAAATCATCCATCAAATATAATTAAACTTTAAGCAAAGAATGGATATTTAGAGTTTAGTGCAGCTCAAACAAGAATTCATGTCAAAAATCTCCTATCCATTAGATAATATAAACATTTAGCGAAGATGGATATTGACATTCAGTTCACACAAAGCATCCAATATAAATGAAATGATAAACTATTTCAAATAAGCACATGACAATTAATTGCATATTGGATGAATTTTTAAATTTGCTACTCCCCCTCAATTATGCAGCCCAAGCATTAAATTTTTATGCTCTCAATTTTCATTTTTCACTTCAAAAATTTAGTCAAGGCTCTAGATTTTCAATAACATAACAATAGTTTTGAGTTCTTGGGCTTGACAAATTTAGCCCCTTTTACATTCAACTCATTTTTCAAAGAAATTATATTTTCAATAAATATTATTTGGCAATTTATTCTTAGATTTAATCTAATATTTTCAACTAAGGGGATGAGCTTCAAATTGCATTTGAAAATGTTTAAATATTTAAGCTTCATAATGAGTTTAGGGTCAAATGGCATATAGTACGATGATAAATTCCCTATAGCTAAATTATTATGTGATGGACAAAAATATGCTATATTTAAAATATTTAAACTTTAAGCATATATATAGCATTAAGACATAAAAACGCATATGTCCATTGGGAGTGGATTTTACCTAAGCATGTTATAGCCAATATTTTTATAACCAATCATAATAACTGATATGCCCCAAATATACTAGTTCTAAAACAATCCATATACCATAATAGAGTATTAAGGAGCAGTCACGATCAAGGCCATTATTGCCCAAGGGCAGCTGTTCTTGAGGAGTCAACTCCATGCACACCAAAGAGATCCACACCCGTGCCATTAACAGCTATCATTAGCTCCTTAAAGGCCAGAGCGATTCACGCCCATGCCATAACTAGCCAATAAATGGCCATACCCCCTTTGGCCACTATAAGAAAGGACACGGGGAAGAGGCCAAGGTAAGTCATTCAATGCCTATTCTTACTGCTGCATTTAGCCTCTTTAAAGCATTTCCCTTACTTAGGAATTTGAGTAATTTCTCGGAGTACACCCCGGAACCTCCAAGCCTTTTTCCTTTTCTCCTTTTTCAGGTCAACGGAAGTCAGAGAGTAGTCCTGCTGGTCACTACCGATTTTATCTCGCAACCACACGCAGCTCTAGCTCCAGTCTTGCCATAGGAAAAGAGTCGCCCCAGTCCATTCACTCCACACCCACACAAGCTTCAGGAGTCACTAGGGAAGAATTCCTTGCCTTCCAAAAGAAAATGGAGAATATGTTCAACCTACTCTTACAGAAAAAAAGCTAGGAAGGCCATGTCCCCCACCAACAACAGGTGAGTCCCAATCCAACCAAGAAAGTAGATAAACCAAAGGAGAGTGAGGAAAAAAACCCACCTGCCGACCTTTGAAAGGTACGAGGGTTTATTCGACCCGATCGATCACTTGAAAACCTTCAGGGTGTTAGTGCAGTTGCAAGGCGCTCCCGACACCATCATGTGCCGAGTTTTTGCAGCAACCCTCAAAGGTAGTGCCAGGGATTGGTACTGGACCCTGTGACCTAGATCGATCGATTCCTTCTCAGATATGGAGTAGTAGTTCATCAATCACTTCCTCAGTAGTCAGAGAATCGTAAAAACATCTGCTCATCTAATGAGCATGGTCTAGGGAGAAAGGGAGACACTAAAAACGTTCATGCGCCGTTTCAACACTACGACCCTGGAGATCCACAACCTAGATATAGGGGTGGCTTTGAAGCTCTGACCACGACCCTACAGTCCAGAAGCTTCTTATATTCTTTAGGGAAGAAGCCGCTGATTGATATGGGAGAACTGATGCCCCGAGCACAGAAGTACATCAACATGGAAGAAATGATGGATACTTGGGGAAATTGAATCGAGTTGAAAAGGAAGGGTAATAGCCGGGGATGGGAAAAACTTCTAAACCCATGCAGAGACAAGAGACCAGTACGCTGCACGCCAACTCTAGGACGAGAGGGTAATCCAGTAAGTTCTTCACCTATACACCACTAAACACACCGCGGGCGGATGTGTTGATGCATATAAGGAAGAAGGAATATGTCTCGTGGCCAGAACCTATGTGAACCTCTCCATACAAACGGAACATGTCCAAGTTCTGTCAATTCCATAGGGATCACGGGCACGATACAAAAGAATGTATTCAGTTGAAGAACGAGATTAAAGCCTTGATATAAAAGGGATACTTGTCGAGATTCATAAAGAAGGGAGATCGGCAAGGGGAACCTTGTGAGCAAAAGAGACCAAATGGGGAAGAGAAGGAAGAACAAATCGTAGGAGAAATCGCGGTGATCTTTGGAGGATACGCTAATGGCAGAGACAACGGAGGTGCACTTAAAAGATATGCTAAGCATGTACTCTCAATAGAGATAGGAGAACCAAGCAGCAAAAGGAAAAAATAAGATGATGCTATCGTCTTTGATAGCAAAGACGAAGAAGAAGTGCAGAAACCACACGACGACACACTAGTAGTCTCCCTGCTGGTGGCAAATTACAAAGTGAGACATGTGTTGATAGATAAAGGGAGCAAGACCAATGTTATGTTCTGGTCAGTGCTTGAGGGAATGAAGATCGACAGAGAACGACTCAAACCAATCTCAACCCCCCTGGTTGGGTTTGGAGGGGATGTAGTTTATCCCGTGGGAACAATCACACTCTTGGCAACAATGAGGACGACCCCACAAAAAAGTTACTTCCCTAAAGGAATTCCTGGTGGTTGATCGACCATCAGTATACAACATCATACTAGGTGGCCCCTTGCTCAATGCAGTCTAAGCCGTAACATCTACGTATCACCTCAAGATGAAATTCCCTACTCCGCATAGGACAAGGGTGGTCAAGGGAGATCAAGCAGCGGCTCGAACTTGCTACGTAATGGCTCTAAAAGGGAAGATGGAAGCAAGGGAGACCTTAACTGTAAAAGACCTAGAGGTGAGGGGAGAGTACTCTCAAATTAGCACGTTGGATGAAGACATCACATGCGTACCCCTAAACGGAAATCAGGAGAGGTACGTGTAGATCGGGAGTCGCCTACCCGACACTTTGAGAGTAGAACTAAGTGGGCTACTGAGTGAGTTCGCAGAGGTGTTCGCTTGGTCGGCTGAAGATATGCAATGTATTGACCCTGTGATCATAAAGCACAGGTTGTAAGTAGACCCCAACTACAAGCCTGTAAAGCAGAAGAAAATGAGCTTTACGATGGAGTGAATCAAGGTGATTGATGAAGAAGTGACGAAGCTGGTGCAAGCCAAATTCATTAGGGAGGTCAACTATCTAGAGTGGTTGAGCAATGTGGTTCTAGTAAGGAAGCTAAATGGGAAGTGGCAGACCTACATAGATTTCACAGACTTGAATAAGGCATGTCCGAAGGATAGCTTCCCTCTCCCTCGAATTGATCAGCTGGTGGATTCGACCTCTAAACATGAGCTTCTCAGCTTTATGGATGCCTACTCGGGATACAATCAAATCCCAATGCATTGAACTGATGAGGAGAAAACATCCTTTATCACCAAGAGAGGGCTATATTGCTACCGATTTTGCTCTTCGGATTAAAGAACGCAGGAGGACCATACCATAGGTTGGTGAATAGGATATTTAAAGTTCAGCACGGGAAAACTATGGAGACATGCGTAGATGACATGCTGGTGAAAAGCTTAAAAGCGGAGGAGCACTGCAAAGTTCTGAGGGAGACATTTGAATTGTTGCGCAGGTACCAAATGAAACTAAACCCTTCAAAGTGCGTGTTTGGTGTCTCTGCAGGGAAACTTCTTGGTTCATGGTGATGTATAGAGGGACAGAAGCCAACCCAAAAAAAAAATAAGGGCACTGCTAGAAATAGAGGCCCCTCGAACAAAGAAGGAGATCCAAATCTTGACAGGAAGGATAGCCTCCCTCAACAGATTTGTCTTCTGCTCGAGGGACAAGGGTCTACCCTTCTTCAAGGCACTAAGGAAGAAAGGATGATTTCAATGGGGGGAGTAGGGGAGTGAAGCCTTTGAACAGCTCAAACAATATCTCATCTCTCCCCACTACTAACAAAGGCGAAGGCAGGAGAAGACCTCTACTTGTACATAGCTTTAACTCCACATGCGGTCAGTTCGGTCCTAGTCCGAGAAGAAGGTAGGTAGCACAGACCTATATACTGCACCAGCAAGGTGCTGAGCGGAGCTGAGAAGAATTATAATACAGCAGAAAAGGTAGCCTTCTCTATCGTTTGTGATGCACAGAAGTTGAGGCCCTACTTTTAGGCGCACAAGGTAATTGTGTTGACAAACTTACCAATAAGGCAGATCCTCCAGCGGCCAGAGAGTTTGGGAAGGATGATGAAGTGGTCAATTGAGTTGGGTGAGTACTACAATAATCACGTAAGAGTGCAAACATTCCACCCCGGAGATCTAGTCCTTAGGAAGGCGCGAATTAGCCTAGCAAAACCAGGGTCGAACAAGCTAAATCCGAATTGGGAGGAACCATACCGAGTTATAGCGAAAATAAATCTGGGAACATAAAAATTTGAGGAAGTTGAGGGAAAGGAGATAAAAAACACATGGAACTCTGATATGCTGAAAAAATATTAATCATGAATTTTTCATTTCACCAAATGTTGTACAATGGAAATGTATGTCTCAAATACAAAAGTTGTACCACCAAGAAACTGAAAAGTGCATTACATCATATTGAATAAAACTACGGAGATGGACTATTCAGTAGATCAGTTGGCTTTGCTTCCCTTTGCAACCTCCTCTTCCTCCACCTCATCCTCCTTATCCATCTCGTCTACGGACTTGGGACTCTCACGGCTGTACCCATGTGAACACACACCATCTAGAGGAAGGTTAGGGTGCATGGTCCTGACTTGTTCCCCAAAAATCTTGAAACCTACACGATAAGTGTAAAGACCTGATGAATTATAGAAATTAAATAATAAAAGAGGGAGAAAAAGGAAATTGTAAAGGGGGGGTCACAACTTTGCATTCGTCAACGAAGCTGCTTATTGGGATGGTTGGCAGGGACACGTGTCTCATCGACGAGGAATTACCGAGAGGGCTATTTTAGGGCCTGAAATTCATCAACAAAGGTTATGAGTTCATCGACGAACCCCCTTCTTGGCCTCATCGACGAAGTGACGTGTCTCGTCGATGAAGGCCGATGTATAAGTATGCCAAGTTTGGATTTCAATGCAGAAAACTTGCATGTAGCTTTTTCTCCCTCTAGATTTTCATCTCCTCTACCTTCTCTCCTCGATTCAGGCCCTATTCTTTGCCAGATTAATGATCCAAAGCTGCCACATCACTCCTGGGAAGATTCTCTTCACATGTGTTGGAGTGATTTGTAGGTCAGGCTAACTTGGGAACCATCCCAAAATTTGGGTAAGTTAATTTCAGTATTATTGGGTATTTGGTGTTTTTGGACTGAGGAGAATATGTTAGGAAAGGAAATACTGAAGTTTTGTTGGGGAAAATATTAATTTTAGGGTGTTGTCCTGGGAACACTACAAGTGTAGGAATTGGGGGTTTTGTGGGCTTCTGAGTAAACTAGGTAAGGGGATAAACTAAGTAAGAAATTTTCCATGAAATTATTTATTATTTTATGGCATTAAATTTTAGGAAAGTATATATAATATATAATTATGTTTGGGAAATATTGTTATGAATAGGGATATGATTTAAACGTGTTTAATTACAAAATATGATTTTGGAACAGATTTTACATTCAGACGGTTAACCTATTTTTGTGTGGCATGAGTTTAATTTCCATATAATGTGTACATCAGAATAGAATATTTTTTCCAAATCAAGCATGTTATGGTAGTTTTCATGGCAATTATAAAACAATACATGAATCATGATTTTTACATATTTAAACAATACAGAAAAGTTATGTTTAGTATATTATGTTATGCCAGCACAGATGCCGTGTTTCATGTTATGTTATGCCGGCACAGATGCCGAGGTTCATGTTGGCGCAGATGCCATAATCAAGTATGATCAGATAGGATTTATGAAATATGTACATGACATTTATTATTATGAAATATGAAATGACTATGTTCAGTATATGAAACTTATTATATGATATCAAAACCCGGATGACATGGTTTAGTACAGTTTTAGGAGCACAATACCATAGCTATATGTTCAGAATTATGATAGTGCTGCCACATGACTAGTAGTGTGGGAGATGGCAGTCGATGTGGCTTCAGTGTACAGTGGAGTAGTCCCCTTGGCAATCCCGGACCAAGTAGGGGTAGACCCATCATACTTACAGACTTATGTTTGATCTAGCATGGTCGGCCAACCATTGCTAGGTCCCGCCTTCGGTCCGCACAACCTAGTCATGTGGGGGTAAGACATGACATCAGCTAGGTATCTATCTTGGGTGCATTTCAGTATTGTATACTTATATAAGATGATTTTCATGTTAGTAATGTAGTATATTATATTATGTTATGAGGAATCATGTTTTATTCACGTATGATATCAACAATTTTTACTAGATATGATGTATGTACAGATATTATGTATAACACAAAAACAGTCATGTTGGAACAGACTGATATTAGTTTATTTCCCTTACTCAGAGGTGTCTTACCTCAGCTATATAAACATTTCAAGAAATCTAGGTAGAGGAGCGGACAGAGTTTTGTGATAGTAGAGACCGGCGGGGCTACCCTGTCTGAAGGGTAAGTTGTTGAGTTAGGGTCAGGTTTCTTTTTAGGTTATGATCCTAGGGTACATTTGACCTTTTTGGTGGATGATTATAAATATAACAGGTTTCGTTGAACTCTAGTATTGTGGTTGGTTAGATGATATGTATGTGATTACGTTTCCTGCTGCATAGGTATTAGAATGGTGTTTTGGGTATATCCCTGGTACCTATGGGTCCAAGTTGTTTATGTTATTTAGTTAAACAGGATATTAGATTTATTATGTTAAATGTTATTATGGAAAATAAAATAAAATATGGTAAATTAGGCAGGTCGTTATAGTTTGGTATCAGAGCCTAGGTTGCTAGGTTTTGTAGACTCTAGTGTGCAGCGGAAACAATATCAGAGTATATGAAGAAGATTTAAGGTTTTGTTTTTAAGTTTAGAGACAAGACTTCCATGGTGGTTTCTGTGTGTTTTCTGGGGTAACGATTTCAGGAAAGTCATAGTAAACTATTGCCGAGTTGTGTTTATAGAGTGTAGGAATCGAGCTTGAAATAAGATAAGGATGTCAAGATAGAGAATTTTGTTAGATGCGTAAGTTATAACGATAAGGTCCCTAAGTCATGTTTATTGTCTTTTTTAGGATGGACCCTAGAGGAGGTTGCGCCAATGCGAGCGGTAGTGATGGTGTAGGGTCCTCGAGTGCAGGCGGGGCTGATTCTAATGCGGTATTACATAGTGTGGCTCAACAGGTTATAGCTGAGATCACTAGAAATTCCAAAGAGCAGGGTGACCCATTTGCAGTCCTTGGGTGCACGATAAAGAAATTTACCAAGATGAATCCTCTGACATTTTCAGGAGGAGTTGATCCTACAACTGCTGAGAATTGGATGTAGGAGATTGAGAAGGTTTTGGCTGTATTACAGTACACGAAGGAGCAGAGGGTCTTTTTCACCACCTGTAAACTGATAGGGGAGGCCGAGGGGTGGTGGACTGCAGTGAAACTTCTGGAGCAGCAGAGGACGATGCTATTATTTATGACATGGGATCGAATTAAAGAATTATTCTTTAAACAGATATTTCCCAGCCACTGTCAGGGAAGCAAAAGTGGAAGAGTTCTTGAATTTGAAGCAGGGACAGCTAATGGTCCAGTAGTATGCGGTGGGGTTTATCAAGTTGTCTCGCTTCGTCCCATATATTGTTCCTGATGAAGTAAAGAAAGCAAGACAGTTTGAAAGGGGATTAAGGCGTGAGATATACATGCAAGTTATGGTGTTAAAAATACAGGACTTTGTTGAGTTAGTGGATAGAGCAGCTTTGTTTGAGATGATGAGCGGTTGGGTGCAGAGGAATAGGGACAAAGGAAGAGGTCCACACCTTCAGGTTTTCAGCAGAGTTTTGGTTAAGGTCAGTGGGGGAGAGGAAATTGTAGCAGAGGTTAGAGTCAGGAGACTAGGAGCCGTGAGGTTCAGGGTACCCAGACCTACCCTGTATGTTAGATATATGGAAAGAGGCATCAGGGGGAGTGCCGATCCGGGAGAGGTGTATGTTATTGTTGTGAAGGATCGGGGCATCTGGCACGAGATTTTCCTAGACCTATTGGTACTGCTCGTGCTCCGAGGCAGTTCAGGGGAGGTTACTAGGTGCCTTATGGAGGTCAACAGAGGAATGTAGCCCCAACGAGGGTTTACGCTCTAATACCAGGAGACACTAAGACTCCCGCAGATGTAGTGATAGGTACCCTAACTGTATTATGATGTCATGCTATTGTTTTATTTGATTCGGGTGCTACTCATTCTTTTGTATCTGCAAATTATTTTAAATTGTCCAGAGATGAGACCTAGTTATTAGATGTAGAAATGTCAGTAGCTTCATCGGCTAGTTCAGTGGTAAAGTGTCGTAGGGTGCTTAGGGGCTATCCCGTAGAAATTTAGGGGAGACTGCTACCTATTGATCTAATTGTACTTGACATGCATGAGTTTGATGTAATGTTGGGTATGGATTGGTTGGCAACTAAATATGCTAATATTGACTGTTATTTGAAAGAAGTAATTTTCTGACCACCAAGCAAGTAAGAATTCAGGTTTGTGGGGTCGCAGGTGTGTTCCCCACCTCAGTTAGTGTCAGCTATGCAAGTGAGAAGGCTACTCCTTAATGATTGTCAGGGGTTTATGGCTTTAGAAAAGGAGGTGTCAGGAAATGAGTTGAAGCTTAGCAATACACCAGTGGTTAAGGAGTTTCCAGATGCTTTCCCAGAAGAATTGCCAGGATTGCCTTCAGACCGCGAGGTAGGTTTTCCTATTGATCTACTTCCCGGGACAGCACCGATCTCTAAGGTTCCTTACATAATGGTTACAGTGGAGTTGGGAGAGTTGAAGGATCAGTTGCAAGATTTGCTGGATAATGGTTTTATTCGGCCCAGTGTATCACCATAGGGAGCTCTAGTATTATTTGTAAAGAAGAAGGATGGGTCTATGATGATGTGTATAGATTACAGGAAAATTAATAAGGTGACAATCAAGAGCAAATATCCTCTAGCTTGTATAGATAACCTATTTGACTAGCTTCAAGGTATGCGAGTCTATTCTAAGATTGACCTTAGAACAAGCTGACACTAGGTGAAAGTAAAAATAGAGGATGTCTCGAAAACAACCTTCATGATTAGGTATGAGCATTATGAATTCCTTGTTATGCCTTTTGTTTTGACGAATGCTCCTACAGTATTCATAGATTTGAAGAATAGAATCTTTCAACAGTATTTAAACTAGTTTGTTGTGGTTTTCATTGATGATATACTGGTCTATTCGAGGAGTTTTGAGGAGCATAAGGCACACTTACGGTTGGTACTTCAGATGCTCAGAGAAAAGAGATTGTATGTCAAGTTCAGTAAATGTGAATTTGGAGAAAGTGGCATTTCTGGGGCATGTTATTTGAGGGAATGGTATTTCAGTGGATCTCAGCATGATTAAGATAGTGTTGAATTGGGAAAGGCCAAAGAACGTTTAGGAAATCAGTAGTTTCTTGGGGCTGACAGGTTATTATTGTTGGTTTGTTGAGGGATTCTCAGCATTATCAGGGCCTCTAATGCGTCTGACCAGAAAGAATGTCAAGTTTGAATGGGATGACAGCTGTAAACAGAGCTTTTAGGAACTGAAACAGAGGCTCATCACTGCACAAGTGTTGATCATCCCATCAGGGTGTGATGGTTATGTTATCTATAGTGATGCGTCCTTGAAAGGGCTTGGTTGTGTATTAATGCAGCGCGGTAGGGTAATAGTGTATGCTTCCAGGCAGTTGAAAGAGTATTAAAAGAACTACCCTACCCATGATCTGGAATTGGCTGCAGTGGTGCATGCGTTAAAGTTTTATAGGCATTACTTGTATGATGAGATATGTGAGATATTCTCCGATCACAAAAGTTTGAAATACTTTTTCACTCAAAAGGATCTGAACATGAGACAGTGAAGGTGGTTAGAACTTATTAAAGATTATGACTGCATTATTAGTTACCACCTAGGGAAAGCAAACATGGTAGCGATGCTCTGAGCAGGAAATTAGAAGGACTAGCACTGGCAGCTATGGAGGTTCAGTATCCGATTTAGATGGATCTGGAGCGACTCGGTGTAGAGTTGGTAGAGAGTGATTCGTAGACATTTATTGCTAGTCTGGTAGTGCAGTCTTGTAATGACCTCAAAATTATTATCATTTTTTTAAAAAATATATACAATAAACATTCCTACCCAGCGGAGACACAAATCATAAAACCATTTATACATAAATTGTACAATACCAGAATCCAGAATATACAGACCATGCAAAAATATCCCTCTAGTGTCATCTATTCAAAAAAAAGATATACAACTCTAACAAAAACTCACCCTATAACTAGGGTTATCTGACAACTTTCTATCTGCGAGCCTGATCTGCTCGCCTAACTAGCTTACTTGAAAAAGGTAAAGTAATGGGGTGAGTCGACGCTCGGGAAGTGGAAATATGCTATTGCTAGTGTGTGGAAACTAAGTTAAGAATACTTTAAAAAAAATAGCAACTGAACTGTAAAGCAATAAATAATATGTAAAACATATCTTCCAAACATTTCTTTCTTTCTCAAATAAAATATACTGTATCATATGTTTTCTACTTTTCATACTGATAATATATCATACCGTTTTCATCATATGCTGTAAAACTGCTTTCATACATATAACTATTCTGTATCCCTGGAACTCTGTACGTTATGAATTGACCTCTCATGATAGGGTTGTGCGGCCCGTAGGCGGGACTCTATCTGGTTGGTCCTCCAGATAAGTCATCATACTCTACACTACATATATATATATATATATATATATATATATTCTTTTACTGTTTTCATCATGTTTCCAAAATTACCGTAACTCCTTCTTTCTGTACTGTACATGCTGTAATCTCTGTATATATAACGTTCTGTATAAAACTGTGATACACATACTGATATGTATAAAACTGTATAAAAGATATACAGTTCTGACAAAAACTCACCCTATAACTAGGGTGATCTAACTACTTTCTATCCGCGAGCCTGATCTGCTCGCCTAACTGGCTCACCTGAAAATGGTAAAGTAATGGGGTGAGTCGACACTTAGTAAGTGGAAATATGCTATTGCTAGTGTGTGACAACTAAGTTAAGAATACTTTAAAAAAAATAGCAACTGAACTGTAATGTAATAAATAATCTGTAAAACATATCTTTCAAACATTTCTTTCTTTCTCAAATAAAATATACTGTATCATATGTTTTCTACTTTTCATACTGATAATATATCATACCGTTCTCATCATATGCTGTAAAACTGTTTTCATACATATAATTATTCTGTATCCCTGGAACTCTGTACGTCATGATTTGACCACTCATGACAGGGTTGTGCGGCCCGTAGGCGGGACTCTATCTGGTCGGCCCTCCAGATAAGTCATCATACTTTACACTACCTCAGCCAACCAAACTACATCCTCTCCTAAGCTCAGGACTGACTACTATCTCGTCAAACTGGCCCCCTCAACCCAGTGTACTAGGGAGCTGCATACTCTCCGAGCACGACTGACGGTACCCACATACTATCTGAGATATGTGGTTGCACTTTATCTGTATCTAGAAATGGTACCATGCTCTGTAATCTGTATCTGTCTATGTATATTTCCTCAGGGATCTGTTACTATATACATATATACATATATACTCTTTTATTGTTTTCATCATGCTTCCAAAATTACCGTAACTCCTTCTTTCTGTACTCTAAATGCTGTAATCTCTGTATATATAACATTCTATATAAAACTGTGATACATATACTGATCTGAATAAATATGCATACACGTATATGTATATATATAAATATCCGTTCATGAAACTACTCGTATAAAAACTGTATATGCATGTAAATTTCTCTGTATATGTATATCCTTATCTGTATAATCTGTATAATCTCTCATTGAGATTGAGGCATTACGTATCACCGTCCCTCAATTTAGTATAGTATGATATATTATAATAACTGTATAAATTTCTTCTTCTCATAAAAATCTACTCAGGGCACATAATCATTTAAACTCATATTCTAAAACAAATACTATTTCAAACTCATATTCTGAAAATTCTGTATAGTAAAATGGTGTAGTTATGCATCTATAAAATCTCTAATATCATTACAAAAACTTCTAGCATAGCATATTTCCCTTACCTCAGATTTGAAAAACCCCTATAACAATCTAGCTCTATACCCGCAGGATTCCTAACTCAACATCCTGAAAACACAATGTCCCAAAACAAAACATCAGTATTTCTTAGTCTACATCATTTCCTATAACTGCCAGAAAGTCAAAAACTCAATAAAAGACCTTACCCTGGATTTGGGATGAAATCCAACTTCGTTTTCTCGACGAACCGCTTCGGAAAACTTGTAGAGAATTCTACCAGGAGTGTCGTGGTAGCTTCGGATCGTCGATTTGGTGACTGGTGGGGCCGAAAATGAAGAGAGAAGGGAGAGAGAGTTGTAGGAGAGAGAGAGAGATAGCGACGAGAAAAATGATAAAAATCTCGATTTTCCCATTTTTATATTGTCGGATTCGTCGACGAGACACGTCACTTCGTTGACGAATCCTTCATTAAATTCGTCGACGAAGCCCTATATTCGTCGATGAAATTCAAGCTGCTTCAGAACCCCTCTCGGTATTTTCTCGTCGATGAAGCCTTGTATTCGTCGACGAAATCCTTAAAGCCTTCGTCGACGAAACCCTGTGTTTATCGACGAAGCTTGGAAATTTCCCACAACTATGATTATTAATATTATCTCCAAAATGCAATGTCGTCGACGAAGTCTACAGCCTCCTTCTGTTTCTGTATCTATTTTCTCGACCTCTTATTATTAAAATGTTATTATTCTTCGGGTCACTACATTCTCTCCTCCTTATAAAATTTCGTCCTCGAAATTTACTAGCTGGATCCCATTAATACACTTCATCATTCTATGGAAGAAAAAGGGGTCTACTTATTTTATTACCTGCCCTCACTTGTGGCGGAGGAATACTGTGGTTACATATTATGTTCTGGGAGATTACACATATAAAACTAAAAACTATCTTCTAGTTAAAATCTTATACATGTACCTGCAAAAGGAAATCTATCTAACTATCATGCTTTACCTGAGTACCTCTATATCTCTTTAAACAACTGCGGGTATTTATGTCTAATCTGCTCCTCGAGCTCCCAAGAAGCTTCCTCTATAGCGTGGTTCCTCCACAAAACTTGTACTAACTGTATTTCTTTAGTACGTAAAGTTTGAACCTTCCTATCCAAAATCTGTACTTCTTCATATGCCAACGAATCCTTAAGCTCTATCTTTGCATAACTGATGATGTGGGATGGGTCTGGGACGTATTTTCGTAACATGGCAATATGAAACACGTCATGAATACGAGCCAAAGCTGGTGGCAAAGCTAGCCTGTAGGCAACTGACCCTATTCTCTTAAGTATCTCAAAAGGGCCAATAAACATAGGGCTCAACTTGCCCTTCTTTCCAAACCTCATAACTCCTTTCAGAGGAGCTATCTTCAAAAATACTCGATCTCCCACATCAAATTCCAATTCTCTGCAGCGAGTGTCTGCATAACTTTTCTGCCAACTTTGTGCTGTTTTAATTCTTTCTCTAATTAATTGAACTTCGTCGAACGTCTGCTATATTATCTCGGGACCCAAAGCTCGCCTTTCTCCTACTTCATCCCAGAAAAGAGGAGAAAGACATCTCTTGCCATACAATACCTCGTATGGAATCATGTCGATACTAGCCTGATAGCTATTATTATAAGCAAACTCCACTAACGACATGTACTGGATCCAATTGCCCCCAAAATCAAGAACACAAGCACGAAACATATCCTCTAATATCTGAATGGTCCTCTCAGTCTAACCATGAGTCTGGGGATGAAAAGCAGTGCTAAAAACTAACTGCGTACCCATAGCCTCCTAAAAACTTTTTCAAAATCGTGAAGTAAACCGAGGATCTCGATCTGAGACTATGGATATTGGTACTCCATGAATACGAACTATCTCCTGAACATATATCTCTGCCAGTCTGTCAATGGAATAACCAATTTTAATAGGAATGAAATGAGCAGTCTTCGTTAAACGATCAACAACTACCCAAATTGCATTCAATCCCTGCCGCACCGGTGGTAATCCCATAACAAAATCAATCGAAACGTGGTCCCACTTCCACTCTAGAATAAACAATGGCTGCGACTGTCCTACTAGTCTCTGGTGCTCAGCTTTAACATGTTAGTACGTCAAGCACTGCTGAACAAATTTAGCTATCTCCCTCTTCATTCCACTCTACCAGAAATACTCTCGCAAATCCCTGTACATTTTAGTATTGCCGGGATGGATCGTGTATAGGGATCTGTGAGCCTCCTCCAGTATAGTCCTCTTGATCTCAGCATCTGCAGGAACACATAGCCTAGTGCGGAATCACAGAGCTCCATCGTCTGATATGCTGAACTCCTCAGCCTGACCATCCCGCACTCTAGCCATCACCTTTGCTAATTCTGCGTCATCACCCTTAGCTGCTTTAATCCTCTCGTATAATGTAGGCTGAATTACTAGACTGGCGATAACTACCTGAGGACACTCCTCCACTAATTCTATACTAAGCCTCTCCAAATCCATCAAAATTGAGTGTTGAATCATTATAGCTGCCAGCACGGATCCCCCTGATTTCCTGCTCAAAGCATTTGCCACTATGTTCGCTTTTCCTAGGTGGTAGCTAATCGTGTAGTCATAGTCTTTAATAAGCTCTAGCCACCTTCTTTATCTCATATTTAATTCTTTTTGAGTGAAAAAATATTTCAGGCTCTTGTGATCCGTGAAAATCTCGCATTTCCCACCATATAAATAATGTCTCCAGATTTTGAGAGCATAAACCACTGCAGCAAGCTCTAAGTTATGGGCAGGGTTATTTTTCTCATATTCTTTGAGCTGTCTAGACGCATATGCAATAACCCTGCCGTGCTGCATCAACACGCACCCAAGACCCTTCAAAGAAGCATCACTGTATATCATCTAACCATCCTCTCCTGATGGAATAGCCAGTATTGGAGCTGAAACTAACCGCTGCTTTAACTCTTGAAAACTTTGCTCACAGTCATCAGTCCATTCAAATTTCACATTTTTCCTCGTAAGTCGTGTTAATGGACCTGATAGCCTAGAAAAACCCTCCACAAAGCGTCAATAATAACCTGCCAACCCCAGAAAACTCCTGACTTCCTGAACATTTCTTGGCCTCCCCCAATTCACCACTGCCTCTATCTTGCTCGGATCAACTGATACTCTTGCTTCTGAGATCACATGGCCGAGAAAAGTAACCTGCCTTAACCAGAACTCACATCTCTTGAACTTTGCATATAATTTCCTTTCTCTCAATACTTGCAACACCAACCTCAAATGATGCTCGTGCTCCTTAGAACTCCTTGAGTAGACCAGTATATCGTCAATGAACACAATCACAAACTGGTCCAAATATTGGTGGAATACCCGATTCATCAAATCCATAAAAACCACTAGTGCATTAGTCAACCCAAATGGCATCACTAAGAACTCGTAATGCCCATATCGGGTACGAAAAGCAGTCTTCAAAATGTCCTCTGCCTTAACTTTCACCTGATGGTAGCCTGACCGCAGATCAATCTTAGAATAAACCTGGGTCCTCTGGAGCTAATCAAATAAATCATCGATCCTAGGGAGAGGATATTTATTCTTGACTGTCAATTTGTTTATCTCCCTATAATCAATGCATAACCTCATGGTTTCATCTTTCTTTTTCACGAACAATACTGGCGCACCCCAAGGCGACACACTAGGCCCAATGAAACCTTTATCCAGTAACTTTTGTAGCTGGTCTTTCAATTCTTTTAACTCGACTGGGGCCATACGGTACGGTGCTTTAGATACTGGTGCGAACCCTGGCAACAAATCTGTAGTAAACTCAATCTCACGGTCTGGTGGCAAACCAAGCAATTCTCCTGGAAATACATTTGGGAATTCCCTCACTACTGGTATGTCATCTTGTCTCAATAATTCTTTTTGAAATTCTTTTATGTATGCAACATACCCCTGGCAACCCTCCTGTAACAGTCTCCTCGCCTAAATAGTCGACATTAGTTGTGGCGAAGCACGCACACACGAACCCGTAAATCTAAATTTTGGTTCACCTGGGGGTCTGAAAATTACTTCTTTCTGATGGCAATCTATGCTAGCATGATAAATGGCTAACCAATCCATGCCCAATATCACATCAAACCCCTACATTTCCAGGACCGCAAGATCGGCTAATAGCACTCTCTCTTGAATACTTACTGGAAAATTTCAAAGTACCCTCCTATATTTAATCAGAGATCCCATCGGCATGCCCATTGACAATTCTATATCTAATAGTTGTGTCTCTATTCCAGTAATTTTCACATACCCTGCCGATATAAAAGAGTGCGTGGCACCTGTATCAAACAAAACAATCATTCTATATGGTAAAGCAGTAAGAGTACCTGTGACAACGTCCCCAGCCATCTTAGCTTCTCCTGGTGTCAACGCATAAACCCTCGCCAGCGTAGTGTTCCTTTGCTGACCACCGCGGGGCGCCTGATATCCACCCCGAAATGGTTTGGGAGCTTGTGCATAACCCGACGACATCTGACATGCTCGTGCCATGTGACCGGGTCTTCCATAACGATAGTAAACATTCTCCTCAAATCGACATTCACCTGGGTGTCTTCGGCCACACCTGGCACAAGTGGCGGGAGGCTGATTGCTCTAGAATTCCCTGTGCTCTACCATTTGTCTCTGGCCTCCACCAGATCTACCTCCTCTCCAAGGGCCTCGGCTGAGACCCGCCTGATAACTCGAGGGCACAGCCCTCTTCTTTTGACTCTGTGCTTCCGTCTCTCCAGATAGACTCTCTTCCGCAATAATGGCCCTGTCAACCAACTCTGAGAAATCCTAGATCCTCAGTACCGCCACCTGCCTGTAAATATCTTGCCTCAAATTTCTCTCAAACATTCTAGCCTTCTTTGCTTCATTTGGGACAATATAAAGGCAGAAGCGAGAGAGCTCAATAAATCTCGCCACATACTGTGGGACAGTCAATGACCCCTGGGATAGACTCTGAAACTCCTGTACTTGAGCCTCTCTGACCGAAGCAGGATAATATCTATCAAATAACATGTCCCTGAATTGGGCCCAAGTCATCTGCACTGGTATAGCTCTCTGCTACTCCAACAACCTGGTGGCTGTCCACCATCTCGCAGCCTCCCCTGCCAGCCTATATGTAGCTTACATAACTCTCTGCTCGTCAGTGCAGTGAAATACTATTAGGATCTTCTTTATTTCCTGCATCAAATTCTTAGCAATTGCAGGGTCAGTCGCTCTAGAAAAAGACGATGAATTCATCTTCATGAATTTCTCCATGGTACATCCCTAAGCTGAGGATGGACCTCCCTACTCTCTAGAGCTCCACGCTATCTCAGCCATAACTTGTTGAGCTACACTGCGTAGCAAAGCATCTGAATCCCCACCAACTACGCTAGAAGGACCCGCTCCATCATTCCCACTGGCGTGAACACTATTGTCCCCTAGGTCTATCCTACAAATACATAGAACACTGTTTCAAAATTCTATCTTCCTACAGACTTAACTTATTCAACTAAAACTCCAAAACCTCTTATAACTATCCCTTCTGTTTCTAATCCCAAAATCCACTCCTGCAACCTAAACACATGACTCGTCGACAGTTTACTATGGTTTTCCTGAAATCGTCACCCTAAGAAAAACATAGAAACAATCACGAAATCCCATATCCAAATCACAGAACTAAACCTCAAATCTTTTCCCTATATTCTGGTATTGTTTCCTGCTGCACTCTAGAGTCTACAGAACCTAGCAACCTGGCTCTGATACCAAATTGTAACGACCTCCAAATTCTTATCATTTTTTTTAAATATATACAATAAACATTCCTACGTAGCGGAAACACAAATCATAAAACCATTTATACATAAATTGTTCAATACCAGAATTCAGAATATACAGACCATGCAAAAATAGCCCTCCAGTGTCATCTACTAAAAAAAAAGATATACAGCTCTGACAAAAACTCACCCTATAACTAGGGTGATCTAACTACTTTCTATCCGCGAGCCTGATCTGCTCGCCTAACTGGCTCACCTGAAAATGGTAAAGTAATGGGGTGAGTCGACACTTAGTAAGTGGAAATATGCTATTGCTAGTGTGTGGCAACTAAGTTAAGAATACTTTAAAAAAAATAGCAATTGAACTGTAATGTAATAAATAATCTGTAAAACATATCTTTCAAACATTTCTTTCTTTCTCAAATAAAATATACTGTATCATATGTTTTCTACTTTTCATACTGATAATATATCATACCGTTCTCATCATATGCTGTAAAACTGTTTTCATACATATAATTATTCTGTATCCCTGGAACTCTGTACGTCATGATTTGACCCCTCATGACAGGGTTGTGCGGCCCGTAGGCGGGACTTTATCTGGTCGGCCCTCCAGATAAGTCATCATACTTTACACTACCTCAGCCAACCAAATTACATCCTCTCCTAAGCTCAGGACTGGCTACTATCTCGTCAAACTGGCCCCCTCAACCCAGTATACTGGGGAGCTGCATACTCTCCGAGCACGACTGACGGTACCCACATACTATCTGAGATATGTGGTTGCACTCTATCTGTATCTAGAAATGGTACCATGCTCTGTAATCTGTATCTGTCTATGTATATTTCCTCAGGGATCTGTTACTATATACATATATACATATATACTCTTTTATTGTTTTCATCATGCTTCCAAAATTACCGTAACTCCTTCTTTCTGTACTCTAAATGCTGTAATCTCTGTATATATAACGTTCTATATAAAACTGTGATACATATACTGATCTGAATAAATATGCATACATGTATATGTATATATATAAATATCCGTTCATGAAACTACTCGTATAAAAACTGTATATGCATGTAAATTTCTCTGTATATGTATATCCTTATCTGTATAATCTGTATAATCTCTCACTGAGATTAAGGCGTTATGTATTGCCGTCCTTCAATTCAATATAGTATGATATATTATAATAACTGTATAAATTTCTTCATCTCATAAAAATCTACTTAGGCCACACAAGCATTTAAACTCATATTCTAAAACAAATACTGTTTCAAACTCATATTCTAAAAATTCTGTATAGTAAAATGGTGTAGTTATGCATCTATAAAATCTCTAATATCATTACAAAAACTCCTAGCATAGCATATTTCCCTTACCTCAGTTTTGAAAAACCCCTATAAAAATCTGGCTCTATACCCGCAGGATTCCTAACTCAACATCCTGAAAACACAATGTCCTTAACAAAACATCAGTATTTCTTAGTCTACATCATTTCCTATAACTGTCAGAAAGTCAAAAACTCAATAAAAGACCTTACCCTGAATTTGGGATAAAATCCAACTTCGTTTTCTTGACGATCCGCTTCAGCAAACTTGTAAAGAATTCCACCAGGAGCATTGTGGTAGCTTCAGATCGTTGATCCAGTGACTGGTGGGGCTGAAAAGGAAGAGAGAAGGGAGAGAGAGTCGTAGGAGAGAGAGAGAGCGGTGAGAAAAATGATAAAAATCTCGGTTTTCCCATTTTTATACTGTTGGATTCGTAGACAAGACACGTCACTTCGTCGATGAATCCTTCATTAAATTCATCGACGAAGCGTTGTATTCGTCAAAGAAATTCAGGCTGCCTCAGAACCCCTCTCAGTACTTTCTCATCGACGAAGCCCTATATTCGTCGATGAAATCCTTAAAGCCTTCGTCGATGAAACCCTGTGTTCATCGAAGAAGCTTGGCAATTTCCCGCAACTATGATTATTTAATATTATCTCCAAAATGCAATGTTGTCGACAAAGTCTACGGCCTCCTTCTATTTCTATATCTATTTTCTCTCCCTCTTATTATTAAAATGTTATTATTCTTCGGGTCACTACAAGTCTACTCTACAAAAAAGGATTAAGACAACCCAGAAGAATGACGTGGAGTTGGTGGAGTTGATTGAGAAGGTGTAGGATAGATAGGGGGAAGAGTTCAGTATTTCAGATGACGAGGCTTTGAGGTTTCGCTCCAGATTGTGCGTGCTTGTAGATATGGACATCAGGAGGACGATTTTAGAGGAAGCTCACAGGTGCTTATACATGATTCATCTTGGTAGTACTAAAATGTATAAGGATATGTGGGAGTCTTTCTAGTGGAGAGGGAATTTTCTGAGTTCGTACAGCGGTGTCTGATGTTCCAGCAGGTAAAAGCTAAGCACTAGGGGCTTGCAAGTCAGTTGCAGCTGCTTTACATCCTAGAGTGGAAGTGAGATCATGTATCTATGGATTTTACGACGGGTTTGCCACTGGCACCGCAGGGTCAGAATGCTATTTGGGTGGTTATTGATAGATTGACGAAGACCGCTCACTTTATTCTTATTAAAGTCAACTATTTTATGGACAGACTAGCAGAATTATATATTCAGGAGATTGTACGATCACATGGAGTGCCAGTGTCTATTGTATTAAACTAAGACCCACGATTCATGTCACGATTTTGGAGGAGCTTTCATGAGGCTCTGGGGTCTAAGTTATCTTTCAGCACGACGTTTCATCCTCACACGTACGGCCAGACTGAGAGGGTGATGCAGACATTAGAGGATATGCTGCGGGTGTTCGTGCTGGATTTTAGGGGTAGTTGGACCCAGTATATGCCACTGGTAGAGTTTGCATACAATAACAACTATCAGGGTAGCATTGGCATGACACCTTATGAGGCGCTCTATGGTAGGAGATGTCGATCTCCTCTTTATTGGGATGAGATTGGTGAAATGCGAGTTTTGGGACCAGAAATTGTGTAGCAGGCATACAATAAAGTTCGGCTCATCAGAGACAGGATCAGTGCAGCTTAGAGTCAGCGGAAAAGCTACGCTGATACGCACCGCCGAAAGTTGGAATTTGAAGTTGGAGACCATGTATTTTTGAAGTTAGCGCCATTGAAGGGAGTTATGAGGTTTTGGAGGAAGGGTAAGTTGAACTCTAGGTACATTGGCCCTTTTGAGATTCTTGAAAGAGTAGGGATAGTTGCCTATCGGCTGGCTTTACCACCAACATTATTTAGAATTCATGATGTGTTTCATATTTTCATGTTAAGGAAATATGTCCCAGATTCCTCCTATATCATCAGTATGCCAAGTTAGAACTCAGTGATACTTTGGCTTATGAGGAAACTCCAGTACAGATTCTGGACAGGAAGGAACAGGAATTGCACAGTAAGAGGATTCCATTAGTAAAAGTTTTGTGTAGGAATCACACAGTGAAAGAAGCTTCTTGGGAGCTCGAGGAAGAGATACAACAAAAAAATACCCGCATTTGTTTAGCTGGGAATAGCAGTAATCAAGAAGAGATACAAGTATATATGTAAATGTTTTTTTTTATGTAGGTTAGTAAGTATATGTAATAATTTTCAGTTGTACGTAGTGTTTTGGTTTTGAGAGAATTTTATTTTATGTATTTGTAATCTCCTAGAACCCTGAATGTAACCACGGTATTCCTCCATCATAAGTGAGCGTAAGTAATAAAATAAGAATCCCATTTTCTTTAAGGGATGGTGAATCACTCAAATAGTAAATTTCAAGGACGAAATTTTTATAAGAAGGGGAGAATGTAAAGACCCAAATAATTATAGAAATTAAATAATAAAAGAGGGAGAAAAAGGAAATTGTAAAGGGGGGTCATAGCTTCTTGTTCGTCAATGAAGCGGCTTATTGGGAACGTCGACGCGGACACATTTCTCGTCGATGAGGAATTTCTGAGTAGGATATTTTTGGGTCTGAAATTCATCGACGAAGGCCATGAGTTCGTCGATGAACCTCCTTCTTGACCTCGTCGACGAAGTGACGTGTCTCATCAATGAAGGTGGGTGTATAAGTATGCCATGTTCAGATTTCAGCGCAGAAAACTTGCATGCAACTCTTTCTCTCTCTAGATTTCCATCCCCTCTACTTTCTCTCATTGATTCCAGTCCCATTCTTCGCCAGATTGACGATTCGAAGCCGCCACGTCACTCCTGGGAAGATTCTCTTCACATCTACTGGAGTGATTTCTAGGTCAGGCTAACTTGGGAACCATCCCAAAATTTGGGTAAGTTGGTTAATTTCAGTATTATTAGGTATTTGGTGTTTCTCGACTGAGGAGAATATGTTAGGAAAGGAAATATTAAAGTTTTGTTGGGGAAAATATTAATTTCAAGGTGTTGTGTTAGGAACACTGCAAGTGTTGGAATTGGGGGTTTTGTGGGCTTCTCAGTAAACCAGGTAAGGGGGTAAATTAAGTAAGACATTTTCCATGAAATTATTTATTATTTTACAATATTAAATTTCAGGAAAGTATGTATATTATATAATTATGTTTGGGAAATACTGTTATGAACAGGGATATGATTTAAACGTGTTTAATTAGAAAATATGATTTTGGAACAAATTTTACATTCAGGAGGTTACCCTATTTCTGTGTGGCATGAGTTTAATTTCCATATAATGTGTATATCAAAATAGAATATTTTTCCCAAATCAAGTATGATATGATAGTTTTCACGGCAATTATAAAATAGTACATGAATAATGATTTTTACATATTTAAAAAATACAGATAAATTATGTTAAGTATATTATGTTATGCCAGCACAGATGTCGTGATTCATGTTACGTTATGCTGGCGTAGATGTCGTGTTTCATGTTATGTTATGCTGGCGCAGATAATCAAGTATGATAAGATAGGATTTATGAAATTTGTACATGACATTTATTATTATGAAATACGAAACAGTAATGTTCAGTAAATGGAACTTATTATATGATATCAGAACGAAGATGACATGGTTTAGTACAGTTTCAGGAGCACAGTACCGTAACTATATGTTCAAAATTATGATAGTACTACCACACGACTAGTATTGTGGGAGATGGTAGTCAATGGCTTCAGTCTAGAGTGGAGTAGTTCCCCTGGCAGTCCAGGACCAGGTAGGGGCAGGCCCTTCATACTTACGAACTTATGTTTGATCCAGCATGGTTAGCCAACCATTGCTAGGTCCTACCTTCGGGTTGCACAACCTAATTATGTGGGGGTAAGACATGACATCAGCTAGCTATCCATCCGTGGTATATTTCAGTATTATACAATTATATAAGATGATTTTCATGTTAGTAATTTAGTACATTATATTATGTTATGAGGAATCATGTTTTATTTTGGTATAATATCAACAACTTTTACTGGATATGATGTATGATAGCTCCTGCATATGTAGTAAGTAAATGAAGTGAAGAGAACGTCACCATCAAGAGGAGCAGACCAAACGTGAGGCCCAGTATAATTCGACTCCCTGGATGCAAAGAAGTACCGGGACATACAATTGTGAATGGAAGAACTTCCTGGAGTAAATATTTTATAGTCGTACAAAGAGTTGAAGTAGTACAGTTCCTTCTTCACAGAGTGCGTATACAAATAGATAAAACAAGTGAACTTCCCACAAAAACACAAAAGATACTGTGTGAAAGAAGATCAAATAGGTAAATTTTGCATGAAAACACGATAGACACTATGTGAAAAAAAAAATAAAAAAAGGCAACTTCTCATAAGAACAACAAAGAACATGAAGGACAAGACAAACATACAATGTCACACAAAAGCGGAGTAAAGCAACCAAGGATAGGGTAGAAGGAGAGCATACCTAGCAGACAGAAGGGACCCTTTGGGTGAGTTGAGGAGCAAATGACGGAGCCCATGACCTTTATATAGAAAGCCTACACGGATCCCCTAGAAAATTAGCATCTTAAGAAGGCGGAAATGCATCAACAAGGTATGCGTCTCGACGGAAAAGATATCAAATCCCCATACATACACTGACATGATACTAGAATTCTTGACTTCTCGAGGTATGACCAATTTTACAGGTACTTATTAAACTTTTTCAAGGCAGTGTACATCGAGAAAAGACTTCAATGTCACTTTGAAGCGGTCAGACTGATAGCCCATTAGGCAAACAATGCCCAATTGACAAGCACAACTCGTGAGGCCGCACAACAGCCCAACAAATGAGCACAGCTCATTAGACAAACAAGGCCCCATTGACGAGCACAACTCATGAGGCCTTACAATAGCCCAAAAAATGAGCACAACTCATTAGCTGAACAAAGCCCACGGACAAACAAGGAGTGCAAAACGGAAAAAATGCCTCAAAAAGCAGCTCGGCACAGCTAGCACAACACAAAGTGCCTCGAAGAGCTGCTCAGCACAACCAGCTCGGCAAGAAAAGCCATTAAGAGCGGCTCGACAAAAACCAACTTGGTAAAAAATGCCTTGAAGAGTAGCTCGGAAAAAAGTGCCTCAAAGAGCAACTCAGCACAGTCAGCTCAGCAAGAAAAGCCATTAAGAGAAGCTCGAAAAAAACCAGCTCGACAAAAGATGCCTCGAAGAGCAGCTCGACATAGCTAGCTTGGTAAAAAGTGCCTTGAGGAGCAGCTCGGAAAAAGTGCCTCGAAGAGCAGCTTGGCAAAAAGTGCCTTGAAGAACAGCTTGGCACAGCTAGGTCACCAAATATTGTCTCGAAGAGTAGCTTGGAAAAAATAGCTCAGAAAAAAGTGCCTTGAAGGGAAGCTCTACACAATCAGTTTGATAAACATTGCCTCGAAGAGCAGCTCGGCACAGCTAGCTCAGCAAGAAGTGCTTTAAAGAGAATTTCGGCAAAAACCAGCTTGGCAAAAATGCCTCGAATGGCAGCTTGGCAAAAACAATTCAGCAAAAAGTGCCTCGAGGGGTAGCTCGGCACAACTAGCTCGACACATATTGCCTCAAAGAGCAGCTCGGCACAGCCAACTCGACAAGAAATGCCTTGAAGGAGCAGCTCAGCAAAAACAACCCGACAAAAAGTACCTTAAAGGGCAGCTCGGCAAAGAGTGCCCCGAAATGCTTCAAAAAATTGCATGGTAGAAAATGCTCCAAAAGAACAGCTCGGAAGAAACTATCATCAAGATCAGCTCGGCAAAATCTGGCTAGAGCAAAATGCCTCCAAGAAAGTTGCTCGGTAGAATTTGCTCATAGTGAAGCCTCGAGAAGCTGCTTGGCAAGGGCTAGGGGGAACAAAATTCCCCTATGAGGTTGCTCGGCAAAATCTGGTCGAAAGGATCTACTCGGCACAAACAGGCAAACAGAGTTGGTCGAAAATGTCTGCTCGGCACAAGTCCTCAAGAATGGCGGTTCGGAAACAATCATCTCGGCATAAGCGACGCGTCATTATGGCTGGGATTAGCCGAACAGGGTTGAGGTCAGCCAGCTGAGCAGCAGATGTTCCTTAAAATAATAATAATAATAATAATAAATAAATAAATAAATAAATAAATAAATAATAAGGAAAGGACAATTGATATATATGAGAAGAAGATGCGACAACTTTCAAAATTCCTTCTGGAAATTTGAAACTAAAGGGGGACAACTGATATGCGCCAAATATACTAGCCCTAAAACAATCCATCTACCATAATGGAGTATTAAGGAGCAGCCACGATCAACGCCATTATTGCCCAGGGGCAGTTGTTCTTGAGGAGTCAACTCCATGCACACCAAAGCGATCCACGCCTGTGCCATTAACAACTATCATCAACTCCTTAAAGGTCAGAGCGATTCACGCTCATACCATAACTAGCCAATAAATGGCCATACCCCCTCGGGTAAACTCAAGCCACTATAAGAAGGGACATGGGAAAGAGGCCAGGGTAAGTCATTTAGCACCCATTCTTACTGTTGTATTTAGCCTCTCTGAAACATTTCCCTTACTTAGGCATCGGACTGATCCCCCGGAGTACACCTCGAGTCCTCCAAGCCTTTTTCCTTTTCCCCTTTTCAAGTCAATGGAAGTCAGAGAGCAGTCCCGTTGATCCCCGCCGATTTTATTCTGCAACAATAACATATATGTATTAAGACATAGGATTTGAAATATTACTTTAATTTTCATATTGACTTGCTTTTCTAGTAATCTTAGTATTGCAATAGTATATACTAAAGTTTAAAATTTTAAGCACAAAACACTACTTAAGCATTTAAAGCATTATAATCCCTTTTTAAAATAAATTAAACATCTTATGAGCACTAATAAATTTTTTCTTGAAGACTCCTCATAAGATAACATGCAATCATAATATGATTGATATAAAAAGATTTAACATAATATGCATCATATGAATCATTTCATGAAACATCCAATAAAGTAGAAGGATGATAGATATACCTTTACATTTTACTCTTTCTTTGTCGTTTAAGCTCGAAATCCTTGGAAATGACGCCTCTTCTCTCTCGGTCTTTTCATACCTCTTATTATTCCTAAAAATTCCTTAGTACTACTACAAGATATAATTATTTTTTAAAGAATTAGTAAAAATATGAAATGCATGACACTCAAAATGATATGCATTGAATTCATGTCACACTCATTCAAATAACTTTTAAGTATGGGAAATTTTGCATTTCAAAAACATTTTCCTTGAGATATAAAATTCTTTATCAATTATTTTCCAAATCCTCCAATCAATTAATTTAAAAAAAAAAAAACCCATTTTCAATATCCAAATAATAAAATCTACATAATAAAAATAGTGGAGGATATGCAAAGGAATAACCCTCAAAACAGGGATACACAAAAAATGAGCCCTTGCAATCTTTGTGCAAAAACGGTTAAACTTATTGCAACTGGACTCTGATACGAATTGAGAGTTATGGTGTGATCCCAAGAGGGGGGTGAATTGGGGATTTAAAAATATTTTGCTAATTTAAACTTCATCGATTCACCACATTAAATCTCATTTAAGAATTAAAACGTATATGAAAAATAAGGTTGACAACAAATAAACATTCATATACACGTGGAAATTAAAGTGCAGAATTTAAATGTGTGTGTGTGTGTGTGTGTGTGTGTGAGAGAGAGAGAGAGAGAGAGAGAGAGAGAGAGTGAGAGAGAGAGAGAGAGAGAGAGAGAAGAATTGTTATTGAGATTCAGCCAATCCTACCTACATCCCCGCCTTGAGCCAGCAGCTTAAGGATTCTACTAATGCTCACTTAATGGGTAGAGAGACACCGATTACACCCTCTCCTTATGGGGCAAGGAATACTTCGACTCAAATTACTAGACTAAACCCAACCAACTACTTCACCTTATAAGATGGTGCTCTTAGTTCTCTTAATCGGGTCTGAACCAATTCGGGACTTTCTTAACAGGGTCTAAGTCTATCCGGGATTCTTCATAGGGTGAGTCTCCCTCTTCAGGCCACGCCTGGAATACAAATATATTTAATAGAATTTGTGTACAAAAAAATGCTTCTAAACTAAGCAGGGATGTACAACATTAAATTTTAATATGCACTCTCATATGATTTTGAATTGTAGAGTATGAGTTTTCTCTCAAAATATTTTTCAAGTAAAAACTTGAAAGTTTGGAAAATGATTTTCTTTTCTAAAATGATCGACCTTTTCAAATTCAAATAAAAAAGGCTACCAAGAAAAAAGTATGAGAATGAATATATGCTTTAGCCTTTTTCAAGAAGGTTTTCAAGACAATATATATTAATGAATATATGGTTAAAGCTCTTGAATAATTCAAAGAACTTCTCCAAAAATATACTTCAAGATAAGTAGGAGAAACTAGGGTTTTGCTATCAAAATGATTGACCTTAGTAAAACTAATCCCAAGAAGGCATTCAAGCAAAATATATGAGTTAGAATATTAGCCTTAGCCTTCAAGACATTTTTTACAAGAAATTTCTCCAAAAAATAATTTACCAAATAAAAGAGTATGGGAGAAATTTAGTCTTTGAAAATTATACAAAGGCTATCAAGCAGTATATATATATATATATATATATATATATATATATATATAATTATGTATGTATGTATGTATATATGTATGTATGTGTGTATGTATGTATAAACTTGAATATATATGCTCAAGCCTTTTTAAAACAAACCCCCCCCCCCCCAAAATATATATTTCTTCAAAAATATTTTGAAATGTAGAGTAGAGGATAAACTTTGGTCTTTGGAAAACATGAAAATAAAAGGGCTATTAAGCACTATATATGAAAGATAATATATGCTTAAGCCTTTGAAAACAAAATTAACTCAAAAGTGAGGGTATATCAATAAATAATTGGAGGTGCCGCCTTCCTTTAGGTAAAAAAAAAGAAAAAAGAAAAAGAAAAAAAACAAAAACAAAATAACCTCAAGAAAAAGAAGCCTTTGAAGTAAGAATATATGAGTTGATATGTGCTGCAAGCTTTCTTCAATAACCCACAAGATTTTCTCCTAAGAAGAATTTTCAAAATGAAATAGTAGGGAGAAATATGAAATTTAAAGCGCAAAGGGGTATAAAAAATGAGGGAGAAACAAATAATAAGAAAGTATACTTTCAAGGGTTTTTTCTCACCTTTTACAAGTGCTTGGGTTTGATATTTATAGGATAAAACCAAAACTAACCGTTTTATGGCCATTGGGGAAAGATATAATATTATATTTTGAAAAACTAACCGTTTTTGCCTGTTGGGGAGCTTTCTGCGGGAACACCCTTTAGTTTTTTGGACATAAATTTTATTATAAAACTAAAAATTGGACTTTCTTGATATTAGAAGAAAGCTAAGAGAAAGTCCCACAACTTTTATGTTGAACACTTTTTAAGATAAGAAGCTATGGATTGAGAAAAATGTCCATCAATGAGATAGAAGAAACATGAAGGGAATTTTTCTACTACATACACCTTTTAGTGTTTTGGCCATAACTTTTTCTATACTACTCCAAATTGGACGTTATTAGTACATAAAAAAAAAGCTAAGAGAAAATACCACAATTTTCATGTTGAACACTTGTTAATAGAAGAAGTTATGGATAGATAAAAATGCTCATTTATATTGTCCAGTCGGCTGGCTGGTCAACTGACCCCTTTGTAAAATTTAGTTTTTGCCTTCTTTTAACTTCAAAACCATTTTAAAACATTTGTATAAGTTAGGAATTTTATGAAAAAGGTTTTTCATGTTACTTGGAGGTCCTATGGTTAATCTAACGTCATTTTGTGAGCTTCAATTTAATTATATGATATACATGCACATAGAAACCTAATTACTATTACAACTTGAAAAATGAATAAAATCTTCAAGTCTCCTTCTCCTTATTTCCCATGCAATACACCGGTTGGTGTAAGCTTTAAGTACATTTATAGATTTCATTTATCATATGTCATCTGTGCATAGAAAAATGAACCTGTTCATACACTTAGCACACAGATGAGACACTGTTGTTTGTCATTATCAAAACAGGGATCAGATTCAAAAAGTCAACAAATGTGTGCTTTAAAAACTGCAATGTACGTATTAAACCGTGTTCCTAGTAAGGTAGTTCCAAAAATACCATTTGAGCTTTAGACTGGCAAGAAATCGAGTTTACAACACCTGCATGTTTGGGGATGTCAAGCTAAAATTGAAGTTTATAATCCACAAGAAAAGAAGGTAGATGCAAGAACAATCAGTGGTAATTTCATTGGTTATCCAGAAAAATTGAAAGGGCATATATTTTATTGTCCTAATCATGCCACCAGAATAGTTGAAATTGGAAATTCTTGGTTCATTGAGAATGATGAAACTAGTGGGAGTGTAGTAACCTAGAAAAAAAAAACTTTAAGATTAATTATTAATTAATTAATTAAACATTATTTAATTGATTTAATAAATTAATTAAACGTTATTTAATTGAATTAATTAAGTAAATAATATGATGGGTATATATATATATAAGGTTAAAGTATGTATATGTATTGATATATATGATAAGATATATATATATATATATATTGTTAGAATTGGTGTATTCCCAAGAGGGGGGGGGTGGTGAATTGGAATTTTAAACTTTTCTCTTAGGTTAAATCGGGAATCAATATGATTTAGCTACCTAGGGTCTTTCTGTACAATCCCAAATGCGCACATAGATATAATATATGGAAACTCAAATCTTACGCATCATTCACACCATAACATGCACGTGTGGTAAATATAGAGTGCAGAAATATAAACAAACACACGATATGTTATCGGGGTTCAGCCAACTGTGCCAACGTCCTCACTTCTAGCTCGCAAGCCCGAGGATTCCACTAAAGGCTCACTTAAGGGTGGAGCGGTACTGATTATAACTAGGTCAATTAGCACAGGGCTGACCTCAACCTTTACAACTAGGTCAATTAGCGGGGCTGACCACAACCTACACGCCTTAACAGGATGGCGCACCTAGCTTTCCTAACCAAGTTTAAGCCAATTTGGGACTACTTGAAAGGGTTAGTTTCCTTTTTCAGGCTCGTGCCTGGAAATACAACAGTATTTGCAATCAAACAATATCGGTACAGTGATTGTGCATTCGTGCAAAGTAGATATGTACCCAGATGCACTCAGTCACATACACCACAAGATGATTTAATATGTAAATTCAGTGTGATCTAATATTTCAACTCTCAAATGTATTTTCTATCAGTATAGTGAGTGCATAAAAGTATCAACAAGCAATCTTTGTATCACAAGATATTCAATCAACATATTTACACAATGATGTCAAGCAAGTTTCAAATGTATCAGTCTAAGGGATATATCAATCACGTAAATAGTAGATGATGTATATGGTTGGTTTGCAAAATATGTATAGTCTTTGTATTTAGCAAATGATAATGCAAATAGATATTACAACAAAGATCTATATTACAAACACAAATATCTTCTCAAAGGTATATCAATATAAATTACACAATATATTTGAGTATGTTTTAAAAGAGTTTTTGCAACACAAAGACAAATACGAGCTTCCTAAGATATTGCAACACAAATGCAATACTCAGAAGCTTAGGCAAGTCTTCTTTGGATACTTCGGTTTAGCTCTCGTTAAAATTGAATCAATCAAATACAAATAGGAGAGCAAAGCTATAGCAATAAAGGCTCAATCAACTTACAAAGAGTATGAGCAATAGGAGAAGGTAAGTATGAGTGGTTTTAGTATGAAAATCAGTATTATAGGTTTTTGGATTTTCAAAGAATTTTTCCTAATCATATCTGCTAATCTGCTACTAATAATCCTAAATGAGGGGGTATTTATAGACACCCCATGAAATATAAACATTGGGGACATGTTTGGGATTATTAGAAAAGATTAATGATGTTTTTATTATTTTAACCCCGTTTTAAAAAAATTAACGACCGTACAAAAATTCAGGGCAACTAAAGAGATCCGGTCAACCAGAACACTTTCGGTTGACCGAAATTCATATGGCTTGGTCGATCGGGCCATTTTTGAACTGGGGACTCGGTTGACCAGACGTACATGTGCGAGGCAATTTTTCCATTTTTTTGAGGTTTGGTTGACTAGATTATTTTGAACTGGGCGATTCGATCGACCAGACTATTGGGATTTCTCCCGAGTACCCTCGGTCGACTAGATAGTTGCAATGCAATTTGGGCTCGGTCGACCAGGTGGTCAAAATGTTGACCTCAGGAGGTTTCGGTTGACCGGGGGTATTTGAACTGTAATGGTTCGGTCGACTGGGCTGAAGTCAAAATGTTGACCTAGATCGGATTCAGTCGACTAGGGCAGAATGAACTGCATGGGCTGGTCGACCGAAAGTGCACAAAGTATGCATTTCAGTCCTATTTTGTATCACAGATACCCTAATCAAGTGCCTAACATTTATGAGTGCAAGGGCGAGTGTCCTAAGGTCTCTTTAAGTCCAATTTGAAGACACCGAAAGAATTTGGTGTCGGTCAACTGAAGGGCAATCCCTAAGGTCATTTTCATCTTGAGCTTACATATTTGACCATGCGTGTGGGGTGTGTGATTAATACATAAAAAAAGCTTGAATTACTATTATAGACCCTTCACATGAATGAAATATATTATAACATAAGAAATTTGGTCTTTGACCTTCACTTTCTCCATGTGCATTATGATCTGTCAATTTAAGTTCTCGCACAAGGCCCCAAATACCCATTAGATACAATGAGTATTTGTCATAATCAAAATCGGGCGTGACCTATAAGGTCAACATTCTCCCCCTTTTTGATGATGACAAATACGATTAACAAAAATATGGGTTTAAACCTAAAAAGGCTCCCTCTATCAATATGCATCCATTGTATTTTTTTCAATTTACTTTACCCAATATTTTTGCCCCTTTTCATCTCCCCCTTTTGGCAACAGCAAAAATGGCCATATTAGTTAGTACTCGAGGCAATGGGTGAGTATTACAGTTATACATGAAAATTTTGGAAAGATTTAGAAAAATTTCGGTAGAGTGCCGTTTGTAAATCATACTTTGTAGAGTGCCGTTTGTAAATCATACTTTCCAAAATAAATCCTGTATAAGTGTAACCTGTTTGAGTTTAAATATATCATAACAGTTTATCCACAACTACTCAAATAGTTCAGTATGGCCCTCCAATCAAGTAAAAGTTTCAATATCATCATGATGTGGACAAAGGAGTTGTGCAATACAAGTCATAATCGATACTCATTAAGTCCAATATGATCATGCTATAGATATAAGAAATGTGCACACAAGCAATAATCAACACTCACAAAGTCTAAGGCAAGAAAACTTGACAACAATGAAATTAGTTGGTAAGACTTGTTAAATTTTATTTGAGAGCTCGCCCTAAATTTATGAAAATTATGAAACATCTAAGAAGCATCTCTACTATGCATTAGACCTGTTAGCTACTTATACTGATATTAATTATGAGAGTTTATTAGGTTTTTAAGTAATGGAACAAATCAGACTCACAAAGTAAAACCAGTTAATAGTATGAGCCCAATGAGCTTGGTGAGTTATAATTGTCTTCTCAAGGATGGGGCTTAAACTCCCCGATATAGTCTTAGGCATACATAAGTGCATTTATGCTCAAGAATGAATTTCATTTAAGCACATCCATCGTATGTTCATTCTTATTAGTATTACTTAGCATGTAAGAGATTTTAGGCATTAAGTTCTTACTGATTTATTCTAAGATTGGGACTTAAATTCCCATGTATATTTGCATGCACGCTTACTTGAATTAAGCTCAAGGATGATGTTCTCTTAAGTGCATTTCTTATATACTCATCCTATCAAATAAATTCAACATACAACAAATATTAATCATTCAGTGCATATGCATAACATATTGCATTTCATTTTAAAAGCATGATAGTCAATTAAGACTATACTCAAAGTTATGCAATTTTGAAATACATGTATGTATATAATAATAATGAGGCAAGAGGAAAAAAAGTTTATTTTGAAATTTGATCTTGCCAAAAGTTAATGTAGATAAATATATATATGTATATAATTATAATATACACCCCCTTTTTAATGTTTGCAAAATGGTGCTGGGGGTTGCTTGCTGGAAAAATAAGATTTTAATTTAAAGCAAACAAGTACAAGTTTTCTGGTTTGTCTATTAACCGCATACTAAAATATAACCAAAAAACCAAAACCATAAATATCCTAAGAATTCAACAATCACATACACGATCATATGGCAAACACAAACAACTGTGGTGATATAAACATGCTTCAAACAATTATTTTCAATTAAAACATTTCATTCAATCACATGCCACAATGAGTTCACAATAGATCTAAGCTAAACATATTTGTGAGCTAAACAAAATTGGATTTCATGTTTAGATGCTCCCCTTTTCAATTTGAGTACGTGCTTAGATTCTTTAACTACTTATACTAACCAAAGATTAATTTCATTATGCTTAGTAGTCTAAGCCATCAATTCAAATCTTTAAAATCAACTATACTGAGTATTTGTCAATTACATGTCATCATTTGATTAGTATAGTTATCCCTTTAGACCATGGATGCATTAGAAGATATATATTAATGCATGCAATAATGTTTATGACCCAAGAACATTTCATATCAAAACATAAGCCTTTAAGCGCTAGATATAATGTTTTGGGTATTCTCAAGAGCCTCGATATTCAATAAATGAAAGTGATGCATATGGATCATTTATGCGCTTCCTATAGGGAAGGATCTGAGCCTTTCTAAACAATTGATGATTATGCTAGGATGAAGATTAATTATCTACTTGAGTTTTCACTCATCCTTTCAAAAATATTTTAAAGTAAATTTCATCATAATCATCTTTAACACAAGGTTTTGGTTTGGGAAAAATCCTGTCGAAATTTCGGCAGCGTGCCGTTTGTAAATCGAACATTTCCCAAATTTTCATGCACCAAAACCTGATAGATTCA
This sequence comes from Malania oleifera, assembly GCF_029873635.1. Taxonomy (NCBI): domain Eukaryota; kingdom Viridiplantae; phylum Streptophyta; class Magnoliopsida; order Santalales; family Ximeniaceae; genus Malania; species Malania oleifera. The sequence goes on from NC_080417.1 coordinate 40,237,536, forward strand.
AGCGATCAATTCAAGATAGTATTTTAAGCATGCGAGAATCTATAATCCATTACCAGCATGAAATTCTCATCAACTGCATCCGCCATGCAGGAGGCTTTCAACACAGGCATGCAATCTAGTAGTATAATCAACAGATGATACAAAAGATAAACTATCCATTATAAGATATACTCATTTAACGCATAACGAATAGTAGGAATTCAGTGCTTTTCATATGAAGGCATATGGGCATGAAAGACAAAAATTCATGAGAGCATTTAATTTATATATATTCATGAAGAGAAATGCTCCCCCTGAGTTATGCACTTATTCAATTTATGCCTTTTTCATTTTCTAGTTCTTTAGCCAAGTTTTTTAAGATTTTTGATGATATTTGCTTGGCTTTGGATGAATAGGCTTAGAGGACCAAATAGTCACAATAGATATTTCTTTAAGTGAGCTAAGCCAGTATTGCTTCCATTGATATGAATTTCGATATGTGTGAGAGGCACAAGTTAGAATGACTTTTAATTTAAAAGTACACATGCATAGGTCTACTTGAATTTTATGCATTCATCTAGATTGAGACCCAGGCAGTCAAGTTAGTCATTCAATTCATCTCTAAGTATATAAAGCTCTAAAGGATATGACTTAATAATTTGAGAGCTTGTGAAGTGAAAATGAGTAAATACTCTTGACAATCAAATTATCATTTAGTTCATAAGAGTATTTAGAATGAGTGGATATTTTCAAAAATGTTTTTGTGCTTAGTAATCATGTCCATGTTTGGGAAAAGAGCATATAGGATATGTGAATGTTGTGAACAATGCTCTTCGGAGAATGGAAAGTATCCTACAAATATAATTACAATCTAAAGCAAGGATACAAGTAGACAGGTGAAACCTTACCAAATATGATCATGGTTTGGTAAGGATTTCCTATGAAGGGGATAGGTGAAACAAGATTAGAGGATTTAAAGATTGAGCTCATAGGTAATAATTTGATTTAACAATAAAATACGAATTCCCAAGTGGATGCCTCTAATTTTGATTGTGTGAGGGACGTCTTATTTATTAGCACAAGATAGATATGAAATTTATTATCATTGCTTATACCTGGAGTGATGACCAGGTCTTGACTAATGAGATTAGGGTAAAAATATATATTGCAAGACGAGATCCCTAAAGCTCAATTCTATACAATGGACAAAAGTATGCTTAAATTTGTGATTTTCATGTTAGCATGTGTTAAGCATTTTGAATTAAATACCAGGCATACATACCATGTCCATATGGAAGTGGATAAAGATTCTTAGCATAAAAAAGATAGGTGAGTGCGTATACTAAGATTTTCATTTTAAGCAACAACCACTTCCCTTGCCTACAGTCATCACAACCTCTTAAACCTAAACCTAAGATCTAAGGAAGCAGTAAATAATTAAATAGTATTAATTTAAATCCATTTTTCCTTAGATCCTACGGGGTTCGCTTTGCTAATTATCCATTTCATTTTCTCTTCTAAGCCTCTGGCACTTTTAAGTAAACAATTTAACCATACGTGCCACATAGTTTTGCAAAATAAGTAAATATTGAATTTTTGTGAAGGGATATGCTTATTTATCTTGTTTTTATTGAATGAGGCATGAAGATTTTGATGACAATGGGATTTATAAAATGAACCCTTTTTAAATGATTTATTTTTTTTAACTCCAAAGGGTTTATTATGATTATTCTTCTCATTTTTAACTTTGAGTGTAAATCTAGAACAATCATCTATTTCTTCATGTAAGCATGCAATTTTCAATATTTTCTCAATCTTTTTCTTTTCAAGAATAGCATGAAAATTTTCCAACCCCTTTAATTGTTTTGCTATTCTTTTGTTCTCACTCTTCAAAAATATTTTATGCTTAGAAACTCTAACTAGAAACTTGTGTATTTTCAATAAAGTCTTTTTTAGTTTTTCATGTGACAACATGCTTTTAATATTCAATTCAGCACATGATTCATCAAAAGATATGTCATAGTTATTATATGAATCATTGCATGCAATTTCAATAGTATTGTCACAGGGAATATTGGGTGATTCATCATATGACACAACTTGACATTCAATATAAGAATCATGATATGCATCATCAACAAAATTATCCTAGTGTTCAGTAGATGATTCAACATTCGACATATCACAATAGTTAATGTAAGAATCATCAATTGAGATTGAGTTAGAATCATCTACCTTTTCTTCTATTAATGTCATTTCCCTATCACTTACCACTCCCTGATCATTTGAGCATGACACCTCTGGAGTGATAGTCTCCTTTTCATGGGATTCTCCATACTTCTTTTCGAGTTCATCCCATATTTCATGTGCACTATGACGTGCCATAAACTAAAGAAAAATATTAGTGTCTAAAGCACAACATAGCGTGTCCATGGCATATGAATTTGCATGCATTAAAGTAATATCATTTTCTACAGGTATACAAATTCCATTTATAATCACCTGCCAGGCCTTCCAGTTCATAGATTTTATGAAAATGCTTATCCTCATTTTCCACGTGGTGTAGTCGACACCACAGAATACAGGAGGATTGAAAGGTGACTGTCCCTCACCGAACAGGGATACACCAATTTGAGCCATTGCAATTTTTTTGCAAAAACATTTAAGTCAAGAGCAACGAGGCTCTGATACCAATTGTTAGAATTGGTGTATTCCCAAGAGGGGGGGGGGGGGGGGATGAATTTTAAACTTTTCTCCTAGGTTAAATCAGGAATCAATATGATTTAGTTACCTAGGGCCTATACAATCCCAAATGCGCATGTAGATATAATATATGGAAATTTAAATTTTACGCTTCATTCACACCATAACATGTACGTGTGGTAAATATAGAGTGTGGAAATATAAACAAACACACAATATGTTATCAAGGTTCAGCCAGTTGTGCCAACGTCCTCGCCTATAGCTCGCAAGCCTAAGGATTCCACTAAAGGCCCACTTAAGGGTGGAGCAGAACTGATTACAACCAGGTCAATTAGCACAGGGCTGACCTCAACCTTTATAACTAGGTCAATTAGCGCTGACCTCAACCTTCACGCCTTAACAGGATGGCGGACCTAGCTTTCCTAACCGGGCCTAAGCCAATCCGAGACTATTTCAAAGGGCTAATCTCCCTCTTCAGGCCTGTTCTTGGAAATACAACAGTATTTACAATCAAATAATATCGGTACAGTGATTGTGCATTCGTGCAAAACAAATATGTACCCAGATGCGCTCAGTCATATACATGACAAGATGATTTAATATGTAAGCTCAGTGTGATCTAATATTTCAACTCTCAAATGTATTTTCTATCAGTGTAATGAGTGCATGAGAGTATTAACAAGAAATATTTGTTTCACAAGATATTCAATCAATAGATTTACACAAAGATGTCAAGCAAGTTTCAAATGTATTAGTTTGAGGGATATATCAATCACGTAAATAGTTGATGACGTATGTGCTTGGTTTGCAAAAGATGTATAGTCTTTGTATTCTGCAAATGATATGCAAATAGATATTGCTACAAAGATCTATATTACAAACACAAATATCTGCTCAAAGATATATCAATATAAATCACATAAGATATTTGAGTATGTTTTGAAAGAGTTTTTGCAACACAAAGACAAATACGAGCTTCCTAAGATATTGAAACACAAATGCAATACTCAGAAGCTTAGGCAAGTCTTCTTAGGATAGACTTATGAACAAAGCCCCCTAAGAATACTCCAATTTAGCTCTTGTTAAAATTGAATTAATCAAATACAAATAGGAGAGCAAAGCTATAGCAATAAACGCTCAATCAACTTACAAATAGTATGAGCAATAGGAGAAGGTAAGTATGAGTGGTTTTAGTATGAGAATGAGTATTATAGGTTTTTGAATTTTCAAAGAATTTTTCCTAATCAAATATGCTAATCTGCTACTAATAATCCTAAATGAGGCGGTATTTATAGACACCCCATGAAATATAACCGTTGGGGATAGGTTTGGGATTATTAGAAAAGATTAATGATATTTTTATTATTTTAACCTTGTTTTAAAAAAATTAACCACAATAAAAAATTCAGGGCAACCCGAGAGACCTGGTCGACCAGAGCCCTTTTGGTCGACCGAAGTTCATATGGCTCGGTCGACCGAGCCATTTTTGAACTGGGGACTCGGTGGACCGGACGCAGATGTCCGAGGCGATTTTTCCATTTTATCAAGGTTCGGTTGACCAGGCTATTTTAAACTCGATGATTCGGTCGACCAGACTATTGGGATTTCTCTTGAGGACCCTCGGTCGACCAGACAGTTGCAATGCAATTTGGGCTCAATCGACCAGGTGGTCAAAATGTATACCTCAGGAGGTTTCGATCGACTGAGGGTATTTGAACTATAATGGTTTGGTCGACCGGGCTAAAGACAAAGTGTTGACCTAGACTGGATTCGGTCGACTGGGGCAAAATGAACTACATGGGCCGGTCGACTGAAAGTTCACAAAGTGTGCATTTCAGTCCTGTTTTGAATCACAAATACCCTAATCAAGTGTCTAACATTTATGAGTGCAAGGGTGAGTGTCCTAAGGTCTCTTTAGGTCCAATTTCAAGAGACTGAAAGAATTTAGTGTCGATCGACCTTCGGTTGACCAAAGGGCAATCCTTAAGGTCATTTTCATCTTGAGCTTACATATTTGACCATGCATGTGGGGTGTGTGATTATTACATACAAAAAACCCTGACTACTATTACAGACCCTTTACATGAATGAAATATATTACAACATAAGAAATTGGGTCTTCGAGCTTCACTTTCTCCATGTGCATTATGATCTGTCAATTTAAGTTCCTGCATAAAGCCTCAAACACTCATTAGATATAATGAGTATTTGTCATAATTAAAACCGGGCGTGACCTATAAGGTCAACATTTATATATATATATATGTAAGTAATTTAATATATAAGTAATGATATTGTAATAAACATATATATATGATATATGTTACAGAGAATGTCTTTCCCCCCCTCTTCACGTCTCTCTCCTCACGCTCTTCTCTGCCTTCTCCTTTCTCACCTTGATTTTCTCAGCAAATATTCGGCTAATTTTAAAACGGAAAATACCGTTGGGTTTCTATCTCCTCCACTGACATTCCTACTAAAGCGGATTTGTCGTAGAAGCGGCGTAGACACCACTCTTGGGTAAAGGTATACTCCCTCTCTTTTCTTAATTTCTCCTTAAATCTTTAGCTAAATCGATGATTGTGCACCACCGCGGGGTCCTAACTAGTCTCGATCGTCATCATTTTGACCAGAGCAAGTTTTCAATTTGGGGGTCCTATGCACCACTCCAAAGCGACAATGGGATTTAGGGAATTAAGAAAATTGGTTATTTTTGGGAGTTTAATTGTTATTGGGAGTTTATGGACCTAGGAAATTTTAAGATAGTATTTTATTTGAGGTTAAATTGGTTGAACTAGGGTTATTGAATTCATGGTTCGGGTGAGTGCCATGGGTATAATTTCAGGATCCTTGCAGTCATAGTTCAGGAAGTCAAGTAAGGGAAATATGCTATGCCAGCTGATTTAGAAATACTTACCAATAAAGAAATGATATATGATTATAAGTGTTTTCAAAGTAAGAAAATTATATAGTTATACAAATTCCAGTGTATGTATTTTGTTTAATTAATTGTGTGGCAAGAGAAATTTATCAATATAGTACAAAATTTATATTGAATTAGGGTTATTGAATTTAGGGTTTGGGTGAGTGCCATGGGTATAATTTCAGGATCCCTGCAGGCATAGTTCAGGAAACAAAGTAAGGGAAATATGCTATGCTAGCTGATTTAAAAATACTTACCAGTAAAGATATGATATATGATTATGGGTGTTTTTAGAGTAAGAAAATTATATAGTTATACATATTCCAGTGTATGTATTTTGTTTAATTAATTGTGTGGTATGATAAATTTATCAATATAGTACATAATTTATACAACTTTCAGGTTATCATAATTTATGTAATTATACATAGTTAAAATATTCAGTTTTCTCAGTACCATGATTATACAGTTTATGCAGAAAGCACGATAAGTAGTATTAGATAGAATTATGATTTATATAGATTATGATTTTTATAGCTTATACAAAAATATGAAATTCAGTTTCAGTAAACCTTGATATTTAGATTACAGAACCATAACATTAAGATATATCGGTTTATTCGAATCAGTTTACTACAACGTTATGGTTATTTCAATTAAACAGAATCATGGTTAATCAGTAATATAGATATATCAGTTATATATATAGTATGAGACCTTGATGGAACAGATTAGTTTTTAGAGCGCGATACCATTGCTATTTCAGTTTAGAGTGCAACCACATATCTCAGATAGTATTTGGATTTTCAGCAGTCGATTGTGCCTTTGTTGTGGACAGGCTCCCCCTCAGTTAGGGTTGAGGTGGCCAATCTGACTATTGGAGTTCAGTTGACTTATCCTGGTTGGTCAACTAGTGTTAAGTCCCACCTATGGGCTGCACAACCCTATCATGAGGGGTTAATTCATGACTTTCAGCTATCCATCTAGGGATGTTTTCTCAGGCATTATTATATGTCTAGATTTATAGAAACCGTAGTCATACTTGTAGATATTAAAAGTACTTTGAATAGAATATTCAGGAAAATAGTTTATGTTAAACACATAGGTGTGTGTTACTGTGTTTTATTTATATGTGTTTTCTCAGACTCAATTATTTACAACATACAGTATTTTTAAATCAAATATTACAGTTATGAAAACTCATCTGCTACACACTGGTAATAGCATATTTCGTCTTACTGAGAGTTATCTCATCCCAATAATTTATCATTTTTTAGGTGAATCAGATAGACAAGCAGATCAGGCTTAGAGGTAGGGGGACCACAATACTGTCCTGTCTGTAGGGTGAGTATTTTTGGGAAAGATGCATTTTTGAATGGTCCCTAGGAGATTAGATGAAAGATTTTTGGGAATGTTCATGTTGTATGTATATTGTGGGAACACTGAAACTCTAGTATTGTAAATGTGGATGTATGCCTTTTGTTTACTGTTGTATAGAAAATTTTATGGATGTTCAGGCTTCTCGGTCCCCACTTGGATTGGGATGACGATATAGATTTTATTCATAGTATCAGAGTAGTAAAATTTTATGGTATATATATAATTTTTCATGAAAAATTAGGTCGTTACAATTTGGTATCAGAGCAATTACCCAGTCGGAAGTGTGAAGAGATTCACATCGCCTAGGTTTGGAAATGTGGGTTCGCAACGAAAACGTTGCGTTCTGTAAGTGGGGGAGAATGTGATACCCCGTGGAAGAAAAACTTAAATGGATTAGATGTTACTACCCATATCAATATGGTGCATCTTTCTTTTCGGGAGCCTTCCCATAAGAACTCCACGATTAAGCATGCTTGGCTTGGAGTAATCTTGGGATGGGTGATCTTTTGGGAAGTTTTCTCAGAAAGTATGTGAGTGAGGACAAAACACATTGAAAAGGACACGTGTTGGTCTGTGGGGCTAGTCATTAGTTCGATAAGGCCCGCCCTCTGTTGTCTAGTCCAGGTGGAGGAGGAGAGATGCAGTGCTCCCTGGCAGACCCAGGTTGAGGCATTATAGGGAGTATGGTTCCTTTAAATGTGGAAATTAAGGAAATTAAAAATCTTACTATTCAAAGTGAACATATTATAGAAAAACCACAAGAGGTTGCGTTAAGATGATCTTAAAGAGAAAAGAGATTTGCTATCTCGGATGATTATGTGGTTTATCTTCAAGAGTCAAATTTTGACTTAGGAATTGAAGATAAACCAGTTTCATTTTCTCAGGCCATTAATTGTGATAATTCTGATAAATGGATGAATGCCATGAAAGATGAGTTAAAGTCTATGGGACAAAATAAAGTATGGGATCTTGCAGAATTGCCAAAAGGTTGCAAGAGAGTTGGATGTAAATGGATTTTTAAAACCAAAAGTGACTCTTATCCATCTTGAACATTACAAGGGCAGGCTTGTTGCTAAAGGCTTTACTCAGAATGATGGTCTTGATTATAAAGAGACCTTTTCACCGGTCCCCAAGAAAGATTCTTTTAGAATTATTATGGCTTTAGTAGCTCATTACAATTTAGAGTTACGAAATATGGATATGAAAACTGCCTTTCTAAATGGAAATTTGGATGAAGATGTTTATATGGATCAACCATTAGGTTTATAGTTGAAGGGAAAGAAAATTTGGTGTGTAAACTTTAGAAGTCAATATACGGACTTAAACAAGCTTCCCGACAATGGTATCTTAAGTTTAATAATACCATTGGTTCCTTTGGATTTAAAGAAAACACTGTTGATCGGTGTATATATCTAAAGATTAGTGGGAGTAAGTTTATATTTCTGATCCCATATATTGATGATTTTTGCTTGCAACTAATGATCTTGGTCTATTACATGAGACCAAATAATTTCTCTCCAAAAACTTTGAAATGAAAGATATGGGAGAGGCAAAATATGTGATCGGAATAGAAATATTTTAAGATCGGTCCCAAGGACTGGTTGGTTTGTCTTAGAAAGGTTATAGAAATAAAGTTTTGGAGAGATTTAAAATGGAAAAATGCTCAGCATCTCTCGTTCCAATTCAGAAAGGAGACAAGTTCAATCTCGTGCAATATCCTAAAAATGATGGAACGGAGACAAATGAAGGATGTTTTTTTTGCATTTGTTGTTGGGAGCTTAATGGGAACTAATGTACGCTCAAACGCGCACAAGGCTAGATATTAGCTTTGTACTTGGAATGCTTGGTAGATATCAAAGTAATCCAGGAATGAATCACTAGAAGGCTGCAAAGAAAGTTCTGAGATACTTGCAAGGAACAAAAGATCACAAGCTTATGTATCGAAGATCTGGTCATCTTGAGGTGGTTAGATATTTGGATTCTGCTCCACATTTGGCTATGTATACTTGCTAGCCGGCAGAGCAATTTGATGGAAGAATGCGAAGCAGTGAATAATTGTTGCATCCACTATGGAAGTTGAATTTGTTGCTTGCTTTGAGGCTACAAGTCATGCTAATTGGTTGTGGAACTTTGTTTTAGGACTTGGAATAATCGACAGTATTGCCAAGTTGTTGAAACTTTATTGTGATAATTCCAAAGCTGTCTTCTTCTCTAAGCATGATAAGTATTCCAACGGTGCTGAGCATATGGAATTGAAATACTTTGCTATTAAAGAAGAAGCATAGAAACAAAAAGTTTCAATTGAACATATTAGCACCGGTTGTATGATTGCTGATCCTTTGACGAAAGGATTACCGTCCAAAACATTTATTGGTCTTGTTGAAAAGATGGACATTATTGAATCTTTGGGGCTGGTCTTATCTCAACCTAGAAAAGCTTGTGCTAATATTTCCATCAAATTAAGATAAAGCATAAGGAAGCATAAGGTTGTGAGATACAAACACAGTCTACGGATATATGCTTGGTGGCTATGGATCAAGATATGATTTTATTTTAACGTTTATTGTGTAGAATTATGAGTTTCGAAGGTTCTTAAAATTAAGACGTATAAATCATGTTTATCACGTGTGTCTCAACTTACACAGTGGCGTTGTAGAATGAGCACATGTGTGGAGTAGTGGTGACCTTGGATATAGTCAGCCAGCTAGAGATTAGTAGTGATGACCTTGCAGACAACCTATTGTGCGATTATTCTTCTTTGTGGTGCAAGGGAGACATTGTTCTATTCTAGAAGGTAGGTTTATCCCCCTTTCCCTAATGTTCCAATGGGTTTGGTGTTTGGGTTGGATGAGTTCTTCCTATGGTGGATGTGGTGCACATTGTGAAAGGTGGAATTTTTTGAATGGAAAATTTTTGAATTTCATAGAAATTTGGTCATTCTCTGTTCTTTCTCTTTAGTTGCTATAGATAACTTCTTGTAGGAACACAAAAAACCATTGCCCTTTGTTTCCTTGTTGCCATTATTTGATATGTTTCTACTGTATTTCATAACTATTTTGGAAAAAAATTCAGTATTTTGTGCTACAAATTTGTGAATCGACACAGTTTTTAAACGTAGCCATTTGGAAACTGTTTAGGTTTTTGTATTGTTTGACAAAAGCTGCACATGAAATAAAGGAAAAATATCAAAAAGGAAAATTTTAACCACCAAAAGATTTGATTTGGTGGGATGATGGTGGAGGATTGATATGGAGTTGAAATGAAACCTAAGTTTAAGCAATCATTCCCAGTGCTATAATGTCATTGTTCCTAGTACTATAGGGTACACACTATTCACAAGCATTTATTCACAAGAATTTATTAATGGTATCAGAGCTGTGCCTTGGGCTACTTGGCTCCTCCGTGGGTTGGACTTCTCCTCACCACATTTCGCTCCATGGGCTCTTCTCGCCTCATATCCCTCATAGACTTGAGGGGGAGTATTAGTGTGCGTCCAGTTCCACATCGTCTCTATGAGCAGTTCCAAAACAAGTATAAGATCCTCTTGACTCTCTCTCCTTGATACCTAGGTTTTTGAGGATGAGCTCTCTAACAATTTTAGAGTTATTTTGGGTGTTTTGTGTGTCACAAGTTTTACTTTATTTGGTGGGATGATGGTGGAGGATTGATCTAGAGTTCAAATGAATGTTGAATTAAAGTAACCATTCCTAGTACTACAGGACAAACTATTCACAAGCATTTAACAGTACTACTTGTGGTTTTTCAATTTAATACTTTAGCTTTTATTTTAGTAACAAAAATAGGAACATAAATTTCTTGTTTTTCAAGTTATATGTCCCTTCTCACTATCATTCATTTTCATTGTTACCTTATGTTTTGTACAACTTTACAATTTTTATTTCACCAGAATTTGCGAGGCTTTTATAGCATCAGTTTAGCCATGTAAAGAAATAGAAGAGAGACAGTGTTTGAAAGATTTCTGTATTTCTCATTGATTTTCTTGTAACTTACATGCCACATATATACACACATTTACAACTAATTTCCTAATATTCAAATTCAAATTCAAGTTCAAGTTTGAAGTTCTCATAACCATATCTCCTCATCTTGCTGAAGTATTTCGGTATTCATTGAATGCATTATTATCAATTATAATAGGATCAATTCTCCTCATCTTCAAAAGTGATTTAAGTTGAAATAACTTGATCTTCTATATGTCCCCTCAATCTGATGGCGAGATCACAAACATTTAGATTGGATTGAGCATCTCGAAACTTCTTTGGTGGTAATGGTTTTGTTAGTGCATCTGCTACCAGAACCCGACTAGAGATGAATTGAACTATTAATTGTTTGCGGTGGACTTGATCTTGAAAAAAATGAAAGTCAATCTCAATGTGTTTCATTTTTGCATGAAACACCGGATTGGATGTGAGATAAGTGGCATCAATGTTGTCGCACCAAAGAACAGGTGGTTGTCGAATAGAAATTCTGAGTTTAGTTAGAATTGACTTGATCCACATTAGTTTGGCAGTTGTGCTTGCTAGTGCCTTGTATTTAGCCTCAGTGTTGCTACGAGCCACTGTTGGTTGCTGTTTACAACTCTAGGATATCAAGTTAGGACCCTCAAAAATACAATAAGAACCCAAAGATCTTCTATCACCCCTATTTGCTACCCAATGTGAGTATGAGAATGCATGAAGTTTGAAGTTTGTAGCTTTAGAGATTAGCAAGTCTTTTGAAACCCAATGTTTAAGATAGCGAAGTATTTGCTTTATGGCTTACTAGTGTGATTCAAAAGGATTATGCATAAACTTGCTGACTTTATGGACTGTAAAAGCCAAACCAAGCCATGTAAATGCAAGGTATTGCATGCTGCCGACAATACTTTTGTAAAGGCTTGCATTAATACATGCATGGTTTGCCATCTAATGAAGTGAGATTGCAAGTGGAAGCCATTGGGCTACTACATGGTTTTGCATGATCCATGTTGCTCTTTTTAACAAATCCACTATATATTTGTGCTAAGTAAGATTAAGGCCTTCACTGCATCTAAGTGCTTCTACACTAAGGAAAAAGTGAAGAGGGCCTAAGTCTTTGAAACCAAATGCTTATTTTAAGCAATGAATTACTCGAATGATGGTAACCAAACTTGACACAGTGATTAATATGTCATCCTATATATATTAAAACATAAACAATTGTTGTTTTTGTTTTTAAGAACAAATAGTGAAGTATCAACTTTGCTTTCATGGAAGCGTAATGACTTTAGCTTGTCTGAAAGTTTAGAAAACCAAGTTTGGGGAGCTTGTCACACACACACACACACACACACACACACACACACACACACACACACACACACACACATATATATATATATATATATATATTAAAACATAAACAATTGCTGTTTTTGATTTTAAGAACAAATGGTGAAGTATAAGCTTTGCTTTCATGGAAGTGTAATGACTTAGCTTGTCTGAAAGTTTAGAAAACCAAGTTCGGGGAACTTGTCACATATCACATAGTGATTTATGTAACTTGCAGACATGACTTGGAAATTGAGTATGAATGTGACCTTGTCGTTGAGTCATAAAAACTTATTCTTGAAGATCACCATGCAAAAATGCATTTTGTACATCAATTTGGTGAATGGGTTGTTGGGACAATCGGTGCTCTAACACTAATCGTCGGAGTTGAACACGCAGCGGAATCATGCACAACTCAAATCAATCTAAAATAATTGATGCAAAACAATCAATGATTAATGTATGGATCAAGCAAGCACAATATCACAATCACACATAGAGTAATTGAAAAAAAATAGACAAAAGACACATGATTTACGTGGTTCAGCAATGTGCCTACATCCACGGGAGCAACGACTGATTTTTCACTATTCAGATCATTCAAACTTACAATTAGTGTTATATAAACATGTATATATATATATACCCTATGTGTTGTAATTGGTGTATTCCTAAGAGGGGGGCTGAATTGGTATTTTAAAAATCAATCCCTATAGGTCAATCCACTAACAATAATATTACACAAGCTTAAGGTCAATCTAGTGTGTATAAGATAAACCAATATATATTTAGTGAAATTTTAACTGCACAAGTAGTCTAATTAAGCATGCACAATAAAGCAGTAAATAGAGATGACACCAGAAATGTTATGGAGGTTCGGCAAAATGCCTACGTCCTTGCCTTGGCTCACAAGTACAAAGATTCCATTATAGGCTTACTTAATGGGTGGAGTGGCACCTAATACAACCAGGTCAATTAACGGAGCTGACCTCAACCTACACAAACAATCCTTCTTGGTTGGATTAACACCCCCTTAGGCCACGCCTGGAATACTATAGTATTTCATAATACAAGCTGGGTACAATGATCATGCTTTTCAATTAGGCGGACATGTACCAATGGTAATCAATCAACCACACATCAATAATATAGGAATTGTAAGCTCGGTAATGTGATTTTGTGCAAACAAACACTCAGTAATGTATAGTATTAAATATGCTCAAGAGTGTTCAAACAAGCTATTATTTGAAACAAGATATAACAAATCTCAATATTAGATTAGGGTTTCAAATATGCTGATAAAAATATTCAAACTAACTCAAAAGATTTTCTTCAATGAAATAAGCACAAAAGTAGTTTGAAATATAGCTCATAAAATTCTTTGCACACAAAAATTATTGTTTAAGGAATCTTGCAATGACAATGCTAAGATCCTGAAGCTAATGAGTTTTCCTAACACAAGATTTATCAGGTTAAATTTGTGGGTTAACTCTTGCTTAACTCTCCAAAATCAAACATAATCACAATAGCACAAATGAGAGTTTTAAGCAATTTACAATAGAGCACTAGCATAATAGGAACTTTCACAATACTTGGATGATCAAAGAAAAGAGTGTGTGAGAATATTTGGAAGTAGTATAGAAAAAATAGGTTTGAAATATTTGATAGAGTTTTTGCTTAATAATCTTGCAATTCTCTCCTTAATTTTCACAAATGAGCCCCTATATATAGAAGTGGGTCAAATTATAACCGTTAAGGACACATGAGTCATTATTAAAGTTGTTTTAAAACCATTTAGAGAAAATAACCCTATTTAACCATTATTAATCTCGGTGAAAATAAAACAACCCGAGAGCTTTCGGATGCCTGATCCAAGGTTCGGTTGCCCGAACAGGCTCAGTAGAAAATTTATTTTTTAACATTCAGGTGCCCGAATCTGGGCTTGGTTTGTTGAACCAAGGTAATTTCCATTCTGTCTGCATTTTGGTCACCTAGTCTAGAGTTTGGTTAACCGAACTTATGTGTTTGGTCGCCTGAGGCTATTTTGAATGTGAATTTCGAGTTGCCGGGTTGGTGGGAAAGGTCAGAGTTATGGTTCAGTCACCTGAGGATGATGCAGTCAATTAAGTTTGGCCGCCCGAAACAAAGTCAACATTATGACCGGTCAATGGTTCAGTCACCCAAAGTGTTTTGAACACTAAGGGTTTGGTCGTATGACCTCTTATAGTTCTACCTATTAAGTCCTATTTACTTCAATTATTTCCCCTGATAATGTAAGTGATAATGGGGACTATTTTATGTGTTTGTGCAGGGACCTAGAGTTAGTCTGTGGTCTAGGCTTTTCAATTAAGGTCAATCTACGATCATGTTGAGCTTACATAAATTATTATGGACCCAAATATAATAAATAAATTTTCAAATGAAGCATAAGCAGGTCTTCTTCTTTTGCCCTTCATTTTCCCATTGAATATGCCAGGAGTATGATCTTTAAGTCTTTTAGACTTCCATCAATCCGTTTTCATGTGTGTGCATTGACCTGTTCAACTACTAGGCATGTACATTGGTAATATGTAGTTTATCATAATCAAAACCAAGGATCGTACTCAAAAAGTCAACACTATGCACACAAGAGGCCCTACGTCCAATCCTAGAGGAAAATTCTCAAAATCCCCTAATCTACTGATCTACAATTCGGGTTTCCATATTTGCGTCGAACCAAACCATTGACACTTTCAGACAGAAATAAATTCCCTGTTAGCTCCTGTAATAGTCTATGGTTTCAGGGTAACCGTCGATGGCTTCCATGCTGATGCCAAAACGTCGAGCAAACTGGCCGCGGTTTCCTCCTGTAGGCATCTCCCCTTGTTCAATGCTCTTGTAAGCTTTCCCTGTTCATGTATTCCACTCAAATATAAGCCACATCTCCAACAATCTCCACCCTGGTGAATATTCACCACTTAGGAGAAAAATAATTGATAGCATACCCGCTGCTCCACCCAAGACGGTAGATTGGGTTCGCCTCCCATCTAGCACCTAGAGACGTTGATCTAGTTTAAGCAATGCTTGAACTTGTCAATTGTGATAGGCTTTGTCAACATATCAGTTGCATTATCAGATGTGTGATCCTTCTCAAGCAGAAGTTCACTTAAAGCAAATAGTTCCCTGATCCTATGAAACTGCATATCAATGTACTTTGTCCTTGTATGATACACCTGATTCTTTGCCAAGTTGATGGCACTCTGACTATCACACTGTAGTTGAACTCCACTTTACTGGACACCCCACTCCTTGACTAACCCTATTAGATACAACACTTCCTTGGCAGCCTCAGCCACTGTCATGTACTTCGACTCAGTAATAGATAAGGCAACTAGCCATTGTACCATAGACTCTCCAACAAATGGTTCCACCCACAAGGGTGAATACGTACCTTGTGGTAGATTTCCTGTCATCCAACTCTCTTGCGTAGTCTACATCCACATACCCTACTACCGATGAATCACTCTGTTGTCTATTGAATATGATGTCATACCTGGTCATACTCCTCAAGTACTTGAGAATTCACTTGATGACATCCCAATGTTGTCGACTCGGATTTGAAAAGAACTTGCTCACCATGCTGACAGCGGATCTAGCCTCATACATATCATAACATACATCAGACACCCCACTGCAGTGGCATAGGGGACCTTCACATGTCACAGACCTTATCGTCCATCTTAGGGCATTGGGTGGTAGACAACCTGAAATTATTCGCCAATGGTGTGCTCACCGATTTAGCATCTACCATGCTAAACCTCTTCAGCACCTTCTCCATGCAGCCGCCCTGAGATAACCAGAGTCTCCCTGCAGTTTTATCCCTGCAAATCTCCATGCCAAGTATCCTCTTAGATGCACGAAAGTCTTTCATTTCGAACTCTTTTCCAAATAGAGTCTTTAATCGATTCACCTCAGTTATGTCTTTAGTAGTAATCGACATGTTATCTATATGAAGCAACTGATATATAAGAGACCCATCATCAAGGCTCCTCACATAGATGCAGCAATTGTACTCACACATCTTATAGCCAATATAGTTTATTTAGGCATCAAATCATTATATCATTGCCTTAGAGACTGCTTCAGCCCGTAAAGTGACTTCTTCAGTTTACAAATTAAGTGCTTCTGTATAGGTTGGAAAAACCTTTCTAGTTGTGTTATGTAAATCAGTTCCTCCAGATCACCATGGAGGAATGCCTTCTTTATGTCCATCTACTCTAGATGCATATCGTGTTGTGCCACTAGTCCTAACACTACCCTGATGGAAGTGTGCCTGACTACAGAGGAGAAGATCTCATCATAGTCAACTCCCTTCCTCTCCGAGTATCCCTTCCTACCAAGCGAGCCTTGTACTTCTCTCTTTCCTTTTCTGAAACTGCTTCTTTCTTTTTGTACACCCACTTGCATCCAGTCGCATGCTTCCCAACTGAAAGCTCCATAAAGTCCCACATCTGGTTCTTATGTAGTGATTCCATCTCCTTCACCATAGCGCTCATCCAATTACCTTTCTCCTAGCTGTGCAAGGTCTTCTGAAATGTAATAGGATCCCTGCTGCTAGTTACAAGAGCATAAGACACCAGATTGTCAAAATTGTGCTTGGGGGTGGCCTGACGATGTGTCTGTTTCTATCTACAGCTATACTGTGTAGCGGTTGCTGGTCACTTGAGCTAAAACTCCCTGTGAGTCGAACATCATCATCATCTAAACCCTGAGTTTATGACTCCACCTACACCACTTGCTGATCTCTCAAGTTAGAACCCCCTGCATTTCTGCCCTAAGTCCCCAACTTCACTTGAACCACATGTCTGTTATTGCTGCAGTTTTCTGACACTTGTTTCTCTTCTTCTTCGTGACTACGTCGCAACATGGCTTTCTCATTGAAAATCACATCTCTTCTGATCACCATCTTGTTTGCCACTAGGTTGTATGAGTTGAACACTTTCACACAATTTTGATACCCTAGAAAGATGAACAGTCTAGGCTTTGCCTCAAGCCTTAATCTCTCCTCATAAGGAATGTGTACATAGGCTAGACACCCAAATACTCTCAGACCGGACTAGTCTACCTTGTTACCCGTCACACCTCTTCAGCAACTTTGCCATCATGTGATGCCCTTTGTGACCCATTAACCAAAAAACAAGCCATACTTACCATCTCGGCCTAGAAATTCATTGCAAGTACATCATTCAACTTGAGACACCGAGCCTTTTCAGCTAGGGTTGGTTCATCCTCTCTACCACACCATTTTGTTGTGGTGTGCAACATAGTGAAAAGTGTCTCCTTATACCATGCTGCTGACAAAAGTCTCTGAAACCCGAATTTGCATACTTAGTGTTGTTTTTTGACCTGAGGCACTTTATCTTTCCCCTGGTATGATTCTCTACCTCAGTTGCCCATAATTTAAACTTGGAAAACGTCTTAGACTTGTGCTATATGAAGTACACCCAAACCTTTCATGAGTAGTCATCGAAGAAACTCACAAAGTACACATGTTCCCCTCATGATGCTACTCTTACCAGCCCCCAAACATTTGTATGAACATAGTCAAGTAATCCCTCTGTTTTGTGCATGGTTGCCATGAACTGAACTCTATTTTGCTTCCTAAGTGCACAGTACTTGCAGAATTCTAGTTTACATGATTTTACACCCTTTAGAAGATATCTCTTGTGAAGTTCTTTCATCCCACACTTACCCATATATCCTAACCGCTTATGCCACAAAATTGTACTATCAGACTCAGACTCTGCGGCTGCAGCTCCACCTACAACCATTGTACCAGCAATGCATATATATTCCTTTGCACTCTCTTTCCCTTCATCACGGTCAGAATGCCCCTCACCTTTATTATCCTATCTTTATATTTGTAACTGAACTTGTTACAATCCAAGGTGCCTAATGAAACTAGATTCTTTCTCGACTTTGGTATATGTCTCACATCGCATAACGTCCTCATCAAAGCATTGTACATCTTCATTTTGATATTCCCCATTTCACGCAACATTGTTCCACATCAAAACAGAACTAAAACTCACCAATATGTACGTAGTGAACCAGTCCTTGTTAGGTGTCATATGATAAGAACACATTGAGTCGAAGTTCCAAGCATTTGCAAACTCATCCAACCTAGATGAAACCAAGAGCATATCATTGTAACTGCTCCCAAAGTCTCCTTATTTTACTACATTCGCTATTTTTGATGAACCTTCTTTGTTTTTAGCATTCCCCTTTATCCTCTTTAGACACTCGGGTTTTGTGTGCCCCTTTTTACCGCATTTAAAACACCACACATCCTTCCTTTTCCTAGATTTGGACCAAGCCCTATGGTTGTTCTGTGTAGCCTAGGACTTGCCTCTTGCACGATCCTGATTACCCGTCACCATGAACCCTTCACCTTGAGTATTATCATCTATGACGTTCTTCCTTAGATGGAAACTTATTAAGGCACTCATGATATCCTCCAACTCTAGGGTTTCTATTGACCTTTTAGGTCACACCCGGTTTTTATAATGACAAATACTTATTGTATTTGATAGCTTTCAAGTGTATGTGTAGGTTCATTTTAGCAGATCAAGTAATGGCACATGAAAGCAAAGCATAAAGACCCCGAAGATTAGTTTTATGTTGTAATTTATTTTATGTAATATGGGTCTATAATAAGGTTTGTAATAATTATCTGCATATCATGCATATAGGATATGTAAGCTTAGAAATGCCATAGACTAACCATAGGGACCGAATGACCTTAAGGCACATCGATTGACGCGAGGGTTTTGGGTGTACTTGAAAAGACCCTGGTCCTTACACAAATGCACAAAATAGTCCCCATATCACATATATTCTCAGGGGAAATAAATGAATTAAAAATTGGACTTAATAGGCATAATTGTGAGAGGTCGGGCGACCGAACCCCAAGAGTTCAAAACTCCTTAGGTGCCTGAACTGTTGGGAAGTCAACAGTTTGACCAGGCTTCGGGCGACCGAACCTATTTTGACCCAATCTCCCTCGGGCGCCCTAACCCTTTGAAAAAGACATTTCACCAACAAGGGCTGCTGAGCATTTTAGTTCAAATCATGTCCCGGGTGACTTAACTCAAATGTTCGGGCTACCAACCCCATACCCGGGCACCCGAACCTACGAACAAAATGCTACTGACTTTTGTTCAGGCTACCGCACCAAAACTTGGGTTGCCAAACCATTTTTGAGGGTTTTTAAGAATGTGTCTGGTCGGGCGACCGAACCTAGATTCAGCCACCCGAACCTTGTTAGGTTAAAATTAATTTACTCGAGGTGAACATATGGGTTAATTTGAGATTAATATTTCCTGAGCATTTTATACTTTTCTAAGAATACCCAATAGGTCCCAAACGGTTATATTTTTTACCTTGTCTATAAATATGAGTTCATTTGTGAGGATTAGGATGAGATTAGCCAAAATCATTAACAAAAATCTTCTCTATCTCAAAATCTCATTTTACCCAAAATACTCTCAAATATTCATTCCCTTGATATATCTTGATATTGTGAGAGTTTATTGATTGTCCTTGTGTTTATTAGATAGTGTTAATACTCCCATTTGTTTAGTTGATTGTTTGATATTATTTTTGGGGAGTCAAGTAAGAGTTTTCCCACAGATTTTTATTTGATAAATCTAGTGTTCGGAAAAACTCATTAGCTTAAGGATCTTTGCATTGTCATTGCAAAGATTCCTATAGCTTGATTTTTTTATGCAAAATATTTTTAACAAGCTATATTAGTCTTTCAAACAACTCTTGAGCATATTACATTGAAGAAAATATTTTTGAGTTGATTTAAGGATTGTTGTAGCATCTTTGAAACTGTGATTCATTATTGAGATTTTTTATGACTTGTTTCAAAGAAATAACTTGATTAGAACACTCTAGAGCATTCTTGCGATCACATCTTGTTGAGTGTGACTTGCACAAAAATACATATCACCTAGCTTACATTTACCTATATAGTTGATGTGCATTTGATTGATTTGTATTGGTACATATCTGCTTATCGGAGAAGAATGATATTCTACACAGTTTGTATCATGATTCAGTTGTATTCCAAGCGTGGCCTGAGGGGACGATAATCCAGTCCATAAGGATTGTTAGGGCCTTCTCCACCCCGCAAGGAAAATTTGTAAAAGTTTAGGTCAGCCCTATGCTAATTGACCTGATTGTATTAGGTGCCGCTCCACCCGTTAAGTGAGCATTAGTGGAATCCTTGGGTTTGCAAACTAGAGGTGGGGACGTAGGCACAGTTGGCCGAACCCCGACAACATATCATGTGTCTGTTTATATTTCAGCACTTTATATTTACCACACGTGTATGTTATAGTGTGAATGATGTGCATAATTTAAATTTCCGCATATTATATTTATCTGCGCATTTGGGATTGCGTAGAAAGACCCTAAGTTGTGATATTCTTCTAACATTTGGTTTAACCTATGAATAAGTTTTAAAATTCCAATTCACCCCCCTCTTGAGAATACACCAAAGCTAACATTTTTCCCCCAAGTCAGATTCGTAACCAAGTTCTCATACATTGGAGACGTAGGTAGGGAATTCAACAGCATCAACACTTTGTCTTCATCCTTGAACTTCACATCAACCTATTTCATATCGGTGATGATCTAATTGAATACGTTGATGTGTTGATTCAGATTTGAACCCTCAACCATCTTAAGCTCGTAAAGTCGTTGCTTAAGATACAACTTGTTCGATAAAGACTTGGACATGTACCGACTCTCTAATTTTAGGTGTATAGAGGTGCTAGTACCATCCCTTCACATAACTGCACTTTTGAGCGTGGCTCTGGTGCATAGACCATTGACTATCGGTTCCTTGGACCCTAGGTTAGCTAGTTGACCAACCAATCAATAATAAACTATTAGGTATTCTAACTTTACCTAAAATAAAGTAGGTTAGTGGTGAATTCTTTGGCATGTTATTGACCCACATCTCGTCACCAAGATACAAATTTCACAATCGAGTTCACAATTTGTGTCGAGGCGATTCAAAGATTCACCTAGGTAAAGGTGGGGCTTTAGGATTTGTTCACAGCTTGGCAACTCGATATTATTTCTAAATATATGCGTGTCAACTTGGGTGTTTTGCATGTATAATCAAACCCCTTAAGTACTATGTGTTTGGGTTAAGGGTGTCTTTAGCTTTTTTTGCACACACTTTATAAGCCTTACACTCTAGTTGTTCCTTTTCAAGGATTAGCTTGAAATGTGGTAATGTTAGCCTTTAAGATACATAAGTCTCCCCATGGGCACATGAAACATTTCATTTATGATGCACCTTATCCATTTATAACCTATAATGGGTTCGGATGAGAACTTTACTAGCCTTGTGCATACAAGGACAAACTAAGACAAAGTATGTGTTATACACATACATATATGTCGAACTTGAACTTTTGACATATTTCACACTTTTATGAGTTTTTAAATTGTGTATAAGTTTGACATATAATTTATTTTTCATATTTTTCATACATGTTGTAGTGAATAAATGAATGGACATATGACTGTTCATGATTATACTTGACATTTTACCTCGAAGACAATGTTTCACTGTTTTGGGATTTGATTTAGTGAATGCATTTTGGACTTTAGTTCTTGATACTTTAAGAAAGTAAAAATTATTTATTTAAAAATAATATAATATAATGGTATTTATAATACTTAAAAATTATTTATTTAAAATTAATATAATAAAATAGTAATCATAATACTAAAAAATCATTTATTTTAAAATAAAATATATTATTATGATGTTTATAATACAAAATAAGGTACATCTCAAAATAAATTAGATAAATTCTTCTAACATTCTAAATTTTTGGTGAAATATCTAGCATCATTTAGATGGACAACAATATAATCTTTAAAAAAATAAGTTATAGACAAATAAATTCTTTGTATTTTATATAAGTTAAATGTTTGATTTTAGAACATCTAGAAATTATTGTCTAAAAATAAGAGTATTTTTTATTTGTTTAAAAAATAGAGTAAATTAACTTATATGTATCTATTTCTATATCTATATTATAAATTAATAAATGCAAAAATATGGTAAACAATTTCATGAAAAAAATATTTTATATTTGAAAGTACGATAACATTCCTAAAATAAATTAAATTTAGCTTAAAGTAGATAAAATTATATTCAAAAAATGTATTCTAAATAAGTTGACTGTTTGAACCAAAAAAAAAAAAAGAAACTTCATTTAATTAAACAAAAAACTATATATATATATATATATATATATATATATCTATATAATGTAAATTATGTTGAACATAGGCAAAAAAAACATATTATTATCTATTAAAAATAAGATAAAACATTCTAAAAAAACCCAAGAAAAATTAGATGAATTTATATTTAAAAATTATATTTTAAGCTAATATTTGAAAGTGAAAAAATCATTTATTTAAAAATAATATAAGAAAATGGTAAAAAATTCATTTTAAAAAAATAATATAATAAATAAATTCTCTAAAATAATTTATTTGAAATTTTAAAAACCCATAATTGATCATTAAATAAGTAAATAAATAGTTATAAATATTTTAGGTAGAAAATCATAACTTTTAGATTTAATAAATTTATCAATATTGTTGTTGGCATAAAATTAATAAAACTCATACTTGATCATTAAATAAATAAAAAATAGTTATAAATGTTTCATGTAGAAAATCATAATTTACAGACCTAATAAGTTTATCATTATTTTGTTGGAAGAAGTAATATGATAATATTTTTATAAATAAAATAGAAATATCATTTATTAAAATTCTTATTTATAATTATATAATAGTATCAAATTTAATGTTTCATATAATGTTAGTCAAAGCATTCCTACGAGATCATGTTCTATATTGTTGACTTTTTGAGTCCTATCCCATTTTAATAATGACAAATCACAACATTTCATTTGTGCATTAAGTGAATAAACAGGTTTAAGTTTCAAAGCACAAATGACCGATACAAAATGGAAGCCTTGAAACACTTAAACGAACGCATCACTTGGTGTATTCCATGGATATGTGAAGAGCAAAGCTTAAAGACCTCATGCTTTTTCATTTGTATTGTTATTAGGTTTCAATTGTGCATGCATTTAATTTGATTTAAATTGAAACTCATCACTGACCTCAGATTGACCTTAGGAACTCAAACTTCCAAAGAAAACCATTCACTTAAGGATGATAAACTTACACAAAAGGTTTAGAGTGGTTTTAAACTTAAAAGAAGGCAAAAACTCATTTTTATTAAAGGGTCAGTCGACCAGATGATAAGTTTGGTCGATCAGATAGAAGAAATGACCAAAAACCCAATTTTGTAAAGGGCCTAGTTGACCAGACTTCAGACAATGAAGATCCGATAGACCGGATCAATGGCCCAGTTGATCGAACTGTGTTAAAAGGAATTTCGTCTTTGGGCCAGTCGACCGAACCTGGGGTCAGTCGACCAGAATTCTCGGGTATTTCAAATTTCTAGGCATAAAACGGTCATAAAATTCAAATTATAATATTTTTATAATGCCCAATGGTCATATAATGGTTATATTTTGTTCTTGCCTATATATACCTTGCCCAAACACTTGGAGAAGGTTAGAAAATAATATTGAAACTTTAGTTGAATATTCTTTGTTTCTTATTCATATTTTACACTCTTTTTAGAAGATCAAAGATCAAATTTCTCCCCCTTTCATTTTTTGAAAATACTTTTTGGAGAAAATTTTAAAAGGTTTATTGAAAAGACTTGAGCTTATATCCACATTCATATATATATATATATATATTGCTTGAAAGCCTTTTTTTTTTTTCTTGTGATATTTTTAAAGATCAAATTTCTCTTATACTCTTCTTTTGAAAATTCTTTTTGGAGAAACTATTTTAAGGGTTTCTTGGAAGGCTTGAGCATATATTCACATTCATATATATTGTTTGAAAGCCTCCTTACTCTTATGAGATTTCAGAGATCAAACTTTTCCTACTTTCACTTTGAAAACTTTCTTGGAGAAAATCTTGTAAGTTATACAAGAAAGCTTTGAGCATATAATCACTTATATATACTTGCTTGAAAAACTTTTCTTTATTCTTGATATTTTAAAGGTCAATCTCGAAGAAAATTATTTTCCATACTCTCATATTTCTTGCAAAACATTTTTGAGAGAAATATTATGCTCCACCAAATTTCATTTTAAAATCATTTAAGAGAGCATATGTGAAAGTTTTTCATTGTACAAATAAGCTTTTAAAGAAGCATCTCTTGTACACCAATTTATTTTCAAATAATTTGTTTTTACGGTTTGGGTTGTGAACCGTGCCAAGTGAGGGTCCATCACTTGGAGAGGTATCTCCACCTAGAAGGAGGGATTATGCTGTAAACTGTACCAAGTGAGGGTATATTGCTCGGAGAGGCTTCTCCGCCTATAAAGAGGGAATGCGGTTCGGGTTTGAACCGTATCAGACGTGGGGTATCGTTTGGAGAGGTTGCTTCGCCTATAAAGAGTGGTGTAATGGGTGGTTCTGTCTAGTTTTGAAGGAGTGGTATAATGGAAATCCTTAGGTGGTTTGCTCAAGGTGAGGACATAGGCGGGGATAGCCGAACCTCGTAAAAACCTTAGTCTCTCTCTCTCTCTCTCTCTCTCTCTCTCTCTCTCTCTCTCTCTCTCTCTCTCTCTCTCTTATCTTATTTATATTTATGCACATGTATGATTGCATATATATATTGTTGTGATTATTTTACATATACGCATTATTTTTTATTGGGATATTATTTGGTGAATCGACAAAATAATTAGCCAATGTTTTTAAAAATCCAATTCCCCCCCCCCCTTATGGGATTACACCAATCCTCACATATATTTTTTGACATCTTTCTTATCCCTACATTTATGTGTGTCATTTTAGTATCTCATGTCTATATTTTTATTTTATAGTTGTAAATAAAATATAATTTTATAAATAAATTTGTAATCTTATTTACATGCAATCACGTGCAATGCATAGGACATTATTTTTGTTCTAAAAAGGTTTTAAAAAGTGCTCTAATGTTATACCACAGTGTCACAGGCCAACTATTTTCACACCTTTGTGAAAGGGTCGTGCAACTAGCTAAAACACTCTTGCTTAACTAGCTAGCCAATCGTTTACCAACATTCATCCACGAAACACTTTCATTCGCATTCAATCATCTAGCAGCAGAAATAGTAAGCAATCACGAAAGTAGTGGCAAGCAAGCTATAAACATTAAAGCAACGCAATTCATTAACAACACCTTCGTTGACATTGTGTGCTTAGAGAGGGAGGCAAGTAGGCTAAATGCATTGACAGTAGCTAGTGAGTTTTACAAGGCTAATGTTACTCACCCTCCCTTAAAGAGATTTTTATGTAAATATCATTCTAGTACTAGGAAACATCAAAGTGATTGAGGATTCATACTACCTTATTTGGCATACAAAAAACTACTAGCGAAAAATAACCCTACATTAGTATTTACATGATGGAAACCCATCCCCAATGCACGAGACAAGTGGTCATAGGCAAGCATAATGCCTTGAACAAGCTTAGCTCATGACACTCCCCGCGATCGACGTCCTCGTAGAATTTGGTAGTAGGTACACTCCAACTTTGTCACAAACATTTGCATATCTTTCGCAGAAATCTACCTGATTTCTTAATCACCGAGGCTTTTCCACTTCACTTAAAACTCTCGCCGCTCTTTCCTTGAGGATATGAACTTTCTGACTACTAGGATATCTTCAACTTCACGTCTGTCAGGTTGCGCTGTCTTTAACTTTTCTTTGTTTTACTGAATTTTGCTTGAATCGTTGGTGTCACCATTGAATGGCTTTATGCGGCTGACGTGAAACACATGATGCACTTTCATCCAGTTGAAGCGCTACAGTCTTCTCCCCTGATCTACCCACTACTTCAGTATCTTAGAAGCTTTCCCCAGATAGGCTCGGGCAATCTCTACATTCTGTCTCCATTCTCACGTGAATATGTACGCTCTGGGACTCTTTCCTTTATATGGCTCGCCCACCATGTGAGGTAACAATGACTGCTGGCTTGTAACAAGCTCAAAAGGGCTTTTGTTGATTGCGAGCTCCTTTGGCCATTGAAACAGAATGGAGCCACATCAAGTAGTTGCACCCAATTCTTCTAGTTGTCATTGACGAAATGGCACAAGTACTCTTCTAATAGCCCTCTGAAACTCTCCTTCTATCTATCAATTAGAACTCGAAGAGATGTTAAGATGTGAATCGAGGAACCTGGAAAATTATCTCAAGAAGTTTTCAGTGAATATTAAGTGTCGGTCACAACTAATGTCTTGGGGAACACCCCAATATCTCACAACATTCACAAGAAACAATTATGTCGTCTCCTCTTCCAAACAATACTTTGGTGCGGCCATGAACGTACCATATTTTGAAAACCTGTCTGCACCCACAAGTATAGACCTTGCATCTCCCACTCTTGGTAGGTAGGTGATGAAGTCTAGTGAGACACTTTCCCACGGTTTAGACAGTACTAGTATGAGCTCCTGCAGCACTACACTCGTTTTTCGCTCCCCGTTGTGTTGTTGGCAAATGAGACAAGTCTGGGCATAATCAACCACATCATCACACATGTGCAGCCAATAATACCTATGCTCTAGTAGTTCTGTCATTGGAGTCATTCTCCATGAATACCCTTCTATGAACTTCCTGCAATAGCTAATAAGGCCAAGAAAGGAACGTAACTCCTTCACTATTGTGGGGATCTCCCATTCTTGAATCATCCTTACCTTTTCAATACCCCTCCAGATATGAACTTGCTCAACCACATGACCAAGGAATTTGTTGCTTCGCTGAGCGAAAGAACACTTCTATTTTTTCATATACATACCATTTCCCTTTAGCCTGTTGAACACCTTCTGTAGATGCTCTTCATGTTTTCTCCAAAATAACACTGATGCTCCCAACGGTGCTTTGGAAGGGCGAACACATCCGCTTCAAATTAATCAAGTTATTTCCCTAACTCTACTATCTCTATAGGAGCCATTTGATATGGCTCTTTAGCAGGTGGTTTCACTCCTAGAAACAACTCGATCCCATACTCTACAGTCTGTCGTGGAGGCAAGTCGTGAGGCAGCTTATTTGGCATCACCTATGTGTACTTATCCAACACCACTTGGTTGGTCTTAGGCACTAGCTTTTGGACTACTTGTTCATCTACCACTACAGTGGCTAGATATGTCTGCTCACCTTTTCTCAATCCCTCATTGAGTTGCATGGCCGAAAGGGACTTCCCGTCGTATCGTTTCGATGCAAAGGCTTGCACCATGCCCAAGTGATCTCCCATCAGACACAGGGAACTAGCCAAAGGCATCAGCACTGCCTTTGTCCCCCTTAGGAACCCCATTCCCAAAATGACAGGAAAGTCATCCAATGGCACTACTGTGAAATTCCCTTGACCTTCCCACTGTCCAAGCTTCACAATCACTTGCTTGGCTACTCCCAAAGTAGGTTGAGCTACAAAAATAACCGCTTTCATGTGTTTTATATCATTAACTAAGGATAAATTGAGTCTCCATGCTTCAAGTTATGAAACAAAATTATGAGTTGCCCGGTATCTACATAGCATGGGTACTCTTCCCATTGATTCTCAAGTCCACAAACATCAATCATTTTGCTTGTGTAACTTTTGGAACTTTCATATGCTTTTCCAATGCGCTCACCAGCCGCACTGAACCCATCCTCGGGGTATCCTCATCTTCCTGATCGCTTCCCACCACTTGTCCCAAAGTAGAAGCTTGTAAGGCATTTAGGGATCCCTTGTATGGGCACTCCATAAATTTATGAGGGCCTCCACACAAGTAGCATGAAATTTTACTCTTCTCCTTTCCATTGGGTGTGTTGAACCCACGAGATGATGAAACTTCCTTTGAGGTTGATGCTTTGTAGTTGGCTTCCCCATTCTTGGGTTTGCCTTTCTTGAAAGACTTTCCACTATTTCCCTTTTCACCAAACCCTTTGGACGAAGTGGTATTATCACCAGCGTAGTCAGTCAGGCGTTCTGTAGTAGCTTGTGCAGTAGACAAGTCTTGAACTCTTTGCCTATGAAGTTCAGTTCTTGCCTACGGTTTCATTCCCTGAAGGAAATATAACAACTTGTCTTTCTCCGAAATGTCCCTGATATCCAAAATCAAAGTAGAAAATTGTTTCACGTATTCCCTAATTGACCCACTATGCTTGAGGTCTCTCAATTTTTTTCCTAGCATTATACTCAACGTTCTCAAGAAAGAATTAGGCCTTGAGCTCTCTCTTCAAGTCTGCCCAACTATCCACTACACAAGGTCCATTTTCAATTTCATTGTACTTGGTACACCACCACAGTTTGGCGTCACCAACCAAGTACATGGTCGCAGTATCCACCTTCACTTGTTTGGGGCTATCCTCACAGCACGAAAGTACTGCTCCACATTGAACAAGAAGTTCTCCAATTCCTTAGCATCGTAGGCACCCCTAAACGTCCTAGGTCCTGGTACCTTGGTCTTGCTAACTCCTGGAGTGTTGGATTTGCCCATAGTAAGAACCATCATATTCATATTTTCATCTATATCAACCATCAGAGATTGCAAAGTTTCCATTGTTTGGCGAAAGTCTTATGACTTGTCACCTATCAAAGTTTCCACTTTGTGGGAAAGTTTCCACCTCCCCGGCCACCGTGTTGGTTGTTGCCTCAGCTTGTGCTTCCAGCACGCTGATCCTCTCAGCATTGTTTGGTGTCATGGTGACTTACCAAAGCTTTCTAAATCCCACAACGAAGGTAATTGAATTCACGTAGCGACTAACCTTTGCTCTGATACCAAGTGTCACGGGCTGACTATTTTCACACCTTTGTGAAAGGGTTGTGCGGCGCTAGCTAAAACACTTTTGCTTCACTAGCCAGCCTGTCGTTTACCAACATTCATCCATGAAACACTTTCATTAACATTTAATCAAATGGTAGCGGAAACAATAAGCAATCATGAAAGTAGTATCAAGCAAGCAGTAAACATTGAGGCAATGCAATTTATTAACAATACCTCCGTTGACATTGTGTATTTAGCGAGGAAGGCAAGTAGGTTAAACACATTAACAATAGCTAGTGAGTTTTACAAGACTGATGAACCTCACCCTCCCCTAAAGAAGTTTTTATGTAAATGTCATCCTGACACTAGGAAACATCAAAGTGACCGAGAAGTCATACTGCCTTATGTGGCATACAAAAAAACTACTAGCAGAAAATAATTCTACACTAATATTCACATAATGGAAACTCATCCCTAGCACACGAGATAAGGGGTCATAGGTAAGTATAATGCCTTGAGCAAGCTTAACTTGTGACACTGAAATGAGGAGAGAGAGAGAGAGAGAGAGAGAGAGAGAGAGGTTGATATGCCTATGTGATAGTGAAAATGAATAAATAAATAAGATGTGTATTTTATTCTTATCTCTTGATAGTCTCAAGAAGATACAGTTGGACAACATAAAATTCACCCATTAAGAAAATTACAAAGGTACAAAACTTCACCCATTAAATTTAAACTAATAATAATAATAATTAATTAAACAAGTACTTGGCAAAAAAGTTAAAATTTTTTTAAAAACACAATGTTTTTCAAAATTGAAAATGGCCAAAATATATTCTCAATAAGGGAAAACACTTGTAGCCACAATATATAGGAATGGTGTGCACATGATGTCCTACCTACCAAGCTAGCTGGCTAGGTACCTTCTATCGTGCATTCCACTTATAATACATATATGGACATAACCAAAAGTCATGCAAGCAAACAATCTCTTCAAGCCACTTGCCAGTAATTGTGAATGGCGAACGGCGATATCGTGCCCACCTCCCAATCCCATACCCACCCTTTTTGACTTAATTCCCTGCGCAATCCAAAATTTTCATGCATCCGTTGCTTTTGGCTCCATGTTTCTCATCCACCACCTTCTGCAATTAATTCTGCACCTTTAATTTGGGTATCATATATATATATATGATGTAGTTTTGAGTCTGCATTTTCTTTTTCAGTATTTTAGAAATATTTTTCTTATAATCTTTAGATTAAAAAGAAAATTACCAACTCACAATTAATTAGAAAATTTATATTATCAACTGACAAGTAAAAGAATAGAAGATAAGATCATTAAAATCTAGATAATTTTAGACTTGGAAATAGTGAACGTCATTGTATATGCGCTCCAAATAAGTTTAGTAAAAAATCTTAAAAGAGAATTTTGGGAAGATATGGATAGTATTCTACAAGAGATATCAATGTCTGAAAAGACAAAACTTATTTGAATAGATACACTAGAAAGGGTAATATAGGTTAAAGAGGATGCATGAAGGTATACATGAAGATAAAAATGAGGCTGGTGATACAATTTTAGATTTTGTCATATCTTATGATTTATTTATATTGAATATTTACTTTATAAAAGGAGAATAATACTTAATAACTTTCAAGAATGAGCATAATAAAAGTCAAAAAAATTTCTTCTAAACTATGAATAGAGATCATCTATCTTGTAAGGATTGTAAAGTAATCACAAGTGAAAGTTTGACTACATAACATAGAGTCATAGTATTAGATATACATATTTTAAAAATGGAAGAAAAAGAGTAATTAAATCAACACAAAATGATTAGATGGTGGAGTTTGAAGGGAGATAATAGAGTAAAATTCAAAGATAAAATTATTAAAGAATGTGATTGGACTGTAAGGGATAAGGTAGATACAAATATTGCTTGGAATAAAATTGGTAATTCTATCACAAGGATAGAAAAAAAAAAAAAAAGGTTTTAGGTGAAATCAAAGAGGGATACTCGGATAGTAAATAAAGTTGGTGGTAGAATCAAGAAGTCCAAAAAGTCGTTAAGATAAAAAGAATTTAGTATAAAGTATCAAAAAAATATAAAAATATAGAAAATCTTGAAAAATATAAAGAGGTGGGGGAATATACAAAAAAAAAAAAACTAATAGTAAAACTAAAAACTAGAGCTTATGATACTTTGTATATTAGATGAGATACAAAAGAAGGAGAAAAAGATATTTAAAAACTTGTTAAAGCTAGAGAAAAACATGCAAGGATTTAGGTGATGTAAAATGTGTGAAGGACGAGAATGATAATGTCTTAACTAGAGAAAAAGGCATAAAAGAGGTGGTGAAGATACTATGATAAGTTGTTTAATAAAAACCAAAATAAAATATTGAACTTAGACTAAATAAAATACCAATTAGAGCTCTTGAAATTAAGATGACATAAAAAAGATGAAAAGTGAGAAATCTACAAGACAAGATAAAATACCAATTGAAGTTTGGAAATGTTTAGAGGATAAAGGAAATATTTAGCTAACTAATATATTCAACATTAATATAAAAACCAAGAAAATGTCAGAAGAAAAGTATGTTAGTACTTTTATATGAAAACAAAGCTGATGCTTAAAACTATAATAACTATCATGGAATTAAGATTGTGTGTCATATGGCAAAACTTTGGGAAAGGATAATAGAACATAAAATAAGATTAGAAATGAGAATTTTAGAAAATCAGTTTGCTTTTATGCCTAAAAGATCAACAATAGAAGTTATTTATCTTTTGAAAAGCTTAATAGAAAAGTTTAGGGAAAAGAAAAGAGTTTTGCATAGGATTTTCATTGTCCTAGAGAAAACTTATGATAAAGTACATAAGGAAGTTCTTTGATAGGACTTTGAAAAGAAGGGGATTTGCACTAGATATATTGAGATAATTAAGAATATATATAATAGAGTAGTGACTAGCATCAGGACTATAGAAGAGGAATCTAGAGATTTTCCAATCACATTAGGTGTACATCAAGGTACTATTTTGAGTCCTTATCTTTTTACTTTAGTGATTGATAAACTTATTAGGAATATCCAAAATGAGATTTCTTGGTGTATGTTATTTGCAGATGATATCATTTTGATTGATGATAGTAGGAGTAGAGTGGAATCTAATGTAAAACTTTGGAAAGTCACATTAGAGTTTAAAGGGTTTAATATAAGTAGGAATAAGATAAAATATATGAAATATAATTTCAATAATGTAAGGAGTAGAAGTGGAGAAAAGATTAAACTTGATAATCAAGATATTAATAACACTAATAAAATTAGATATCTTAAATCTATTATGCGGGCAAAAGGGAAAATTAAAGAAGACGTAGTACATAGAATTAAAACAGTTTAGGTAACATAAAAAAATGCATCAGGTGTAGAAACCCGAACACAAAAAATAAAGGAAATTGTGAAAAGGGAATTTTAGTGTGCTTCGTCGACGAATCCCCTATTTTTGTCGACGAAGGTTCTTCTATGGTTCGTTGACGAATTTTAAAGCGTTATCGACGAAGAGATCCCAAACGACTAAAATTTTAGGTTTAAGGTTCATCGATGAAACCCTCCCTTCAGTGACGAACACCCTTCTGCAATTCATCGATGAAGGCGCCAATTCATCGATGAAGTTGGTCGAGTCAACGGCCTATAAATAGATATTTTAGTTGTTTAAGAGTCAAGAAATAAAAATTTCTCTTTTTCTCTCTCTCTTGCTGGTGCCTCACCCTCTCTCTCTTCGGTTTTTTCGCCGTTCGTCGTCTAGATAGATGCTCTGAAGCTACCACAAGGATCAGGGGGAAATTCTCTACAAGTCTAGCAGAGTAGATTCTTAAACGGGGTCTTTTCAAGCACCACTCTGAAACTAGGGTAAGTAGGTATTTTGGTGTTCATGGTTGTTTTGGAGTATAGGAATTCTAGGGAGCATTTAGTGTAAAGTATTCAGTGGGTTGGGATGATTAATCTGGGGAAAATGTGTTTCAGGGTTTTGAACTTTAAACACCGTAAGGCGTGGATTAAGGGTGTCAAAAAGCTTTTCTGTAAGTTAGGTAAGGGGATTGAGTTAGGTCAGAAGTTTCTTTAAAGTTAAACCTAATAAAATGCTATATATGTATACTTATGTTTTCAGTTGTTATTACAAAAACCACTTGTTCAAATGGTCTTTTTAAACGTAGGATATATGATATAATATTTTTAGTAAAAATGAACGTTGGGAAGTATAGTTTGACGTTATAAATAGGATATATTGTATATGGAAAATTGTGTGGCAGATGAATAAATTGGTTGTGAAATATTGGAATTGTTTTTGAAATACTGGAAATGTTTGTGAAATATTGGAACTTTTAATGAAAATGTAGGTAGTTTTATATGATGGCTGCGAGGGCCTAGTTTTGTATGATGGCTATGAGGGCCTAGTTTTACATGATGGCCACGAGAGCCTAGTTTTATATGATGGTCGTAAGAGCCTAGTTTTATATGATGTCCGCAAAGGCCCAGTTTTATATGATGACCGCGAGGGCTGAGTTTCATAATATGACGGGTTTTATTTGAAATGAATTGAAATACAAATTTTATTACTTAAATTGCATGATATGTTTTAGGAACCCTGAGGACCAGTTATGTTATGTGCATGGTATTGTTGCTAGTGAT
Organism: Malania oleifera; assembly: GCF_029873635.1. Taxonomy (NCBI): domain Eukaryota; kingdom Viridiplantae; phylum Streptophyta; class Magnoliopsida; order Santalales; family Ximeniaceae; genus Malania; species Malania oleifera. The sequence goes on from NC_080417.1 coordinate 40,271,428, forward strand.
CCAGTATTATACCATGTGTACCCCACATTGTTCGCGAGGAGGTGTAGGGTGGTCTTAGCTGATTAGCCTCAGTAGGGGGGTACCTTCCCTGGAAGTCCGAACTTTCAGGATGTGGTAGGGCAATCAAATTCCTGCAAGCAAGTTGCAAATGCCTACGTTGTCGAAGATTATATGCAGACATATGTTTTGACTTAGTCTGGGTTGATATCCCCCAGGGCATAAGTCCAGCCTTCGGGCCACACAACCCGTGTCATGGGGGAAGTAAATGGCGTTAGTTCTAGGGAGTGTCTTTTATGCATATATGTAGATTTATGTAAATGATATCATTTGATTACTAACCAGTTTATTCCATGGAAAGAAGAAGAATACTTTTAGCAGTATAGAATGAATATAATGTAAAAATGCTATTTTCAGTTAAATGAAAGATGAATGTTTTCTGTAAACATGTTAGCATGTTGACCAGACACTGATGTTAACTTTATCTTCCTTATAGAGAGGTGTCTCACCCCATTATATAAATTATCTTTTAAAGACCATCTCGAGGTCGAGGTTACTGAACCCTGGGGTGATTAATAGGCAGTTAGATTTTTGTGAGTGTTAGTAAGAACACTTTTGTAATTAAGTTGGGTTTAAGACCTTGAATGTGTATTACAGGTGTATATGCCGAGTTAGCTTTTGTATTGTATTATTGTTGTATTATGAGATTAGAGAGACTTTGATGTATATAAGTAATATATAACCTTGGTAATGGATTGTGGACACTATTTCATTTATTTCCGTTGTGGTTATATAATGATTATGGTATCAGGTACACAAACGTCATTTAAGTGGCACCCTGGGCCCACGTAGCAGGTCGGGGCGCTACAAGTGGTATTAGAGCCTAGGTTTGCTGGGTTCTACTGACTTTGACTGTTGTTAATTATTAGAGTATAGGATGAGATAAGTTAAGGAAAGGAACAGGTAGGTTAGGTTGGGTTTTAGTCTTGAAGCCTAGAGACGGTGATCTTTCGATGATTTTGTGTGTTTTTCTTGGAGTGACAATTGTAGGAAAACCATGGTAAATCCATCGATGGTTTTGTTTCTGGGTAGAGAGACTAGAGCTCAAAAATTTAGGTTGGGAGGATTGGGTTGGAGGAGTATGTACGTAGTGTCAGTGTTATGATTAGGGGCCGATACCTAGCCAGTTTTGTAGCAGAAGTCTATAAATGTTCTTTTAACTGCAAACTTGTGTGCTTTAATTATTAATTATTCCATACTTGCATCAACCTTGATAAATGTGGAATTTTTAAATTGGTTTCTATCTTATGTTTAGGATCGAACCCAGGGAAAAGGTGGTTATGGCTGGATGTGAATACCTCTAGCAAGGATGACGTCGATGCCTTAGTAGTGCTGCGCAGTATAACACGTTAGGCTAGGAAGGAAGTCGAAGGGATTTCCGAGAGCAGGATTAGTAAGTGGCTGATAGAGGCTACACGTTTCAGTAATTTACCCTAGCGAACATAAGGTTTGGTTTGCCACCTTTGAACTGGTGGGGGAAGCAAAGAGGTGGTGGAGATCAGCCAAGCTGGTGGAGGACCAACACCTAGGGTATACATTTATTGTTAGCCTTGGTGTATTACCAAGAGGCAGGGGGTGGATTGGGTATTAAAAATTTTGTCCTAGGTTCAACTAATCCAACAACTAGTATTACACAAAGTTAGGGTCTTTCTAAGCAATCCCAAATGTGTAGATAAATATAATATGCGGAAATTTAAATCATGTGCATCATTTACTGACTATTGAAGAATAACATACATGTGCAGTAAATAAATTGCGAAAACAATAAAGTGCACACACAATATGTTATCGAGGTTTGGCCAATACTACCTATGTCCTTTCCTTCACTCACCAGCACAAGGATTCCACTACGGCTCACTTAATGGGTGGAGTGACACCGTTTACAATCAGGTCAATTCACGAGACTAACCTTAACCTACACCTCACTAGGATGGTGCACCTACCTTTCCTAACCGGGTCTAAGCCAATCCAAGACTATTCCAAAGGGCTAGTCTCCCTCTTCAGGCCCACGCCTAGAATAGAACAAATATGTAAATTTTTGCGTACACGAAAATGCTTCCTACGCAAGCAGATTTGTACAACTAAGCACAAGCACTAATCAATGCACACCAATAATGCAAGCACCAATGATATATAAATATGCTTAGTGCTCTAATGTGTGCTAAACACTCAATCAAGTATGGATAAGCAATCAAGATCTAGAGTGTATATCAAAGCAAGATTTGAAACACAATATTTGAATATCACAATATTAGATAAATGTTTCAAATATGCTAGCAAGATGATTCAAAAAACCTTACTAAGATGTTCAATATACTAAGCACAAGGAGTGTTTGAATGCAAGCCTTGAAAATGATTTTTGCATCCAAAAATATAGGTTAAGGTAACTTGCAATGACAATGCAAGAACCACAAGTCACTAAGTCTTCCCATACAAGTTTATCAAATGAAATCAATGGGAGAACTTAATGCTTTACTCTCAATAGAAAATCAAACTATCAATATAACAAATGAGAGTACTAGCAAATTTGAATGAAGCACAAGCACACTAAATATACTCACAACACTTGTAAAATCAAGGAAAATGAAGTTCTGGAGTGTTTGGGAGTAGTATAGGCTAAAACAAGATTTTTGATTTTGAGAGAATTTGGCCTTAATTATTTTTGCTAATCATTGCTAATCCAAGCAAATGAACATGTATATATAGGTAAGGGCTGGTTTATGACCGTTGGGGACCCAATGGGAATGATTATAAAAGTTTAATAAGAGATTAGAAAAATTAACCTAGTTTACCCCATTTTATCTCGATTAAAATTAATTCAACTTGAGAGTTTTGGGTGCTCGGTCAAAGATTCAGGTGCCTGAACTGAACAGACTCAATGCAAAATAGGTATTTTTGAGGTTCAGTCGCCTGAAGTATGCTTCGGTTAGCCGAACAGAGGCAATTCCCCAAAAAAACTGTAGTTCAGGTGCCTAGAGTACAATTTGGTTAATTGAACTGACAAGTTCGATCACTCGAGGCCATTTGGAACACAAAGATTCGGGTGCCTAGGTTGGTGAAAAGTACTCTAACATGGGTTCGGTCGACCAAAGAAGATATGTTCAAAAATAGTTTGGTATGCTGAACACAAGTCAACATGTTGACTTTTCCACGATTCAGTTGCCCGAGGCATTTTGAACACCACAGGTTCGGTCGACTGACCTCTAGCAATATTTTCCCCTAATATAATAAGTGATGTTGGGGACTATGCACCTTATGTGTAGGTACCTAAGTCCAACTATGTTTGATTTGAGCATACCTACCTATCATGCATGATGCAAATTATTACAAGCCATAGGTGTACATTCCATAATTAAATTTACATCTCAGAATGAAGAAAATGAATAAAAATTACAAATTACAACATAGATTTCTTCATTCTTCTGCTTGATCACTGCATGCCATCAATTAAGCACACAAATAGTAAAACTGGTCATTTAAAGATTTAAATGACATGAAAACAAAAATAGACCATAAATATGTACAAACCATTGCAATTGAAACATATCATAAGACCCATGGAATATTTGAGTTTAAAGCACACGACATATGATAGCAAATAGTTAGTTTGAGTACAAACACAGTCTAACAAGTTCACATGCATTTACATGTGAAGTAATCGAACTAGTTATTCTATTTAAAAATATATGTATATAATAAATATATATTCCCCTTAGGATGTTTGCAAAAAATCTTGGGGATTGCTTGCCCAAAAAAAGTTTAACTGAAAGCAAGCAAGCAATTGTCATTCTGGTTTAACATTAAAGCACAATTTCATAATATAACGAGAATCATAACCATATGGATCCAAAGAAATAGACAATTTTAAGTGCAAGATCATATGACAAACTTTGAAATAGTTTGTGGCAAAACAATACATTTCAACTTTAAAATGTTCAATGAAATTACTACATTTAAGCACATGCCACAATACAACTTAAAGCACATCTACGCAAAAAAAAAAAACGGTGAACACAACAACATAGGGATTTATGTTTAGATGCTCCCCCTATTGATTTGAATTCTAGCTTAGATTAATTAAACTACTTATACTTATTAATGATTAATTTCACTAAGCTAAGTAGTATAAGCCATCATTTTGAAACTTTTAAACCAACCATACTAATGGTCTATTAATGGTACTCTGATTGGTATGGTTATCCCTATAGGGCAAAAATGCATCAGAAATGGATATTAAGGCATGCACTATAGTTCATGAACCAAGAACATTCCATGTCATATCATAAAGTGTTAAAGCACAAGATATAATGCTCAGGGATTTTAGAAGAGTCTCGATATTCAATAAATGAAAGTGATACATATTGGTTCTTTAAGTTTTCTCTATAGGGATGGAGTTGAGCTTCCCTAAATGTCTGATGATTATGACAGGATGAAGTTTAATTATTTAATTGATTTTCACTCATCCTTTCAAAAATATTTTAACTTTATTTTTATTATAATCATCTTTGCACAAGGTTTTATGTTGGAAAAAGTCTATCGAAATTTTGGCAGCATGCCATCTATAAATTGGACATTTTTACATAAAACCTGTACCTGATAGGTTCAAATAAGCAATTTATAATTCAATTCAAGGAACATGAGAACCTATATCCACTACCAGCATGCAATACACATCATTGCATCTGCCATGTAGAAGGCTTTCAACACAAGCGTGCAATCTAGTAGTAATCAACAATTTATGAAATATAAACTATCCATCAAAGAATATGCTTAGTAAAGAGTAGAGGATAGTTATGAGTTTAGTGCAAGGCTGTAATTCATAAAAGGCACATGGGCATTGATATTATAAGATAATGAGAGCATTTAATTTTTATAGTCATGAAAGAGTAATGCTCCCCCTCAATTATGTACTCTACTCATTTTATGTCATCATATGCTTTAAGTTTCTTAGCCAAGTGACTTAAGGGTATTCAATGATATAAATTCGGCATTTTGATTATAGGCTTAACGAATCAAAAGGTCACAATGAATATCTTTTCTGTGAGCTAAGCCTATCTTGCCTCTTTTCTTATGAATCTCAATACGTGTGAGAGGCACAAATTTGAATGGCTTTGAACTTTTAGTGACCGTGCATAGGTTTCCTTTAAAATATGTTTTTTCTTCTAGATTGAGACCTAGGTGATCATATTAGCCATTCAACTCATCTCTAAGTATATAAAGCTCTAAACGACATGACTTTACGATTTGAGAGCTTGTGGGAGAAGTAAAGGATAAATACTCTAAATAGTTAAATTTCTATTAAGTTCAAAAGAGTATTCGTTACAAGTGAAAATGATTCGAAAATATTCGTGGAAGTAATCATGTCCAAAATTGGGCAAAGAGCATATATATGAGAATATGAATTTTTGAATACAACTCTTTTGACAATGGACTGTATCCTTTAGATATGATTGTAATTATGAGCAAGGATACCAGTTGGAGAGTAGAAGGGATGTCTTATGATGAGCACTCAATATATTAGTCATTTATGATCAATAGTGCTTTAAGCCTAGAGTGATGACTTGATTTTGATTTAGGCTTTTCATATTCAAAAATGAGTTTAGGGTATAATGATATATGATATAGGATGGATCCCCTAAACCAAAAACTTGTGTTATAGACAAAATGTGCTTTACTTAAGATGTTTTATCCTTAAGTATGAGTTAAGAGTTTCAAATTAATTACGTGGCAAAGATGCCATGTCCATTTGGAAGTGGATGTAGAAACTAGGTTTATATATTTTAACCCTAAACCACTTCCTAAGCCTACAGTCGTCACAACCCCTAAATCTAGAAACTAAGGAAAGATTAACTAGAAGATAATTTCAATTTGAATCCATTTTTCCTTAAGTCCTACGGGGTTTGCTTTCATGATCACCCACATCATTTCTTTGTTTATGCCTCTGACATCTTTAAGTGGATAACTATATTTAATTTTCCCTTTTCTTTCCAAAGTATAAGAAAGTTTTATATGCATGTAAATGATTATGCTTATTTATTCTGGTTTTACTCATTAAGGCTTTCCTGTGGGTTCGATAAAGAGAACATGAACCCTTTTTTAGAATATTTTTATTTTTAACCGCGAAGGGTTTGTCGGAGTAGTCTTTTGCATTTGTGGATTTGAAAATCATTTCAAATCAATTTTCAGTTTTTCTTTGTAGACAGATGATTTTCAAAACCTTTACAACCTTTTTCTTTTCAAGGATGGAATGATAGTCTTTTAGTTCTTCTAATTGTATTGCTATCCTTCTATTTTCATTTTTCAAGAATGTTTTCTATTTATTCATCCTAACTAGAAGCATATTCATTTTCAATAAAGTACATTCTAGTTCTTTATTTGAAGATATGCTTTCAACAGCAAATTCAATACATGATTCATCTCAAGAATTCTTATAATCATTATTACATGAATCATTGCATGCAGTAATATCATTAGAAACAACAGATCATTCATCATTAGTTATATCACAACATTTTTCATATGAATCTTCACATGCATTATCAACAAAACTGTCATTATATTCAATAGATAATTCAACATATGATACATCACAAAATTCAGCAACAGAATCATCTATAGAGGCTAAGATAGGATCATGTACCTCAACATCTGATACAACAATTACCCTATCATTTACCACTTCCTGAGTGGTGGTTTCATTCTCCTGAGATTTTACATATTTTCTTTCAAATTCATCCTGAATTTATTTCGCATTTCTACATGCCATAATCTCATGAAGAATATTAGTATCTAAAGCACAATACAATAAATCCATGGCATGTGAATTTGCATGCATTAAATTAACATCATTTTCTACTTGCACACAAATTCTCTTATGAATCACTTGTCAAACCCTCCAATTCATAGATTTTACAAATATGCTTATTTTGAATTTTCCAATGGGTGTAATTTACACCACAAAACAATGGAGGACTGGTAGGTGATCGACCCTCTTTGAATGGGGATACACCAAAGAGAGCCATTGCGATCTTTTACAAAAGTTGTTAAGCCTAAAGCAATGAGGCTCTGATACCAATTGTTAGCCTTGGTATATTCCCAAGAGGGGGGGGGGGGGGAGGGTAATTGGGCATTTAAAATTTTGCCCTAGGTTCAACTAATCCAACAACTAGTATTACACAAACCTAGGGTCTTTCTATGCAATCCCAAATGCGCAAATAAATATAATATGCGAAAATTTAAATCATGCGCATCATTAACCGACTATTAAAGAATAACATACATGTGTAGTAAATAAATTGCAGAAAAATAAAGTGCACACATGATATGGTATTGGGGTTCGGCCAATACTGCGTACGTCCCCGCCTTGGCTCACAAGCATAAGGATTCCACTACAGCTCACTTAATGGGTAGAGCGGCACCATTTACAGCCAGGTCAATTCACGGGGTTGACCTCAACCTACACCTTACCAGGATTGTACACCTAGATTCCTTACCGAGTCTAAGTCAATCCGGGACTATTCCACAGGGATAGTCTCCCTCTTCAGGCCCACGCATGGAATAAAACAAATATGAAAATTTTTGCATACATGGAAATGTTTCTTACACAAGCAGATTTGTACCACTAAGCACAAGCACTAATCAATGCTCATCGATAATGCAAGCACCAATGATATATAAATATGCTAAATGCTTTAATATGTGCTAAACACTCAATCAAGTATGGATAAGCAATCAAGATCTAGAGTGTATATCAAAGCAAGATTTGAAACACAATATTTGAATATCTTAATATTAGGTCAAGGTTTCAAATATGCTACCAAGATGATTCAAACATCCTTACCAAGATGTTCAATATACTAAGTAAGAGGAGTGTTTGAATGCAAGATTTGAAAATGAGTTTTGCACACAAAAATATAGGCTAAGATAACTTGCAATGACAATACAAGAACCACAAGCTGCTAAGTGTTCCCATACATGATTTATCAAATGAAATCAATGGGAGAACTTAATGCTTTACTCTCAATAGAAAATCAAACTATCAATATAACAAATAGGAGTGCTAGCAAATTTGAATGAAGCACAAGCACACTAAATATACTCACAACACTTGAAAGTTCAAGGAACATGAAGTTCTGGAGTGTTTGGGAGTAGTATAGGCTAAAATATGATTTTTGATTTTGAGAGAATTTAGCCTTAATTAATTTTGCTAATCATTGCTAATCTAAGAAAATGAACATGTATATATAGGCGAAGGCCGATTTATGACCTTTGGGGACCCAATGGGAATTATTTGAAATGTTTAATAAGAGATTAGAAAAATTAACCTAGTTTACCCCATTTTATCTCGGTTAAAATTAATTCAACCCGAGAGTTTCAGGTGCTAGGTCCAAGATTTAGGTGCCTGAATAGATTCAAATCAAAAATAGGTATTTTTGAGGTTTGGTCACCTGAAATATGCTTCGATTAGCCAAATAGACGTGATTCCCCAAAAAGACTGCAGTTCGAGTGCCCGGAGTACAATTCAGCTAACTGAACTAACAAGTTCGTTCGCTCGAGGCTATTTGGAAGGCAAAGGTTTGGGCGCCTGGGTTGGTGAAAAGTACTCTGACATGGGTTCGGTAGACCGAGGAGGATATGTTCAAAAATGGTTCGGTCTACCAAACACAAGTCAACATGTTGACTTGTCCACGGTTCGGTCACCTGAGGCGTTTTGAATGCCACAAGTTCGGTCGCTTGAACCTGATATGGCCGGATGTACGAGAAGGGCCTGAGGCAAGGTATAAGCACTTAGGTAGTGGTGTTATTAAAGTAGAGTTTTACTGAGCTAATGGACAAGGCTATGGCTGTCAAAGCCAGTATTTAGGAGGGAGAGAGAGTAGTAAACTATTAGAAGAGGTCCTTGCCTCAGGGTTCTCAATATGGCACCAGTCAAAGTTCATGGAGGAGGCCTGGTACTTTTATGGGCCAATGTCAGGAGAACGATCTCAAGGCTCTTAGGGGAGTTCCAAGTATCCTACATGTCCCAAGTGCCATAAGAAACACTGGGGTGAGTATAGGGTTGGATTGGTGGGCTGTTATCGGTGCGGTGGGGCAGTACATTAGATGAGGGATTGTCCGGAGACATTGAACTATGCACCTCCATGGCATTAGTATGGGAGAGGTACAATGACTGCACCTCCACAACTTCAATATGGGAAAGGTACTTAGGCACCCCGAGGTGGTAACCAGAGGGGCACCGCCCAGACGCGGATGTATTCTATGACTCCGGGTGATGCCTAGCACATTGGAGATGTAGTTACAGGTAACATTTATGTGCTTTTTCTTTTTGATTCAGGTGTGACGCACTCTTTCATGTCTCGGGGGTTCATTAAACTATGCGGGGTAGAAATGTGGCCATTGGATGTTGTGTTGGGTGTGGACACGCCATCAGAGTCAGTGGTAGTGTGTAACAAGGTAATCAGAGATTATCTAGTGAAAATTCAGGGAAGAAAGATACCTGCTAGTCTAATTGTATTTGGTATGCATGGATTTGACATTATTCTGGAGATGGATTGGCTAGCATCAAGCTACGCAAGCATTGACTATCGCAAAAGGGAGGTAGTGTTCAGACCTCCAGGGGAGTAGAAATTTAAATTTGTTGGGTCGTGTGTGTGTTCTACACCGCAGATCCTTTCAGCAATTCAGGCGAAGAGGTTGCTTCGAGATGGCTGCCAGGGGTATTTTGCCTTTATGAAAGAAGCACCAAAGTAGGAACTAAAGCTAGAGGATATTCCTGTGATAAGGGAGTTCTCCGACGTCTTTTCAGAGGACCTACTAGGATTGCCACCAGATCATGAGGCGGAATTAACCATTGAATTAACTCTAACGATGAGGCCAATTTCCAAGGCTCCATACCGAATGACTTTGGCGGAATTGGAAGAACTAGAGGAACAGCTACAGGAACTTCTTGATAAGGGGTTCATCAGACCAAGCGTATCACCTTAGGGAGCTCCAGTGTTATTTATAAAGAAAAAGGATGGGTCAATGAGGATGTACATCGACTATAGGGAGATTAATAAGATGATAGTGAAAAATAAATACCCGTTACCTTGTGTTGGCGATCTATTTGATTAGCTAAAGGGGACTTAGGTTTTCTCTAAGATCAATATGTAATTTGGGTATCATCAGTTGAAGGTGAGATCAGAGGATCTATCGAATACAACTTTCTGAACCCGATATAGCCATTATGAATTTCTAGTGCCGTTTGGTTTGATGAATGCGATTGCATTATTTATGGATTTTATGAATAGGGTGTTTCATGAATATTTAGATCAGCTTGTCGTGGTGTTCATTGATGACATTCTAGTGTACTCGAGGATTCCTGCAGAACATGAATTTCATTTGAGGCTGGTACTGCAAATACTCAGAGAAAAGAGGTTATTTTCTAAATTCAAGAAGTGTGAGTTCTAGCTAGAACAAGTTGCATTTCTGGGACATGTAGTGTCTAGAGAGGGAGTCTTAGTGGACTCGAGTAAAGTGGAGGAGGTAGTAGATTAGGTAAGATCAAAGAACGTGTATGAGATTAGAAGTTTCTTGGGTCTGGTAGGGTACTACCACATATTCGTTGAGGGTTTCTCTAGGTTATTGGGTCCTCTAACACAGTTTATAAGAAAGAAAAGTAAATTCGAGTGGACTAGTCAGTGCGAGCAGAGCTTCCTGGAATTGAAGCAATGACTAGTCACAACCCCAGTGTTGACCATTCCATCAGAGGATGGTGGTTTTGTAATTTATAGTGACGCATCTCTAAAAGGGTTTGGGTGTCTCTTGATGCAACAGGGGAAGGTTTTTGCATATGTTTCTTGCCAACTCAAGGAGTACGAGAAAAACTATCTCATGCATGACTTGGAGCTGGCAGTAGTAGTGTATGCACTAAAGATCTGGAGACACTACCTATATGGTGAAAAGTGCAAGATCTTCACTGACCACAAGAGTCTAAAGCACTTCTTCACTCAGAAAGAATTGATTATGAGGCAACGCAGATGGCTTGAGATCATTAAGGACTATGATTGTACCATTTGTTATTATGTAGGAAAAGCTAATTTGGTAGCTAATGCCTTGAGTTGAAAGTCAGTTCCTGGATCAGTTTCAGCAGTTGGAGTTCAGCATGAGATTAGGATGGATTTGGAAAGGTTAGGCATGGAATTAGTGGAAGGAAATCATCAGGTGCTCATTGCAAGCCTAGTAGTACAACCAAACTTACGGGAAAAGATCAGGACAACTTAGATGAAAGATGTAAAGTCGGTAGAGATTGTTAGTGGGATACACGAGGGGTTGAATGCGGATTTCAATGTATATGACGATGGGATGTTGAGGTTTCACACTAGGGTATGCATGGTTGACAACGTAGATATTAAAAAGATGATATTGGAAGAGGCTCATTGCTATCTCTATACTGTGCATCTTGAAAGTACGAAAATGTATAAGGATCTATATGAATTGTTCTAGTGGAGTAACATGAAGAGCGAAATTGCCAAATTCGTGGAGCAGTGTCTGATATGACAGTAGGTGAAAGCAGAGCACTAGAGGCCAGCGGGACCACTTCAGCCACTTGATGTTCCTAAGTAGAGGTGGAAGCATATCTCGATGGATTTTATATTAGGGCTTCCTTCGACGGTGCATGAGCAGAATGCTATATGAGTTATTGTGGATCGGCTAACGAAGACTATACAGTTCATCCCATTCAGAATCACTTACTTTATGGATAGGATGGTAGATATTTATGTTCAGGAAATTGTACGACTCCATGGTGTCCCGGTTTCCATTGTTTCAGATCGAGATCCACATTTCACTTCTTGGTTCTGGAAGAGTTTTCAAGATGCCTTGGGATCTTAACTCACATTCAGTACTACATTTCACCCGCAAATGAAGGGACAGTTCGAGAGGACCATTCAGATTCTAGAGGATATGCTGTGGGCATGTGTATTGGATTTTGGGATAGTTGTATTTGGTATTTACCACTAATAGAATTTGCATATAATAATAGTTATTAGGCCAGTATTGGGATGGCAGCATATGAAGCTTTGTATGGTCACCGGTACCGATCCCCATTGTACTGGGATGAGGTAGGCGAGTGGCAGATTTTGGGGTTGGAGTTAGTTTAGCAAACCTTTGCAAAGTCGAGATTATTAGAGATAGGATCAAAGCAGCACAGAGTCGGTAGAAGAGTTATGCACATACTTGCCGACGGGAGCTAGAATTCAAGATCGGTGATATGATATTCTTGAGGATTGCTCTGATGAAGGGGGTGATGTGATTTGGGAAGAAAGGCAAACTGAGCCCTCGGTACATTGGGCCATTTGAGATCCTGGAAAGGATTGATCCAGTTGCCTATCAAGTAGCATTACCCCCAGCATTATCTAGGGTTCATAATGTTTTCCATGTATTAGTGTTGAGAAAGCATGTGTCAAATCCTTCACACGTGATAAATTATGAACCTTTGGAGATCAGGGAATGCTTTGGAATACGAGGAGGTACCAGTTCAGATTCTGGATTGGAAAATACAGGAACAACGTACCAAGGATATACCCTTAGTAATGGTGTTGTGGCGTAGTCATGTAGTGGAGGAGGCTTCTTGTGAGTTAAAGTCAGAAATATGTCAGAAATACCCACAACTTTTCAGTGAGGATTAGTGGTAAAAGGACCAGTTTAGTTGCTCAAGTAAGTATTAGTTCTAATTGTAGGTCAGGTAAGGTGGGTTTGTTTAGTTTATTAGTTGTTTAAGGTTTTACCTTATGAATGGCCTCTATGAGAGTTTTGTATGAATATCGTAATCTTCTGAGATAACATATGTAACCATAGTATTCCTCTGCCATAAATGAGGTTAGTTAATAAATTTAGGACGAGGCTGCTATGTGGGTGGCTACCGACTCTTTGGTAAAGATGGATGATGAGAGAAGGATATGATGGGAATCAATTAGCGTATTTCGAGGATGAAATTTTTTATAAGGGGGAAGAATGTAGAAACCCGAATCCAGAAAATAAAGGAAATTGTAAAAGGGGAATTTTAGTGTACTTCGTCGACGAATCCCCTATTTTTTTCGATGAAAGTTCTTTTGTGGTTCATCAACAAAGTTCAAAGCGTCGTCGAGGAAGAGATCTCGAATGACTGAAATTTCAGGTTTAAGGTTCGTCGACGAAACCCTTCGGCGGCGAATGCCCTTCTGCGATTCGTCGACGAAGTTAGCCCAGTTAACGACCTATAAATAGATATTTTAGTTGCTTATGAGTTAAGAAATCAAAATTTCCATTTTTCTCTCTCTCTAGCTGACGCCTCACCCTTTCTCTCTTCGGTTTCTTCACCGTTAGTCATCCAGATTGGCGATCAGAAGCTACCACGAGGATCAGGGTGAAATTATCTACAAGTCTAGCGGAGTAGATTCTTAAACGGGGTCTTTTCAAGCACCACTCCAAAATTAGGGTAAGTAGGTATTTTGGATTTTCATGGTTGTTTTGGAGTATAGGAGGCCTAGGGAGCGTTTAATGTAAATTATTATGTGGGTTGGGATGATTAATTTATGGAAAATGTGTTTCAGGGTTTTGAGCTTTAAATGCAGTAGGGCGTGGATTAAGGGTGTCAGAAAGCTTTCCCGTAAGTCAGGTAAGGGGATTAAGTTAAATCAGAAGTTTCTTTAAAGTTAAGCCTAATAAAATGCTATATATGTATATATGTTTTCAGTTGTTATTTCGAAAACCACCTATTCAAACGGTCTCTTTAAACCTAGGATATATGATATGATATTTTTAGTAAAAATGAACGGTAGGAAGTATAGTTTGACATTATAAATAGCATATACTGTATATGGAAAATTGTGTGGTAGATGGATGAATTGGTTGTGAAAGACTGGAATTGTTTGTGAAATATTGGAAATGTTTGTGAAATACTGGGAGTATTTGTAAAAATGCAGGTAGTTTTATATAATGGCCATGAGGGCCTAGTTTTATATGATGGCCACGAGGGCCTAGTTTTATATGATGGCTGCGAGAGCCTAGTTTTATATGATGGTTGCGAGGGCCCAGTTTTATATGATGGTCGAGAGGGCTGAGTTTTATAATATGACAGGTTTTATATGAAATTAATTAAAATACAATTTTTATTACTTAAATTGCATGATATGCTTTAGGAAGCCTGAAGACTAATTATGTTATGTGCACGGTACCGTTGCTAGAGATTCAGTGTTAGACCATGTGCGCCGACACTGTTCGCGAGGAGGTGTAGGGTGGTCTTAGCTGATTAGCCTCAGTAGGGAGGTACCTTCCCTAGAAGTCCGGACTTTTAGGATGTGGTTGGGCAATTCGGATTCCCGCAAGCATGTTGCGGTTGCCTGTGTAGTCAGAGGTTAGATGTAGACGTATGTTTTGACTTAGTTTGGGTTTATATCCCCTTGGACATAAGTCCAGCCTTCGGGTCGCACAACCTATCCCATGGGGGAAGTAAATGACGTTAGTCCTAGGGAGTGTCTTTTATGCATATTCGTAGATTTATGTAAATGATATTATTTGATTACTAACCTGTTTATACCACGGAAACGAGATGAATATTTTCAGTAGTATATAATGAATATAATGTATAAATGCTATTTTCAGTTAAATGAAAGATGAATGTTTTCTATAAACACGGTAGCAAGCTGACCACACACTAACGTTAACTTTGTCTTCCTTACTGAGAGGTGTCTCACCCCATTATACAAATTATCTTTTCAGGACCATCTCGAGGTCAAGTTTACTGAACTCTAGGGCGGTTAATAGACAGTTAGATTTTTGTGAGTGTTAGTAAGAACACTTTTGTAATTAAGTTGGGTTAAAGGCCCTGGATGTGTATTACGGGTGTATATGCTGAGTTAGCTTTGGTATTGTGTTATGGTTATATTATGAAATTAGAGAGACTTTGATGTATATTAGTAATATAGAACTCTGGTAATGGATTGTGGAGACTATTTCATTTATTTCCGCTGTACTTATATAATGATTATGGTATCAGGTACACAGACATTACTTAAGTGGTACCTTAAGCCCACGTGGCGGGCCGGGGCACTACATTAGGTGTATTTTGTGATTGTAGAATACCTTTAAAATTAAAAGGAAGGTTTAATAAAAAGACTCTACGGCTAACAACGTTTTATGGTTTAGAATGTTGGATAACTAAGAAACAACATATGCAAAAAACAAAAGTTGTTGAAATGCAAATGTTAAGGTGGATGAGCGGTATAATTTTAAAAGATAAAGTAAAAAAAATGAGCACATACACAATAATTTAGGCATACCGCCAATTGAAGATAAGATAAGGGAGGGGTAGCTTTGATGGTTTGGACATTTGAAACGTAGGCCTAGTAGAGTACTTTTGCGGATAAGTGAATTAGTTATTGTTTCTGACATAAAAAGGGTAGGGGTAGACCTAAAATAACTACAAATAAGGTAGTGAGGAAGGGTTTAATAACCCTTAATCTAGTAGAGGAAAATGCTCTCGGTTGGGTGAATTAGCGGAATAGGATTCATATAGTCAAGTACGATTCACATAGTCAATCCCACCTAGAGGAACTGAAGCCTTGTTGTTGTTGTTGTATATTATTTGAAAAATTTCTGACATCTTCCTATTACCTCAAATTATCCTATTATCTTTCTCAAATTTAAAGTTATGGAGCACGCACATAGTATATATCCATGTCTAGCACACGTGTGAGTAGTATTATTGTTTATAAAGTTATGGATCCATGATCATTCAAACAAATAAAATCTATTCTACTTCACCCACTCTCCCTCTATCACGCGAGCCATGATGTCATGACCAGGTGCGTCACTTTGTATGTGTGTGTGTGTGTATGTGTGTGATTTGAGCACAATACAAAAACAAAGGAAATGGCATTTTTCTTTTGAGGATCTAAGGATGGTCCTTAAATTTCCTTTTACTAAATAAGTATTAGAGAGATGTCACTGAAACATTCTTAGGCTTATTATTTGTTTTATTTATTTTTATATAAATTTCTAGCCTAAGCTCAATTTTTTTTTGTAAATTTGTAAATTTTTTATCGACAATTTCAAATTCAAAACTTGCATCATCACTATAATTACAATTTCTTTTCCTTTTGTACTAGTCAGTCCAAACATTTTTTTTTAGCAAATACTTTCAATCATGAAATGTGAAGAGGATTCATTTTGGAAACTTCATTTCGATGGGACTATATACCAAGGTGGATTGAGGATAAAGTTCATTCTAGTTTTTATATAGTTGCCTATAGGCATGCAAAGTCTTCATCTTGCTCAGGAGATCAGCAAAAGATTCTGAGTCGATCCACACAATATTGTGTCATTTGCTACTATAGTCTATTGTCTGTTCATCCAGGTATTGCCCCAGGCACATTAATTTTGATAGCTTCCCAACGTCAATGAAGCGTAATAAGAAGAAATCTTAGAGTGCGAAGAGCCAAGTTGAAATACAAACTTTCTTGGGTTCTTTTCATAGCATTAATGTGATGAGAACATTTAAGAAATAGATGATGTAGTTACAACCTTTTTTGGAGAAAAATAATTATTTGATCTATTGTCTAATGATGGAAATTCCTACTTAGGTGTCGTGCATGTTTTTAAAGGTCATTTAAAGCTTGAAAAATATTGGTGAAAGAAAAGAACAATGTGAAGGAATCTACTTTTTTATGTTTGGTTATCAAATGAAAAAAATAAATAAAACATATTAGAAAATCAATAAACAAAAACTTAATTTTGCATATTCTTAACATTTAATTTTTCTTAATTTTTAATTGTATTATAAAAAAATTCATTTCTAATATTATTTAATATAGAGAGAAATATAATGAAAAATAATTTTTTTTTCTTATTTTACGTTTTATTTTCTTTTTCCAAGAAAAGAAAATGTCTTTGATTAAAATGGACCTTAAATGTTTTGGAATTCAAAAGATATTTAGCTCAAGGAATATTGGTAAATCGTAACATATTATTAAAAAAAATTTGCTTTAAGGAAAAAAAGTTCGTTTTCCAACATACAATATATATATAAGTACAAATAGTGTAAATTGTTTTATATACAAAAATATTCTAATCTTTTGAAAATAACACCAAAAAATTCTAAAAGTTAACAATGAGGCTAAACATTTCTAAAGGATATAAACATTCTTAAAACACAAATAATGTAAATCGTTTTGAACACAAAAATATTATAATATTATGAAAATAATACCAAAAAAAATCCTAAAAGTTAATCTTTCACTAATAAGACAAAACCTTCCTATAGGAATAAATGTGTATACAATATAAGTTAACTTGTAAGTGATGAGTGTTCTCTTGGAATTTTGGAATCATTCTTGTTGACTTTTGAGTCCGATCTTTGTTTTGATGCTGACAAAACACAAGCTACTTATATGTGTACTTAGCATGTCAACAAGTTCATATTTCAGATCACACATAAAGGACAGGAAAATGGAAGCCAAAGCGGATCTGAAAACCTATTTCATGTGGCGTTGTCCAAGGATGACAAATGAGCAAAATAAGAAAGAAGAAGACAGTTATTTTATCGTAACTGCATTTGGTTTTCGGGTCTGTAATTATAATATGGTTTGTAATATTTGCATCTCATGCATGAATAGGAATTTATGCTAAAGAGGCCTTAGAATGACCATAGGAACCATCACCCTTCAAACTTTAATGTCATATGCTTGTTCACACAGTGCTGATGAAGCACGGAGACCAAACAGGACCTAAATGCACAACTTTAAGTGATCTCGGTTGACCGAACTCTTGGCGCTATAAATGCCTTGGCCAACCAAACATGTTAGGGGTCAACATTTTGACCAAGCCTCAGCTGACCGAACATGATTTGAACACATTCTCCTCAACTGGCCGAACATTAGATGTGACCATCTCCAACTTCCTAAGCTGATCGAAGTTTTAATTCAAATTAAACTCGGTCGACCGAAGTTCAAATCTCGGCAAATCGAACCCTCACCAGGTGACCGAAACCACATAACTTTAGAAATTCGCCTGGCTCAGTTGACCAAATATGTCCATGATCAACCGAACCCGAAAAGTAGCTTTAAATTTGTGTGAGTGCTCGGGCGACCGAACACATCTGCCGGTCAACCGAACCTCTCGGATTGACGAAATTTTTTTGTAATTAACTAAGGTTAAATTTAATTAAACACATTAATCTTTTTCAAAAAAGACCACTGTACCCCCAATGGTTATTTTTTTTTTGTGGATATCTATATATACTCATTCATTTGTCCTAATTAGAGGGAGATTAGAAAAATTCATTAGCAGAAATTCTCTGAAATTTTTTGTACTCATACTCCTCTTATTGCTCATATTCTTTCAGTCTTTCAAAGCATACTACTCATTCTCCTTACACTTTAATTTGAAAAAACTATTTTTGAGGAGAATCTTTTGTTATACTCCTTGATTGCAAACTAATTGCAACTTGAGAGGGAGTTTGATTTTTGATTGTTGTGCACATTTCATACATCTTCTTGAAGCTTACAACTCTCTCATTTTGCATTATCTAAAATTGATTTTTAGAGACTAAGCTAAAGTTATTCCTGTTCTATTTTATTAATAAATATTATTCAAGAAGAACTCATTCTTGCTTTTGAGTCTTGGCATCCTTATTGCCAAATTCAAGGGCTTACTTGTGCCATTTGATAAAATATACTTTTGCAAGCTTGAATCCCTAATCTCGATTGTACTTAATCTTTGAAAAATATTTGTTGAGCTATTTGTGTAGAAGTTCAAGGTCCTTTGATTATTTGTTTGTTGAATACATTATCTTAAATCAAAGGTACCACTTTCACGTATATACAATAGATACACATTGGTTGAGAGCTGCCACATAGCTTGACCTTATCTTACTTGAGCATAAATTACTATTATTTGTGAGTGTGCATTGATTGTGCGTATTGGTACATATTTGCTTATTGGAGAAGCACATAAATTGTACACAAAATTTGTAACACCCTGGCATTTTATACGACCCCAAAGTGCTACTACATCTCTATAATACACTTGTCTCTGATAAACATACATATACCACCTGCCATTAATAGGGATATACAGGTGTTTCATTTCTAAATTGTAATCTCATGCACAGCAAAAAACATAAACATTCATAAGAAATCTATTATACAAACCAGAGTTTCTAACTGACTTATTTCATACATTCATCCAAACTTAAAACATAACTTGTTCTTACAATCCCCAAAAAGACATTCTGAACTAAGTCTATTACATATACAAAACACTTACGTAAGCTAAACCCAACACGACCTTCCAAGTCCCTCTATTAACTAGGACCGACGTCCTGCAGGACCTGAAAGAAAGGTTGTATGTTGGGGTAAGACACTTCTCAATAAGGTGGAAGATAATACATTAGTGTGTGACAATACATATTCAAACCAATAAAAAGCAGTTACATATATAACATATTCTCAATACTGTAATATAGAAGATATATAGGTATAATTCTTGTGATAGATAATTAAGCATCGTCGCAACCCAGCCAACTATCTCAATATCAACACTGAAAATCAAATATGTGGTTGCACTACATCCAGTATCTAGTAACGGAACCACGCTTTTAAGCTTTTTAAGGCTTCATATAACATTGAGTTTTTTAAGGCTCTGATATAACATTGAGCTTTTAAGGGTCTACTAGTAACAAGCTACGATTTCAAATATCATATATACAATTTATAATAAAACGAATTAACTTGATTCAAATTCATGAATTACCTATACAGTTCCAGTATTTTCATAAACTCGTTCATTCATACTGTGGCATAAACTGGCACACAACCTCTCGATTTAAGCCTTTTCACATACATAGCTCAGTATATAACCGACACCCATTTTCCACATGTTCAGATAGTAAGATGGAACTCCAGTTCCCATAGTTCATATACATATTTAAACAAAATCACATATTTCATTTCATATCCTATGTCACACTTGTTTGGTAAAAATCTGCAATATAGTAAATAACTCGATAAATTTCATTTAAATGGAAAATAAGGGGTTCAAGCATCTCCTACGTTAAGATTAATACAAATAAAGGGGCTTTGAAAAGTTTGGAGATCATACGCCAAAACCTTCATTTTTACCAAAGCCATAAAATCGTAAAACTAACATTTTTATTTGGTGAAACCTTGCAAATAAGCAATCAATATGTGCATATAAACATAAGCTAACTTTTTAGAGGTTTATTTTTCTAAAAAGACTGATGTCAACAAATCCCATCACCTTTTTTTGAATTCCGAAATTGGAATTATACGGCTCCCAAAACAGTGAACCGAGTTCTCAAAACCTATAAACCGAAGAATGATACCTCAATGCAATCCTATTTACTACAGATCTACTAAACCAAAAACAAACTTAGACCCTTACATTGATTTTGGGATAAAACTCGGAAGTCCTCAAAACGAAGATCCAATCCGCTATAATCGTAAAGATTTTCCCCCTGATCCATGTAGTAATGTCAGATCATGGATTCAGGTGACGAACAATGAAGGATTAAAGAGAGAGAGAGAGAGAGAGAGAGAGAGAGAGAGAGAGAGAGAGAGAGAGAGAGCTTTCATGATTTCTTAACCCTTAAGAAACAAAAAATTATATTTATAGACCCCTTGACCCGGTCAAACTCGTCGAAGAATGGTGCCTTCGTTGACGAGCCACAGAAGGTTCTTCGTCGACAAACCTCTTCCCTTTGTCGACGAACCCTTGTCCGATATTTTTCCTGTAGGTTGGGATCTCTTCATTGCCGAGGCTCAGATTTTTGGCGACGAACTGCAGAAGCGCCTTCGTCAACGAGAACCTTGGCTTTGTTGACGAAGCCTACTAAAATTACCTTTTTACCATTTTCTCATTTTACGGGTTAGAGTCTCTACAATCTCCCCTCCTTATGAAAAATTCTTCCTCAAAATTTATTAATTGTTTCTAAGCATATTCTTACCTTATAACTCAGTTCTACAAAAGAGTCGACAGCCACCCACATAGCGGCTCCGACCCAAGTTTATTACGTACCCTCACATATGGCGGAGGAATACCGTGATTACAATGTGACACTTCGGGAGTTTACAATACACATACAAAACTCTCCCCAAACCATATCTAAAATAAACTGAACCATCTATTCTACTTACTTGTCTAACTCTAACTATCTCTGAATAACTGAGGGTACTTCTAGCATATCTCTGACTCTAATTTCCATAAAACTTCCTCCACTACATGATTACGCCACAATACCTTCACTAACGGTATCTTCTTAGTTCGTAACTATTGTACCTTCTAATCTAATATCTGTACCGAAACCTCTTCGTATGCTAATACATCATTGATCTCCATAGTTTCATAACTCAACACGTGCGAAGGATTTGACACGTACTTCCTCAACACTGATATGTGAAGCACATCGTGAACTCTAGATAGTGCTAGGGGTAATGCCACTTGATAAGCAACCGAACCTATCTTTTCCAAGATCGCAAATGGCCTAATGTATCGAGGGCTTAGTTTCCCTTTCTTCCCAAACATCATTACTCCTCTCATCGGAGCAATTTTCAGGAATACCATATCTCCTTCCTCGAACTCTAGCTCTCATCGATGAGTATCAGCATAACTCTTCTGCCAACACTCAGCTATCCTGATTCTCTCCCTAATCAACTTGACCTTTGCAGAGGCCTCCTAAATCAATTTCGGTCCTAGTATATGTCGCTCTCCTACTTGATCTTAGTACAGTGGAGATTGACACCGACGACCATACAATGCCTCATATGGTGCCATATCTATACTGGCCTGGTAGTTGTTGTTATACGCAAATTCCACAAGCGGTAGATACCATATCCAACTCTCCCCAAAATATAGTACACATGCCTGCAACATATCCTCTAACTTCTGAATAGTTCTCTTCGACTGTCCATCCTTCTACGGGTGAAATGACATACTGAATGTGAGTTACGATCCCAAGGCATTTTGTAGACTCTTCCAGAATCGAGTAGTAAAGCATAGGTCTCAATCTAAAATGATAGAAATAGGGATACCATGGAGTGGTGCTGTAGTGACCTAAAGAATAATGTTATTTAAATAATAAAAGAGGGAGAGAAATGGAAGCAGTAATAGAAGGAGGCAGCAGAGCGTTCGTTGATGACATTGCATTTTGGATATAATAACCCCAGAAATTTTCCAAGCACTCGTCGACGAACATAGGGGTTTCTTCGATGAGGTTTCTTCAGGATCTCATCGACAAGAAGATATCGAGAGAGAATTATTAAGAATTCTGAAATTCGTCGACGAGGGGCAGGTTCGTCGACGAACTTTCGACAGGACTCGTCGATGAGGTGACGTGGTTCATCGACGAATCCCGCATGATAAATAGCCCTAAACTCAGTTAATCGCAGAAAAATCAACGAAAAACCTTCTCCTCTCTCTCTCCTACGGCCTCTTCTCCATCTCTCTTTGATTTCGGCTCCGTCAGTCGCTGGATCGATGATCTAAGGCCACAACAACACTCCTGGCGGAGTTCTTTTCAAATTTGCTGGGGCAGATCATCTGTGGGATTGAGTCAAATTTCTCCCCAGAATCAGGATAAGGTCTTTTCAATTTTTGGCCTTCTGGCAGTTGTAGGAAATGATGTAGGCCAAAAAATATTAATATTCTGTTCTGGAAAATGTTGTTTTTAGGGTGTGGAATAGGATGCCCTGTGCGTGTAGGACCAGCATACAATAGGGGCTTTTCTACAGTTAGGTAAGGGAAACATGCTATGCTAGGAAAACCTAGTATGATTTTCAGTATGATGTTTATGTTTTTACCAGATTATTATTCAGAGCAGAAATTTATATAATTTATTATTGAGGTTAAAATATTTTAAATTATTGTGTGGCATGAGAGTATGAATACTGTATAGAAACATGTTTATACAGTATTTTCAGGAATATGTTTTGCAGAATATATAGACAGTGAAATGCGTTTACACTATCTTTCAGAATACCATGATTTTACAGTTTTATAGCACCATAACAGGTAGATTTACAGTTATCTTAGAAAAATACAGTTGATATGGTTATAGATTATTTCAGCATCATGGTTTATACAGTTATTACAGAATGGGCTGAGGAGGGCCGATCTGACCGAGGAGTAGAGTGGTTTATCTTGGTAGGCCAACCAAGATAGATCTATCCTTCGGGCCGCACAATCCTTTCATAAGGGGTTAAATCATGACATACAGCCATCTAAGAAAATATTCTCAGATATTATAGTATTGTCAGATTTTCCAGAATAGTAGTATTATTATGAAGAGAAATTTCATACAATTTGATATGTTAAATTATGTAGTTAAAGGTTTTATAATATGTTATGTAGTATCAACATTTTTAGTTTTAGTTATTTGTACTATTCTTAATTCAGATTAATTTTTACAGAATTACATCTCAGTAGCCACATACTAGTGATAGCATGTTTCATCTTACTGAGCTTTGGCTCATCCCAGTGTTGAATTATTTTTCAAGTGAGCCAGTTGGGCGAGCGGAGCAGGCTCATAGATAGAGGAGCTGTTAGTCTACCTTTTTTGAGGGTGAGTGTTTTGGGGTTCAATTTTGTTAACCCTGATATTAGTAAGAGCAGTTTTTGAGAGTACAGTATAATATGTAATATTTGTGGAATATTTAGACACTCTGGTATTGCATATATATATATATATATATATATATAGATATATATATATAGATGTATGTATAAAAGGTTGTGTTTCATGTTACTTGCTTTCCGCTGTGTAGGAAATTGTTTTAATTTAAAATAGTAGAGAATTTATCTTTATAAACAGATTGTTACACGTACAATCTCCTGCAAATATAGCTCTGCCAGCTTATTCAAAGAATAACGAACTCTAATTGGAATGAAATGTGTAGTTTGCATCAGCCAATCTACCTCAACCGATATAGCATTTTGCCCATGCACAGCCATAGGCAACCCCGATACAAAATCTATCGCGATGTGCTCCCATTTTCACTTGGGAATGTCAAGTGGTTGAAGGGATCCTGCTGGCCTCTGGTACTCTACCTTGACCTGCTGACATATCAGGCACTGCTCTACAAAATAGGCAATCTCTCTTTTCATTTTCGACCACCAAAAATATTCCCTAACGTTCCAGTACATCTTCGTACTTCTAGGATGTACAGTGTAGAGTGATTACACGCCTAAATTGTGTAATTAGACATTTAAATTCATGCATTAAGAATTATATTTTAAATTAAATGCCTAATTACTCTCAATATTTTAACATTGTGTTCTATTTATAATATTTTGATTTTATTGAGTAATTTATGAAATTTTGGTATTTTTTACCGTAGGGCAATTTTTGGAAGAAAAAATCGACACTACTTCGTACTTTGGGCATAACTTTCTTGTTTGAGCTCTGATCAAGATGATTCAAAATTATGGGGAAAGCTGAGAAAGTGTTCTATGACTTTTGTGTTTTGAGTTTTGAGTGCTACAGGCTGTAAGAAGGTCAAAATCGGGCTTGTGCGCTGGGAAAAAAAAAAAGAAGAAACGAGAAAAGAAAAAAAAAAAGTGATGTGACAACGAGATGGTAGCCCTTGCCATGCGCTGGTCTTGAAGTTGCTGGGGGTGGAATTGTAGAAAAAGGAGATTTATGAGTTTATTTTGAAAAGTCAGAGGGAGGTGTAGCTTTTAGTATTCTTTTGGGTAGGTTAGGTCTACTTGAGTTCTTTCTTTCTTTCTTTCTTTATTTATTTATTTATTTATTTTTATTTATTATTATTATTATTTTTTTGCAGTAGCTTTGCTGCGGGGTGCAACCCAAGCCTCTCCTCTCCTCTTGTCCTCCTTTTTCTTTTCTCTTTTCTCTTTTATCCTCTCTTCTCAGCTTCTATTTTCTTCTCTCTCTTTCTTTTCTTTTGTCATCTTCCTCTTGTTGCTGTTGTCTCCGTGTTAGAACTTCTGTTGTGTTGCAAATCGCCAACCCATGCTGTGCTGCTGCTGCTGCTATACGACTTGCCCTCTCTCTCTCTCTCTCTCTCTCTCTCTCTCTCTCTCTCTCTCTCTCTCTCTCTCTATTTTTATTTTAATCTTAAACAATTGGTAGATCTATTTTTATTATTAAAAAAATTAGTTTGATTTTCTTATTATTTAAATATTGTAAATTAGTTTTAGATTGAATCTTTCTCTTTCATCTACTCCCTTTCCTTAGTTTATTTATTTAATAAAAAGTTGTGGTTGGAATTTTATTTTTGGTTTGAATTATTCAATTTAGATTGTTTTTCTCAAAGTCTTGCGTTGAATTTTTAATATTTGTTTGGCTCATTATTCAATTTGTTTTTCTTATTTGGAGTCTTTGTTAGCATTTAAATATTTTATTTGGGTATTTTTACTATTAAAGTTAGTGTCTTTATTTAGTTAGAGATTTTTTTTTTTTTGGGGTTCATGTTTAAAGTTAGTATTTTCATTTTATAGAATGATTGCATGGTTTGTTTCTTTCATTATTCTAGCATTGAATCTGGCATTTATTTACTTATTTTTATGCATGATAAATTTCTAGTTAGGATTTATGTTGTTTTAAGTTTCGTTGCAAAAATTCCAGGAACTGAATATGAACTATGTTCAGTAAAAATTTCTTTTCTTATTTTCTTTGGGATTATATGAAATTTGGAATTCAAATGCATTCCTTGAGGAGACAATCTGACCTTTGGGTTAAGTATTACACGACTGAACTCCTATACTTGGGATAGCTTCCGAGCTACTCATTTTTAGAGTGAATCATAGAGCGAACGACGTGCCTCCTCTAGAATGACCTATATAATCTCGGCGTCATTCAGTACACAAACCCTACTGTGAAATCTCAATATCCCATCATCCGAGTTGTTCTAATCCTCTCTTGTAAGGTCAGCTGTACCCCAAGCTAGCAAGAAGAGCCTGGTGATTTCCTTCCACAACCTCTAAACCTAGCCTTTCTTGGTCCATACAGATCTGATGGTGACCTTCCACTGCTAAGACTGACGCATCAACTAACTTCTGAATCAGAGCATCAGCTACCACATTTGCTTTTCCTGGGTGATAGCTAATGGTACATTGGTAATCCTTTATCCATTCAAGCCATCTATACAGCCTCATATTCAGCTCTTTCTGGGTGAAAATGTACTTAAGAATTTTGTGGGCGATAAAAATCTTGCACCTTTCACCGAACAGCTAGTGCCTCTATATTTTCAATGCAAACACTACCACTGCTAATTCCATATTATGTGTTGAGTAGTTCTTCTCGTACTCCTTAAGTTGACGAGAAGCATAAGCAATCATTTTTCCCTGCTACATTAGAACACAACCGAGATGTTTCTTAGAGGCGTCATTGAAGATAACAAATCCACCATCCCAAGATGGAATGGTTAGAACTAGCAGAAACCAACCCCTATTTCAACTCCTGGAAACTCAGCTCGCACTCATCCATCCAATCGTACTTCACATTCTTCCTCGTGAGTCATGTCAATGGGCCCACTAAACTAGAAAACCCTTCTACGAACCGTCGGTAGCATCCTGCAAGACCTAGAAAACTTCTGATCTCCTGAACATTCCTCGGCCTAGCCCAGTCTACCACCGCTTCTATTTTACTCGGGTCCACTAATACCCCTTCTTTGGTCACTACATGCCCTAGAACCGAAATTTGTTCTAGCCAGAACTCACATTTCTTTAATTTAGCATATAACCTCTTTTCCCTGAGCATTTGCAGTACCAATCTCTAATGAACTTTGTGTTCTACAACATTCCTGGAATACACTAGGATATCATTTATAAATACCACGATGAATCGGTCTAAATATTCGTGAAAAACCCTGTTCATCAGATCCATAAATGTGACGACCTGCTTTTTCATGCCATTTTTCCCCACTTAATATACCATTTTTCCCCACTTAATATATAAATTACATAGAAAATCTCTCTTTATTATTTGCTTAAAAAATCTCAGGCCCCAAGGGAGCAATGAGGAAACTCTGATCATATTACATTTCTAAGCAGCGGTAGACATAAAACTGTGAACTATATTTACAATAATAGAATTCTAAAAAGTCCTAAGACATACATCATAAAATACCCAATGACATCAATCAAAAACCTTGAGATCTACCCCAAACCACCAACACCCAAGAAACAGTCATCCTTCCAAAAAGGGCAACACAAGAACTTCTCTACCTGCGATCCTGATCTGCTCACCTAACTGGATCACCTGAAAAATGTTAAGTCACTAGGATGAGACAACGCTCAGTAAGAGGAAATATGCTATCAATAGTGATACAATACTGAAAATGTGAAACTATTAGTCTAGTATACCATACAGATTACATTTATTATAATTTAAAATACAACTGTATATCTGAGTTTTCTAATTGCACATAATTCTAGTATTATAATAAAACTGTTGTTACACTGTAAATCTGTATGTATCGAAGCAACTTTGATAATACCCTGGGAACTAAATATAATGATTTAACCTTTCATGACAGGATTGTGCGGCGCTTAGGCGGGACATATATCTAGTTGGCCTGCCAAGTAAATCAACCTAAAACTCTACCAATCAACAATCTAGCCCACTGCAGTCTCTCCGGGCACGATATTACTCTGCCTCGTCAAAACGGCCACCTCAACCCAGCTCTTTGGGGAGACTATAATCTCTCCTAGCACGGTAGATGGAATCCACACACTATCTAAGATATGTGGTTGCACTCTTATCTGAAATAGCAACGGCACCGTGCTTTGCTGTCTGAATTTGACTAAATATTTCTTCAGGGTCTGATACTATTTAGTATTGATATATATAATTATCTTACTGTTTTTACCATGATATTGAAATAACCATAATAATTCAAAAATGTTCTGCATAATCTGAATATTTGACTGAATAACTGAATAACTGAGTGTTATGCATGACATTCTGAAAAATACTATAAATCATATTTTCTAGAAACTGCATATTGATATCTTCTGTTAGTATACTGTAAAACATGATTTTGTAAAACTGTATTAATAGTTTACTAAACTGTTATGAACTCATGCCACATGATTAAGCAATTGGATTCTCGTGCTCTAAAATTTGTAACTCCTACTATAATAATAATAATAATAATATTCTGGAAAAACAGAATAATAAGCTGATATATATGCATAATCTTATGATATACTTTCTAAAATTCATAGCATAACATATTTCTCTTACCTATCTGACCGGGAGGCTATCCTCCACTCAACTCTCGCATCCCCAGTGTACCAACCCCAAAACCCTGCATTTGCATATACAAATTTTCCAGTAAATCAATTCACCCGTATTTCCTGAGGTTGTCTATTCATAATTTCTTGAACTATAATTTACCTGAGCTCCTGAATAGATACTTGCTAGGGTCCTCAACCCATGATTATAGGGGCCCAAAACACCCTATTCCTGAAAATATGACACCTCAAATTTATTCTACAAAATACCAGTATATTCTCATGGTATACAAAATATGGCCCAAATAATATTGGTAATACTGAAAATACTTAAAAATCTACTTGCCCTAATTTTGAGATGATTTCCAAATTATTCAAATCAAATTTCCGCTCCAGCTAGGTTGTAGAAAATCTCCCCAGGATCACCGTGGTAGCTTCTGATCATCAAACCGGGGAGAATCGAAGCCATAAATTTTGAGAAAAGTAAGAGGGTGCATTTTTATAGAGAGAGAGAGAGAAAGAGAGAGTGTGTGTGAATAGGATCTGAAATTCTCGTAGGAAAAATAATTTCTTTGGCCTAACTAGGCTTTTCAATCTTGTTTTTATGATAAAAAAATGAAGGATGTTTTAACATGTGTTGTTGAGTGGTTTTATTTTAGGTTTAAATCTAAGGACACTAACAGTTAATCATGGAAGCAAGCTTGAGATCAATGTCAATTAAGTGAAAGCTTCTCAGTATATTGAAGCAATGAATGACAAATGATGAGCTTAAAGGCCAAGCAGATCTTGAAGTAAAAAGTGAACCTCAAGAGGCTGCAAGACTTAGTGATTAAGGAGATCATGCTTAGAAGGATATTTGTTAGTACTTCAAATCATCACTACTTAGATATGTGAAAATCCTTAAAGATGCAAATACTTAGAGACCAGCACTTGAAAAACTCTTGAAAATGTTTTTTAAAAGTTACAATTAAGTTTTTCAAGTAAACTAGATTTTAAAGAAATCAAAAATTGGAAAATATTTGAAAAGAGACGATTGCCCATACGACTGACTCATTGAACTAAAAGTACCCAGCCGATAGACAGTACCTAGCTGACTGATAATTTTTTAACATGGTTCAGTCAGCGAACTGACAGGAAACCTTTAAAAAAAATTAATTTTCTAGCTGATTGACTTGAATGTGGTTCAGTTAGCCGACTGACAATTTGTCAAAATTATTTTTTGAGAGACAGAATGGGGTCAGCCACCTGTCCATCCAACTGACTAGTGCATAAAGTGACCCATTCGAGTGGGTCAGCTAACTAACTCTGCAGGGAATTTTTAAAAATTCAAACCTATGGGAAGGTTTTTAAAATTGATTCTCTAATTTAATATCTTTTGAAAAGTTAACTAAATGCTCCATGTTAAATGAGGAAACTTTTCTTTAATAAGTCTATAAATACCTCCCTTCCTCAATGGAAAAATACACCGAAGCAATACACGATTTCTATGTAAAAACTCTCTTAAAGCTCATTCTTGCTCACACCTTTTGCTGGGGGAAAATTCTACGAAATTGCTGGATTGAACATAAGGGTTTGGTTTTGAGTTGCATCAAAATATTTAAGAAAGAACCATTGGTGACTTCTAAACCTTGAGCTTCACATTTTCTGTTTAGTTTTTGTTTTGAAGTATGATTTAAGAATTAACTTGTACAACTTCCTCTGTGTTTAAGAGTGTTTTTGTAAGAAGATATCCATTCCTTTCTACTAGATGTTTAATGGTTCAAGCTATTGTTATATCGTTGGACCAAGAATAGGTTGTTGCTTGGAGAGGTTTCTCTTTCTGAAAAAAAGGTTGGTTATTGTAAAGGTTTTTGTTCCACCTGGAAGGAACAAAGTATAGAGAAATCCTTAGGTGGTTGACCTAAGGTGAGCACAAATGCTGGGGTAAGCCGAACCTCGTAAAGGCTGCAGTGTCACTCTCTTTCCCTTGCTCTCTTTTAAATTCCATCTAAATATAAACTGCACCGATGTTGTAATTATTTCAATTATAAAAACAACACATAATGGAAATTAAAAAAACCAAAGCCTAATTTGTTCTTAGGTTTGCCGAATCCAAGAGTGTACGTTGGTTAATCAATTTTTTGCGGAAACCGTAAAGGAGTACGTTGATTGGTTAAC
Organism: Malania oleifera; assembly: GCF_029873635.1. Lineage (NCBI taxonomy): Eukaryota > Viridiplantae > Streptophyta > Magnoliopsida > Santalales > Ximeniaceae > Malania > Malania oleifera. Next base: position 40,301,875 of record NC_080417.1, read on the forward strand.
AACCCAAAACCCATTAGCTGAAGGTTTATTTAAATTCCAATCTTGAAAAAAGTGTTTTGATGATATTTTAATCTTCTGTTCAAAAGCTAACTATAGGACTTGCATATTAATATACAGGGTTGCTGTATATTGCAAAGCTATTATCAATTACATGTATGATGTTTGTTTGGCTTGAATAATTAATCAATTTGTTGTGTATGTTGTGGTTGTCGATTGAATAGAAGAAGTTAGTGTTTGTTTGGATTGCCTAATCAACTAGAATATAAGAAGTCTTTAAAGGATTGTACAAGGTCAAAAACTGTTAAAAAGACTCTAAGGAATTTTTTAAATAACCCAATTCACCCCTCTTGGGACTACACCTTAGGTTTCAATTGGTATCAGAGTGCAGTTATAGAAAAATCTAACAAGTAGCCATATAAAGATCAAGATAGCACAAATAGGAGTAGCTCCCTTAGGTGAGGGTCAATCCTCACAAAATTACACATTTTGGAAGCAACGAATGAGAATCTACCTTCAAACAATGGACTGGAAGGCATGAAATGTTGTCATAAATGGAAATTTGATCCCCACTAAACTAGTAGATGGAAAAGAAGTACCTTAAGAAGATAAAGAACTAATCGAATTAGATTACAAAATGCTGCAAATTAACTCAAGTGCAATAAACACCATATATTGTGCACTTGATGCAAATGAATACAATAGAATGATGGCGTGTAAAACAGCTAAAGAAATTTGGGATAAATTAGAGGTAACCTATGAAGGCACAATAGATGTTCGGGAAAGTAGAATTGATATGTTAATTAGTGAATACAAAACTTTTAGGATTAATTCCCAAGAAACTATAACAAACATGTACACTAGGTTCACATATATCATAAACTCACCGAGTGCCTTGGGAAAAACATATTCTACCCATGAGATGATCCGCAAAATTCTAAGAGCACTTCCACCTATTTGGGGACTGAAAGTCACAGCCATTATGGAAGGGAGAAATCTTAAAACAACTTCATTAGATGAACTCATAGGATCACTTCTAACCTATGAAATGATTTTGAAAGAAAGAAGCACTAAAAATAAGAATAAGAAGTCTATAGCTCTAAAAGCCTTGAAAGAACATTCAAGTGAAGAAGATATTGAATCTAGTGAATTAGAAGATGAAAACTTAGCTTTCATAACTAAAAGACTTGTAAAATTCTTTAGAAGAAACAAGAAATTCACTAGAAAATACAACGGATCAAAAGTTGAAAAAGGTGAAAATAATAAAAGGGAATAAAAAAGCAAAAATGAACCTCCCATTTGCTATCACTGTAAAAAGGCCGAACACATCAGGCTGGACTGCCCACAACTCAAGAAATAAAAGAGGAAAAAGAAGCCTGCATTGAAGGCAAATTGGGATGACACAAGTTTGAGTGAATCGGAGAGCAAGTCAAGCGATCAAGAAGTAGCAAACATGTGCTTCATGGCACACAACAAAGAGGTAAACTCTTATTACTCTCTCTTTGAGGATTCGTGTGATGAATCTTGTAGTAATTCGTGTGATAGCATGCCTTCTTATAAAGAACTTCAAGCTGAATTATTCTTTGTGCATAATAAGTTCATTAAGGTCTCAAAGAGGAACATAATCTTGAAACAACAAGACGAAACACTTAGAAATCAGCTTGAATCCTCAAAACTTGTTGAAGAAGAAAAATACTTAAAGATTGAAGAGTTTGAGAAGAAAGTAGATAACTTGTCTTAAAAATTAGTTAAGTCTCAAGTGAATGAAGATAGCAAGAGAGTGCAAGAAATAAATGATCTTAAAAACCAAATTCAAGAAAAGGAAAAGATCATTTACAACTTTTCCAAAGGCAAAGACAACTTTGAAAAAATGGGTACAATGGAATACCAAACAAGAAAAAGAAAAACTTGTTTATGGGATATTTTGTAAATCAATATAAACACTATGCAAGTACTTCAATGACAAACATTTATGAGCATATTACTTGCTACATGTGTAAAATAAAGGTCACATAATGTGTAATTGTCCACTCAAGAAAAAGTATGTTAAAGTAAAAAATGAATGGAAGATAAATGCTAAAACTAGACAAGATTTAAAGAAAGCTAAGAAAGTTTGGGTTCCAAAAGTAACAACATAAATTCTTTCTCTTAGGTTTGCTTTCGGACCACTCCATCTAAAGGTAAATGGTACTTGGACAGCGGATTTCAAGACATATGACACTTACCAATAGAGAGTGTGGGAGATGGATAGTCGATGTGGCTTCAGTGTAGCATTGTAGACGCCCCCCTGGCAATACGGACTAGGGTGGGATGGGCCCATCATACTTACAGACATATTTGACTTGGCAGTGGTCGGCCAACCATTGTCAGGTCTTACCTTCGGGCTGCACAACCAAGTTATAGGGGGTCATACATGACATCAACTAGCTATCCATCTTGGGTAATATTTTAATACTATTAGTTATAGCAGATGATTTTATTATAATTGTAAATCAGTATGATTTAACATGATCATGATTATGTATGCTTTATCTAGTATAATATCACCAGTTTTTATCCAAACAAGTATTATGTATTGTTTATCTATTATAGTACGAATACACTCATACCACCACACAATTGATATTAATTTATTTCCCTTATTGAGAGGTGTCTCACCCCAGCTTACAAAACATTTTATGGAATCCAGATAGACGAGCGGACCAAGCTCCGCGTCAGTAGAGGCAGTTCGTACTACCCTAGTAAGAGGGTGAGTTACTGAGTTAGGGTTAGATGGTTTTTGGATTATGATCCTAGCTTTTTTTCCTTTTGGTCTGTTGAAGGATTGTATATTTATATTTTCAAAAATGTTATGGAATGTAGTAAAACTCTGGTACTATTTGTTATGGATGTAATTTATATTTTTCGCTGCTTAGGTGTTCACTGTGTATGATAGGTGTATTCCTAGCACCCTCGGGTTCGGGTTGATTTTACTATATTGGTATCAGGGTTATTATTATGAATGATATTTATGTATATGAGGAAAAAAATTTATGGTAAAATAGGCAGGTCGTTACAGTTTGGTATCAGAGCCTAGGTTGTTAGGTTCTGTAGACTCTAGAATGCAGCGAAAACAATACCAGAGTATAGGACAAAAGAATTTGAGCTTTTGTTTTGTAGTCTAGATTCCAGTGATAGTTTATGTGTCTTTCCTGGGGTAACAATTTCAGGAAAATCATAACAAACTATTGTCGGGTTGGGTGTCTAGGTTGGAGGATTGAACCTTGAATTAAGATTAGGGATGATAAACTAATTAAGGATATGATATACTTGTTTGATGAAATGGTGTTGGACATGTTATGGTAAGAGGGTCTTAAAGCCAATTTTATTGTCTTTTTAGGATGGATCCTGGAGGTGGTAGTGCGCATGCAAATGGTAGTGAGAGTGTTGGGCCCTCAGGTGCAGCTGGTGGCGACTCAGATGCAGTATTACGCGGTGTGGCTCAGCAAGTCATGGCTAAAATTGCCAAAAGTTCCAGGGAGCAAGGAGGTCCATTTGTAGACCACGGATATACGATTGAGAAGTTTACAAAGATGAATCCTCCGGCTTTCTCAAGAGGAACTGATCCTGCAGTTGCTGAGAACTAGATACAAGAGATTGAAAAGGTGTTGGCAGTGCTATAATGTAACGACCCAAAAATAATGGTATTTAAATAATAAAGTGGGAAAGAAATGGAAATAGTAATAGAAGGAGGCAGTCGATGACATCGCACTTTGGGAAAAATACCCCAAGAAATTTATCAGGGCCTCGTCGACGAATACAGGGGATTCGTCGATGAGGGTACAGCAGGACCTCATCGACAAGGGCGAGCTTCGTCGATGAGAAGATACCGAGAGAGGATTTTTGGGAAGTCTGAAATTCATCAACGAGGGTGCAGATTCATCGATGAACTTTCTACAGGACTCGTCGACAAGGTGCCTTTGGATTAATTCAGAAATCCAACGCCACTCTCTCTCTCCTCTCTCTCTCTCTCTCTCTCCTATGGCCCCTCTTTTATCTCTCTTAGATTTCAATCATATCAGTCGTCGGATCAACGATTTGAGGCCACCACGATGCTCCTGGCAAAGTTCTCTTCAAGTCTGCTGGGGCGGATCATCGGTGGGATTGAGTCGAATTTCTTCCCAGAATCAGGGTAAGGCTTTTTAGTCAATTTTTGGCCTTCTGGTAGTTGTAGGAAATGATGTACGCAAAGAAATATTGATATTTTGTTATGAAAAATGTTATTTTCAGGATGTTGAGTGAAGAGCCCTGCGGGTGTAGGACCCGTCATAGTAGGGGGATTTTAGTAGGAATCGGGTAAAGGAAATATGCTATGCTGGGTAGTTCTAAAATGATTTCTAATATGAAATGTATATTTTTACTAGGTTATTATTCACAGCAGAACTTTATACAATTCATTAATTATGACTATTATGTATTAAATTACTGTGTGGCTTGAGAATAGAAATATAGTACAGAAGTATGTTTTACAGTATTTTCAGGGTATGTTTTATAGAATATACAGCTAGTGGATATGTTTTACAATAATTATAGAATACCATGATTATACAGTTTTCAGTACCATGATTATATAGTTTCCAGTACCATGACTTACAAATTACAGTTCAGTTCAGAAATACAGTTGACACAGTTACAATTTATTTCAGTGTCATGGTTAGTACAGTTATTTCAGAATCATGGTAATTTAGATAGTTTTATATAGAAATATATTATATAGTATCAGACCCTGTTGAACCCTATAGTAGAGTACGGTACCGTAGCTACAAATATTCAGTTCAAAGTGCAACCACCTATTCAGATAATACGTGGTAGTAGGTCGATCGTGCCTAGACGTGGACAGGCTCCCCATCAGATATGGGTTGAGGAGTGGCCAATCTGACTGAGAGAGTATAGTGGTTTACCCTGGTCTGCCAGTCAGGGTAGATCCCACCTACGGGTCGCACAACCCTATCACGAGGGGTTAAATCATGGCACATAGTTATCCACAGGGAAGTTTTTAGTTACTGTTATGTATATACAGATTTACAGAGACAAAAAGTATACTTATTTATATTAGAAGTATTTTGAGTAGAAACCTAAAATACATATATGTTAAGTAACATGGAAATGGGGATGGTTTATATTATTTGTACTGTATTTATAAATTCAGTTATACATGATTTTATAGCAACAGATTTTCATAGTATTGTAACTCATTTTCCACACACTAGCAATAGCATATTTTGTCTTACTGAGCTTTGGCTTATCCCAATGTTGAATAATTTTTTAGGTGAGCCAGTTGAGCGAGCGGAGCAGGCTCGCAGATAAAGGAGCTGTTAGTCTGCCCTTTTTGAGGGTGAGTTTTTCGGGGTTCAATTTTGTTCGCCCTGGTATTAGTAAGTATGTAATATTTGTGGAATATTTAGACACTCTCGTGTTGTATATAATTATATATGGTTATGTTCATTTGATTTCTACTTCTCGCTACTTAGGTTGATAGTTGGGTTTAATTCAGTTTGGCATCAGAACATTATAAATGTTATAGTATAAAATTTAAAAAAAAAAAAAAAAAAAACCCTAGTTATAGAAGGTCGTTACATATAGTGTACTGAGGAGAAGAGGGTTCTATTTGCCACGTATAAACTGACGGGAGAGGCCGAGAGATGGTGGACGGCAGTGAAACTCCTGGAGCAGCAGAGGTTAGTGCCTATAAAGATGATATGGGACCAATTCAAAGAAATATTTTTGATAGATACTTTCCGGCCTCATCTAGAGAAGCTAAGGTAAAGGAGTTTCTTAATCTGAAGCAGGGACAGCAGACAGTGCAGCAGTATGTGGCGAGGTTCATTGAATTATCTCGCTTCACCCCGAACATTATCCTGGAGAAACAAAGAAAGCAATACATTTTGAAAGAGACCTAAGACAAGAATTATATAAGCAGGTGGCAATATTGAAACTACAGGACTTTTCTAAGCTAGTAGACAGAGCAGCTGTGGCAGAAGCTGGAGAGCGGATGGATACTGAGGAACAGAAATAGAAAAAGAGATCTACGTCTTCTAGTTTCCAATAGGGATCCAGTCAAGGTTCGTGGAAGAAGGGTGGCTACTACAAGGATCGAAAGCAAAATTCAGGGAGCCATGGGATTCAGGGTACGTAGTCATACCCAGCCGGTAAGATTTGTGGAAAGAAACACCTAGGAGAGTGTCATATCGGGCAAGGTGTCTACTACCGATATAGAGAGTCAGGGCATATGATAAGAGATTGTCAGGCTCAGACCGGAGCTGCTCTCACTCCCATACCTACTCGGGGAGGTTTTCAGACACCCCATGGAGGTCAATAGAGGAATACGACTCCGGCTAGAGTTTACACCCTAATGCCAGGTGATGCAAAGACAGCTGGCGATGTGGTGACAGGTATGATTAACATGCTTTCATTTAAAATTATTGTATTGTTTGATTTAGGTGCCACACACTCGTTCATGTCTATGAAGTGTATTAGATTATGTGGGGTAGAAACACAATTGTTAGACATCGAACTGTTAGTAAAAACATTGACAGGGTCAGCATTGAGGTGTAGTAGAGCGCTCCGAGGCTGTCCAATTGATATTTAGGGGAAAGTCTTGCCAGCTGCCTTGATAGTGTTGGACATACATGGGTTCGATGTAATATTTGGTATGGACTGGCTAGGAGATAACTACACCAGTATAGACTATCGTTTGAAAGAAGTGATATTCAGACCTCCGGGAGGACCAGAATTCAGGTTCAATAGGGTCGAGAGTGCAATCCCCGCCTTAGTTAATATCAGCCATATAGGCGAGGAGACTACTCCTGGACGGTTATCAGGGGTTTGTGGCCTTTGTAAAGGAAATATCAGTAAATGAATTAAAACTTGCTAATACGCCAGTGGTGAAGGAGTTTTTCGATGTCTTTCCAGACGAGCTACCCGGGCTGCCTCCAGATCGCGAGGTAGATTTCTATATTGATCTATTTTTTGGGATGGCACCGATTTTTGAAGCTCCTTACAAGATGGCTCCAGTAGAGTTGGGAGAGCTAAAGGATCAGTTGCAAGACCTACTGGATAAGGGTTTTATTAAGCCCAGTGTATCACTATGGGGAGTTCCAGTGTTATTTGTAAAGAAGAAAGATGGGTCCTTGAGGATGTGTATAGATTACAGGGAAATTAATAAGGTGACAATCAAGAACATGTATCCTCTACACTGTATAGACGATTTATTTGATCAACTTTAGGGTACATGGGTCTATTCCAAGATTGACCTCAGATTAGGCTACCACCAGGTGAAAGTTAAAATAGAAGACGTCTTAAAGAGCTGAGCATTATGAATTCCTCATTATGCCTTTTGGTCTGACGAATGCTCCTGATGTATTCATGGACTTGATGAATAGAATTTTTCACTAGTATTTAGACCAATTCGTTGTAGTTTTCATTAAAGACATACTAGTTTACTTAAGAAGCTTTGAGGAGCATGAGACATATCTACAGCTGGTACTTCAGATGCTCAGGAAAAAGAAATTGGATTCCAAGTTTAGCAAATGTGAATTCTGGCTAGAGAAAGTTGCATTTCTGGGGCATGCTATATTAGAGCATGGAATTTCAATGGATCCCAGTAAGATTGAGGCAGTGGTAAATTAGGAAAAGATGAGGAATGTTTAGGAGGTCAAGAGTTTCTTGGGACTGGCAGGATATTACCATCAGTTTGTATAAGGATTCTCGGGAATAGACGCGACTAACTAGGAAGAATGTCAGATTTGTTTGGGATGATGAATGCGAGCGGAGCTTCCTGGAATTAAAGCAGCGTCTCGTCACTACACCAGTACTAACGATTCCATCGGGGGGTGATGGCTATGTAATTTACAGTGATGCGTCTTTGAAAGGGTTTAGTTGTGTATTGATGCAGTATGGTAGGGTTGTAGCTTATGCCTCCCGACAGTTGAAAGAGTATGAAAAGAACTACCCTACCCATGATCTGGAATTGGTTGTAGTGGTACATGCATTAAAGATTTGGAGGCATTACTTGTACGGTGAGAGATGCGAAATATTCTCCAATCACAAAAGTTTGAAGTACTTTTTCACTCAAAAGGAGTTGAACATGAGATAAAGGAGGTGGTTGGAGCTTATTAAAGATTATGACTGCACTATCAGTTACCACCCAGAGAAACCAAACGTGGTAGTTGATGCTCTGAACAAGAAATCAGTGGGACTAGCATTGGCAGCCATGGAGGTTCAGCATCTGATCCAGATGGATCTGGAGAGACTCGGTGTGGATTTGGTAGAGAATGATCCTCAGGCATTTATTGCCAACTTAGTGGTGCATCTTACATTACAAAAAAGTATTAAAGCTGCTCAAAAAGAGGACCCAGAATTAGCAGAGGCAATAGCCAGAGTATAGGGTGGTCAAGGAGAGGAGTTCAGTATTTCGGATGACGGAGCACTAAGGTTTCGCACCAGGTTATGTGTGCCTATAGATGTTGATATCAGGAGAATGATTTTAGAGGAGGCTCACAAATCTCTATGCACGTTTCATCCTGGCAATACGAAAATGTATAAGGACTTAAGGGAATTTTTCTGGTGGAGCGGCATAAAGAGGGCGATTACTGAGTTTGTAGCATAGTGCTTGACGTGCTAGCAGGTTAAGGCTGAGCACCAAAGACCAGCAGGTCAGTTGTAGCCACTTTCCATTTCGGAATGGAAATGGGATCACATATCCATGGATTTTGTTACAAGGTTGTCATCGACATTACATGGTCAGAATGCAATTTAAGTGATCGTGGATCGTGTAACAAAGACCGCCCATTTGCTTCCCATTAAAATCAACTATGCCATTGACAGATTGACAGAGATTTATGTTTAGGAGATAGTTCGTTCTCATGGTGTATTAGTGTCTATAGTATCAGACCGAGACCCACATTTCACATCACGATTTTGGAAGAGCTTGCAAGAAGCTCTAGGCTCTTGGTTATCCTTCAGCATGGCCTTTCATCCTCAGAGAGATGGGCAAACTAAGAGGATGATCCAGATTCTTGAAGATATGCTACAGGCTTGCGTGCTAGAGTTTGGGGGTAGTTGGACCTAGTATATGCCACTGGTGGAGTTTGTGTATAACAATAGCTACCAGGTCAGCATCAAGATGGCACCTTATGAAGCGTTGTATAGAAGAAGGTGTCGTTCCCCATTATACTAGGATGAAATGGCTAAGCAGCAAGTTGTGGGGCCAAAGCTAGTGCAACAAGCATATAATAAAGTTCAGCTCATCAGAGATAGGATTAGTGTAGCTTAGAGCTGGTAGAAGAGTTATGCTAATACTCGCCACAAGAAACTAGAATTTGATATAGGAGATCACGTGTTTCTGAAAAATGGCTCCATTAAAGTGAGTTATGAGATTTGGAAGGAAGGGTAAGCTTAGCCCTCGGTTTATTGGCTCGTTAGAAATCCTTGAGAGAGTGGGGTCAGTTGCCTACAGGCTAGCCTTACCACCCGTTTTGTCTAGAATACACGACGTATTCCATGCTTCTATGTTGAGGAAATATGTCCCAGACCCCTCCCATGTGATCGGTTATAGTGAGTTATAACTCAGGGATACTTTATCGTATGAGGAGGTACCAGTGCAGATTCTGGATAGGAAAGATCAGGAATTGCGCAATAAGAAATTCCTTTAGTAAAAGTCCTATGGAGAAATCATACGGCAGAGGAAGCTTCATGGGAGCTCGAGGAGTAGATACGACATAAATACTCGCATTTATTCAGTGGGGTTCAACAGTAATTAGGAAAAGATGTAAATAAGTATGCAATGTCCCTTTTGCAGGTTAATCTGTACATGTAATAATATTTTGGTAGTAGGTAGTATTTTGGTTTTGGGAGAAGTGACCACGGTATTCCTCCGCCACAAGTGAGGGTAAATAATAAAATAAGTAGTCCATTTTTCTATAAAGGATGATGTCAATACAGATAGTAAATTTCGAGGACAAAATTTTTATGAGGGGAGAATGTAGAGACCCGGTCAATTATATCAATTAAATAATAAAAGGAGAGGAAAGAAAGGAAATTTTAAGGAGGAAATTTAGCAAGGTCTCGTTAACGAATGGGCTTCTTGGGCTCGTCAATATGGACATGCATCTTGTCGACGAGAACTTACCGAGAGACTGTTTCCCATGGCTTGAATTTCATCGACAAGGGGTAAAAGTTCGTCAACAAAACTCCTTCTTGGGCTTGTCAATGGGGCCACGTGGACAAGCATTCTATAAAAGGCCAAGAATTCAGTTTCTGCGAGAAAATCACATGCAAATCCTTTTCCCTCTTTAAAACGCATTCCCCTCTTCCTTCTCTCTTGATTTTTGGTCCGGTTCTTCGCCGATTCGATGATAAGAAGCTACCACGCCACTCTCGGGAAGTTTCTCTTCATATCTGTAGAAGTAGATTGTTGGTTAGGCCAACTTGGGCACCATCCCAAAATTTGGGTAAGTTAATTATTTTAATTTTTATTAGGTTTTTAGTGTTTCTAGACTGAAGAGAATATGTAGGGTAAGATAATACTGAAGTCTTGCTGGGGAAAAATGTGAATTTTAGGGTGTTGAGCTGGGAATGCCACAGGAATAAATTTAGTTAAATTTGTGTGCTTTTCAGTAGCGAGGTAAGGGAATAAATTAAGTCAGATTATTTTTATGAAAATTTATTATTTTTAAACAGCATGTATTTACAGTAGTTATGTATGTTATATCAAAATATTTGGGAATACTGATGTTGAATAGGAAAATGGTTTTGAAATTTTTGAAAAATATATATTTAGCTTAGATATTCAGTTTCAAGACTATTTAAATTTGTGTGGCATGAGTATCATTTTACGAGTATTATGTTATGTCAAATTTTCAGTAAAAGCATGTTTACAACAGTTTTTTTTTTTTTTTTTTTTTGTTCAGGAAAACTATAAATAATACAAGAAATTATGGTTTCAAAATTTTATGATAAAAAGTAAAAATATCAAACCAGTATGTTATAATATGCTCGGCACAAGGTCGTGATTGATAGCTGATGCAAGGCCGTAATTATCTATGTTATTTGGCGCAAGGCCGTGATATGTATGATATGCCAGAATTTAGAAAAATGCTATCAATCTAGTTTCATGTTCAATCAGTATATGTAAACGTACTAAATGTTATTAGAATCCGGATGATTTAGTTTAGATCAGTATTCAGGGCTTGGTGTCATAGCTATTCAGTTTAGTTCAGACTAACGCTACCACACTTACCAGTAGAGTGTGTGGGAGATGGATAGTTGATGTGGCTTCAGTGTAGTGTTGTAGACGTCCCTCTGGTAGTTTGGACCAAGGTGGGGTGGGCCCATCGTACTTATAGACATATTTGACTTGGCAGTGGTCAGCCAACCATTGTCATGTCTTGCCTTCGAGTTGCACAACCCAGTCATGGGGGGTAATACATGACATCAGCTAACTATCTATCCTAAGTAACATTTCAGTACTATCAGTTATAGAAGATTATTTTATTATAATTGTAAATCAGTATGATTTAACATGATCATGATTATGTATGTTTTATCCAGTATTATATCACCAATTTTTATCCAGACAAGTATTATGTACTGTTTATCTATTATAGTACGAATATACTCATACCGCCACACAATTGATATTAGTTTATTTCCCTTACTGAGAGCTGTCGCACCCCAACTTACAAAACATTTCAGGAAATCCAGATAGACGAGCGGATCAAGCTCCGTGTCAGTAAAGGCAGTTCATACTACCCTGGTAGGAGGGTAAGTTACTGAGCTAGGGTTAGATGGTTTTTTGATTATGATCCTAATTTTTTTTCCTTTTTGGTCTTTTGAAGGATTCTATATTTATATTTATAGAAATGTTATGGAATGTAGTAAAACTCTAGTACTGTTTGTTAGGGATGTAATTTCCATTTTTCGCTACTTAGTTGTTCGCTGTGTATGATAGGTGTATCCCCGGCACCCACGGGTCGGGATGATTTTGCTATATTGGTATCAAGGTTATTATTATGAATAATATTTATGTATGTGCGAAAAAAAAATTTATGGTAAAATAGGCAGGTCATTACATTACCCTTCCTCCTGAACCTCACCATTCCCTTCAACGGTGCCACTTTCAGAAATACGTGGTCTCCTACGTCAAACTCCAACTCTCATCGGCGAGTATCTTCATAACTCTTCTGCTAGCTATGCGCTTTTCTGATCCTATCTCTAATTAGTCTAACTTTATCTGGGGTCTGCTATATCAGCTCTAGCCCCAAAATCCGTCTTTCCCCAATCTCCTACTAGTATAATAAGGATCGGCACCTCCTGTCATATAATGCCTTATACAGTGTCATCCTAATGCCGACCTGGCAGTTTTTGTTACACACAAACTCGACCAATGACAAATACTGCATCCAACGACCTCCAAAATCCAACACACATGCTCGCAGCATATCCTCCAGAATCTGTATCGTCCTCTCCGTTTGCCCATCTGACTGAGAATGAGAAGTTGTACTGAACAACAACTAAGAACCCATAGCCCCTTACAAACTCCTCCAAAAACGAGATGTGAATCACGGGTCTCTATTTGAAACTATGGATATTGGGATGCCATGGAGTCTAACTATCTCCAGGATATATAATTCAGTCAATTGGTCTATGGAGTAGTTAACTCTAACCGAAAAAAAGTGGGTAGTGTTCGTTAATAGATCCACAACTACCCAAATAGCGTTCTGTCCATGCAATGCCAGCGGTAATCCTGCGACGAAATCCATTGCTATATGCTCCCACTTCCACTCAGGAATGTGAAGTGGCTGTAATGATTCGCTAGTCTTTAATGCTCATCTTTCACCTGCTGGCATGTCAAACATTGATCTACATACTGGGCTATCTCCCTCTTCATGTTGCTCCACTAGAAAGACTCTCGAAGATCCTTGTACATTTTAGTTCTACCCGACTATATAGTATACCGGGACCAATGTGCTTCCTCCAAAATAACCCTCTTGATCTCAGGGTCGGTAGGAACGCACAATCTAGTATGGAACCTCAAGGCTCCATCCTTTGATATGCTGAACTTGGATCTTGACTATCATGTACCTTCTCTATAAGCTCTATTAATTCTGCATCATTCCTCTGACTTGTTTTAATTCTCTCCTGTAGAGTTGGTTGCAAAACTAGGTTAGCAATAAATGCCTGGTGATTGCCCTCTACCAGCTCGACACTGAGCCTCTCTAGATCCATCTAGATCGGGTGCTAAATCTCCACTACAGATACAAATGAATCTACTGATTTTCAGCTCAAAGCATCAGCTACCACATTAGCCTTTCCCGGGTGGTAGCTGATAGTGCAGTCGTAATCCTTTATCAGCTCTAGTCATCTCCTCTGCCTCATATTTAACTCTTTCTGTGTGAAAAAGTATTTTAAACTCTTATGGTCAGTGAAAATCTCACACCTACCCCCATAAAGATAGTGTCTCCAAATCTTCAATGCATAAACTACTACTGCTAACTCCAAATCATGGGTAGGGTAGTTATTCTCATATTCTGTTAGTTGTCGTGAGACATAGGCTATCACTCTCCCTGATTACGCACTTAAATTGCGTAATTAGGCTCCAAGCATTAGAACTTATAATTTTAATTAAATGCCTAATTACTCTCAATATTTTAACAAGGTGTCCCAATTATATTATTTGGGTTTCATTGAGAAATTTATGAATTTTTGGCATTATTTCATCACAGGAAAATTTTCGGGAGCTAAAACCGGCATGCTGTGCTGCACAGTCACCCGAGACCACCAATTCTAGTAGCCACCGAGGACCTCTAGCTGCATAGTCACCCATCACTCCTGCAGAAGCAGCTCCACCACCTTGTTGTCATGCACCAGCAAAGCCACACCCGAAGACAGCCTCCTGCTGGTTCTTCTGCACCACTCCGGCCAAACACCTGAGGACTCTCTCTCTTCCTCTCTCTCTCTCTCTCTCTCTGTGTCTCTCTCTTTCACTTTCTTGTCTTTGTTTCTTCTCTCCTTCTCTTCTATTTTTCTAAGTAATATTAACTGTTTCTTTTTATTATTTCAAGTGAAGTGTAATTTTTTTAATTTCAATTTGAGTTATTATTTAAGAAACTTCAAATTCTTCCTTTTTTCTTATTTAGTATTATTTTTGTATTAAAGTTGTTTTTTTTTTTTTTGCTTGAGTTGATTTCTTTTTTGTATTTGACTCGGTTCATTTTAATTTCTTGAGGAAAAAAAGAGAATAAAATACAAATAAAAAAAATTAATTTTTAGATTTAAATCAGTTGCTTTCATAAAAATTCAAGTTTTCTTGAGTTCTATTTAGTTTAGATTTAGTTTTCTTAAAGTTCGAATTTTTCCTATCGTGTTCCATATTATTTAGTTTTTAAAGTTTTAATGTTTTGTTTTAATTTTTGATTGTGTAAAACAAGTTGGTTCTTGTTGAAGTTAGGTTTAACTAAGTGTTCTTCTATCGTTTGCTTAAGCTATTAGGAAGGTTATCGTATTTAGGTTTTATTCCGAGGTTCGATGTGAGTTTTGATTGGCTTTTAAACGTAGGTTTTTTGTTCCCGTTATTTAAATTCAGTGCATGGTAGGATTAGGGTTTAATTTTCGTGTTCGTTTAATTTATCAAAAGAAATTTCAACCAATCCTAAAAATCCCGAATCTGAACTGAGTTCAGTAACCTTTTATTTTTCGATTGGAAAAACTTAAAACTTGAGATTAAAATGCATTCCCTAAGGAGACGATCTAGCCTTTGGGTTAAATATTACATGACAAAACTCCTATACTTAGGATAGCTTCCGAGCTGCTTATTTTTCAAGTGAGTCAAGTTTTTGGCGCCGTTGCCGGGGAATGTCGGTCTTAGTCTCAAATTAGCATTTTTCCCATCATTTTAATTAGTCTCATGAAAAAGAAAAAAAAAGAAAAAGAAGAAAAAATTAGTTTTGAAATATATATATATATATATATATATATATATATATATATATGGCTGCACCTGCACCAAGCACGATGATTGACTTTTTGCAACTTGAATACACCACTGCACCATCTACCAATGTTTTACCTAATGAAGAACTTGATTTCATGATGCAGTGCGGGAGGACATCATTGCTACCCCAGTTCTACGAAATAGAATCTGAGTGCCCTAATCAACACCTGACAAAGTTTGAGTTAACATGCAATATTTTTTTCCCTCATGCTAGAACTGATGAATCTACTAGACTGCGTTTATTTCTTGTCTCTTTCCAGGATGGGGCACAAATGTGGTTTAATTCCTTGAGATCTCACTCTATCACTAATTGGGCTAATGTGGAGCATGAATTTCTGCATATGTTTTGTCCCTCATAGAGAACTCAAATTTTGCAGGAATAGATTATTCAGTTTATATAGAAGAGTGACAAGACTTTTCGGGCTTATTAGGAGTGATTCAAGGATGTGCTAAGTACTTGTCCACATCATCGGTTTAAATCATGGAGGTTAGTTAATTGTTTTTATATTACTCTTACCCTTGATTGTAAGCACTTTGTCTAGATCATGTGCAATGGAGAACCCTTCAGCAAGATCCGGATCAAGTACGATCATTTTTTGATTACCTAGCTGAATGTGTCCCATAGTGAAATACATGATACAATCAGACACCCATGATAGTACACCCTATTAGCACAATCAGTGGTGGAGATACATATGCGCCAACATAGTATTGAGACACTCTTCTGCCTCAATATCAGCCACAACAGACCTCTCAGAGTTGTGCGCTATTAGGATTTCTTAATGATAGCATGACACAGATGGCGAATATGCTCCAGTAGATCATGCAAATTCAAATCAAAGAATCTACTCATAACTTAAATGAATTGCGGGATGTTGTTAATGCTATAAGCACGTGGTTGGATATTTTAACAAAAGAGGAATTTCCCATGGAACCTCAACCTAGTCCTCAAGAATATCAACAGCAACAACAACAAATACATGATGTTTCCCTTGATATAGTGGAGGTCACCATCACTTTGAGAAGCAGGCAAGAAGTTTCTCAACCTGAGATGCTCATCATCGGACAACCAGTTGTCCTGGCACCGGAAGTTACGGCTAAAACAGATGAATTCAAAGAAAAACCAGAGGAAGCAAGCCTAAAAGTGGAGCAGTCAGATAATGAGGAGGCTGATACTAATAAGAGGTACCAACCTGTGGTACCTTATCCTCATAGCTTGACAACCATGGAACCGTCACTCCTAACTGAATTAAATGTCAAAGAGCCCAATGCGGAAGCAGATCCCTACAGTAGTAAGATGATTGGTACACCTGATAAAGAGGGTGAGTAGAATGGTTAATGTTTAATTTTCAAGGAACCAGGTAAAAATTTTAATGCTAATGCTTCTGAAGAGCTAAAGTTAATTGTTTCAATAACTTTTCCTCAAACACCAGTTTGTAAATAAGTAAATTTCTTAGAAAATATGCTAAATAAAAACCCTTTCTTGTTAAAACTAGAAAGTCGATCTACACACGTATTGTCTAGTATTTTGACGAGTATTAATTTATTTGAGACTGACTTTCGTGTAAGTATGAAGATTGATTCAATGTGGCGGCTCAAATTTGGAGACCCGTTAGTTCAATTTATAGACCTGCACCCACAAAACGAAATTCCTCTAGAGCCTTCGCCAAACAACTATGATGTTTTTCTTTCCCCTTTTTTCCTTTTTTTTTTACCTTATTTTATTTTTAGTTAATTTTTAGGTACATTTTCTTATAGTTCAGTTTTTATTTTCCATTACTTCTCCACCCAGGTACACCCTATTTCTCTAGTGCATAGTTTTTCTATTTCCCCTATGCTTTCACATTGAGGATAATGTTCCACTTTAGTTGGAGGGTGAGCAATTGCATGTGACATTGTGCACGTATACTTGCAGGGTTTTATATATTAATTTGAGGAAAAAAAACAAAAAAAAAAAAAAAGAAGAAGAAAGAAAGAGCATTGAGAAATTACACGACTATGTCATGATGAACACTGACTTATATCCTTCACATACTTGCATATAACCTAAGAATTACACACTTAAGTCATTTATGCGTAGTTTCTCTTTATATGACTTCGTAACTCCATGAAGAATTGATTGGTAGTACACTCGTGTTAATCTAACTATATAATCTCTTGTATTTGCACGACATCTCACGAGGCTGAATAGACACATTCACGTGATTCATTGCACTTAGGGTTCCTTGTGAGCACTAAGAGAACACCCATGGTGACTATGACCCCTTGTGAGATATCCTTGAGTTATTTGTCTTATTTTTGAGTGTTAACATCAAATCAGAGTTCTTGGAACCCAGTTTTCTTTTCTTTAGGACAATTCTTTGCACACTAGTCTCTGTTTTTTATTTGTTAGCCTAAAGGTGACATGTAGTGGGGAGATAGAAACCTAAGTCTTGAAGCCTACTCAAGATGTGAAGGTTGAGCCACCCCTAGAAATAGACTTAGTTCATTGACTACTGTTCGAGCTTAATTCCTATTTGTGGTATGAAGATAACAAAATAAGTGTAATGATTGTCCTAATTGACCAAGAAAAGACAAAAAATTGAAGAATGAGCAGAAGAAAGAATGAGAAAAGTAGAAATACACATGAAGTGAAAGGTTAATACTTGCTTCACATAAATACCACAAAAAGTCAGGGACACGACACATGTTCTCCACATATGAAGACTCTTCAACTGCTTAATGCCTCAGATGTATTCACGCCTAGTTTGTGAATTTGATCTAGGGTGGTCTCGATTGGATATAGTGAGTAGGTGAGAAGATGCTAGGGTGAAGGACCCGACACCTCATAGATAGGTTAGATCCTTCTCAGACTAGTCCACTCCATATACTTAGCGTTTGTTCCTTTCAATATGTGGGATGTTTGATTGCGACACTCCTTCTCACATATGATGAGTGAACTCATTCCTTTTGAGTGTTCTTGAGGGTATACCAATTATGCCGAGTCAAAACAACCGTTCTGTAGGTGTCCACTGGTATCCTAGGTGTAATGAGTCACACACATCACACACCTTGAGATTTTACCTGTTTATACTCGAATTTGTATGACCGCATTAACTCTAAATTGTACCGCTGGTTAACTTCATGTGAGCATATGATTACGCGCTTAAATTGCGTAATTAGGTGCTTTAATTCATGCATTACGAATTATATTTTTTATTTAAATACCTAATTACTCTCAATATTCTAACATTGTGTTTTATTTATAAGATTTGGGTTGTATTGAGTAATGTATGAAATTTTGGTGTTTTTTATTGCAGGGCAACTATTGGAAGCTAAAAACCAACGATACTTTGCAATCTATGCGTAACTCTCTCATCCGACCTTCGATTCAAATGATTCAGAATGCCATAGAAAGATAAGAAAACACTCCACAATTTTCATGCTGGTGTTTTGCAAAATACGGGCTACATCAAGGTCAAAATCAGACGTGAAGTTACCATACACAATTTTATGGACTATTTCAACAATTCTCCGTAGTCTGAACATAACTTTCTCATCCAAGTTCCGATCAAGACGATTCAAAATTTTGGAGAAATTTGAGAGAGAGATCTACAACTTTTATGTTTTAAGCTTTGAGAGTTACTAGCTGTAGGAGGGTTGAAATTAGGCTTGAAGGTTGAGGTAAGATCATGTACCTTTGAAAAAATAAAGGAAAAGAAAAAAAATTTAAAAAAAAGTGCGATGTGACCCAACCATGCAGCCGGGTCATCTTAGAGCAACATGCTGGGTGAGGAGCAAAAGAAAGGAAAGAAAGAAAAGAAAAGAAGGGGGAGGCAGAACAAAGGACATGTATAGGGTTTTTGGGGGCTTGGTTGGCGAACATTCAAAAGGGGAGTTTGGACGTGGACAGGGGGGAGAAGGTTTGAAGAGGGAGGCATTCACTAGGGCTGAAAATAATGGAGGCCATGCTGCACCACTTTCTGGAGGAGTCTTTTGGGGAGGACGAATTTTTTTTTCTAGGAGTATTCTATAAGGAGAGAAGGAGGTTGCACCCAAAGAGTTTTCTTTTGAAAAAAAAAATTCTCTTTTGGAGTTGACAACACGCAGCTAATTTAAGACTTTTTGGAATCATAAGGCGGCACTGCGGTGAATAACAAACATAGCAACAATGGAGAGTTGGCGGCATGCAGAAAATTCAAATCTTTTCAGAACAAGAAAACGGCGCGCAGTCGATGCTTGGGGTGTTCAGTGAGCAACGGCAGTACTACGAGTGTTTATTTTTCCCGTTCGCTCCAACTAGAAGAAAATATGGTGAAATCTATTATGTTGAATTTAATTTTCGGAATGAACTAAACTTTTGTATTCTAGGAAAACGATATAGCCAGTTTCGAACTATGCTTGCTCTTTGATGCTAATCTGAAGTAGTTTTCATTAATGTTTCTTTGAGTTATTCTTCGCTTAATGCTTTTAATTAGCAGGCCATTAATTAGATGACATTAATCTTATGATTTGCTACCGAAAGGGGGGATTATAGGATAGATCTAGGATAATTCAACGTAGGTAAATATAGAGATCGAATGACTTGTATGAACCTACGTAGTATTAAAAATCGAGAGTCTTATTGCATTCTTGCATTACTAATTTGCATAATCGTATGTTAAATAATAAACAAGAATAGGTTCTGATTGACTATCGAAAGAGGCTTTTGGAAAAATTGGAGATTTGCTAACAAACAGAGAATACGAATTTGAATTGACTAGATGAGTAAAGCATAGTGAGAAACTAGGTGAAATCGGTTTCCTATAAGTTTTCACCATCAATAATTTGATATGCGGAATCCAGTTTTAAATTCTCTTGAATAGTTTATTTAAAGTAGCTTTGTTTAAATTTCACAGTCTAAAATTATTAATTTTTCTAAATAAAATCAAGGTTATTATAAATTCGGTACTTGGTAAAATTAAGACATCAATCCCTGAGAACGATACTTTACACATCATTATATTATAAAACTACAATACTGTACACCTGCTATTTGCATCGATCAGTATACGAATCTTAAATGCTATATAACAATGAAACTTGCATGAGTGACGTGCTTCGGAGTTGTGTGCATTGAATATGAACGAACTTGTGTGAAATTCAGTTATATTCCTATATGTGAAACGGTATGATTATGTTGCATGTGTATTAATTTCATGTTTGCTAGAGTTTGTAATTGTGGACACCGCCCTAAAATTCATTTAGGTTATTTGCTAGAGACTTGCAAAGCGTTAGTTAGGAGGTGTGATTACACACTTAAACTGCATAATTGAGTATTTTAATCCGAGCATTATGGCTTATATTTTTAATTAAATACCTAATTACTCTCAATATTTTAACAAGGTCTCCTAATTATAATATTTGGGTTTTATTGAGCAATTTATGAATTTTTGGCATTATTTTAACGTAGGAAAATTTTTAAGAGCTAAAACCGATATTAGTTCGTAATTCGCGCATAAATTTTCCGTCCGAGCTCTAATCAAGATGATTCAAAATTTTGGAGAAAGACAAGAAGATTATCTACAACTTATGTGTTTTGAGCTTTAAAAGAAATGAGTTCTACGAGAGTCAAAATGGGCCTCATTTGCAGAGAGAAAAATGAGAAAAAGAAAATAAAAAAAATAATACAATAAAAGTAAGTGATGTGACCTGGCCATGCAGTCGGGTTGGGTGAGCTGTGCCCCGGGTCGTAGGTTTCCACCCCCCTCCCCTTTATATTTCCTTTTTCCTCCCTCTCCCAATTAGCAAGCTCGCGGGAGCTCTCCACTCTTCCTTTCTATTTCTCTCCCTAACCCTTCTCTCTGCTCTCTCGTTTTCTCTCCCCCTCTTTCAATCTTTCTCTCATTTTCCCTCTCGTTCTCGCCTAATTCCCCTACTCTCTCTCAGTCTCTTCCTCCCCCTCTTTGCTCGTTCCCCCTTCTCTCTATCAGTTGCTCCGGCCAACCACCAAAACTCCACGGCTAGACCACGCCCAAAGCTCCCTGCTGAACTCTCCGCTCCTGCCACCTCAATTCAGCCATAGATTGTTGTAACTGCTCCACCCGAGCCACCTTGCTGTGCTACACAGCCACCTGAGACTACCAGTTCCAGCAGCCACCGAAGACCTCTAGCTACACAGTCATCCATCACTCCAGCAGAAGCTGCTCCACCACCTTGCTGCCATGCACCAGCAAAGCCACACCCGAAGATAGCCTCCTGTTGGTTCTGCTGCACCACTCCGGCCAAACACCCGAGGGCTCTCTCGCTTCCCCTCTCTCTCTTTCTCTTTCTTGTCTTTGTTTCTTCTCTCCTTCTCTTCTATTTTACTTTAAGTAATATTAACTCTTTCTTTTTATTATTTCAAGTGAAGTGTAATTTTTTAATTTCATATTGAGTTATTATTTTAAAAACTTCAAATTCTTCTTTTTTTTCTTATTTAGTATTATTTGTAAATTAAAGTTTTTTTTTGTGTTGTTTGCTTGAGTTGATTTCTTTTTTTTTTTTTTTATTCAACTAGGTTTATTTTGATTTCTTGAGGGAAAAAAAGAGAATAAAATACAAAGAAAAAAAATTTAGATTTAAATCAGTTGCTTTCATAAAAATTCAAGTTTTTTTGAGTTCTATTTAGTTTAGATTTAGTTTTCTTAAAGTCCAAATTTTTCCTATCGTGTTCCATATTATTTAGTTTTTAAAGTTTTAATGTTTTGTTTTAATTTTTGATTGCGTAAAACAAGTTGGTTCTTGTTGAAGTTAGGTTTAACTAAGTGTTCTTCTATCATATGCTTAAGCTATTAGGAAGGTTATCGTATTTAGGTTTTATTCTGAGGTTCGATGTGAGTTTTGATTGGCTTTTAAATGTAGGTTTTCCATTCTCATTATTTAAATTCAGTGAATGGTAGGATTAGGGTTTAATTTTCATGTTCGTCTAATTTGTCAAAAGAAATCTCAATCAATCCTGAAAATCCTGAATCTGAACTAAGTTTAATAACCTTTTATTTTTCAATTGGAAAAATATAAAATTTGAGATTAAAACACATTCCTTAAGGAGATGATCTAGCCTTTGGGTTGAATATTACACGACAGAACTCCTATACTTGGGATAGCTTCCGAGCTGCTCATTTTTCGAGTGAGTCACTCCCCCGCTACATCAACATGCATCCGAGCCCTTTATGGGACGCATCACTGTAAATTATGAATACCTCTTCTCCTGAAAGAATTGTCAACACAGGCGCAGTGATGAGTCGCTGCTTCAACTCCTGGATGCTCTGTTCACATTCATCAGACCACTCAAACTTCACTTTCTTCCTGGTCAATCTGGTCAATGGGCCTAATAGTTTAGAGAAGCCCTCAACAAACCTATGGTGGTATCCAGCCAATCCTAGGAAAGTTCTAATTTCCTGCACATTCTTTGGTCATACCCAATCTACTACTGCCTCAATCTTACTCAGGTCCACTGAACTCCTATAGTCTGATCGGCCACCTCAACCCTAACTGACGGGGAGCCTGTTCGCAACAAAGGCACAATTGACTGCTGAAAATTCGCATACTATCTCAAATATGTGGTTGCACTCTGAACTGGAATAGCAATGGTACCATGCTCTGAAAACTGATCTGGTCCATCAGGGTCTGATACTATAAATATATAACTGATATATCCATATTACTATTTAACCATGATTATGTTTAATTAAAATAATCATAACGTTGTAATAAACTGATCTGAATAAACCGAAATATTTATATGTTATGGTTCTGAATCTGTATATCATGGTTTACTAAAACTAAATTCCATATTTCTGTATAAGCTGTAAAAATCAGAAATTTGCATATATAATAATTCTGGCTAATACTGCGTATTGTGCTTTCTATATAAACCGTATAATCATGGTATTGAGAAAACTGAACATTTTAAATTGGGTAGAATTACATAAATCCGGATAACATGAAAACTGCATAAATTATGTACTATACTAGTAAATTCTCATGCCACACAATTAATTAAATAATACACATATACTGAAATCTATAAAACTATATAATTTTTCTTACTCTGAAAACACCCATAATCATATATCATATTTTACTAGTAAATATTTCTAAATCAACTGGCATAGCATATATTCCCTTACCTATCTAACTGGGAGGCTTGCTTCCAATTCCACCCTCACACCCTCGGCGTACCAACCTTAAAATCCTGCAATTCGCGTTTTCCCCTAGATTAATTAACTCATTTTCCAAAATAATACCCATATAACCTTCCCTAAGTTCAATATACTCTAAATTAACATTTAAACTAATATTTAACACCCTTACCTAGTTTCCTGAACTATGCCTGCAGGGTCCCGAAATTACACCCGCGGCGCTTACCCGAACCTTGAATTCAATAACCCTAGTTCAACCTCAGAATGCCCAATATTTTAACATTTCTAAATCTACATTAATTAAATAATAATTAGCCCCTTAATAACCCCCTTATCCTAATTTTGGGGTTATGCCTACGACAACCCTACGAGAAATACACTCGGCTAGACTTATAGAGAATCATCCCTAGATTCTCGTGGTGGTATCCAATCGTCAATTAGGCTTAAGATTTACGAAAAATTTAGGTAAGAGTGAGAATTTAGCTTCCCCCATGAGATATGCCTACGCCACTCTTATGATAAATCCGCTTCGGTAGAAATGTCGGTGGCGGAGAATGGAGTCCAGCGGTACTTTCTTATTTTCGATCGGGTGAATATCAACCAAGAAATTGAAGAGAGTGGGAGAGATAGATGGAAGAACATGCAGGGGGATGCTGCCTTCTATTCTGCCTGAATTGAAATTGAGATTTCAATATGAAATCTCTTCCTTCCTTCAGGAAGGATCCTGAAGGTATATATATATTATGTATTATTATGTTATATTATATTATATTAATATATAATTATATTATATTATATTATATTAATATATAATTATATTATATTAGTTAATTATTAATAATAATTTAATTAATTAATTAATTAATTAAGTAATTTTCATTAATTAATTAATTATTTATTTATTATTTATTATTTATTTATTTTATTATTATTATTATTGAAATCACCCCACTAATCATATATAACCATTTTTGGGGTTATTACAGAGTTGCTAGCAGAGCATGAGTTATGGTGCAAAAGATGAAGCAAGTGGAGCACAAGGTGTATCCCAAACAGTTTAATCCTAAAATTGCAAAAACATTATACACAATGTACATCAAGAGCTGGGTTGGTTTGGGCGTTTTCATTAGAAATTTGTGTAATAAATTGTTTGGGGGAGGATTGAACGGGAAAATAAAGTTATCTTGCTTCTTGAATTTGTTTTCTTTAATGGAGTAATAAGGGGTTTTTTGTAATTTTTTACAAAAGTAGTCATTTACGTTGCATTGCATAAGTATTCATGCATTTTACACATATCCATGTATACATAGTCATGCCAAAAGGAATGTATTAACAAAAAATAGTTGCTTGCAAAGAAAGAAAAGAATTAGTCGAGCAGAGTTCGTTGGTCAATATTAAGCAACATAAGTCAGGTTTGCATCCTTACAACACTAGACGGAAAGCCAAAATTATAGGTGAACAGCTGGAAAATCGCATAATGAGTTTGGAACAAGCCATAAGTGTCATGCTTTGAACCCGCCAAGTGTGGCCCGGCGTGTGATGTGATCCAATCACCTATGTCAGATACCATAACCTCAATCACGCAGAGAAAAAATAAATAAACATCTTTAATATTATACCAGAGTACTATATAAACGTCCCAAAAATTTCCCAACATCTAGTATCCATATCTATTCATCTCAGAAAACTAAAAACATAAACCAAAACTACAACTAAAATTTGTACCCTCTCACAAAAATGCTATGCCAACAAACCCAACCCCGAGCTCAATCACACAGAGGTCCTGAAAAAGATGAAATTCATATCAGGTGAGACACATCTCAGTAAGACAGAATAGATTAATACTAGTGTGTGACTATCATGAGGTTTGTGTACAAAATATAATCATCATTTACAAATTAATCCACAATTATGAAATCATTCTCTGTCCCTACTCACACACATGTAGCATATTTTATTAACGAGAGTTTCCTAAGGATTAGGGTGATTACCCGCCCATACAAGTAGCACCCCTAAGTTCTAATATCTTATGTAACGTATGGCTACAACTAAAGCATATCAGGGCACTTACCTTACTCGATAAGCCCTCAAGTGGATAGTTTATCTCTTATTCACACACATTCACACAAATGTTTACATGTAGAATTTCCCAAGAATAGGGAAGATTACCCGCCCATACAAGTAACTTCCCTTTGGCCTAATACGTTATGCAGCCCAGTATGGCAACATTTGATATTAATCAAGGCACTCGCTTTTCTCAACAAGACCTCAAGCAGAGAGTATACTTCTCCTCAAATGTAACACCCCCAACCCTAAAATGAGGTCCAGAGTCTTATTGTAAATAAAATCATGCATTGTGATGCCCCAAACCTGCCTAGTAAGGCACAAATGCCACGTTAACCATTTGCCTGTATCTGATACCTTATATATCACAATAATGCAGCAAAAAGTAATAATAATTCCACAATAATATACCAGAGTATCTACATATATACATCTCAAAAATATCTTCCAACAACTGGTATTCAGAATCATACATCTCAAAAAGCATAAACAAACCCAAAAATATACACATCCAAAAGTCTATACCCTCTCTCTCCCTCAAAACGATACAATAGCCCCGAGCTTTTTAAGCTCGATCACGCAGAGGTCCTGAAAAAGATAAAATTCAACTATCGGGTGAGACACATCTCAGTAATTAAATCAGTGTGGCTATCATGAGGTTTGTGTACAACATATATATTCATCATTTCCAAATGAAACCATAACTATGAAATCATTCTCTGTTCCTACTCAAACACATGTAAGGTATTTTACCAACAAGAGTTCCCAAGGATTGGGGTGATTACCCATCCATATAAGTAGCACCCTTCTGCTCTGATACGTTAAGAAACCTACGGTCACAACTAAAGCATATCAG
This sequence comes from Malania oleifera, assembly GCF_029873635.1. NCBI lineage: Eukaryota > Viridiplantae > Streptophyta > Magnoliopsida > Santalales > Ximeniaceae > Malania > Malania oleifera. Next base: position 40,327,964 of record NC_080417.1, read on the forward strand.
GGTACTTACCTTACTTAGTAAGCCCTCAGGTGGTTAGTTTATCTCGTACTCGTACATTCACACAAAGGTTTACTGGCAGAAGTTCCCGAGAATAGGGAAGATTACCTGCCCATACAAGTAGCTTCCCTCCACCCTAATACATTACTTATCAGGGCACTCGCCTTTCTCAGCAAGCCCTCAGGCGGAGTTTATACTTCGCCTCAAATACATACTATAATACAATATATATATATATATATAAAATACATTTCTTTCTTTACTATGTATCTGTTATCTCTGTATTATTCACTTCACATTTCACATTCACATTCATATTCTACATTTCTCATTCGTATATTCATGTTTGCTTTCACATATTTTGTTTTCATATCATTCTCGTCTCCTATTCTTATATTTGTTGTTTTCATATTTGTTATTCTTATATCCATTGTTCTCATATTATCAATGGTTAAAATAACAATTATGCGTTTAGAACTCTCTATACCAATGGAAAAATCATAGTCATGCTTCCACCCCATGACAGGTTGTGCGGCCCAAAGACTGGACTTAACCTTGGTTGGCCCTCCAGAGTTAAATCAACCACATTCTACAATCTGTAGGTCCGATTGGCAATTCCCATATTGGTCTAGGCTCCAAGGGGACCCTACCCTTCCCAGCACAATCGACCATCTCATCTCTACACTCTCTGTTGACCAGATTGGTCACGCCCTGTTTTGATAATGACAAATACTCTTGGTACTAATGGTTGTACTGAGAATTGCTTCAGGACTAAAAGACTTATCATGATGGCGTGCGGTGTTCGTGCCGATGAATGAAGAATCTTATGATGCATTTGTATTTATTATTTAGTTTCTTCATTCTGGGATGTAATTTTATTATGGACTGTACACTCATATGGCTTGTAATAATTTGCATCATGCATGATAGGTAGGTATGCTCAAATCGACCTAAGTTGGACATTAGGTACCTACACGGACCATAGAAAGACCTTAGGGTTTTCCCTTCGGTCAACCGACACCGGACTTTTTCGGTGTCTTAAAATTAGACCCCAAGTGCCCCTAGGACACTCACACTTTCACATATATTTGTTAGGCACTAAAATAGGGTTTGATTGTGTCAAGACGGGACCGAAATGCACACATGATGCACTTTCGGTCGACCAGCCAAGCCAGTTTATTTTGGCCTGGTCGACCAAGACATCCTGGGTCAAAGGTTGACCACCCGGTCGACCAGCAAAGGTAGTTCAAAAGGCCCTGGTCGACCGAAGCTCCTTTGGGTCAAAGGTTGACCACTCGGTCGACCGAAACTTGTAGTTCAAAAGGCCTTAGTCGACCGAAACCCTCTTGGGTCAACAATTGACCATCTGGTCAACCGAGAGCTTTTGTACTACAACTACCTGGTCGACCGTGGGTCCTCGGGAGCTGCCCCAATGGTCTGGTCGATTGAACCATTTAGTTTAAAATCTCCTGGTCGACTAAATCGCGCTAATTTGAAAAATCACCTGTTCCGGTCAACCGAGCCTTTTAGTTCAAAAGTCCCCTGGTTGACCGAGCCATTTGAGTCTTGGTCGATCGAACCATTTCTGGTCGACCGGACCTTTCGGGTTGCTCCTATTTTTACCACTGTTAAACATATTTTAAACAGGGTTAATTATTTTAAAATGATTTAAAACTTTCTTAATAATGCCCAATAGGTCCCCAACGGTCAAAAATACCTCCTTGCCTACACATACCCATTCATTTATCATTATTAGGTAGGATTAGCAAACTTGATTAGGGCAAAACTCTCTCAACTCTCAAAACCCTATATTAGCCAAAAACTTCTTGCAAACACTCACATACTCTTCAATCTTTATTTCTCTAAGCATTGTGAGTATTTCTATAAGGCTATAGTGTGTAATCTCTCTAGCTAATACTCTCTTTTGGTATAAAGTTTGATTGATTTTATTTGAGAGTATAGCCTAAAGTTCTTCCACAGATTTCATATGATAAATCTTGTGTGGGAAGACTTTGAGGGTTGTGGTTCTTGCATTGTTGTTGCAAGATACCTAAACCTAGATTTTGTGTGCAAAAATCCTTTTATGAAAAGCTAATCTTTCAAACAACTCCATTGTGCTTTAGACATTGAAATATCGTATTGAGTTTGTTTGATCTATCTTGCTTAGCATATTTGAAACCCTGATCTGATTTTGTGATATTCGAATATTGTGTTTCAAATCTTGCTTAGATACACACTCTAGATCTTGATTGATTATCATACTTGATTGATTGTATAGCACACATTAGAGCACTGAGCATATCTACATTTCATTAGTGCTTTCTTTATTGATTGAGCTGTATTGGTGCACACATCTGCTTTTCTAGAAGCATATTTTCGTGTACATATCTTATACACATTTGTTGTATTTCCAGGCACGGGAATGAAGAGGGAGACTGGCCCTGGAATAGTCCCGGATTGGCTTAGACCTGGTTAGGAAAGCTAGGTGCGTCGTCCTGTTAAGGAATGTAGGTTGAGGTCAGCCCTGCTAATTGACCTGGTTAAGGTTGAAGTCAGCCCTGTGTTAATTTGACCTGGTTGTAAACGGTGCCGCTCCACCCTTAAGTGAGCTATTAGTGGAATCCTCTGGCTTGCGAGTTAGAGGCTGGGACGTAGGCACTGTTGGCCGAACTTCGATAACATATCGTGCGTGTTCACTTACATTTCTGCAATTTACTTACTGCACGTGTATGTTATATTGTGAATGATTAGGTTTACATTTGCATAAACAAATCCTAGGTTAAGTAATACTGTTTATCTGGTTTAACCTAAGCGATAAATTTTAAATATCCAATTCACGCCCCCTCTTGGGATTGCACCAAAGCTAACACTCTCTTTAAGATGTGTGGGTGCACTAGCGCTACCATAAATACCCGCAACAGTACTGTGCCTATCCTGGTCCACCGGAGTTCTCAAACCATACATTATAATTTAACATTCTCAAACGCATGCAGAATAAATCATATCACATTTTAATTCTCAATATATTTTTAGTATTTCCTGCATCTTATACATGTATCATAGTTCAACATTAAAACTTCATTTTACTCATGCCACACAATTTAACAACATATTTCATATGTTTACTATAAAATAAGCCAACCTACATTCATCATTCATATACTGAAAATATACATATACACATAAAATGTCCATTTTTCACCGGTTATTTCCTAAAAAAAATCCTAGTTTAATATATTCCCCTTCCTTGGTTTTCTGAACTACGCCAGCAGGGACCCCAAAACGATGCCTCCTGTGTCGCTCGCCCGAACCCTGATTCAATAACTCTAATTTAATCAAATCAGCCCTAAATAAAATACTATTTTAACATTTTTTAGGCCCATAAATTTCAAACAACAATTAATCTTTCGAAAATAACCAATTTCCTTAATTCCTTAAATCCAACTCTTGCTTTGGAGTGGTGCCTAGGACTCCGAAATTGAAAATTTGCTCTGGCCAAAATGACGACGATCGAGACTAGGACCCCATGGTGGTGCCTAATCGTCAATTTAGTTGAGAATTTAAGGAGAAATTAAGAAAAAAGAGGGAGTATACCTTTCCCTAGGAGTGGTGCCTACATCGCTCCTACAACAAATCTACTCCGATAGAAATGTTGGTGGCGAAAATAGGAACCTAACGGTATTTTAATTTTCCAATCGGCCGAATATTTGCCGAAAAAATAAGGTGAGAGAGGAGGAGGGATGGAGAGAGACGTTAGGGGGGGAGGCTCTATTATGAATTCCATCTGCTTGAGGAGATATATATAAATATATATATATATATATATATGTAATATATATTATATATTATAATATATTATTAGTATATTATATTATTTAAGTAATAATAATTATTTAATTATTTAATTTAATTTAAATTTTAATTAATTAATTAATTATTTTATTTTTATTTATTTTTTTTAGGATCACTACACCAAATACATATAATACTACAATATATAATACATTTATTACTTTACTTTATGTCTATTGTCTCTATATTATTCATCTTTTCAAGTTCTCAATTTTCACACTTCTTAGTATTTCACGTCACAAAAATCTCACTTCCACATTTTACATTCACATTTCACTTTCTCTGTATTCTCGTCTGCATTCATATATTTTGTTCTTATTTTATTCACTGGTTAAATTAACAATTATGCATTTATAACTCACTACTAGACGGATAACACACTGTCATGCTTCCCTCCATGACGAGTTGTGCGACCCAAAGGTTGGACCTAACCCTGGCTGGCCCACCAGAGTTAAATCAAAAAACAACCTCTTCAGTCTGTAAGTCAGATTGGCTTTCCCACATTGGTCCAGACTCTAGGGGAAACTCTACCCTACGCAGCACAATCGACCATCTCATCTCCACACTCTCCATGAGACATGTGGGTACACTAGCTCTTCAGAAATCACGTGCAACAGTACTGTGCATAACACGAAACCACAATCCACCAGAGTTCTCAAACCATAACTTGCAACTTGACATTCACATTCAACTCTGATTCAACAATCACACACAATAAATATTCTTAACGCATTTCAGTATTTCCAACATCTCATAAATATATATATATATATATATATCATAATTCATCGCAATATATTCTTTTTACTCATATATATATATATCATAATTCATCGCAATATATTCTTTTTACTCATGCCACATGATTTAGAATAATACACATATTTATACATTTACTAAAAATATGCCAACCCACATTCATCATTCACATTACTGAAAATACACATTTAATTATCTCCATAGTTATCTAGAAAATCCATTACTTTCACCATTCCATTTTTGCAAATAATCACTAAAAGCACAACCCTAGGCTCAAAATCACAATTCAAACGGTTGGCTTTTCTAAAATTCGCATAATAAATATACTTACACATATTATTTTTGCATTTTAACTAGTAAATTCACAAAATTACTAGCTTAATTTATTTCCCTTACCTGGTTTCCAGAAACTACGCCTGCAGGGATCCCAAAATTACACCCACGGTGCTCACCCGAACCCTGAATTCATAAATCCTAGTTTATCAATTCCACCCCAAATAAAATACCATTCTTTTCCACATTTCCTAAACTCATAAACTTTAAATAAATAATTGAATTACCAAAAACCACAAATTTGCTCAATTTCCTAAATCTTACCCTATCCTTAGGTTGGTGCCTGGAAAACCCAGTTCAAAAATTTGCTCCACTAGACTTGTAGAGAAACGCTCCTAGAACCATGTAGTGGTTTCACATCGTCAATTAGGTTGAAGATTTGAGAGAAATTGAGGAGAAAGAGTGAGTTTACCTTACCCTAGGAGTTGTGCCTACAACGCTCCTACGAAAAATCCACTCCGATAAGAATGTCGATGGCAGGGAATGGAACCCAGCTGTATTTTCTATTTTCCAATCAGCCGAGTATTTGCTGAGAAAATGAGGAGAGAGAGAGAGAAGGAAGTGGCGTGAGGTGAGAGAAGTGGCGCAGCTGAGAGAGATAAGAGGCGCAGTCTCTGAATTCCAAATTCAATTTGGAATCGTAGCTTCCTCCAAAAGCTTTGCTTAGTGTATATATATATATACTTTAACTATTATATTATAATAACCTTATATATATATATATATATATATATATTTGGGTTACTACAACACGGATGTAAACTAGGATGTTGGGGAAATTAAAAATCAAATGAATAAGCTAATGGAGATGCGAACTACCATAAACAATGGGAAAACTATGCAAACTCTTGAGCCTATAGTTGAGGGAGATCCTTTATTTTTACCAGGATTCGCACCTATTAGTGGACATTCAGTGAATATGACAACTGGTTTAGGTCTCGGCACACATCCATTCATTCTGAATGCACCAATTTTAGGATTCACATAAGTGGAAAATGCATAAACACCTCCGATTATAATCCATGATTTCGAAGAAAAAGGAACAACCAAAGAACAAACTCCTAGCTCAGACGTAAACCATAGGCATGAGGTACTAAAGGAATGCTAACAAGCCATGGAGGGAACAAATTGTTGGTTTTATGAGTCATATCCCATTTTCATTATGACAAATCCAAGGTATCTCACTTGTGCACCTAGTCTTGAATAAGCATTTCTTTTATATGGCACGGAGAGTGGAGGTACCATCAAGCTCATGAAGAGCAATGGATGAAGATATATTTATATTGTAAATGCATTTATTCTTGGTTTGTAATATTTATGGTTTGTAATAATACACTGTATAAATGATAGGATCTTATGCTCAAAAGACCATAGAATGACCATAGGAACCAAAATCCCTTAAGTTAAAATGTGCAAAAATATGCAACTTCAAAGGGTCGGTCGACTGAACTTTTTAAGTTCAAATCACCTCGACCGACTGATGCTATTTGTTAAAGATTTTTTAAGGAGGTCGGGCGACCATTCTAGTAAACACATATCTTCCTCGGGCGCCCGAAACCAAATCCCAGTCTAACACATCTGCCTTGGTAGATCGGCCCTCAAGGGCTAAAATTGATCGGCCGGCCGAGCTTGACCATTCCGGTAATCGAACCATAGGTTAGGCAACCGAACCTATGAAGGTTTGGAAAATCACCTTGGCTCGGCCAATCGACATAGTGCTCTGTCAATTGAACCCTCAAGATCGTTCAAATTTAATATGCCTATTTAGGCGACCAGCCCAAAGCTTCGGGCGACCAAACCTCTCAGGTTCCCAAAATTTTTTCTACACTAATCTGGTTTAATTTTTAATTAAACTTTTTCAAAATTCCCTCTATGTCCCTAACGGTCAAAAATCTTGGAAATTGTATATATACCTCTTCATTATTCCATGTTAGTAACTCGATTAGCATTAGATTAGCCATATATTCTCTCAAAATTTCTCTATGCCTTAATTGCATATCTCTTTCAAAATCAAGTACACACTTATACTCTTTTCTTCTTTATCTTTGCAAAATCATTTTAAAAGAGGAGAGTTCTATTTGCTTATCCTCTTCATTTTCAAACTCATTGCAACTTGAAGAGTGATTCATTCTTGTGAGGCTAATCTTCATTATCTCCTGTTGTGTTTATTGCTGAAAGGTTTTTTTTGTGGAGAAAATACTATTTTGGGATTTGGATATTTGAAAAACACTCACTAGTCCTTTTATATTTGAATCAAAGATTTTCTTCATTATCATCTCTCACGTATCTTGATAAATACATTGTCGAGAGATAAATTTTGAATACTAAATTGAGAATTAACTCTTATCATTTGTGAGTGTAATTGTGCTTGAAATTGTACATTATCTACTTAGTATAAGAAGCACCTGCATTGTACACAAAATTCATATATGTGTTGTAATTCCCGACGTGTGATCGTTAGAAGAGGATTGCACTGGCCTATGACATGCACCAGATTTTTTAGACCCGGTTAAGAAAGTACCGAATAGTTTAGACTCGATTAAGAAAACCGGTTGCACCTTTCTATGGTGTTGCTGTAAAGATTAGTGTCAGCCCTATAAATTTAACCTAGGGTATTCCCTTACCCAATAAGGGAAGGGTATTTTAATCGGTGTCGCTTCACCCATAAGCGAGCATTTAGTGAAATCCTCTTGCTTGTGAGCTTGAGGTGGAGACGTAGGCATTATTGGCCGAACCTCGATAACATTTCCTATGTCACTCTTTCCCTTTTCTTTTTTCTTTTTTATTTTTTTGTACATGTATGCTTATATTTTTAAAATTATTTTGAATGTGTGCATGAATTAAATACTATGAATGATTGGGAAATACTGAGCCTGCTATATCTGCTTTAAATATCTGCTCAGTTAAATTGCGTTGGGTTTTGCAATTGCTTAGACAGACCCTAGGTTGTGAAATACTGAATTGAGATTTGGACCAAACCTAAGAGAAATTTTTTAATATCCAATTCACCCGCCCTCTTAGGAATACATGAATTGCAACACAAACATATCTAAATAAGTGATGCATTCAATCTATGTTTAGTACCTAATGTGGTTCTGCTCCTAAAATTCAAAGTCTCAAATTTAGAGAAATTTAATGGATCCAAGTTTCCATTAACTCATTTGAGGATGTATTGTCAGAAAATGGTTGTGCATTCTAATAATGATAAGCTGCATTTTCATTACTTCCAAGACAGTTGACTAGGGCAACTATGAGATGGTGTGTTCAGCTAAACAAAACAAAGATTCTTACCTTGAAGGATCTAACTCATGCCTTCATAGCATAGTATAGACATGTGGTTGAAATGACTCCAGACATATTAACTCTACAGAATATAGAGAAAAAGTCAAATGAGAAATTCAAAGAATATGCCTATTGATGGAAAGAAGTAGCAGTACCGGTGCATCCTCTAATTGAGGATAAAGAGGCAATCTTTTTTTTTTGTTAATACTCTCAAAGACTCATATTTTGCTCATCTTATTGGAAGCATTCCTTAAAATTTTGTAGATTTGGTGACTATAGGTGAAAGAATCAAAGGTTCATTCTAGATGGGGAGAATGAGAAATACTGGTACCGAGCAAAGCTCTACAAAAAAATGGGTTGGGAAAAAGAAGGAATGAAAAACCCCGATGATTCAAAGTCACCCATACCAAGAGGGTAGTAAAAATTGGGCATATAAAGATGCAATGTTTGAACCAGTGGTCAATAATACAGCACATCAAGGTGCATGACTGCATCTAATTTCTTCCGGTTCTTCGTCAACTCATAGGTAGCAAAATCCTTAGGTGCCAAAAAGGAGGTTTTCAAAAGAAGCTAGAAGATTTTATATTCAACCGATTCTGATGACTTATGTAGAATTGTTCCTATAGGTAGTTGAAAGACAATTGGTTGCTCCCATATAAGAAGTACCTGGCACCCCCCTTCTCCAAAGTGGTATGATTCAAATTCCTAGTCTTATTGCCATGCCAATACCCTACTACATTCAATCGATAGACTCTAGTATTATAAATACTAAAAAAAAGTATATTTCAAAATAAAACATTGTTGACCCTATGGGTCATACCCAGTTTTGATAATGACAAATACTCTTGGTATTTGATGACTTTTAAGTTTGTGTGCAGGATAATATTAAGCTGGATCATATTGATAGCATGCAGTAACTTGAACAAATATGAAGACCCAGCATATTCATCATTTGTTTTAATATATTTTGGGTCTATAATAATTTCATTTCAAATGGGTCTGTAATAATCACTGCATATCATGCATGTAGGATCAGTAAGCTCAAAAATGTCATAGAGAGGCCATAAGTTAATGCAAAAGCACACTAGATGTCCCCAAAATCACTTAACATATCAGAGGAATTAATTGAAGTGAAAATAGACTTAATGGAAAATTTGTGAGAGGTCGAGCGACCAAACCCGTTGTGTTCAAAACACTTCAGGCACCCGAACGACTAAGAAGTCAGTGAGTTGACTTAGTTTCAGGTGACCAAACCAAATATGAATGTTTCGGGCGACCAAACCAAATATGAATGTACCATCAACGGGCAACCGAATCCCTGACCTTACACCTTTTCACCAACCCAAGCAACCAAACCTCACATTCATTTTACCCCCGGGCGACCGAACACTTGAGTTCGGTCAACCAAAGTATAGACCGGGTGATCAAAACGTGGACAAAATGATTTTCGCCTTAGGTCAGCCAACCGAACCTAGACTCAGGCATTTGAACGTTCAAAACTTGCTTTTTTAACTAAGTCTATTTGGGCGACCGAACCAAGGTTCAATCACTCGAAAACTCTCGGGTTTTTTATTTTTTTATAGAGGTTAAAATTGTTTAAACATGGTTATTTTCCCTAATTTGCTTTTAAACAATTCTAATAATGCCCTATGTGTCTTTAACGGTCAAATTTTCTAAAAATATATATAAATACCCCCTCCATAACTCATATTAGCAACTTTGATTAACTCCAAATTTCTCTCTAATCCTTTGTTAATCAAAGTTCCCCCAAACCATTTTTATTGCAAAAATTTCTTCTTTGGGGCAAACTTTTTCAAACTAAACTCTCCAACTCTCTTTCCATCCATTCATTTCAAAATCATTTTGTGAGAGAGTATATTTGTTTTGGGCAATTATTTATGTATTCACATGCTATGCTCTCACATACTATTTATTTTTTAAAATCAAATTTTGAGAATATAGCTTGGGTTTCTCCCGATTATTTTCATGATAAATATTTTTCAGGAGAAATTATTTATTGCACAAACATTTTCAAGGACTTAAAATCTTAGATTCTCCAAACACTTTTATTCGTAAAAATCTTTGTTGGAGAACATATTTCTCCTTTATATATATTCCTATATATTATTTGTGCAAAAATTATTGAAAGGGGAAAACCCTAGGTTCTCCCATATTATTATTGAAATATTTTTTTTTTTTTGGGAAAATCTCTTATTAGGGTTTAAATATATTTTAGTACCCTTACTCTATTGAGCATACATTTCATATCATACTAGAGTATTTGCATTTGAGCTTAAATGTGTACATTTCTGTTTATATGTTTTAGAAAGATTTTCATGTACAAAAATGGTTTTATTGTAATGGTTGGATTCATCCCATAAATTGAATTGAGGAGTCTCGGCCCCATAAGTGAGACCGATTCGGTTCAGCCCGAAAATTGAACTGGGGAGTCTCAACCTCGTAAGTGAGACTAGTTCAGCTCAGCCTAGTAATTGAGCTGAGGTTTTCCTCACCCCGTAAGGAGAGGATGTAAACAGCTTCTACTCCTCCCAGTTAAGTAAGTAGGTTTAATGGAATCCTTGGGGGGTATGCCTAAGGCAGGAACGTAGGCTAGTTTGACCGAACCTTGATAACAAATGCTGTGTCTCTCTCTCTATCTTATTTAAATTCTTGAACTTAAATTTCATCATGTGTATGAATGTTTGTTTAATGTCATAATTATTTGCATACACTCATTTGATTTAAATAAGATATAGTGCGCACGTGTATGTTTACTTTCACTGTTAAAATTATTTTACATACACGTGTGTACATTGAATGGGACATGATATGTGATGAATCAGCGTAAATGTTTAATTTAGTCGAAAAGCTTTTAAAACCCAATTCAACCCTCCTCTTGGGATCACACCAATTCCAACAATTGGTATCAGAGCCTAGTTGCAATAAGCTTAACTGCTATTTGCATAAAGATTGCAACGGCTCATATTTCAGTGTATCCCTGTTTTGAGGGGTAAACCCTTTGTAAATCCTCTACTACTTTTATTGAAAAGATTTTACCATCTGAAATTTGAAAATGCTTTTGTAAAATCATATAATTGGAGGATTTGAAAAGTATTTTTCAAATTTTTATATCCCATTAAAATGTTTTTAAATGCATATTTACCAAACATGGAAATGATTTGAAAGTGCATGACTTGAATTTAATGCATATCATTTGAGTGTCATACATATACTTTTAGTTTACCTTAACTACTAATATTCTTGCAAAGCTAGCTTATATTTTTATAGTAGTCCTAAGGGTTTTGGGAAACATAAGAATTTTGGAAAAACCGAGAGAGAGAAATACTCCACTCAGAGCTTAAACGATTAAGAAGAAGTAAAACTTAAAGGTATATCTATTCTCCTTCTAATATATTGAAAAATTCATAGTATGATTCACATGATATATCTTATGTTTGATTTGTTTATTGTTGTGAATCATGTAATACTTGTATTAATTTCATGTCATGATTTGTATGATATATCTTGTATTTGATCTTTGTATGGATCATGATAAATCGTTTATGATAATAGCATGATGTCTTATGAGGTACACCTCAAAGAAATTTTTATATACTCATAAGTTTTTTAAGAAAAAATATACAAAAGGGGTTATTATGCTTTGAATGCTTAAATAGTGTTTATGCTTAATATTATAAATTTTAGTAAACTTTATTACCATACTGAGAACCCTAAGAAAATCTAGCCAATACTGAGTTCTAGCGTTCATACCCAATCTTAGCTTAATATATACATATCATTTTTTTTGGTGAACATTCGAAGATATTGGCTATCCCCTTTGAATGGACAAATTTTTTTTTAATTGCTATAAGATTCATGATGCTATATTCGTTTAAAGTTTAAAATTCTTAAATATAGCACATCTTGTCCATAATACAAATTTGAATCTTAGGAAATTAATCTTTATACTATATCATAACCCTAAACTCATAATGAAACTTGAATGTTTAAACATCTTCAAATGCATTTGTAGCTCATCCCCTGTTAGATTTTATAGATTAGAGCTAAGCATGAAATGATGAAAATTGAGAGCATAAGACAATAATGTTTAGGCTATTTAATTAAGGGGGAGTTCTTTAAAATTCATCCAATAAGCATTTTTAAAGTGTGGTTATACTTTTTGGATGATCTATATGAGCTAAATGCTAATATCCATCTCTGCTGAATTACTATGTTGTGGATGGATAATTTATGACACATATTACTATTTGAGCTACTACTATATTCCTATCTGAACTGAACGTTTACAACCCATTCTTCGCTTAAACGGTTGATCATACTAAATGGATGAATTATATTCTTGAAATGAAATGTTTGAGTTGAATGTCACTATCCATTGCCTGTAAGATAAATTTATTATTTAATAAATAGTCTATACTAATTATATTAATGGATTGCATTCTTGGTCTGAATGCCTCCTACATGACTGATGCAGTGATGTGAATTGCATGCTCGTAGTGGAAATAGGTTCTCGCATGTTTAAACTGAATTATTATGAATTGTATGCATGAATCTATCAGGTTTTGTGCATAAAATTTTTGAGAAATGTCCTATTTATAGACAAAATGCTACCGAAATTTCGGTAGAACTTTTCCCAAAAATAAAATCATGTATTTGGATAATAAGTTAATGCATGCTAAAATTTTTTTGAAAGGATGAGTGAATCATAAACGAATATCAATTTTCATCCTTAGTTATAGGTGCATGCTGAACCGTCTACTTGTGCATGTTAAATTTTAAATGGTATATGCTTAACAGAAAAGCATGCACGATCTTCATGTCATTTCCTAGGTTGCTAGATAATTAAATAGATTTGTACATGTAGAATCCTATTGGTTTGTGCTGAACTGAAAACATGTACACATTTTATGGACCTAGGAGAAACTTAGTTCATGGATACCATTCAGTCCTAACCTTGAGATGTGAACTTCTTGAAGGACCTAAATGGTCAATTATCATGTTATAATATCTAAGTCCATGTAACTATGAGCAATTGCATGACTTAGGGGGAGTGTTCATTACACACACTCATTGTGTACTTTAAGTTGTGTTATTCTTATATTGAACCCCTATTGCATTACCCATTACCTTTAAGTATATCCTTGACTGGCTATCACGTTTTAAATTAAAATGCAATTTGTCATGTTGTATGTTAAATACTTATTATTTGCTGCATACTAAAAATCCTTTTGAAAGAATGAATTTTTGATGAATGCTCTTAAATAACTATCATCCTTGAACTTAATGTAAGTATATATGCATGCATGCAAATATACAAGGGGAGTTTAAGCTCCACTTTTAAGAGAAGTGAACTTAATGCCTATATTCTTTTGCATGCTAAGTAATAATTAAGAAGGATGAACATGTGATGAATGTGCTTGAATGAAATTCATCCTTGAATGTAAATGCACTTATGTATGCTGATTACACACTAAAACTACGTAATTAGGCACCTTAATTCAGTCATTAAGGCTTATATTTTTAATTAAATATCTAATTACTTCCAATATTTTGATAAAGTGCCCTATTTATAATTTTTGAGTTTTACCGAACAATTTATGAATTTTTGGCAATTTTTTATAACAGGAAAATCCTGGGAACCAAAACCAGCACCACTTTGTAATTAGTGCATAACTTTCCCGTCCAAGTTCCGATTGAGACGATTCAAATTTTTGAAGAAAGAGGAGAGCATTATCTACAACTCTTGTGTTTTAAGTTTTGAGAGAAACGGGCTCTAGGAAGGCTAAAATTGGACGTGATTACGGAGAGAAGAAAATGAGAAAAAAAGAAAAAGAAAAAAAAAAATATAAAGGTTGTTGATGTGACCCGGCCATGCAGGCCGGGTCGGTTCCTCCCAAACAGGTCACCTTGCAGTCTGGGTCATAGGGAAAGCCTCCCCATTCCCTTCTCTACTTATCCTTTTCGTTTCCCAGTTCTGCGTGTGCCCTCGCACCACTCTTCTCCTTCCTTAAACTCTCTCCCTCTCTATTTTTTTTCTTTGCAGTATCTCTTCTCCTTCTCTCTGTTTCTCAGTCTCCCCTGCTCTCTCCCTCCTTCTCTCTCTTAGCCAGTTCTCTTTTAGTCTCCCTCTCTTACTCTCCCTCTCTCACTACTTCTCCCCTACTCCCTTAGTCTCTCACTGCCTCTATCCCAAGGACCTCAAGCACCCCAGCTGCAACTCACGACCACTGCTCAACCGCCTACCTCTACTCTGCTATAGGGCACCACCAGACACCTCAGGTCTCTTAGTCCAGCCAGAGCTCGAGGCTCCTCCTTGCTGCAACCATACCAACAACCTTCTCGTCTAGCAACAGTTCCCACAGCCATTGCAACAACATCTCCATGTTCAAAGTTACCATTTTTAGTCAACGCGTATTTTGATGTTTCCTTGAGTAGATTAGGGTTTCCATTCTTGATCTTTAATTCAATGCATGTTAGTTTTAGGACTTTAATTTGTGTGTTTATTTAATTGTCAAAATAAGTTTCAACCAATTTTGAAAATCCCGAATCTGAACTGAGTTCAGTGACTTTTTATTTTCGATTGGAAGAACGTGAAATTTGAAATTAAATGCATTCCCTGAGGAGACGATCTAACCCTTGGGCTGAATATTACATGACATAACTCCTATACTTGGGATAGCTTTCGAGCTGCTCATTTTTCGAGCGAGTCAAGTTTTTGGCGCCGTTGTCGGGGAATGTTGGTCTTAGTCTCAAATTAGCATTTTTCCCGTTATTTTAATTAGTCTTATGAAAAAGAAAAAAAAAAAGAAGAAGAAAATAAAAAACAAAAGAAAAAAATTTGAGTTTTGAAAAAAAAAATACACATAAATATGGCTACACCTGCACCACGCACGATAATGGAATTTTTGCAACTTGAATACACCACTGCATCCTCTTCCATTGTTTTGCCTAACGAAGAGCTTAATTTCATGATGCAACGCGGGAGGACAACATTGCTACCACAATTCTACGGGATGGAATCTAAGTGCTCTTATCAGAACCTATTAGAGTTCGAGTTAACCTGCAATATGTTTTTCTCTCATGCTAGAACTGATGAATCTACCAGTTTGCGTTTATTTATTACTTTTATTCAAGATGGAGCACAAATATGGTTTAATTCCTTGAGACCCCACTCTTTCACTAATTGGGCTGATATGGAGCGTGAATTTCTGTATGCGTTTTGTCTCTTACAAAAAACTTAATTTTTGTAGGAACAGATTATTCAGTTTGTGCAGTAGGGTGATGAGACATTTCGGGCTTGCTGGGAATGATTCAAGAATCTGCTAAGTACTTGTCCACATCACGGGTTTGACTCATAGAAGTTAGCTAATTGCTTTTATACTGCTCTTATCCCTGATTGCAAGCACTTTTTCCAGACCGTGTGCAATGGAAAACCCTTCAGCGAGAATCCAGATCAGGTACTATCATTCTTTGATTACCTAACTGAATGTGTCCCACAGTGGAATACACGATACAATCAGGCACCCATGACTGTACACCCTATCAGCACAATCAGTGGTGGAGATGCGTATGAGCAAACATACTACCCATACAATCCTCTGCCTTAATATTCGCCACAACAGATCCCTCACATTTGTATGCCATCAGGACTTTTTAAGGATAGCATGACATAGATGGCGAACATGCTCCAGAAATTCATGCAGATTCATATCAATCAGTATACTTAGCATACTCGGGGACCTAAATGAATTATAGGATACTATTAATGCAATGAGAATGCAGTTGGACATCTTAGAAAAAGAGAAATTGCTTGTGAAACCTCAGCCTAGTCCTCAAGAATACCACCAGCCACAACAAGAAGAACATAATGATCCCCTTGAGACAGTGAAGGCCGCCAACACTTCGAAAAGCGGGAAGGAAGTTCCCCAACCTGAAATGCTCATTGACAGACAACCAGTTGTCTCAGCACCTCAAGTTACGGCTAAAATAGAAGAAGTCAAAGAAAAATCAAAGGAAACGGACCTAGAAGTGGAGTAGTTAGTTAATGAGGAGGCTGATACTAATATGGAGTACCAACCTATGGTACCTCATACTTAGAGCTTGGAAACCGTGGAACCGTCACTCTTGACTGAATCAAAGGTCAAGGAGCCCAATGTGGAAGCAAACCTTGTAGTGATAAGATGATATGTACACCCGATAAAGAGGATGACCAGACTAGTGAGAGTCTCATTTTCAAGGAACCAGGTAAAACCTTTAATGTTAATTCTTCAGACGAACTAAAGGTAATTGTTCCAATAGCTTTTCCTCAAACGTTAGTTCGTAAAGAAGTAAATTTCCTGAAAAATATGTTGAATTAAGACCCATTCTTGTTAAAACAAGAAGGTCGATCTGCACACGTATTGTCTAGTACATTGACGCATATTAATTCATTTGAGGCTAACTTTCGTGTAGGTATGAAGACTGATCCATTATGACGGCTCAAATTTGGAGACCCACTAGTGCAATTTATAGACCTGCACCCACCAAACGAAATTCCCCCAGAGCCTCCGCCAGATAACTGTGATGTTTTTCTTTTCCTTCTTTTCATTTTGTTTTACCTTATTTTATTTTTAGTTAGTTTTCAGGTCCTTTTTCCTGTAGCTCAATTTTTCTTTTCCATTACTTCACCACTCAGGTACGCCCTGCTTTTCCTATGCACAATTTTTCTATTTCCCCTATGCTTTCACATTGAGGACAATGTTCCACTTTAGTTGGGGGGTGGGGTGAGCATTAGCATGTGACACTGTGCATATATACGTACTGGGTTTCATATTATCAACAAAAAATTGAAAAGAAAGAAAGAAAGAAAGGAAGAGTATTGAGGAATTACACTGCATTATGTCATGCGCAACACTGACTTATACCCTTCACATACTTGCGTATAACCTAAGAATTACTGTTAGCTTTACCGTGATCCTAAGAGGGGGGGTGAATTGGTATTTTTAAAATCTATCCCCTGGATATTCCTCCTAACAGTAGTATGTTCACAATCCTATGGTCAATCTAGTGCAAGTAATATTAGAAATTAAATAAAGCAGTTTAATGAATTACATAAGCACCAGAAAGCAGTAAAGAGAAGGGTGACACACAGATATGTTATCGAGGTTCGGCCAATTGCCTACGTCCCCGCCTTAGCTAACCAGCACAAGGATTATCACAATAACTTGCTCACTTAAATGGGTGGAGCGGCACCTATACAAATCAGGTCAAATTAACACAGGGCTGACCTCAACCTTTACACCAATCCTTACCAGGCTGGATTACCGCCCCCTCAGGCCACGCTTGGAATCTCTTAGATATACAAAAGGTACAGTATAAGGGTGCTTTCATGTAAAGCAAATTTGTACCACAAATGCGCACAATCACAAACACCACAGATGATTTAAATTGTAAGCTCAGTGTGGTCTAACTAGTTCAACTCTCAACGATATTTTCTATCAGTGTAGTGAGTACGTGAGAGTATCAATAACAATCTGTGTATTTCAAAATGTTTCAATCAAATGTGTTTACACAGAATACCAACCAAGCCTCAAGAATATCACTCAGTAGAATATCTTTATCACATGAATATGTATATGCTTGGATTGCAAAATAGATAATCTTTGTATTCAGCAAATGATATATACTTGAACAAATATTGCCACAAAGACTAATGTATCAAACACAAATATCTTTTCACAAATAGTTCAATAAAGATTTCACAAGATATTTAAGTGAGTTTGAAAATATTTTTGCAAACCAAAAACAAATACAAAGCTTCCTAAGATATTGCAACTTAAAATGCAATACTTAAAAGCTTGGCAAAGTCTTCTTAGGATAGGCTTATGAGAAAATCCCCCTAAGAATACTTAAGTAATGCTCTCGAGAAAATCGATTCAAACAATCAAAGAATGAGAGCAAACTTATCAATACAATCACTCAATCAACTTACAAAGGCTTTTGGCAATGGAAGAGAGTAAGTATGAGTGGATTTTGCAAAAGTATGAGAAGTAGGATGTATTTAGCTTAAGAGAGAATTTTTGAATATATTTGCTAATCGATGATCAATTCTCCCAAATGAAGGAGTATATATAGACATACCGAAATTTTTGACCATTGGGGACCTATTAGGGATTGTTAGAAAAGTTTAATGACATTTAACTCATTTTAACCCTGTTTAAAAATTTTAACTGTGGTAAAAAATTAGGTGCAACCCGAGAGGTCCATTCAACCAGATTAGGTTCGGTTGACGAAGTCTCATATGGTTCGGTCGACAAGGGGACTTTTGAACTGAGGGCTCGGTCGACCAAGAGAGGGTGATTTCTCAATTTTTCAAGGTTTGGTTAACCAGGCCATTTTGAACTGGTTGGTTCGGTCGACCAGACAGTTGGGAATTTTCCCGAGGACCCTCGGTCGACCAGGTAAATGGAGTTCATTTCTGTTTCGGTCGACCAGATGGTCAAACTTTTGCCCCCAGGGGGTTTCGGTTGACCAGGGCTTTTTGAACTACCTAGTTCGGTCGTCCAGATGGTCAAAATATTGACCAGAGAGAGTTTCGGTCGACTAGGGCTTTTTGAACTACCTGGTTCAGTTGACCAAGGCCTTGGTCAACTGTTGACCCAGACCTGGTTCGGTCGACCAGGGCAGAATGAATTTCCTGATTCGGTCGACCGAAAGTGCACCAAGTGTGCATTTCAGTCTCGTTTTAACACAAACAAATCCTAATGAAGTGCCTAACATACATATATGCAAGTGTGAGTGTCTTAGGGTCACTTGGGGTCCAATTTAAAGACACTGAAAAAGTCTAGTGTCGGTCAACCGAAGGGAAAGCCCTAAGGTCATTCTATGGTCACTTTTTGGTTTGAGCTTACAAAATAAACCATGCATGTGTTGTGTATGCTTATTACAAACCAAATATCCTAATTACTATTATAGACCAAATAGATATGAAATGCATTACAAAAAGAGATTTGGTCTTCAACTTCACTTTCTCTTCATGCCGTCAATATATCTGCTAATGTAAACCTGCACAAGAACTAGATATTCATCAAATACAAGAGTATTTGTCATTATCAAAATCGAGCATGACCTATAAGGTCAACGATTACACACTTGAGTCATTTATGCGTAGTTTCTCTTTATATGAATTTGTAACTCCATGAAGAATTGATTGGTAGTACACTTGTGTTAATCTGGCTATATAATTTCTTGTATCTACACGGTATCTCACGAGACTGAATAGACACATTCACGTGATTCATTGCACTTAGAAGTTTCCTGTGAGCACTGAGAGAACACTCATGGCGACTATGACACCTTGTGAGATATCCTTGAGTTATTTATCGTCCTTTTGAGCATTAACATCAAATCAGAGTTCATGGAACTCAGTTCTCTTTCCTTCTAGACGATTCTTTGTACACTAGTCTCTGTTTTTTATTTGCTAGCCTAGAGGTGACATCTAGTGGGGAGATAGAAACTTAGGTCTTGTAGCCTACTCAAGATGTGAAGGTTGAGCCACCCCTAGAGATAAACTTAGTTCATGGACCACTATTCGAGCTCAATTCCCATTGATGGTATGACGATAACAAAAGAAGTGTAATGAATGTCCTAATTGATTAAGAAAATACAGAAAATGATGAATGAGTAAAAGAAAGAGTAAGAAATAAAAATGCACGTGAAATGAAATGCTAATGCTTGCTCCACAAAAAAATATCACAAAAAAGTCAAGGAAAAAACACATGTTCTACACGTAAGAAAGATTCTTCAACCAGTTAATGCCTCAGATGTATTCACAACAAGTTTGTGAATAAGTTGATCTAGGGTGGTCTCGGTTGGATATGGCGAGTAGGTGAGAAGATGCTAGGGTGAAGGACCCGACACCTTATAAATAAGCTAGATCCTTTTCAGACTAGTCCACTCCATATACTTAGCATTTGTTCCTTTTAATATGTGGGATGTTTGATCCCGACACTCCTCCTCACATATGATGAGTGAACCCATTTTCTTTGAGTATTCTTGAGGGTATACTAGTTAGGCCGAGTCAACGCGACCGTTCTATAGGTGTTCACTGGTATCCTAGGTGTACTGAGTCATTTACATCACACACACCTCAAAAGTTTACCTGTTTATACTCAAACTTATATGACTGTATTAACTATGAATTGTGCCGCTAATTAACTTCATGTGAGTATACTGTTCTTAATAGCTATATAAACGATGAAACTTGCATGAGTGAAGTGCTTCGGAGTTGTGTGCATTGAATATGAACGAACTAGTGCGAAATTCAGTTATATTCTTGTATGTGAAACAATATGGTTGTGTCGCATGTACTTTAATTTCATGTTCACTGGAGTTCGTAGTTGTGAGCACCGCCTTGAAATTCAATCATGTTATTTGTTATAGACTAGCAAAACGTTAGTTGGAGGTGTGATTACACACTACAACCGCATAATTAGGCATTTTAATCCAGTCATTAAGGCTTATATTTTTAATTAAATGCCTAATTACTTCCAATATTTTAACAAAGTTTCCTATTTATATTGAATTTTATTGAACAATTTATAAATTTTTGGCAATTTTTTATTGTAAGAAAATTCTCGGAAACTAAAACCGGCACCAGTTCGTAATTCATGCATAACTTTCCCATCCAAGTTCCGATTGAGACAATTTGAATTTTTTGGGAAAGAGGAGAGGATTATCTACAAGTCTTGTGTTTTGAGTTTTGAGAGAAACGGGCTCCAAGAAGGTCAAAATTGGACGTGATCGTGGAGAGAAGAAAATGAGAAAATATATATATATATATATATATAAAGGTTGAAACGAGTCACCTTGTAGGTCGGGTCATAGGGAAAGCCCCCCCCCCCACCATTCCCTTCTCTATTTATTCTTTTCTTTCCTCTGTTCTGCATGTGCCCCCGCACCACTCTTCTCCTTCCCTAAACTCTCTCCCTCTGTGTTTTTTTTCTTTGCAGTATCTCTTCTCCTTCTCTCTGTTTCTCAGTCTCCCCTGCTCTCTCCCTCTTTCTCTCTCTCAGCTAGTTCTCTTTTAGTCTCCCTCTCTTACTCTCCCTCTCTCACTGCTTCTCCCCTACTCCCTCAGTCTCTCACAACCTCTGTCCCGAGGACCTCAAACACCCCAGCTGCAACTCACGGCCACTGCTCAGCTGCCTACCTCTGCTCTGCTACACGGCACCATCAGACACCTTAGGCCTCACAGTCCAGCCAGAGCTCGAGGCTCCTCCTTGCTGCAACCATACCAACAACCCTCTCGTTCAACAATAGCTCCCACAGCTGCTGCAGCAACATCTCCAGCACATCGATTGTGGAGCTCCTCTTCTCCAGCGAGAGGCCATCATCCCGAGCTCCTCTACAACCTGTTGCACAGCCTAGCAACTCTCTCTCTCTCTCTCTCTCTCTCTCTCTCTCTCTCTCTCTCTCTCTCTCTCTCTTTTATTTTTTTATTTGTTAAGTTATTAAATATTGAATAAGGTTTAGTTTTAAAATTTTATTTGAAATTTCTTTTATGTTGAATATTGTTAAGAATTTAATTATTGTAGGAATTATTTACTGATTTATTTAATTAGTGGTAGATTCAATTTAGTTTTTTTTTTAAATTAAGTTTGGTTTGATTCTAAAATTTAAAAATTAAAAAAGAGAAAAAATTTATTATTGTTTTTATTAAATTAGTTGTTTGGTTAAAGTTTGGTTTAGTTAGGGTCGGTTTTGTTAAAGTTCGTGTTTTTACCATATTCCGTTATCGTTTGAATGTTTCTTTTTCGTTGAAGTTCATGGTTGTGTTTAAATTGTGATTGTGGCTCAAGTTCGTGATTTGATTAAAGGTTCGGTTTTTAGTGTGTGCATTTGAATCTGATTGAGTCTCCATTATTGCATGTTTTAATTCCATGTTCAGAGTTACCATTTTTAGTCAACGCATGTTTTGATGTTTCCTTGAGTAGATTAGGGTTTCCATTCTTGCTCTTTAAATAAATGCAAGCTAGTTTTAGGACTTTAATTTGCGTGTTTATTTAATTGTCAAAATAAGTTTCAACCAATTTTGAAAACCCCAAATCTGAACTGAGTTCAGTAACTTTTTATTTTCAATTGGAAGAATGTGAAATTTGAAATTAAACGCATTCCCTGAGGAAACAATCTAACCCTTGGGCTGAATATTACACGACATAACTCCTATACTTGAGATAGCTTCCGAGCTGCTCATTTTTCGAGTGAGTCATATGCTTGAGACTATATCAGGGAGTTTAAGCTCCATCCTTGAGAAAAGGATTTAAGTCACCTGCCCCATGGACTTATACTTTCATTGTTTCTACTTTTGAGTCTGAAGCCTTTCTAAATACCTTGAATATCATATCCTGTCTATGTTGAATTATCTTTGATATGGATTGTTCCTGGTACACATGAACACTGCACATGACTTAAATGTTAGACTTTTAGTGCATGTGTGTTTAGAAATGGTTTTACTGGTGAACTCAAATCGTTTAACGTATATTCACTAAAATCTATTAGGAATGAAAGATAATACTTATACTATTTTCACTCTAAATTACTGTTTTAAAATTAAAATCAATATAAGTTATTGAAATAAATCTAAACACGAATTCAAATTGATAGGGGAAGCATCTAAAATTAAATTCCTATCTTGTTATGCTCACCAAATTTTTGGCTTAGATCTGTTGTTGAATTCATTGTGGCTTGTGCTTAAACGAAATGATTTTATTGAAATTTTTTATTTAAAATATATTTCTTAGCCACATGTGTCTTAGGTTTTTCCATATGATCCCTATTTTAAATTTATTTAATATCTTTGGATCTATATGGCTGCATTTTTCTGGTACTTTGTAATTTGTGCGTAAATGATAAACCAGAAAAATGATGTTTGCTTGTGTTTTGAATTAAAGTTTCTTTTTTAGCAAGCATTGCCCCCAGTTTTTATTAAAAATTTTAAGGAGATATAATTTTATACATACATACATGCATATATATATACACACATTTATAAAAGCAAGAATTGAACCTTCATAGAATACATCTTGCTTCTTGCTTGTGTATTTCTTTTAATGCCTTCATGAGTTATGTTTTCTCTGTATTAAAATTTTATGTCATGAAATATTTTAATAGTGTTATATTACATAACTGGTTCATTGATTGTTCATGAAATGCATATGAACTGGTTTGTTAAAACTTGATATACATTGTTGACCCACAACCTAATAGCTTAAGCTTTTAGGTAAAGTAGTAATCTAACATGGTATCAGAGCTCTGGTTACCAGGAGGTCCTGGGTTCTAATCTTGTCACCCGTATTTATTCTATGACATTATTTGTCATCTGTTTATCTCTCCACGTGCTATCGGACTGCACATGTGGGGGAGTGTTAAAACTTGATATACATTGTTGACCCACAACCTAATAGCTTAAACTTTTAGGTAAAGTGGTAATCTAACATGGTTAGACCACTTTTATGCTCAAACCTACTTTCTATATGCCGCATGTTCTTAAATTCCAATCTTTGCGGGGACTTACATTGTGCTTAAACTGAAATGGTTTGTGTATATTTCTGGTCTAACCATATTTTACATATCATTTTAATTTTTTAAATGACCAGTTAAATTATTTTGTATGCTTAATGGCTATATCTTTAAAACAGTTTAAATTTTTATGCCCATAGTTTATACTAAAAAGAGGGAGAGTTTTCTTTAAAAATTATTTTAAAAAAGAAGAGGGGGGGGGGGGGAGTTCTCATTGCTAAGTCTGTTTTGAATGTCAAAATGTTTTCTCACTTAGCTTGACCCTTTTTGCTAATGCCAAAAGGGGGATAATGTTTTTAAGAAAAGTAATAATGATCGAAAGGAAAATTGTTAGGAGCAAATCATAGGTAAAATTGTCCGAGCGTGCCCTTTAATACTAAAATTAAATGCATGATTATTTGTATTATCTTTTGTCTTAATATGCTTGAACTTTACTGCGTATATTTTCAATTATGCATATTCTTAGGGGGATCATTTTCAGGTTGTACCCATTTTACTCTAGTACTTTTGTCATCATAAAAAAGGGGGAGATTGTTAACTTCTTGAGTCTGATCCCTGTTTTGATGCTGATAAAGTACAAGTATCTCATGTGTGCATTTAGTGTTTTTGAACAAGTTCATGATTCAGCACACACATGAGATAAAGGATATGGAAGCCTAAAGGAACATAGAGATCATATTTTCCAGCGTATTCCATGAAGACTGAAGAGCAAAAGACAAAGACGTTCATTTTATTTTGTATATGCATTTAATTTTTATATCCTGGTCTGTAATAATGCATGCATCTGCATGATCTGTCTTGTATGTTCAAAATGACTGTAGAATGACCATAGGGAACTGAATGTCATTAGGGCACCCTTCGATCGACCTTCAATCGACCGATGTCAGTTTTTTTCAGTGTCCTCAAAGACCTTACAAGAAGTCACTCATTTATGTTATTTTATTCAGCATGGGATCATGTTATAATATGTGGCTCATATCGAGTGGAATATGTGTACAGAGAAAATAGGTATTGACTAAGATAGTTATGGGTTTGTGGTACGAGGGCTTGCCCCTGCAGTATGGTAGAGGGGTATTTGAGGAATTTTCTAATACCCTTATATAGTTAGGGTTAGTATAAATACATATGATGTACCCTACTTTTTACAATATAGAAATTTCGCCGCCGCTCGTTCTTGTGGATATAGGCATATTGCCAAATCACATTAAATCCATGTATTTTTCTTGCTTTCTTTATCTCTATTTTTTTTTCCCTGTATTATTCATCATAATTGTCGCACATTTCACATATCATATAAATGATAGTCCTCTCTTATCAAATTTTTGAGAGTGCCCCTTGTTTTTTAATAGACTTCTTTCCTAGATAAAATGTCCCAAATTGATATGGAGTGACTTTTATATTTCCATCAATAATTATTTTTCACCTAAAATTGCACAAATCAAACATCATCTTATTTTTATTTTCTCATAAACATTGAAAAGTCTGATGCCAAAGAGGTAGGATGGATTGCGCTCGCAACGAAGGCCAATATAATTTTTTAACCATTCGATGAATAATTTATTCCACATAATAACTAAAGCTATTTTAAAATTATAACTTGATAAATTGTTAAATTTTAATAACCAATTACAAAATTATAAATATATATATTTTAATTTTCAGATCATGAATTTAGTACTTTTGTTTTAGTCACAAGAATTGAGTATTTGGATTTGAATTTAAATGTGAGCATGAGGCGGACCTAAAACTAAGATAATCATAAGTATAAGCATATAAGATTATGTTGGGAATGTAAGACTAAACCCTAACCAATTGGACTTATGTTGACTAGATTGATGTCTAATAGGTATAAGTACATAAGATTATCTATGAATTTAGACATTAGTTATTAACAGATAGTCCATCGGACAAAATTCGAAATCCACTAATCTACTTATTTAGAGGTAGATAAAAAAAATTTAAATCATATTCGACACATTTAATGTAAAAGTCGATTATGAATTTAATTTAATTTGGATTAACAAATTTTTATGTATGTTGCTAGATTTAGGGGCAAGGATAGTGTATTTTTTGGAGGGCCCACCACCGACGTCTATTAACTGGAACCATAATCTTTGCCTGAGCTTTGTTATCATTTTAGTCCCAAAAAGGCTAGACAAATGCTCCAATGTCATGCCACCAAAATCATCATCATCATCATCATCAGAGAGAGAGACAGAGAGAGAGAGTCACATGCAGCGTTAAAAATGTAGATATAAATAAGATGTGTATTTTATTCTTGGCAGTCTCAAAAACGTACGACTGGACAACAACAATAATGACAAAATAATAAAGGTGCACACCTTCACCGACTAAATTTAAACTAATAAAACAAGTACTTGGTAACTGGGGCGAAGATTATTATGTAATGATTCAATTTTGAAGGCCAAAATAATCAAATTATATGCATGGCATGCACACACGCAGGTAATCAATTATGAGTGCCTCCTTAATTCTTACCCGTCTGATGCTGGTCCGCCATAGGATGATTGCCCCTTCTTCCGCCCTGCCCACATCCCCAGGCCCAGCACCAACCGCCCCAACCCCAACCTTCACCCCCAACTCCTCCGCCGCCCCCACCGCCTCCGCCTCCGCCTCCACCTCCACCTCCACCTCCACCTCCACCTCCGCTGCCCCCACCACCACCCCCACCCCCGCTTCCCCATCCATATCCTTTGCCACCTCCACCTCCACCTCCACCACCACCGCCGCCACTGCCCCCTCCTCTTCCACTGCCAGGACCTCGTCCGCCTCCCTTTCCATGTCCTCTATTTCTTCCTTTTCCCCCACCACTTCCGCCGCCGCCGCCGCCACCACCTCCTCCTCCAGCTCCACCATTGCTCATATTGCCATGGCCTGCAACTGATTCATCGGACGAATTAGTTGCGTCGTTGCTTAATCCTTCCATATGATTATAAACCGAAGCATTATTAGTGGTATTATGGTTGAACTTAGGACTAATGCCATAATCTCCGGCTTCATTCCCGCCACCCATCGCCCCATCAACCACATATGGCCTCAACGCCATTAATCCAATTACAAGCTGCAGCAGCAAACCCCAACAGCTTCTGCAAGTCTCCATCCTTAACCCCCGAATCGATGAAGATCGCAACACACTTAATTGCATGCATTCTCTCTATACACACACACATATACATATATATATATATATATGGTTACTACCTCCCTTGATCCCTGATTGCTTGGCATATCGGCCAGTACTGAAAATGCGCCTAAGATCTCGACCAAAGAGCATGCAGTAGTAGTCCCCACTACAAAGTACAAACTCAAAGCAAAGCTACCAACCCTCAACGCAGATAAAGCTGCAAAACCCAAAGGCAAAGGCAAAGGCAGTTGATGGGTTCATGCCTTGCCTTCCAATTTGTCCCCGCCACCAGCTAGCCCA
This sequence comes from Malania oleifera, assembly GCF_029873635.1. NCBI lineage: Eukaryota > Viridiplantae > Streptophyta > Magnoliopsida > Santalales > Ximeniaceae > Malania > Malania oleifera. The sequence continues at coordinate 40,355,211 of NC_080417.1, forward strand.
CATAGATTTTTCTTTTTGCAGGATATATACCTCCTCAACATCAACAATCAATGTCTAATATATGATTTCTGTGATACATATATATCATCCCAAGAGAATGCGTGTTCATTAGGATTAACTTGAGTACCATAACCATTTTTCTCACATGCACTGTATCCATATTCTTAAATTTATGTAAAATTGTCAAAAAAATTTCATTTCACTACCCTTAAAATCAAAATAGCAGTCAATGTAGGTGTTGTTCGAATTGATGTATTCCCAAGAGGGGGTGAATTAGGTATTTAAAACTTCTTAAGTTGATTTCAATTCCACAAACAATATTTCGCAACCTAAGGTTTGTCTATGCAATCTCAAATACGCAGATAAATATAAAGTGCGAAAATTAAGTCATGCGTAGCATTCATAGACTATTGAAAGTAACATACACGTGCAGTAAATAAATTGCAGAAATATAAATTGCACACACGATATATTATTGGGGTTCGGCTAATACTGTTTACGTCTTCGCCTCTAACTCGCATGCCCAAAAATTCCACTACGGCTCACTTAATAGATGGAGCGGCACCGATTACAACTATGTCAAATTCACAAGACTGACCTCAACATTTACACACTCTCCTTGCTGGGTGGAGAAGGCCTTACCGATCCTTACGGGTTAGATCAACGCCCCCTTAGGCCACACTTGGAATACAGTAGATATTCAATACAAATTTTGTGTACAAAGATATGTGCTTCTAATACAAGCAAATTATGTATCAATACGCACAACCAATAATCAACGCACGTCAAATGATAGAACTATAAGCTCCTTGCAGATATGTGCAATAACACTCAATATAATGTCAATAAGCAATCTAATGTAAGAGTGTATTACTAATCTATCTTTGAAATAATATGTAAATATATATTTCAACCACAAGTAGGGTTTCAAAGATTTTCAGAGAATATAATCCAAATATCTCTAAGATGATTTTCTCAAAATTCGAACATAAGGAATATTTGAAATCAAGATTGTTTGAAAAAATTTCACAAATTATAAGAACAAGCCTTTGAATACTTGCAACAATAATACAAGATTCACAAGCTCTAGAGAGTATTCCCATTGAATACTTATGAATTAAATCACAAAGAGACTCTCAAGCTCAGTCTCAAAAAATCAACATCAAACACATACAATGAAAGTGTGAGTCAATATAAACAATCTCAATAATACTCTTATCAAAGGATTTTAGCAAGTAGGATAAGTAAGAGATAGATTTATGGCTTGTGTATGATAAAACAAGGGTTTTGAAATTCAGAGAGTTTTTGCTAATGATGTTTGTTAATCCATCATTAATCTTTCCAAATGAACTGATATTTATAGACATTCATAGAAATATAACCGTTGAGGGACATAGGAGTCTTTTTGGAAAAGATTAATAAAAGTTAGATAAAATTAACCTTATTTTACTGCAGTTAAAAATTGACCAACTCGAAAGGTTCGGTCGACCATTTTTAAGGTTTGGTCGACCGGGTCACTCAGTTCGGTCAATTAGGGTGTTTTTGAACAGAGGTGTTGATCAACCAGACTTGAAATGATTTTTGAACCTCCGAGGTTCGGTCGACTAGACCAAGTTCAATTGACCGAATTGGGATGTTTGGTCGACTAAGCCATTTTTCTTTTTCAAGTTTAGTCGACTAGGGCGTTGGGGTTTCTTCACGACCAGGGCGTTATAGTTCATTTTAAAATGGTCGACCAACTGGTCAACTTTTTGACTTGAGAGAGGTTCGGTCGACCGAGGGTGTTAGTGTATTTTGGTTTGGTCAACCAAATGGTCAACTGTTGACCTAGGGATGTTTGGTCGACCGACCATATAAGATTTGTGCATTTAAGTTCCATTTTTCTTTTGAAATCACCTTTATTTACATGATAATTATTTCTAATATTTATGAGGGTTTTTTCATGTAACATATTAGGACCTATGATCAGTTTAAGGTCTTTGAGCATATACCCTAAAAATCCAGTATTGGTCGACCAAATCCCTAAGGTCCATCTATGGTCTTGATTTTTCCTATGGTCCTATTATGCATGTCATGTATTAATTATTACAGACCAAGGATTATAATTACAGACCCGAATGATAAATATAAAAAAACAACTTAAAATAAATGAAAACTTCATGCTTTACTCCTCTGCAATTTCATGGAATGTACCGAAATATGTGTTCCTTTAATTGCTTTTCGGCTTCCATTTGTCATCTGTCATCCGTGCTTTAGAAAGGTAGACCTATGCACACACAAAGCACACAGATGAGATATTATGGTTTGTCATAATCAAAATAGGAGACAGATTCAAAAAGTCAACAGGTGTTGCACAATTTTCGTTGAAATTCCAATGAATAATTTGAAATTTATCAAAATATCAAATTTTGAATGAAATTTGGTGAAATTTGAACTATAAAATTAAAATTTCCTTGAACTTGAAATTTGATATTTGAAACCGGCCAAGTAGAAATTTCTTCCTTAATTAATTATTTTTTAGTTAAATCTAAAGCTTCTTGCAAAAAGTATATGAATGTATGATAGTTTTGATACTTCCGGAGCTGGATGGAAAATTAATTAAAGGTATATATATAGAATGTACAACATTTTAATTGGTCAATTATATCTAAATTATTGATCATATTTGTATAAATAAATCATATTGAACTAATTTATGATTTCATTTACTTTAATTGAATATGTTTAAGATTACTATATTACACTTATTGCACCTTATACGCCACTGCATGTCATTGATGTATTTTATTTATAATATTTAGATCTAAATCTTATGAAAGAATTTTATGCTTTACTAATAATTTAATTTCCATCATTTTTTAAAGTTGAAATCAACATTGATATCGAAATTTTCATATTTTTATAGCTTCAAAATTTTAGTCGAGATCAAAATTTAAGATGTTGACGGTATCAGAATGCTTCGTGCGGGTAATAACTATAACATTTTAAAAATAGTTACCCAAGATGATATTTAAAAAAAAAAAAAACTCAATTAAAGTTAGTCTACTGGAATGTTTAAAATATTTTTAAAATAAAATTAATTATCCAATGTCATAGCAAGTAAAGTAAAAAATGACAATTAATAAGAGTACTTCCACACACCACACAAATGCATAAAATGCTATTTAGAATCCTCTTAAAAGATTGTTCAAAATTCACATTGAAAATAATATAAACAAAATAAAATCCTATTTGATTAAGAATTAATAATCATTTTATTTCATTTTACACTAGAAATTAAATGTTGCCTTTTATGAATTCGTATCCAAAGAGTGTTCCAGCACGACATGAGGTTGTGTCTAACAAGAATTGTTATATAAACAAATATATACCGGAACTCACATGATTGCACTATGTGTAGAAAATAATAATTACAATTGCCTAATTTAGTTAAAATATATATATACATAGTGAAATTATGTTGATCTCAACACATGCACTCGGTGTACTAAATATTTTCGTATGTCGAACCAATATGTTATATCCCATGCATGAACGCTAATACTGTCATAAATCGAAACCATTCTAAAATATTCTTTCGTGTGTAACGTTCTATTACCACTATGCTGTGACTATTAAACCCCCATCACCCCTTAAAAATGAATAAAATTCCTACAATCATAGTAGTAACAATTAAAAAAAAAAATCATTAAGAATCATGGATTGACTCCTATGTTGCATTATATGCCAAATGTCTCCACCTCAATAAATTCAACCTCAATTTGACTTTACAATCTTTTACTCCACTTGTGAAGATATCTACAATACTTTAAAAAAGCTTTAATTTATTCTTTCCTAGTCAGTTGTCCAATCTTCAACCCATATACTAAATCCTTGAAATTGAGCATAATGATTCTACTAAGTCAATGTTTCATGATCCAATATTTCAACAGATATTTGAAATTTTGGCTTTCGGGCTCATCTATACATTCGATTTCAAGTAAATCAACATCTAATTCATTGTTCGTATTACAATATCCAAGTTGATTTTTTATAGAAGTTCTCAAGTCATAGAGAAACAAAGTTATTTTTGAAAATTTTTCAACTTCATACACATTTGAATCTTTCTAATTTGATGATTTGACCCATTTTCTTGATCATTAGTTAAACTGAATTCCTTGAAATAACTCCTTAGTGGTTGAATATTATAATTGAACAAGATAATTCATTGCATAAGAATTAACTGAGTATAAATATATCGATTTGTATAAGAAAAGATTTGCATCTCAACCAAATGAAAAAAATTACATGACCAACATCTTGTTGCTTTGAAGAACTCTATGAAATTGTATTTGATTGCTCCAACTAATTATATAGAAATTAAGTTTCTTTGAAGCAAATCTCATATTCTTTCTCGTAATGTTCATTGAGTGTGCCTACTAAAACTTGTAGATCTAGCATCATTGGCTGATTCTGCTATATACACTTCAAGAAATCAGCACTTGCAAGAGTATTGTGTCATTCATAGTGGTTTTTTTTTTTCAAGGAGTATTGTTATTCATAGTGTTACTGCTGCCTTCTTTATCATTATCAAGTTAAACATTCTTTGATACCAACTAGCACAAAATAGAAGCATTGACTTTATGTTTAATTATCGAGGAACGTGATGAAAAAGAAAACAAAAAAGTATACATATAATTAATTACTGAATAAAAATTTGATTGCAATATAATTTTCTTAAATTGTTCAATCATATTATAACAATTTTTCATTTTTAATAGAAAAAATATATCCTCTTAAAACTTAAAAATATAAATTTGATTGACCCCATATCGTGTCCTAAGTCAGGATATATTACTAGTTAGAAAAATCATGTTCACGTATGCTACCCCCTATTTGTAAGAGAGAAAATCATGACAACTGGATCTATAACTTATACAAAGATGGTAATTTTGGTGGAGGCGCACACATTTCAACCCTTGCGATGTGCCTAATTCTTAATTTTATATCTTTTGAAGAAAGTACTTGTATGAATTACACATTAATTTTTGAGTATGGATATGCAACTTGGATAGTTTTGTTGTAATTGGGCTTAGTGGGTTTGGCTGGGGCGGGCGGGAACGTGCTTTGATTCAATTTGGGTCCAGCTTGACTATCACATTTCCTTTCACTATGAGTCTCTAAAAGTGGGTTTCAAGTAGGATAATGTAGGCATTTAAGGCCATCCCCATTTCAATGTAATAAAATTGTGAAAGAAATTCGAATTGTATAAACTGAATTAACAATCAGAATAAAATAACAACTTGAATAACAGAGTTTAAACAATCTGTAACTGCTTGTTGCTAACTCTGTTGTGTTCTAATTTAACTAACTAATGCTGATGCTGGAGAGAATAATTTTTTATTGTTGTAGCATTCGATGGAAAACTAAAAGATGGAAAACTGAAAAACTGCTGTTGTGCATTGCAGGAGATCTATTGCAGCATTTTCATGAAGAGCTGGAAGCTATTACATGATAGCTGTTACTGTGATACAACATTTGTTAAGATGTTAATACAATGAGTAACTTGCATGAATGCTCTTATGCTTTCTTCTCTCAAATTTAAATTGTGACACTTTAATTTTAATTTTTTTTATTTACACAATTAGTGAATTTTAAGTTTGAATTTGTATACATTTAATAAAATATAGCATAATTAATTTTATTTTATATCGTATTTTCATCCAAACCTTGACAATTATATTTAAGGTATAAACCAAGCTTATAACATGGTATGGAAGTTTCATATTTAAGTTAATTTATGTTCCAATTTAAGTTAATTTATGTTCCTATTTAAGAATCTTATAGAGGTTGGAATTGAAATTTTAAAGATCATTTAAGAAGTAAAATATAATTCAATGAAATTTTATAAATCCATTGAGTAATATTTTAATTCTTAGAATATTTATTCATAAGAATAGATTACTTACAATTGATCATACTCAGTTGTAAAAAAAAAAAATGTTATTATTGTATATAAAATAAATAACAATATAAGATTTTTTTTTATGTATTCATAGATGAGAAATAACTATTCAAAATTTGTATTCGTTTCTTATTATATGTTGAATGAAATAATAATTATTTGTTATAGTTATTATTTGGGTAAATTCTATAGTAACATCTCCGGAGTATTCTAAAAATGACACTCCACCCCCCCTGCATTTTTTAAAATTGCCAAAGAATCTCCAGAGGTTTAACGTTATTGAGAAAATGAACCCGACATTAATTGACTATTTGTCAATCGTTATGTATAGTGAAAATAATAATAATTTTATCCGTAATAAAATGATATTTTTAAAATGACATCTATTTGATAAATTAAAAAAAAAAAATTGGTCAACATGATCTCCTTGGTTTACTCGTTTGGTTAAATTAAAAACTTAATTAAAAATGCTCATTTTTATCTTTAAATTAAATAATATTATAAAAATATGATTAAAATAATAAAATTACAAATAATACATATTAACAATTACTATAAGAAAATAAAATTTTTTGTAATTATTTTACTTTAATTGTTGTACTTTCAAAATTTTACTTTACAATAAAAATTTTATTGGACATGATAATTTAAACATAGTAATGTAATTGAATTTACTACTATTTTTTGAAATTTATGTATGTTTTTACCTTAATTATATTTAAATTCTTATGATCATTTAATTTTTATTTTAATTTAAAAGTTTATAAAATGAATAATTTAATAAAAAAACTATTTCTAAATATTAAAATTTTTGGCAACAGGTTGCCAAAACAACTTAAATTATAAAATCTGATTTTCAGTTTTTTGGCAAACAATTGAAAACTAACAATAGAAATGAAAAACTAATAATATAAACAAACTCATTTTTATAATATGTTCCTTCATTATGGAGAAATAAACAAAAAACATAAATGAGACCAAACATGCCCTAAGTGACTCGAAGACTTAATTGATTCTCAAATTAACTAATTTATCCAGTCTAGTCGCTTTAGATCAACTAATTGACATCATCATAAAAGAATACACTACTATTTTAAATTTTTTAAAAATATATAAAAAATAAAATTACTAATAAATTATAAAAATATCTAGTAATTATAATAGTACAAAATGTTTATTACATATAATTTTCATAAAATTTAATGACTAAACACATCATAAAATAAATAAAACATAATTCAATATTTTTAAATTCAAGTAACTTCTCAAATATAGTGTTAAAAAATATAAAATAAAATTTTAAAATTCATTGTTTATAAATTAAAATTATGAATTTGGATCTTAATTCTCTTGTATAAAATATGAATGCTAAATGAATAAAAAAAACTTAAATTTACATTAATTTGTTAACTATTGTTTGAAACAATTCACTTGCCTTGTCTTGATTTTATTCAAGTTATTATATTATTAAATATGATATTCAATCAAACCCAAAAAGTAAGTCACAATTTGACCAATTGTTTGGTTAAACTCAATTTTTTATAATATATTTTATTTGTTAAAAATATATTTAGTCGTTTAATTTTCATGAAGTGTATAGGACAAATATTTTGTAACAATATAAATTATTTAAGTAATTTTTCTGAATTATTTGTACTATTTATTTATTACCTATTAATTTTTATTTTTAAAAAATAATAATTTAATTATATTGTTATACTTATGTCACTTAATTAACCTAGTTAGTCACTAGGTGTTCAATTTACTTATAAGTTTAATGTTCAAAATATATTGTAATTAATTGATTAAATTTTCTAACTTAATTTATTATATTACTGTCGTTTTCTTAATTTATCTTATAAAAAATGAGTGAAAGGGTAAAATTACCATTGTATTAAGGATAAGTTTTAATTTTTTTTAATTAAACTTAACTGTTGACTAACTGTCAATTAATGGAAAGTTCACGTTATCAATAAAATGAAACCTCATGTGGTTTTGTGATAGTTTTTGAAAACTCAGTGGGAGGAGTCTCATTTTTAAAAATGAGAGGTGTTACTAGATTTTACCCTTATTATTTTAGGCAAAAGACACTGACATTCCTCGAAATTTAACAAAAAGATAAGGACCTCGCATGAGGTTTAAAGAATTACATGGATCTTCCTTGAGATTTGTGAAGGAAATACAAAACTTTCATTATATTTTGTAAAAACACAAATCTTTTAAGAGGAAATTTATATATTTCCGGTAAATCTTAAGAGAGATTTGTGTCATTTAGAAACTTCTAGGGAGGTCAATGAGATTTTTAAAATTTTAGAAAATGTCGCTATCTTTTTTGTCAAAGTTTAAAGAAAGTCAGTGTCTTGTTTTAAATTCTTTAAAATATTTTATTAACTAACTAATGGTTCACACTTTACAGAACAGTTTTTTATTTTCAAAAATCAAGTGGAATATAATGGGGTGGGGAGTAAAGAGATTGGGCGTATGATTCTGGGCTTCTAATTTGTTATTGCGTCCCACTGAAGTTTCACTACGTTGAATGAATGCACGTTGCTGTCATCTTTTAATTTCTCCCATGTGCAGTGGAACAACTTTGCCCAGTAGAGGGGTAATAGGCACCCCATTTGGACCCTATACAATCCAAGCCCACTACACTCCATGTATGGCCGTAAGTTAACTGATATGATCTCACCGCACCTTTGGGCCGACTGGGCCCGTAAGGAGTGGATTGGCCCAAATTTTTGTAGGCGTACGAAATTTGGGCCGAAGTCCAGCTCTCAACTCTGAGCCCCATAAAGGCCCCTTATAATTTACACTGAAAAACACTAAAAGGATAAAATCCAACAAAATCTCATGAGTTTTTTTAAAATAACATTCCATCCTCTATGATTTTAAAGACTACTAAAAAAACCTAAAGTTTAAATTTGTTGACAAAATGAACCTTCCGCTAATTAACCATCAGTCTACAGTTAAGTATATGAGAAAAATAAATTTTTACCCTTAATCAAATGACATTTTTATTTATTTTTATTTAATTGTGAAAAAAAAACTTAAGAAAATGACATTAATTTAATAAATTAAATTGAAAAAATTATTCGGTTAAGTGGAATATATGTTGTTGAACTTATAAGTGAGTCGGACACCTAGTTTTCAAGTTAACTAGTTCAACTGGTTTGAATCAACCAATTAACACAAGTATGACAACATAATTAAATTATTATTTTAGAAAGAATAAAATATACAAAAAATAAATAATCTGATAATTCAGAAAAATACTTAAATAATTTTATTGTTCCAAAATTTGTTATATGCAATTTTCATGAAACTTAAATGAATATATATAAAAAATAAAATATAGTCAAAAAATCAACTTAAATTAGTCAGTTGTTGAATTGCAACTCGCTTTCTTAATCCAGTTGAATCACATATTTAATAACCTAACAACCTTGATAAAATTAGAAAAGATCAATGAATTGGTTAAGTTGAATGTCAACCAATTAGTATAAATTTAAGTATTATTTATCTATTTAGCACTCATATTTTACATACAGAGTAATTAAAATTCAACTTTATAATTTTAATTTATGAAGTATAAATTTTGAAATTTTAGTTTATGTTTTTCCTAGTACTATGTCTGATATTACTTGAATTTTAAAATATTGAATTACATTTTATTTGTTTTAGGATATGTTAGTCCTTAAGTTTTTATGAAAATGTAATCTAACAAACTTTTTGTAACATTATAATTACTAGGACTTTTTTTATGATTTATTAGTAATTTTAATTCATGTCGCAACAAGGAACTGGAATGATGAGGAAAAATAATATTGAAAATTTGATGTGTTATTTACCTAGGTGTAGTTAGTTCACCTAATTACTACTCGTTCATTGGTCTCCACACTAATTTTAGGTCAAGAAACTAGTAATCTCGGTATGCATTTACCAAATTTGGGATTAGGATTTAAGTTATGCGAGGAAAAGGTCCTCACACCCCCTACACACCTATTCTACAAACAAAATTTAATTCATTATGAATTATCGCCGTCGCGACGTCCTGGACCTGGCCAGAGAACCGCTCTGGCAAAAATGGGTGCGGCTGCGAACCCGTTAGGGGTATTTTTTTTGTGAAAAAATAATGTGTGATGGAGTCGCCACTAACCTTTTGAAGTACAGTTAGAACACTTGATTGCTACCCCGTTAGGGGTAGAATTGGTTTGCGTCACCAGAGTTGGTTTCGGAAGTACAGTTATGCGAGGTAAAGATATTAGCACCCCCTACGTTCCCATTCTTACGAACAATGCCAGATTAATCGAAAATGATCCCAAAACTAAATTTAATAATCCTTTCACAATTACTCCCTTTCAAAAATCGAAAGAATGAAAATACTATATAGGTATTCCTTCGAAACCGAGGCAATCTAATACTCCGAAGAATCCATGCCCTTTGTTACAATCATCAAGATGAAAAATCGAGAAAATAGGATACAAAAATACACTCCCGGAGTTTTGAAATCAATAGGATTTTCTAAATATGAAAATAATATTCTGGGAGGTTTTTAGACTCCTTCGGGACGAAAACAGACATCAAAAATATTTTTTGTGATTATTCTAAAACTTTTCTAGATTTTTGTGATTTTTTCATGTGCAAAGATATTTTTGAAATTTCTGATTTTTTGGTTATTTTTCAATATTTTTCCCAAAGTGATTAAATAATAAAAAGGGAATTAAGGAAAATTTCACAAAAATTGAAAAAAAAGATGAGAAATAAAATGGAAGGATAAACCAGTTTCATACCAGTTCAGAAGACCCAACCGGTTCGGCGAAGAATCGGTCCAAGAAGGGTCGACCCGTTTTAGGTCCGGTCAAGGCCAAGTCAACCTGCGGCACCCATGGGGCACATGTGTGAGTGTTTATTTTAGTGTGTGCCTGCATGAATATGTGAACGTGTATGTACGGATGTGGTATACGTATATGAATGCATGAATATGTGAGTGTCTGTCTGTGAGTACGTGCTAGAGTGTATGAATGTGTTGCATGCGAACATGTTTACCTGTGCATGGGTGTTAGTGTGCATGAAGTGGGTACGTGCTGGGAGCAAATTAGTGCGTTTAAATTAGTGTGTGAGGGGAGTGTGAGTGTTTTTTTTTTTTTGTGGGTTAGTGGTGTGTGTCAGTGTGTGCGTAGGTAGGTGTAACAGTGTGTGTGCAGGTAGGTGTAAGAGTGTGTGCGTGTATTTTTTATTTTTGTGTAATGTGTGTGTAGGTGCGTGGCTTTTTTTGTGAAACAGTGTGTGTTTTAGTGTGTGGAATAGGGTGTGTGACTGTGTGGCAGTGGGTGTAGTGCGTGTTGCTGCGTATATATGTTCTTCTTGTGTGTGTTGTTGCGTGTGTGTGTTCTACTGTGTGTGCATGTGTGTGTGAGTGTGTGTGTGTGTTCTACTGTGTGTGGCCTGAGGTGGTGTGAGGCTGTGCGACTATGGCTACCTGAGATGTAAGGCCGTGAGGGTGGAGGAATGATTGCGTAGAGAGTGAAAGGTCAAGGGTGGGGGGTCGCAGTCGTGAGGATGACTGTGTGTGCGTTTTTGTGTGTGAAGAGTGGCCAGAGAAGGAGTTGCAAGCCGTGGGTGAGTGTGTGTTTTTAAATTAGTGGGTTAGAGGTGAAACCAATGTGTGCGTATGGGTGTGAGCTCCTGGGTGTGAGTGTGTGAAAGTGTTTTACAGGATTCAGCTGGCCGAGATCGAACCACACATTGTGGCAATTACATATTTAAACCTCAACCAATTAACAGGAAAGCATGTCGGGAGATTCATCAGGAAAGATTACAACCGGAACGATACCTGTATGCTCCCGGAACTTAAGAAGAGGGAGGCTTCCGTGAAACCGATAACGGGCAACCCAAACGCATAGCCGAACCCGACTGAAGCCTTCAACCTAAAATACACCTCATGAAAACAATTAGCAACAGATTTGAAATCGAACTCTAAACCTCTAAAACGGAGTTTTGCTTCGAGTCCGTGAGTCCGCCATTACAAATCTGAAACGTGGAGCTCGCAATTCCGGAAAGAAGTGGGTGGAGCTGGGCGTGCTCGCGGCCGGTGTTGGAGAGGATGACGGTGATGACGATGACTGCAGCGGTCGCCGACAGAGGTGACGACAACTGCAGCGGTGGCCGATGGAGGTGACGACGATGGCAGTTGATGACTCTGGCGGTGGCTAGATCTGCTGGTCGTGCCCGCGGCCGTGTGTGTGCGTGAACAGGATTGGGAGTCATAGTGTCCGTGGTTTCTCCATGGAGGCTTGCGGCTGGTTGATGATTCTGGCGGTGGCTAGATCTGCTCGCTGTTGTGAGGTTGGCCAGTTGCTGGTTCAGTGGTGCTTTCCGGTGGTCACGGTGTGCTCTGATAGTGGTGCCGGAGCTGTGGGAGGGAAGGTTGGGGGTAGTCAGAGAGTGGAAAGCGGCGCGGTGGTGTCAAAACTGCTACTGGGTTTGCATGGGGGTGCCCGGAGTAGGGGCTGGGCGTGAGCAGTGTTCACGACTATGGTTGGGGAGTGGCTATTTGAGACTGCTGCTCTGGAGGTCGTCGAGAAGCTCACGGCCGAGTGGTACGAGGATGACAGTAGGAGATGGGAGATGAAGGTTGGGTTAAAGAGAGAGAGTGGGCGAAGCGGAGATGGCGCGTGAGGAGAGAAAAAAAAAGTGAGAGAGCCAGAGCCTCTGTCGTGGCCGCGAGGATGAGAGAGCGGACAGGGAGGGGAGAGAGTGAGCTTGTGGCTGTTTTTGCTGGGCTGGTGATGAGGACCCGAGAGATAAGGGAGAAAACTGGGGAAGATGGAAGTTGAGAGGTAAGAGGAGAGATGAGCCTGAGAGAGGAGATGAGGGAGGAAAGGGTGACGGATGAATAGTAGTGGGTGATGGGCTTTGTGTGTCCCCCCTTTTTGCCTATGTGAATAGTAGCCTTTATAGGGGTTGCGTGGTGTGATTTTGGAGTTTTTTCCCATTTTATTATTAACGATAAATAAAATATTAAATAATACTCTGAATGGGAAAAAAATTCCCAAACTAATGCTGACGTAATCTCGCAGCTTAATGCTGCGAGATTTAAATTGATGGCCACTAAGAAGATGACGCGTGGCAAGGAGAAAACCAAATCTCGCAGCTCCGAGCTGCGAGATTTAAAGAAAGTAGCCACTGGAAAGCTGACACGTGGCAGGGAGCAAATCTCGCAGCTCCGAGCTGCGAGATTTAGGGTGACGCGTGGAAAAAATTCCTTGTCAGCCATGGACTCGAAGATATGTGCTGGACGCCTGCAATCCCACCAATGGCGACGTAGGCAGCCCACCGAACGGCTCCGCCACTACAATGCACAGCTCCGTAGCACCCTCCGTCGTTGCGTCCTCCGATGCCACCCTCGGCTGCCACCTCGTAGAAATCGGTGTCAACGACGTCTTCTCCATCCCCGGCAACTTCAACCTCACCCTCTTCGGCCACCTCATCGCCGAGCCCGGCCTCAACCTCGTCGGCTGCTGCAATGAGAAGGTGACATGTGGCGGAGGGGAGAAAATCTCGTAGCACCAAGCTACGAGATTTAAAGGAGCCGAGCCTCGCCGTCAGTTCAAGCCTCTGCAACTCCGATGACGACCCACACCTCTCGGCAACTCGCAGCAACAGTAGCCGCCACCGCCGCCGCTGCCGCTCTCTGCTCCACTCGCCCAGCCTCCCTGCAACACCTCTTGAAGCAAAACTAGTCCTCACCGCCACCGTCGCCAACACCCCTTGCCACCGTCGTCGCTCACCATCCTTGCCGGCAGCATCCAGTTAAGTTCCCTGCAACTCAATCAGTGGGAGGCTTCTTTGTTTAAATCTCGCAGCTCCAAGCTGCGAGATTTTCTCCCCTTATGCGCCACGTGTTAACTTCCCATTGGCTATTCTCTTTAAATCTCGCAGCTCCAAGCTGCGAGATTTGGTTATCTCCTTACCACACGTCGTCTTTCCAGCGGCTCATCACTTTAAATCTCGCAGCATCAAGCTGCGAAATTACGTGAGCATTACTTTGGGAAATTTTTTCCCAATCAAAGTATTATTTAATATTTTATATATTTTTAATAATAAAATGGGAAAAAACTCTGTGATTTTGGGTGCGAAAATGCTCGCGGGAGGCAAGAAAAAATAGCAACAGAAATATATTCCCCCCTCCCCTGCTGCGCGTGGTTTGTTAGAACTATTTCTCCAAGGTGTCATGCTTTTCCCCTTTCTGAATTATTATTATTATTATTATTATTATTATTATTTTTTGTCCCATTTTATTTTTCATAAGTGAAAAACTCAGTTTTAATAATACTTGATTCCCAGAATTTGGAAGGACCCAGACTCGGAAAGACGATTCGATAAAAATGTTCATAAAAAATTCATTTAAAAAAAATCAAACGACTTGACTCCGCAAAATTTGAAAATTTGGAAAAACTCAAAAAATTGAAAATGCTCAAATTGAAAGATTCAATTTTAAAACCAAAGGGACTTATTTTTGAAAATATCAGGACTCGATCTTACAACAGGACCCCAATTTAAAACAGGATTCGATTTGAAAAGTTGGGACTCAATTAAAAACATCGGGGCTCGATAGGCACACCGGGACTCAGTTAAAAACATCTGGACTCAATTTAAAATACCGAGACCCAATTTAGAAGATCGGACTTTTCAAAAAGGGTCCAATTTTCAGGATTCAAAATCAACTTTTATTACACAAGATCTTCTCAAGAAGGGCCGGTAAAAATTAGGATGTCTACAATCTCTAAATTGAATTTAATTATCTTTAATTAACTCATTTAAAATAAATAAATAAATGAAATAAATAAATAAGAATCCAAAGAAAAATAAAAAATAAAGTGTGATTTAAGAATATCTGAAAAGTAAGGTGTAGTCCCAAGAGGGGGGGTGAATTGAGTTTTAAAAGTTTCTATGAAATCTTTTTATAAATTCTTTTCCCAACTTATTGTATGTTTAGCAATCACACAAGGATGATTTGAATTTCGATTACAATATCAGCTGAGAATCAAATTCACTTTTAAAACTTTATGAAAGAGTATATCAATTTGATCTTACAACAATTTAAATTAACACCCAATCAATAAGCTAACACAATCCACAACTTAATCAATTAAACGACGTATGAATTTGAGCAGTTCTTCCAAGATTTCAGCTTTTGAATATGTCAACTCACTCAACAAGATAAGTTTGATTTCAATATGAAAAGAAATAAAGATTCCAACCAAGTATCCAAAACTCATAAATTAAATAAACCGCTTTCAATATTAATGAGTCTTGAGTGTTAATCAATCAACATACTCTCTTATGGTTTCCACAATATGTATTGATCTACCAACGTACTCCCTTTTGGTTTCCACAATTCCCAAAAGCAAATTAATTTTCAGCAATTCAATATTCAATCCACGCAGTTGATATATGTGCAGAAAATTAAAGAGAGTAGGGAAAAGAGTGAGATCGAGATTTTTACGAGGTTCGGCTATACCCGCCTACGTCCTCGTCTTAGACAACACACCTAAGGATTCTACTATACCACTTCTTTATAGGCGGAGCAAACCTTTACAACACTCCTTCAATAGGATAGAGCCCTCCTCGCCAAGCGATACCCCACGCTCGGTACAACGATTCAACATCCTTGAATCATCAAGAAAACAAGAAAAAAAAAAAAACTTCTTGCGTACAAGAATCACTCTCAAAAAGAGCAGATTAGTATAAGTTATAGCACAACTAAGAATACTTCAATTTAAATATCAATGAAGAATAGAATTGAAGCTCAGAGAATATATCACCGGAATCTTTCTTTTGATTGATCAAACTCATAGTTAATGCTCAAATATCGGTGAAAAATAACTCAGCAAGTCTCAGAAAAAACTCTAGCAAGTATGTGAGTAGGAAGGCTTTGGGAAGAGTATAAGAATTATAAGTTTGATTGCTATTTTGAATTTTTGATATGATTTGATTTGTGAAATCATGTATTTATAGAGTTAAAAGGTCATATTTTAGTATTGCCCAAGTTACTTGCAGTATTTCCCAAGTTTTGACAAAATTTGGGGCACAAGAAACATAATTTGGAAACTTTTAAACACTGTTTTAAAATAGCCATTACGAGGTTCAGGCGTTTGGACTCATCGGGGTTAATCACCTGGACTTTGAAATTTAGCATAATATGAAGGTTAGAACAAGGCCAGGCACCTGGACTCATAGGGGTCAGTCGCCTAGGCCTATACTGTCTTCCTAATTTCAATGCAGCATAAATGTCAGTCGACTGACCAGTCAAAGGTCAGTCGTTTAGGCAGTTAAAAACTTGTGTTTTAAAACTTGTTTTCAAAAACTTTTGTCAACTTGTTTTGATACTTTTCAAAGTATTTTCTGGGGTTTTCAAAATATGGTTTCCAAGTCCATGATTAACCCTATGAGTTTCAAAGCATTCATTTTGACATTTAATTGAAGTACTTACACAAGACTTCCTTAAGACTTAAAACATTTCTAAACTTGAAGTCATCATGTATATCTTGCTTTGAGTCCATCTTGTCTTGAGCTTCAATATTCTTTAAGATTTCATAATGTTTGTCTGTCTTTAACCTTCTTGAGCTTTCTTTTGATCACTTGGCTTTGGAATGCAATTTTTTATTAGACTTGTGATCTTGGACTCTTATGCTTGAACTATTTGAACTTCTTATGTTTGGTTTCCTAAAACATCATTACTTAAACCACAACATGTTAAATTACCTTGATTTGTTATCATCAAAATAAGATTCAAAATTCATGTTATGCCAACCATATCTATTAAGACCTTGGAAGGAGGAGATTTTGTTAAATAAATGACCCTCATAACTAATATAGGTGAGGTTTGAAATACCTCTTTATCTTTTGTTTAATCATTGGGACGCATACACGCAAAAATAAAATATATACTAATAATAAATTCATCATATTTGATCAAAGAGAGTCTTTAAAACATTCCCAAATTTTTTCAAATTTTTTTTAGAATACAATTTGTATATGCTGAAATTTAAATAGAAAAGGGTAGTGAGTGAGACCTAGATTTTTTACGAGGTTTGGCTTATACCCAACCTACGTCCTCGCCTCAGGCAAGACCACCTAAGGATTCCACTACAACGTTCCATTTCAGGTGGAACAAACCGTTTAAAACTCTCTTTTAGGGTGGAGCCCCCTCTCCAAGCGATGCCCAATGCTCGGTTACAACGATTCAATCACCTGAACCATCAAGAAACAAGAAACAAGAAACAATTTATTTTGTACAAACAATGCTCTCAGATAGAGCTGGTTAGTACAATTGAAAGCACTATATACTTCAATAATAAATATCAAAAGAAATAGAGTTGAAGTTCAAGAATAATTTCACAAGATTACTTCTCTAACTAAGGATCAACAATTTAAATTGTAGAGCTCGGAGAAGAATGATCAGCAGCTTAGAATACCAGTAATTCTCAGATTGCAAGAGTGAACAAAAGAGAGCTTTGAGAGAACAAGACAGCTTTTAGCTTAAAAGCAAATTTTCAATTTCTTGGTGTTAGTTTGATTTGTGAAAACATATATTTATAGGCTCAAAAAGGTTAATTCGTGTTGCCCAAGTTTACTTGGAGTATTTTTCAAGTTTTTACAAAATTTGGGGCACAAGAAACTTAAATTTGAATTTTAAAACTTTTAGAAAATATAGTCATTAATAATGTTCAGTTGCCTGAAGTCTCGGGATTAGTCACCTGAGGTTCTTTAAAACTGTGATTGTTTAACTGAAAATAGGGTCACGCACCTGAGGTGACAAGGGTCAGTCGCCTGAGCCTATACTGCCTTTTCAGAAATTCATCCGGAAAATCTTCAGGTGCCTGAACTTATTCTTCAGTCGCCTAAGGAAAATCTTCATGCACTTGAGCTTACACTTCAGTCACCTGAACAAACAAATTTTTTATTTTTTAGTTCAATTTTCAAAAACACTTAACTCTCTTACTTTGTTACTTTATAAAAACATTTTTCATGGTTTTAAAACAAGGTCTCTAAGTCCAAGACAAACCCTAATGAGTTTTAAATCATTTCCACATGATATTTAGCATGAAGTACTTACAAAAATTCATCCTAAAGCCTTAAACACTCTAAGCTTTGAAGTCTTCATATAAGTAATGCTTTGAATCCTCTTAGACTTGAGTTTGAGTCAACTTTAGGTTTCCATATGCTTGGATCATTTGGGTTCACTTGAGCTTCCATTGGATCACTTTAAAGATAAGTGTGGCTTTGTGGTCCTTGGTGATCTTGAACTTGCAATTCTTTGAACTTTTGAACTTTGTCAATTAAGCTTTCTTGAAACATCATCACTTAACAACAATATATTAAATCAACCTTCATTTGTTATCATCAAAATGAGATTCGAAAGCCATGTTAGGCCAACAAGGCTCAAATTTTGTTGAACTTAAAAAGGATAATCTTTGGTCAAAGATCACATACGAAGTATATCCCTCTCTTTTCTTTCTAGTTCCCTTTCATTCTTTTTCTCTTTTTCGCATCCTCTTTTTACTGCACTTTTTATTTTTCTTTTCATGAAGGAAACTTAGCATTATTTTCAATTATACCTCAATTTGGGACTGATCTTTTTAAAATTGCCTTGGTGTGGGGTGTGATCATTTGACGGGTTTAATCAAGAAATCGAATTCTTTTAGTCTCAAGAGGGCTTGCAAGGGATTTCTTCTTCAGTTTTCTTCTAGGTAGAAGAAAAAACGGCTTGTCATCCCTTTGGTAGTGACCATTGCCTCAAATGACTTGTCAATCTTTAGAAGACCCAAACCCAGGTTAAATTTATGGTAAATAGACTTTTGAGAAAAACTTGGTTTAACATATACATTTAGTTCCAATGGGTTAGCAAGTGATAAATGACAATTTGGTTTTTTTAGGGAAAAGTGGTCGACCAAATATGACCACCCTTCATTTGATCGGGATATAATCATCGTACTTTTAAAACACCAATTTGTTCATCAATTTGAGCAGATGTGAAGTTTGATAAGTCGTTTATGTCTTCTCAATCAAAAAAACTCCTTGTCCCTATTTTCCAGAGGGATCCTTGACAACTTTTAACTTGGAGGTTTTTCCTTCATTTTTCCTTTTTCGTTTTTTCCTTTTGCTTTTTTTTTTTTTTGCTTTTTTGTTTTTTTGTTTTTTTGTTTTTTTTTTTTTGCTTTTTGTTCTTTTGCTTTCCCTTTTACTAAGGTCCCTTTGTACTGCTAAAATCATTTCATGTGTTACCGCACAAAATGCAAGCTAATATAGACAAAGGTCATAAGGTGATGTGATATATTGAAATGCATTTCATTCGACTTAAAACTCCAAAAAATTCAAACAACCAGATTTGTCCATTACACATATCACTCCCTTAATTCAACCTTTCATGCATTTCCATTACATTGCCAAAGTGGATAATCAGTCGGTCTTCCAAACTTGTCTGCTTCCTTTTTACTCATGCTGCTTTCCCTTTCCTAATGATTCGGCATGGGTATGCACTGAATTACCATGTGTATTTTTATCAAAAGACAACCACCCTGTGTTTCTTAAGGCTTGTACCTTGTACTTAAAAGACCAACATTTTTCAACTAAATGACCTATTATTCCAGTATGATACTCACATCAAACGTTTGGATAATACCATTTTGGGTAAGGGGGTTGTATCAGCACTCCTGGTATTGGGACCACCAAATGAATTGTCTTCAATTGCGGGAGGAATTCTGCATATGTCACCGGGATAGGCTACATTTCCACTTTCTTCTTCCTCACTGGGGGGCATCCCTTCTGTGTTTCAAACATTGTGCTGTCTAGGAAGGGGCATACGCACTGGGGAAACTATTTAGGGTCATGCAACCAGCTGCAATACTTGATTAGCAACATTCCGATTTACCCATTGAGTCTTGCTTCCCTAGCTAGGATACCTTTTGATCATCTGGGCTTCCCCTGCCTCCCTTTTGTCAGCCTACTTTTTGTTTGAACCTGAGTTTGAGTTCGGGCCTTCAGCTTTGCCTTTTTTTGTGGTTGCCTCAATCCTTCATTTGTCCACCACAATATCTATGAAGTCATGGGGGTTGATCCCAGAAGGTGTCCACAGTATGGGTCTTTCACCGTATTCATGAACAAATGTTGGCCTTACAAGACTTAAAATCTTATTATCTTGTTTTGATGCTAACAAACAAATGGAATTTAATGTATTTATGTGAGTAATGTTATTTCAGGGCTTATATATGAGAAAGAAATGTCAAAGTGCTCACAAGGATCAAATGAAGCTTAAAAGAGTCAAAGCATGGATTTAAAGATGATATATTAAACCTTGAAGAATATAAGGACATGAATGAGTTGTTAAAAGCCAAGGAATATTAAAGTCAAAAGAGCCAAAGAAAGGCAAAGTGAGAAAGCTCAAAGAAATGAAAGGTTGAAGAAAATATGGACTCAATCCAAGGACAAAACATGAAGACTCAAGAACCTAGAATGAGAAAAGTCTTAGAAGTCTTTATGTAAGTACTTTAATGTTTAAATATCGTTTGAAATATTATGAAACTCTTAAGTTAACTTCTTGGACCTAGATACCTTTTAAAATACTTGGAAATATTTTTATAAGGTCAAAAATTATTTTATAAAGGTTAGAATCATTTTTGGAATGAAAAGCACCAAAAAGAGTTTTTCCAAATACTGTCAGTTTTTATACATTTGCATTGAGGTGCATTTTTATCTATCAGAAACTATTTATTTTGAAATGTGTTCAACATGAAAGTTGTAGGATTTTCTCTTAGCTTTCTTTTGACATCAAGAACACCTAATTTGGAGTTATAAAAAAAAATTTATGGTCATCCACGCAATTTAAATATGTACTGAAAATAAAGAATAGGGAAAGAGAGAGTGAAACGGAGATTTTTACGAGGTTCGGCTTATACCCAGCCTACATCCTTGCCTTTGGAAAACCACCAAAGGATTCACTAAACCTATTCCATCGACGGGTGGAACAAAACCTTTACAAGAGATACCCCACACTCAAACACTCCTTCACTAGGCTAGAGAACGCCACTCCAAACAATGTCCCCTCGTTCGGTCACTCCTTTAGGCTAGAGCCTGCTTCTCTAAGCAATATCCCCTTGCTTAGACAATGATCCAAACAATCCTTGGAACGTCAAAGAACTACAAGAAATAAGATATAATATGCGTACAAATATACTCTCACAAAGAGCAAGTTAGTACAAGTTCAGCACTATATACTTCAATGTAAAATATCAATATGAAATAGAATGAAGTTCAAGTGTAGAATTCACTAATATCATTCTTAGATGAGGATTAGTAGTAGGAATCCAAAGGAAGAAGGATCAACACTTCAGAATATCTTAGCAAAAGAGATTTGCAATGAGTGAACAAGAGAACTTTGGAAGAATAAGAGTGCTTTCAGCTTCTGATCTTTTTATAGCTACTAATTAAGATTTTCTATAACCTCGCTCTGATACCAATTGAAATTAAGAATAACTTCCTAAGAGGGGGGGTGAATTGGCTTTTAAAACTTTCTTTTTAGTTCTTTTTTAAAGTCCTTAACTTCTTTTAATATTTAACCAATTCTTTGACTTGTTTATCTATTTTTTCAATCAAATAATAACTTGGTTTCTCTTAAACAATAAATGAGACAACTAATAAAACATTCAATCTTCAACCACACAAATAATTAAACTAGTCAAGCCTATCAACCACAATGCTCAAACCAACGCCAATTTGATTGCCAAATATAAATTCACTTCAGCACTATTAGATTGATGAAATCATTCAAGATTTAGCACTTTCTGAAATATAAACACAGTTCACTTAATCTCAAGCTTTATACCATACAATCACAATATTTTAATGGTATATGTAACTTTCAGCTTTTGTATTGTGTTCAACCCTGTAGTAAATGCGAGTTTGAACAAAGCCCTGTATATATGAAAATGCTTCTTCAATGTGATGTTCAATATAAGATCCAATTGCTTTTTCCAAACTTCAGAATTCAAATAAACTCTTAAGTTAGTTTATCTTTGGGATGTTTAGCCAAGTAACATATTCCCGTATGGTTTCTGCAAAGAATGGTTCAACCAACGTACTCCCTTTTGGTTTCTGCAACCCAAATCAAAATCAAATTTTAAGATTTACTTGATTTCCAAATATATGTAGTTTATATGATTTTCAACAAGGATATCGCTTCCCTATCATCTACCGGAGGGATCACCTGAGTGGCCATATCTTGCCATCTACATGCGTACTCCCGAAATGTTTCAGTGGACCCCTTCTCCATTGCTTGCAGGGTCATTCGGTCTGGCGCCATTTAACTCAGGTGGTGGTATTGGGCCTTGGCTAAGTATTTCCAAGAGTAGACTCGGGTCCTATCTTGTTATGTGTACCAACGGATGATTGACCTAGTCAAACTCTTCTGAAAGCAATGCATCATCAGTCTGTCATTGTCTGAGTATTCTGCCATCGCCTGATAGTATAACTGTAAATGGGTTTTAGGACATCGGGTTCCATCAAACTTCTTGAAGTCTGGGATCTTGAATTTTGGTGGAAGGGTCACCTTTAGTACTAGGTAGAGATCCACTGGATCAATAGAATCGAATGCATTAGTTCCCTCAATGGCTCTCAACCACTCCTCAAGTACGTCACAAGGACGCTCGGTTGCAAATTTGCTCGCGCCCACATCTATAACCACCATCAAGGGCATTCTAACTGTTGGTAATCCCGACACTGGTGCAGTGGGAATGAACGGAGGAATATTTGATGGCAGGCCTTTTGTGGCAACAAGCGACGGTGCCAATGCTTGCCCATGGACCGGGGTAAAACTTGGAGCATGTGTGGGGTCTGAATTGGCCTTGTCATCTTGTATTTGTACCGCCTTTCCCTTGTTCATTAATAGCTCCAAGATCTTGTTCACATTATTGTTCATTTGTTCTTGCCTCGTAATTCGTCTTTCCACTTTTTCAGCCATTATCATTGCTTTACTTCATATATTGTAAGGGTGGGTAGAGTTTGAAAGTGGAATAGTAATCTCAAGAGGGGGGTGAATTAGGTTATTAAAGAATCTATGGTTCCTTTTAATGATTCTTAAGTTTCTTGTTTTATTAACCACACAACTTTATAAATTCACAAACCAAAACTAAAACACACCACAAGTTAACAAAGACTTAACAAAACAATTTAACTTAAAATAAACAATCAATCAACCACAATGTTGCAACACTTTGTGCAATTTTAGCAGCCCTGTAAATGATATGCAAGCCCTACTTTTGGAATGAATTTATTGCACTCTCTTAATCAAGATTTTCGCAAATTAACCAATGTACTCCCTTATGGGTTTCCACAAACGGTTAGTTGAAATGTACTTTCTTTGTTTTAAGAGTCTTCTATTTAATTTAGCAATGATCCCTGCAGCTTGCACTTAGGATACACACAAAAAATATAAAAAATGTCATGTTGGCCTAGTTAGGCTTACAAACTCTTGATTTTGATGATAGCAAAGTAAAGTTATCTAATGTGTTTTCAAGTGAAATTATCTCAGGTAAAGATGATTTGATCAAAATTCATATACCTTGACATGAAAGCTTACAAGGATTAAAGAACAAGGACAGTCACACATGAATACCAGAGATCCAAAATGAAAGCTCATAGAAGTCTGAAAGATTAAAGGTCAGCATCAAAAGGACTCAAAGCAAAGAAGTGTCAAATGTGTTTATAGAACAAGCTTTGTAAGTACTTCTAAGTTTATTCAAATATGAATTTTCATATTGAAGCTCATTAGGAAAAGACACTTAGAAATCTAAAGTTTTAAAATCTTGGAACATGTTTTTCAAAAGTTAAAACAAGTTAAAATTCCAAGGTTAATTAAACAAAAGAGAGAGAAATCAAAAATGACTTACAACCAACTGATAGACGACTGTATGTGTAAGGACAAACGACTGGCAAGTTAAACGACCTAAACTAAGAAGAACATAAGCCTGACAGATGACTGTCAACAAATTGACAGGCGACTTCCAGTGACAAGTGAGTCATCTATGTGTGTTCTTCCAGCTGACTACCAACCTTCTGTGTGTTTTTGAAAAATAGATTTGTTCAGTGACAGACGACTGCCACCATGAGGACGGCCGACTGCCACCCTTCTGAGTTTGTTTTAAAACTGAGTTGTTCTGGTGATAGACGAGTGTCAAGCTGAGGACAGGCGACTACCACCTTTCTATTTAGAAAAATATGAATGATATATATAGATAGACAACTGCCAGTGACTACACAAGGCGGCAATTTTCAAAATTTCCAACGGGCATGTTTTTAAAATTTAAATTATTTAAAACTTAAATTAATTTACAACTTGGACCCTACTCCAAGTAAACTTGGGGAACAAGTAAGAAGTATTTCTACATCTATAAACACCCTCAAGGTTCATTATTTTACACACCAAGAAATCAAATTCAGCTCTTATACTCTCTCAAAGCTTACTGAAATTCTGAAAGTTCTCTATTGCTCTTATCACTCTCGAAAATCTCTGAAGTATTGTTGAGTTTCTCACTGTGATTATGCATCGATTGTTGATTCTTTCATCCATTGAAAGATACTTGCGGTGATAAATTTCTAGAACTTCATTCTGAAATTCATATTCTGAATTTACTGAAGTATATAGTTTTTCAATTTGTATTAATTAGCTCTTTGAGGAGCAAGTTCTTATACGCCTTGTTTTATATCTTTGTAACAAATTGATTGATGGTTCGAGTGCTGAATCGTTGGACCAAACAAGGGGATATTATTTGGAGAAGGTGGGCTCTAGCATTACCCAAGGAGTGGTGTAATTGGTATTGTTCCGCCTAGTAAAGGAACGGTGAAAGTGAATCCTTTGGTGGTTTTTCCAAGGGCGAGGACGTAGGCTGTGTTGAAGTCAAACCTCGTAAAACCCTATGTTCTTCTTTCTCTTCCCTACTCTTTATTTTTTAGCAAAAAACATAATCTGTGTGGTTGCTTTAAAATTCAATTATGAGTGTTCGGTTGTTAAATAGACCGAAAGGTAATTTGTTTTTGATTGATCAGCATTGATTGGGGAAACTAAAAGGGACTACGTTGGTTGATCATCCTTGACTTATTATTATGAAAGTTTATTTAAAAGCTGAACATTAGGAAGAAGAATAATTGTGATACAGGGCTTCTAACAAGTTCAACAAATTTTCATATTGATACAGGACTATTGTTACAAGGATTGAGTGATTGATTATATCGTTTTGATTGTGATTACTCTAGATGAATTTTGTGATTGTGGTTAAGTTTTGGTTATTGTTATAACTCAAAAGAACTAAGACAAAGGGGAATACAATTTTTAAATCCCAATTCACCCCCCTCTTGGGATGCTATTCCAATCTCAATTGGTATCAGAGCTTAGTTATAGTAATTCCTAAAAAGAAACTATAAAAAGATCAAATGACAAATATAGGAGTAGCACCTTTTGGTGAGGGCCAATCCTCAACCCGTCCACCAATATTTTGTGAACATAATTATATGTTTTGGAAAAAGAGAATGCAAATCTATGTCCAACACATGGATTGGAAAGCATGGGAAGTAGTTATGGATGGAGACCTTATTCTCACTAAGATAGTAGATGGAAAACAGATTCTAAAATAGAAAAAGGATATGACTGATTCAGATTATAAAATGCTTTAAATCAATTCAAGCGCTATAAATGCTTTATACTATGCTTTAGATGCTAACGAATTTAATAGAGTCATGGCCTGCAAGATGGCTAAAGAAATATGGGACAAATTAGAAGTGACATATAAAGGAACAATAGATGTTAGGGACAATAGGATAGAGATGTTAACAAGCGAATATGAAGCATTCAAGATGAATTCAGATGAAACAATATCAAGTATATACATCATATTTACCCATATAATCATTTCCCTGTTCAACACCCTGAAAACGACATTTTCCAAAACTAAACTTCAGTATTTCTATGCGTACTACGCTTTCTACAACTGTCAAGAAATCAAATATTGAGTAGAAAGCATTACTCTGAATTTGGGATGGATTCCAAACTAGCCCCACCAACGATCCTCTCTAGCAAATATGTAGAGAACTTTCCCAGGAGTGTTATGGTGGCTTCAGATCGTTGATCCGGTGAAGAACGGACCCAAAAAGCTAGAGAGAAGTGAGGGGAATCGAAAAGAGTGATAGAGAGAGATTTTGCGGCCAAATTAAGCTGAAAAATTGCGTTAATCACTATATATACACTGGCCTTCATCAACGAGCCACATCACCTCGTCGACGAGATCATGAAGAAAACTCGTTGATGAACTCTCTCCTTGTCAACGAAATTCAGAATCACCCAAAACCCCTCTCGGTATTTTCTCGTCAACGAATAGTACACTCGCCAACGAGCCCAATACGTCGCATCGTCGACGAATGCCTGTTTACCCCATTTTTAATTTCCTTTTCTCCCTTCCTTTTATTATCAAAATATTATAATTCATCTGGGTCACTACAAGCAAGGTATCGGCCTCTAATCACAACTCTAGGACTAAACACCTACCTACCCGACCTAGCATTCCTACTTAAGTTTCCAAGTTCCAATCTCTCAACCTAGAAATGAAACCATCGATGGATTTACCATGGTTTTCCTAAAATCGTCATTTAAGGAAAAACACCAAAGACCGTCAAAGGATTTTCGCTTCTAAGCGTCCAGATCAAGACTCGCCTAATCTACCAATTCCTATCCTTAACTTAACTCAACCTATACTCTGGTAATTATCAATTGTCAAAGTTTGCAGAACTTAGCAAATTATTGGCCAAACGAGGCTTTTCAATCTTATTTTGATGATAACAAATGACGCTGGTATAACTTGCTTGTTAAGTGATTTTGTTTCAGGAATATATATCTCAACACAAGAGAAAGAAGCTACGAATTAAAGCATCATCAAGAGAACAAGTTGTGCATTTTCATCATATCAAGAAAAAGAGTTATGAATATTAAGAAAAAGCTTCAACAAATCTTTTCAAGTAGTAAAGAAAAAGACTTGAAGCCTTAGTACTTAAAAGCTTAAAGATAAAAAGGGACTTGAAGTCAAGAGGCTTATCGAAGACTTGAAGCATCATGTTTAAGAAAAGCTTGTTGTAAGTACTTTGTATCAAGTGACAATTTAGAAAATATGAAGCTCTTTAAGGGACCAATATGAACTTAAGAAACTCATTTTTAAATCCCTGAAATATTTTATGAAAAATCAAATCATAAGTATAAAGCTGAAATGGAAAAATCAAAAAGAAAAACCAGTGTTTTGTCTGTCCAACCGACTAACTTAACCAAAGAAAAATTACCCAGCCGACTGACAGTCAACCGACTGACTCAAAATGAACTGTGTCTCGCTAGCCAACTGACAATTTCTTGAAAAAAATTTTGGGAGACAGAATGTTGTCAGCCGCCTGTCTAGCCGACTAACCTTGTGATTTTTGTACTACCCAGTTGCCTGTCTAGCCGACTGACTCTATGGATTTTTTTTTTTTTAAACTCTAACGGGCAAATTTCAAAAATTGGTTTTTCAAAATATAAACGTTGTAAAAACTTGGAGACCACTCAAAGATACTTGGGAAACAAGAAAACTAAGCCAAGAATGCCTATAAATACTCTTTTAAACTCAAGAATTTAATCATCCAAGTAATTATTTAGTTTTCTTGAAATCAAAGCATACAATCTCTCAAAGCTCTCTATTGCTCAAACTCCATTTGGGAGAACAAGCTCTGAATCTCTACTAAATCATCAAATTTGGATTATTCTCTGAGTTTTCTTGTTTAAAAAAAACCTTGGTGATCTATAAACACTTTGAGCTTCATAGTTTCTTTATTGTTTAGTTGATTGAAGTATTGATTATGCTCTAACTTGTACAACCCTACTTTGTTTTGAGAGTTTCTTTTGTACACGGATCATTATAGAAATTTCTTTGTATTGTTAACGATTCAAGGATTTTTTGGATCATTGTACCAAGTGAGGATTATTCGCTTCGAGAGGTTTCTCTACCTAAAAGGAGGGAATTTTGTAAAGGCTTGCTATACCTGGTAAAAGAGCATATTTAGTGGAATCCTTTGGTGGAATTGACCAAAGGCGATGATGTAGGCTGGGAATAAGTCGAACCTCATAAATCTCAGTGTTCTTCTTCTCCTTACTCTCTTTACTTTCCGCTTTATATATTGTGTATATCAAGTGCAGGTTGCAGGGCTTATACATTATATTCAAGGAAGTCTCTTGATTTAAGAGAGTATGTTTTTAATTAACCGTTTGTGGAAACCCAAAAGGGAGTACGTTAGTTAATTTGCGAAAATATTGGTTAACAGATAAAGGAATAAAAATTCATTCAAAACAGGCTTTGCAAAATAGCTGCAGGACTTCTATCGAAGGGAAAAATTATTCTTGAATGATTGGTTGAGTTTTATATTTGATTGGATTGTATTTTGTTTTTTTGTGGTGTGATTTGGTTTAAATTGCAAATTGATTAATTTACTTTTAGAGTTTTGAATTACAACAAGTAAATAATAATAATAATAATAATAATAATAAGTTTAATCAAAATATACCAATTCACCCCAGCCCCCCTCTTGATTGCTATCCTAAATTTCAATTGGTATCAAAGCCTAATTATATTAACTCTTATCAAGAAACTATAAAAAGATCAAATGGCAAATGTAGGAGTAGCACCCTTCGGTGAGGGCCAATCCTCAACCCGTCCACCAATCTTCTGTGGACATAATTATACCTTTTGGAAAAAGAGAATGCAAATTTATCTCCATGGCATGGATTGGAAAGCATGGGAAGTAGTTATGGATGGAGACCTTATTCCACCAAGATAGTAGATGGAAAACATATTCCAAAAGAGAAAAAGGATATGTCTGATTTAGACTACAAGATGCTTCAAATCAACTCAAGTGCTATAAATGTTCCATATTATGCTCTAGATGCTAACGAATTTAATAGGGTCATGGCCTGCAAAACGGCCAAAGAAATTTGGGACAAACTAGAAGTAACATATGAAGGAACAATTGATGTTAAAGACAATAGAATAGATATGTTGACAAGCGAAAATGAAGCATTCAAGATTAATTCAGATGAAACAATATCAAGTATGTACACCATATTTACCCACATAATAAATTCATTAAGTGCCTTAGGGAAAACTTATACTACCTACGAAATGATTAGAAAAGTTCTAAGAGGTCTTCCCTCTATATGAGAACCAAAGGCTATAGCTATCACAGAAGGTAGAAACCTTAAGACCACCTATTTAGATGAACTCATAGATTCACTTCTTACCTATGAAATGGCCTTGAAAGGAATCCTGAACCAAAGCATAAAAGATCCATTACACTAAAAGCGTGTAGTCATAGCTCTAGTGAAGAGGAAAGTGAAACAAGTGACTTAGATCAAGATGAATTAGCATTTATCACTAAGAGACTAGGTACCTTCTATAGAAAGAATAAAAGATTTCCTAGAAAGTTTAATAAAAAGAAACCTGAAAAAGGAGATACAAGTAGGAAATAAAATAAAAGTAAGAATGAACCTTCAATTTGCTATCACTGCAAGAAACCAGGGCATATCAAACCGAATTGCCTGTTGCTCAAGAAAGACAAGAAAAAAAAAAGAAAAAAAGAAGGAAGTTATGAAGGCCACTTGGGATGCCTCAAGCTCTAGAGAAATAGAAAATGAATCAAGTGGACAAGAGATGACAAATATATGCTTCATGGCGAATGAAGAAGAGGTAAACTCCTACTATTCCTCTACAAAATCTTACAATGAGTCGTGTGATGAGTCATGTGACAGCATGCCTTCCTATAAGGAATTTCAAGTTGAGTTGTTTTCTTTACATAAAATATTTATAAAAATTTCCAAAAGAAATATAACCTTGAAAGATCAAAATAAAGAACTATTGAAGCAACTTGAATCATTCAAAACCATTGAAAAAGAAAAAGACTCTTGTATTGAAAAGATAGAAGAGGAAGTAAATAAAGTAAGTCAAGAATTAGGCAAAACTCATATAGAAAATTTGAATAAAAAGGATTTAGAAGTAAATGAACTTAAGAAATTTGTAGATGATAAGGAGAAAATTATATATAAGTTTACCAAAGGTAAAGATAATTTTGAAAAGATGATTGGACAGCAAAGGCTTCATGGAAATAAAGAAGGAATAGGATTTAATGGTAAAACAAATAAAAAGAATAAGAAATTATACATGGGATACTTCGTCAAGGAAGCCAAGCACTATGCTAGCAGTTCCTCAAACAACAAACATGAACACACCACTTGCTATATGTGCAAGACTAAAGGTCATGTAATGTTCAATTGCCCACTAAAAAGAAAGTATGTTAAAGTGCAAGGAGAATGGAAAGATAATAATAGAACTAACAATGAAACAAATAAAGTTAAAAGAATTTGGGTTCCAAAGACTAACACATTAAACCCTTCATTGTAGGTATGTTTTAAGACAACACCATCAACGAATAAGTGATACTTAGACAGCGGGTGTTCAAGACACATGACCAGCGATAAGACCAAGTTTACTTTTCTAAAACAAAAGGATGGACGATATGTCACCTTCGGCGACAATGCCAAAGGTAAAATTATTGGCATCGTGAAAACAGGTAAAAAAACCTTCTCTTACCATTGATAATGTATTATTAGTAGAAGGATTAAAACTCAACCTTTAGAGCATTAGCCAATTAAGTGACAAAGGGTTTGAAATAATCTTTAAGAAAGAAAAATGTGTTATCCAAAATCCTAAGGAAAATAAAACCTTGTTTATAGCTCATAGGATAAATAATGTTTATTGTATAAACCTTGAAAATCTAGTGAATCAAAATGTGACTTGTTTGGCAGCAATAAATGAAATAAGTTGGTTATGACATATTAAATTGGGACATGCTAGCATGGACCTACTATCCAAATTATCAAAGAAAAATCTTGTAAAAGGATTACCAAATACCAATTTTATAAAAGACAAGATGTGTGATGCATGCCAAAAGGGAAAGCAAGTTTCAAAAATAAAAAATTCATATCCATTAAAAGACCCCTAGAACTTTTGCACCTAGACTTATTCGGTCCAACTAGAACCCTAAGCCTAGGAGGTAAGCAGTATGCCTTCGTAATAGTATATGAATATTCAAGATTTACTGGGGTATTATTTTTAGGAAACAAAGATGAAGCTTGTAACATGCTAATCACCTTATGCAAGAAATTACAAAATGAAAAGGGTTATAATGTAACAAGTTTTAGGAGTGATCAAGGTAAGGAGTTTAAAAACAAAGAAGTTGAAAAATTTTGTAATGAACATGGGATAAATCATAATTTTTCAGCACCTAGGACACCACAACAAAATAGAGTTGTTGAAAGAAAAAATAGAACCCTACAAGAAATGGCAAGAACAATGCTAAATGAAAATAATCTACCTAAATATTTTTGGGCAGAAGTTGTAAATACAGCATGCTACATTGTAAATAGGGTATCTATAAGATTAAGTATAGAAAAAACACCATATGAACTTTGGAAGGGTAGGAAACCTAATATTTCTTACTTTCATGTATTCGGATGCAAATACTTTATTCTTAATACTAAAGACGATTTAGGAAAATTTGATGCAAAATCGGATGAAGGCATCTTCTTAGGTTATTCTACAAATAGTAAAGCTTATAGGATCTAAAATAAAAGATTTCTTACTATTATTGAATCAATACACATAAGTTTTGATGAATCAAATAATAATGATAAAGCTAAGGTTGATGAAAAAGAAGATACTTCAAAAAATTAAGAAGAACTTGAGATAAAAGAAAAAAACAATAATGAAGCTCCAAACGAAAACATCATAGAAAATCTAGAATTATCTAAAGAATGGAGATATGCTAAAAGTCACCCAAAAGATCAAATTATTGGTGAAACATCAAAAGGTATAACCACTTGAGCTTCATTGAAAAATATTTGTAACCATTATGCCTTCTTATCTCAAGATGAACCCAAGAACATTGAAGAAACCTTAAAAGATGATACTTGGATTATAGTTATGCAGGAGGAATTGTTGGCCTTACAAGGTTTAAAATCTTGTTATCTTGTTTTGATACTAACAAACAAGTGAAATTTAATGTATTTGTGTGAGTAATGATATTTTGGGGCTCATATATGAGAAAGCAAGGTCAAAGTGCTCACAAGGATCAAATGAAGCTTAAAAGAGTCAAAACATGGATTTAAAGATGATATATGAAACCTTGAAGAATATGAGGACATGAATGAGTTGTTGAAAGCCAAGGCATATTAAAGTCCAAAGAGCCAAAGAAAAGCAAAGTGAGAAAGCTCAAAGAATATGAAAGCTTGAAGAAAAGATGGAAGCTTGAAGAAACAAAATATGAAGACTCAAGAACCTAGAATGAGAAAAGTTTTAAAAGTTTTCATGTAAGTGCTTTAATGTTTAAAATATCGTTTGAAATATTTTGAAGCTCTTAGGTTAACTTAGACCTAGATACTTTTTAAAATACCTGAAAAATATTTTTATAAGGTCAAAAATTATTTTAAAAAAGTTAGAGTCATTTTTAGAATGAAAAGCATCAAAAAGAGTTTTTCCATTTGCTGTCAATTTTTATATATTCGCATTAAGGTGAATTTTTCTCTATTAAAAACTCATTATTTTAAAAAATGGTCAACATTAAAGTTGTAGGATTTTATTTTAGCTTTCTTTTGACACTAATAGCACCTAATTTGGAGTTATATAGAAAACATTATGGCCAAAACACTGAAGCGGGGTCACTATTGACAGAGAACAAGACAGAATAGGCAGAGAGTTTTAGTAGCAAGTTCAGACGACTGAACTTGCGACTTCAGTCATCTAAACCTGCGACATCAGATGACTGAACCCTGATTTCAGACATCTGACCCTGTATCCAGTTCTATTTTAAAGGGGTTTAAGGAACTTCAGATGACTGAACTAGAACCTTCAGTCATCTGAACACTGTTTAACGAGAAAAATTTTTAAATTCTAATATTTTAAAATATAACCGTTTGAGCTTCAAACTTTCTAAAATTTTGGGAAACACTTAAAGGAAACTTTTTCAACATGAAAAAAAGTTTGAAAGCCTATAAATACATGGTTTTGCAAATCAAAACTCATCCAAGAATTGAAAAATCTGCTTGTAAAGCTGAAAGCACTCTTGTTCTTCCAAAGCTCTTTTGTTCACTCATTGAAAAATTATTTTGCTTAGAATTCTGAAGTACTGATCCTTCTTTCTCTGAGTTTCTACTGCTAATCCTCTTCTAAGAAGGATATTGGTGAATTCTACACTTAAGTTTCATTGTATTTCATATTGATATTTTACATTCAAAGTATATAGTGCTGAGATTGTACTAACTTGCTCTTTGAGAGAGTATACTTGTACGCAGCTTATCTTGTGTTTCTTATTGTTCTTTGACGTTCCAAGGGTTGTTTGGATTGTTGGCTATGCAAGGGGACATTTCTTAGAGAGGCGGGCTCTAGCCTATGTAAGGAGTGACCGAACGAGGGAATATCATTTGGAGAAGGCGAGCTCTAGCCTTAACCAAGGAGTGTTGTAATCGGTATTGTTCCACCCGTCAATGGAACTAAACTAGTGAATCCTTTGGTGGTTTTCCAAAGGCGAGGACGTAGGCTGGGTATAAGCCGAACCTCGTAAAAATCTCCGTCTCATTCTCTTTTTCCCTTACTCTTTATTTTCAGCATATTTAAATTGCATGGATGGTTGAAATTTGAAAATCATATAAACTACATATATTTGGAAATCAAACAAACTTAAGGTTTAATTTTGATTTGGGTTGCGAAAACCGAAAGGGAGTACGTTGGTTACACCATATCTTGCGGAAACCTTACGAGAGTACGTTACTTGGTTAACATCCCAAAGATAAATTTACCAAGAGTTTATTTGAGTTCTAAATATTTGGAAAGAGTGATTTGA
Source organism: Malania oleifera (assembly GCF_029873635.1). Lineage (NCBI taxonomy): Eukaryota > Viridiplantae > Streptophyta > Magnoliopsida > Santalales > Ximeniaceae > Malania > Malania oleifera. The sequence continues at coordinate 40,389,169 of NC_080417.1, forward strand.
TTCATCTATACAGGACTTTACATCAGTAAGCATAAATTCTCATTCACTACAGGGCTTGGTTCAAATTTGGCAAATATAAACAAACAACCATATTGAACTGTTATATTACCAAAGTGCTGAATACTTTATATCTTGGTTTGGTTGTTTGTTGTTTAACTTGTACTTGGCAAATAAATTGATTGTTTGACTTGAAGATATTATTTAATTGATTGGTTGTTTAATTGTGTTATTGATTGGATAAAGGAACTAAGTTCTCAATTGATTAAAAAATTAAACAAACAAGTCAAAAATTGGTTAAAAGAAATAAAGGAAGTTTAAGATATCTCAAAAGGAATTAAAAGAAATTTTTAAAAGCCAATTCACCCCCCCCCCCCTCTTGGGAAGCTATTCCTAATTTCAGGAACTAAATCAATTTGAAAGAAGTCAAGTGTGGGAACTAATACCTAAACCCAAAGATAAATCCATCATAGGAACTAAATGGGTATTCAGGAATAAAAAGGATGAAAATGGAGTAGTAGTAAGAAATAAAGTTAGGCTAGTAGCACAAGGATATAATTAAGAAGAAGGAATTGATTATGATGAAACCTTTACTCTTGTAGCTAGAATATAAGCAATTAGGATGCTCTTAGCTTATGTAGCTCATAAAGATTTTAAGTTATATCAAATGGATGTAAAAAAATGCATTCTTAAATGATTATATAAATGAAGAAGTATATGTCAAACAACCTCCAGGTTTTGAAAATACAAAAAATTCAAATAATGTATTTAAATTGACAAAAGCATTGTATGGTTTGAAACAAGCTCTTAGAGCTTGGTATGAAAGGCTTAGTAAATTCTTACTTAAAAAAAAATTCTCAAGAGGAAAGGTTGATAGCACCCTATTCATTAGAAACAAAAACAAAGACATGCTAATTTTCCAAATATATGTGGATGATATCATATTCGGGGCTACAAATGAAGTTCTATGTAAAGACTTTGCCACATGTATGCAAAAAGAATTTGAAATGAGTATGATGGGAGAGTTAAATTATTTCCTAGGATTTCAAATTAAAAAAATCTAAAAATGGAACATTTATAAATCAAACTAAATACATTAAAGATATGCTTAAAAAGTTTGATATGGAACAAAGTAAACCAACAGGAACCCTGATGAGTACTTCTACTAGCCTTTATAGAGATTAAAAAGGAAAACAAGTAGATACAAAACACTATAGAGGAATAATTGGTAGTTTACTATATTTAACCGCTAGTAGACCCGATATTATATTCAGTGTATGTATATGTGCAAGATTTTAATCAGCACCTAAAGAATTACATCTAACAGCAGTTAAAAGAATACTTAGGTACTACTTGGAACACTTGATCTAGGTTTATGGTATCCAAAAGATACTGATTTCAAATGATAAGTTATTCTGATGCTGATTATGCTGGATGTAAAGTTGATAGAAAGAGTACAAGTGGCACATGTCACTTTCTCGGACAATCCTTAGGGTCATGGTTTTCAAAGAAACAAAACTCCATAGCTTTATCAACCGTCGAAGCTGAATATATAGTAGCCGGAAGTTGTTGTGCACAAATACTATATATGAAACAATAATTAAAAGACTTCAATCTAGATTACAAAACAATACCAATAAAGTGTGATAATACAAGTGCGATTAATATATCAAAAAATCCTATCTCACACTCAAGAACCAAGCATATAGATATAAGGCATCACTTTTTAAGAGATCATGTTCAAAAAGGAGACATAATTCTCAAATTTATAAATACACATGATCAATGGGCAGATATATTTACTAAACCTCTCATAGAATATAGATTTATATATATTAGGCAAGAGCTAGGTCTATTGCACAATAGAGAAATTGAGTGAAGAATAAACAAATAGGATGAAGTCAGCCGACTGGCTCCAGACCTAGTCGACTGACTGAATGATTAATATTCGAAACAGAGAGCAATTAGCCAACTTGCTCTAGACCTAGTCGACTGATTGACGGAAAACCCTAACTTTATTTACAGAAATACAAGTCATTCGCGTGGTCAGCCAACTGACCTAGGGTTTCCTCTCAGCCTTACATTCTACCTCTTCCTCTCCTCTGTTCTTCTTTCTCAAAATATCACCAAAGATCATCCTCCAACACCAAAAAATCATCAAAATGCCGAGGATCAAATCCATTGGAAGCAAAAAAGCATCTACCTCTTAGTAGCAACACACTGAAGATCCAGCCATTGAACTATGGCTCATGGCTCCTCATGCCAAAACCTTCTACCACAATCAACTAAGCATGACAGAACCTCTTCTTGGTAAAATTCTTGACACTTCTTTCTTTTCCTCTGATTTTCCACACATCCTTTCATTATTCGAAACTCTTAGATGGAAAAACTTCATACTATTCCAAGCTAAGGGTCACTTCCCAACTCTTATCAAACTATTCTATGTGAATCTTGTTCAAGAAGCAACGGGCTTTCAACTAAAGTCATGGGGAAGTCCATATCTCTTACACCGGAATCACTTGCAAAACTTTTTCACATACCAAATGACGAGTTTAGATGTCCTACTTTTGGAAACGTCTTGGATTTACGAACAAGACTTCACTCCAGAAGAATTTCTTCCTTTGGTATTGGACCATGCCCTTGTTTCATTTGAAGGTCCTCCCTTATATAAACACCTAATTCTTTAGGCGCAAATACTGCATAAAATCATCACCTATAACATCCTTCCTCAAGCAGGATCTCATTCCTATATTTCTAATGCTAATTGCTTCGTTCTCTGGTGCCTACTCAAGGGAAAGAAGTTGGACACACCAAGCCTCATGCTTCAATGGATGATCACATGTGTAGAGGCACAATGAGTTACCCTGCCTTGTGGAGGAACTCTAAATGCGCTTTTTGTCAAATTACATATATCCTCATCATCTGATCTTTTTGTCAAAAGTACTCACTACGATATTTTTAACTCTACTACTTATAAGTTGATAGGATATGAAAAACACAATGATGAATGGATTCTTAAAGGAAGTGGAGGTCAAGCACCTCCTCCTCCTCCTGTTGCTGGACCCCCTACTTCGTATAATCCATTTTATTAGTAGTTTACCAGTTTTAGTCAAAACATGCAAACCAGACTTCACTTTCTTCAAGCCAACTTCTCCGCTCTTCAAGAAAATTATTCCTCACTTGATAAATGTGTTGGTCGCATTGAAAAACACCTTGTTAGTTCATCTCGTCCTTTAGATCCTATGGATATTAGTTCAGCTCCTTTAGATCCTTTAGATTCTATTTTCCTTGAAAAACTTTTTTTTTATTTTGATATGTACTATAATTTTGGATGGTAGCTTTGCTTACATATTTCCCCTACTTTTTGATTGATGTCCAAAGGGGGAGAGTTTTTGTGACAAGCAAAGATGGAAGTACATGAGTACTTATGTTATGACTATGCACTTTTCCCTATGAATGGAATATTATGAACCTTGTATCTGATGTTTATGTGGATGTATGGATGAGTATGTGCATGAAAACTATGAGTTTTGATACTGGATACATATACATATAGTAAGGGGAAGCATATAGTAAGGGGGAGTTTATTTTTATCCTTATCTTTGCTTCTCATTTGTCATCATAAAAAAGGAGGAGATTGTTGGCCAAACGAGGCTTTTCAATCTTATTTTGATGATAACAAATGATGTTGGTATAACTTGCTTGTTGAGTGATTTTGTTTCAAGAATATATATCTCAACATAAGAGAAAGAAGCTTTGAATTAAAGCATCATCAAGAGAACAAGCTGTACATTTTCAGCATATCAAGAAAACAAGTTATGAATATCAAGAGGAAGCTTCAACAAATCTTTTCAAGTAGTAAAGAAAAAAACTTGAAGCCTAGGTACTTAAAAGCTTAAAGATAAAAAGGGGACTTGAAGTCAAGATGCTTATCAAAGACTTGAAGCATCATGTTTAAGAAAAGCTTGTTGTAAGTACTTCGTATCAAGTGACAACTTAAAAAATATGAAGCTTTTTAAGGGACCAATATGAACTTAAGAAACTCATTTTTAAATCCCTAAAATATTTTATGAAAAATCAAATCATAAGTGTAAATCTGAAATGAAAAAATCAAAAAGAAAAACCAGTGTTTTGTCTGTCTAGCTGACTAACTTAACCAAGAAAAATTACCCAGCCTACTGACTCAAAATGAACTGTGTCTAGCTAGTCGACTGACAATTTCTTGAAAAAATTTTTGGGAGACAGAATGGTGTCAACCACCTATCCAGCTGACTGACCCTGTAATTTTTGTACTACCCAGTCGCCTATACAACTGACTGACTCCGCGGGTTTTTGTTTTTAAACTCCAACGGGAAAATTTCAAAATTTGGTTTTTCAAAATATGAACATTGTAAAAACTTGGAGACCACTCAAAGATACTTGGCGAACAAGGAAACTAAGCCAAGAATGCCTATAAATACTCCTTTAAACTCAAGAATTCAATCATCCAAGTAATTACTTGGCTCTCTTGAAATCAAAGCATACAATCTCTCAAAGCTCTCTGTTGCTCATACTCCATCTGGGAGAACAAGCTTTGAATCTCTGCTCATCAAAGTTGGATTATTCTCTGAGTTTTCTTATTTAAACAAAACCTTGGTAATCTCTAAACACTTTGAGCTTCATAGTTTCTTTATTGTTTAGTTGATTGAAGTATTGATTGTGCTCTAACTTGTACAACCCTACTCTGTTTTGAGAGTTTCTTTTGTACACAAATCATTATAGAAATTTCTTTGTATTGTTGACGATTTAAGGATTGTTTGGATCATTGTACCAAGTGAGGATTGTTTGCTTGGAGAGATTTCTCTACCTAAAAGGAGGGAATTTTGTAAAGGCTTGCTTTGCCTAGTAAAAGAGCATACTTAGTGGAATCCTTTGGTGGAATTGACCAAAGGTGAGGACGTAGGTTGCGAATAAGTCGAACCTCGTAAATCTCGGTGTTCTTCTACTCCTTACTCTCTTTACTTTCCGCATTATATACTGTGTATATCAAGTGCAGGTTGCAGGGTGTATACATCATATTCAAGGAAGTCTCTTGATTTAAGAAAGTACGTTTTTAATTAACCGTTTGTGGAAACCCAAAAGGGAGTACGTTGGTTAATTTTCGAAAATCTTGGTTAAGAGATAAAGCAATAAAAATTCATTCAAAACTGGCTTTGCAAAATAGCTACAGGACTTCTATTAAAGGGAAAATTATTCTTGAATGATTGTTTGAGTTTTATATTTGATTGGATTGTATTTTGTTTTAAGTTTGTGGTGTGAATTGGTTTAAATTGAAAATTGATTAATTTACTTTTAGAGTTTTGAATTACAACAAGTAAAAAATAATAATAATAAGTTTAATCAAAATATCCCAATTCACCCCCTGTCTTGGTTGCTATCCTAAATTTTACAAACCTAAGCTCTGATACCACCTAAAACGCCTCAACCCGCCACATGGGCTCAGGGTGCTACTTTAGTGACATCTGAGTACCTGATACCATAATCATAATATAAATGCAACAAAAATAAATGAAACATCCTCCAAATACATTATTAAAGTTCTAAGCTACCTTATACACAAAAGTGTCCAAATATTCATATCACAACCCAAAATATCATACAAAACCAACTAAGTCCATGCAACCATCATACAAATCCTAAGGACTTCAAATATAACTTAATACATTAGAGTTCCTACAGACACTCACAAAAATTGAAACTAGCTATCACCTCGTCCTGGAGCTTGCTAAGCTCAATCTTGAGATGGCTATGAAAAAAATGATAAATTTTATATTGAGGTGAGACACTTCTCAATAAGAAAGACAAAGTTAAAATCAGTGTGCGGCTAGCATGAATTTTAGTGTATATAGAAAATAACCAGCTTTCCATTGAACCAAAAAAAAAAAAAAAACTTAAAAAAACATATAGTCATTTCATACAGTTGAAAATATCCTTTTTCCTTTCCACAGTATAAACCAGTTCGGTAAATATTTAACACCATTTACATAAATCCACAGATATGCATATAAGACAACTCCCTGTGACTAACGCCATTTACTTCCCCTATAGCATATGTAGACACCCTATTTTTGCCCTAGTCAAATAGAACAAGGGGTCCTTTCTCATTGTATTATTATTATTATTATTATTACTATGATTTCTATTGTTGTTATTTATATTATTATTATTTTTATTTTCACTATTATTATTATTATTATTAATTATTTTCCTATATTGATATAAGTAATTTATTATTATTACTATTATTATTATTATTATTATTAATTATTTTCCTATATTGTTACAAGTAATTTATTATTATCACTATTATTTATTTATTTATTTATTTATTATTATTATTATTTGTTATTTTTACCACTATTATTATTATTATTATTATTATTATTTTCTTATTTTATTTATTTATTTATTTATTGCTATTATTATCATTATTACTACTGTTATTTTTAATATCACTATTATTTTTAATATTATTATTTTATTATTATTATTATTATTGCCATTATTGTTATTATTATTATTATTATTATTATTATTATTATTATTATTTAGTATAATAATTAAATAAAAAGGAAGAGATAAGAGGATGGAGGCGGAAACCCTAGCCCCTCCATCCCTTATTTTTGCCTATATAGGCAGGGAATTCACACAGAAAATACACAGCCGGGGGCGCAGGAAAAACAGAGCAAAAAATATCCATCCTGCGCACCCTAACTCTCTCTCCCCGGCTCCATCTTCTTCCTCCTTCATTCTCGTTCCTCTTCCATCTCTCATCACTCTCTTCTCTCAACCCCTCCAGTTTACGACCATCCTACGAAGCAGCCCCCACCCTGCTGCTCCTCTGGCCACACCAGGCTCAAAGGCCACCAGCCACAGCTCCAATCGAGGCTGTCTCAGGCAGCTCCACCCCAGACCGCCCAGCAGTCGAAAACCAACCGAGCCTCCACCAACATCCAACAACCAATCCTGCCACCGCTGCTAGTCACCGCTGCACCAGCAGCTTCGCCTTCCGGCGGCCATCTCCATCCTCATCCATCCCCACTCTGCAATCGCCGGAGTTCCCCATCTTCCCGCCATTCCCTCTGGCAACAGCTGCTCTGCTCCGCCTCCAGCCACCACGAGCACCAGCAGCATACCAGCTCCGATGCTTTCGCTGCTCACGACCACGACTCCATCACCGGCCACTCGCCAGCAGCAATACACTCCATCACCGGCCACTCGCCTGCAGCTACAGCAGCAGTCGCCTCCTTGTTCCGCCTCAATCCAGCTTCGGCTCCACCACTAGCACCCAACTCCTGCAGTACTCCCCCAACGGTAAGCCCCTGGTAAGCATGCATACACTCCTGCATACACACACACCCACGATATACATACATATACATATATTGGTCCTGTTTAATATTTAAAGTTCTTGTTTTTTTTATTTATTATATGTTATCATTGTTATTATATGGGATAGATTAACTGTTGTATTTATGTTTAATATGTTTTTTGTTGTTATTTTTATTATAATGTATATAATTATGAGATATTGTTATTATATTATTATTAAGCACTTATATTATTGTTATGCTTATATTTGGCATTTTAGTGTATATTCACTGTTATTATGAATACTATGGTATTGTTAGTGTTTAGTATATATAATATTATGGCTTTGTTATTATGCTTATATTTAGTAATCCTTGTTAATATATTATTATTATTATTATTATTTATTATAGTAAGTTATCATTAAGATACCATGTTATGTAGAAAAGTAGTGCGCCAAGTAGTTCATTAAGTATTGTGGTAGATTATTATTGTGGTAGTATATCTAATATTATGACATGTGTATTTATTATTTATGTGCATATTCTATGGCAGATTTATTATTTGAACGGTTTCCATAATTTTGTTCTTTCTCCTTACGTGTCTATAAAAGTGCATAATTTCTAGGGTTTGATTATTTCCATACTAGATTATAGTATTAAAGTTAGATTGATTATTAACATTTAGGATTTAATATTGAGATTTCGATTATTATGATATATAATTTTTACGTGTTATGATTTATAGTATTAGTAGTACATTTTTCCTCTTTTTATTTAGCTATTTGAAATTTCAGAAAAATATGAAAAATTATAAAAAATAGAAAATTAGGAGAAAATTTTAAAAATATTTTTGATTTATTATTTCAAAATACAGTAAAAATATTAAAAAAAATAAAAATCAGAAAAATAGAAAAAAGGCAAGGAAAATACTTTGAAACTTAAAAATTATTTTTTTTAGTTCCAAAATCCTTCCAACTAGTATTTTAATACTTAGAAAAACCCTAAAAAATTTTCAAATTTTGGAAGTGTATTTTGTAAATTATTTTCGATTTTATCCCTATGATTTTATTGCGGGGGGTATGAGCCTTCGGGCATTACATACCCTAAGCTCTGAAGGAATATATATATATATATATATATATATATATATATATTATATTTATTTATTTTTTTTTATGTGTATTTATAAATTCATAAAAAAGAGTAATTTAATGACTTATTAGATTAACTTAGGGATAATTTCAAATTAATTAGGTACCGTTACGGGCGCGTAGGGGGTGCTTGTACCTTCCCCTCGCGTAACCGAACTCTCGAGCCTAATTCTGGTAATGTAGACCTATTCTACCCCTAACAAGGTAGTAATCATGTGTTCTAACCGTACTAAAAGGTTAGTGACGACTCCAACATTCCATATTTTTCCTTGAAAATATAAAATTAATTTTTATTTCGCCGCCCGGGGCACACGCGCTCCCAGGACGTCGTGACAGCAAGGGTAGTGCAGCTCGAAGGATGGACTAAGCCTGGGTGATTAGCCCAAAACAAAGTCAAAACATCATCCTCTACAAGTATGTTTGCAAGCATCCACAACCAAGCTGTAGGTTCGACGCTCTTACTTCAACCTTACGTAGGTAGTTGGTTGAGACCCCCTATACTTCTATTTTGAACAGTGTGGGTGCACATGGTCTAATAATAAATCACTAGCAATAGTATCGTGCTCACAATATACTGGTCCCCAGGGTTCCTAAAACATATCATGCAATATAAGTAAATAAAATAGTAGTACAAATCATTTCATTTCAACTACCATTTAATAAACACCCAGCTCAAAGCCGTTAAATAAAACCTAGCCCTCGACCATCATATCAAATTTTTGTATTATTCACAAGCAATTCCAGTATGTTTTACAAACAGTTCCAGTATATTTCACAATCATTCTCAAATTCAGTTTCACGATAAACCATAAAATCATTCACCTGCCACATATTTTCAGTATTTGAATACAGTCTAAGAGATAACCAAAGATACACAATATTTTTAGTTCGTAAAATAACTCAGATATTCCATTGTTCGTAATATTCAAAAATATTGTACCATATATCTTAGGTTTGTAAAATCTCTGTTGAACAGTTGGTTTTCAAAATAATCTTTGAACTCATAAATAAATAAATATATAATAGTTTAATCGGTTCATATTTAATAAAAATCCTGACTTAACTTAACCCACTTACCTGAATCCTAAAAAGCCTGGTAAAAATCCTAACCCAAGCTTGCAGCATTTAGAACTCCAAACCTCGAAACCACATTTTCCTAGTTCCATCAGTTCAATCCCAAAATTATAATTTCCTCAATATTCCTAGGCTCACAAAATTTCCAATAACTATTTTAACATTTCCTAAGCTTATAAACTCCAAATAAATAATTAAATTCCCAGAAACAACAAATTTTCTAAATTTCTTAAATCTTACCCGCACCTTGGAGTGGTGCCTGGAAAGACCAGTTTAAAAATTTACTCTATTAGAATTGTAGAGAAATGCTTCTAGAATATCGTGGTGGTTTCTGATTGTCAATTTGGCTAAAGATTTAAAGAGAAATTGAGGAGAGAGAGAGAGAGAGAGAGAGAGAGAGAGAGAGAGAGAGAGAGAGGGTTACCTTACCACAGGAGTGGTGCCTACATCGCTCCTACGACAAATCCACTCTGGTAGGAATGTTGGTGGCGGAGAATGGAACCCAGTGGTTTCCTCCGTTTTTCAATCGGTCGAGAATCGGGGAAGAAATTGAAGAGAGAGTGATAGTGATTGAGGAGAGAGAAAGTAGAGAGAGAGAGAGAGAGAGAGAGAGAGAGAGAGAGAGTTGATGAAATTTTGGGGGGGGGGGGTTCTGCAAATTGGATCCAATTCCAATTCAATTTGGATACTTCCTAAGGAAGCATCCCTAGTGCTTTGGTATATAAAAATATATATATATATATATATATATATATAAAATTTATATTACATTATCACTATATTCATATATATACATATACATATTATTCATTTAATTAATTCAATTTATTAATATATAATTAATTAATTACTTTATTATTATTATTATTATTATTATTATTATTATTATTACATTTCCATGCATATTATTTTATGGGGCGTTACAAATATAAATCGATGGATTATACATCCTATCCTAATGCACCTTACTTTAGCACCAACACTTAACAACTTCAATTTTCATCTCCAGTATTCTAAAGATCTAACACTAACATAACATTAGATGATTCAATAAATAACTATAATGAATTGATCCAAGTATGGTTGAATAACTTGATGCATTATATCTATGAGAATGCAAGGTGCATTAGTAACCCCAATTGGTAACACCAAAAACTTATAGTGATCTTATTGTGTACTCAATTTTGTCATTGGGATGTGTAATTCTCAAGTCTTAATTAGTGATACTTTAATTGCAAATTAATCTTCAAAAATTTTAAGATTTTACCAATTAATCAAATAATCCACCAATCACTGGTAGTCGATACCAATTCTTAATGTAATATGATTCAACTTCCAATGATTAATGCATAGCCTTAAGGTCCTATTATGTTTCTTAGTGAATAACATAGGTGCAACTTATGATGATATACTAGGTCGAACAAATTCCTTATCGAGAAAATCTTCTAGTTACACCCTAGGTTGCCTTAGTTCAATTAATGTCATTCTATATGAAGAAGTTGACATAGGCTTCGTTCCTAGCACCAAATCAATATTAAATTCAATCTCCTCTTGGAGATAACCCCGATAAATCATTTGGGAGGAATATCAAAAATTTATTACCTATGAGTAAATAAGTTTGGAATTCATTAACTCTTATATTTCTTTCATTACTGTTACAACCCTAGACATGTGCCCAAATTCTATCCTTTCACAAGCTCTCAGATGTCAAATATGAGAGCTTGTTAGTTGGAAGGAAATCATCACTCCATTTGGATCTCTAATTACTATATTTTGAAAACAATCAACTAGGTGTATGATAAATAGATAATCGCCAATGGTTAGACTCATATTTAAACAGAGAACTTGCAATGATGATTCATACTCATCAAAAACCATACCTGTTGGGACATCTTAGACTAAGACGTGTAATCATTTTCTTGTCAGGTCAAATGTATAAAATGCACTTCAAAACTCTCGTCATAGCTTTATAATTCGTTTGAGTAAAAATCATGTGAGCTTCTAAACATTCCCTAGAATTCTAATCATCCAATTCCTTTTCAATGCCAAACTAATGCACAAGCTTACACTTTAAAATCAGGGTAAAGTATCATTTTCCCACCAAATTGGTTTCTAGATTTTTTTCCTCTTTTTTTTTTTTTTTCTCACTTTAAACAATTTTAAAAACTCAACTACTAACCTATGGTGGCACACATTTATTATCAAAACATAGTTGGAGAATATCCTCTATGAAAAACACGGATTACAATTATGGCAAGTATAAGTCCTGACATACTGACTTCAAGTCAACCATGATCTTGCTCCAGTGACTGGGAAAATATGCAATAACTGGTATAGAATACAATGCTAATGAAGTTGTTTAGTCAGCTATGATCAGTGATTGGACATTGTTTGGTAGTATAAATCTTGTGCGAAATGGACCAGGAAGGAAAGGGTGACATTTATTTGTGTTAGAGAGTTGCTAATGGTAGAAGGATTAGATTTTGAAGATGGCTTAAAAAGACCCAATCAATTGTAGACAATAGAAGAAGATTCCACATTAAGCTGTATCCAAATTCCAATCGAGCCAATGCCTAAGCGGTTAAATTGGTATCCCATTTCCAAGTAGGATTCGCACTAGATTGAGCGAAAAGATAAAGCTCTGGGTCCTGGCATGTATGGTTTTCCTTCTAGATAGCAAATTGCTAAAGGTTCGAGTATCATTATGATTTTTTTTTCTTCTAGGTAAGTTGCTAAAGATGATTTTGTTAGGTGTTATTCGGTTCACATGATCCTTTAGGACACTTGGCAATGTGATGCTCATGACATCTTATTCTCATGTTTGTTTTCAAATTATGGTGATAACATCACTTCCTAAGGAATAAAGAATTTTCACAAAACATATGAATCCAATTATTGCCCACTTAGTATCTTACATTTTTATAGACATCTTAATTTTGGAATTAAATTGTCCCCACTATTTTGGCTGACTTATGGAAATATGGAAATATGTAGTCGATGCACATTCTCATCGACCCATCTTTCTTTTTCACAAACAATACCGACGCTCCTCAAGGTGACATGCTGTGTAATGACCTGAAAATTTAAACTAAATAAATAATTAGGAAATATCATAAATGAAACAGATGAAAGGATAATAAGGAAAAAAGAAAGAAATTAGAAGAAGAAGTAGAAATCCTCGTCAACGAATGTCCTATCCTCGTCGACGAGTGTCCTTCTAGAGATAGTGGATGAATTCCGTTCCTCATCGACGAAGGAATCCTGAGAGAGTAAATTTGAAACTCTGAATTTCGTTCATGAATGTATCTTCTCGTCGATGAAGTCTCTTCAGTGGTTTGTCGACAAACCCACGTGTCTTGTCGACGAAGCCCTGCCTATAAATAGAATTTCATACAATTTCAGCGAGAAAATTCGGGATTCTTCTTTCTCTCTCTCTAAAAAAAGGGACCCCCGGCCCTCTCTCTTCGATTTTGGGCTAGATTTGACCCGTTTTGACGATCCAGAACCACCACAAGGTTCGTAGGATCGTTCTATGTAAGGCTGTAGGAGCTTATCGTTGGTTTAAGAGGTTTGGGAAATATCCCGAAACTAGGGCAAGTGAGTTATTTTGAGAATTTCTTAACGAATATTGTTATTTGGAGTTTAGGAAGTATTAAATAAGTATTTTTCTTAAGATTTGAGTCTGTTGGGGTTTATTTAATTAAACTAAGATTTTTGATTTGGGATCCAAATAAACGCCACAGGTATTGGTATTGGTTCGGGGATCTTGCCAGCATGGTTCAGAAGTCAGGTAAGGGGAAATTATATATTAAAACAGATTTTATGAAATTAAAGGTACTAAATTATGTGATATTTATGTTTATGTTTTGGTGTGGATTATTAAAATGTCAACCATGTAAATTATGTTTTCTGAGCTTAGGACCATTTATATAGTTATGTATGTGAAAATGAACTGATGAAAGTGAAAGGTATTTTTTGGGAAATTATGTAAGAAATGGAAATTATATTTTCAATATTTAATGCTAAATGTGGGTTGACTTATTTTACAAGGAATGTGTATAAATTTTACTACTAAACTATGTCGCATGAGTAAATGTAAGTTCTGTGCAAATATATGTTAAATGTATGAGATGCAGGCTAAGCAAGTAATACATAAGAATGAAATATGATATGAATCATGCTGCTTGTGTATGTTAATGCAACCATGTAAATGTAAGATAGCTGAAAAGAGTCGTGTTAGTATATTCAAGCGCATTTCTATGTGGACTAATTGATGACAGCTAAAAAGAGTTGTGTTAGCAGATTTTAGTACATTTCTATGTGGACTAAATGATTATGGCTAAAGACCAGCTGTAGTACAAATGAATGAAATGAAAATGGAATGAAATGACAATGAAATGAAATGTAAAATGTGAACTATGAAAATGGAAAAGAGTCACTTAAAATGAAATGTAATGCAATGTTAAAGCTATGAGCATGAACAGATGTGAATGATTGAATAATGACAGAAAGAATAATGCATTATGATATTAGAACATGTTTTGATTGGGCGGGGCGTACACTTCGCCTGAGGGCTTGCTGAGAAAGGTGAGTGCACTAGTATCTTCAGATGTGGCAATAGCTACATAACGTACTAGGGTAGAGGGAACCTACTTGTATGGGCGGGTAGATTTCCCCATCCTTGGGGCCATCGCTGGTAAACCTTTGTTTGAACAGTGTGCGTATAAGATCAATCTAGTACTTGAGGGCTTACTAAGTAAGGTGAGTCCCCTAGTATGCTTTAGCAGCTACCCTAGGGTTGCCTAAGTATCAAAGCAAAGAGGTGTTACTTGTATGAGCGGGTAATCACCCCTATCTTCACGTAATCTCGTGGGTTAAATATTTGCATGTGATTAATTAGGTTTAGAGAATGGTTTTAGTGTTGTGATAACGTTTTGCAAATGTTATTAAAATGATATCTATAAATCTCATGTTAGCCACACGTTATTTTTAATATATTGTTTCTTCCCTTACTAAGATGCGTCTCACCCGAATATGGTTATTTCTTTTTCAGGACATCCTCAAGGTCATACTTAGAGAGCTTGAGGGTTTTTAGCATTTTTGAGGATTATAAAGAGAAAAGGTATATGTTTTATATTACTATTGGGTTGTATAAAGTTTAAGTTATATTTTTATGTTTTAAGTCTGCTGAGAAATGAATGATTGAGAATACTAAAATGTTTTGGAGATATGTGTATATATGGAAATGCAGGTAATGAATGGATAATATGGATTATAGATAGGAAATAGTAGACTCTGGTATTACATTTATAGGGATTATGTTTATGTTTTCCTCTACATATATATTGATTTATGGATTATCAGGGTTTTATTAGGTATAACACACCAGGCACGGGTTTAAGGGTTCGAGGCGTTACATTTTGGTATCAAAGCAATAGATTTTGGGATTTTGAGAACTTAGGAAATTATTTGTACCAGAGTATAGGAATGAGTTAGGATGAAAAATAGGAGATGAGAAGGTTAGGTGTTGAGAAGTAGGTATGGTGTAAGGAAGTATTGGATTTTGTCTTATAGCTTGGAGGTAGAAATCCCTTGGCAGACTTGTGTGATTTTTTGATTTAGTCGACAGTTTCAGAAAACCACGGCAAATCCACCAATGGTGATTTTTCTTAGCCTTGAGATTGGTCCTTATATGGAGATTTTGGATTTTTGTTGGATTTAATTTAACGATTATGTTGTTTGAGGTTGTGATATGGAATTATTATCTCTTCTTTGTCCTATTTTCAAGATGGATTCTGGAGATGAGAGTGTAGAGGCTGAAGGAAGAGAGGATTTAGTGACCTTTAGTGAAGAAGAAATAGATACCTCTAAGGTACTGCGGGGTATTACCCTTTAGGTTAAGGCAGAGATGAAGAATGATCCAAAAGAACAGAACTATCCACCTATAGGACAGGGCTGTAGTATTAAGGAATTTATGAGGATGAAACCTCTAGCCTTTATAGGAGGACCTGATCCAGTGGCAGCAGAGAATTGGGTACAGGAAATAGAAGAGATTATGGCTATACTTGACTACACGGACGAACGGAATGTCCGCTATGCTGCATTCAAGATGACTAGAGAGGTGAAATGCTAGTGACTTTCTGCGAAGTTGCTAGAGGATTAGTGGGTGGTAAAGATAGATTTTACTTGGGAGAGATTCAAGGAGATGTTCTTTGACAGACATTTTCCTTTATCTATCAAAGAGGAAAAGATTGAGTAGTTTACTAATCTAACCCAAGGGAATATGATAGTTATGGAGTACGCGGCTAAATTTGTGGAACTGTCGCGTTTCGCTCCATTTCTGATCCCAAATGAGGTAAGGAAAGCCAAGAAATTTGAGAAAGGCTTGAGGCACAGAATCTATGAGCTGGTGGTCGTGTTTCAGGTCTAGATTTTTTCAGAACTAGTTGATAAGGCCTCGGTGTTGAAGAAGAGTATCCAGAGAAGCATTAAGTCTAGAGTAGAAGAAGAGACCTACACCATCTAGTTTTCAGCCTGAGGCCAGTCAGGGATCAAAGAAGAAAGGAAAAGAGACAGTGGACTTTGTATGCCCGAAGTGTAATAAAAGACATAGGGGCGAATGCTGGTTTGGCACTCCAAATTGTTACAGGTGCGTCAAGCCAAGACATATCAAGAAAAATTGTCGGGAACCATTATCTATGGTATCTATTCAGAACTAGGACCGAGGAAAACAACAAGTACCACTTGAGAGAGGTGCTCCACCCGACTATACACACTTCAAGCTGAGGAGGATGCCATCAGAGAAGTAGGTACGAGATTATATTTAAGATAGTGATAATTTAATTTAATGAAGAATGATTAAATGGTTTATATGATGATATGTATGCTGAGTTCTTATAGTTGTAGTTAGCAAATGAAATCAAGTAATGTGAAAGGATGATGAGTTAGTAAAATTTCAAGGACGAAATTTCGTAGGGAGGGGAGAATGTAATGACCTATAAATTTAAACTAAATAAATAATTAGGAAATATCATAAATGAAATGGATTAAAGGATAATAAGGAAAAAGGAAAGAAATTAGAAGAAGAAGTAGTAGGCCTCATCGATGAATGTCCTATCCTCATCGACGAGTGTCCTTCTAGAGATCATGGACAAATTCCATTCCTTGTCGACGAAGGAATCCCAAGAGAGTAAATTTGAAACTCTAAATTTTGTCGACGAATGTATCTTCTCATCAACAAAGTCTCTTTAGTGGTTCGTCGACGAACCCACGTGTCTCATCGATGAAGCCCTGCCTATAAATAGAATTTCCTTCATTTTCAGCGAGAAATTCAGGATTCTTCTTTCTCTCTCTATAAAAAAAGGAACCCCAGCCTTCTCTCTTCAATTTTGGGCTAGATTTGACCCATTTTGACAATTCGGAACCACCACAAGGTTTGTAGGATTGTTCTCTGTAAGGCTGTAGTAGTTGATCGTTGTTTTGAGAGATTTGGGAAACATCCTGAAACCAAATTAAGTGAGTTATTTTGGGAATTTTTTAACGAATATTGTTATTTGGAGTTTAAGAAGTATTAAATAAGTATTTTTCTTAAGATTTGAGTTAGTTGGGGTTTATTTAATTAAACTAGGATTTTTTATTTAGGGTCTAAGTAAATGCCATGGGTATCAGTTCAGGGATCTTGCCGGCGTAGTTCAGAAGTCAGGTGAGGGAAAATTGTATTTTAAAATAGATTTTATGAAATTAAAGGTAATAAATTATGTGATATTTATGTTTATGTTTTGGTGTGGATTATTAAAATGTCAATCATGTAAATTATGTTTTCTCAACTTAGGACCATTTGTATAGCTATGTATAAGTGAAAATGAATGGATGAAGGTGAAAGGTATTTTCTGGGAAATTATGTAAGAAATGGAAATTATATTTTCAGTATTTAAATTCTAAATGTGGGTTGGCTTATTTTACAAGGAATATATATATGAATTTTACTACTAAACTGTGTGGCATGAGTAAATGTAAGTTCTGTGCAAATATATGTTAAATGTATGAGATGTAGGCTAAGTAAGTAATGCATAAGAATGAATATAATATGAATCATGTTGCTTGTGTATGTTAATGCAACCATGTAAATGTAAGACAGTTGAAAAGAGTCATGTTAGCAGATTCTAGCGCACTTCTATGTGGACTAGCAGATTCTAACGCATTTCTATGTGGACTAATTAATGACGGCTAAAGACCAGTTGTAGTACGATTGAATGAAATGAAAATGGAATGAATTGACAATGAAATGAAATGTAAAATGTGAACGATGAAAATGGAAAAGAGTCACTTAAAGCGAAATGTAATGCAATGTTAAGGCTATGAACATGAACAGATGTGAATGATTGAATAATGACAGAAAGAATAATGTATTATGATATTAGAAGTAACTATGCACGTAGAACATGTTTTGATTAGGTGGGGCGTTCACTTCGCCTAAGGGCTTGCTGAGAAAGGCGAGTGCGCTAGTAACTTTAGATGTGACAATAGCTGCATAACGTATTAGGGCAGAGGGAACCTACTTGTATGGGTAGGTAGATTTCCTTATCCTTGGAGCCATCGCTGATAAACCTTTGTTTGAACTGTGTGAGTACAAGATCAATCTAGTACTTGAGGGCTTACTGAGTAAGGTGAGTGCCCCGATATGCTTCGGCAGCGACCCTAGGGTTTCCTAAGTATCAGAGCAGAGGGGTGCTACTTGTATGGGCGGGTAATCACCCCTATCTTCAGGTAATCTCGTGGGTTAAATCTTTGCATGTGATTGATTAGGTTCGGAGAATGGTTTCAGTGTTGTGATAACGTTTTGAAAATGTTATTAAATTGATATCTTTAAATCTCATGTTAGCCACACGTTATTTTTAATATATTGTTTCTTCCCTTACTGAGATGTGTCTCACTCGAATATGGTTATTTCTTTTTCAGGACATTCTCAAGGTCAGGCTTAGAGAGTTTGAGGGTTTTTAGCATTTTTGAGGATTATAAATAGAAAGGGTATATTTTTTATATTACTATTGGGTTGTATAAAGTTTAAGTTATATTTTTATGTTTTAAGTCTGCTGAGAAATGAATGATTGTGAATAATGAATTGTTTTGGAGATATGTATATATATGGAAATGCGGGTGATGAATGGATAATATGGATTATAGATAGGAAATAGTAGAATCTGGTATTACATTTATGGGGATTATGTTTATGTTTTCCTCTGCATATATATTGATTTATGGATTATCAGGGTTTTATTAGGTATAACGCACCAGGCCCGGGTTTAAGGGTTTGGGGCATTACATGTTGGGCCTAATAAACCCTTATCTAATAATTCTTGTAACTATTCCTTTAACTCTTTTAATTCCGACTGTGCCATTCTATACAGTGCTTTAGAATTTGGCGCTGCTTCCAAAGCTAGGTCAATAGCAAATTCTACCTCATGATCAGGAGGTAGTCCCGACAAATCTTCAGGGAATACATCAGGAAAATCCCTTATTACTAGGATATCCTCTAACCTCAACTCCCCTTCCATCGCTTCTTTTACATAGGCCAGATACCCCTGGCATCCCCCATAAGTAATCTCCTCGCCTAGATGGCAGATAACAACTGTGATAGGGCGTGCATACATAACCCCACAAATCTGTGCTCCTGTTCTCCTAGAGGTCTGAATACTACCTTTCTTTGATAACAGTCTATACTGGCATAGTTAGCAGCTAGCTAGTCCATCCCCAGAATTACCTCGAACCTTTTCATATCTAAAATTACCAAGTCAACTGGTAAAGACTTCCCCTGAATACAAACTGAACAATTCTTGAGTACCTTTTTACACAACACTACAACCCCAGTCAATGTAGACACTGACAAACTGATATCTAATGGCTAAGTTTCTATCCCAAAAAGTTTAACAAATTCTTGGGTGATAAAAGAATGAGTTGCCCCTGAATCAAACAAGGAAGTAGCTTTTTATGACCGTATTGATACGTTACCTGTCACAACATCTCCTACCGCGTCAGCATCTCCTAACATCAAGGCATAGACTTGTGCTGGGGCGGTATTCCTCTTCTGACTGCCTCAAGATGCCTGGTGACCTCCTTTATACAGTCTAAGAGCAGGCGTAATCACTGGCGGTGCTCGGCAATCTCTCGCTATATGGCCACGTTGATAGCACCAGTAGCATATCACCTCTTTGACTTGACACTCTCCTAGGTGTCTCCTATAGCATATGGGACAAAGAGGGAGCATCGTTCTGTCCTTATCGCTCGACCTCCCATCCCCCGTATATGACCTCCTTTGATATCCTACCTCCTCCACAGCCCCCAACTGGACCCTGCCTGAAAATCTGAAGGCGTGGGCCTCTTCCTCTGACTCTGTGCTGTAACGCCTCTCTATAGGCCACTCTCAATCATTGTGGCTCTATCAACTATTTCCGAAAAATTCTAGGCCTGGAAGCCTACAACATGCTCAAACAATCCCTGACTCAGACCCTTCTCAAACTTCATCACCTTTTCTTCCTTGTCTGACACTAAGTACAGGGCAAATAGGGGCAGCTCGATAAATATGGCTGCATACTGTTGTACCATCATATCCCCCTACGTCAAGTGTAAAAACTTTGCTACCTTTGTGCTTCTAACAATAGCGGAGAAGTAATGATCGAAAAAGATCTCCTTGAAGCGGCTCCACATCATGGCTACAAGGTCAAGTCTCTACTTTTCTAGTAATCTCGCTGATCTCTACTAGTGTTTTGCCTCTCTAGTTAACTTGAATGCAACAAAGGACACTTTCTGCTTCTTGGTACAAGGGAGCACTGTAAACATATCCTTAACATCCTGAACCCAATTCTCAGCCACTAATGGGTCGGCCCCTGCAAAAAATGACAGGAGCATTATACACGTGACTGCTCAATCACACAACTCCGCTCCCCTGAACTCCTAACCATCTCTGCCATCATTCGTTGGGTGACGCTACGTAATACAACTAATACAATTAACAAACTAGGATCCATAAAATAATCTTCTACAACCATTCATATTATCATCCTCAATCCCAATTTAGGATTTAGTCCTACCACTCAAAAACAAGACCCAACGATAGTTTACTATGGTTTTCCTGAAGTCGTCGCCTCAGGAAAATCATAGAAACAATCACAGAATTTTCTCCCTCCAGGTTACAAGATAGAACCCTAAATTCCAATCTCATCCTCTAACAACAACAAACTCATATCTCAATCTACCCATCTCCTATTCTCCTCTCAATACATTCATATACTTTGGTATTGTATTCCGCTCTTTACTAAAGTCTACAGAACCTGACAACCTAGGCTTTAATACCATACTGTGACGCCCTATATTTTTTCAAGCAATTACCTCTGATACCATAATAATAATAATAATAAAGACAACCGAGTCAACCCAGACCCAAAACGGGGTACCGAGAATACATCTGTCCACACACGTACTTTATCTATGCTGCGGAAGACATAATACGTTTAAACTTTATTTACAATACTAGAGTACTACATGTCTCCAAAATATACACATAACCCCTAAAATAAGTCAACCACTAATTCAAGGTTTATACACCCATAATCGTGTTTTTCAAAATAAACCCACATACCCTGCACTATAGGGCGACTTATCCTCTCTATTGGAGCTCGCTCCATCTAACGTTTTGAATTTCCTGAAATATTTAAGATCTATAGGGTGAGACATGTCTCAATAAGTAGGAATAAATTATTATCAGTGCGTGGCAATGAGTTTCAATGTATCATATCATGTTTATAAAAAAAATATTAATTTAATTGAGATATCATAGGAATCTGTACTCATATTCATAACATATATGTATATTTGTAACCATGTACTTTTTTTTCGAAAATATAATCATGCTTAATAAATATTTTAGTATACAGAGTATCATATATGTCAAAGTACTATCATATGAGTGTATTGTGTCTATAATGAGGAGACCCATTCATATCATCGTCATATAATAACCCCACATGACTGGGTTGTGCCGTAACCCTGATTGGCCTACCAAGCTAAGTAAAAATGTCTCTTCTATAGTACGATTGACCCACCACAGCTTGGTCCGGACCCAGGGGCAGTCAACATCTCTCCGAAGGCCCAATCGACTTCCAATACCTACATGCTCCTCGAGCTATGTGGTTGCACTAATTTAATCATTAGCAACGGTACCGCGCTCTCATATAATTAACCAACCGAGTTCTCATTTCCATCACTCATTATACATACAATTCTATTTCCCAAAACTTTCGATTCTCATAAACATGATCATGCTCATAGGTATCCATGTGTAACACATCTCATCCGTAACTCAAGGCGCACAAGCTCATGAGTATCCATGTGTAGGTGACACATCTTGTTTGTAATTCATGGTTGTTCATCATATCAGTAAGTATAAAACTATTGCGTATGTATATATCTCAAATCATCAAATCATATTTGATAAAAATCATGTCTGTTTAAATCTTATATCAACATAACTTTTTAAAACATATCTGTTCAGATCTCAACCTAAACCCCATTCATCATATAAAATATTCACAGATTCATTTTTCAGTAATCATAATTATTTCTCACGCCACATAGATTTTCAATAATATTTAACCATATAATAGTTTATCTAGTACTACATTAGATATTTCCAGAATTACCATTTCATATATATTTATACCTGATAAGTTAGAAACTTCACATATATATATATATATATATTATATTCATATCATACTTTAATTTAATTAATTAATTTTTAAAAATTCCTGATATAATTTAATTCCCCTTACATGACTTACTGAGAGGCTTGCTAAAATATCCAATCCCATGCTCGCAGCATTCGAAACTCAAAACCTTAAAATTCACATTTCCCCCAAACCAATCAATTCAACTCTCCAGAATAATAATTATTTTAATATTTCCTAAGCCCACACACTCCCAATACTAATAAAATTTTAAAAATAATTAACGAATATAATTCCACTATCCTCATCGTAGCTTAGGAGTGGTGCCTAGGAAACCCAAATTAAAAATTTGCTCCACCCAACATGACGAGGATCGAACCTAGGACCCTATGGTGGTGTCTGATGGTCAATTTGGCTGGAGATTTAAGGAAAAATTGAGGAGGGAGGGAGAGAGAGAGAGAGAGAGAGAGAGAGAGAGAGAGAGAGAGAGAGAAAATAGAGAGGTTACCTTACCCCAGGAGTGGTACCTACGTCACTACTACGACAAATCTACTCCGGTTAAAATGTTGGTGGCGGAGAATGGAACCCAGTGGTATTTTCTATTTTCCAATCGGTGCTCATTGGATCGAGGAAATCGAGAAGAGAGAGAGAGAAGGAAGATGAAGAGAGAGAGAGAGAGAGAGAGAGAGAGAGAGAGAGAGAGAGAAAGAGAAGGAAGATGAAGAGAGAGAGAGAGAGAGAGAGGGAAGATGAAGAGAGAGAGACGAGAGAGTTGGCGTAGGGGTGGGGCAGCTTCTGCAATTCAAATTGTAAAATTTACAATCTCTTGAAGCTTATAGATATATATATATATATATATATATATATGTATATATAATATTATAATATATTATATTATATTGTTATTATATTATATTATTAAAATAATAAAAATTATTAATTAAATAATTAATTATATTTTTAGATTATTATTATTATTATTATTATTATTATTATTATATTCCTAAGCATATCATTTTTTGGGGCGTTACATGATGAGAGAGAGAGAGAGAAACGGTGAAGGAGAAGAGATCTGGTGCAATGTGGCTGAGGGTGGTGGATGCTAGTTCGCCAGTGGTCTGGTGCTGGTTTGCTGGAAGAAGGAATGATGAGGGTGAGCAGGGAGATGGTGGCACTATGGAGAACTTGCGAGAGACAAGGAGTCAGCGATGGAGATGGGAGTGCGGGAGAATGAGAAAGGGAGATGATATGTGAGTGGGGACGCTGGAGAGTGCCATAGAGGAAAGGTGACGATGAACAGTAGGAAAATATTCCCCCCATTTTCCATGTGCACCCAGACTCTCTTTTTATAGAGAGTCTAGCAATAATTGGCGCCTAAAAAAGTTACAACAGAAACATATTTTTCCCCATACACGCGTGGTTTTGTTTGGGAGAGAATATTTTTCCAACTGCCTAAACCCTAAACCCCATAGGCTTTTCCTTTTTTATTTGTTTCTTTTTGAATTTCTTTTTTCTTTGTTGGATGTACCCCCAAGGTTTTTGTTGCACCTATTGTTGTACCTGCTCATTTCCATGTATTCTTTTCATTTGAGCAGTATTGCTTTTCCCTCCTCCTTTTTTATTTTTGAACTTCTTATATATTTATTTTTGTTGTCCCATTTTTTTTTCTCCAAAGTAAAGTTCCAGGTTTTAAAAATAATACTTGATTCCTGGCAATAGAAGGATCCAGACTGAAAAAAAAAAAAAAAAATTGACTCAATAAAATACTCGATTTTAAAATCAAAAGAACCAGTTTAAAAATAAAAGACTCAATTAAAAAAATTTAAGAACTCAATTTAAAATTTAAAAACTCCATTCCAAAAATTTGAAAGACTCAGTTTAAAAATTCAAAGACTCAAAAAAAAAAAAAAAAAATTGAACGACTCAATCTAAAATTAAAAGACTCAACTCGAAAATTCCAAGACTTAATTTAAGATTAACAAGACCTTAATTAAAAACTCAATTTCCAAATTAAAAGACTCGATTTAAAAACTTAAAAGGAAATTATCTTAAAGATATCCTGAACTCATTTTTGAAAATAATCAGGACTCGATTTTAAAACAGGACTCCAATTTAAAATAAAACAGGACTCGATTTGAAACAAAATGGGACTTAATCGGATCCTCCCATTCTCGGGATGCAATGTCAATTCCAGTTACGCTGGGTTTTCTAAAAAATGGCCTGGTTAAAATTGGGGTGTCTACACTAGGCAGCATCTTAGATATTTTTATCCAGTGAGACTATTCTCTCGTTGGGATCTCACAACATACATTGTGATTATGAGTTTTTTGGTGGAATGCTTTTAGTTTTGCGATCCACTTGCTAATGAAAAGATATTTGGTGGATGTTGATTCTACGCTCGAGTGATCGATAATGAAGAGATATTTCATTTTTTCTTCATTTGATAGAATCAAAACCCCATTAGAGAGTGATGAAGATAATCTCACGAATGCATCCTCCAACATTGCCTTTGGAAAATTAGTCGACTGTTAAGGGATGCCTCTTCCCTATGATAGAGCGAAGCAAATAATGCTTTCATAGATTTTGTACCCTCCATATTATCAATCATGAGTGAAAGTAGAAGTGAGAATGAAAAAACAGAGAATTCTTGGAAGTGAACCTTTGTATCATGAAGAATCTATCATATGATCAGACTAAAGCAGATAGTTAGGGGGTTGCTTAATCATTTTGGAAAATAAGTGATAGTGGCGGATTGAACAATCATTTGACCAGGATCAACTCTTAAAATTTGTTTTATTATTATAGAAACTAAGTAGAGGGCCGCTAATATGAGCCACTAATATACTTTTTTTAGCTAATGAAACGATTAATGTGCCCCTTAAACACACTATTTGTTGCCTCGTGATTGTTGACATAAGGAAAAGATAGAATATTCCAAGTATGAAATGCCCAAGGAAGGAACGACATAACACTTTTTGATCGGTAAAAAATGAAGTCGTCATTTAGGACTACTTCTTTGTAAGTGTTACAGTTGTTAGGACCGGAGGAGCCCATGGGGAGGCTTGAACACCAACTTGAACACCAACTTGACCCAAAAACTTAAGCCTATTGGGTATTGGGCCCAACCATGTATATGAGCACCCATCATCCACTCTAATTTTCTAATGTGAGACAAGCTCACAAGTGGAATTCTCAACAATCTCTCCCTTACTTGTGAGTTCCAACTACTCTCCCTTGAATGGAAATCGTCTCCCTTATAGGAGCAAACACAATTCCCCAATAGTTATCAAGTGGGCTTTACCACTGGCGCCTTACATGCATTAGATTGCATTCCATGTGCCTCCGAACCAATCCTACCTCTCACGTCTTGAACCTATTCAGATCCATCCCCAGCCTAGATGATCCTTATTGGCTTCGATCACACACTTGGTCCTCCAACTGTTAGCACGTCAAGAGAATTAGCTTCCCGTCTTGACTTTTATGATGTCATTCATCCAGAGTTACGAACTATTGGTTTTGATACCACTTGTTAGGACTGGAGGAGCCCATGGGTGGGCTTGATACATATGGGTGAACACCAACTTGACTTAAAGGCTTAACTAAATAAAGTAGCCATAGGGGGGACATTGATTGTGCCATCCTTGTACAACTCATCAGACTGTGATGGTGATCATTTAACTAAGATAGTTGTCATAAAGAAGAGCTCATCTAGGTAAGGTGAATTACATGTCACCTAGTTAGTAAACTAACTATGTAGAATGATCTAGAGGAGGCGAAAGTCAAATACTGCAAACAAGGCACAAATTGCCTAATGGATGAACTCGCTTAACACCTAAGTAACAAAGAACATGGAGTCAATAGGCGAGAATGGTTGAATATGTCATTGGTTAAAGTTCACCCAAAATATTTAGTGATGATTGTTGCCTAATTCATCAGGCACAGGTCACCCATTAGTAAGCAATAAAGCGGATAAACATAGGGCAAACATATCAACTATAATAATTTGGGTCTTTAATGTTATGAATAGTCCCAATTTATGACAAGATTTTAAATGTTTTATAAAATTATTTTGTTATTGGGATTTATTATTTTTAATTTATTGTTACTGTAGAATTACTATAGGTTTGACCCTAAAAGTACATAAATACTTGCAATGATTATTGTAAGGGGTCCTCCAGTTCAACGCAACATATATATATATATATATATATATATATATATATATATATATCATGCAATAGTTCAACGCTAAATAGACTCCGATGTCTTTTATTCCTCTTATCTCTGTATATATTTTCCTTTTACTTTCTTCTCCCCTTAGTCTCTTTCTTCTCTGTCTCCTCACCTTTTCTAATATAAATATTTTCACCTCGCTCTTTCCCTTCTTCTACAACTTCTACGATTTTAATGATTTTTTCACTCTCCTTGCACTTTTGATGAGAGTTGGCATTATGAATTCATTCATAATCAGTCCAACATCTACTCATCTAAATTGACATTATTTCTTAAAAGGTGTTTAATCTTTGACCAAATATATCCATAGTTTTAAATTGAAAAATGGGAGCATTTAAATTGCCGAACCTTCTTAAAATTATTCTTAGATATGGGAAAATATCTTTAGGGTGAGTGATGCATATGTTAGACACACTACTGGTACATAATTGGAACACTATCTCCATTTACTTTGATTTTTGGAACCTAGACAGTCCTTGTGATGCGTATGTTAGACACAGTACTATTACACAATTGAAAAAATGCATATGTCAGAACACTACTATTACACAACTGAAAAAACTATCTCCCTTTACTTTGATATTTGGAACCCAAACAGTCCCTCTCTTTCTACAAAGCTTGGGTCACCTCAAATAATTAATGTTTTTGAGTTAATTGAAACTAGCAATGCAAATTCTATGATAGATTACTACACTACATGAAAGGTCAAGCCTACATGTCATTTCTTTCTACTAATATATAATTCAGTATGAAATTAACTTTGTGAGAGTGAAAGATCTTTAGAGATGGGTGGGCATTCTATGATTTGGTTCAAGCTTAACATATGAAGAATTTAATCTCTTATTTGTTTGTTATTTGTTTGTCAAGATTATCTTGAAGATTACCTATTGCTTTCCTAGAAGGTGGCGTCTCAAAATAAATTTATTAACAAGTCACGAATTCATTAAAAACGGGTTAAAGATTTAGATGGAATGCATAAACCTTACATATAAGCCATGCTCCACACAATTGTATATAACTCATCCTCCATCCCATACCCCTTCTTATCCTCTCTTAACATTAAAAGATGATGCTCTATGATATACAAGTCCTATACATATTTAAAAGTTTGAAATTTAAATCTTAATCTAAATTTGTATAAATTTTTAAAAAATAAGATACAAAAATATGTTAAATTTAATTTAAAACTTGTTTTCAAAGACAACCGAAATGATTTTAGTGGACAAATTAATTGGGCCCGATCATTGCTACTGGGCCGAAGCCGTTCACTAAGTTGAAATCGAGGCCCAAAATGGACGGAGGGTCCACGCCAATTGATCTCAAAGACAAAGCGGGCACAAATTTTCTAAGCTGGGCCAGGGCCCAGGAGACGTAGACATTTCGCTGGAGTTTGGGCCACCACATGTCAATGCTAATTTGCCTGAAACGGAAATTTGGGTTCTGGAATAATCAGATTTTGTCAAATTTCAAATATGTTTGGGCCACCAAAAGCTCTGGATTTCACACTGTTTTGTCAGAACATTTAATTCGTTCATACCCACCAACCATAACCAGCCAAAATGGGCCATCCAACTTTAAAAAGAAAAAAAAAAAACATTTGCGGCACAATAATAATAATAATAATAATAATACATAATGAAGATGTAAATTTTATTGAAAAATTCAAAGTAGCCATGTTGATGAAATAGTAGTTTTTTTTTTTTTTTGATAATCTAGAGACTCTAACCATCATCACGCCACTTTTGACACTATGATGCCCCACCAAAATTAGGGGTAAAAGTCACTTGCCTATTGACGCACTTCTGGTAATTCACTGAAATAAACTCTTAAGGGAGAATCGAACTCGTGACCTTAGGGTCACCAAAGTCACAAGTCGCTCTTACTACTTGCGCCAATCAAGCTGGCCATTGATGAAATAGTTGTTATTATCTACTCCAAGAGTAAAATATTGATTTAATTGAAAAATTAAATAAAATAGGTTGGCCTTATTCTTTGTTTCAGGCCTATGGAATTAGAGGATCTCTTATATAGATGATATAGTAACTAGTTGATCGAGTACAATTTTAATTGTTTTGTTTCAAAGTAAAGATATTCATAGGGACAATTTACCATATTGAGATATTCACAAATTATTATTGTTATTGGTCAAGACGGGAGAAAAGATTATATATCTATATAGAGTGTACACACTAAAGCCAACATGATTTTACCGTACATATGTATTTTACCTAAATTAAATAATTATAATTACTTTTTTTGCACATACAGTAAAATAATGTTAGTTTTGATGTATACACCCTATATACTTTACTAATTTCTCTACAACATACACTCACGAGTTAAGATTCAAGAAAATTCAAACAAGTCAATCTAATTGAGCAGCATGATAAGCAATAAATTAGTAAACCTTGAGTAATTAAGAGATTAATAGATATTATATGGGATCTTGACTCACAAGTTAATAAATTTTAGACAAAGATAAGCAATAAATTAGTAAACTTACCTTGAGTAATTAAGAGATTAATAGATATTATATGGGATCTTGACTTACAAGTTAATAAATTTTAGACAAACTAGCTTGATTGGACAAATTTAACAAGTTCAATATGACTAGTTAAGCACAAAGATCAATCAAAACAACTCAAATAACTATGAAAAAATGTGCTAAACTAATATATATAGTCCTTGTGTCTCACTAACAAATAATGTAATTGTAATAATGGAACCTCCTTTATTGGAGGGATAAACTTATGGTCCTAATGACTCTATAATTAGAGAACATTGCCCTAATTAATGAGGACAAAAAAGGGATAAATCTAAAAAATATTGTGACATACAATCCATTCTAGGTCCCTTTTATATGAAGCATTTAATTAAGTTTTGATGATGAATTAGGGATTGTTTGGTGTCATTTAATTTTTTAATTTCTGCTCTTTTTTTTTTTTCACAATAAAGCGAAGAAATATGTGATCATAGCACATTTATTTGTGTAGATGGTTTTCAATTTTTGTTATTAATTTTTAATTATTGAAGAAAAAAGCTAAAAATCTAGTTTATGACTGTTTGTGATATATAGTCCGTTGCTACAAAATTTTAATTCAAAATTCTCTTTTATAGATTAAATAATTTTTTATTCAATCTTGTAAATGAAAAATGAATAAATGGCTAGATTAATTTAAAGTACAATTAAAATAACAATGTCCATAGAATTAATTTCTATACATTTGAAAAATTAGTAAAGGTTATTCAAATATTAATAAAATTTTAAAATTTTGATGCATTTTCACTTTTCTTCAAGCACCCAAAAATGAGTTTAGAAACATAAAAATTTAATAAAATAATTGTAATTAGTTTTTATCAATTGAAATATTTTTAAAATTTATATTCCTCTGCATTTTATTATTTTAATAATTTCTAGTTGTTTTTTGTTGATTTAAGAACAAAAATGGTCGTGCTTTCAATTAGATTTTTAATTTTTTTTTTACTTCTGAGACTATTACTAAAAAAGTTGTCAATTTTTAGTTTCATCTCGATATTGTTCCACAAGGATACCAAACAATTCCTAACTTAAATGTTAGATAGCTATTCTCATAACTACCTCAAGCTTGGTCTTATTTTGCAAGTTAATTTTTAATATTGAAAATAAATTTAAAAAATTTTATTGCACAATTTATTATTATTATTATTATTATTATTATAACAACAACATAGATTCTTGAGTTAGGAAGTGAGGAAGTTTGAGTCAGTCAATTCAATTAAGTGAAATGGTAAGTCAATTAATAAGGTTAGTTTGAATGCTCAAGCAATTAACAAATACCACTTAGGATATCGATCTATAATTGGGGAAACAAGTCAACTTTATTGAATACCTACACTCTCAACTTGAGTAGTCAAGCCACTAACAAAATTGAAATCACATAAATGGGAAAATGCAAACAATTTCAACTTGAGCAGTTAAGCCACTAAAAAAAATTTTCACATAAATAACAATATAGAAAAATGCATTAGTTGCATATATATATATATATATATATATATATATATATATATATATATATATAGAGGTATGTCTCAATAACACACAATGTAAATATAGTAACTTTATGTTTGGTTAACATTTGAACTTGAATTTGTATTGAATTTGAATAAAATATAATACAAACTTGTATTTTAATTTGTCCAAATCTATTCAAATCCAAATTTAAGGTAACACATCATGAGGGTAAAATTCATAGCACCCTTTGAATTTTTTTCACTTTTTAAAAACTAGCAAAGAACTCTTAAGATTTAAATTTATTGAAAAAGTGAATATTTCATTATTCAACATTTCCATAGCGAGTCATTTGTTAAGTTCATATGAAAAATAAATAAATTTTACCCTTAATAAAATAATTTTTTTTTTTTACCTTTTCATTCCAATCATATGATAGGATAATGATATCAATTTAACATATTAAGTTGAGAAAATCTACCAATTAAGTAAAATATCATGAAAATCAAACAGTAAGTAGATTGGAGACTCTAATGGATTCTTGAATTGACCTGTTAGGTCGGTTTGCTTCCACCATTGCATTTGCAACAAAAAGCTCTATTATCATTTTTTCATAAAAATATATGAAATAATTAAGAATTATTTATAAATAAAAAATACTTATAATTGTAATACTAGCTACAAAATAATTGCTGGTCAATTTGGCAACCGACCTACTTTTCAAGGCAAGGTGACAACCTCAATAAAATGGAGAAAAATTTGTAAATCAGCCAACTTGAACAAACTAGCCAGCTGCAAGATCAATCAACTAATAATTTGAGTTGCTTCTTATTTTTTTTTTATCTATTTATTATTTACAATTTAAAGGACTAACATTCAATTTTATAATTTTAGTTTATGCAGTATGAAATTTAAAATTTTGGTTTATGATTTTTTCTAACAATAAGTTGATTGATTAGTTATTACATTCTAAAAAGACGAACCATATTATATTTGTTTTCAAGTTGTGTTTATTCATTTAGTTTGCATAAAAATTTTATATAAAAAATATTTTGGAACATTATAATTATGTAAATTTGTTTTTTTTGGTTTATTAGTATTATTCATTTATTTATTTTATATATATTTTTAAAAAAGTTTAGATAATAATATAAATTATATTATCATAGTTATGTCTACAGCTAGTTGTTTAGAC
Organism: Malania oleifera; assembly: GCF_029873635.1. Taxonomy (NCBI): domain Eukaryota; kingdom Viridiplantae; phylum Streptophyta; class Magnoliopsida; order Santalales; family Ximeniaceae; genus Malania; species Malania oleifera. Next base: position 40,420,884 of record NC_080417.1, read on the forward strand.
TGATCAACTTCAAAATTGATTAGATGTATGACTTATTTTTTGAATTTATCTTATTTCAATTGAATGAAAGGGACAACATGTTATTTTATACGAGTAAAAAAATTATTTTCGCACCTAAACTTAGCTTTTGACAAGCGGAAAGATCTTACTATCCATAAAATGAAGTTTAAAGACTATTTAATAATTTTAAAAAATTTAAGGCTTGGAGTTTCATATTAAAATATTTAAAGGGTGTCGTTGAGTATAGTAAGCTTTTTATGCAAATAAAATTTTAGATAGTTTGGCGTCAAGTGGGGCTATTGAAGGAATTACAGTGATGCAAGATTTATATAAATCATGATACACATTCTTTCTTCGTGTAATGTGTCAAGATCATATCCTTGAAACAGGATTACACAAGATAATTATAAAGCCATGTTTGAAACATGAAGTCAATTAAAGAATCCATGTCTGCACATTGGCAGGTGTGGGTAGAGGCAAAAGACCGTTATATGTTGCTGCTTATTTGGACTATTCAAGTCAACACATTGACTGAATTGATGATGAGTGGGTACGTAAGCTGCTCATTAGTCATTATATATATATATATATATATAGAGAGAGAGAGAGAGAGAGAGAGAGAGAGAGAATAAAGGGAAATTGTTTGATTAGTGGAAACGATGGAATTGGCTAGAGAAAGGTAGGCAAGGTTTTGAAGAATGTGAAAAGAATTGCAGACTGAGGTTGAGCATACCCATGATTAAACCCTACATTCGTATGTCTGTATATACACACAAGCATATACAAAATGAGTTGAGTGAAGTAGCTTGACCGCTACTCCAGCCTCTTAGAACATGCACCCCTTAATTGAACAGATCCCAAAGAAAAGAAAAGAAAAGAAAAATACATGGCTTCCAATGCTAGACGCCTCTGCATTTCATTTGGTATTGTTAATTATTACTATTAAAATAGTAATATTATCAGTAAGATTGTTGAGTACGCAGTGTGTACATGTGCGTCCCCTTTTCTTACAGTAAATGGTCAATGGTACTTTTGAATCCAAGTCCCCATCTCTGTATCTGGATTCTCAATCTCAGCACGCAAAGTAAGAATATATATATATGTATGGAATTAATTGTAGGCCCACAACAGTATTGCATATGTTAAAGGACTTGTACTTAAATTCTAGTTATTCAATCTACCCGATCTTTCCAATATTATTTCTTAATTAATTATTTTTAAAAACATCTCATAACCATTCTCCTTCTAACATTAAAATCTTAAATCTCAAAAAAAAAAAATGTAGACTATAACCTACTTTTGGGGGCTTTTGTTTCCCCCATTTTAGTGTTATTTTAATAAAAATTATTTAAAATTAGCTTGGACTAAACTTCCTTTCTCAAATTGATGCGTTTGAAAAAAACGATGGATGAACCAGCGTTTATTAAACCAAAAATACTGACTTATAAAGAGCTTTTTAATTGGTCATCCCTCAACACCAGAGTCTTCCTCCTTGCCTCCACTACATCTGGTGCTGCCTCCCTTAACACTCCCCTCCCTGAATCCATTGTTGACACACTCCTCCACTACGCCGCCGCTTCCAATGCCATCGACTGCATGTCCTCTGCCGAGCTTAGCTCCATCATCATAATCCTTCACAGTTGCACGACCCCCTGTGTCACGCCCCGAACCCAGTAATGGGACCCGAGGGTGAATAAGTAACCTAATCTTATCCCTGTATCATACAAATCACCAATGACACAGTACAATGAATGAGGGTCCTTCCCCGTGAGGTTTCCAGGCACCCTATACATATTCACATATACCACGGAAACACAACGGAAGATAAGTCTTTCTATATATGTATAATATCATACCCGAGTCTATACAAAGGAATCTAACTCCACAAAATACAACACAAATTCGGGTGGCAGTCAAAACCACCAAAAGACCCCCCAACACAAGCTTAGGACTTACCCAGGTACTTCCCACAGTACACCGACCACTATGCTCCTACACCAAGAAGCTAGCTTCGATTACCCGAAAGACCTGAAAAATATGTACGTACAGCAGGGGTGAGACACCTCTCAGAAAGGGCAGATACAGGTTATATCGGTGTGTGACATTTGAATGTTATCAGGATAGCAAAACATACACAGTTAAATGCAATTTCTAGCACTTCCACAAATAGTTTCAAAATAGTGCATACATGCACACATACATGATCAAGTAACCCGATGTTGTCACACCCTTCGGCAAGAAGCTAGCCTGCAATACCTGGCGTTGGCCCATAGCCAGCCTGCGATACATGGCGTCCCTAGCACATGGTAAACCCCAGGCTCCCATGGTATCATACCGGTACAAACTGGTGGATCCAAACCCTTCAGTGATCAGCCAATAAGGCTCACGCCCTCGGATATAGAGCCAGACACTCTTTCAGTACCTGGAACAACTTGGAACCCAGTTCCTATTGCATTTCATCAAAACACAACCATGCATGCTCATATAACAAAACAAACCATACCCATTTGGTAATCTATAAATCATGATTTTCCAAGCGTATATAGTTTAATAAAGTCAAGGCACGACCATCCCTATTACAATACATAACACAGAATACCAAAAGTTTTCCAACAAAACCAGGGATTGCAGCCCAGTACCCCCTTTTTTTCAAAAACTGTTACATGAAAAACCCACAATTTTACCTATTAGATTTCCCCAAATGAGTAACCAAAACACTCACAGGACCGTGAACCACAGTTCTACCGAGTCCGATTTCAAAAACAACTGACATAAACTAAATCCCCTTACCTTTTATTGAATGACAAATCCCAAACTCCAAGGCCCCTAAACTGCGAACCGAGTTCCAAAACCTACAACCCACAGTGCAAAACTCGCTTACAACTCTATTACCTACAAGACTACCGAATAAGCATTGAAATCCGAGCCTTACCTCTATTTTGGGCCAAAACCTGAGAATGCCCGAAACAAAAATCTGATCTGTAGAACTTGTAGAGAATCCTTCCTTGATCCTCGTGGTAATGTCGGATCTACGATTCCCGCTACATACGACGAAGAAATCTAGTGAGATAGAGAGTAGGTTGAGTTTCTAGAGAGATAGAGAGAGAATTTGAGTTTTCTTAACTGAGAAGTAATGAAAATATCTATTTATAACCCTTATTTTAATTAATTAATTTCTTATATCACGGTTTTGGTTCTTACAACCTCCCCTCCTTACTCCTCAAAATTTGCTATCTCTTATTCATAAACTCATTCATGAAATCAATTATACACTCGACTTTTGGAAGAAAATCAGCAACTACTATAATGCAGCCCCGTCACAGCGTATGCATACCCTCACTTATGGCAGAGGAATACCGTGGTTACAAATATAAATTGTCTCAGGAGTTCACAAATACACACACTCCTCAAGACCAACCACCTATTCCAATACAAAGTAGGGTAATGTACATAACTCAGAACAACTATGGATACTTTCAGCGTATTTATGCTTCCAATTCCCAAGAAGCTTCCTCAACCTCGTGATTCTTCCACAATACCTTTGCCAAAGATATGTCCTTGATATGTAGCTTATGAACTTTGTGGTCCAGAATCTAAAAAGGTATCTCCTCATATGCTAAAGTATCCCCAATCTCCACATTCTCGTAGCTAATAACATGTGAAGGATCCAAAATATACCTCCTCGACATGGATACGTGAAACACATCGTGGACCCTCGAGAGTGCTGGGGGGTAGTGCAATCCTGTAGACTATTAGACCCACTCGCTTAAAAACCTCGAATGGTCCGATGTACCTCGGACTCAGCTTACCCTTCTTCCCAAATCTCATCACCCCTTTCATCAGAGCGATCCTAAAAAATACCTTACCCCCCACCTCAAACTCCAACTCACGGAGACAAACATCTGCTTAGCTCTTTTGCTGACTCTGAGCTGATTTAATCATTTCTCATATCAAACCTACCTTCTCAGATGCCTTCTACACAAGTTCAGGTCCTAACACCTGACGTTCACCAACCTCACTCCAATACAGAGGAGATGGATACCTTCGACCATACAGAGCCTCGGACGGTGCCATCCCGATACTAGTTTGGAAGCTGTTGTTATAAGAGAACTCTACTAGTGGCATAAACTGTATCTATCTACCATCGAAATCTAACACACAAGCCCGCAACATATCCTCCAAGATCTGTATCGTCCTCTCCGACTATTCACCAGTATGGGGGTGGAACGCTGTACTAAAAGTAAGCTTCGTCCCCAATGTTTCCTGCAAGCTCGTCTAGAATCAAGAAGTAAACCTTGGGTCTCAATCTGATACAACAAACACCGGTACGCCGTGCATTCTAACTATCATATGCACATACATGTCTGCTAGCCTTTTCAAAGGGTAGCTAACCTTCATTGCTAAGAAGTGAGTAGATTTCGTCAACCTATCCACGATCACCCAAATAGCATTATGCCCATGAAGTGCTGGCGGCAATTCGATTATAAAATCCATGAAAATATGCTCCCATTTCCACATCAGAATAGCTAAGGGCTGTAACGGCCCTGCCAGCTTTTGATGTTTAGCTTTCACCTGCTGACACGTCAGACACTACTCCATGAACTGAGCAATCTGCCTTCTTATACCACTCCACTAGAAGGTCTCGTGCAAGTCCCGATACATCTTTGTACTACTTGGATGTACCGTATACAAAGAGCGATGTGCTTCCTCCAGAATCATCCTTCTGATCTCATCGTCGTTTGGGACACATAGCCTGGTCCCAAACCTTAACACACCTCCCTCAGAGATGTTAAAGTCTGCAGCCAACCCCTGCTGCACTTTCTCCACAATATCAGCTAACTTGACATCACTAGCCTGTGCGACCTTAATACAGTTAAACAAAGTCGGCTGGATCACCAAGCTAGCAATAAAAGCCTGATGGTCACCGACCACCAACTCTATATCCGAGCTCTCCAGATCCCATTTTATGTGATGCTGAGCTACAATTGTAGAGACTGTAGCACGTTCCGACTTCCGACTCAACGCATCGGCTACCACATTAGCTTTTCCCAAGTGATAGCTGATGGTGCAATCGTAGTCCTTGATTAGTTCAAGTCACCATCTCTGCCTCATATTCAACTCCTTCTGCGTGAAAAAGTACTTGAGGCTCTTTTGATCAGTGAAAATCTCGCATTCCACACCATATAAATAGTGTCACCAGATCTTCAGTGCATAAACAACAGCAGCTAGTTCCAGATCATACGTAGGGTAATTCTTCTCATAATCCTTCAGTTGCCGAGAAGCATACACTATCACCTTACCCTGCTGCATAAGAACACAACCCAAACCTTTTAGAGACGCGTCGCTACAAATCACAAAACTGCCATCACCAGAAGAAATGGTTAACACTGGAGCAGCAACTAGCCGATGTTTCAACTCCTGAAAACACTACTCACAATCAATAGTCCATTCAAACTTTACCCCCTTCCTAGTCAATTGAGTCAGAGGCCCAGACAACTTAGAAAACCCTTCCACGAACCGACCATAATAACCCACCAGTCCTAGAAAACTCCAAACCTCTTGCACACTCTTCGACCTCGCCCAGTTGACCGCAGCTTCAATCTTGTTAGGAGCAACTGATATACCATCACCAGTCACTACATGGCCTAAGAATGCCACCAGATTCAACCAGAATTCACACGTCTTTAGTTTAACATACATCTTCTTCTCTCGCAGAATCTATAATACTAACCTCAGATGGTTCTCATGCTATTCCATACTCCATGAGTATACTAGAATATCATCAATAAACAACACCACAAACTGGTCCTGGTACTCATGGAAAACCCTATTCATAATATCCATGAACACTTCTGGAGCATTCGTTAACCCAAACGACATGACTAGAAACTCGTAGTGGCCGTATCTGGTACAAAAATCAGTCTTCGCTACATGCTCAGATCTGACCCTCACCTAATGATATCCTGATTGTAGGTCAATTTTGAAAAGACCTACGTACCCTACAGCTAGTCAAAGTGATCATCAATACGAGGCAACAGGTAGCGATTCTTCACAGTTATCTTGTTAATCTCATGGTAATCAATGCATATACGCATCGACCCGTCCTTTTTCTTCACAAACAGTACTGGAGCTCCCCAGGGCGAAACACTAGGTTGAATAAAACCCCTGTCTAATAATTCCTGTAACTGCTCATTCAACTCCTGAAGTTCAGCTAGAGCCATTTGGTATGGAGCTTTAGATATTGGTGCCTTTCTAGGCAGCAATTCCCTCCCGAACTCCACCTCACGATCCGGAGGTAAATCGGCTAAATCATCTGAAAACACATCCGGGAACTTACTGACTACCTGAATATCCTCGAGTGTTAACTCATCCCGCGGCAGTTCCTTCACATAATCTAGGTACCCCTGATATCCATCCAAGAGTAACCTTCTCACCTACAATGCTGATAGAATCTGTGACATCGAACGTACACACGATTCCACAAACTCGTACTCCTGCTCCCTAGGAGGTCTGAACACTACCACCTTCCTATGATAGTCAATCATAGCATAACTGGAGAATAACCAATTCATTCCTAATATGACATCAAACACTAACATTTCATATACTACAAGGTTTGCTGGTAGCAACTTCCCCTGGATTACCACTGGGCAGTCCTCCAATATCCTCCTATAGAATGATATACTCCCAGATGGTGTGACTACAGACAATTCCTCTTCCATGACTTGAGTTTCCACCCCACACAGTTTCAAAAAATTAATAGATATAATGGAGAGGGTCGCACTCGAATCAAATAAAACCACATATCTATTTAAAAGCAACATCATAGTACCTGTCACTACATTCCCCACATGCTTAGCATTCGTTGGAGTAAGCGAGTACACTCTTGCTGGAGTTGTATTTTTCTGGTGGGTTCCCCGAGACACCTCATTACTCCCCCGATTCTGACTCGAAGAAGGTGTACCCCTCTTTGGTGCGTGACAATTCCGAGCCATGTGACCTTACTGACTATAGTTGTAGTAGTTACCCCCAAACGGCCGGCACTCACCGCTATGCCATCTGCGGCACCTTATACAACGATCACCCGCCTAGCTCATTTGAGAACCCTGATGCTCAGTATTCTGTCGGTAACCCAAGCCCCTATTCCTCTTCTTCCACGACCATGATCCCTAACGAGATCCAAACTGAAAACTAGAAGGTACTGGCCTCTTCCTTGGCTCTTGATCCACCTTATCCTCTCGGATACTAGTCTCAATCACAGTGGCTTTATCCACCAAAATCAAAAACTCACAGATCTGAAGCATACCCACTAATCTGTGGACGTCCTTCCTCAAGCTCTTCTTGAACCTCTAAGTTTTATCATACTCGTTCGAGATCAAACACGGCGCGAACTGGGATAGCTCTACATACCGAGAAGTATACCCCTACACCATTATATTTCCCTAAGTCAGCGCAAGAAAAATCATCTGCCTTAGCGTCATGTGTGGAAGCTGGGAAGTATTTGTCAAAGAACACCTCCATAAAATGGCTCCATGTCATCTCCACAGGACTAACCCTCTACTTCCCCAGCAGGCTCGCAGTAGTCCACCAACGCCTTGCCTCCCTTGACAACTAGAAGGTAGCATAGAGGACTCCCTGCTTGTTCGTGTAGTGTAGGACCTCCAAAATCCTCTCAATAGTCTCAACCCAGTCCTCTGCTATCATCGAGTCGGGTCCTCTTGACAACGTCAGAGGATGCATGTGACGACCTGCTTAAGTTCCATATATTTTTTTCTATAATATAATACAATATCACAAAACTCAGCAGATCATAATCCACCTGGACTCGTGGGTACCAAGGATACATCAGAAACACAATGCAGAAGCCTAAGTAGTAGGAAAACATAAAATCATATACATAAATACAAAATCAACCATCACAATACTAGAGCTACTACATCCACTGTATTTATATACACACAGTACACAACCCAGAAGATATTTTAGGGCCATCCCACAAAATACATCTGACCCTATCAGAACACTTACCTTTTTGGAAGGGCAGATCGATAGTACTAGATCAGCGGGGCTTTACCCGCTCTCCTATCAGGGGCTCCTAAAATGTTTATAAAATTTTGGGGTGAGACACCTTTCAGTTAGGGAAATAAACTAACACCAGTGTATGGCAACATGAGCATTTCTGTGATATACATATAATCATAAACATAACCAGTAAAACTGTACATATATCATTTTTGGGAAAACATGTATAATCAAACATGGTAGAACATAATGGTTTCCATAACATAATTCATCTTATATAAATATAATACGAAAACAATCCTGGTAGGTTAGCTGGCTATTGTCATGTATTACCCCCACATGACTGGGTTGTATGGTCCGAAGGCGAGACCTGACAATGGTTGGCCGACCACTACCAAGTCAAAAGTACAGTTTGTAAGTTTGACGGGTCTGCCAGACCTGGTCCATACACCAGGGGTGCTCATAGACTTCTTAAAAACCACATCGACCATCAAATCTCACACCACTCCGTACAGCGACGTTAACACAAATATCATGATCATGATGACCATGGACACATAGCAACGGTACCGTGCAAGTGCTAGCCTAAACCAAGCCAACCAGGTTCTGATATCATATAACATATACTGAAACTATGATACATAGATATTTCATATCATTGATTATCAAATCAATCATATCATTTTGCATATATACGTATATCATGAAAATCATCGGCTCGTACGTCGGTATTTCACATTTTACCATAGCTTGACCCATATGCCAGCAAATCATATTCATAACTCAACCCGTATGCTAGCAAATCACATTTATAGCTTGGCCCGTACGCTGGAAAATCATATACATAGCACGACCCATACGCCGATAAATCATATCCATAGCTCAGCCCGTACGCTGACAAATATATCAAAATTTCAACCTGTATGCCGGTTTTCCATTGTAAAAATCTGTATCATTAACACATTCCCAGAAAATAGTTTTTCATTACAATTTATACTCATGCTACACTAAACAGGTTTTTCGTATATTTAACATACCATCATTTTCAACTGTATTCCCCAAATATAAAACATATATATAAATATATTTATTTTCCTGAAATCAAATGCTATAACAATATACATATTTTTCATAAATTACTAGCATAGTTTATCTCCTTACCTGTGTCCTGAAAAGCCCCTAAATTAAACACTCCTGCACTCACAGGGTTTCCTGTTCAACACCCTGAAAACGATATTTCCCAGAACTAAAGTTCAATATTTCTACACGTATTACACTTTCTATAATTGTCAAATAGGCAAATACTAAGTAGAAAGCCTTACCCTGGATTTGGGATGGTTTCCAACTTAGCCCCACCGACGATCCGCTCCGGCAGACTTGTAGAGAACTTTCCAAAGAGCGTCGTGGTGGCTTCAGATCGTTGAATCGGTAGAAAATCGGCCCGAGATCTTAAAAAGAAGGGTAGGGAACCGAAGGATGAGAGAGAGAGAGAGAGAGAGAGAGAGAGAGAGAGAGAGAGAGAGAGAGAGAGAGGTTTTGCGCAAGAAAATGAACTGAAAAATCACGCTTAACCCTATTTATACTGCGAGATTCGTTGACGAGCCACACCTAGTTTTACATAAAGTATTTGTCATCATCAAAAAGGGGGAGAATGTTGACCTTATAAGTCACACCTAGTTTTGATAATGACAAATACTCTTGGTATTTGATGACTTTCGAGTTTGTGTGTAAGTATATAATTAGCAAATCAACTAATGGCACATGAAGGCTCAAAGTCTAAAGACCCTGAAGACTTCTTTAATTGTTGTAATATATATTTCATTTCACTGGGTCTGTAATATTAACTAGGTATATCGGTCTGTAATAATCTCTGCATGTCATGCATGTAGGTGTGTAAGCACAAAAATGCCATAGACTAACCATAAAGACCGAATGACCTTAGGGCACCCTTCGGTCGACTTTTGCCAAGTTTTTTTGGTGTACTTGAAAAGACCTTAGGTCCATACACAAAATGCACAAAATAGTCCCCATATCATTTAACATATCATGGGAATTAATCAAAGTGAAAATGAACTTTACAGGCATAAAATGTGTGAGGTCGGGTGACCAAACCCCAAGTGAACAAATCACCTCGGGCGCCCGAACTGTTGAGAAGTCAACGGTTTGACCCATCTTCAGGCAACCAAACCTATGTTGTATAAAGTGGCTCGGGCGACCGAATCGGTCAACATGTTGACTTGGTCTGAGGGCACCCGAACCTTTTTTGAATGTACATTCCTCAGGCACCCGAATGCCTGTCAGGGCACTTTTCAACTACTCGGGCGATTGACAGTTTATGTTCAAAAAGAGGCTCGGGCGACTGAATTTGCTGGTTTGGTTAATTGAACTCAGCTTCGAGCACCCGAACAGCAAACAGAGAGTTTCTGTCTTTGGTTCTTCCCACCAAGCCCAGACTTGGGCACCCGAACCTTCAAGGGTGTCTTTTCTAACTGAGCCTGTTTGGGCGACCGAACCAAGGTTCAGCCACCCGAACCTCGGTGGGTTAAAAATATTTTAATCGAGGTAAATTTGGGTTAAGTTGGGTTAATCATGTTTAAACTATTTGAAACTTTTCTAAGAATACCCATTAGGTCCCAAACGATTATATTTTTAACCTTGTCTATAAATATGGGTTCATTTGCCAGGATTAGTAAGAGATTAGCATAAAATCATTAACAAAATCCTCTCTACTTCAAAATCCTATTCTTGCCCAAATACTCTCAAATTTCTATTCCCTTGATACATTTTAGTGTTGTGAGAGTATATTGGTTGTGCTAGTATTGCTAATACTCCAGTGTGCTTGTGTGATTGAGATATTATTTTTGGGGAGTTTAGCTTAGGTTTATCCCATAGATTTTCATACTATTAATCTTGTATTAAGATAAACTAGCAAGCTTAGGATATTTGCATTGTTATTGCAAGTTTCCTATGATTTTGATTTTGTTGTGCAAAAATATTTTCTACAAGTTATAATAGTTTTCCAACTACTCTTGAGCTCATTACATTGAAGGAAAATATTTTGAGTTAGTTTGATTGTTTGACTAGCATCTTTGAAACCCTGATTTGCTATTAAGATTTGATATAAATTATTTCAAAGATATAGCTTGTCTTAGAACACTCTTAAGCATACTTGTTATCATATCTAATTGAGTATTGCTTGCACAAAGATACACATAACTGAGCTTACATTTACCTACATTGTTGATGTGCATTTGATTGATTAAGTATACTGTGCATATTTGGGTACACATCTGCTTTACATGAAAGCATAATCACTGTACCATTTCGTTGTATTTCAAATACTGTTGTATTTCCAGGAACAGGTTTGAAAAGGGAGACTAGCCCTTTGAAATAGTCCCGGATTGGCTTAGACCTAGTTAGGAAAGTTAGGTGCGCCATCCTGGTAAAGCGTGTTGGTTGAGGTCAGCCCCTTAATTGACCTGGTTAAGGTTGAGGTTAGCCCTATGGTAATTGACCTGGTTGTATTAGGTGTCGCTCCACCCGTTAAGTGAGCATTAGTAGAATCCTTAGGCTTGCGAGCTAAAGGCGGGGACGTAGGCATAGTTAGCCGAACCCTGATAACATATCGTGTGTCTGTTTATATTTCCACACTTTATATTTACCACACGTGTATGTTATTGTATGAATGATGCACATGATTCAAATTCTGCATATTATACTTATTTGTGCATTTGGGTAGATAGACCTAGGTTGTGAATGTACTATTGCTAAAATAGTTTAACCTAGGAGAAAAGGTTTTAAATTCCAATTCACCCCCCCCTCTTGTGAATACACCAAAGCTAACAAATTCGCTCTGAATATGAGCCACATCCCCAACAATATCCACCTTGGCGAATATTCACCACCTTGGAAATCTGAAAGCATAACCACTCCCTCACCTGAGCCTATAGATTGAGTCCGTATTCCATTTAATACTTGGAGACCTAAACCAAGTCCAAGTCACGCTTGAACTTGACCGTGGTAATAAGAACTCCACCTAACTGAACACTCAGCTCATTGAATGATCCTTTAAACCACAATGCTACCTTGACAGCCTTTGCCTTTGCTAAAAACTCTGATCGAGTTGTAACCATCACATCTTGAGACTGTATCTTGGACTTCCAACACTTAGGCCTTCCCATAACATACACTGTTGTAAGCCTCCTGTCTTTCAAGTTCCTTGTGTAGTCTCCATCTACGAACCTCACAATTGACGGAACCCTCTGTTGCCCGCCAAAGTACCCAACTACACTAGCATAGGAAACCTTTGACATGACCCAAACATCACCATTCATCCTGGAGTACTGATCGATAGATTGTTTACTTAGATTCTCCAATGGTGTACTCGTGATCGGTTTAACATCAACCATGCTAAACCTCACCAACACCTGATCCCCAAAACCACCCTAAGATAACCACAATCTCAATATAGTTTTATCCATACAACTGCCCTGAGATAACACCAATCTTCCTGCAGATTCAAAGTTACCCTGAGATAATCTCAATCTCCTTGTAAATTTAACCTTGCAAATCTCCAACCCAAGAACACTCTTGGAAGCACCCAAAACCTTCTTGTCAACTTCCTTTCTCAATAGAGTCCCCAAATGATTTACCTCAATCGAAACCTTTCCTATAATCGGCATGTCACTCACATAAAACCACAAAATTATTGCTCACTTGCATCCTATCTCCCTTTACCCCTCTAGAAGCACCCTTAACCTCCTTATCTGATTCTTATACAATACCTTCATCTCCTCCACTATGGCAACTATCCACCTAACCCTCACCTGGCCATGCACTACCTCCTGAATGGTAATAGGATCCTTCCTGGTAGTAATGGTTGCATAAGACATCAGATCACACCTAGATGGTGGCATGATAGTGCCTCTAAGCTCATTGTGATCCTTCCAGTCTCCCAAGTTTGAACTCCCTACATTATGACAAACATCATCCCTACTCTGAGTTTGAAAATTCACCTGCATCACAATCTCCTTTTTGCTCCAGTTTATCCTCTGATACTGCAAGTATCCTAAGTTATAACTTCCTACACTTTTACCCCGAGTCTTCAACTCCACCTGCTCAATATGCTCATTGTTGCTACTACAGCTTTCTAGTACCCATTTCTCTTCATCTATATGAGTACGCTGTCACATGACTTTAACACCTAAAGCTATGTCTCCACTAATTGCCACCTTGTTTGTCATTGGATCACCCAACTTGAACCCATATTTCTTATATACCAAAAAGATGCACTATTTAGACTATCGTGATGTCCCAGACTCGCCAAACCACTCTGGCAAGTGTGGCTGTGAATGGGGAAAAATGAAAGTGTGATTTTGAAAAAGTGGTTTTTCATGGAAAAATAATGTGTAATGGAGTCACCACTAACCTTTTGGAGTGCAGTTAGAACACTTGATTGCTACCCAGTTAGGGGTAGAATTGGTCTGCGTCACCAAAGTTGGGCTCGAGAGCATGATTATGTGAAGGGAAGATATTAGCACCCCCTACGCGCCCGTTCTTACGAACGATACCATATTAATAAAAAATTATCCCAAAATAAATATAATAAGCCTTTCAAAATTACTCCCTTCCAAAAATCAATGAAAATGCACAAAACAGATACTATATAGGTATTTCCTCAGAATCGAGCAATCCAATACTCTAAAGAGTCCATGCTATTTGTTGCAATCATTGAGATGGAAAATCAAGAAAATAGTTTACGAAAATACTCCCCCGGACTTTTGAAATCTTTATAAGATTTTATAAGTATGAAAAATAATATTCCGAGAGGTTTTTTTGGAATCTGTTCGAGATGGAAACGATTTTTTTTTGTGATTTTTGTGATTTTTTAATATTTTTCCCGAACCTCAAAATAGCACAAATAAAATTAAGACAAAAACCATGGAAGTCAAAGTTGGAAAATATTTTTTGAATTTTCTAAAATTTTTGTTATTTTTTTGACATTTTTTTTTGTGGATTTTCTAAACATATAAATGAGACTAAATAAATAAAATGAAGAAAATCAGTGCCAACCGGTTTGGGAGGGGTGAACAAGTCAAACATTAACCGGCCTGGGAGAAAACCAGTTTAAGGTCTTGCTTATGAGAGGGGTCTTCTTGTGTGAAGAAAATATTATGGAAACTATGGATTTGCTTGGGCATTTCATGGTGGAGAGGGCTAGAGTTGATATTTTTCAGTTCTACGGGTGCAAAAACCACTTTATGAACTAGCGTTTTTATTGATGTTCGTTCAACTTGAACATACACGGTGGAAGCACGCAATCAATCACAAAATAATCAACAACCACTAATACAATCAATCAATGATGAAATATACTCAAGAAGCAATCAAACAATAACAAGAGGAATAAAAAATCCTATTAGAACACACAAAATTTACATAGTTCGGAAATAGCCTACAAACACAGGAGTAGCAACCTTGGTTTTACTATGATCAATGTCAAAGTTACAATATTGGGTTACAATATTATTTAAGTTTGAACCCAATGCCTATAGAAGAGTTCTAATAAACCTAAACTATATCTATAGTTATTTGCCGGAGGAAAATCCTCCAAATAAGCTGAATCTACAAGCCCCTAAATTTAAATTACGTAATATGCGCTGGCAGTAACCATCGATGGTTTAGCTAAACTGTCGACAGTTTGGTGCTGAAAAAATAACCTCCTATGTACTCCCTGAAACTGTTGACGATTAGAGCCCAATCCATTGACAGTTTGCCCTCAGTGTGATAGACTCTTCTCATGCAATTGTCTCTTGCTTCACGTTACTTTCTCTGATACATGTGATCCACCTTGAATATAAGCCAAATCCCCAACAATCTCCACCTTGGCGAATATTCACAACCTTGGAAATCTGGAAGCATAACCACTTCTCCACCTAGGACTATAGATTGGGTCTGTCTCCCCTTTAATACTTGGAGACGTAAACCAAATCCAAGTCATGCTTGAACTTGACCATGGTACTAGGAACTCCACCTAACTAAACACTCAGCTCCTTGAACGATCATCTGAACCACAATGCTACCTTGGTAGCCTCAACCTCTACTAAAAACTCTAATCCAGTTGTAACCATCACACCCTAAGACTATATCTTGGACTTCCAACACTTAGGCCTTCCCAAAATATACCCTATTGTAAGCCTCTTGTCTTTAAAGTCCCTTGTGTAGTCTCCATCTGCGAACCTCACAACTAAAGAAACCCTCTGTTGCCTGCCGAAGTACCAAACTACATTGGAATAGGAAACCTTTGACACGACCCGAACATTACCATTCATTCTCGAGTACTGAGCGATAGATTGTTTACTTAGATTCGCCAATGGTGTACCGGTGATTGGTTTAACATCAACCATACTAAATCTCACCAACACCTGATCCCCAAAATCACCCTAAGATAACCACAATCTCAATGTAGTTTTGTCCATACAACCGCCTTGAGATAACACCAATCTCCTCGCAGCTTCAAAGTTACCCGGAGATAATCTTAATCTCCCTGTAACTTTAACCTTACAAATAATCAATCCAAGAATACTCTTGGCAGCATCCAAAACCTTCCTATAAACTTCCTTTCTCAACAGAGTCCTTGACTAATTTACCTCAGTCGGAACCTTTCCAACAATCGGCATATCACTCACATAAAACCACAAAATTATTGCTCACTTGCATCCTATCTCCCTCT
This sequence comes from Malania oleifera, assembly GCF_029873635.1. NCBI lineage: Eukaryota > Viridiplantae > Streptophyta > Magnoliopsida > Santalales > Ximeniaceae > Malania > Malania oleifera. Next base: position 40,436,638 of record NC_080417.1, read on the forward strand.
ACCCCTCCAGAAGCACCACTAACCTCCATATTTGATTCTTATACAATACCTCAATCTCCTCCATTATAGCACCTATCCATCTACCTTTCTCCTGGCTGTGCACTGCCTCCTAAATGGTAGTAGGATCCTTTCTGGTAGTAATGGTTGCATAAGACATTAGATTACACCTAGATGGTGGCATGATGGTGCCTTAGAGTTCATTGAGATCCTTTCGGTCTCTTAAGTTTGAACTCCCTACATCATGACCAACGTCATCCCTACTCTGAGTTTGAAACCCCACTTGTATCACAATCTCCTTTTTATACTCCAATTTATCCTGTGATACTGCAGCTATCCTAAGTTAGAACTTCCAACACTTCTACCCCGAGTCTCCAACTCCCTGCTCAACATGCTCATTGCTGCTATTGTAGCTTTCTAGCACCCATTTCTCTTCATCTATCTGAGTACACTGTATCATGACTTTAACACTTAAATTCATGTCTCCACCAATTGCCACCTAGTTTGTCATTGGATCACCCAGCTTGAACCCATCTTTCTTATATAACAGAAAGATGCACTACCCGAACAACACACCAAGCCTAGATCCCACCTCACCAGAAACATGCATAGCTAAACCTAAAAATTCTATCGCATAACCAGTCCAAGCCTCTCCTACAACTCTCCCATTTAGTGATACCTTTGGCAATCGATTAATTAAGAAACATGCCATACTCACTGACTTCACCAAGAAGTCCTTGCAAGCCCTGCGTACACCATGCCTTGCTTATAAAACTCCTTAACTACCAGCGTACTCAGAACCAATATCTGACTTGAGGAACTCTCTCTTAGTTTGGTACTCCACCTCAACCACAAGTTACACTTGGAAAACAATTCCAACTTATGCCGCATGAGATACCCCAAGACCTTTCATGATAACCTCACGACATATCCACGTCCAACCTATGATGCTGCCCTCACCGGTCCCCAAACATCAACATCAATGTAGTTAAGATTACCCCCCATTTTGTGTGTGGTTACATTATACAAAATAGTATTTCTTGACTTAGAACTCTCAGCTGTAGCTCCATCTATAACTGTGTTACCCTATAGTTCATAAATATTCCCTGCTATCCTCCATCCCTTCATCACCATCAATACGCCATCACTGACCATCATCGTCCCTCCTTTGGACTTGTAACTATACCTGCCACAATTCAAAACACCCAATGATATCACGTTCTTTCATAGATCGGGCATATGCCTTACCCCAAAATATGTCCTTACCACACTATCATACATCTTGATCCTGATATCCCACATTCCAATAAATTTGCAAACCACACCGTTTCCCATTAAATGGAACCAGGAATCCCCAATCTGTAAGTTGTGAACTAGGCTATGTTGGCCGTCATGTGAAAAGAACAACTCGAGTCTAGGATCCAAGAACCCATGATGCATTTTGAACATGATAAACAGTAAGTATTGTTGGCCTTACAAGGCTTAAAATCTTCTTATCTTGTTTTGATGCTAACAAACAAGTGGAATTTAACATATTTGTGTGAGTAATGTTGTTTCAGGGCTCATATATGAGAAAGTAAGGTTAAAGTGCCCACAAGGATCAAATATGATGAAAGCAAGGTCAAAGTGTTTAAGAGGATCAAATGAAGCTTAAAAGAGTCCAAGCATGGATTTGAAGATGATATATTAAACCTTGAAGAATATGAAGACATGAATGGGTTGTTGAAAGCCAAGGTTTAATATTAAAGTTCAAAGAGCCAAAGAAAAAGCAAAGTGAGAAAGCTCAAAGAATATGAAAGCTTGAAGCTTGAAGAAACAAAACATGAAGACTCAAGAACCTAGAATGAGAAGAGTTTTAGAATTTTTCATGTAAGTACTTTAAATGTTTAAAATATTGTTTGCAATATTTTGAAGCTCTTAGGTTAACTTCTTGGACCTAAATACTTTTTAAAATATCTGTAAAATAATTTTATAAAGTCAAAAATTATTTTAAAAGGGTTAGAATCATTTTTGGAATAAAAAGCACCAAAAAGGGTTTTTCTGTTTGCTGTCAATTTTGATACAGCCGTATTCAGGTATATTTTTCACTATCAAAACTTCATTATTTTAAAAATTTATGAACATGACATTTTAAGGATTTTCTCTTAGTTTTCTTTTGACACCAAGAACACCTAATTTGGAGTTATACATAAAAAGTTATAGATAAAACACTGAAATGGAGTCACTATTGTCAGTCAGCTGAACACTGTTCATGGAGGGACTTCAGATGATTGAACAGATGACTTCAAACGACTGAAGATTAAGTTCAGTCAACTGAAGATTTTCTGGACAGAATATATAGCAGGCAGTAGCAGTTCAGTTGAGTGAACTTGAGACTTCAGTCAACTGAACACTGTTCAACGGGTAAAAAATTTTAAAACTCTTGTTTCTAAAATATAGCCGTTTGAGTTCCAAACTTTCTAAAATTTTGGGAAACTCTCAAAGGAAACTTTTGCAACATGGAAACAAGTTTGAAAGCCTATAAATACATGGTTTTGCAAATCAAAACACATCCAAGAATTGAAAAATCTGCTTGTAAAGTTGAAAACACTCTTGTTCTTCCAAAAGCTCTCTTGCTCACTCATTGCAAATCTATTTTGCTGAGAAATTCTGAAGTGCTAATTATTCCTCCTTTGAATTCCTACTTCTAATCCTCTTCTAAGAAGGATATTGGTGAATTCTACACTTGAGCTTCATTGTATTTCATATTGGTATTTTACATTCAAAGTATATAGTGCTGAAATTGTACTAACTTGCTCTTTGAGAGAGTATACTTGTATGCAAATCTTATCTTGTGTTTCTTATAGTTCTTTGACGTTCCAAGGGTCGTTTGGATTGTTGGCTAACTAAGGGGACATTTCTTAGAGAGGCGGACTCTAACCTATGTAAGGAGTGACTGAACGAGGGAATATCGTTTGGAGAAGGCGGGCTCTAGCCTTAACCAAGGAGTGTTGTAATCGGCGTTGTTTCACCTGCCAACGAAACTGAACTAGTGAATCCTTTGGTGGTTTGCCAAAGGTGAGGACGTAGGCTAGGTATAAGCCGAACCTCGTAAAAATCTCCGTCTCATTTTCTCTTTCCCTTACTCTTATTTTCAGTATATTTAAATTGTGTGGATGGTTTAAATTTGAAAATCATATAAACTACATATATTTGGAAATCAAACAAACTTAAGGTTTAATTTTGATTTGAGTTGCGGAAACTGAAAGGGAGTACGTTGGTTACACCATATCTTGCGGAAACCTTACAGGAGTACGTTACTTGGTTAACATCCCAAAGATAAATTCACCAAGAGTTTATTTGAGTTCTAAATATTTGGAAAGAGTGATTTGATTCATCTATACAGGGCTTTACTTCAGCAAACATAAATTTTCATTCATTACAGGGCTTGGTTCAAATTTTGCAAATATAAACAAACAACCATCTTGAGTTGTTATATTACCAAAGTGCTGAATACTTTATATCTTGGTTTGGTTGTTTGTTGTTTGACTTGTACTTGGAAAGTAAATTGATTGTTTGGTTTGAAGATTGTGTTTAATTGATTGGGTGTTTAATTAAGTTGTTGTGTGATTGGTGAAATTAAACAAATAACTTAAAGAATTGGTTAAGTGTTTAAAGAAGTTAAGGATTCTTAAAAGAAGTTAAAAGAAAGTTTTAAAACCCAATTCACCCTCCCTCTTGGGAAGCTATTCCTAATTTCAAGTATCTCTCCATCACTGCTCATCGAGTCCCCTTCTTCAACTACATTCACAGATTTTGATGAACCACTTGAGCTTTTGACTTTCCCTTCTCCCACTTCGGACATTCCAATTTTATGTGCCCTAGTTTATCTCACTTAAAATAGCGAACATCCTTCTTCCTCCTGGACTGAGTTTTATTACCACACAATCCACTCCAGGACTTGCCTCTCTCGCGATCCTAACTACTCTTTGCCACGATTCCTTCACCATGTGAACCCTCATCACTAGCCTTCTTCCTTTGGTAGAACACTAGCAATGCACTCGTGATGTCCTCCAACTCTAGGGTTTCTTTCCCCTAAGTCAGCGTTGTAACCAAATTCTCATATGTAGGTGACGTAAGTAGGGAATTCATCAGCATCAACGCTTTTTCGTCCTCCTTGAACTTCACATCAACTTGTCCTAGATCACTAATAATATGATTAAATGTGTTGATGTGTTGAGCCAAAACTGAACCCTCTGCCATCTTAAGCCAAAAGAGCTTTTTCTTAAGATTCAACTTATTCGAAATCGACTTGGACATGTATCAGCACTCCAGCTTTAGCCAAACTGCCGCTGGTGAGTCCTCATCCATGACGTGATACAACACGTCATCATCTAGACATAACCTGATCATGGAAACTGACTTTGCTTCATGCTCCTTTCAACTTATGTTGTTTATGTTGTTTGACTTCTTTTTGTACAATGCTTTCACCATCCCTTACTGCACTAACAAGTCCTTCACCCTTCGTTGTCAAAGCCCAAAATTACTAGTTCCATCAAACTTGTTCACATCGAACTTTATCGAAGAGACCCCAACCATTGTAGAACCTGGCTCTAATATATACCACTTGTTGATGTTCATTTAGCTTGAACATGCGCAGTGAAAGCACACAATCAATCACGAAACAATCAATGACCACTAATGCAATCACTCAATGATGAAATATACTCAAGAAGCAATCAAACAATAATAAGAAGAATAAAAAACACTACTAGAATGCACAAGATTTATGTGGCTCGGCAATAGCTAGCCTACGTCTACGAGAGTAGCAACCTCAGTTTCACTATGATCAATGTCAAAACTACAATCTTTGGGTTACAATATTTTTTAAGTACGAACCTAATGCCTGTAGAAGAATTCAACTAAACCTAAACTACATCTATAGTTATCCCCTAGAGGAAAATCCTCTAGATAAGCCCAATCTACAAGCCCTCAAATTCAAATTACATAATTTGCATTGACATTAATCGTCAACGGTTTGTTGCTGAGAAAATAACCTCCTGCGTATTGCCTGAAATCGTCGACGGTTAGGGCCCAATTCGTCAACGATTTGCCCTTAATGCTGCAGACTCCTCTCATGCAATTATTCCTCGTTTTACGTAACTTTTTCTGATACATGTGATCCACTTTAAATATGAGCCACATCCCCAATAGTTTTTAGCAAAAAAAAACACTATTTTGTACAACTTTATTTAATTTATCAGGTCATGCTCCGACTAAAAAACGTTAGATGAATTAATATTTTTTTTGTTTAATAAATGCTGGATGAACTAGTTGTTGTTAAAATAATATTAAAATTGAAAAAAACTCCAAAAACTTATATTGAAATATCTTTTTGAGTCTTTAAGAGTAAAGTTAACTATTCTTTTTTTATTTTTATTTTTTGAAACAATGGTGTTCAAAACCCTTTGGACACTCAACTAATTCATCGGAATAATGAACCCGTCCCTCTAACCTTTTCCCCTAAAATACTAAGATATTATCTTAAATGAAAGATCGTAACCCTAAGACTCGAATTCTAACCATTTAATGAGGATAGTCTTGAGTTTACCATTTGAATCATCTTTGGGAGCATAAAGTTAACTATTCCTAAATTCAATCTTTTTACTTTTTGGTATAGGGACACACTTTACAATTCCAAAGCTCCCTCCCACCCTTACATCATAATTTCTCTTCCCCCCTTCTAAAATTCGGGAGGAACACACCCTAGGAGGATTGAATCCTAGCCCCCTCCATAGGAAGGCCAAGCAATGAGCCATTACGCATTAGGCCAAGGTTCGGATTCGTTTGTTCCTTTCTTATTATATATTCAATAACAAAAAAAAACCAAAAGAGTATTTATTGTTGGTGATTTTCAAAATTTTAATTGTATTGTATTGTATTTTATTTTAAGGAATGACTTTGTGAATCAAATAAGTCATAATGGCATTACATTATCATCTAATCATATTAGAGGATAAACACACTAATCTTTTTTTCTCTTTTTAAATTGAGGCAAAAGATGTAATATAGGATGGATTGATGATTTTCCCACTTGCATTTTGATTTCCATGATTTATCAACAAGCATATATATATATAATGGAACAAATTGAAAAACATGGAGAATTGGAAAGCGACGTGTTCCTACCATCATAGTGGTGAACCTATTAAGCATAAATTCCCACAGCCATCGCCCACACGTACCCATCAGCACCGTCCCCGAATTGACACCTAAAGCACCAATTTATTATTCAAAATTGGATTCAGTCTCTATTGAGACCAGTTCCCATTCCCCAGCTTCGCCGATCCAATCCAATTAAAACTCCATCCATATTGGACCCCTTTCCTCATTCTATCTTTTTCACCTGCAGATATTATTTTATGCATTTTACGCCATTAACTTTAAAGCAATCTCGGCTTCAACTCTTTCCTCTTGATATTTTCCACCGATGGGGTTGAGCCCTGAGCTGGCTTGCTAGTGATGTCAGACTGACTCCCACATTAAGTCACCATTATTAATGCAAGAAAAAATTTACCCACTTGATTAAACTAAATAAATCACTTCTATATATTTACATATTTCTTTCTTCGGTAAATTAAATTGGATTAATTAATCAATGTGCTAATGCATAGTCGGGTGGCAAAATTCTGATTGGACGGCGTCGCCATCTTAAGATCTTGGTAAGATCAATCACCCAAGCGTCGCCATCTCACTGACGGTGTCGATCAATGGTCACCTTACCATTTAATATATAAACATATCTAATGGCGGAGAAAGGGTTCATAATAGTCTTGAGGGAAAGGGTTCATAAAAGTCTTGAGGGAAAGGGTTCATAAAAGTCCTGAGGGGGTTCCATGGATGGTCCGAGGGGGTCGTTCTTGTGGTCAGATTTTTCGCCATTTAAGAGGTGAGAGCCTGGGCGGGTTAGTCGCTTAGGTTAGGTGCACACGCCCTGTCCTCCGCTGTTCCTCCGGCCATTCTGACTTGTAACTATTCAATCTAATAAAATAGTGTTGACTTTGGGAGTTTAGGAACTCTAAATTATCTAAGGTCAACAATAAAAGTCATCATCAATGATTTAAAAAAAAAAAAAAATTCAAAAACACACTATGCTGACTTTTTTTTTTTAAAGAATTTTTATTTTTCACTAGTTATTGATCTGTTTTATGCATGAACTGTTTGCTTGTGGCAGATTGCTTATTCAAAGAGAGAAAAAAAAAAGGTCAATTAGATGATAGTTAGGAAACTTGCTTAATGAAATAGAATGACAAAAAAGTTGGTGACATAAAGCATTTTTTATGCACTTCAAAAAAAAAAAAAAAAACTTTTTGCAAGCAATTAATCTTTTTGTGCAGCTCATTAGTTGCAAAAGAAAAGTAAATGTCCTATTGGTTAGATTCTTGCAAGCCAATAAAGTAAACTATGATGCTTAACTTTGATTTCCATAGTGTGACTTGATAAACATAGTTGAATAGAAAAGTCTCGGTGATCATTTTCCGGTGCCTCAGTCAATATCAATGACTTCAATCTTAGGCAAGGAATAATTTAAAGGGTGCTTGCTTTGAGATAGAAGGAGTTTCTTACATTTAAGCGCCTATCCTTCTATTATTTTACCTTATAAGTATTGTCTTAAATATTTTCTTTATTTATGCGAATGATCATGATTATCATTAAGTGTTATAAGGGTTGCTAACTCTTCCAAGTTCGTATATTTCTCAATCATATCACCATACTACAATGTCATGTAGGGTCAACTTTACATAGCTTAACTTAATTGGTTCTTGGCATCCTATTTTGTACGTTATGGCAAAAGAAAAATTTTCAAAGCCAAAAAGGGAAAAAAAGTTCAAAATAGAAAAGCAAAGAAAATATTAATTAAAAAGGAAAAAATCCAAGAGAAAGAAGGAAAATTTTAGAAACATATATATATATATATATATATATATTAAAATATTAATTGGCACATGGGCCCATGTGCTAGCACGTACAAAACAACGTCATTTCACAATGGTCAACAACAAGAAAAATATGCATGTGGACGGACACGTTTACATGTATGGATGCACCCACCTAGAACTTTTCCTCTTGAAACAAAGTCATTCTCTCAAGGATCTTTTGTAATTTTTTAAGGGGCCAAAACAACATTGTTTTGGATCCTCTTTCTTCTTCTTTCCTTTCACCGTGTTTAGTCTTGTCTAGTTAGCCCTCACTGGCAGAATTTATGCCATCACTACCAAAAAAAGGAAAAAAAAAAAAAGGCTTTTTGTGATGGTTTCAAACCGTCACTAATAATAGCAAACCGTTACTAACACATATTAGTGACAACTTAGTGGCCTTCGGAGTGTGACTAAAATGGTGGTCTCAACTAACTTTTAGTGATGGTTTTGGAAGCTGTCACTAATAATGGAGTATTAATGATGGTTCCATTACATTACTAAAAGCCTATGACCATTGTTGACTTTATGAGTCTAATCCCGTTTTGATTATGACAAAACCAATTTTTCTCACCTGTGCATTGAGCTTCTTGAACAGGTCTATCCTTAGCATGCACTGTTGGTAGAAACTCAAGTAAGCCATACAGACTATGAAGATTAAGCTTCATTTATGGCATCTGAAGAATCGAAAGAATGAAGACCTATTTTCTTTTGTATTTGCATTCCTTTTTAATTGGTCTGTAATAATTCATATGGTCTGTAATAATGCATCTGAATGCATGATATGATTTAATGCTCAACAAGACCATAGGGACCAAATGACCTTAGGGCACCTTTCGATCGATTGACGTCAGGTTTTTGGGCGTGCTTGAAAAGACCTTAGGTCCCAATGCATATGCACTAATAAGTCCCCATTATCATTCACTATATCAGGGTAATTAAAATATAATAAAATTGAACTTAAATTGAAAATGTTGAGAGTGCTCGGGTGACTGAACCCATTGCGTTTAAAATGCTTCGGGCGACCGAACCCTGGACAAGTCAACTTGTTGACTTTTGTTCGGGCACCCGAACCTTTTTTAATGCATCTTCCACAGGCGACCGAATCCTTGACCTGACACCTTTTCACCAACTTGAGCACTTGAATCCCACGTTCAAATATGCCCCAAGTGATCGAATTGGCAAGTTCGAGCTACCGTACTTAGGTTCGGGCACCCAAACTGTGGACAGAAAAAATATTTCTTTTGTTCAGTCGATTGACCCTTACTTTTGGCACCCAAACTTTTAAAAAGTGAATTTTTGAGTGTGTCTATTCGGGCACCCAGACCTTAGACCTAGCACTCGAATCTCATGGGGTAATTTAATTTTTATTGAAAATTATAGGGGTTAAACAGGGTTAAAATGTTAAACTCATTAAAAAATTTTCTAATAATGCCCATTGAGTCCCCAACGGTCATAATTTTTCCCTTACCTATATATATCTTCTCATTAGCAAAATTAAGGTATGATTAGCAAGATCATTAAGGAAAACTCTCAAAATTTTAAATCTCATTTAGCTCATACTACTCCTATACACTCTCTATTTGCTATTCCCTTGATAGATCAAGTTGCCAAGAGTGTTATTAAGTGTTTTACATTGCTAAAAATCTCCTTGTTTGTTGATTGATTATTTTCATTGAGAGTTCTTAGCTAAGGTTTTTCCCCTCGTTTAAACAATAAATCCTTGAGCGGGAATACCCTTATAGCTAGTGAGTCTTTGCATCTTGATTGCAAGACTCATCAAACTTATGGATTTTGATTTGCAAAAATATTATTTTACACAAGCTTGCATATTATATTTGATATTGTTTTTGCCAGCTTCAATCCAAAATATCTATTGTGCTTTACATTTAGAATATCCTTAAGATATTTGATTTGGATTGTGTTAAATTTCCTTTGATCATTTGTGTGTTGAATATCTTATCTTGAATCAAAGGTTGAACTCTCACATATACATACACTCACACATCTTAGAGACTTTACGTATTGGATCTCACTGAGCATTAAATCCATATCATCTGTGAGTGCATATTTGTTTGTGCTGTATATTGGGTACGTATTTACTTTACATGAAAGCATAATCACTGTACTAGTCTTACTGTGAACATACTGTTGTATTCCAGGCGTGGCCCGAGGGGGCGGTAATCTAGCCCGGTAAGGATTGTCTATAAAGGTTGAGGTCAGCCCTGTGCTAATTGACCTGGTTGTTTAGGTGCCACTACACCCATTAAGTGAGCCTTAGTGTAATCCTTGTGCGGGTGTGCCAAGCAAGGGACGTAGGTAGGATTGGTCGAACCCTGATATCATATTCGGTGTCACATTTACATTTCCTGCGTTATATTCTGCTGTGTGGTTGATTTAATTTCCTTACTAAATATACTGCGTATCTAATAAACACAAAATTGCATTGAGCTAAGAAATACTGAAATTGCATTGTATGCTTTGAATATTGGCAAATATTTCATATCTTCAATTTCATATATACTTAGATTGCCCCTAGGTTGTGTAATACTGATGTTAGATTAGTTTAACCAAAGAGGAAATTTTTCAATACCAATTTACCCTCCCTCTTGGGATTGTACCAAAGCTAACAACCATCACTATATCTGGCACATTTTTTTGACTGAAAAAATCGTCACTAAAGATTTACTATTTGTGACAGCTTTGAAAACCATCACTAAATGTCATAATATTAGTGACAATTTTAAAATTGTCACTAAAAAGCCACTATTAGTGACGATTTTGAAACTATCACTAATAGTCACTATCTCAACTTCTAGTGACACGGTTATAGAACCGTCACTAAAAGTTTAAAATATTTATTTTTTTTAAAATCACCCATTAATCCTTATAAAAACCTGTAATTAAATATCTGCATACATAATATTGAACCATAATTAATGAAAAATTCAAAAATTGTTTAGAAAACGAAAATATATACATAAAAAAATTGTTTAGAAACATCACATAATTAATAATACATATTATGTTCAGCTAACAAAAAAAATAAAAAAAATTGCATCTGATTGTAGTGCTAGTCATCATCCTCATCTTCTTGTGACAGACCACAGATCCTACAAAGTAACAATTATACAAAAAAATAGTATATACTTTTTGAATATGTACGTACTATAAGTACAAATGATTTGATAGTAAGAATGATCAGACATAGCTAAACAAAAAATGATACAATTTTAAATAGTTAAGTTTGATCAGTCAAAATTGACCCTACTCAATTTTGACCTCGTATGCCCAACTTGGATATCTGAGTGCTTAAATCAATTAATTTTGCTAAATTAGCTTCCAAGTGCATAATTTTCAATTGGGGAGGCGTTTTTGGGTACTGTTGGCTTCAGAACGTCTAACTCAATCTCACGGATGTGTCGGGACTAACCCCACTAGGTTTGGACCTCGTATGCCTGATTTGGACACTTGAGTGCTTAAAATTTACTAAGTTTACTAAGTTAGATTTTAAACGCATGATTTTTAACCGAGGAGGAGTTTTTGGGAACCGTCAGCTCCGACATGTCTAGCTCAATGTCACGGACGTGTTGGTACTAACCCCACTTGGTTTGGATCTTGTATGCTTGACTTGGACACCTGAGTTCTTAAATCTACTAATTTTGTTAAGTTTGTTTGTATTCTAACTTTATTTTTAAGTGCGTAAAAAGCTTCCAGTGAAGAGTTTTTGGGCACCATCAACTCCGATGAGTCTTCTTAAGGACTATGTCTTTCTAAACACTAGGTCTTCATGCTTTTGCTTCCATTCTTTAATTCTATCTTCTCTTCATTTTTTAATAGACTTTAATAGACTTTTAGCTTCATCAAATCTTCTATATTTAAGTCTAAGCTTTTAATGAACTCATCAAGCACTTGAGATCTTGAATGTTTTATCAAAAAACACTTGAGTCCTAAAACATCATCACTTAACCAAATATGTTAAGTTCCCTTGATTTTTTATCATCAAAATAAGATTCTTAAGCTTTGTTAGGCCAATAATCTCCCCCTTTTTGATGATGACAAACAAGGAGCAAAAAATGAGTAAGCCTTAAAAATAGTAAGCATCAACTTAACAATATTTGAAAAGTATGTCAACGTATATTATGAATGCATGCTAACTCAGTGTTTATTTCAAAGATCAATTTCAATATCACGCTCATATATCAAAATTACTATCAATATCATACTCAATATCACATCATGTCATAATTAAAATCAATATCATACTCCTATATTTCGTTTCATAGTTGAGTCAATATTTAGCAATTCATAGTTAGCAATATTCATTCTTACGTCCGTGTCATGCTTAATTTTTGCCCAAACATTCTCCCCTTTTGACATCAATAAAAAAGACTAAGATATCAAGAAAACCATATAAATATCAATGCAATGAGCAACCATAAGCAAAAAATAAATATCATGTAGCATGCTTAAACATATAAGCAATAAGTCCAAAAGCATGTATAGTATAAGTTGTAAATATAATGTGAAGATTCATCATTATCAATCATTTTAATTTTTTATCATGCCATGCTCATTCTCAGTTTGCTCACATTTAGTTTTTATAAATTTTCTCTCCCTTTTTAAAAAAAAAAAAAAAAAAACCATAATGAATATAATGCAAAGTACTAACAACCAAAAAATTTCACATTAGATTGCAAGAACAAAGTTTATAAGCCAGCATATAATTCAATCATAACATAGTCATCTAACATTCAACATGCAAAATATATATAACGTAATCCAACATCAGTATGTGAACTAAGATGGTCAAAAGAAACAAATAAAAGAGCTAGACAAAACTGAATAGCAATGTCAAATATTACAACCCAGACTAGTGTTTGGTTTTAAGAAAATATTCATGCATCTGCAGTTCCATCAGATTTGTATGCTCATGCTTATGCTTGCATGCTGTAGTCATTTTTCAAAAGTTCATGCTCAGTTTTTATGTTTTTGCATAAAACATCTCCCTCCTTTTTGACATCAATAAAAAATAGAAGGTTATCAATAAGCATATGCAATCTAATGCATGGAGCAGCATAAACACGAAATAGATAAACTACTATTCATCATGCTTAAGAAAATAATCAAGAATCCCAAAATAGCATGAGAAAGTACAAAAGAGCATGAAATAAAGTATATCAGAGCTTATATTTCAACCCAAAATTATGTTTAAGCTAAGAAATTCATTGTAGCATCAATGCCATTATCGTCTCCATCGTCATCGTCACCAGAACTTATCTCCATTTGAGCCTTTTTGTGTGAAGATCCGGCTATGTGCTATTTAATCCAACTAAGTCTTTGATTAAGAGAAGAATAATTTTCCTAAAGAGATGCATAATTAGCTTGAGACACAGGGTCAATAGACTGAGGCGGAAAAATTAGGGCTTTTATGAACAGTTGATGTTCATACAGTCGTGTGTTAGTTGACTATGCTCGAAAGGGTAGTTGACTGACATTTTTGGAACCGTCACTAAAAGTTTAAAATATTTAATTATTTTAAATCACCCATTAATCCCTGTTTAAACATGTAATTAAATATCTGCATATATAATATTGAACCATAATTAATGAAAAATTCATAAATTGTTTAGAAAACGAAAATATATTGTTAGCTTTACTGTAATCCCAAGAAGGGGGGTGAATTGGTATTTTAAAAATTAATCCCTAAGTCAATCAACCAGCAGCAGTATTACACTAACTTAAGGTCAATCTAGTGCAGATAAAATAAATCAATGTACATTCAGTGGAAATTAAACTGCACAAGTAATCTAATTAAGCATGCACAATAAAGCAGTAAAGAGAGAAGATATTAGATATGTTATCGAGGTTTGACAAACTGCCTACCTCCCCTCGTTGGCTCACAAGCACAAGGATTACACTAAGGCTCACTTCACGGGTGGAGTGCTACTTGAATACAACCAGGTCAATTAGCACATGGCTGACCTCAACCTTTACAACCAATCCTTTTGGGTTGGATTACCGCCCCCTCAGGCCACGCTTGGAATACAATAGAATCACAATATAATTTGCGTACAAATATTATGCTTCTCAATGAAACATATTTGTACCAGTAATAATCAAAGCACACCAAGAATGTATGAATAATAAGCTCAATGGTGTATATGTACAATCAACACTTAAAGTAAAGATTATCTCAAATTTAAGCACAAGAGTGTATCTACGAGCTAATCTTTGAAACTATGTTTAGATAAAAATCTCAATCACAGTTTTAGGGTTTCAAAGATTTGTACCAAGAGTAATATGAATATCTAAAAAATATTTTCTTAATATCAAAGCACAAAGAGATATTCAAATCTAAGCTTGTAAAATGATTTTTGCACGCACAAAAATATGAGCTAAGGTGTCTTGCAATATGAGTGCAAAGACCCACAAGCTCTAAGTTTTCCCACTCAAAAGATTTATTAAATTAAATCTGGAGGAAAAACTAAGCTCAACCCTTAATCCAAAAATCAACAAAGCAATGAACAAGTGAGGGTTTCTAGCATTAGCACACAATGAATAACACACTCTCAAAGCTAGATTTCTCAAAGGAATGGTAGTATATGAGTGTATAGGTCTTGTATAAGAAGATAGGGTTTAAAAAATTTCAAAGGATTTTTTGCTTAATCAATGTACTAATTAATTGCTAATCCAAGCAAATGAACCCCTATATATAGAGAAGGTTAAAATTATAACCGTTGGGGATGCACAGGGAATTATTAAATTTGTTTTAAAAACGTTTAAGAAAATTAACCCTGTTTAACTTAAAATAACCACGGTAAAAATTAGGACAACCTTAGAGTTTTGGGCGTCTGACTTGTGGTTTGGTCGCTCGAATAGACATAACAGGAAAAGTGATTTTTCAAGGTTCAAGTGCTTGACTAAAGGTTGGTTTTCTGAGCCGAGGCAATTTTCCAAAAGTTCACGATTCGATCACCCAGTATCCAGTTTGCTTTGCCGAACTTACACATTTGGTAGCATGAGGCAGTTTTGAACATGATCATTTGGGCTGCCGAATTGGTGGAAAAAGTAAGAATGGATGTTCAGTTGATCGAGGATGGTGGTGCCCTTTTCGGTTTGGTCACTTGAAGTTTGGTCAACTCTTTGACATTTCAACGGTTCAGTCGCCCGAGGCAATTTAATTTGCCTAGTTTGGTCGCTCGAAACTCTTGTGATTTAGCCCTTTAAGTCCTAATTTAATTCAGTTGATTCCCTCGATATTATATGTGATCTTGGGGACTATTTTATGTGTATGTGCAAGGACCTAGGGTCATTTTAAGATCTTTGAGCTTATTAATTCCTACATGCATGATATGCAGTAAATATTATAGACCTTTCCTATATTACTATTATAGACCGAATTGAACATAATATTAATTACAATGAATGAATCTTCAGGGTATTTATTCTTCAATTCTTCATATGCCATCAAGTGATCTTGCTAATATAAACGTGCACACAGACTTGATATACATTAAATGCCTGAGTATTTGTCATAATCAAAACCAGATATGACCTATAAGGTCAACATATATACATAAAAAATTGTTTAGAAACATCACATAATAATACATATTATGTTCAGATAACAAAAACTACAAAAAAAGAAAAAAAAATCTGCATCCGACTGTAGTGCTTGTCATCATCCTCATCTTCTTGTGATAAACCGCAGGACCCTACAAAGTAATAATTATACAAAAAATTAGTATACAATTTTTGAATACGTACGTACTATATGTACAATTGATTTGATAGAAAGAATGATGGGAAATTGCTAAACAAAAAATGATATAATTTTAAATAATTAAGTTTGATCAGTCGGATTTGACCCCACTCAATTTGGACCTCGTATGCCCGACTAGGACACTTGAGTGCTTAAATCAACTAAGTTTGCTAAGTTATCTTCTAAGTACATAATTTTCAATCGGGGAGGCATTTTTGGGTACCGTCGGCTCGAAACGCCCAGCTCAATGTCATGGATGTGTCGGGATTAACCCCACTAGGTTTGGACCTCATATGCTCAATTTGGATACTTGAGTGCTTAGAATCAATTAAGTTTACTAAGTTCACTCTTTAAGCGCATGATTTTTAACCGAGGAGGAGTTTTTGGGAACTGTCAGCTTCGGCTTGTCCAACTCAATGTCATGGACGTAGGAGATCTAACCTCACTCGATGTGGACCTTGTATGCCTAACTTGGACACCTGAGTGCTTAGATCTACTAATTTTGCTAAGTTTTTTTGTATTATAACTTTACTTCTAAGTGCGTAAAAAGCTTCCAGGGAGAAATTTTTGGGCACTGTCAACTAGGCACGTCCAACTCAATGTCACAGATGTGTTGGGACTGACCCCACTCGATTTCGACCTTGTATGCCAACTTGGACACCTGAGTGCTTAAAATCAAGTAAGTTTACTAAGTTCTCCTCTAAGTACATAATTTTTAACCGGGGAGGAGTTTTTTGGTACGGCTAGCTCCGACACATCCAGCTCAATGTCAAGGATGTGTCAAGACTAACCCCACTTGGTTTGGACCTGGTATGCCTGACTTGAACACCTAAGTGCTTAAAATCAATTAAGTTTACTGAGTTCGATTCTAAATGCATAATTTTCAACCAAGGAGGAGATTTTGGGCACTATCAGCTCTGACACGTCTAGCCAAATGTCATGGATGTGTCAGGACTGACCCCACTTGGTTTCTACCTCGTATGCCTAACTTGAAAACCTAAGTGCTTAAATCATCAAAGTTTGCTAAGTTTGTTTATATTCTAAGTTTGCTTCTCAGTGCGTAAAAAGCTCCTAGGGAGGAGAATTTGGGCACCATTAGCTCTAGTATGTGCAACTTAAATGCATAATTTTCAACTAGCAAGGAGATTTTAGGCACTGTCAGCTCTGACATGTCTAGTTCAATGTTACAGATGTGTCAGGACTGACCCACTCGGTTTGGACCTCGTATGCCTAACTTGGATACCTGAGTGCTTAAATCAATAAAGTTTGTTAAGTTTGTTTATATTCTAACTTTGCTTCTAAGTGCGTAAGAAGCCTCCAGGGAGGAAATTTTTGGCATCGTCAACTCCAGCACATCCAACTCAATGTGTCGAGACTGACCCCACTCGATTTGGATCTCGTATGCTCGACATAGACACCTGAGTGCTTAAAATCAAGTAAGTTTACTAAGTATGCCTTTAAGTGTATAATTTTCAACTAGGGAAGAATTTTTTGGCATTGTTAGTTTGACATGTCCATCTTAATGTCATGTAAATGTTGGGACTGACCCACTCGATTTGGACCTCGTATGCTGGACTTGGACAATTGAGTGCTTAAAATCCTAAGTTCCCTTCTAAGTGCATAATTATCAACTGGGGAAGAGTTTTTGAGTACCGTCAGCTCTGGCATGTCCATCTCAATGTCAGGGACTGACCCCACTCGGTTTGGACCTCATATGCTCAACTTGGACACCTAGATGCTTAAAATCAAGTAAGTTTACTAAGTTTGCCTTGAAGCGCATAATTTTTAATCGAGGAAGAATTTTTGGGCACCGCGGCACATCCAACTCAATGTCACGGATGTGTCGAGAATGACCCCACTCGATTTGAACTTCATATGCCCGAATTGGACACTTGAGTGCTTAAAATCAAGTAAGTTTACTAAGTTCGCCTTTAAGCACATAATTTCAACCGGTAGAAGTTATTAGGCACCATCAGCTCTGGCACATCCAACTCAATGTAATAGACGTGTCATGACTAATCCACTCGGTTTGTACCTCGTATGCCCGACTTGGACACCTGAGTTCTTAAAATCAAGTAAGTTTACTACATTTGCCTCTAAGTGTGTAATTTTCAATAGAGAAGCACCTTTTAGGTACCGTCAGCTCTGACACATCCAACTCAATGTCACAGATGTGTCGAGACTGACCCCTTTTAGTTTGGACCTCGTATGCCAAACTTGGACTCTTGAGTGCTTAAAATCAAGTAAGTTTACTAAGTTCATCTCTAAGCGCATGATTTTCAACCAGGGAAGAGTTTTCGCATACTGTCAGCTTTGGCACGTCCAAATCAATATCATGAATGTGTTGGGACTGACCCCACTCATTTTGGACGTTGTATACCTGACTTGGACACCTGAGTGCTTAAAATCAAGTAAGTTTACTAAGCTCGCCTCTAAGCACATAATTTTCAATTAGGGAAGAGTTTTTGGGCCTCGTCAACTCCGACACGTCCAACTCAATGTCATGGATATGTCAGGATTGACCCCACTTGGTTTGAATCTCGTATTCCTGACTTGGACACGTAATTGCTTAAAATCAACTAAGTTTAATGAGTTCACTTCTAAGCGCATAATTTTCAATTGGGGAGGAGTTTTTGGGTACCATTAGTTCCGGCATGTCCAGCTCAATGTCACAAATTGGCCCCGGCTTAGTTTGGACATCATGTACCCGACGTGGACACTTGAGTGCTTAAAATCAACTAAGTTTATTAAGTTTGCTTCTAAGCGCATAATTTTCAACTAGGGAGGAGTTTTTAGGCACCGTTAGCTCTGTCACGTCCAGCTCAATGTCACATACGTGTCGGACTAACCTCACTTGGTTTGGGCCTCCTATGCCTAACTTAGACACCTAAGTGCTTAAAATAAAGTAAGTTTACTATGTTCACCTCTAAGAGCATAAGTTTCATCCATGGAGGATTTTTTGGGCACTGCCTGCTCTAAAAAGTCCAGTTCAATGTCATGGACGTGTCGGGACTAATCGCACTCGATTTGGACCTCATATGCCCAACTTGGACACCTGAGTGCTTAAAATCAACTAAGTTTACTAAGTTCACTTCTAAGTGCATAATTTTATACACATAGATTTATAGACAAATTGCTTAAATCATGCTTAAATCAAATCTGAATCACTACAAATCATCCCATGTCTAGTGAGTATTCCTTTTGTGTTGTTTTGACCAATTCCAAGTATGATTTCCTGCATTTATTTGCTTTTGGTGAATTTGCCTTTGTTTGTGCAATTTCCTTAACATAACTTTATTGCGCAAGAAATTTCCTTCATTTATTCACATAGGAATAAAAAGGGAAGTGAATTAAATTGTAAGAAAGTAGGGTGTGATCACAATTATTGTGCCGCGGCACTCTTCCTCATGCTATAATATCTCTCTTGCATGCATATTCTTCGCGCTTCCATGACTTCCTCTTTTGTTTCTTCTACATTATTTCTCTCACTAGAACCTGTCTCATCCCACACTAGCCTAAAACTCTTCCCATTCTTACCAAAACACATAGTGGTTCCTCTAGTAAATAGATTCTCTCTTTGTTTTCCTTTCTTTTTTTCTTTTTTCTTTTTTTTTCTCAACCTAGTCTACTTTTTTTTTTTTTTTCTCTTGTTTCTCTTTGTTTTTACATTCCTGCATGTTTTTCTTATCTGGGTTTTTTTTTTTTATTCAAACTTTTATAGGTCTTGTAGGGGAAGGTTGGGTCTTAGCTATGGATAATAACTTGCCAATAACGAAGAGAATCAGGCTAAAAGAAGCCCTAATTTTCAAAGAACTGTACAAGAGGAGGAGGAACATGGGTGTGAGAATTCAAAGAAATTAATTTTTTCATCCTTTAAAAATGTTTAACATGTTGATGGCATAAGAAGCTTGCCCCCATCATGAATTAGGTGCAACTCAGGTCGTATTTTCATCTCTTCCATATCTCAGTAAGAATTTGCATTGTCCTTTGTCTTCCCATTTATATCCATTGTTGGCCTAACATGAATTTTCAATCTTGTTTTGATGATAACAAATAAATGATGATTTAATATGTGTTGGTTAAGTGGTGATGTTTCAAGAAAAATAAAGTTCAAAAAGAAAAGCAATGGAAAGCTCAATGACTCAAAATACCACATTCATATGTGGAGTGATCCAAAAGAAGCTCAAGCAACACCAACATGAATAATGTGCATATGGAAACTTAAAGCTAACTCAAGCTCAAGTCAAAAGGGACATAAAGCAAAAAAGATCATGGAAGACTTGAAGACTAGAGTTTTAGGCCTTAAGAATATTGATGTAAGTACTTCAAGTCTAAATATTTTGTGAAGTATGTTGAAGCTTTTTAGGAGTAATTATGGACTTAGAGACCTTATTTCAAATCCCAGAAAATGTTTTATAAGTAATGAAAGCATGAGAGTAAAAAGAACTTTTGAAAACTAAAATGAAACACCAGAAAATGGTCTGTCCAGACGACTGAGGTACACTGCTAGAAGACTAAAGAGTCACTTCATAAGACTAAAGATTTCATTCAGTCTACTGAAGAATTTCTTTTGAAGACTGAAGAATTAGTTCAGTCTGCTGAAGAATTTCCTGAAAGAATACAGAATAGGTAGTATACCCTCAAAATATTGAACCCTCAATTCAGTCGTCTGACCATGTGTTCAGACTAAAATTTTTAGTATTTTAAGGTACTTTAGAAGACTGAACTCGACACTTCAATCTACTGAACACTGTTAATGGCTAATTTTTTAAAATGTTTGAAAATCCAAATAATGGTTTCTTGTGCCCCAAATTTTCTAAAAACACTCCAAGTAATCTTGGGCAATACGAAATTACTTTTCTAAGCCTATAAATACATGATTTTGCAAATCAAATTATACCAAGAATTGAAAAATCTGATTATAAGTTGAAAGCCATCTTACTATCTTGGTGCTCTATCTTTGATCAATTCTTTGCACAATTGAATTGCTGAAAATTTGAAGTGCTGAAACATCATACTCTGAGTTCCAATTGCTAATTCTCATCTGGAGAAGGAACTTGGTGAATTTATTCTTGAACTTCATTCTATTTCCTTTGATATTTAGAAATTGAAGTATATTAGTGCTTTTGGATTGTACTAATTAGCTCTGTGTGAGAGTGTCATTGTACACCGTCTTGTTTCTTGTCTCTTGCAGCTCTTTGACGATTCCAGGTTGTTGGATCGTTGTACCAAGTGAGGGATATCGCTTGGAGAGGTATTGCTCTAACCTAGTGAAGGAGTGATTGAGCATGGGGTATCGCTTGTAAACGGTTTGCTCCACTCGGAAAGGAGTACTTTAGTGGAATCCTTCAGTGGTAAAGGCCAAAGGCGAGGACATAGGCTAGGGATAAGCCGAACCTCGTAAAAATCTTGGTGTCTCTCTTTCTCTACTCTTTATTTTCACTATATATATACATTGTGCTGTGTGTATGCTAAGTGCAGGTAGTTGAGATCAAAATTGAGATTAAAAGAAGACTCTTAATAAAAGAAAGTACGTTTTGATTAAACTTTTTCGGAAACCTAAAAAGGGAGTACGTTGTTTAATCCTTTGTGGAAATCTTTATTAAGAGAAGTGCAAACAAATTTTCATTCAATACAGGGCTTGAAACAAACTCATACATTCACAGGGTTGAAAAAGCTGAAAGTGCTGAAGAGCTACATACTTTATCTTGGTTTGATATCTTTGGTTGTTTACTTTAAGTTGTTGATTGGTTATTTGGTTGATTAATTTTTTCATTGCTTGTGTTGTGTTTTGGTTTGTGGATTGATTAAGTAAATAAAATTTTGTTGTGTGGTTGTTAAATCAACAAGAGGATAAGAATTCATAAAATATATTAAAAGAAAATTTTTATAACCTAATTCACCCCCCTCCTGGGACTACATGTAACGACCTTCCTATTTGACCATAAATTTTTTATATATATAATATTCCCAATATCTTGTTCAGCAGATAAAACATGATCCACCTGGACCCATGTGTACGAGGGATATACCTGTTATACAACTCTGATACTTAAGCAGTGAAAAACATAAAAATCGTATACATGCGATAATACACCAGAAACCATACCAGAGTTCTATTAAACCTGTCATATATATATACACATCCCAAAAAGACCAAAAAGTGTCGTGGGGTCATAACCCCAAAAATCCATTAGACCCTAGCATAATGACTTACCATTTTGATAGGGCAGGAAAAATGACCTCTAACGCTGCTGAGCTCTATTTGACCTTCTATCTGGGTCTCCTGAAATGTTTATATAGTTAGGGTGAGACACCTCTCAGTAAGAGAAATAAACTAATATCAGTGTGTGGCAACATGAGTAATTTCGTGTTATACATATAACCCGTACATAAATCATATTTAGAAAAATTGTCTGTATTATAATTGGACAAAACATAATTTATCATAACATAGTATAACATATTGAATTTCTATACATGAAATCATCTTATATGACTATACATGAAATAACACTCTAGATGGATAGCTGGCTAGTGTCATGTCTTACCCCCACATGACTAGGTTGTGTAGCTTAAAGGTGGGACCTAGCAATGGTTGGCTGACCATGCTAGATCAACATAAGTCTATAAGTATGATGGGTTCGCCCCTCCTGGTCTGGACTACTAGAGGGATGCCTGCACTACCATAAAACCACATCGATTGCCATTCTCCCATAGTCCCTTACGACGTGTGGTAGCACTCATTTCTTGCTCAAAGCATCAGCTACCATGTTTGCTTTCCTTGGGTGGTAACCGATAGTGCAGTCATAATATTTAATAAGTTTCAACCACCTTCTTTGTCTCATGTTCAACTCCTTTTGAGTGAAAAAGTATTTCAAACTTTTGTGATCGAAGAATATCTCACGTCTCTCACCGTACAAGCAATGCCTCCAAATCTTTAATGTGTGTACCACTGCAGCTAATTATAGATCGTGGGTAGGGTATTTATTTTCATACTCTTTCAACTATCAGGAGACATAAGCTACAACCCTACCATGCTGTCTTAATACACAGCCGAGCCCTTTTAGAGACGTGTCACTATAAATGACATGACCATCACCCCCAGACGGAATGATCAACATTGGTGTAGTGACAAGCCTCTGCTTCAATTCCTAGAAGCTCTGCTCGCAATCCCCATCCCATTCATACCTAACATTCTTTTGGTTCAGACGCATGAGAGGTCCTAATAAAGCTGAAAATCCCTCTACAAACCGATGGTAATAACCCACCAGTCCCAAGAAACTCCTAATCTTTTGAATGTTCTTCAGCCTGGCCCAATTCAACACTACCTTAATCTTGTTAGGATCCACTGAAATACCATCTGCTAAAATAACATGCCCTAGAAATGACACTTTCTCTAGCTAGAATTCAAATTTACTAAACTTGGCATACAACTTCTTTTTTCCAAGCTTCTGTAGTACCTATACCAAGTGCGCCTCATGCTCCTCAAAACTCCTTGAATAAACTAGTATGTCATCAATGAAAACTACAACGAACTAGTCTAAATACTGGCAAAAAATTATATTCATCAAATCCATGAATACAATAGGAGCATTCATCAGACCAAATAGCATGACTAGAAATTCATAATGCTTGTATTTGGTCCTGAAAGTTGTCTTCAAAACATCATCCACTTTTACTTTCACCTGATGATAGCCTGACCTAAGATTGATCTTGGAATAGACCTGTGTACCTTGAAACTAATCAAATAAGTCATCTATGCGGGGTAGAGGATACCTGTTCTTAATGGTTACCTTTATAATTTCCTTATAATCTATACAAATCCTAATGGATTTGTATTTCTTCTTTACAAACAATACTGGAACTCCCCATGGTGATACACTGGACCAAATAAAACCCTTATCTAGCAAGCCTTACAACTGATCCTTTAGCTCTCCTAACACCGCTAGAGCCATTTTGTAAGGAGCTTTAGAGATCAGTGCCATCCTTGGAAGTAGATCAATAGCGAAATCTACCTCATGGTCGGAAGGCAACCTAGGTAGATCTTCTGGAAAAACATCTGAAAATTCCTTCACCACTAGCGTATTAGCAATCTTTAATCCATTTTCTGACACCTCCTTTACAAAGACCATAAACCCCTGAAAACTGTCTAGGAGTAATCTTCTCGCCTGCATGGCTGACACTAACTGTGACGAGGAACTCACTTGCAATCCCAAAAATTTGAATTCTTGCTTCCTAGGTGGTATGAAAATCACCTCTTTTAGATGACAGTCAATATTAGCATAGTTAGCTTCCAGCCAATCTATACCCAGTATTACATCGAATCTATGCATATTAAGATTAATAACGTCAGCTGATAGTACTCTCCCCTGAATTTCTATCGGATAACCCCTGAGCACCCTACGACATTTCACCACTGACCTTGACGGTGTAGCTACTAACAATTCTACATCTAATAATTGGGTATCGTTTCTTAACAATTTAACATAGGCTGTAGACACCACAAAGGAATGAGTAGCACCTGAATCGACTAAAATAATAACTTGATATGGTAAAACAGTAAAGGTATATGTCACTACATCTGTGGCAGTCTCAGCGTCTCCTGGCGTCAGAGCATAAACCCTCACCGGGGCTACATTCCTTTGATAGCCTCCATGGGGCACCTGATAGCCTCTGCGGTATGGTTTGGAAGCAAGAGCGGTACCAGCGATAGTAGACAACTCTCCCCACTCAACACTCTCCCAAGCGTCTCTTTCCACAAGTTTGATAGAAAGGGAAATTTTGCACCACTTGAAACTCACGATCTCCAGTCTCCTACCTCTGTCCTCTGCCATAGTTTCCTCTCCTCCACTAACCCTGCCAAGGTCCATGTTGGAAACCTGAGGGCATAGATCTCTTCTTCTATCCTTGCTCCTCTGCATCCATCCGCTCACTAGCCTCAGCCAATGCTGCTCTGTCGACTAGCTTAGTAAAATCTTTATCTTCAACACCACTACCTGCCTGTATATTCCACACTTCAATCCTCTTTCAAACTGCCTTACTTTATTTACTTCATCAGGAAAAATATACGGAGCAAAGCAGGACAACTCTTTGAACCTCGGCGCATACTACTAGACTAACTGCTGTCCCTACTTCAGATTTAGGAACTCTTCCACATTGGCCTCTCTAATAGTGACTAGAAAATATCTATCAAAGAATAATTATTTAAATCGGTCCC
The DNA here is from genome assembly GCF_029873635.1 of Malania oleifera. NCBI lineage: Eukaryota > Viridiplantae > Streptophyta > Magnoliopsida > Santalales > Ximeniaceae > Malania > Malania oleifera. The sequence goes on from NC_080417.1 coordinate 40,461,575, forward strand.
ATGTCATAGCTATCGGCGTCATCCTCTGCCGCTTTAGGAGTTTCATAGCAATCCACCTCCTCTTGGCCTCCCTTGTCAGTTTATAGGTGGCGAGGAGGACCCTCTGCTCCTCCATACACTGCAATACTGCCAACAAATTCTCAATCTCCTACATCCAATTTTCAGTAATTGTAGGATTAGCACCTCTTGAAAATGCTGGAGGATTCATCTTGGTGAATTTCTCTATCATGCACCCATAGCTTGCAGATGGGCCTCCCTGCTCTTTGGAGCTTCTAGTGATTTCAGCCATAACCTACTGAGCTACATTGCGTAGTACTGCATCTGAATAAGCCCTTCCAGTACTCAAGGGCCCTGCACCATCACTACCACTCGCATAGGCACTACCTCCTCCAGGGTCCATCCTGAAAAGATAATAAACATGGCTTAGGGACCTTATTCTTATAATCTACACATGTAACCAAAATCCCCTATCTTGACATTCTTTCCTTAATTCAAGATTCAGTCCTACACTTTAGAAACACAACCCGACAATAGTTTACTATAGCTTTCCTAAAATTGTCACTCCAGGAAAAACACAGAAACCACCACGAAAGTCTTGCCTCCAAACTGTAGAATAAAACCTCAAATCCTTTTCCTAAAACTGTGGTATTGTTTCCACTGCACTCTAGAGTCTAAAACTTAGCAACCTAGGCTCTGATACCAAATTGTAATGTGCCAACCTGGGCCTACCAGGGAGCACTATGTCTCTCCTCCTCCACCTGGACTAGACAATAGGAGGCGGGCCTTATCAGACTAAGCACTGAGTTCTTATGGGAAGGCTCCTGAAAAGAAAGGTGCACCTTGTTGATATGGGTAGTAACATCTAATCCTTTTAAGCATTTCTTCCATGGGGTATCACATTCTCCCCCACTTACAGAACGCAATGTCCTCGTTGCGAACCCACATTTCCAAATCCAGGTGATATGTATCTCATCACACTTCCAGTTGGGTAATCGCTATGACAACAAACTGTAATGACCTGCCTATTTTACCATAATTTTTTTTACATTTAATATAATATTCTTGATATCCTGTTCAACAGATAAAACATGATCAACCTAGACCCATGTGTACTAAGAATATGTCTGTCATACAACTCTGATACCTAAGTAGCAGAAAACATAAAAATCATATACATGCCATAATACATCAGAAACCATACCAGAGTTCTATTAAACCTATCATATAAATATACACATCCCAAAAAGACCAAAAAGTTTCCTAGGGTCATAACCCAAAAAATCCATCAGACCCTAGCATAACGACTTACCCTTCTGATAGGGTGAGACAAACAACCTCTAACGTTGCGGAGCTCTATCCGCCGTTCCATCTGGGTCTCCTAAAATGTTTATATAGCTAGGGCGAGACACCTTTTAACAAGGGAAATAAACTAATATCAATGTGTGGCAACATGAGTAATTTCATGTTATACATATAACCATACATAAATCATCTTTGGCAAAACTGTCTGTATCATTACTAGATAAAACGTAATTTATCATGACATGCTATAACATACTAAGTTTTTATACATGAAATCATCTTATATGACTGTACATGAAATAACACCCTTGATGGATAGCTGGCTGGTGTCATGTCTTACCCCCACATGACTAAGTTGTGTGACCTGAAGGCGGGACCTAGCAATGGTTGACCGACCACGCTAGATCAACATAAGTTTGTAAGTACGATGGGTCTAGCCCTCCTGGTTAAAACGTAATTTATCATGACATGCTATAACATACTAAGTTTTTATACATGAAATCATCTTATATGACTGTACATGAAATAACACCCTTGATGGATAGCTGGCTGGTGTCATGTCTTACCCCCACATGACTAGGTTGTGTGACCTGAAGGCAGGACCTAACAATGGTTGACCGACCACGCTAGATCAACATAAGTTTGTAAGTACGATGGGTCTAGCCCTCCTGGTTAAAACGCAATTTATCATGACATGCTATAACATACTAAGTTTTTATACATGAAATCATCTTATATGACTGTACATGAAATAACACCCTTGATGGATAGTTGGCTGGTGTCATGTCTTACCCCCACATGACTAGGTTGTATGACCTGAAGGCGGGACCTAGCAATGGTTGACCGACCACGTTAGATCAACATAAGTTTGTAAGTACGATGGGTCTAGCCCTCCTGGTTCGAACTACCATAGGGACGCTTGCACTACCATAAAACTTTATCGACTGTCATTCTCCCACGGTCCGTTACGACGTGTGGTAGCACGAACATATACATGATCATGAACATATAGCTACGGTACCGTGCTTTGTGAAAGCCTAAACAAAGCCATACGGGTTATGATAACATAAAGTAAATCCCAAATAATGATACATAAATATTTCAAAATAATATCTTTCAAGATAATATTTTCATGGATTTTTGCATATCATAACGTATAAACCATGGCCCTTACACCGGCATTTTGTATCTTATAAATTACAGCCCTTACGCCGGCATAGTATAACATGAAAAACCACAGCCCTTACGCTGGCATAGCATATCATATAAAACCATGACCCTTATGCCAACATAGTATATCATGTAAAAACCACAACCCTTATGCCAGTATATTATATCATGTAAAATCACAATATTCTTATATAATACAATTTCGTGAAAATTTTACTCATGCCACACAAATATGAATAATGTTTTTAAGCATAAAACCTGATTTGAAATCATATTTCATGATAAATAACATTAAATCCTTTTTCCTGTTCAACTGTAGTATTCCCAAACACTGTGCTAAAACATACATAATTTCTGATAAAAAATTCTATAATATGGTAAATAATTTCATGAAAATTTTGACTTAATTTATCCCCTTACCTGACTTATTGAAAAGCCACAAATTACGTCAAAATTACACCTATGGTGTTCCCAACTTAACACCTTGAAATTTACATTTCTCCTAACAAAACTTTAGTACGAACTCATCTAATACCTTTCCCTAGCCCAGAAATACAAAATACCTTCATAAATATTAAAATAATCAACTTACCCAAAATTTGGGATGGTGCCCAAGTTGGCCTAACCAACAAATCACTGTAGGAAATTTGTAGAGAATCTTCCCAAGAGTAACGTGGCGGCTTTGGATCATCGAACTGGTGAAGGACGGAGCCAAAATTGAAGAGAGAAGGTGAGAACGTCGTAGGAGAGAGAGAGAGAGAGAGAGAGAGAGAGAGAGAGAGAGAGAGAGAAAGAGAGGGTTTTTGAAAATTTTCTGGTAGGAAAAATGAATTCTTGACCTTTTATAGAATTTTTGTCCACATGGCCTCGTCGACGAGTCACATCTCCTCGTCGACGAGTCCAAGCGATAGTGTCGTAGACAGACACCTCCTTCTTGTTGACAAGTTTTAGGCTTTGGAAGAAGCTCTCTCGATAATTTCTTGTCAATGAGGCACGAGTTCTCATCGACGAGTCGAAGGCCCTGCTCATCGACGAGCACTTCTTCACTCGTTGACGAGATCCTACTGAATTCTCTTTTTAAAATTTCTTATCTATCCTTTCTTTTATTATTTAATTACTATAATTCTTCGAGTCTCTACAATACACCTCAACTTTCAATTGGTATCAGAGCTAGGTTATAGAAAATTTTAATTAGAAGCTATACAAAGATCTAGATGGCACAGATAGGAGTAGCTCCCTTTGGAGAGAGCCAATCCTCAACTAGACCACCAATATTTTGTGGACTCAACTATACATTTTGGAAACAAAGAAGGAGGATCTACCTTCAAACCATGGATGGGAAAGCATGGAAGGTTGTCATACATGGAAACTTAATTCCTACAAAACTAGTAGACGGAAAAGAAGTACCTAAGGAAGAAAAAGACCTGACTGAAATTGATCACAAGATGTTACAAGTAAACTCTAGTGCTATTAATGCTTTATATTGTGCCCTTGACATAAATGAGTTCAATAGAGTCATGGCTTGCAAAACAAAAAAGGAAATATGGGGCAAACTAGAAGTAACTTATGAAGGCACCATTGATGTAAGAGATAATAGAATTGACATGCTTAGTAGTAAATATAAAGCTTTTAGAATGAACTCAGATGAATCTATAACAAGTATGCATACTAAGTTCACTCACATCATAAACTCCCTTAATGCCCTAGGAAAGAATTACTCAACTCATTAAATAATTCAAAAATCCTTAGAGGTCTTCCACCCATTTAGGAACCTAAAGCCACAGCTATTATAGAAGGAAGAAACCTTAAGAGTACTTCTCTAGATGAACTTATAGGATCTCTTCTTGCCTATGAGATGACTATGACTGAAAGAAATGTTGAAAACAAAAAAAAAAAAAAAAATCCATAACCCTTAAGGCAGCGAAAGAAAGCTCTAGTGAAGAAGAGGAAGATACAAATGACCTAGATGATGAAGAACTAGCATTCATTACTAAGAGGTCTGGAAAATTCTTTAAAAGAAATAAAAAGTTTTCTAGAAAGTTTAAAGTGTCAAAATCTACAAAAGAGAATCTAATAAAAAGGAAAACAAGAAAGAACCTCCTACTTGTTACAATTGTAAAAAGGTAGGACATATTAAACTCGATTGTCCATATCCTAAAAAAGATGCCAAAAAGAAGAAAAAGAAGGCGATGAAAGCTACTTGGGATGACACCTATAACGACCCAAAAATTACATCAAATTTTTTTTTTTTTGTAAAATATAATTTACTCTGATACCCCTATAATACTTGTAATAACATCTCAGGCCCCAGATGGGCACTGAGGCATCCCTGTACACAAATTGACACACCTATGCAGTGGAAAAAAGAAAGTCATACACCCATATTTACAATACCAGAATTCGGTGTTTCTAAACCATATATACATATTACACATCACCCCAGTATCATCTGCTCAAAAATATAATCCTCTGAAAACACTTACCTTATAAAATAGGGCAGTACAAAAGATCTCTTTATCTGTGAACTTGATCTGCTCGCCTAGCTGGATCACCTGAAAAATGTTAAACCACTAGGATGAGAAAACGCACAGTAAGAGGAAATATACTATTAATAGTGTGTGGCGACTGAGTTTCATAAATATTATAATGACAATATCTGAAACTGTATAAGCTGGTAAATCAATATACGGTATAACTCTCATTTATCATTGCTTAGAGTATAACTGTAATATCTGAGTTCTACTTTTTCATACTTCTAGTATCATACTATATCGCTGAAATTCTGTAAATTTGTATACATATATATAATTGAGATTTTACCCTAGAAAACTGTACGTTATGATTTAACCACTCATGATAGGGTTGTGCGGCCCATAGGCAGAACTTAATCCTGGTTAGCTTACCAGGTAAGTCAACTATACTCTACCAATCCTCATTCCGGCCAAACTGCAACCTCTCCTAAGATCGAAACTAGTAACTACCATGCCAAACCAACCTCTTCAACCCAGAATACTGGGGAGACTACAATCTCTCCGTAGGCGCAGTTGACAGAATCCACATACTATATGAGATATGTGGTTGCACTTTGATATGATAATAGCAACGATACCGTACTCTGCTAACTGAACATTTCCTAGTTCATTAGGGTTTGATACTGTACTTACTATTTCTATAGTAATCCTACTATATTCATCATGATTCTAGAATAACCATAACACTATAAATATGATCTAAAAATATTGTATATCTGACTAAAATAACTGTGATATCTGACGGTAATATCTGACTGTCATATCTGACTAAATAATCTATAATATCTGAGTGTTATGGTTTTAGAAAGCATGACATTCTGTAGTTACTATAAAATACTGGTCTATATAATATCTGTAAAATATCTATCTATATATACACTATAATCATGATATTCTGAAAAATTATATAAATTTTGTATCAAGCAAATATTTACTTAGGCCACACAATTAATACAAGTCATGTTCTGAAATCTGCAAAATTGTATAATTTATACCCTACACCTTAATAAAAAAATACTATAATTAAACTAATTATATTTTTGAATTTCCTAACATAGCATATTTTCCATACCTAACTGGTTGGGAGGCTCGCCTCCTACTTAATCCTCACGCTTACTGCTTACAATCCCCAAAATCTTGAAATAATACATATATGCATATTTCCAATAAATCAACTATATTTTGGAAAACTTACATACACGTAAATTTTTTGAATTATAATTTACCTGTGCTCCTAAAGATATTCGCTGGGTACTCAACCTATGCCTATAGGGTCCCAAAAGCACCATAATCCTGAAATAATCATATCCTAATTAATTCCACAAAACTCTAGTATATTCTCATATAACTTAAAATCTAAACTCAAATAAGCCTGATACAACTGAAAATACCCAAATATTCAACTCACCCAAATTTTGGGATGGTGCCTAAGTTGGCCAAACCAACAATTTACTCTAGCAGACTTGTAGAGAATCCCCCCAGGATCAACGTGGTGACTTTGGATCATTGAAATGGGGAGAGAGGGAGTGAGAAATGTAGAGAGAAGTGAGAGGAACCGAGCAGAAAAGAGAGATAAATAAGGGAAAGAAAATTTTCTCTCGCTAAATCTCGATTTTCTTCTATTTATAGACCTTTTGCCACGTAGCCTCATCAACGAGCCACATCACCTCATCGATGAGTTCAAGAAGGAAATTCGTCAGTGAGCACCTAACCATTGTCGACAAGTTTCAACCCCCGAAACAGCCCCTTGGTAAATTCTCGTCGACGAGACACGCGTCCATGTCGACAAGCCCAAGAAGGTTGTTCATCAACGAACATTCCACATTCGTCAACAAGGCCCTGCTGCATCCCCCTTTAAAATTATTTTTCCTTCTCTTTCTTTATTATTAAATTTCCATAATTATTCGGGTTACTACATTCTCCCCTCCTTATAAAATTTCATCCTAAAAATTTACTATCCATGTTGAATGCCATCCATTGAGAAAATAGGCTACTTATTTTATTACTTACCCTCACTTATGGCGGAGGAATACCATGGTTACATTCAGGGTCCTAGGAGATTACAAATATACTCATAAAAAGAAAATTCTCCCAAAACCAAAACTCTACCTATCCTATATTCTAAATTACAATTACACATTCATTACTTTGTACTAAACAAAATAAAACAGTTATTATTTAGCTTACAAAGCACTATTGTACCCCACTAAATAGGTGTGGGTATTTCTGTCTAATTTCTTCCTTAAGCTCCCATGAGACTTCTTCCACTGCGTGATTCCTCCACAGGACTTTTACTAGTGGTATTTTCTTACTGTGTAATTCGTGTTCTTTTTTGTCTAAGATCTGCACTGGAATTTCTTCATATGCCAGAGCATCACTGAATTCCAATTCTATATAACTGATGACATGGGAAGGATCTGGGATGTATTCCCTTAACATAGAAACATGAAATACGTTATGTATTTTGAACAAAGCTGGTGGTAAAGCTAGCCGATAGGCAATTGACCCAATCTTCTCAAGTATCTCAAATGGGCCAATATACCTAGGGCTCAACTTACCCTTCTCCCAAACCTCATGACTCCCTTCAATGGTGCTTTCTTCAGAAACACATGGTTACCCACTTTGAATTCTAATTCCCGGTAGCGAGTATCTATGTATCTTTTTTGCCGACTTTGTGCTGCATTGATTCTATCATGAATAAGTCGAACTTTATCGTACACTTGCTGCACTATTTCTGGCCTCAAAACTCGCCTCTCACCTAGCTAATCCCAGTATAAAGAGAACGAAACCTCCTACCATAAAGCGCTTAATAAGGTGCCATGCCGATGCTGGTAGATAATTGTTATTGTAGGAAAATTCAACCAGCGCTAAATATTGGGTCCAGCTACTCCCAAAGTCCAATACATATGCTCGCTGCATATCCTCAAGTACCTGAATTGTTCTCTCTGTCTGACCATCTTTCTAAGGATGAAAAGCGGTGTTGAATGCTAATTAAGACCCCAAAGCCTCCTACAATCTCTTCCAAAACCGTGATGTAAAGCGTGGATCACGATCCAAGACTATAGACACTGGCACTGTATGGGGTCGTACAATCTCCTAAATGTAAATCTCTGCCAATATGTTCATAGGGTAGCTAACTTTAATAGGTAGAAAATAAGCTATTTTTGTTAACCAATCAACAACTACCCAAATGGCATTCTAACCATGTGGTGTTAGCAGTAGCCAAGTGACGAAATCCATGGATATGTGGTCCCACTTCCACTCAGGGATGAAAAGTGGCTGTAACTGTCATGTTGGCTTTTGGTGCTCAGCCTTAACCTACTAGAACGTCAAGTTCTGCTGCACAAATTCCGCAATCTCCCTCTTCATCCCACTTCACCAGAAATACTCTCACAGATCTTTATACATTTTAGTACTACCAGGATGAACCGTGTATAGAGATCTGTGAGCCTCCTCTAGAATTGTTCTTCTAATATCATCTTTTGCAGGCATAGACAATCTAGTGCGAAACTTCAGAGCTCCATCATTAGAGATATTGAACTCCTCTCCCTGACCATCTTGTACTCTGACTATTACCTCTGCTAATTCTGCGTCATCTCCCTGAGCTGCTTTAATCTTTTCATATAGCGTAGGCTGCACAACCAGGCTGGCAATAAATGCCTAAGGATTACTCTCTATCAACTCTACACCAAGTCTCTCCAGATTCATCAAGATCGGATGCTGAACCTCTATGGCTGCCAGTGCTGGTCCCACTGATTTCCTGCTCAGAGCATCTGCTACCACATTCGCTTTCCTTGGGTGGTAACTAATAGTGCAGTCATAATCTTTAATGAGTACTAGTTGCATTCTTTGCCTCATATTTAACTATTTCTGGGTAAAAAAATACTTTAAGCTTTTGTGGTCCATGAAGATTTTGCATTTCCCACCATATAGATAATGTCTCAAGATTTTTAAAGCATAAATCACTGCAGCTAATTCTAAATCATGCACATGATAGTTCTTCTCATATTCTTTAAGTTGTCTAAATGCGTAGGCAATGACTCTTCCATGCTGCATTAACATACATCCAAGACCCTTCAAAGATGCATCACTATATATCACAATTCCACCCTCCCTTGATGGAATGGCCAGTACCGGTGCTGAAACCAACCGCCGCTTTAACTCCTGGAAGCTCTGGTCAGAATCATTGGTCCAATCAAACTTCACATTTCTTCTCGTGAGTCGTGTTAGTGGACCTGATAAATCTGAAGAATCCATCTACGAAGCATCGGTAGTAGCCTGCCAAACCTAGAAAACTCCTGATCTCCTGGACATTTCCTAGCCTTACCCAACTCACCACTGCTTCAATCTTACTCGGGTCAACCGATATACCATCCTCAAAGATCACATGCCCGAGGAAAGTAACCTGCCTTAACCAGAATTCACATCTCTTGAATTTTGCATACAACTTTATTTCTCTTAGTATCTACAATACCAACCTCAAATGATGCTCGTGCTCCTCAAAACTTCTCGAGTTGAACAGTATATCATTAATGAAAACCAAAAAAAACTAGTCCAGGTAATGATGGAACACCTGATTCATTAAATCCATAAATACTGCTAGTGCATTAATCAACCTAAATGACATCACCAAAAATTTGTAATGCCTATATCTAGTTCGGAATGCTGTTTTCAAAATATACTTTGCTCTAACTTTCACCTGATGATAACTCGATCGTAGGTCAATTTTAGAGTAGATCTGAGTCCCCTGGAGCTGATCAAATAAGTTGTCAATTTTGGGAAGAGGATATCTATTCTTGACTATTAATTTTTTTTATCTCCCCATCATCTATGCACAATCTCATAGTCCTATCTTTTTTTTTTCACGAACAGGACTAGGGCCCCCCACAGCGACACACTGGGTCTGATAAATCCTTTATCCAACAACTCCTGCAATTGATCTTTTAATTCCTTCAATTCAATTGGAGCCATATGGTATGGTGCTTTAGATACAATTGCCGACCCTGGTAGTATATCCACGGTAAATTCAATCTCTAGGTCTGGTGGTAAGTCAGGCAATTCTTTTGGAAAAATATTTGGAAATTCTCTAACTACTAAAATATCAGCCTATTTTAATTCTTCTTTTGGCAAGTCCTTTATGTAGGTAACATACCCTGGAAACTATCATGTAGTAGTCTTCTCACCTGAATAGGTGACACTAGTTTTGGCGAGGCATGGACACGTGAACCCACAAATCTGTATTCTTGCTCACCCGGGGGTCTGAAAATCACTTCTTTTTTGTGGCAATCTATGCTGGCATGATTAGCTACCAGACAATCCATGCCTAGCATTACATCAAACCCCTGCATATCTAGTACCACGAAATCAACTAGTAGTACTTTCTCCTGAATGCTTACTGGAAAGTTCCAAAGTACCTTCCTAAAGCTTACCATAGATCCCGTCAGCATGACTACAGACAGCTCAACATCTAATAACTATGCCTCTACCGCGGTTACTTTAACATACCCTGCCAATATAAAGAAATGTGTGGCACCTATGTCAAACAAAACAATTACTTTATATGATAATACAATAAGTGTACTGGTGACTACATCTCCAGCAGTCTCAACATTTCCCAGCATCAATGCATAGACTCTTGTTGGCGTCATATTCCTCTACTGGCCTCTATGGGGCACCTGATGACCACCCCAGTTCGGTCTGGGAGCTGGTGCATAAATTGGCGGTCCTTGACATGATCAAGCCATATGCCAGGCCTCCCACAACGATAGCAAACATTCTCTCCTAGTCGGCACTCACTTGGATGTCTCTATCCACATCTGGGGCAAGTGGGATAAGACTATCCGCCCTAATACCCACTGTGTCTTGTCGTCTGTCTCTATCTCTCACCAGATCTGCCTCCTCTCCATGGACCCCGACTAGGCCCACTCTGAAAACTTGTAGGCGTGGCCCTCTTCCTCTGGCTCGGTACTCCCACATCTGCCTGCTCACTCCCCTCTACTAACATGACCCTATCTACTAACTCCGAGAAGCCCTGTATCTTCGGTACTGCCACTTGTCTAAAAATATCCTACTTCAAATTCCTCTCAAACATCCTGGCCTTCTTAGATTCATCTAGAACAATATAAGGGCATAAATGCGACAACTCGGTAAATTTTGCCGCGTATTGTTGGACTGTCATCAATCCCTGGGACAAGCTCAGAAACTCTTGTACTTTTTATTCTCTGGCCGAGGCAGGATAGTATCTATCAAAGAATATGTCCCTAAATCGGGTGTAGTTCATCGGCACTAGAATTGATCTCTGCTTCTCTAATAATCTAGTGGTCGTCTACTATCTCTCGGCCTCCCCTGTCAGCTTATACGTGGCATAGAGTACCCTTTGCCCATCGGTGCAGTGAAGTACCTTCAAAATCTTCTCTATCTCCTGCATCTAGTTCTCCGTAACTGCAGGATTGAAATGCTAGTGGGTTCATCTTCGTAAAATTTTCTATCGTACACCCCTAAGCTATAGATGGACCTCCCTGCTCCCTGGAGCTCTAGGTAATCTCAGCCATGACCTACTGAGCCACACTATGTAACACATCATCTGAATCCTTGCCTCCTGCACCAGAAGGCCCTGCTCCATCGTCGCCACTAGCGTGAATGCTACTACCTGCTGAGCCCATCCTACAATATTACCAAATTATTCTGAGTATCTAAACCTTACAATACTATACTAACTAAAATACCCCTTACCTCTTATCACTAATTTAAGGTGGGGCCCTACCATATAGAAATAGAAATTGTCAATAGTTTACTATGATTTTCCTGAAATAGTTATCCTAGGAAAAACACAGAAACCACCCCGAAACTCTACCTCCAGATCGCAAAATAGAACCCTAAATTCCCATCCGAATTCCCTAACCTTAATTCACTATCATCCTATTCCACTCTTCTCAAGATTCCATTCCTATATTTTAGTATTGTTTTCCACTGTACTTTAGGGTTTACAAAATCTAGCAAATTAGGCTCTGATACCAAACTGTAACGACACAAAAATTACACCAAATTTCTTTTATAAAATATAATTTACTCTGATACCCCTATAATACTTACTATAACATCTAAGGCCCCAAATGGGCAATGAGGCATCCTTGTACACAAATTGAAACACCTATGCAGCGAAAAACAGAAAGTCATACACCCATATTTACAATACCAGAAGTCAGTGTTTCTAAACCATATATACATATTACACATCACCCCAGTATCATCTGCTCAAAAATATAATCTTTTGAATACACTTACCCTATAAAATAGGGCAGTACAAAAGATCTCTTTATCTACGAGTCTGACCTGCTCACCTAGTTGGATCACTTGAAAAATGTTAAACCACTGGGATGAGACAACACTCAGTAAGAGGAAATATACTATTACTAGTGTGTGGCAACTGAGTTTCATAAATATTATAATGACAATATTTGAAGACGTATAAGTTGGTAAATCAATATATGGTATAACTCACATTTATCAAAGTTTAAAATATAACTGTAATATATGATTTTTTTTACTTTTTGATACTTCTAGTATCATACTTTATCACTAAAATTCTGTAAATCTGTATACACATACAAAACTGAGATTTTACCCTGAAAAACTGTACGTCATGATTTAACCCCTCATGACAGGATTATGCGGCCTGTAGGAGGGACTTAATCCTGGTTGGCCTACCAGGTAAGTCAATTGTACTTTACCAATCCTCAGTCCCGTCGAACTGCAACCTCTCCTAAGCTCGGAACTGGTAACTATCTCGTCAAACCACCCTCCTTAACCCAAAATACTAGGGAGACTGCAATCTCTCCATAGGCACGGTTGAAAGAATCCACATACTATTTGGGATATGTGGTTGCACTATGATATGATAATAGCAATGGTATTGTGCTCTGCTAACTGATCATTTCCTGGTTCATCAGGGTCTGATACTGTATATACTATTTCTATAGTTATCCTACTATTTTCATCATGATTTCAAAATAACCATAACATTATAAATATGATATGAAAATAGTGTAATATATGACTAAAATAACTATGATATCTGACTGTAATATTTGACGGTCATATCTAACTGAATAGTTTGTAATATTTGAGTGTTATGGTTTTGGAAAGCATGACATTATGTAATTACTGTAAAATACTGGTTTGTATAATATCTGCAAAATATATGTCTGGTAAATATATCTGTCTGTATATACACTATAAATCATGATATTCTGAAAAACTATATAAATTCTGTATAAAAAAAAAATCAACTCAGGCCACACAATTAATACAACTCATGTTCTGAAATCTGTAAAATTGTATAATTTATACCTTGCACCTTAATAAAAAAATACTATAATTTTACTAATAATATTTTTGAATTTCCTAACATAATATATTTCCTTTACCTAACTGGCTGGGAGGCTCGCCTCCAACTTAATCCTCATGCTTATGGCGTACAATCCCCAAAATCCTAAAATAATACATATATGCATATTTCCAATAAATCAAATGTATTTCCCCCAACCTACATACACATAAATTTTCTGAATTATAATTTACCTAGGCTCTTAAAAATATTTACTAGGTCCTCAACCCATGCTGCACGGTCCCAAAAACACCCTACTCCTGAAATAATAACATCTTAATTTTATTCCACAAAACTCTAGTATGTTCCCATATAACTTAAAATCTAAACTCAAATAAGCCTGATACAACTGAAAATACCCAAATATTCAACTCACCCAAATTTTGGGATGGTGCCCAAGTTGGCCAAACCAAAAATTTACTCCAGCGGACTTGTAGAGAATCTCCCCAGGATCAACGTGGTAACTTCGGATCGTTGAAACAGGGAGAGATGGGGTGAGAAATGTAGAGAGAAGTGAGAGGAACTGAGCAAGAGAGTGAGAGAGAAATAAGGGAAAGAAATTTTCTCTCGCTGAATCCTGATTTTCTGCTATTTATAGACCTTTTGCCACATGGCCTCATTGACGAGCCACGTCACCCCGACGATAAGTTCAAGAAGGAAATTCTTTGGCGAGCACCTAACCCTCGTTGATGAGTTTCAGGCCTCGAAACAGCCCCTCAGTAAAATCTTGTTGATGAGACATGTATCCACGTTGACGAGCCCAAGAAGACTGTTCGTCAACGAATGCTCCACGTTTGTCAACAAGGCCCTGTTGCATCCCACTTTAAAATTTTTTTCCACTTTTTATTTATTATTTAATTCCCATAATTATCCGCGTTACTACAACACCAGCTCAAGTGAAATAGAGAACGAATCAAGTGATCAAGAAGTGGCCAACATATGCTTCATGGTGCACGATGATGAGGCAAATTCCTACTATTCATCTGATGAATCAAGTGATAGTTCATGTAGTGATTCTAGTGATAGTATGTCATCATAAAAAGAAATGCAAGCTGAACTTTTTTCTTTACACGATAGATTTGTAAGAGTCACAAAAAAGGCATATTGCTTTAAACGAACAAAATGAATCATTCAAAAATCAACTTGACACATTAAAATCAGTTGAAAAAGAAAAAGAATCACATATTGATGAACTTATGAAGAAGATAAATGACTTATCTCAAGAGATAGTTAAATTACAAGTGAATGGTCAAAGTAAGAAAGACGTAGAAATAAAGGACCTTAGAGACAAAATTGAAGACAAATAGAAAATCATATACAATTTTACTAAAGGAAGGAGAACTTTGAAAAATTGCTTGGTAAACAAAAGATGTCATTAGACAAGAAAGGAATTGGATATAATGGAATTAAGAACAAAAAGAAAAAGGGTCTTTATATGTGATATTTTGTTAAAGAATCAAAATGCTATGCAAGCACTTCCTCAAACAACATCTATCAACACATTACATGCTTTTTATGTAAGAAAAAGGGACACATTAAATTTGATTGTCCTTTTAAAAGAAAGAGTGTAAAAGTAAAGAAAGTATGGAAAATTAAAGAAAACAAAAATGAATCTATAAAGTCTAAGAAAGTTTGGATTCCTAAGAGTAACACATTGAATCCTTCTTGTAAGTTTTCCTTATGACAACCACAAAAAAAGACAAATGGTACTAAGACAGTGGGTGTTCTAGGAACATGACCGGACATAGATCCAAATTCACCACACTCATGCTAAATGATGGTGGATACGTCACTTTTGGAGACAATGCTAAGAGCAAAATCATTGGGATTGGTAAGATAGGTAAAAAACCTTCCGTTACTATTAATGATGTCTTATTAGTAGAAGGGCTAAAGCATAATCCCTTAAGCATAAGCCAATTAAGTGACAGAGGGTTTGATGTAATATTTAAACAAGATAAAAAATGTTATTAAAAATGGAGAAAAACAAAATGTTCTCTTCACCGCTCAAAGAATTGATAATGTATGTTGCATAAACTTTGAAAAGATAAAATCTCAAAATATCACATGCTTAGTAACTATGAATGAGACAAGTTGGTTATGGCATAGAAGACTAGGGCATGCTAGTATGGACCTATTATCAAGTTTAGCTAAAAAGAACTTAGTAAGAGGACTTCCTAGTACAAAGTTTGTTAAAGATAAAATATGTGATCATTGTCAATTAGGAAAACAAACCAAGTCTAGCTTTAAGAAAAAGAAACATATCTTCACTAATAGGCCCTTAGAGCTTATTCACCTATATTTGTTTGGACCAACTAGGACACAAAGTCTAGGAGGAAAGCAATATGCTTTTGTCATGATTGATAACTACTCTAGGTTTACCTGGGTACTCCTCTTAGCCTCAAAGGATGAAGCATGCCATATGTTAGTAAACTTATGTAAAAGACTTCAAAATGAAAAAGGTTATGGCATCATGAACATAAGAAGTGATCAAGGAAGAGAATTCAATAATAAAGACGTTGAAAAATTATACAATGAACATGGAATTAGACATAACTTTTCAGTATTTAGAACTCCACAACAAAATGGAGTTGTAGAAAGAAGGAATAGAACTCTTCAAGAAATGGCTAGGACTATGTTAAATGAAAACAAACTACCTAAATACTTTTGGACTGAAGCGGTTAACACTGCATCTTATGTGATAAATAGAGTGTCTATAAGATCAAGTTTAAATAAAACTCCCTACGAATTAAGGAAAAGAAGAAGACCCAATATAGCTTACTTTCATGTATTTGGGTCTAAGTACTTTGTGCTTAATGACAAAGATGACTTAGGGAAATTTGATGCTAAGTCGGATGAGGGTATTTTCCTAGGATATGCAGTCAATAGAAAAATCATATAGAATCTACAATAAGAGAACTCTCATAATAATTGAATCAATCCATGTAACATTTGATGAAGCTAATCCTTATACTAAAAGAATTCAAATTGAAGAGAAATGTGACTCTTCCCTATGGAGGTGCCCTAAACCTCATTTCTTCTCAACTAAATCTCTCTACTCCACGTGAATTATTCATCAAGCGCACACGTTATGATCTTTTCAATTCCACCACCTTGAAATAAATAGGGTATAATAAAGGTGATTAAGGTTGGTACCTCAAAGGAGGAAGACCCCAACATGTACCAGTAGCATCTCCTTCTCCTTTAGCACATGATCAAGGTCCTCCAGCAAACACACCTTCATGGTTTATGGCTTTTTAGAGTGACTTCTCCTCTTTCAGACATGATATGAGGTCCGGACTCAAGAGCCTTCAGGAGAAGGTATCATCACTTGATCAGCGTCTTATCCAGATTGAGGAACATAAGGCTAGTTCCTTCCGAGGTGGTGATTCCATGGATACAAGTTCAGCTCTTTGCAGTGATGATGAGGTCTCTAAGGAAGGAAGTGATGATGAAGAAGAGGAAGATAAGGAAGAAGAGGAAGGTTCTAAGGATGAAGAGCATGATGAAGAAGATGATGAAGAGGAAGATAATGCTGATAGTTAGATTTTTTGATGTAATAAGAAACTGAATTTTAGATCTTTTTGGATGTATTCAAACACTTAGTTTGTGTGTTGCCTCGCTTTTATTCATGGTTGCTTGTAATGAATCTTTGCGTGTATGGTTACTTCTTTTGTTTCTATCCCTCATTTCTTTTTGAATAATGACAAAGGGGGAGAGAAATTGTTAGCAAAGATGAATTGTAAGCAAAGAAAAAGAATGGTTGTAAACATATATGAATTATGAATGACAAATATGACTTTTGAGTCTTTTGAGCTAACATGAATGATATGCAACATATGCTTGATTGTAAATTTGAAGATGTTACAATATATTGGAAAGTGTGTATTCATGTGATATACTTGTTTGGTGTTCATTTGGTTAGCTATGATCTATTTTGAACTTTTTATACTTGATATCATTATTTTTCAAACTTACTAAAAAAGGAATGCTTATAGTAAGAGGGAGCCTTTTCTAAGGAACCCTCATCTTTGCTCCTTGTTTGTCATCATAAAAAAGGGGAAGAATTTTGGCCTAACATGGCTTTTCAATCTTGTTTTGACGATAACAACTAAAGGATGATTTAATATGTGTTGGTTAAGTGGGTAATGTTTCACGAAAAACAAAGTTACAAAAAAAAAAGCAATGGAAAGCTCAATGACTCAAAATACCATATTCATATGTAGAGTGATCCAAAAGAAGCTCAAGCAACACCAACATGAATAAAGTGCATATGGAAACTTAAAGCTAAGTCAAGCTCAAGTAAAAAGGGACATAAATCAAAATAAATCATGGAAGACTTGAAGACTAGAGTTTTAGGCTTTAAGAACGTTGATGTTAGTACTTTATGTCTAAATATCTTTTGAAATATGTTGAAGCTATTTAGGGGTACTTATGGACTTAGAGACCTTATTTCAAACTCCAGAAAATGTTTTATAAGTAATGAAAGCAAAAGAGTAAAAAGAACTTTTGAAAACTAAAATGCAAAACCAGAAAATGGTTTGTACAGACGAATGAGGTACACTGCTAGAAGACTGAAGAGTCACTTCAGAAAACTGAAGATTTCGTTCAGTCTACTGAAGAATTTCTTCTAGTCTGCTGAAAAATTTCCTGAAGGAATACATAACAGGCAGTATACCCTTAGAAGAGTGAACCCTCTGTTCAGTCATCTGACCCTATGTCCAGACTAAAGTTTTCAGTGTTTTAAGGTACTTTAGAAGACTGAACTCGACACTTCAGTCTATTGAACACTATTAACAGCTAATTTTTTAAAATATTTTAAAATCCAAATAATGTTTCTTGTGCCCCAAATTTTCTAAAAACTTGGAAAACACTCCAAGTAATCTTATGCAAATCGAAATTACTTTTCTAAGCCTATAAATACATGGTTTGAAAATCAAATTATACCAAGAATTGAAAAATCTAATCATAAGCTGAAAGCCATCTTGCTATCTTGCTCCTCTCTTTTGCTTAACTATTTGCACAACTGAATTGCTGAAAATCTGATGTGCTGAAACATCATACTCTGAGTTCCAATTGCTAATTCTTATCTAGAGAAGGAACTTGGTGAATTCATTCTTGAGCTTCATTCTATTTCCTTTGATATTTAGAAATTGAAGTATATTAGTGCCTTTGAATTGTACTAATTTGCTCTGTGTGAGAGTGTCTTTGTGCACCATCTTGTTTCTTGTCTCCTGTAGCTCTTTGATGATTCCAGGTTGTTGGATCATTATACCAAGTGGGGGGTATCGCTTGGAGGGGTTTTGCTGTAACCTAGTGAAGGAGTGATTGAGCGTGGGGTATCGCTTGTAAACGATTTGCTCTGCCCAGAAAGGAGTACTCTAGTGGAATCCTTTGGTGGTATTAGCCAAAGGTGAGGATGTAGGGTGGGAATAAGTCGAATCTCATAAATACCTTGGTGTCTCTCTTTCCCTACTCTTTATTTTCAACATCTATATACATTGTGTTGTGTGTATGCTAAGTGCTGGTAGCTGAGATTAAAACTAAGATTAAAAGAAGACTCTTAATAAAAGAAAGTACGTTTTGATTAAACTTTTGTGGAAACCTAAAAAGGAAGTACTTTGTTTAATCATTTGTGAAAATCTTTATTAAGAGAAGTGCAAAAAAATTTTCATTCAACACAGAGCTTGAAACAAACTCATACATTCATAGGGTTGCAAAAGCTGAAAGTGCTAAAGAGCTACATACTTTGTCTTGGTTTGATATCTTTCGTTGTTTACTTTAAGTTGTTGATTGGTTATTTGGTTGATTATGTTTTTCATTGCTTGTGTTGTGTTTTGGTTTGCGGATTGAATAAGTAAATAAGATTTTACTGTGTGATTGTTAAATCAACAAGAGGATAAGAATTCATAAAAGATATTAAAATAAAATTTTTATAACCCAATTCACCCCCTCTCTTGGGACTACACCTCAACTTTCATCCAATAATGTACCAATCACATTCTCATAAATGTTCTTCTCAATGTGCATAACATCCAAGTTGTGGCGTAGTGGAATATCTTTCTAGCATGACAACTCGAAAAAGATACTTCTCTTTGTCCAATTTAACACATTCTTGGCACGTTTCCTTTTTCTATTGCTCGGTGTTTTCCCAAATTTCACATTTCTTATGAACTTCAACTGGTTTAATATCTCTTCTCCACTTAGTCGATTTGGTTGCAACTTTTGTTCAGGTTTTCCATTAAAGCTTCTATTAGAACGAGTCCTCTAAGGATGTCTAAGTGGTAGAAAACGATGATGACACATAAAGCATAACTTTTGCCCATGCTTCAAGGATAAGGACTCAGCATCCTTATTACACACTAGGCATGCTAAGTGTTATTTTGTGCTCTACCCCGATAGATTGCCATAAGCGGGGAAATCATTCATTGTCCCCAACAGTAAATCATGCAACCAAAATGTTCTCCCAATTTCCATATCAAATGTCTCCACTCCTTTTTCCCATAGTTATTTGAACTCATCAATTAACGGCCTCAGATAAATATCAATATTATTAGTAGGTGCTATCAGTCTAGAAATAAGTAAAGACATGTAAATGAATGGTTCTTTCATACATCGTCATGGCGGCAAATTATATGATATCATCATAACTGACCACATGCCATACGGGTTGTTCATGTTACTAAAAGGATTGAAACTATGTTTGATGTTGTGAGGATCACTAGCAAACCATGGATGCATTTTTATCAAAGTTGGCCCAAGCTTCCCAGTTCGCTGGATGGCTAAGGGTGGTTTCCTCTTAAAGACGTTTTTCTTTATGTCATCTCATATCTGCAACAATCTTTCTGGACATGTATAATCTTTGAAGCCTCAGTATTAATAGAAAACATCGCAAAATTTTTTAAGGGATCTTTTTATCCTTCCTCTAATTAGTTTTATACCTCAGTTTATCACATTCTAGACATGTTTGCATTTTTGAATTCACCATAAAAAAGTGCACAATCATACCTATATGCATGTATTGGAGTGTAATCGAGACCCAAATCACATGTATATGTCTTAGCCTCACAAAAATACTTTAAAAGTGTTTCACCATAGAGCAATGGCGCCTTAATTAGCCTTAAATTCATGTTAAATGTACTTTGAATTTTACAATGCATTGTCCTTGCATGAAGCAACTTTACCAGGAACTCCAATTTTGATAACTTTTTACAATTTGGATATAGGGGCATCCGTGCATCCCAAGATGAGCAAATGGTTTACTGAGTAGACTTAACTAACTAGGATCGCAAGGTATGTTACCCATTGAAGTATATTCAAGACTAGTACGCGACACATTGCCATCCTCTCGACACATTAGCCCCATTATCTTCATCATCATCATCATCACTTAGAATTGTGTAATCTTCATCGTGAAACACTCATCTTGTGTACCTATTATCCATTCCATAGTCTAATAAATTTTTTCCAACCAAATAAATGTGTCAAAATGTTATGTTTTGGCATTTCTTGCAAGGACACCATATTCTACTGGATTTTTCAGCACGAGGACGCGCGAACTCTATGAAATCATGTACCCCTTTTACGTATTCTGGCATAAACCTACTCCGAGTCTTCTTCCAACTCTTATCCATGTTCGTTAATTAGCTTATAACATGTTCAAGTAAATGATGTTGATTATGTTATCATAATGTTTATGAGACATGCATCATGAATCCTAAAATCAACCACCTTTTGTCTAAAGGGCATGGATCTTATCCCATTCAGGAATGGTGCATTTACATTACAGTCAATCGCTCAAATTCCTTGATCATAGTCATTGGCTACACGAGATGGGGAAAGTGAACATGTTACTAGTTTTTTATCACAAACAAATTATCACTACAGCCTATTATGCACCCAGAGAACATAAGTAAAAATGCACTCGAAATATGTAATGACAATGAACAGAGTGTGAACGATGACAACAATGTAAATACAACTTCCTAAACTATCCACATATTGGAAAATTCAAGAATGGTTGAATCATAAACATCACTAATCATAAATGAAACAAATAATTAACATGTTCCATTGACTATTCGGTTAACCACTTTTAAAATGACCTTGCACCACACGGTCGACCGAACTAGCACATGGGTAATTCCCAACGCTCTCGTCGGCCGAACTCCTAGTTGAAATTTGATCTGGTTGACCGAAAGTCAAAATTTGGTTAACCGAACATCCCTGGTCGACCGAACCTCGGAGGGTTCAAAATCGCCTTAATACGATTGACCCGAACCTCAGTTAAAAAATGTCACGGTCAAGCAAACTTGTCAATATGGTTGACTGAACCTTTAATATGATCAATCGAAACTCTCGAGTTGGAATTTTTTAAAAGCTCTAAAACGTCATTAACTTTTAATTAAACTTTTCAAAATACCGAGCGTGTCCTCAACAGTAATAATTTTCTGAAAATCTATAAACACCCCCTCATAACTCTAGATTAGTAACTTTGATTAACTCCAAATTCTCTCTAAACCTTTGTTAATCAAAGTTCCCCCAAAACCAATTTTTATTAATAAAATCATTCTTTTGAGGCAAAATATTTAAGACAAATCTCTCCAACTCTCTTTCATGCATTTATTTCAAAATCATTTTTAGGAGAGTATTTTATTTAGGGCATTTATTTGCACATACTCTCATTAGGCACTTAATCTTTAAAAAATATTTTTTAGAGTATTGCTTAGGTTTTCTCCCAGTTATTTCTTTGATAAATATTTTTTAGAGAAAATTATTTAAAGCACAAATATTTTCTTGAGTTTAAATTCCTAGATTCTCCAAATATTCTTTATTTGCAAAAATATTTATAGGAGAACAATACTGCTCATTTTTCATATACATTTTATTTGTGCAAAATTATTTGATGGCACCCTTACTCTACTGAGCATATTTCATATCATAATAGAGTGCATGTGTAACGACCTACCTAATTTACCATAAATTGTTTTTTCGTATTTTATTTAATATAATAAATCCCACATCCGGTTCAACTAAATATCATAAACAACCTAGACTCATGGGTAGCAGGGATATACCTTAGATATAATTCTGATACCTAAACAGCAGGAAACGTAATCACATACATTTCATCCAACCAATCACAATACTAGAGTTCTACTAAACCTATTATATATACAAACATCCAAAAAAAGCCAAAAATACTCTAAGGTCTCAGCCCAAAAATAAACCTGACCCTTGCTCAACAAATCACCCTTCGGATAGGGTAGCTCCACTAGTCTCTACTGTTGCGGAGCTCTATCCGCTCTTCTACCTGGAATTCCTAAAATGTTTATATAGTTGGGGTAAAACACCTCTTAGAAAGAAAAATAAACTAATATCAGTGTGCGGTGTTATAAGCATTTTCGTGTTATACATATAAACAATATAAATAGCCTATTTGATAAAATTTGCCTATAGCAGAACTGAGTAAAACCTAATTTGTCATATCTTAATAAAGCATACTAGATTGCTATACATGAAAACCATCTTATATAATTGTACAATACTGAAATACACTTAGGATGGATAACTAGCTGATGTCATGTCTTACCCCTACATGACTAGGTTGTGCAACCCGTAGGTGGGACCTAGAAATGGCTGGCCGACCATGCTAGATCAAACATAAGTCGATAAGTACGATGGGGCCACCCCTACTTGGTCCTAGGACTACGAAGGAGACTACTCCACTCTACACTGATGCCACATTGACCGCCATCTCCCACACTACTGGTCGTGTGGTAGCACTATCAAAATTCTGAATATATAGCTACGGTACCATGTTCTTAAAATTGTACTAAACTATGCCATCCGAGTTCTAATAACATATAATAAGTTCCATATACTGAACATAGCTATTTCATATTTCATAATAATAACTGTCATGTACATATTTCATAAATTATGTCTGATCATACTTGATTATGGCATCTGCTCCAACATGAACCTCGGCATCTGTGCCGACATAACATAACATGAAACTCGGCATCTACGTCGGCATACATAACATGAAACTCAGCATCCGCGCCAGCATATATAACATGATATACTGAACATAATTTTCCTGTACTATTTAATATATAAAATCATGATTCCTGTACTGTTTTATAATTGCCATGAAAACTATCATATCATGCTTGATCTGGGAAAAACATTCCATTCTAATATACACATTATATGGAAATTAAACTCATGCCACACATAAATAGGGTAATCTCCTGACTGTAAAATTTGTTCCAAAAATCATATTTTCTAATTAAACACATTTAAATCATATTTTTGTACATATCTGTATTTCCCAAACATAATTATATAATATACATACTTTCCTAAAATTTAATGCTTTAAATTAATAAATAATTTCATGAAAATTTTCTTACTTAGTTTATCCTTTTACATAGTTTACTAGGAAGCCCACAAAACCCTAATTCCTACACTTGCAGTGTTCCTAGTACAACACCCTGAAATTAATATTTTTCCGAACAAAACATCAGTATTTGCTTTCCTAACATATTCTCCTCAGCACAAAAACTCCAAATACCCATTAATACTGAAATTAAATAACTTACCCAAATTTTGAGATGGTTCCCAAGTTAGCCTAACCTACAAATCACTCCAACAGACGTGAAGAGAATCTTCCCAAGAATGACTTGGCAGCTTTAGATCGTTAATCCGGTAAAGAACATGGCCAGAATCGAGGAGAGAAGGTGAGGTGGGTGAAAATCTATTAAGAGAAAGAGTCGGATGCAGATTTCCTACAATGAAATCCAATTTTGGCATACTTATACATTGGCCTTTGTCGATGAGACATGTCACTTTGTCGACAAGGTTAAGAAGGGGGCTCGTTGACAAACTCATAACCTTCGTTGATGAATTTCAGACCCTAAAATAGCCATCTCGGTAATTCCTCGTTGACAGGACCCTGTAGAAACCCTTAAGAAAATTCCTTTTCCTCCCTCTTTTATTATTTAATTTCTATAACTCTTCAGGTCTCGACATTTTCCCCTTATTATAAAAATTTAGTCCTCAAAATTTACTATTTGAGGGATTTACCATCCCTTAATGAAAATGAGCTACTTATTTTACTACTTACCCTCACTTATGGCGGAGGAATACCGTGATTACATTTAAGTTCCTGTGAGATTACAAATACGTAAACTAAAATTATCCCTTAACCAAAACACTACTTACAATTGAAAATTATTACATATACTGACTAACCTATATAAAAGAAACATTACATATCTACTTGTATCTTTTCCTGATTACTGCGATTCCCCGCTGAACAGATGCGGGTATTTCTTTCGAATTTCTTCCTCGAACTCCCAAGAAGCTTCTTCCATTGCGTGATTCTTCCACATGACTTTTACTAATAAAATCCTCTTATTGCGCAATTCCTGTTCCTTCTTGTCTAGAATCTATACTGGAGTTTCTTTATAAGCCAAAGTATCACTGAGTTCTAATTTGGCATAACTGATGATATGGGAGGAATCTGGGATTTATTTACTAAACAAGGAAACATGAAATACGTCGTGAATCCTAAATAGAGTCAATGGTAAAGCCAGCTGGTAGGCAACTGACCCTACTCATTCAAGAATCTCAAAAGGGTCAATGCACCTAGAGCTCAACTTACCCTTCCTCCCAAACCTCATAACTCCCTTCAATGGTGCTATCTTCAAAACTACATGGTCTCCTACTTCAAATTTCAACTTTTGGCCGTGCGTATTGGCATAACTTTCTGCCGACTCTAAGCTACACTAATCCTGTCTCTGATGAGCCAAACTTTATCGTATGCCTACTGCACAATTTTCAGTCCCAAAACTCGCCTTTCACCAATCTCATCCCAATAAAGAGGAGATCGACATCTCTTACCATAGAGCGCCTTATAAGGTGCCATGCTAATGCTGGCTAAATAGCTTTTATTGTATGCAAACTCTACCAGCGACATATACTGGGTCCAACTACCTCCAAAATCAAGCATGTACGCCCTCAGCATATCTTCTAATACCTGCATTACCCTTTCAATCTGGCCATCCGTTTGAGAATGAAACGTCGTGCTAAAAGATAACGAAGAACCCAGAGCCTCCTGCATGCTTCTCCAAAACCGTGACGTGAATTGTGGGTCTTAGTATGATACAATAGACACTGGCACTCTATGTAATCGTACAATCTCCTGAATATATAATTCTACCAGTCTATCCATGGAGTAGTTGACTTTAATAGGAATGAAGTGTGCAATCTTCATCAATCTATCAACAACCACCCAAATAGCATTCTGACCATGCGGTGTCGGTGGCAAACCTGCCACAAAATTCCATAGATACATAATCTGACTTCCACTCTGGGATGTAAAGTGGCTGTAACTAGCCCGCCGGCCTTTGGTGCTTAGCATTTACCTGCTGGCATGTCAGGCATTGCTGTAAGAACTCAGCAATTTCCCTCTTTATGCCGCTTCACCAGAACGACTCTCATAGATCCTTATACATCTTAGTACTACCTGGATGAACCGTATACAAGGACTTGTGAGCTTCCTCTAAGATCGGCCTCCTAATGTCCATATCTACAGTTACGCACAACCTCAAATGGAACCTTAAAGCCCCATCATCAAAAATACTGAATTCATCTCCATGTCAATCCTGCACCTTAGCTATCAGCTCTACTAGTTCCGCGTCATCCCTATGAGCGGTCTTAATCCTTTCCTATAGAGTAGGATGTACTACCAGACTATAAATAAATGCCTGAGTGTCACTCTCTACCAGCTTTACACCGAGTCTCTCCAGATCTAGCTAGATTGGATGCTAAACCTCCTTAGCTGCAACAGTTGGTCCCACTAATTTCCTGCTCAGAGCGTCAACTACCGCATTTGCTTTCCCTAGATGGTAACTAATAGTGCAGTCATAATCTTTAATAAGTTCCAACCTCCTTCTCTGCCTCATGTTCAGCTCCTTCTGAGTGAAGAAGTACTTTAAACTTTTGTGATTAGAGAATATCTCGCATTTCTCACCATACACGTAATGCCTCCAAATCATTAACGCGTGCACCACTGCAGCCAATTCTAGATCATGGGTAGCGTAGTTCTTTTCATACTCTTTCAACTATCGGGAGGCATAAGCTACAAACCTACCATGTTGTATCAATGCATAGTCAAGCCCTTCCAAATACGCGTCACTGTAAACTACATAAGCATCATCCCCTAATGGAATGATCAACACTGGTGTAGTGACAAGCCTCTGCTTCAGTTTCTAAAAGCTCTATTCACAACTGTCATCCCATTCAAACTTGACATTTTTCCTAGTCAGACACATTAGAAGCCCTGACAATGCTGAGAATCCCTCAACAAACCGACGGTAATAACCCACCAGCCCTAAGAAACTTTTGATTTCTAGAACGTTCTTTGGCCTTTCCTAATTCAAAACTGTCTCAATATTGCTAGGATCCATTGAAATACCATCCCTTGAAATAACATGCCCTAGGAATGCCACTTTCTCCAACCAAAACTCACATTTACTGAACTTGGCATACAATCTCTTTTCTTTGAGCATCTGAAGTACCAGCCGTAAGTGTGCCTCATACTGCTCAAAACTCCTTGAATAGACCAGTATATCATCAATGAAAACCACAACAGACCGGTCTAAATACTGATAAAAGATTTTATTCTTCTGAAGATATATGTTCTTGATTGTCACCTTATTAATTTCCCTATAATCTATACACATCCTAATAGACTCGTCCTTCTTCTTTACAAATAACACAAGAGCTCCCCACGGTGATACACTGAGTCGAATAAAACCCTTATCTAGCAAGTCTTGCAACTGATCCTTTAGATCTCCCAACTCTGTTAAAGCCATTATGTAAGAAACCTTAGAGATTGGTGTCATCTCGAGAAGTAGATCAATAGGGAAATCTACCTCACGGTCAGGAGGCAAACCAGGTAGTTCGTCTAAAAAAATATGTGAGAACTCTTTTACACTGGTGTATTGCTAAGCTTCAACTCATTTCTTGAAATCTATTTTACAAAAGCCATAAACCCCCAATAACCATCCAAGAGTAGCCTTCTCACTTGCGTAGCTGACACTAACTGAGGCAGGGAACACACCTGCGACCCCACAAACCTGAATTCTTGCTTGCCTGGTGGTCTGAAAATTACCTCTTTCAAATGGCAATCAATATTAGCATGATTAGCTACTAGCTAATCCATCACCAGTATTACATCAAACCCATGCATGTCTAGTACAATTAGATCGGCAGGTAGCACTGTCCCCTAAATTTTTATGGGATAACCCATGAGCACCCTACGACATTTTACCACTAAACTAACCGGTGAAGCTACTGACATTTCTACATCTAATAATTGGGTCTCGCCTCCAGACAATTTAATGAAATTTGCAAATACAAAAGAATGAGTAGCACCCGAATCAAATAAAACAATAACATGGCATGACAAAACAATAATGGTACTTGTCATGACGTTTGCGCCAGTCTCAGCGTCTCCTGGCATCAGAGCATAAACCCTCGTCGGGGCCACATTCCTCTGATGACCTCCACGAGGCGCCTGGTAACCTCCCTTGAACTACCTGGGACTAAGATCAGTACCAATAGGTGTAGAACAATCTTATGCTAGATGCCTTGATCCTCCACAGCGATAACATACGCCTCTCTAGGCTCGAAACTCCCCCTGATGCCTTTTTCCACATATCTGACATACAGGGTAGGTATGAACACCATGCGCCCTACGGCCCCTAGTCTTTTGCCTCTAACCTATACCATAATTTCCTCTCCTCCACTAACCACGACCAAAACCCTACTGAAAGCCTGAAGGTGTTGACCTCTTCTTCTGTCCCTATTCCTCCGTGCCCAACTGCTCACCGGCCTCAGCTAAAGCTGCTCTATCAACTAACTCATCAAAGTCAACACCGTGACTTGCTTATAGATCTCATGCCTCAATCCTATTTCAAATTGTCTTGCTTTCTTTGCTTCATCGAGTATAATATATGGGGCAAAGCGAGACAACTTGATAAACCTCGCTGTGTACTGCTGGACCTACTGCTGTCCCTGCTTCAAATTTAAGAACTCTTCCACTTTTGCTTCATTGACAATGGCTGGGAAATGTCTATCAAAGAACAATTCTTTAAATCTATCCCATGTCATAACTATCGGCGTCGTCCTTTGCTGCTTCAAAAGTTTCCCTGCAGTCCACCACCTCTTGGCCTCCCCTGTTAGTTTATATGTGGGGAAGAGGACCCTCTACTCCTTTATACACTGTAATACTATCAAAACCTTCTCAATCTTCTACATCCAATTCTCAGCAGCTGCAGGATCAACTCCTCTTGGAAATTCCGAAGTATTCATCTTGGTAAATTTCTTTATTGTGCACCTATGGCCTGCAGATGGGCTACCCTGCTCTCTGGAGCTCCTAGTGATCTCAGCCATAACCTATTGAGCCATACTGCATAATACGGCACCAGAGTTAGCCCCACCTACACTCAAGGGCCCTGCACCGTCACTACCACTCGCATGGGCACTACCTCCTCCATAGTCCATCTTGAAAAGACAATAAACATGACTTAGGGACCCTATCCTTATAACTTACGTATCTAACCAAAATCCCCTATCTTGACATCCTTATCTTATTTCAATATCCAATCGTATATTCTAAAAAAACAACTCGACAATAGTTTACTATGACTTTCCTGAAATCGTCACCCCAAGAAAGACACAGAAACCACCACAGAAGTCCTTCCTCTAAACTACAAAAAAAAATATCAAATCCTCTTCCTATACTCTGGTAATGTTTCCACTGCACACTAGAGTCTACAAAACCTAGCAACCTAGGCTCTAATACCAAACTGTAGAGACCTGCCTAATTTACCATACATTGTTTTTTCATAATTCATTTAACATAATAAATCTAACATCATGTTCAAAAGAATATCATAAACAACCTGGACCCATGGGTAGTAGGGATAGACCTGAGATACAATTCTGATACCTAAGCCGTAGGAAACGTAATCACATACATATCATCCAACTAATCACAATACCAAAGTTCTACTAAACCTGTTATATATACAAGCATCCATAAAAAGCCAAAAGTACTTTAGGGTCTTAGCCCAAAAATAAACCTGACCCTAACTTTACAACTTACTCTTCAAACAAAGTAGTGCCACCAATCTCTACTGTAGCGGAGCACTATCCGCTCCTCTACTTGGATTTCCTGAAATGTTTGTATAGTTGGGGTGAGACACCTCTTAGTAAAGGAAATAAACTAATATCAGTGTGTGGCGTTATGAGCATTTTCATGTTATACATATAAACAGTATAAAAAGCATATATGATAAAATCTATGTATAGCAGAACTAAGTAAAACATAATTTGTCATATCATAATAAAGCATACTAGATTGCTATACATGAAACCCATCTTATATAACTGTACAATACAAAAATACACCTATGATGGATAACTAGTTGATGTCATGTCTTACCCTCACATGACTGGGTTGTGAAACTCAAAGGTTGAACCTAGCAATGGCTAGCCGACCATGCTAGATCAAACATAAGTCTGTAAATACGATGGGCATGTCCCTACCTGGTCCCAGGACTGCCAGGGGGACTACTCCACTCTACACTAATGCCACATCGACTACCATTTCTCACATTACTGGTCGTGTGGTAGTACTATTATAATTCTGAACATATAGCTACTGTACCGTGTTCCCGAAACTGTACTAAAATATGCCATATGGGTTCTGATAACATATAATAAGCTTCATATATTGAACATAGCTACTTTGTATTTCATAATAACAACTGTCATGTACATATTTCATAAATTCTGTCTGATCATACTTGATTATGGCATCTGCGCCAACATGAACCTCAGCATCTGCGCTGGCATAACATAACATGAAACTTGGCATCTGCGCTGGTATACATAACATGAAACTCGGCATTCGCGCCAGCATACATAACATGATATACTGAACGTAATTTTCCTATACTATTTAATATGTAAAATCATGATTCCTGTACTGTTTTATAATTGCCATGAAAACTATCATATCATGCTTGATTTGGGAAAAACATTCCATTCTGATATACGCATTATATGGAAATTAAACTCATGCCACACATAAATAGGGTAATCTCCTGACTGTAAAATCTATTTCAAAAACCATATTTTCTGATTAAACACGTTTAAATCATATTCTTGTACATATCAGTATTTCCCAAACATAATTATATAATATACATACTTTCCTAAAATTTAATGCTGTAAATTAATAAATAATTTCATGAAAATTTCCTAACTTAGTTTATCCCCTTACCTAGTTTACTAGGAAGCCCACAAAACCCCCAATTCCTACACTTGCAGTGTTCCCAACACAACATCCTCTAATTAACATTTTTCCCCAACAAAACTTTAGTATTTTCTTCCCTAACATATTCTTCTCAGAACAGAAACTCCAAATACCTAATAACACAAAAATTAACTAACTTACCCAAATTTTGGGATGGTTCCCAAGTTAGTTTGACCTACAAATCACTCAAACAGATGTGAAGAGAATCTTCCCAGGGGTGATGTGGCGGCTTCGGATCATTAATCCGACAAAGGGCTAGAATCGAGGAGAGAAGGTGAGGAGGGCAAAAATCTAGAGAGAGAAAGAGCCGCATGCAAATTTTCTACGCTGAAATCTGATTTTGGCATACTTATACACTAGTCTTCATCGATGAGACACGTCACTTCGTCGACGAGGTCAAAAAGGGGGTTCTTCGATGAACTGATATCCTTTGTCGACTAATTTCATGCCCTAAAATAGCCCTTTTGGTAATTCCTCATCGACAAGACATGTTTCCACGTCGACGATCCCATGCTTTCGTCGATGAGACCCTGCAGAAACCCTTAAAAAATTCCTCTTCCTCCTTATTTTATTATTTAATTTCTATAATTCTTTGGGTCTCTACAACATATATTTAGATCTTAAATATTGTACATCGCTGCTTGTATTTAGAAGCATTTTATCATGTACAAATATATTTTTTGTATTGTATCGGTTGGGTTCCGTCCGGAATTGAACTAGGGAGTTGTAGCCCCGTATGTGAGACCAGTTTGGCTCAACCCAAAAATTGAACTGGGGAGTCTCAGGCCCATAAGTGAGACCGGTTTGGTTCAACCTGAAAATTGAACTGGAGTTTTTCCTCACCCCGTAAGGAGAGGATGTAAATGGCTTCTATTCCGCCCGTTTAAGTGGGCAGGGATAGTGTAATCCTTGCGGGGTATGCCCAAGGTGTGGACGTAAGCTGATTTGGCCGAACCTCGATAACAAATATCATGTGTCTCTCTCTCTCCCTATCTCATTTAAATTATTGCACTTTAATTTCAGTGTGTGTATGCCTATTTATTTACTGTTATATTTATTTGTATGCACACATTTAAATTAAATGAGATATGCCACACACGTGTATGTCTGCAATCATAGTTTAATTATTTTACATACATGTTTGTATTATGAATGAGATATGATGTGTGGTGATTCGACGTCAATGTTTAATTTAGCCAAAAAATCTTAAAATTAATTCATCCCCCCTCTTAGGATCACATCAATTCCAATAGATAACTACCATCACTAATAGTGGACTAGTAGTGATGAAAATTTTCATCATTAATATCCAAAAAAATAGTTACTAATATTTTCCTGCAATAATTAGACTAGGAAATCTACTTTTAGTGATGAAAGTATTAGCAACGATTGCATTTCGTCACTAATAATGTATTTTTAGTGATGGTTAATATTTTCATCACTAATATTTTGACTATTAGTGACGAATTTAATTTTCGTCACTAATGACCCATTATTAGTGATGGTTTTTGCTTCGTTACTAATGGCATTATTAGTGATAATTTTTGCTTTGTCACTAATAATTTCGTCACTATAAATACCTTTTTTTTTGTAGTGAAAAAAGTGGTGGGTTTTCCCCTTCGCATGCCTAACTCCATTTGCACCTTTTCCCCTTTTTTGAGATCCATCTGCTTGTCATCCTCTTCCTAAGCTCCCCAAACGCATGAAACTACCCTCAATCTCCATTATGCTCAAGCACTTTGACCAATTGCCATGGCAGCTTCCTTTAGCTAGACCATGCTATGGATGCCACTCCCTTTCTCTTATCTTATCCACCACCCCTTTATTGACTATATTGGTATTTTTTTTTATTTTTTAAAATTCCAAAATTCACTAGAAAAAAACTAGTTTTTAGTGACGAAAGTATTAGTGATGGTTTGAATTTCGTCACTGAAAGCGCGTATTAGTGACAATTCTGACATTCGTCACTAATACAACACTTTTAGTGACGAAAGTCAAACCGTCACTAAAAAACCAGTTTCTCGCTCAAACTATCACAGGAAACCACATTTCTCGCTAAAACTATCTCGGGAAAATATTAGCAACGTTTCTTGAGGTATTAGTAACGATTTCAAGGTGTCAATAAAAGGAACTCATTAGTAATGGTTAATTAACCGTCACTAATAGTCTTGTATTAGTAACGGTTCTATAAGCCATTACTAATAATGCATGTTGATGTGGAAAAAGTTAATAATATTCATGACAGTTCCTAAAAATCATCCCTAATAGTGCATTATTAGTAACGATTCGTCACTAATAGTCTTGCATTAGTAACGGTTTATGAAACCATCACTAATAATACATTTTTTGACCGGAGAAAGGTCAACAATATTAGTGACAGTTTATGAGAACCATTATTAATAGTCTAGTATTAGTAAAAGTGTGCGGAACCTTCACTAATAATGCATTTTTTGAAGAGAAAAAAGTCAACAATATTAGTGAGGGTTTTATGAACCGTCACTGATAGTCTATTATTAGTAATGATTTTCAGAAACCGTCACAAATAATGCATATGTTGACTAGTAAAAAGGGTAAGAATATTAGTGACAATTTTATGAACCCTCACTAATACTATTCTTTTTAATAAAAAAACATGTAATTTTTTTTCTAACTATTGGTGATGGTTTGTAAGAGTATTAGTGATGCTTAGAAACTGTTACTAATACTCTAAAATGTTAAAAACCATAATCGCACATGCATTTTCCTCATTTTTGCCCTAAAAATTCTTTCCCTCCTTTCCTCCACCCCTCTACACGCATTGTCTTCGGCTACCTTCCACCATTCTTTCCTCCTCCCACCATTGCCGCCCCCACTTGCGTGTGCTGCTACTGCCGTCACTGCCGCCAAGCCTCCCTCCTCCCATGTTCTTCTTCTTCTTCTTCTATAATTGGTTGTGTGTGTGTGTTTGTGTATGCGTGTGTGAGTGTGCGTGCATGTGTGTGGTTGTGTGTGTGTGTGTGTGTGTGTGTGTGTGTGACAGTGTGTGTGGGTGTGTGTGTGTGTGTGTGCGTGTATGTGTGTGTGTGTGTGTGATTGTGTGTGTGTGTGTGTGTGCGTGTGTGCTGGGGGGATTCATGTGTGCAGGTTTCTGGTGGGAAGAATGGGTTTCCCATTTCTTAGAGGCATCAAAAGATGATTCTTCAACAACAACACATGAAAAGGGGGAAGTAAACAAATATTAAGAACAAAAAAGAAGGAAGGAAGGATTCCTTTTGCATGCTCTTTATTTTTGGCTACTCCCATTCATTGGAATAAGTTTTTCACCCTTTCTCAGGTAAATTCATGTTTCCCAATTTGCTTTTTATTCTTGTGGGAGTAATATATTGAGCTTTGTTGTCTGTTCTTGAATTGTTTTTTATGTTTTTGGGTTGTCATGGGCCACGTGCTTCCCATGTGCTTTCCAGCTCAATTGCTTGCATACAAACAAACTAAACCAGCATACATGCCTATGCCCATGCATGCATGTTCTTATTTATTTGTTTTTGGGTTTAATATGCTTAACTCGTGTAATATTATTTGCCCATGGTTCAAAAATAATCGTCTCTATAAGTATGAAATTTGGTTCTTGAATTTTGATTTGTTTCTATTTAATTACATAAATTTTTAGGTTTTTTATTTCAATTTGAGTGGATTTGGATAGAATTCAATATAATTTTGTGCTATTTTTACTTAAAATTTCACACAAATCTAAATTTAAAGCGTTTTCAAAACATGGGATTAACTCATACATAATTTAGGTTGTCTTTTATTATTATTTGTTTGTGGTTCAAAAACAAGCATTCATTTTTAAGAGTAAATAATTTCAATCTTAAAATTTTTGGTTTGTGAGGGTTTGCATGAATAGTGGCCAAACTCATAGTTTCTCGATTGCCTAATATTAAACTAATATTGCATCTTTAAAAAATTTTCCCTCAGCAATTATTATTGAGTTTTATTTGTTATATAGATATTGGTTTGGTTTGTTTAGTTTTGATTATTCATGCATAATGGATGATTAACTTGAGCATTAT
Organism: Malania oleifera; assembly: GCF_029873635.1. Classification (NCBI taxonomy): domain Eukaryota; kingdom Viridiplantae; phylum Streptophyta; class Magnoliopsida; order Santalales; family Ximeniaceae; genus Malania; species Malania oleifera. The sequence goes on from NC_080417.1 coordinate 40,496,408, forward strand.
TTTAATGTTATGCAACAGGTTTCGTCTAAAGGAGGTTGCGAGTGGAGATGGATATGAAGATTATTAATTTTTTAATATGACACAATAGGTTTTGTCCAAAGCTTTGTCTCGTTTACTAGTTGTTATTAATTTTTTAAAATTTTTAATTAATTCTAGTCATGTAAAATATTTTTGTTCAATATTTTTTTACATTTGTATTATAGTTATATTGGATTTGCAGTAGGATTATCCACTATGTCTTCACAAGTAAAATCTTGCATTGTGCTAAAAAGGTTTCAAAAAATTTTTAGATAACTTTATAAATTTAATTTGTTCCAGTTTGTAGGCTAAACGTTGTATGAAAAATCTACAGTAACATAGACTTAAAGATGGATATCTAATTACTAAAATTTCTACGGTCATATGATATACTTTGATACTTAAAAGAGTAAGCTTTGACATAAACCACTATCTTATCTTGAACGTTAGTTCTTAAACCCAGAGTGGTTCCCTTCTTTTCTTAAACCCCTTCTCCTGTACGCATGCAATTCTTATCCCTTGCAGATTTAGCAATAGTAACCTAAAATTTTCTATACAATTTATACTAAATTTTTGTTCATATCTACGCAAATTCAAGTTATGTTTTTTAAACAAAAAAAAATATAAATGTCAATCATAGCTTGTTGAAGGTAACATGATCCAATCATCATGTATTTTCTTAGGATATTTTTAAATGGGGTTCAAGGTGCTGTCAATTCCTCTAGATTGAATTGTATGATGTACGCAACAAGTCAAACATGGGTTTCAAGGTGTCCAAAATGTGGAATATGTTTGTTTTTGTCACAATCCAACTATCACCACCATGCTCATATGTAAAATGACCCGTGGGAACAAATCCTGCATCAAATGAACCAACGGTTCCCAAGTTTGAACCGTGTGAGTGTGTGAGTGTGTGACAGTGTGTGTGTGTCTGTGTGTGTGATATGCAATTTGATAATGATATTGATGCAGAGGCATGTTATTGGAATTTCCATTTGTTATACATATCATTGAAATAGTTCCTCAATCTCTTCAATTGATTTATGTGCTTAATCATACATGGGTATATTTTTTTTTCATTTTCAATTATTAGATCTTTCATAAAATCTCCATATTTACATAATTTTTTTTGTTTGTTAATAATTACATAAAATTTTTTATTAACAATATTAGTTTGTCTTGGGGGGATAGGATTGTTGGTGCTTAATTAAACCAAATTCAAATATCTCAGATTGTAAGACTATCATTGCTACAATCTTATATATTTGTTTGTCAATTTTACTTTGTTTTATTATAGCTTTTTAATGCTGGAGTCTTATGAAATATTTTGTTTGATGTTAACGATGTGTTTTTCATTCAAATTTTTGGTTTATATTTAGAAGGAATGAGGCATTGTTAACTAATTGTAACTTTATTTGTTTTTGCGCTGAAAATTAATAGTGCTTGGATATGAAGATTATTAAGTATTCAAGCATGTGCACTCATTTGTTGGTGTATGCTGCAATTTTAATATAAGTAAGGTAAAATATTTATTTTGTGCTTTCCAAAATGCAATAAATATTTACACAAAACATCAAATTTAAAAGATGTGAATATGAAAAGGATTAATAAAAGCACCTTAAGAGTAGGTGTATAAATTATTACTAGGAAATGTAATTAAGATGTACAACCTTAGGTGGAGTTAGTTATATAAATCATTTTCTATAAGCTCACACGATTAAGAACCTTTTCTTCATTTAGCTCAAGAACTATTAGATCCTTTTTCATTACCTCATTCCAATTTATTTTAGGTCTACTTCTATCATTTAACCCTTAAACTGTCACTAATACTCTAACTTTGTAAAACCCTAGAATTTGCATTCAATTTCCATTTCTTCCCCAATCTCCCGCCTCCCCCCTCCTTTCCCTCCTTCCTTATGTCCTTCTCCCTTTTTTCTTTGCCTGCGCCTATGGGTGGGTTGCTCGTGAAGATGATTACATTTTAGTAAGGTCAATAGGAGACTATCTTCATAGTAGTGGGCGGATATAAACAATTGCTAATATTATCCAGGAAGCAAAACAGGATAGAAATATTGTTGCAGGTAACTTCATTAGTGTGCTTGACACCACAAATGAGAATCTAGATGACTTCAAGAAAAAATACAACAAGCAACCTATGTCCTTTTAAGTATAATGCTTGAAAATAAAGACTGTCACTAGTAGTCTTATATTAGTGAAGGTTTTTACAACCGTCACTAATAATGGATTTGTTGACGGGGAAAAAAGTTCAATAGGTTACCAAGTATAAAGGACTCATCTCCGCATAGTCACATCGAGAAAAATTATCCTATAGTTTGACCTTTATAAGTTGATTCAAGATCCCCAAAGGGGTGCATTATTAGTGATTGTTTTTAAAACTGTAACTAATAGTATAAATATTCGTGATGGTTTTTAGAATTGTCACTAATAATGCATCATTAACAAAAGAACAATATGTGTTTGATTGGTTGAGTTTAGACGACGAGCTATGGTCTTTCATTACGTGCTTATGTGCTTATGAGCTAATTGGAATAGGTTGTGTAGTGAAGTCTGCCACATATGGGGGCTATGCAATTCGAAATGAATCAATAACTTTCGGACAAGGATGTATTCTTTCCTTTCCTGCCAAGATCATTACAAGCAGTGGTTTCCATTAGGTACTACATGTAGTAACCCGGACAATTATAGAAATTAAATAATAAAGAAATGAGAGGAAAAAGGAAATTTTAAAGGGAACGCAGAAGGGCCTCGTCGATGAATGCAGAGCTTTGGTCAATGAAGAGTCTTCTTGGGTTCGTCAATATGGACGCATGTTTTGTTGATGAAAGTTTATCGAGGGGCTATTTTTGGGGCCTAAAACTCGTCGACGAGGTGATGTGGCTCGTCGATGAGGCCACGTGGACAACACTCTATATATAGCCCCAAAATCAATTTTCAATGGAAAAATTCATTTTATCAATTTACTTTCTCTCTCGCTAACTTAGTTTCTCTCACTTCTCTCTACGATTTCGGCTTCGTTCTTTGCCAGTTCGATGATCGGAAGCCGCCACACTACTCCTAAGAAGATTCTTTTGAAGTCTGTTGGAGTAGATTGTTGGTTAGACCAATTTAGGCACCATCCCAAAGTCTGGGTAAGAAGGTTATATGGGTATATTTTGTTGGAAAAGGTGTATTCCCAAGAGGGGGGGGTGAATTGGAAATTAAAATTTTTCTCCTAGGTTAAGTTAGAAGTCAATATGTTTTGGTAACCTAGGGTCCTTCTACACGGTTCCAAATGTGCTGATAAATAAAATACATGGAATTTAAATCATGCACATCATTCACACAATAACATATACGTGCAGTAAATATAAAGTGATGAAATGTAAATAGACACACGATATGTTATCGGGGTTCGGCCAACTGTGCCTACGTCCCTGCCTCTAGCTCGCAAGCCAAAGGATTCCACTAATAGCTCACTTAAGGGTCGAGTGACACCGTTTACAACCAAGTCAAATTAACACAGGGCTAACCTCAACCTTAACCAGGTCAATTAGCGGGGCTAACCTTAACCTACACACATTAACAGGATGACACACCTAGCTTTCCTAACCGGGTCTAAGCCAATCCGGGACTATTCCAGGGCTAGTCTCCCTCTTCAGGCCCGTGCCTAGATATACAAAAAATGTGTATATAATCAGATGGTATAGTGATTGTGCTTTCATGTAAAGCAGATATGTACCCAAATGCGCGCAATAACATATACCACAATATGATTCAATATGTAAGCTCCATGTGGTCTAGATGGTTCAACTCTCAAAGTATTTTCTATCAGTGTAATGCGTACGTGAGAGTGTCAAACAAACAGTCTTTGTATCACAAGATATTCAACAAATAAGTTCACACAAAGATGTCATGTCTCTAGTATTTCAATCAGCAAGATAACTCAAGCATGTAAGTATTAAATGATGTATATGCTTGGTTTGCAAAAGATGTGTAATCTTTGTATTCAGCAAATAATATATGAGTGAATGAATATTGCTACAAAGACCACTATCACACAAAAAAAATATCTCTTCAAATGTATTTATCAATATAAAGCACACTAGATATTTGAAGATGATTTTGAAAAGATTTTGCAAATAAAATACTATACGATCTTCTGAGGATATTGCAATGAAGGTGTAAGCTTAGAAGATCTAACAAGGTCTTCTTAGGATAGACTTATCAACAAAGTCCCCTAAGAATCCTTAGGTTTTTCTCTCAAATAAAATCATGCCAAGAAAAATAGAACAAGGAGAGCAAACCTTTCCAAACACACTCAATCCACTTACAAATTATGTAGACAATGATAGAAGGCAAGTATGAGTGATTTGAGTTAAAAAATGAGTAGTATAAGGTTTTTATTTTTCAGAGAATTCTTCCCTAATCAAGGTGGCTAATCACACATAATTTTCTCAAATGAACTCATATATATAGGCATCGGAGAAAATATGACGTTGGGGACCTATTAGGTATTATTAGGAAAGTTTAATGATGTTTAAAGCATTTTAACCCTGTTTTAAAAATATTAACTGTGGTAAAAAATCAGGGCAACCCGAGAGATCCGGTCGACCATAACAAGTTCGGTCGACCAAGTCTCATATGCTTCGGTCGACCAGGGGACTTTTGAACTGAAGGCTCGGTCGAACAGGAGAGGGCGATTCCTCAATTTTTCGAGGCTCGGTCGACTAGGGCATTTTGAACTGCCTGGTTCGGTCAACCAGACTGCTGGAAATTTTCCCGAGGACCCTCCGGTCGACCAGGTAGTTGGAGTACAAAAGTGCTCGGTCGACCAGATGGTCAAATGTTCACCAAGGAGGGTTTCGGTCGACCAGGGATCTTTGAACAACCTGGTTCGGTCGACCAGGTGGTCAAACTTTTGACCCAAGGAGGTTTCGGTCAACCAGGGCTTTTTGAACTAGCTTGGCTAGTCGACCGAAAGTGCACAATGTGTGTATTTCGGTCCCGTTTCGAAACATATAAGCCCTAAAGGGTACACTCTAAGGTCTTTCTAAGGTCATTTCTCATTTACGGTTTGTTTGAGCTTATGTAATAAATCATACATGTGATGTATTACAAACCAATCCCTATTTACTATTACAAACCTTTCTAACTTAAATATTACAGACCCGAATATAAATTACAACAAATAAATTATATCTAGGGTCTTCAAAGTCTTCATTTTCCTCTGGATCTCCGAGTGCCATCATAGGATACTACCAAGATAAACCTGCACATCAACTCGGCAGTCATTAAATACCTGAGTATTTGTCATAATCAAAACAGGGTATGACCCATAGGGTCAACATTTTTAATATTACCAAGTTTATTTAATCTTAGATTTGGTATTGTATAAGAATATACTGGTATTTTGTGAAGTAAAATTAGGGTGTTATATTTTCAGGGTTAGGGCGTTTTTGGGACCCCACAGGCATGGGTTGAGGACCCTAGTATATATATTTTTCCTGGAGCCTAGGTATATTAAAGTTTAGAAAATTGTGAATAGGAAGGTTTAGGAAATATAAGTAGATAATTTTCTAGGAAATTCAGTGATTCATTGAGAAATTTGTATAAATGTATTATTGCAGGATTTAAAGATTTGTACACCGAGGGCGTGAGGATAGACTTGGAGGCGAGCCTCCCAATCAGTTAAGTAGGGAAAATATGCTATGCTAGGAATGTTAGAATATTTATTAATAAATTATATGTTTTCCAGATTATTATTCAACTTAGAAATTATTTGTATATCAGAAAATACAGTATCAGTATATGAGATATTTACTTATGTAGTTGTGTGGCATGAAACAGTATTAGATCAGTATATGAAATATACAGTTTCCATATTATTATGTTTTATGGTATCTAAACAAAATTATGTTTATGAAACCTTATCAGATCAGTACAGAAAAAATACAGTTTTCAGATTGGTATGATTTATATTATTATGCAGGGATATGTTTTATCAGATTTTATAAGAGTATGAATTACAGTGGTTATACAGATAGATATTTTACAACATATGTAAATTATCATGATTTTCCAAAATACTAAAGCCATAACACTATGTTATTACAGTTTATATAGCTCTGATGATACAGTATCTTTAGATCATTTTTCGGTGTTTTGGTTATTTTCCGTAATACTAAGGTATTACAGTTTACATTGTATAGATATTACAATATATTCAGGACTAACTTTTGGTGTTGTAGACACCCTATTTTTGCCCTAATCAAACAGAACAAAGGAGTCCCTTCTCATTATATTATTTATTATTGTTCATTACTAGTATTATAATTAGTGTTACCTTACTATTATTTTGGGTATATTTTTTATCATTATTATTATTATTTTTCATTTTTATTATTATTACTAGTACTTTTATTATCTTTATTTTATTTTTACTTTACTATAATTATTTTTGTTTTCCATTTATTTTATTGTTATTATTTTTGATATATTATTATTATTATTATTATTTTACTGATAATATCTTTATTATTTTTATTTTTACCATAATTATTTATTATTATTTACTATTAATAGTAGTATTATTATTATTATTATCTTATGGATACTTATATTATTATGATAATTATTATTATTGTTATTTCCTTTTTCATTATTACTATAAGAATAAAAGCATAAAAAAAAAATTCAAAAAGGGAAGTTTGGTTTTAGGGTTTTCAATTTTTTTTTATATAAGGGCAATGAGGCACACTGCCAAGGTGGAGGGGCGCAGGCCAGGAAAGAAAAGTAAAAAAAAAAAACTTTCTTCTTCTTCTTCTTCCCGGAGACACGCACAGAGGCACCTCTCCGTCCATCTCATTCCTCCTTCCCTGTCATCCACTCACGCTTCATCCCACTTTGTCTTCACAATCATCTTCACCCCCATATTCTCATCCATGCCCCCACGCACATAGCCGCAGCCAGAATCGGAGCAGCAGTCATTGTTGCCGGCAGAGAAGTGCAGCACGCATAGCACCGCAGCCTCACCCAATTCCAGCTGGAACCCGTGAACACCAGAACACGCAGCAGGCCAGCGGCCAGCCACCCACGGATTCACCAGCAGCACCCGAAGCTAGAAAACCTCCCCTGCTCTCCTGCTACAAGCTCACGCACACAGCACCTACACATGCACACGCACACGGTTCCTACTCCAAAGGTAATATTTTTGGGCATTATATTTGTGTTTGTTATATCCTCATATATATATATATATATATATTATTGTTATATTATTATGTAATATTGTGTATTCACATTATTGTTGTTATATTGTGGCTGTAGTTCAGTGGTGAGAATTCTAGGCTATTGCCGGTAAGTGATTTTGTATTATTTAGCATGTATTTTTAATTGATGTTGTATTATTTAACGATTTGTATTGTTTTAGTATTATTTTACATTTTGTTTTATATGTTAGTATTTATGTTTTTAAAGGTTAGGTTTATCATGTTAATACGGTTTAATTTTTCTTGTAGTTTATTTGTGTTATTTAAATTCGTTCACGATTTTGGTTATTATTGATTATTATTTAAATCATTTCATATTTTATATCTAGGTTTGTTTAGGATTTTGGTAGTTTTCATGTTTTTAGAAGGTTGATAATTTTATGTTTAAGTATTGTTTTAGGGTTTGAGTTATTTTCCTATTACTATTGGTCTTGTTATTGTACATTGATTTTTGTCCACATCATTGCATATCAATTTCTAGTATTTCTATATTATTGAACACTCTTTGATAAAATTAAATTTATTTCCATATTTATTTTTAGGGTTCCCCTCTTGTGGCATATTGATTTCTCTAGAGTTTGTGTATATTTCCTATTAGATTCATGACTTGAATTGTTTCCATAATTTATTTCTTTCTCTTTACGTGTTTATACATGGTATATGATTTCTTGGGTTTAATTATTGGGCTATATTATTAGGGATGGATTGTTAATACTTGAGCTTTATCATGGAGATTTTGACTGTTATGATATTTACGTGTTATAATATATAGTATTAGTATTATATCATATTCTTTATTAACTATTTGAAATTTCGGTAAAATACAGAAAAATCATAAAAAATTGAAAAATTAGGAGAAAATTCTAAAACTATTTTTGACTTGACTTTCACTATTTTCTTTAATTGTATATATATTTTTTGTTATTTCAAAAACCTCCCAAGCTAGTATTTTCATACTTAAAAAAAAACCCTATAAGATTTCCAAATTTTGGGAATGTATTTTTGTAAATTATTTTCGATTTTTATCCCTATGATTTTATTGCGGGGGGTATTAGCCTTTGGGCTTCACGTACCTTTAAGCTCTGAGGGAATATATGTATATTATATTTATTTATTTATTTATTTATTTATGTATATTTATAAATTCGTAAAAAGGAGTAATTTAAAGACTTGTTAGATTAACTTAGGGATAATTTCAAATTAATTAGGTACCGTTCGTAAGAACGGGCGCGTAGGGGGTGCTTGTACCTTCCCCTCGCGTAACCGAACTCCCGAGCCTAACTCTGGTAACGTAGACCCATTCTACCCCTAACGGGGTAGTAATAACGTGTTCTAACCACACTAAAAGGTTAGTGGCGACTCCGACATTCTATACTTTCCTTGAAAATTAAAAATTGATTTTTAGTTCGCCGCCCGGGGCACACGCGCTCCCGGGACGTCGCGACAGCCTAGCGACTCCGCTGGGGACCAACTTAGAGAGTCAAGCCAATAATTAATTAGAAATTATCCCAAGTTCAAATTTAGTAAATCTTCTAATTACTCCTTATTTTGTGAATATTATAATTTGTAAATAACATTGATTAATTGTAGATATTTTACTTCTATAATTTGTAAATAACCTTAATTAATTTAAAATATTTTGTTTCCTAATTTTTTTTGAATATTAATTGTAGATATTCTGAATAAAGCATGTTAATGGTAGATATTTTGAATAAGCATATTAATTATAGATATTTTGTATACTAATTGTAAATATTTTGTTTCCTTATTTTTTTGTTTCCAAATTTGTTTTGAATAAACATATTAATTGCATATATTGTGTTTCCTTATCTTTTGAATATATATTGTAGATATATTGTTTCCATATTATTTATAACATGTGAATAAATGTGGGGATAGCGGGATTAGGTTAAATTTAAATTTACACACTCTCACGCTCTATACCCGAGCTTTACCTGCTAAAATTAGATAGGGGTGTAATAGCGTTTGTCCCTTCGTAGCTTAAGCTTGATGGGACCCGCGAACCACCCCGCTCAGTGCGAGTTTTGTCCGGACCCCTATGGGGGAGGATGAAATTTTAAACTGGGGACCTTTTTGTCAATAGGGATTAGAGCCTACCCACACGTACTTGTCCATAGTTTTCCCTTAACTAGGATAGAGCCATAAAGAACCCTGTATATACGTACCTACCCTGGGTTGGGACAGGAGCCACATCCATCTCCATGTATAGCATGTTGTATATATGTTGTGAGATACCTTGTATTATACCATGCATTCTGCATTCATTTTAGACTTACATACTACTTAGCCAGTATTCTGAAAAAGCTCAATAATGAGACCATGGCCCATCCTTTCAAAGAATAAAGAACTTGGCCCAAGCATTTTATGGGTCGGCCCAACCCTTTCCAAATAACTTGGGCCCAATTCTTTAAAAACAAACTGGGGCCCAATTCTTTAAAAACAAACTTGGGCCTGACCTTTTCCTAAGCAAAAACTCGGCCCATGCCTAATTTTCAAAAAGGGGCAAACCCAGATTTCAAAGAGGACTTCAACCCCATGGCCAAAAAATTTGAGCCAACATTTTTTTCAAGTAATCCAAGCCCAATTCCTTTTCAACTAAAGCCTTAGCCCATCATGAAATAGGTCGAAGCCCATATTTTAAAGTACTTGCGGCCCAAGTGCACACTAAAGTCCACAAGTCCACATTGAATGAATCCAATGGGTTGACTAGCTTGGGTCAACCCCAACCTCAGAACATAATCTGACCTGTAGACACCCCATTTTTACCCAGGCCCGATATGATTATTATTATTATTATTATTATTATTATTTACATTGTTATTATTACTTCATTTTTATTTTTATTTTTATTTTTTTGCTATAATTATTATTATTATTATTTTATTATTGTCATTTTTACTATTACTATTAGTATTATTATTATTACTAGTCTTATTATTATTATTTTATTGATAGTATCTTTATTATTTTTACTTTTACTACAATTATTTATTATTATTATTATTATTACCTTATTGATTTTATTATTATTATTATAATAATTATTATTACTATTACTATTTTCATTATTACCATAATAGTAAAAGCAAAAAAAAGAAAAGAAAAAGAAAAATAAAATCAAAAAGGAAGTTTTTTTTAGGGTTTACAGAATTTTTTTTTATAAAAGGGGGGCATAGCCAAGCCAAAGGGAGGAGGCACAGACCAAAGAAAGAAAAATCTTACCTTGCAGTTTTGTGCGGCGGCAATGGAGTCGTTGGCGTTTGCGCAGTCAACTAGATGAAACCAATCGAGCAACGATTTCTTATCCGATTAATGCGAAACTTTATGAGGTGTTTCCTAACCCTTTCATCTTAATTTTCACCGTTCAGATTCTTCTTTTGAGTTTTCTCCCTTTGTGTTAATGTCTTGCACAGCCATATTACCGCCGCAGCAGTGGAGTCATTAGTGTCTGCGCATCGAACTGGACGAAGCCAATCAAGCAGCGATTTCTTATCCGATCAATGCGAAATTTTACGAGGTCGTTTCTAACCCTTTCTTCTTAATTTTCACCGTTCAGATTCGTCTTTTGAGTTTTCTCCCTTTGTGTTAATTTCTTGCAAAGTCGTATCACCGCCGCAGCAGTGGAGTCATCGGCATCTGCGCATTCAACTAGACGAAGGCAATCGAGCGGCAATTTCTTATCCGATCAATACGAAATTTTACCAGGTTGTTTCTGACCCTTTTATCTTAATTCTCACCATTCAGATTATTATTTTGAGTTTTACAATTTCATTTTAATTTATTACACAGCTGTCTCACCGCCGCAGCAGGGGAATCGTCGGTGTATGCGCATTCAACTAGATGAAGCCAATCGAGCGGCGATTTCTTATCTGATCAATCTGAAACCTTACTCGGTTGTTTCTAACTCTCCCTTGTTAATATTTACTGATTTGATTAATTTCTTTGAGTTTCATCTCTTGGACAACTTGTCCACACACACACAAACACACACATGCACGTGTGATGTTTTTGTAATTTGTTTATATATATATTTTTTTCTTCTTAATGTATTTTGTATATATATTGCTATTGCGTATATATTGATGTTCATTATTGTTTATTATTTATTTATTTCTTGTATACGATTGTATTATCATTTTGTCGTGTTCATAACATTGATGTGGAATTTTTAATGCTATAATATTTATTTGAATAAATGATATTTATATTTAGCAACTTAGAATTGTAAGTAGCATTATACATTTAATTTAGTATTTTAGGTGACCGTGTACATTTAGTAATATAACATTTTAGGTAATATTATATATTATTATTATATTTTTAGTATGTTAATATACAAGGTATTAATTATTATGGTAAGTTTAATATTTTAGGTAATATTCTTTGTGTTTTGGTATCATGCTATTATATGGTATGTTTAGTATATATAGTATTATAGTAATCTATTACGTATTATATTATTTGTGGATATTTATTATTATTATTATCGTAATTATGTGTATTATGGTATGTTCAAGTATTTTTGTTTATAACGCACATGTAGTATTTTAATATTTGCTCATTATCTTAGTCTATATTATTGTTTATATTCTACTATTATTGGTATGTTAGATATTTTAGCTTCTATTATATATGTTGATTAGTATGTATTTTGGTATCCTAATATTCTAGTTTATTACTATTTTATTTACTTATTTATTATGTTTAAATTATTATATCTATTATTAAAACCTCCCATACTAATATTTTCCTATAAAACTTTTACTTACAATTTTAAAATGTGGGAGCGTATTTTCTTAAATAATTTTGATTTTAATGCCTATGATTTAATTGCAAGGGGTATTAGCCTTTGGGCATCACGTACCCTAAGCTCTGAGGGAATATATGTATATATTTATTTATTTTTCTATGTATTTATAAATTCATAAAAAGGAGTAATGTAAAGATTTATTAGATTAACTTAGGGATAATTTTAAATTAATTAGGTACCGTTCTTAAGAACGGACGCGTAGGGGGTGCTCGTACCTTCCCCTCGCGTAACCGAACTCCCGACCCCAGCTCTGGTAATGTAGACCGATTCTACCCCTAACGGGGTAGTAATCATGTGTTCTAACCGCACTAAAGGTTAGTGGCGACTCCTACACCATATTTTTCCTTGAAAATATTAAATTGATTTTTAATTTCGCCGCTCGGGGCACACGCGCTCCCGGGACGTCGCGACAGCTTGGCGACTCCGCTGGGGACATAGAGAGTCGAGCCATTAATTAATTGAAAATTGTCCCAAGTTTAAATTTAATAAAACTTTTAATTACTCCTTGTTTTGTAAATATAGTAATTCACAAATAACCTTGATTAATTGTAAATATTTTGCTTCCATAATTTACAAATAACCTTACTTAATTAAAATATTTTGTTTCCTAATTTTGTGAACATTGATTGTAAATATTTTGTTTCCAAATATTCTGAATAAAGCATATTAATTGTAAGATATTTTGAATAAGTGTAATAATTATAGATATTTTGTATACTAATCGTAAATATTTTGTTTCCTTATTTTTTGTTTCCAAATTTTTTGAATAAAAATATTGATTGCATATATTGTGTTTCCTTATCTTTTGAATATATATTGTACATATATTGTTTCCATATTGTTTATAACATGTGAATAAATGTGGGGATAGTGGGATTAGGTTAAATTTAAATTCACACACTCTCACGCTCTATACCCGAGCTTTACCTGCTAAGATTAGATAGGGGTGTAATAGCGTTTGTCCCTTCGTAGCTTAAGCTTGATGGGACCCACGAACCACCCCGCTCAATGTGAGTTTTGTCCGGACCCCTATGGGGGAGGATGAAATTTCAAATTGGGAACCTTTTTGTCAATAGGGATTAGAGCCTACCCACACGCACTTGTCCATAGTTTTCCTTTAACTAAGATAGAGCCATGAACAACCCTATATACGTGTACCTACCCTAGGTTGGGACAGGAGCCACATCCTTCTCCATGAATAGTGTGTTGTATATGTGTTGGGGAATACTTTGTATTATATTATTCATTTGACATACATTTAGGCATACATACTACTTAGCCAGTATTCAGAAAAAGTCCAGTAATGAGACAAAGGCCCATCCTTTCAAAATGAAGCACTTGGCCCAACTATTTTAAAATATGGGTCGGCCCAACCCTTTTCAAATAGCTCGAGCCCAATTTTTTGAGAAATAACAAGTATAGGCCCAACCTTTTCCTAAGAAAAAATTTGGCCCAGACCCAATTTTCCAAAAGGGGTCAAACCCAGTTTTCAAAAATGGTCTTTGGCCCTATTACCCTAAAAATCTGGGCCAATATTTTCTAAACAATCTAAGCCCAAATCCTTTTAAAACTAGGGCCTGATCCCATCATGAAATATATTGAAGCCCATATTTTAATATAATTGAGGCCCAAGTGCACATTACAGTCCACAAGCCCGTATTGAACAAATCCAGTGGGTTGACCAACCTAGGTCAACCCCAACCTCAGATCATAATTTGACCCTTCATAAAATCTGAGATACATGAACCGATTGAGGGAAGAATTGAATTGAAATTGTGATTGTCTTAATCTTGAAATCTCTCATTAGTGGAACTTTTCCTAGAATGCTGACAAAGTAGTTAGTTAGGTTACATTGCATCCATGCATTCATGCATAATTTCACACATAATCATGCACGATAGGTCACATGCATGGTCATATCTCTATTTGTATGTGTAATTGCACTAGTTGCATCCATGCACAAACATTCATTGCATTAATGCATTCATGCATAATTTCACACATAATCATGCCCGATAGGTCACATGCATGTTCATATCTCTATTTGTATGAGTAATTGCACTAGTTACATCCATGCACAAACATTCATTGCATCCATGCATTCATGCGTAATTTCACACATAATCATGCACGATAGGTCACATGCATGTTCATATCTCTATTTGTATGTGTGATTGCACTAGTTACGTCCATGCACCAACATTTATTACATCTTATGGTCATGCATTAGATACTCACACATTCATGCCTTACATAATCATGCATTCACGATTCTAAAAAGGGAAGGTTTTGGTTTGCAGTGCCTAGCCACAGAATTCGTCTGAGCAAGCAACATTGAGACTGTCACGCATCAATACAATACCAGGAGAAGGGCAAAAGAAATGAGTGAACAATTGGAAGGTAGAGTCCTGGGCATAGAACAAGGACAGGAAGAATTGATCGAAAAAATGAGTAAAATTATGGAATTGTTGATGAACAAAGGAAAAGCGGTACAAAATGATTCTGAAACAGATATAGACCCTACTCATCCTCCAGGGTTCACCCTAAATCATGGACAAACATCAGCTCCACCACCTGGCGTCATAGGGGGTCCACCGCCAAATATGCCTCCTTTCATCCCTGCTATGCCAGCACAAGGGTTCCCAGTGGTAGGGACTCCCCCATTAGTAGCTTCTGATCTGGGGATGAACAGATCTGAAACTGAACGTCGATACGACGTACTAGAGGAACGCCTGAAAGCTATTGAGGGATCCAATACATTCGACTCTGTAGATCCCAATGACCTGTGCCTCGTGCCAAAGGTCACCCTGCCACCGAAATTCAAAATACTAGATTTTGAAAAATTTGATGGGACCCACTGTCCTCGGACCCACCTGCGCCTGTATTGCCAAAAAATGGCTGCACATACTGATGATGAAAGGTTGATGATGCATTGCTTTCAAGATAGTTTGACTGGAGCAGCTATTAGATGGTACATTCAGCAGGATCGAGTTCGAATCCGTACTTGGAAAGATCTGGCAAATTCATTTATAGCTCAGTACCGCCATGTGATAGAGATGGCGCCTGATCGTATGACCCTGCAAAGCATGCAAATGAAACCTAATGAAACATTCAGAGAATATGCATATAGATGGAGGGACATGTCCATCCAAGTGAACCCTCCGGTGGAAGATAGGGAGGCTATCTCCCTATTCGTGAATACATTGAAAGATCCCTACTTTGGGCATCTCTTAGGGGCAACCCCCCATGACTTCATGGACATTGTTTCTAGCGGAGAAAGAATCGAAACAGCCATCAAAGTCGGAAAATCCAGAAGTAGTGGCGAAGAAACTAGTTCAGACAAGAAATGGGCATATAGGAAGAAGGATGATTAAACTCATATGATTCAAGGGCGACTATACCAAAGAGGTCATAACCAAGGGTTTAGAAGAAATATTGTTAATCAAATAGCGCATGTAGGCATAGGGTCTCAGTCTGTTCCTTATGGGCCTACGTTCACACAGAAAAATGTTCAAACACAGAGATATGGTCCTAATAGGGTGCAACCAATTCCCATGTCCTATTCGGAATTGCTCCCCCAATTGCTCGAAAGAAGGCTTATTTCAACAATCCCTGGAGTAGCCGTACGACACCCTCTACCACAATGGTATGACCCGGACGCTAAGTGCGCGTATCACTCCAATTCTCCAGGTCACACCGTTGACCGCTGTTGGACATTTAAACACAAGGTACAGTCGTTGAGGGATGCCGGTTGGTTGGTCTTCGATGATAAGCAACTAGGAATCCAGAGTGATCCCCTACCCAATCACGGGGAAAGAAATGGTTAATATGTTGTAGGAGCCGAGGTCAAGCAAAAGAATCTGTCAAGTTATGGATCCTAGAGTTCTCGTAAGGAGCCCAAAGGGAGCAAAAGTACACAAGGGGCAAGTTTTTGATTATCTAGTTTGTTTCATGTGATGATGTCATTTTAATTCCCTATCTTCTGGAAGTCTGTTGACACTATTGTCTCGGACAATTTTCCTTTCATCAATAAATTGAATTATGCATTCTTTTCATATCACTTGTGTCCTGAGTTCAATTGACCAAGAGTTTGTTTGCTGACGTTTCGTGTAAAGATAAGGAAAATAATAATACCAATATTCATAAGCCAGAAAGTGATGTTAATTTTGAAAACCAAACACGGGAGGTGGAATCAGAAGAAGATAAAACAATTTTCCTCACCCTATGAAGACAGATGTTCTCGAAGGAATTCAGCAAAATATATGTAGTGCCAAGAGTTTCAAGTCAATTCATTATTCATGTTTTGATCAAATGATAGATGGCCATCTTTGGCTGACCAGTTATTCCTAAAAAGAACCAAATATTGATTTACCAATTGCTAACCAAGTTGAGCTTGATTGTTAAACTAGCCTTTTCTTAAAAGTCAGTTCACCAAAAAGTTAACCTAGGTTGGGTCTCCTAGCGTTTGGCAAGTCATATGAGACAACAATGGGCTATCGAAATGATGGCAGGCCATTTTTCTGCTATCCAAAAGAAATTCAAAGAAGAAATCTCTTGCAAGCCCTTTTGAGCCTGAAAAATTCATTTATTAATTAACCCGTCAAAGGATCACACCCCACACTGGGGCAATTTTAAAGGATTAGTCCCAAATGAAGTTCAAACAAAAATGAAAAAATCCCTTCATGAAAGAGAAAAACAAAAGGGAGCAATAAAAGAAAATGGAAAGAGAAAGAAGAAAAGAGAAAGAAAATAAGGGACATACTACGCATGTGATCCTTGACCAAATTACCCTTGATGAAAATGATGATTTTGAGCCCTATTTAACTCTTTCTTTCTTTAACCTATAACCCCCAGCCTACATTACGGTCCAAATGAAGTCCTGACCAGATTGGTATACATTGTTGTCTCTAATGATTTGTCAGACTCAATGACGAGTCTGAACTACGTAATGACCTGATCCTGAAAAGGTACGTAGGCAGCTTGTTTGAATAACAAGTTCGGTCAACATCTTGCAAAACGTCTCAACTTGAACTGGGGGCGTAAAACATTATTTGGGGTGGTATTTTTGAGCCTTAGTTTCCCTTTTATTCTGAAAACCTGTATCCCTTAGCCTACGTTTCGTCCCGAGTCTTAAAGACCATCTTGAGATCAAAACATGAGTTGAACTTGACTAAACTAAAGACAACGTTTAAATAGGTGAAATTTCTAATGGTTTCACAGCATGATGAAACAAAAGAAGAGAGGTGGCCATCGATAAAGTTGGGACAGTCGAAGAAAGGATCAGCCATTCAGTTTGGTAAATTAAACATCAATATCATATGGCTTTTGAATACTGGTATAAATTTTTCTTGTAATAACATTGGAACATGGTAAAACATCTTTTTGGGTGGTTGACCTTTTGATTTCCCAAGTTGATGTCATAATTGCATAATCATTCCAATGGGATGGATAGTCAAAGAGTTTCAGAATCACCAGAAATTTCTATAAAGAAGATCCTTGTGGAGAAAGAGCAGTCAAACTGGGGCAAATGTTATGCCAAGTTCAAAAGGAATCCAACAATAGATTCAAGATCGGTGACAGATGAATTTAACTGGGGCAAATTCCGAGTTGAGTCTCAGTAGGTCCCATTCAAGTACTTTCTTATCGGATTGGAATAGGAAATCAGAGTCAAGATCATCTGTAGGTCCATTCAACTGGGGCAGATTTTATGATTTTCATTTGAGCTGAGTCAATCACTTCCATAACCGGATGAATAAAGAAGATTAAGCTAAGATCGGTTACAAATCCATTCAAATGTGGCGAACCTCATGTAGAGACCAAAGATGAGGTCATTGATCACGAGTGCATTGGGAGAAAAGATTCATGCATTGTCATGCATTACCCCAAATTTCATGCATTGTCATACATTTCATGCATTACCTAGATTTCATATATGGCCATGCATTCCATGCACTATCATTCATCTCATGTATTGTCATGCATTTCATGCATTATCTACATTTCATGCATTATCATCCATTGCATACAGTACCTATATTTCATGTATTACCATACATTTCATGCATTGTCATGCATT
The DNA here is from genome assembly GCF_029873635.1 of Malania oleifera. Classification (NCBI taxonomy): domain Eukaryota; kingdom Viridiplantae; phylum Streptophyta; class Magnoliopsida; order Santalales; family Ximeniaceae; genus Malania; species Malania oleifera. The sequence continues at coordinate 40,514,601 of NC_080417.1, forward strand.
TCACGCATTACCATACATCTTATGCATCGTCATGCATTGCATGCATTACCTACATTTCATGTATTACCATACGTCTTATGCATTGCCATGCATTCCATGTATTACCATACATCTTATGCATTTCCATGCATTTCACACATTGCCATACATCTTATGCATTACCATACATCTTATGCATCGCCTTGCATGTCATGCACACATTACCACACATCTCATGCATTGCCATGCATTTCATGTATTACTATGCATCTCATGCATTGTCATGCATTTCACGCATTACCATACATCTTATGCATTTTATATTTTAGCATCACAAAAATAAAAAATAAAAATCACCAGTTAGCAACATGCATACATATAGCAGCATATCATTGCATTCTAGCATCACAAGCAGCAATAGAGCACCCTTCACACTTGTCTTGAGCTTTCAAATGATTATTTGACATCTTGGATGGAGAGATTTCAGTTGTATTGGGGTAACTGACCCCAAGCACACATTGATTTACTTGGAAAACTAGGGCAAGTTGACCCCAGACACACGTTGATTTATTTTGAACTAGGGCAACAAATCCCAAAGATAGGGGATTCATTCATTGACATTTAGACTTTACCCCAAGTGCATTTTCCAAGTAGAGTAACAACTTTCCAAATTTTGCTTTCACATCTTGTTACTAGATTGAGGTGGCTGGATCATCGTGTCCCTACGGCTCGGATTCTTACATTCTAAGCAAGCCATCATTGTGTCTCATGGCTGGATCATCGTGTCCCTACGGCTCGGATTCTTACATTCGAAGCAAGCCATCATTTTGTCCCATGGCTGGATCATCGTGTCCCTACGGCTCGGATTCTTACATTCGAAGCAAGCCATCATTGTGTCCCATGGCTGGATCATCGTGTCCCTACGGCTCGGATTCTTACATTCGAAGCAAGCCATCATTGTGTCCCATGGCTGGATCATCGTGTCCCTACGGCTCGGATTCGTACATTCGAAGCAAGTCATCATTGTGTCCCATGGCTGGATCATCGTGTCCCTACGGCTCGGATTCCTACATTCGAAGCAAGCCATCATTGTGTCCCATGGCTGGATCATCGTGTCCCTACGGCTCGGATTCCTACATTCGAAGCAAGCCATCATTGTGTCCCATGGCTGGATCATCATGTCCCTACGGCTCGGATTCTTACATTGGAAGCAAGCCATCATTGTGTCCCATGGCTGGATCATCGTGTCCCTACGGCTCGGATTCTTACATTCGAAGCAAGCCATCATTGTGTCCCATGGCTGGATCATCGTGTCCCTACGGCTCGGATTCTTACATTCGAAGCAAGCCATCATTGTGTCCCATGGCTGGATCATCGTGTCCCTACAGCTCGGATTCTTACATTCGAAGCAAGCCATCATTGTGTCCTATGGCTGGATCATCATGTTCCCACCTTATTGACCCATCGCGGTCTCACTTTATTAACCCTTTGCGGTCCCACTCTTATTGACCCATCGCGGTCCCACCTTATTGACCCTTCGCGGTCCCACCTTATTGACCTATCACGGTCCCATTCTTATTGACCCATCGCGGTCCCACCTTATTGACCATTCGCGGTCCCACCTTATTGACCTATCACGGTCCTGTTCTTATTGACCCATCGCGGTCCCACCTTATTGACCCTTCGCGGTCCCACCTTATTGACCTATCGCGGTCCCATTCTTATTGACCTATCACGGTCCCATTTTTATTGACCCATCGCGGTCCCACCTTATTGACCCCTTGTGGTCCCACCTTATTGACCCTTCACGGTCCCACCTTATTGACCTATCACGGTCCCATTCTTATTGACCTATCACGGTCCCATTCTTATTGACCCATCGCGGTCCCACTTTATTGACCCATCGTAGTCCCACCTTATTGACCCTTCGCGGTCCCACCTTATTGACCTATCACGGTCCCATTCTTATTGACCTATCGCGGTCCCACCCTATTGACCCTTCGCGGTCCCACCTTATTGACCTATCGTGGTCCCATTCTTATCGACCCATCGCGGTTCCATCTTATTGACCCTTCACAGTCCCACTTTATTGACCCTTTGCAGTCCCATTCTTATTGACCCATCGCGGTTCCATCTTATTGACCCTTCACAGTCCCACTTTATTGACCCTTTGCAGTCCCATTCTTATTGACCTATCGCGGTCCCACCTTATTGACCATTCGTGGTCCCACCTTATTGACCTATCGTGGTCCCATTCTTATCAACCCATCGCGGTTCCATCTTATTGACCCTTCACAGTCCCACTTTATTGACCCTTTGCAGTCCCATTCTTATTGACCCATCGCGGTTCCATCTTATTGACCCTTCACAGTCCCACTTTATTGACCCTTTGCAGTCCCACTCTTATTGACCATTCGCAGTCCCACCTTATTGACCATCCACGGTCCCACCTTATTGACCCTTCATGAACTATAGCTCGGGTTCCTACCCCCGGTGCAAGTCCCCATCCTTGAACTATAGCTCGGGTTCCTACACTCGACGCAAGTCATTCTCATGGACTCTCAAGCATACATGCAAATCGGTTTTCACAAATCATTTTGGTCTCTTTTGTTACATTGGGCCTAGTCCAAAATCAGTGTCTTTATCTTTGCAGGCTTGTTGCTACAAATAACGTAGGAGAATTCCTACTTTTACTTTGAAGCGACGAAGCCTACAAAGAGGGGCAGCTGTAGACACCCCATTTTTACCCAAGCCCGATATGATTATTATTATTATTATTATTATTATTATTATTATTATTATTATTATTATTATTATTATTATTTACATTGTTATTATTACTTCATTTTTATTTTTATTTTTATTTTTTTGCTATAATTATTATTATTATTATTTTATTATTGTCATTTTTACTATTACTATTAGTATTATTATTATTACTAGTCTTATTATTATTATTTTATTGATAGTATCTTTATTATTTTTACTTTTACTACGATTATTTATTATTATTATTATTATTACCTTGTTGATTTTATTATTATTATTATAATAATTATTATTACTATTACTATTTTCATTATTACCATAATAGTAAAAGCAAAAAAAAGAAAAGAAAAAGAAAAATAAAATCAAAAAGGAAGTTTTTTTTAGGGTTTACAGAATTTTTTTTTATAAAAGGGGGGCATAGCCAAGCCAAAGGGAGGAGGCACAGACCAAAGAAAGAAAAATCTTACCTTGCAGTCTTGTGCGGCGGCAATGGAGTCGTTGGCGTTTGCGCAGTCAACTAGATGAAACCAATCGAGCAACGATTTCTTATCCGATTAATGCGAAACTTTATGAGGTGTTTCCTAACCCTTTCATCTTAATTTTCACCGTTCAGATTCTTCTTTTGAGTTTTCTCCCTTTGTGTTAATGTCTTGCACAGCCGTATTACCGCCGCAGCAGTGGAGTCATTAGTGTCTGCGCATCGAACTGGACGAAGCCAATCAAGCAGCGATTTCTTATCCGATCAATGCGAAATTTTACGAGGTCGTTTCTAACCCTTTCTTCTTAATTTTCACCGTTCAGATTCGTCTTTTGAGTTTTCTCCCTTTGTGTTAATTTCTTGCAAAGTCGTATCACCGCCGCAGCAGTGGAGTCATCGGCATCTGCGCATTCAACTAGACGAAGGCAATCGAGCGGCAATTTCTTGTTCGATCAATACGAAATTTTACCAGGTTGTTTCTGACCCTTTTATCTTAATTCTCACCATTCAGATTATTATTTTGAGTTTTACAATTTCATTTTAATTTATTACACAGCTGTCTCACCGCCGCAGCAGGGGAATCGTCGGTGTATGCGCATTCAACTAGATGAAGCCAATCGAGCGGCGATTTCTTATCTGATCAATCTGAAACCTTACTCGGTTGTTTCTAACTCTCCCTTGTTAATATTTACTGATTTGATTAATTTCTTTGAGTTTCATCTCTTGGACAACTTGTCCACACACACACAAACACACACATGCACGTGTGATGTTTTTGTAATTTGTTTATATATATATTTTTTTCTTCTTAATGTATTTTGTATATATATTGCTATTGCGTATATATTGATGTTCATTATTGTTTATTATTTATTTATTTCTTGTATACGATTGTATTATCATTTTGTCGTGTTCATAACATTGATGTGGAATTTTTAATGCTATAATATTTATTTGAATAAATGATATTTATATTTAGCAACTTAGAATTGTAAGTAGCATTATACATTTAATTTAGTATTTTAGGTGACCGTGTACATTTAGTAATATAACATTTTAGGTAATATTATATATTATTATTATATTTTTAGTATGTTAATATACAAGGTATTAATTATTATGGTAAGTTTAATATTTTAGGTAATATTCTTTGTGTTTTGGTATCATGCTATTATATGGTATGTTTAGTATATATAGTATTATAGTAATCTATTACGTATTATATTATTTGTGGATATTTATTATTATTATTATCGTAATTATGTGTATTATGGTATGTTCAAGTATTTTTGTTTATAACGCACATGTAGTATTTTAATATTTGCTCATTATCTTAGTCTATATTATTGTTTATATTCTACTATTATTGGTATGTTAGATATTTTAGCTTCTATTATATATGTTGATTAGTATGTATTTTGGTATCCTAATATTCTAGTTTATTACTATTTTATTTACTTATTTATTATGTTTAAATTATTATATCTATTATTAAAACCTCCCATACTAATATTTTCCTATAAAACTTTTACTTACAATTTTAAAATGTGGGAGCGTATTTTCTTAAATAATTTTGATTTTAATGCCTATGATTTAATTGCAAGGGGTATTAGCCTTTGGGCATCACGTACCCTAAGCTCTGAGGGAATATATGTATATATTTATTTATTTTTCTATGTATTTATAAATTCATAAAAAGGAGTAATGTAAAGATTTATTAGATTAACTTAGGGATAATTTTAAATTAATTAGGTACCGTTCTTAAGAACGGACGCGTAGGGGGTGCTCGTACCTTCCCCTCGCGTAACCGAACTCCCGACCCCAGTTCTGGTAATGTAGACCGATTCTACCCCTAACGGGGTAGTAATCATGTGTTCTAACCGCACTAAAGGTTAGTGGCGACTCCTACACCATATTTTTCCTTGAAAATATTAAATTGATTTTTAATTTCGCCGCCCGGGGCACACGCGCTCCCGGGACGTCGCGACAGCTTGGCGACTCCGCTGGGGACATAGAGAGTCGAGCCATTAATTAATTGAAAATTGTCCCAAGTTTAAATTTAATAAAACTTTTAATTACTCATTGTTTTGTAAATATAGTAATTCACAAATAACCTTGATTAATTGTAAATATTTTGCTTCCATAATTTACAAATAACCTTACTTAATTAAAATATTTTGTTTCCTAATTTTGTGAACATTGATTGTAAACAACCTTACTTAATTGTAAATATTTTGTATGAGTATAAGTACATTAATTGCATCCATACATAAACACCTATTACATATCCTGATCATGCATCAAAACACATTCACTCATGTAGTACATAATTATGCATTCATGATTCTAAAAGGAAGTTTGTTGGTTTTCAGTTCCTAATCAAAGAGGTGGTTTGAGTAATATAAAGTAATAATTAAGACCACCGCGCATCAGTACAATACCAGGCGAAGAGTGAGAGAAATGAGTGAACAAATGGAAAATAGAGTCCTGGGTCTAGAACAAGAACAAGAAGAGATAAATGACAAGATAAGTAAGGTTCTGGAGTTACTGATGAACAAGGGAAAGGCAGTGCATGTTGATCCTGAAGTAGATGTGGACCCCGCTCATCCCCCAAGGTTCACCCCAGATCATGGACAAACATCAATTCCACCGCCTGGTGTCATGGGGGGTCCACCGCCAAATATGCCTCCTTTCATCCCTGCTATGCCAGCACAGGGGTTCCCAGTAGTAGGAACTTCTCCATTAGTACCTTCTGATATGGGGATCAACAAATCTGAGGCTGAGCGTCGCTGTGACGTATTAGAAGAGCGCTTAAAAGCAATGGAAGGTTCTAATACTTTCGATTCAGTTAATCCAAATGACCTTTACTTGGTGCCTAAAGTCACCTTGCCGCCAAAGTTCAAAATGCCAGACTTTGAAAAGTTTGACGGGACCCGGTGCCCTCGAACACATTTAGTGATGTACTGCCAAGCAATGGTCGCGTACTCAGACAATGAAAAACTAATGATGCATTGCTTTCAAAGAAGTTTGACCGGGTCTGCCATCCGTTGGTATATTGAGCAAGATAAGGCTCAGATCCGCACTTGGAAGGACTTGGCCAACGCCTTTGTTACTCACTACCGCCATGTGATGGAAATGGCGCCTGATCAAATGACTCTACAAGAGATGGAGAAGAAATCCACCGAAACATTCAGAGAATATGCTTATAGGTGGAGGGATATGTCGATCCAAGTGGACCCCCCGGTGAGTGACCAAGAGGCCATCTCCTTGTTCGTGAGCACATTAAAAGACCCCTACCGTACGCACCTTCGGGGAGCAACTCCCCATGATTTTATGGATATTGTGGCTGCGGGAGGAAGAATTGAAACGATATCAAGGCAGGCCTAGTCAAGGATAGTGGCTCGGAAACTAGTTTAGGCAAAAGGTGGACTAATAGGAAGAAGGAGGAAGAGGCACAAATGATACAGGGGCAGTTTAATTGGAAGAATCAGTACACCAGAGGTGGGAACCAATGGCCCAAGAGAAACTTTGGTTTTGAGCCCATGGTAAATCAAACGGCGCATACAGGCACAAGGCCCCAGATTGTTCACTTTGGTCCACCGAATCAGCAAGCAAAAGATAGGAATGTGACTAGAAACTTCCGAAGGGTGGACCCCATTCCCATGACATATGCCGAATTATGTCCTTAGCTGAGGGAAAGGGGGATGGTATTTGCAATCCCTGGGACGCCTGTTGCGAACCCTTCTCCACAGTGGTATGATCCTGGGGTTCGTTGTGAGTACCATGCTAACTCTCCCGACCATACTATTGACCGATGTTGGGCCTTCAAGCATAAGGTGCAATCATTAAGAGATGCTGGATGGTTAGCATTCGACGACAAGCAACCGGGAATCCAGGGGAGTCGTTTGCCCAAACACGAGGAAGGAAGTGGTTAACATATCAGAGAGGTTCCCAAATCAATGGTTTCAGTCGTTATCCACCGAGACTAAAGTGATGGAGTAGTGAACTTTTGACTATCTAATCCTTTTCAGTTGATGTTCTTTTGTTTTCCATTGTTATTTGCTTTTTGTAATCCGTGGACACCTGTGTCTAGGAATAGTTTCTATATTCAATAAAATGAATTATGCATTTCGTTATCTCACTTGCATCATGAGTCCAGTTGCCAAATTTTGTTTGCTTATGTTTCATGTCGGAATAGGGAAAGTAATATTGCTAGTGTTCATGAGCTAGAAAGAGATGTTAAAGGATGAAACAATCATTGAATTCAGACGTTATGAAGAAGTTTTTTTTTACTTTCCAAGGAATTCAACGAAGTGGCTGCGCTGTTCTGATAATTTCCTATCAATTAATCACTCATGTTTTGATCAAATGATGGATGGCCCTCTTTGGCTGACCAGTTATCCCTAAAAAGAACCCAAACAATGATTTACCATTTGTTAACCAAATTGAGCCTGAATGTTAAACCAGCTTTTTCTTAAAAGTCAGATCACCAAAAATCCAACCTGGGTTTGGGTCCCTTAGCGTTTGGCAAATCATTTGAGACAATAGTCATTACCAAAAGGATGGCAGGCCATTATTCTGCTACCCAAAAGAAAGTCAAAGAAGAAATCCCTTGCCAACCCCTTTTGAGCCTGAAAGATTCATTTCTTGATTAACCTGTCAAAGGATCACACCCCACACTGGGGCAGTTTTTTAAAAGATTGGTACCAATTGAAGTTCAAATGAAAATGAAGTCAAGATTCCTTTATAAAAGAAAAAGTGAAAGTTGTAGTAAAAGAAGGAAAAGGAGATTAAAAGGGAAAAAAAAAAAAAAAAAAAAAGCAAGAGGAAGAAGAAAGAGAATAAGGGACTTACTACATATATGATCTTAGACCAAATTACCCTTGATGAAATTTATGATTTTGAGCCTTACGTAACTCCTTTCTTCTTCAACTTATACCCTTAGCCTACATTACGGTCCAAATGAAAGCCCTGGCCAGATTGGTATACATTGTTGTCTTAAATGATTTGTCAGACTCAATGTTGAGTCTGAACTACGTAATGACCTGATCCTGAAAAGGTACGTAGGCAGCTTGTTTAAATAACAAGTTCGGTTAACATCTTGCAAAATGCCTCAACTCTAACTGGGGGCATAAAACATTATTTGGGGTGGTAATTTTGAGCCTTAGTTTCCCTTTTATTCTGAAATCCTACATCCTTAAGCCTACGCTTCGTCCCGAGTCTTAAAGACCATCTTGAGATCAATGCATGGGTTGATGAAACTGGGGCAGTTGAAGAGAAGGACAGTCATCTAGGCTGGGAAATCAACGTTACATGACTTTTGAATACTAGTATGAATTTTTCCCTATGATAGCATTAAAACATGGTAAAACATTTATTTTGTGCTGATGGCCTTTTGATTTAACAAGTTGATGTCATAGTTGCATAATCATTCCTCGTTCCTTAAAATTACAAAAAAAAAAGAAAAAAGAAAAGAAAAAAGGGAACCCTTCTTATTCTTTAGAGCATTAAAAGAGGATGGATAGTCAAAGAGTTTCAGAATCACCAAAAATTTCTATAAAGAAGATCCTTGTGGAGAAAGAGCAGTCAAACTGGAGCAAATGTTATGTCAAGTTCAAAAGGAATCCAGCAATAGAGTCAAGATCGGTGGCAGATGAATTTAACTGGGGCAAATTTCGAGTTGAGTCTCAATAGGTCCCATTCAAGCACTTTCTTATCGGATTGGAATAGGAAATCAGAGTCAAGATCATCTGTAGGTCCATTCAACTGGGGCAGATTTTATGATTTTCATTTGAGCTGAGTCAATCACTTCCATAACCGGATGAATAAAGAAGATTAAGCTAAGATCGGTTACAAATCCATTCAAATGTGGCGAACCTCATGTAGAGACCAAAGATGAGGTCATTGATCACGAGTGCATTGGGAGAAAAGATTCATGCATTGTCATGCATTACCCCAAATTTCATGCATTGTCATACATTTCATGCATTACCTAGATTTCATATATTGTCATGCATTCCATGCATTACCATTCATCTCATGCATTGTCATGCATTTCATGCATTATCTACATTTCATGCATTATCATCCATTGCATGCAGTACCTACATTTCATGTATTACCATACATTTCATGCATTGTCATGCATTTCACGCATTACCATACCTCTTATGCATCGTCATGCATTGCATGCATTACCTACATTTCATGTATTACCATACATCTTATGCATTGCCATGAATTTCACGTATTACCATACATTTTATGCATTATCTTGCATTTCACGCATTGCCATACATCTTATGCATTACCATACATCTTATGCATCACTATGCATTTCATGCATTACCCTATATTTCACATATTACCACACATCTCATGCATTGTCATGCATTTCATGTATGACCATGCATCTTATGCATTGTCATGCATTTCACACATTACCATACATCTCATGCATCGCCATTGTGTGTTTTATACATTACACAAAAAACAAAAATGCATACATATGATCACAAGTTAGTAACATGCATATCAATAGCCACATATCACTGCATTACAAGTTAGCAACATGCATACATGTAGCAACATATCATTACATTCTAGCATCACAAGCAGTAATAGAGCACCCTTCACGCTTGTCTTGAGCTTTTGAATGATTATTTGACATCCTTGATGGAGAGATTTCAGTTGTATTGGGGTAACTAACCCCAAGCACACATTGATTTACTTGGAAAACTAGGGCAAGTTGACCCCAAACACACGTTGATTTATTTTGGACTGGGGCAACAGATCCCAAAGACAAGGGGATTCATTCATTGACATTCGGACTTTACCCCAAGTGCATTTTCCAAATAGAGTAACAACTTTCCAAACTTTGCTTTCATACCTTGTTATTGGTTGAGGTGGCTGGATCATCGTATCCCTACGGCTCGGATTCTTATATTCGAAGCAAGCCATCATTGTGTCCTATGGATGGATCATCGTGTCCCTACGACTCGAATTCTTACATTCGAAGCAAGCCATCATTATGTCCCATGGCTGGATCATCGTGTCCCTACGACTCGGATTCTTACATTCGAAGCAAGCCATCATTGTATCCCATGGCTGGATCATCGCGTCCCTACGCTCATTGTGTCCCATGGCGGGATCATCGTGTCCCTACAGCTCAGATTCTTACATTCGAAGCAAGCCATCATTATGTCCCATGGCTGGATCATCGTGTCCCTACAGCTCGGATTCTTACATTCGAAGCAAGCCATCATTGTGTCCCATGGCTGGATCATCGTGTCCCTACGGCTCGGATTCTTACATTCGAAGCAAGCCATCATTGTGTCCCATGGCTGGATCATCGTGTCCCTACGGCTCGGATTCTTACATTCGAAGCAAGCTATCATTGTGTCCCATGGCTGGATCATCGTGTCCCTACGGCTCGGATTCTTACATTCGAAGCAAGCCATCATTGTGTCCCATGGCTGGATCATCGTGTCCCTATGGCTCGGATTCTTACATTCGAAGCAAGCCATCATTGTGTCCCATGGCTGGATCATCGTGTCCCTACGGCTCGGATTCTTACATTTGAAGCAAGCCATCATTGTGTCCCATGGCTGGATCATCGTATCCCTACGGCTCGGATTCTTACATTCGCAGGAAGCCATCCCTGTGTGCCTCAACCTGGATTCTTACATTCAGTGCTGATCGTCTCTGGTTGGCAGAAATAAACAACTCTTGATTAACCTGAAAAGCCATAGAGAGTTGAATGGCTTGGCTAAAATAGGTGTCTTTTATCTTTGCAGGCTTGTTGCTACAAAAACGTAGGAGAGTTCTTATCGTTACATTGAAGCAACTAAGCCTACAAAGAGGGGCAGCTGTAGACACCCTATTTTTGCCCTAACCAAACAGAACAAAGGAGTCCCTTCTGATTATATTATTTATTATTGTTCATTACTAGTATTATAATTAGTGTTACCTTACTATTATTTTGGGTATATTTTTTATCATTATTATTATTATTTTTCATTTTTATTATTATTACTAGTACTTTTATTATCTTTATTTTATTTTTACTTTACTATAATTATTTTTGTTTTCCATTTATTTTATTGTTATTATTTTTGATTTATTATTATTATTATTATTATTACTATTATTATTATTATTATTATACTGATAATATCTTTATTATTTTTATTTTTACCATAATTATTTATTATTATTTACTATTAATAGTAGTATTATTATTATTATTATCTTATAGATACTTATATTATTATGATAATTATTATTATTATTATTTCCTTTTTCATTATTACTATAAGAATAAAAGCATAAAAAAAAAATCAAAAAGGGAAGTTTGGTTTTAGGGTTTTCAATTTTTTTTTATATAAGGGCAATGAGGCACACTGCCAAGGTGGAGGGGCGCAGGCCAGGAAAGAAAAGTAAAAAAAAAAAACTTTCTTCTTCTTCTTCTTCCCGGAGACACGCACAGAGGCACCTCTCCGTCCATCTCATTCCTCCTTCCCTCTCATCCACTCACGCTTCATCCCGCTTTGTCTTCACAATCATCTTCACCCCCATATTCTCATCCATGCCTCCACGCACATAGCCGCAGCCAGAATCGGAGCAGTAGGCATTGTTGCCGGCGGAGAAGTGCAGCACGCATAGCACCGTAGCCTCACCCAATTCCAGCTGGAACCCGTGAACACCAGAACACGCAGCAGGCCAGCAGCCAGCTACCCACAGATTCACCAGCAGCACCCGAAGCTAGAAAACCTCCCCTGCTCTCCTGCTACAAGCTCACGCACACAGCACCTACACATGCACATGCACACGCACACGGCTCCTACTCCAAAGGTAATATTTTTGGGCATTATATTTGTGTTTGTTATATCCTCATATATATATATTTTATTGTTATATTATTATGTAATATTGTGTATTCACATTATTGTTGTTATATTGTGGCTGTAGTTCAGTGGTGAGAATTCTAGGCTATTGCCGGTAAGTGATTTTGTATTATTTAGCATGTATTTTTAATTGATGTTGTATTATTTAACGATTTGTATTGTTTTAGTATTAGTTTACATTTTGTTTTATATGTTAGTATTTATGTTTTTAAAGGTTAGGTTTATCATGTTAATACGGTTTAATTTTTCTTGTAGTTTATTTGTGTTATTTAAATTCGTTCACGATTTTGGTTATTATTGATTATTATTTAAATCATTTCATATTTTATATCTAGGTTTGTTTAGGATTTTGGTAGTTTTCATGTTTTTAGAAGGTTGATAATTTTATGTTTAAGTATTGTTTTAGGGTTTGAGTTATTTTCCTATTACTATTGGTCTTGTTATTGTACATTGATTTCTATCCACATCATTGCATATCAATTTCTAGTATTTCTATATTATTGAACACTCTTTGATAAAATTAAATTTATTTCCATATTTATTTTTAGGGTTCCCCTCTTGTGGCATATTGATTTCTGTAGAGTTTGTGTATATTTCCTATTAGATTCATGACTTGAATTGTTTCCATAATTTATTTCTTTCTCTTTACGTGTTTATACATGGTATATGATCTCTTGGGTTTAATTATTGGGCTATATTATTAGGGATGGATTGTTAATACTTGAGCTTTATCATGGAGATTTTGACTGTTATGATATTTACGTGTTATAATATATAGTATTAGTATTATATCATATTCTTTATTAACTATTTGAAATTTCGGTAAAATACCGAAAAATCATAAAAAATAGAAAATTAGGAGAAAATTCTAAAACTATTTTTGACTTGACTTTCACTATTTTCTTTAATTGTATATATATTTTTTGTTATTTCAAAAACCTCCCAAGATAGTATTTTCATACTTAAAAAAAAACTCTATAAGATTTCCAAATTTTGGGAGTGTATTTTTGTAAATTATTTTCGATTTTTATCCCTATGATTTTATTGCGGGGGGTATTAGCCTTTGGGCTTCACGTACCTTTAAGCTCTGAGGGAATATATGTATATTATATTATATTATATTTATTTATTTATTTATGTATATTTATAAATTCGTAAAAAGGAGTAATTTAAAGACTTATTAGATTAACTTAGGGATAATTTCAAATTAATTAGGTACCGTTCGTAAGAACGGGCGCGTAGGGGGTGCTTGTACCTTCCCCTCGCGTAACCGAACTCCCGAGCCTAACTCTGGTAACGTAGACCCATTCTACCCCTAACGGGGTAGTAATAACGTGTTCTAACCACACTAAAAGGTTAGTGGCGACTCCGACATTCTATACTTTCCTTGAAAATTAAAAATTGATTTTTAGTTCGCCGCCTGGGGCACACGCGCTCCCGGGACGTCACGACAGGTGTTATGGTCATTTTGGAATCATGATAAAACAACAAGATAATTTTATATATCAGTACCATATAGTATTAGACCCGGATGAATCAGTTCAGTAAATATTCAGTTATCAAAACATGGTACCATTGCTATTACAATATCAAAGTGCAACCACACATCTTAGATAGTATGTGGAAGGTTTTCGTTAACCGTGCTTGGAGGGATTGTAGACTAACCAAAAGACTAGGTTGAGGTGGCCGATTTGATGAGGTAGATACCAGTTCCGTGCCTATGAGATGTTGTAGCTTGGCTAGGCTGAGGATTGGTAGAGTTACAGTTGACTTAGTTGGTAGGCCAACCAGGGTTAAGTCCCACCTACAGGTCGCATAACCTTGTCATGATGGGTTAAATCACGACGTATTATTTTCCAAGGTAAAATATTACAGTTATTTATATGTATACAGATTTATAGAATATCAGCAGATATAATATGATACTAGAAGTATGAAAAAGTAGAAAACTCAGATATTACAGTCATACTTTAAACTATAATAGATGCGAGTTATATTGTATATTGTTTTACCAACTTTTATAGTTTTAGATATTGTTAGTATAGTATTTACAAAACTCAGTTTCCACACACTAGTAGTAGCATATTTCCTCTTACTGAGCCTTGTCTCATCCCAATGACTTAATATTTTTCAGGTGATCCAGTTAAGCGAGTAGATTAGGCTCACAGATAGAGAAGGCAAGTACACTACCCTATTTGCTGGGCAAGTGTATACAGAAGATTGTATTTTTGAGTATATGATATAGGGGTGATGTGTATATATATATATATATATATATATGTGTGTGTATGGTTAGGATGAGTTACTTAATTTCTGGTGTTGTTAATATGGATGGACAGTTTTATTCTTTTTCATTGCATAGGTGTGTAATATAATCAGGTTTCCTCAGTGCTCACTTGGGACCTGAGATGTTATAGAAGATTATATAGGAGTGACATAATGTTATGTTTTGCAGTTTATTTTATTTTTTAAAAAAAGTATAGATTTTCGGGTCGTTATAGTTTGGTATCAGAGTCTAGGTTCCTAGGTTCTGCAAACTCTAGAGTACAACGTAAAACAATACTTGAATATTGGAATGGAATTTTAAGAAGAGTGGAACGGGATATCAGTGAGTTAATGTTGGGGAATTAGGATGAGAATTTAGGGTTCTATTCTGCGGTTTGGAGGTAGAATTTCGGGGTGGTTTCTGTTATTTTCATGGGGTGACGATTTCAAGAAAACCATAGTAAACTATTGTCGATTTCTATTTCCATATGGTAAGACTAGACCTTAAATTAGTGATAGGAAGTGTGGGGCATTTTAGATAGAATAGTATTATAAGGTTTGGATTCTCAGCACAATTTTACGTTATAGCAAGATGGATCCTAGAGGTAGTAGCACCCATGCTAGTGACGACGATGGAGCAGGGCCTTTTGGTGCAGGAGGTGGGGACTCAGATGCTGTTTTACGCAACGTAACTCAGCAGGTCATGCTTGAGATTTCCTGAAGCTCCAGGGAGTAGGGAGGTTCATCTATAGTTTAGGGATGCATGATAAAGAAGTTCACAAAGATAAATCATCCAGCGTTTTTAGGAGGAGCTGATCCTGTAGCTACTTAGAACTGGGTGCAGAAGATCGAGAAAATACTCACGGTGCTGACAGGCGACGTTGAGGGATGGTGGGTAGCTACAAAGTTGTTGGAGGAATAGAGGCCTACACCCGTGGATATGACCTAGAGTATATTTAGGGAGATATTTTTTGATAGATATTTTCCCGCCACAATCAAAGGGGCTAAAGTATAGTAAAGTATAGGAATTTATGAGCCTATCCTAGGGATCGATGACGGTTCAGCAGTACGTGGTGAGATTCATTAACTTGTCGCGCTTCTGCCTTTATATCGTTCCAGATGAAGCTAAGAAGACTAGAATGTTTAAGAGAAAATTAAGGTGAGATATATATAGGCAGGTGGCAGTATTAAAGATATAGGATTTTTCTGTTCTGGTTGATAGAGCCACGGTAGCAGAGGAGAGTGCGGAAGAAGATGTAAGAGGATCAAGCCAGAGGAAGAGGCCTACGTCTCCAGATTTTCAAACTGGGTCCAGTCGGGGTCCATGGAGAGGAGGCGGTACTGGTGGGGGTCAAAGGAAGATGATAGGACACCGTTGATATCAGGGAGGGCAGATTTATCCTACCTTCCCCAAGTGTTGACGGAGACATTCGGGTGAGTGCCAGTTGGGTGAGAATGTCTGTTACCGATGTGGAAGACCCGGTCATATGGCTTGATCATATCAGGGACCACCAATCTATGCACTGGCTCCCAGACCAGGTTGGGGTGGATGACAGTAGGCCCTCATGGAGGCCAGCAAAGGAACACTGCAATGATGAGAGTCTATGCATTAATGCCAGGAGATGCTGAGACTGTTGGAACGTTGTATGCATACTATTTTTCCATTGTTATTTTTTTTGACATAGGTGCCACCCATTCTTTTATATCATCGTGGTATGTTAAAGTGGCTGGGATAGGAGCACAATTGTTAGATGTTCAGTTGTTGGTATCCATGCCGACTAGATCTATTGTGAGGTGTAGGAGGTTACTTTTGATACTACATACATAGGGATTTGATGTAATATTGGGTATGGATTGGCTGGCAGCTAATTACGCCAACATAGATTGCTATCAGAAAGAAGTGATTTTCAGACGCCCAGGTAAGCAAGAATATAGATTTGTGGGTTCACGTGTGCGTGACTCACCACAACTTGTGTCAGTTATTCAGGTGAGGAGACTGATTCAGGGTGGATGCCAAGGATATGTAGCTTACATAAAGGAGCTGTCAAAGGAAGAACTAAAACATGCTGACATTCCTGTCGTTAGAGAATTTCCAAATGTCTTCTCAGAAGAGTTACCCGGTTTACCACTAGACCGAGAGATTGAATTTATAGTAGATCTACTACCAGGGTCAGCACCAGTGTCTAAAGCACCATATCGTATGGCTCCAACTGAATTGAAAGACTCGAAAGATTAGTTGCAAGAATTGTTGGATAAAGGGTTTATCAGACCTAGCATGTCGCCATAGGGAGCACCAGTCTTGTTCGTGAAAAAGAAAGATTAGACCATAAGGATGTGTATAAATTATAGGGAGATAAAAAAAATTAATAGATAAAAATAAATATCCTCTTCCGAGGATTAATGACTTGTTTGATCAGTTCCAGGGGACCTAGGTATACTTTAAAATTGACCTTAGGTCAAGTTATCACTAGGTGAAAGTCAAGGTAGAGAACGTATCAAAGATAGCATTCTAAACCAAATATAGGCACTACGAGTTCCTGATAATGCCATTCAGGTTGACTAATGCACTAGCAGTATTTATGGATCTTATGAATCAGGTGTTCCATCAATAACTGGACGAGTTCATTGTGGTTGTTATAGATGATATACTGATATAATCGAGGAGCTTTAAGGAGCATATGCATCATTTGAGGCTGGTATTGCAAGTACTAAGAAAATAGAAGCTTTACGCGAAGTTTAAGAAATGTGAATTCTGGTTGAGGCAAGTTACTTTCCTCAGGCATGTGATCTCCGAGGATGGTATATCAGTTGACCCAACTAAGATTGAGGCAGTGGTGAGTTGGGTAAGGCCATGAAATGTCCAGGAGGTTAGAAGTTTTTTGGGTCTAGAAGGCTATTAACGATGCTTTATAGATGGTATTTCTAGATTGTCAAGTTTGCTAACACGACTCACGAAAAAGAACGTGAAATTTACTTGAACCAATGATTGTGAGTAAAGCTTCCAGGAGTTAAAGTGGTTGTTGGTCTCTGCACCGGTATTGTCTATTCAATTAGGGGAGGATGGATTTGTGATATATAGTGATGCATCTTTGAAAGGACTCGGATGTGTGTTAATGCAGCATGGAAGAATCATCACCTACGCATCTAGACAACTTAAAGAATATGAAAAGAATTACCCTGTGCATAACCTAGAGTTAGCAGTCGTGGTGTATGCTCTGAAGATCCGAGGCACTATCTTTATAGGGGAAAATGCGAGATTTTCACTGATTATAAAATCTTAAAGTATTTCTTCACCTAGAAAGATTTGAATATGCGGCAGAGAAGCTGGTCTGAGCTTATCAAAGACTATGATTGTACTATCAGTTACCACCCAGGGAAAGTAAATGTGGTGGCTAATGTACTGAGAGGAAAACAGCAGGAGCAGCGATGTTAGCAGTGGAGATTCAGTGCCCTATCCAATTGGATTTGGACAGGTTAGGCATGGAGCTAATACAGGGTGATCCCCAGGCATTTATTGCCAACCTAGTGTTATAGCCTACATTGCAAGAAAGGATTAAAGCCGCCTAGAGAACTGATCCAAATCTAGCAGAGTTGATATAGAAAGTGCAAGATAGGCAAGAAGAAGAGTTCAATATATCAGATGATGGAGCCCGGTGGATTCATACCAGATTATGCATTCCTATAGATGCTCAAATTAGGAGAGTTATCTTGGAGGAGGCTCACAGAACCCTATACACCATGCATCCAGGTAGTACTAAAATGTATTCAGATCTACAGGAATCCTTCTGGTAGAGCGACATGAAGAAGGAGATTGCTAAATTCATTAAGTAGTGCTTGACGTGCCAGCAGATAAAGGCTGAGCATTAGAGACCCGTGGGGTAGTTGCAGCCACTTTACATCCCTGAGTGGAAATAGGATCACATCTCTATGAACTTTGTAACAGGTTTACCGCTAGCGCGATAGGGACAAAACGCTATTTGGGTGGTCGTAGATCGATTAATGAAGACTACTCAATTCATCCCTATCAAAGTCAACTATTCTATTAACAAACTGGAAAAGTTATACATTCAGGAGATAGTGCGCTCATATGGTGTGTCAGTATCTATAGTATCAGACCGAGACCCCCGATTTACTTCACGATTTTGAAGGAGCTTTTAGAAGGCTATAAGACCACATTTAGCATTCAAAACTGCTTTTCATCCACAGACAGATGGGCAGACATAGAGGACAATACAAATACTTGAGGATATGCTACGTGCATGTGTGCTGGATTTCGGGGGTAGTTGGACCCAGTATTTGCCACTAGTCAAGTTTTCGTACAATAACAACTATCAAGCTAGCATTGGGATGGCACCATATAAGGCTTTATATGGTAGGAGGTGCCATTCTCCATTATATTGGGATGAAATGGGAGAAAGGCGAGTATTGGGACCAGAGTTGGTGTAGCAAGCGTACGATAATGTTTGACTTTTTAAAAGTAGAATTAGTGCAGCTCAGAGTCGGCAAAAGAGCTACGTAGATACTCGCTGTCGGGAGTTAGAGTTTGATGTGGAAGATCGAGTATTTTTGAAGGTAGCTCCACTAAGAGGAGTTATGAGATTTGGGAAGAAGGGTAAGCCGAGCCCTAGGTACATTGACCAATTTGAGATACTTGAAAAAATGGGGTTAGTTGCCTATAGGATAGCTTTACTACCAGCTATACCTAGAATACATGAAGTATTTCATGTTTCCATGCCGAGAAAATATGTCCCAGACCCATCCTATGTGATCAGTTATGCAGAGATAGAGCTTTGAGATTCACTGACATATGAGGAAGCACCAATGCATATCTTAGATAGGAAGGAACAGGAATTGTGCACCAAGAAAATTCAGTTAGAAAAGTCCAATGAAGGAATCATGCCATAGAGGAAGCTTCGTGGGAGTGTGAGGAGGAAATCAGACAGAAATGCCCACACCTATTTAGTGGGGTACAGTAAGAATTAGTATTGTTGAGATAACAACAGTTATATTTTATTAAGTACAGGGTGATGAATGTATAGTGGTATTTTAGGTTATAGGGTAGTTAGTGTTTTGGTTTTGAGAGAAAATTTTCTTTTATGGGTATAATTGTAATATCCCATAACAGCTTACGTAACTATAATATTCCTCCACCAAAAGTGAGGGAAATTAATAAAATAATTACCCCATTTTCCTAAATGGATGGTGTTCAATACAGATAGCAAATTTCGAGGACAAAATTTTATAAGGAGGGGAGAATGTAATAACCTAGACAATTATGGGAATTAAATAACAAAGAAATGAGAGGAAAAAGGAAATTTTAAGGGTACATAGTAGGGCCTCGCTGACGAACGTAGAGCATTTGTCAACAAAGAGCCTTCTTGGGCTCGTAAACGTGGACGCGTGTCTTGTCGATGAGAGTTTACCAAGGGGCTATTTTCAGGGCATCAAACTCGTCGATAAGGGTCAGGTGTTGGTCGATGAAGTTCCTTCTTGGACTCGTCAACGAGGTGACGTGGCTCATCGACAAGGCCACGTGGGCAGCACTCTATTTATAGCCCTAAAATCAATTTTCAGTGAAAAAATTCATTTTATCAATTTACTTTCTCTCTCTCTCTCTCTCTCTCTCTCTCTCTCTAACCCTATTTCTCTCACTTCTCTCTACGATTCCAACTTCGTTCTTCACCGGTTCGATGATCAGAAGTCGCCATGCTACTCTTGGGAAGATTCTCTTCAAGTTTGCTAGTGTAGATTGTTGGTTGGGCTAACTTGGGCACCATCCTAAAATTAGGGTAAGAAGGTTATTTGAGTATTTTTAATATTACCAAGTTTATTGAAGCTTAGATTTAGTATTGTATGAGAATATATACTAGTGTTTTGTAAAGTAAAATTAGGGTTTTATATTTTCAGGGTTGAGGTGTTTTTGGGAGCCTGCAGACATGGGTTGAGGACCCCAGTATATATATTTTTCCAGGAGCCCAGGTATGTTAAAGTTTAAGAAGTTGTGAATAGGCAGGTTCAGGAAATGTGAGTGGATAATTTTCTAGGATACTCAACGATTCACTGAGAAATTTATATAAATGTATTATTGAAGGATTTAAAGATTGATACGCCGAGGGCATGAGGGTAGAGTTGGAGGCGAGCCTCCCAGCCAGTTAGGTAAGGGAAATATGCTATGTTAGGAATGTTAGAATATTTATTAATAAATTATATGTTTTCCAGATTATTAATCAGTTCAAAAATTATTTGTATATAAGAAAATACAGTATCTGTATATGATATATTTATTAATGTAGTTGTGTGGCATGAGACAGTATTACATCAGTATATGAAATATACAGTTTTTAGATTATTATGTTTTATGTTATCTAAATAGAAATACGTTTACGAAACCTTATCAGATCAGTATAGAAGCAGTGTAGTTTTCAGATTGGTATGATTTATATTATTATGTTGGGATATGTTTTATCATATTTTACAAAAGTATGAATTACAGTGTTTATACATAGATATTTTACAACATAGGTAGATTATCATGATTTTCCAAAATAGTAAAGTCATAACACTATGTTATTACATTTTATACAGCTCAGATAATACAGTATTTTCATATTAGTTTCCAGTCTTATGATTATTTTCCATAACATACTATGGTATTATAGTTTACACAATATAGATATTACAATATATTCAGGACTACCTTTCGGTATTATGGTTATTTTGGAATCATGACGAAATGACAAGATAATTATGTATATCAATACTATATAGTATTAGACCGTAATGAATCAGTTCAATAAATATTCAGTTATCAGAGCATGGTACTATTGCTATTACAAGATCAAAGTGCAACCACACATCTTAGATAGTGTGTGGAAGGTTTCCATTAACCATGCCTAGAGGGATTGCAGACTCCCCTGAAGACTGGGTTGAGGTGGCCAGTTTGACGAGGTAGATACCAGTTTTGTGCCTAGGGGAGGTTGTAGTTTGGATGGGCTAAGGATTGGTAGAGTTACAGTTGACTTAGTTGGTAGGCCAACCAGGGCTAAGTCTCGCCTACGGGCCGCACAACCTTATCATGAGGGGTTTAATCATGACGTACAGTTTTCCATTGTAAAATACCACAGTTATGTATTTGTATACTGATTTATAGAGTATCAGCAGATATAGTATGATACTAAAAGTATGAAAAAGTAGAAAACTCAGATATTACAGTTATACTTTAAACTATGATAGATGCAAGTTATATTGTATATTGTTTTACCAGCTTTTACAGTTTCAGATATTGTCAATATAGTATTTAAGAAACTCAGTCGCCACACACTAGTACTAGCATATTTCCTCTTACTGAAAATTTTCTCATCTCAATGACTTAATATTTTTCAAATGATCGAGTTAGGTGAGTGGATCAGGCTCACAGATAGAAAAGGCGAGTACACTACCCTATTTGTTGGGTAAGTGTATACAGAAGATAGTATTTTTAAATAGATGATACAGGGGTGATGTGTGCATATATGTGTGTTTGGTTAGGATGAGTTACTAAAATTCTGGTATTGTTAATATGGATGGATAGTTTTATGCTTTTCCCCTACATAGGTGTGTAATATAATCAGATTTCCTCAACGCTCACTTCGGGCCTGAGATGTTATAGAAGATTATATAGGAGTGACATAATGTTATGTTTTGCATTTTATATTTTTTTAAAAAAAGTATAGATTTTCGGGTTGTTACACTGCAACTGGTGGAAGAGTCATATCTTGACTCGAGCAAATGTAATGAAGTATGTGTTTGTGAAGATGAGTAATCCTAAGTCTTCACCCGTATGATCAAGCAAGGATGCACAGGGAAGGTTGCGATTCCTCTGCATCGATGAATCCTAGCAATCCTATTGAAGGAAGTTCCAAGATCAAGGTAGAGATGGTAAGTGAATGGAACAATGAAGAGGACATGAAAACTAAGGTGTAGTCCCAAAAGGGGGGTGAACTGGGTTTTTAAAAGTTTCCTTTAAATATTTTTACAAATTCACAACCTTTTGTAAGTTTAGAAAAAACACGAGAATGATGTTTTAATGCTTAATTATACCAACTACAATCCACACTCAATATTAACACAAGCCAATGATTCTGAATGAGATGCTTTCAACAATGTTTATTAATCAACCAATCAACCACAAGATACTTAACCAATTATATGAGTTGCAGCACTTCCTTGAGTCAGTGTTTGCAAAACTCATCTTAAAGTTTAAATAAAGCCTTGTATATATGAATATTGGTGCACTTCCTTTTAACCAAGATTTCCATAAACAATTAATCAACGTACTCCCTTTAAGGTTTCCACAAAAGATCAATCAACGTACTTCCCTAAATTAAAAGTTTTCTCAATCTCAATCTTTTAGCTTCCTACACTTAGATACACAACCACGTAATTTATATATGCAGAAAAAATTAAAGAGTAAGGGTAAAGAGTGAGACCGAGGTTTTTAAGAGGTTTGGCTTATACCCAGCCTATGTCCTCGCCTTAGGCAAGAACACCTTAGGATTCCACTATAGTGCTACTTTATGAGCGAAGCAAACCATTACAATCCCTCATTCAATTAGGGTGGATCCCCCTCTCCAAGTGATACCCCATGCTCGGTACAATGATTCAACCAACCTTGAACCGTCAAAAACTACAAAAGAAATAAGAAAAAATTTGGTGTACAATGATACTCTCAAAAGAGTAGATTAGTACAATTGAAATCTATATACTTCAATCAAAATCACAATATAGAAAATGAAGTTCAAGAAGATATCACCAGGGTTCTTTCTTAGATTGTAAAACTCAGTTAAGAACACAAGAACTGTGGCCTTTAAATAAGCAAAATCTTAGCAAGTGCATGAGCAAAAGTATTCAATGAGAGAGCTTTGAAAATATGAGAATTGAGATTGATTTTCTTGTTGGGTTATTTTAATTCTTGAAATCAACATGTATTTATAGAGTTAAAAAGTATATTTTTTTGTTGCCCAAGTTGCTTGGAGTGTTTCCCTATTATTGAAAGAATTTGGAGAGCAAGAAATCTATTTTGGAATCATTCCCTCGCTGTTTTAAATTTGAAAAATGGAAGGTCAGTTGCTTGAGGGGTAGGGTCAGTTGCCTGAGCCTTTAATTCAGCATATTTTTGCAACACAGTATAGGGTTAGTCGCTTGACTAGGTTCTGTCTGCTTGTCGATCGCCTGAAGAGACAAGGGTCAGCCGCTTGACAACTTCGACCACCTTTCAGTATTTGGTTATAACTTTTTCTATAAAAATCAAAATTAGAAGTTCTTGGTATCAACAGAAATATGAGAGAAAATATCACAACGTTCATGTTGAACACCTTTTAACATAAGGAGTGTTTGATAGAGAAAAATGCACATCAATGTGAATATAGAAAAAATAATAGAATTTGGAAAATCCTGTTTTGGTGCTTTTCATTCCAAAAATAATTTTAACCTTTTTGAAATAACTTTTGACCTTATAAAAATATTTTCCAAGTATTTAAAAAGGTATCTAGGTCCAAGTATTTCACCTAAGAGGTTCATGCATCCATGCTGAAATCGCTTGAAGTACTTACATAAAGACTTCTTAAGACTTTGACATTCTAAGCACTTAAGTCTTCATGTTTTTTCATCTCTTGAGTCTATCTTGACTTCCAACTTCAATTCACTTCAAGCTTCATCAAATCATATTTGAATCCATGATTTAATAGTATAATCTTTATGAGATCTTCTTTCTTTGGAGTATAAGCTTTCAATATAAACCTTGTGTGCACTACCTTATATTCATATACTTGAGTCCTAAAATATCACCATTTAACCAAATATGTTAAGTAGCTATGATTTGTTATCATCAAAAAAAAATTTTAAGCCTTGTAAAGCCAATAGGACGATTTCCCTCAGGATATGGAGGTTCAACCTAGTGATGCAAGTGAAACTAATGTGATATCAAAAGTGGCACTAGTGGTTCTACCCGGAAAGGGTGAAAGCAGTTGTCATGACCTAGTTGCATCAAGGAGTACTCTAAAACTGTCACTAATATAAGACTACCAGTTATAGTCTTTTTCTTCAAGCATTCTACTTAAGGACATGCTTCTCTCATTTGAACCTATTTTGAATTCTTCACACTACAATTCCTCATATTATTTGAGTCTTTTTGAACTCTTCCACTGTTGCTTCTTGTTGGCCTTACATGGTTTTTCAATCTTGTTTTGATGATAACAAATAAAGGATAATCTAATATGAGTTGGTTGAGTGGTGATGTTTCAGGATTGAGTATAAGACAAAGTTCAAAAGGAAAAGAATGGAAAGCTCAAAGAATCACAAAGTCTTATTCACATGAAGAAAAGATTCAACAAGAGAGCTCAAAGCAATTTCAATATGAGCAGAATATAAGGACACTTAAAGCTGACTCAGAACTCAAGTCAAAAAGATCTTAAGTGAAACACGTGGAAGGCTTGAAGAAGAGAGTTTTAAGCTTTAGGACCATGTTGTAAGTACTTCATATTTGAATATATTTTGAAATAAATTTGAAGCTCTTTTAGGGTTAAATATTGACTTAGAGACCTTATTTAAAAACCTGAAAAATGTTTTATGAAGAAATAAAGCAAGAGAGCAAAAATATCTTTTGAAAACAAAACTAAAAAAAGCTGAAAATGGTCCATCCATACGATTGAGGCAAATCCTCATATCACTGAAGAATTGCTTCAGAAGTCTGAAGATTAAAATCAGAAGACTGAAGATTCTATTTTTGAAATCCAGAACAGGCAGAACACCTTCAGACGTTTGAAAGGTCAGTTCAGTCGTCTAAACAGGAACTTCAGAAGTTAGAACCTATGTTTCAGATGTATGACCCTGTGTTCAGTTCAATTTTTTCAAAGCATTAAGGAACCTTAGACGACTGAACCCGATGCCTCAGATGTTTGAACACTATTAACGGTTAGAAATTTTAAATGTTTTAAATTTAAAATTGAGGTTGCTAGTGCTCCAAATTTAATGAAAACTTGGAAGATACTCCAAGTAAACCTGGGCATCACGAAAACACTTTTCTAAACCTATAAATATATGGTTTTGCAAATCAAAATAAATACCAAGCAATTGAAAATCAATTCTCAAAGCTGAAACTCTCACACTCTTAAAGCTCTCATGCTCTCATCCTTGCACATCTAAATTGCTGAGATTTTCTTGAAGCAACTGATTAATCCTTCTCTGTGTTTTTGAATTGTTGATTCTCGTCTAGAAGGAAAACTTGGTGAAATCTCTTTTAAGCTTCAATTGTATTTTATATTGATATTTTGATTGAAGTATATAGTATTTGAAATTGTACTAATCCACCCTATCTAAGGGTAATTCTTTATACACAGGTTATTGATCTTGTTCTTGTAGATTTGACAATTCAAGGATTGTTTGGATTGTTGCCCAAGCATGGGGTATCGCTTGTAGAGGCATTGCTCTAGCCTAGTGAAGGAGTGCTTGAGCGTAGGGTATCACTTGTAAGGTTTTGTTCCACCCAAAAAGGATAAGGTTTAGTGGAATCCTTTGGTGGTTTGCCAAAGGCGAGGACATAGGCTGAGGATAAGCCAAACCTCGTAAAAATTGCGGTCTCCTTCTCTTTCCCTTACTCTCTTTAATTTCCAGTGAACATATAAACTACGTGGATGTGTTTAATTCCTTAATCATAAAAACTATGTGGATTGGAAATTAAATAAACCAAAGTTTAATTTTGATTTGGGATTGGGGAAACCAGAAGGGAGTATATTGGTTGATCAATACTTTGTGGAAACTTCAAAGGGAGTACGTTGATTGGTTAACACCTAAAGACAAATTAACTAAGAGTTTATTTAAATTCTGAGTTGTTGGGAATTTGAGTTGTGGTTTGCATTGAATAAACAAATTTCATTACTACAAGGCTTAAATCAAATTTATATACATAGGGCTATTAACAAAAGCTAAGAATTATTCTAAAGCTTTCTTGATTGAATGTTTGAATGATTGAATATATTGTGGTTGAATGGTTTAAAGTTTGGTTGATTGATTGGTTACTTTGTTGGTATATGGTTGTGGATTGAATATTGTTTTTGAGAATTGTATAAAGACTTAAGTATTTGTTGTGTATTGGATAAATCAACAAGAAGTCAAGAATTCATTAAATGAATTAAAAGAGGTTAAGGATTATTGAAAAGTATTAAAAGAAAGTTTTTTAAAACCCAATTCAGCCCCCCCCCCCTCTTGAGACTACACCTTAGTTTTCAATTGGTATCAGAGTTGGGTAGTAGCAAATCCTAACTAGTAGTTATATAAAGATCTAGATGACACATTTAGGCATAGCTCCCTTTGGAGAGGGTCAATCCTCAACTAGGCTTCCAATCTTTTGTGGTTTAAATTATGCATTTTGGAAACAAAGGATGAGAATCTACCTTCAAACTATGGATTGGAAAGCTTGGAAGGTTGTGAAACATGGTGACTTATTTCCTACTAAAATCATAGATGGCAAGGAAATACCCAAAGAAGAAAATGAATTGACCGACAATGACCATAGGATGTTACAAGTAAATTCAAGTACTATCAATGCCTTGTATTGTGCCCTTAATATGAATGAATTCAATAAAGTCATGGCAAGTAAATCAGCAAAAGAAATTTGGGATAAACTAGAAGTTACCTATGAAGGTACTACTGATGTATGGGACAATCGAATCGATATGCTCACTAGCGAGCATGAAGCTTTTAAGATGAATACGGATGAATCCATCACTAGTATGTACACTAGGTTCGCCCACATAATAAACTCCCTAAATGCATTTGGAAAAACTTACACCACTATTGAGATGATCCAAAAAATTCTTAGAGGGATGCCACCTATATGGGAACCAAAAGCCACTGCAAGAACCGAAGGAAGAAATTTGAAAAACAACTCCTTAGATGAACTCATAAGTTCTCTCCTCACATATGAAATGGCAATGAATGAAAGAAGTGGAAAAACTAAAGCCCAAGAATCTATGGCTTTTAAAACATCAAACAAAAGCTATAGTGATGAAGATGAAAATGAGATGAATGAAAATGAATTCACCTATATATCTAAGAAACTTGTAAGAATATTAAGAAATAAAAATAAATTTAAAAGAAAAATCTCAAACTCAAGTTCAGATGAAGAAGAAACTAATGAAAAGAAATCAAAGAATAAAATCCCCACATGTTATAATTGCAATAAAGATGGACACATAAAACTGGAATGTCCACTAGTTAAGAAAGATTCTAAAAGGAAAAAGAAAAAGGCAATGAAAGCCACTACTTGGGACAATATGAGTACAAGTAGTTCCAATAATGAATCAACTGACCAAGAGGTTTCTTGCTATATGGCATGGGACGATGAGGAAAGCTCTTTATCCAAATCCTTAAATAGTTATTGTGATGATTCAGTAGAAGAATCCCATGATGAGTGTATGTCATCTTATGAAGAACTTTAAAATGATTTATTCAAGGTACATAAGATGTTAGTTAAAGTGACTAAATGATACACATCATTGAAAAACAAGAATGAAGGAGTTATGAAAGAGTTAGAATCCCTTAAACTTGTTGAAAGAGAAAACAATTCAAAAAATAAGAAAATAGAAAATAAGAATGAAGCTGTGATGAATGAAGTAGAATCTAAAATTCTTGCCGAAAAGGAAAAAGATTTGAAAATCAAGAGATTAGAAAGTACGAATGAAAAGTTGATAATAGAGCTAGAAGATCTAAGATCCCAAACTTCTATGGAAAATGAGAAAGATCAATATATTTCTGAATTAGAGAGTAAAATCAGAAAAATATCTCAAAATCAAAAAAAGAGTAAAAATATACAAAATTCAAAAATCAATGATCTTAAGAGAAAAATTGATGATCAAGCCAAAATCATTTACAATTTCACAAAAGGAAAAGAAAATTTTGACAAAATGATTGGCTCACAAAGAATGTCACTAAACAAAGAAGACATAGGATTCAATGGAATTGAAAATAAAAGGAAAAAGAATCTTTACATGGGATACTTTACAAAAGCATCTAAAGATTATGCTAGCACCTCCTCAAATGCCTACACACACACACACACCATATGTTTTCTATGTAAGAAAAAGGGGCATGTTAAGTTCGAATGTCCATTAAAGAGGAAAGGTGTGAAAACAAAACAAGTTTGGAAAATTAAAGAAGCATCACTTGTTAAATTATCCGGACTCAAGAAAGTATGGGTACCTAAATGAAAAGCCAAGTTCATAAACTAAGGATCCAAAAATATTTGGATTAGTCATTTCCCTTAGAAATTAATAAAGTCATTTTTTTTTACAAGGATAGTGAACTAGTTGAAATAAAGAAGAACTTATGAGATAATCACAAAATGTCATAAGTAGCCTCAAATAATTGAATCTATCTTCAAAGAAATGCTATATGTCTCAAAAGGCAATGCTAAAAAGATGCTTGAAACCTAATAAATTGATAAAGCATAGTAGGGAAGTAATTTAGAAAAATTTCAGGATATGAATAGAAAGACTTCTGAAAATTTACGGACTTCAGACAACTGAGCTTATAAGCTCAGATGATTGAACACTGTAGCATTGATGGTTCAGACGATTGAACCTAGACTTCAGTCTTATGAAGTACTAATGTCTGTTCAGTTTCCTTCTCTGAAAATCTTCAGATGATTGAACCTAACTTTACTCTTCTAAAGTCGCGGGTTATAAATATTTAAAACTCTTCAAAACCCTAACTTCAGCCTTCTGGACTCTGTTCTATCACCCTTCCGAAGACTCATCTCTCTATCTCCCTCCATTCTCATCCAAAAACCCTTGAATCCAAGGTTCCAATCACACTTCCAAACTATCCCTACGCATACTAGGGTTTCCTACACAGCCCTCTTTGCGTAATCTTAAATCATTAACATGCCTCGCACGAAAGCAACTGCAAATCATGGAAGCACTTTGAGAAGGGATGAGCAAAACATTGAGAGGTGGCTCATAGCACCTCAAGCTAAGCTTAGATATCATGCCTCTCTTCGTTTAACGATCCCATACTTGGTAAGGTCCTAGATACTTCATTTTTTGATGAAGAATTTCCCAAAATCCTTTCTTTGTTTAGAGAAATAGGATGGTTCAATTTCGTATCCTACCAAGCAAAAGGGATATTTCCAAACATTGTAAAAATTTTCTACTCCAACATGGTTTTTGAAAACAATGTTTTATCCACTGAGGTAAAGGGGAAGAAAACTATTTTGAACTCTAAAATTTTATCCCCCATTTTAAAAATCACTCTAGGAGAATTTGAATGTCCAACTCTTTCCCGCTCTTGGATTCTCGAACAAGATTTTACCCTAGAAGCCTTTCTACCCTTGGTTGCAGAAAATGAGCCAATACATTTTGGGCATCCGCCATTGTACAAACAACTTACTCTCAAAGCCCAAATTCTCCATTACTCATTTCTTACAACAACATTCCAAAAGATGGGTCGTTTGATCACTTGTCCTATATTGAGTGCTTCGTTCTTTGGTGCTTGCTTAAAGGCAAGAAGTTAGATTTGGCTAGGTTAATTATAAAATGGATGTGGGCCAAATTAGAAGCAGCCAGGTTTATTCTTCCCTACGGAGGTATTATAAATCTCATCTTTGCTCAGCTAAATCTCTCCACTCCTAATGAACTTTTCATCAAGCACACCTGTTACAACCTTTTCAATACCACCACTTTAAAACAAATGGGATATGAGAAAGGTGATGATGGTTGGCACCTAAAGGTGGGAAGACCTTAACAAGAACCTACGACAGCTCCTCCTCCTCCTCCAGCACATGATCCGGGTCATTCCCTCAAAGCACCTTCATGGTTCATGGCTTTTCAAGATGACTTTTCTTCCTTCAGATAGGATGTGAGGACCGAATTTCAAATCCTAAAGAAGCAGGTCTCCTCCCTTGATCAGCGCCTCATCAGGATTGAGGCTAGTTCCTCCCATGGAGGAGATCCCATGGATACAAGTTTTGCTCCTCACAGTGATGCTAAGGACTCTGAGGAAGGTGGTGAAGATAAAGAACAAGAACAAGAAGGAGAAGAGCAAGATGCAGAGGATTAAGAAGAAAAAGAAACTCCCACTAGATAGCTTGTTTTTGTATTCAGAAATAGAATATTAGATTTTTTGGTTGTATTAAGTATTTCAGATGAACAACACTTTGTTTTGTATGTTGCTTTGCTAATCTTTATGCTGTATTCAGTTTAGCAACTGATTTTGAATCTTTTTGGATGTATTCAAACTCTTTGTTTTGTATCTTGCTGATCATTGTATGTTTGTAATGACTCTTTGCTGAAATGATAACTTCTTGTTTCCTGTCGCTCATTTCTTTTTGTGTAATGACAAAGGGGGAGAAATGTTAGCAAAGATGATGAATTATGAATGATAGAAAATATGAGATGAATTGTAACATATGAATGAACAATAAAAGAAAAAATATATATAAGATGCTTGTTTATGAATCTACAAACCTCATATACAATATAAAGTACAAATATGAATGAAATATGAATGACCATTAAAGAAAGTGGAAGAACGAAACATATGTTATATTGGAAAGTGTATTCTTGTTTAGTGTTCATGTGCTACTTTGAATGCATTTGCCACTTTGAATTTTTTTATATATACTTGATATCATTACTTTTCAAAATTGTTAAAAGAAAGCTTATTGTAAGGGGGAGCCTTTTCTAAAGGACCCTCATCTTTGCTCCTTATTTGTCAACATAAAAAAGGGAAAGATTGTTGGCCTTACTTGGTTTTCCAATCTTGTTTTGATGATAACAAATAAAGGATAATCTAATATGAGTTGGTTGAGTGGTGATGTTTCAGGATTGAGTATAAGACAAAGTTCAAAAGGAAAAGAATGGAAAGCTCAAAGAATCACAAATTCTTATTCACATGAAGAAAAGATTCGACAACAGGGCTAAAAGAAATTTCAATATGAGCAGAATATGAGGACACTTAAAGCTGACTCATAATTCAAGTAAAAAAGATCTTAAAGAGAAATACCTAGAAGGCTTGAAGAAGAGAGTTTTAAGCTTTAGGACCATGTTGTAAGTACTTCATGTTTGACTATCTTTTGAAATAATTTTGAAGCTCTTTTAGGGTTAAATATTGACTTAGAGGCCTTATTTCAAAACCTGGAAAATGTTTTATGATAAAACAAAGTAAGAGAGCAAAAATGTTTTTTTTGAAAACAAAACTAAAAAAAACTGAAAGTAGCCTACCCATACAATTGAGGAAAATCCTCAGACGATTGAAGAATTTTTTTTTAGAAGTATGAAGATTAAAATCAGAAGACTGAAGATTTTATTTCTAAAATCCAAAACAAGAAGAACGCCTTTAGACATCTGAACGGTTAGTTCAGTCGTCTAAATAGGAACTTTAGAAGTTTGAACCTATGCTTCAGACGTTTGACCTTGTGTCTAGTTCAAATTTTTCCAAGCATTAAGGAACCTCAGATGATTGAACTTGATACCTCAGATGTCTGAACACTGTTAGCAGTCAGAAATTTTAAATGTTTTAAATTTCAAATTGAGGTTGCTTGTGCTCCAAATTTAATGAAAACTTGGAAGATACTCCAAGTAAACATGGGCATCAAGAAAAAACTTTTCTACACCTATAAATATATGGTTTTGTAAACCAAAATAAATACCAAGCAATTGAAAATCAATTCTCAAATCTGAAACTCTTATACTCTTAAAGCTTTTATGCTCTCAACTTTGCACATCTAAATTGCTGAGATTTTCTGGAAGCAATTGATCAATCCTTCTCTGTGTTTATGAATTGTTGATTCTCATCTAGAAGGAAAACTTAGTGAAATCTCTCTTGAACTTCAATTATATTTCAAATTGATATTTTGATTGAAGTATATAGTATTTGAAATTGTACTAATCCACCCTATCAAAGGGTAATTATTTGTATACAGATTATTGATCTTGTTCTTGTAGATTTGACGACTCAACGGTTGTTTGGATTGTTGCCCAAGTGTGGGGTATCATTTGGAGAGGCATTGATCTAGCCTAGTGAAGGAGTGTTTGAGCATGGGTATCACTGGTAAGGTTTTGTTCCGCTTGTAAAGGAACAGGTTTAGTGGAATCCTTTGGTGGTTTGCCAAAGTTTAGGACGTAGGCTGGGGATAAGCCAAACCTCATAAAAACTGCGGTCTCCTTCTCTTTCCCTTGCTCTCTTTAAATTCTAGTAAACATGTAAACTGCGTGGATGTTTTCAATTCCTTAATCATAAAAACTACGTGGATTTGAAATTCAATAAACCAAAATTTAATTTTGATTTGGGATCGTGGAAACCGGAAGGGAGTACGTTGGTTGATCAATGCTTTGCGAAAATCGCAAAAGGAGTACGTGGATTGGTTAGCACCCAAAGACAAATTAACTAAGAGTTTATTTAAATTCTGAGTTGTTGGGAATTTGAGTTGTAGTTTGCATTGAAGGAACAAATTTCATTACTACAAGGCTTAAATCAAATTTATATACACAGAGCTGTTAACAAAAGCTGAGAACTGTTTTAAAGCTTTCTTGATTGAATGTTTGAATGATTGAAGATATTATGGTCGAAGGGTTTTAAAGTTTTGCTGATTGATTGATTACTTTGTTGGTATATGCTTGTGGATTGAATATTGTTTTTGAGAATTGTATAAAGACTTAAGTATTTGTTGTGTATTGGATAAATCAACAAGAAGTTGAAAATTCATTAAAAGAATTAAAAGAGGTTAAGGATTATTGAAAAGTATTAAAAGAATTTTTTAAAAAACCCAATTCACCCCCCCTTCTTGGGAGTACACCTTAGTTTTCACCTCTGCCCTCTGAAGTACCTTTCTTTTAACCTTTTTTCTTCTTTCCTTTAAACCTCAAGCTCTCAAACTATTCTTTTATGTCATCACAATTCCTTCTCAAAATTCTCAATAAACAATTTATTTACTCTTCCTAGATATCAGTTTCTGACTCTATGTGCTTATGTCCTTCTACCT
Organism: Malania oleifera; assembly: GCF_029873635.1. Classification (NCBI taxonomy): domain Eukaryota; kingdom Viridiplantae; phylum Streptophyta; class Magnoliopsida; order Santalales; family Ximeniaceae; genus Malania; species Malania oleifera. Next base: position 40,548,013 of record NC_080417.1, read on the forward strand.
TTCTGAAATCCTCTATTTATAGGTATGTTTCTGAATCCCAACTTAAGTTTTATTAACTAATCAAATTTAAATCAATCAATCAATTAAACTTAAAAAGCGAAATATTGTGTGGCTGTGCCATGATGCATTTTTTATTTTTGGGATTTTTTGAAGCTGAGAATATAGGTATATATTCTGCGAGGTGTAAGTTGTAGTCAAGTACTTCTCCCTCTTCCTCCCAAATCTTAACCCCACCTTTATGGCGGATTCTCCCAACTATGCTCGCTTCCTCAACCCATGGGTTCTTCTTCTCCTGAAGCTTACCCTTGAGCTCAAATGCCCCATCTGGTCCCTCTTTCTCTTTGAAACTGTGATTTTTTTTTTTTTTATTTTAGAAGGTGTCTCTGATGTTGATACAATACTTTCTTTTTTTTTTTAATTTTTCAGCTTAAATTTGTTCACTCGACCAATGCTGCTGTGTTGACCTTATAGGTCACGCTCGGTTTTGATAATGACAAATACTTGTTATATCTAATGGGTGTTTGAGGTTATGTGCAAGAACTCAAATTGACAGATCATAATGCACATAGAGATAGTGAAGTTTGAAGACCCAATTTTTTATGTGTTGTAATGTATTTCATTTATGTAAAGGGTCTGTAATAGTAATTAGTATCTTTGGTTTGTAATAAGCATGCACACATCACATGCATGATCTAATACGTAAGCTCAAACCAAGAATAACTGACATAGGACTTAGAAATGATCATAGGACACTCACTCATGCATACACATGTTTGATTATTTGAAATAGGATGTTTGTTGGATGAAACAGAACTGAATTGCACGAAATGTGCACCTTTGGTCGACCGGCAATTCATGTTCATTTTGCACCTGGTCGACCGAACCTGGACCAGGTCAACTGGTTGACCATGACCCGGTCGACCGAACCTGGACTAGGTCAACTAGTTGTCCACGGCCCGATCGACCAAACTCCTACAGTTCAATTGGCCCCGGTCGACCAAACTTCCAAGGAAGTCAATAATTTGACTTCCTAGTCAACCGAGTGATTTTTGAATAACACCAACCTGGTCGACCAAGTTCCCATGTGTAGGAACTCAATGGTTTGGTCAACCAACATGCTTAATTCAATTCAGCCTGGTCGACCGAACCTTGCAAATATTGAAAATCGCCTTCAGATTTACATGTCTAGTCGATCGAAGACCACAATTCATTTCACGCCCAGTCGACCAAACTTGTCCTGGTCGACTGGGGCTCTCAGATTGGACTTATTTTTTTACCGTGGTCAACTCGATTAAACAGGGTCAAAATAATTAAATAATATTAAAAATTTTATAATTATTCGAACCATGTCCTTAACGGTTATAATTCAGGGGAAGTCTATAAATACCCCCTTATTTGGGATAATTAGCATAGGATTAAAACATCTTGACTAAGAGAAATTCTCTGAAATTCCTAAAATCCATAATACTCATATCTAAGCTCCATTCACTCATACTTACCTTCTATTATTGCCTACATCCTTTCTAAGTTTGTTTTGAGTGATTGTTTGCTCTAAGAGGGTTTGCTCTCCTTTGGTTTGTGATTGTATGATATAATTTTTCTTGAGAGCCAAACCTTAAGTATTCTTAGGAGACTTTGTTACTAAGTCTATCCTAAGAAGACTTTGTTAGATCTTCTGAGATTTCACCCTCATTGCAATATCTTGTGAAGTTCGTATTTCATTTTGGTTGCAAAATCCTTTCAAAACATTTTCAAATACCTTTTGTGTTTTATCTTGACAAACATTTGAAAAGATATTTGTTTATGTGATAAAAATATTTGCTGCAATATTCATTGATTTATATCTTTTGTTGAATACAAAGATTAAACTCTTTTTGCAAACCAAACATATACATTACTTGAGCCTCATACGATTGAGAAAATCTGCTGATTGAAATATATATATATATATATATATATATATATATTGTTTGGCTAATATCTTTGTTTGAGCACTTAGATTGAATATATCTTGTGATACAAAGATTATATTGATTGCACTCTCACGCACTGATTACATCGATTGCAAATATATTTGAGAGTTGATATATTAAACCACATTGAGCTTACTTATTATATCTTATTGGTGGTGTATGTGATTGCGCGTAACTGGGCACATATCTGCTTTACATGAAAGCATAATCATTGTACCAATCTCATTGATTGTGAACATACTATTGTATTTCCAAGCACGGGCCTGAAGAGGGAGACTAGCCCTATGAAATAGTCTCACATTGGTTTAGACCCAGTTAGGAAACCTAGGTGCACCATCCTGTTAAGGTGTAGGTTGAGGTCAGCCCCACTAATTGACCCTGGTTGTAAAGGTTGAGGTCAGCCTTGTGCTAATTGACCTGGTTGTAATCGGTGCCGCTCCACCCATTAAGTGAACCTTTAGTGAAATCCTCGGACTTGCGAGCTAGAGGCGGGGACGTAGGCATAGTTGGCCGAACCCCGATAACATATCGTGTGTCTGTTTACATTTCCGCACTTTATATTTACCACATGTATATGTTATTATGTGAATGATGCACATAATTTAAATTCCACATATTTTACTTATCTGCGCATTTGGGTAGACTGGCCCTAGGTTGTGAATATATTGTTGCTTAAATTGTTAAACCTAGGGGAGAAATTTTTAACTACCCAATTCAACCCCCCCCCCCCCCCCACTCTTAGGAATACACCAATTCCAACATGCTGCTCTATAATAACATATTATGCATGTTCGTTCTTCCTCTCTATTTTTCTTATTCAAATGTTCATGTACATTTTATTGTGTTTTATTTATATGTTTTGAATTATTGTCTATTTTTTCCCTCGGACTTGTTCACGCAACACTTGCTTACCCAGATCGAATGAGTTTGGTTCCAAGTGTCCTCTCCGTAAAGTGCATTCTACTGATTGAGGTAAAGTTGCTTGTTGACCTGATTGGTCAAACCCAGTTTTGATCATGACCAATACTTTTGATGCTGATAATTTTACTAAGTCTTGCATGCAGGTTCACCTTGTGCACGCATTCAAATTAAAAGAAATACCTTAATAAGCTTATGGTGTTCGTGTCAAAGAATGAATAATTTTGTGTTGTATTTGTATTTATTATTTCATTTCTTCATTATGGATGTAATATTGTTATGAGATGTACACTCTACGGCTTGTAATAATTTGCATCATGCATGGTAGGTAGGTATGCTCACACAGACCTTAGTTGGACCTTAGGTACCTACTTGTAGTACACAAAGTCCCCAACATCAATCTTTATATGAGGGGAATTAAATCTGGCTAAAATGCACCTTAAATTGAAAAGGTTGAGAAGGTTCAGGCGATCAAACCCAAGCCGTGTAAAATGGCTCGGGCAACTGAACAAGTCAACATATTGACTTCATGTTTCAGGCACCCGAACCTATATTGAGCGTATCTCCCTCGGGCACTCGAACATGTGTCAGGTTCCTATTCAACTACCCAAGCAACCGAACGATCACTTTCAAAATGGGCTCAAGCAATCAAATTGACTAGTTTGGTTAACCGAACTTCGAAACGAGCACTCGAACTTACAAACGTTTAGCTACTGACTTTGGTTCAGCCAACCAGTCCTCAATTCAGGTACCCGAACCATTAAATAATTGTTTTGTGACTGAGTCTGTTCAGGCACCCGAACCTCTCGGATTAAAATATTCTTACTGATTTTTAAAAGGGGTAAAAGGAATTAATTTCACTAAATTTTTTTTAAACTTTTCTAATTATCCCCATTTAGTCCCCAACGGTCAAAAAATCCTTCTTGCCTATAAATACTTGCCCATTTGTCATAATTGGCAAGAATTAGCAAACTTGATCAGGGCAAAATTCTCTCAACATCCAAAACCCTATACTAGCCCATATTACTCCACTCTCTTTTATCTTTTTAAGTGTTGTGAGTATCTCTAAAGCTGTTGTGCTTAATCTTACTAGCTAGAACTCTCACTTGCATTATTGCTTGATTGATTTTTTTTTTAGAGTTTAACATTAAAGTTCTTCCACCGATTTCATTTGATAAATCATGTGTGGGAAGACTTTGAGGGTGGTGGTTCTTGCATTGTCATTGCAAGATACCCAAGCCTATATTTTTGTGTGGAAAAATCATTTTCAAAGTTTGCATTCAAACACTCCTTGTGCTTAGTACATTGAAAATATTTTGTTGAGTTGTTTGAATCAACTAACTAGCATATTTGAAACCTTGATTTGATTTTGTGATATTCATATATTGTATTTCAAATGTTGTTTTGATATACACTCTAGATCTGGATTGATTATCATACTTGATTGTGTGTTTAGCACACATTAGAGCACTGAGCATATTTACATATCATACGTGCTTGCAATATTGCTTGAGCTATACAGGTGTACATATCTGCTTGTGAAGAAACGTATCTTTGTGTACAAAAATTTCATATCATTTGTTGTATTCCAGGCGTGGGCTTGAGAGGGAGACTAGCCTTGTGGAATAATGCCAGACTGGCTTAGACCCGGTTTGGAAAGTTAGGTGCGCCACTCTAGTAAGGCATGTTATATTAGGTGCCGCTCCACCCATTTAAGTGAGCCGTAGTGGAATCCTTGTGCTGCTGTACCCAAGGCGGGGACATAGGCAATTTCGACGAACCTCGATAACATATCGCGTGTACTGTTTACCTTTTCGCAGTTTACTATTACTGCACGTGTATGTTTAGTTATTGATTGCATAGACTGACCCTAGGTTGTGTAATACTGTTATTAAACCGATTGACCTAGGCGATAATTTTTAAATACCCAATTCACCCCCCCCCCTCTTGGGATTGCAACAAAGTTAACATTGCTAACATTTGCGTTTTACTTCTCTTCCCAAAATAATGTCGGGTTTTTCCTATTTTACTCTTTCGATTCTCTCCATTTATTTTCTTAGAAAAAATGTCACTAAGAGTCTTGACCTTTCTCCACGTAAAAAATTGCATTATTAGTGATGATTTATAAGAACCGTCACTAGCTAATATAAGACTATTAGTGACAGTCTTTCTCTTCAAGCATTCTTTTTAAGGAATTCTCTTCTCGTTGTATTTTATCTTCAACTCATCCACATTCTCATTTGTGGTGTTAGGCAGACTGGTTAGGTGTGCCACAACATTATTTCCATCCTACTTTACTTCCTAGACAATATAAGCATCTATTTTTATCTGTCCATTGCTGCGAAGATAGTCTTCGACTAACCGACGCTTCCAAATTGTAATCATCTTCACGAGCAACCCACCCATGCATAGATATTTAAACAAAGTGCACTATTTCTTTTTCCTGCAGCCTATTCCTCTTTTCTATGATGAACAACTTCAAAAGATCTCTCAAACTCTATTGCATTTAAAAAATCAGTCCAATCATTGTAGAACTTCACCGCATATATATGACTATTAGTGACGGTTTAGAAAAATCGTCGCTAATAATAGACTATTAGTGACAGTTTAGGAAAACTGTCGCTAATAATAGGCTACTAGCAATGGTTCTTATAAACCGTTACTAATATTGTTGACCTTTTACTAAGTCAACAAATGTAATACTAGAGACACTATAAATTGTTACTAATATAAGACTATTAGTGATGATTTATATATAAATTGTTACTAATAATAGACTATTAATGACAATTTTTAAGAACCATCACTAATACTGTTGACCTTTTTTCTAGTTAACAACTGCATTATTAGTGACGGTTTTATAAACCGTTATTAATACAACACCGCTAGTGACAGTTTATGAGAATTGTTACAAACAATAGACTATTAGTGACAGTTTCTAAGAACTGTCACTAATATTGTTAACCTTTTTCTCAGTGAACAAATGCATTATTAGTAACAGCTCAATAAACTCACTAATACAAGACTATTAGTGACACTTTTTTATACCGTTACTAATAATGCACTATTAGCGACGGTTTTTGAGAAACGTGACTAATATTGTTGACCTTTTTTTCCAGTCAACAAATGCATTATTAGTGATGGTTCTATAAACCGTTACTAATAAAAGACTATTAGTGATAGTTTTTTTACGTCGTTACTAATAATGCACCACTAGTGACGGTCCATAAATCGTCACTAATAAGGGCCTATTAGTGATGATTTCAAAACTTCACTAATACTTCAAAAACGTTGTCAATATTTTCTCGGGATAGTTTGGGAGCAAAAAGTGGTTTCCCGCGATAGTTTGAGTGGGAAAACTAGTTTTTAGTGATGCAAATATTTGTGATGTTTTAAATTTTCTTTACTAAAAGTATCGTATTAGTGATGGTTGTCAAAACTATCACTAATAATTACACTATTAGTGACAATTTCTACAAACCATCACTAATATGACACTTAGTAACGAAATTCAAACCATTACAAATACTTGGATCACTAAAAACCAATTTTTTTGTAGTGCATATTGTGGACCAAGACCAGTAAGGAGAAAAAATACCTTTTCTTGGTCTGGAAGCTTCCCAGTTGTTGCTAAATTATCACAGAGACCTTTGAAGGTGCGAATGTAGTCTGTGATTATTGTGTGATCTTCTTTCTGAAGATATGTAACTTGTTGACGTAAAGTAAATTCAAGTTCTTGTAAGTCTTGGGTATATGCATTTTTGAGAGCCTCTCACACTGCATGAGCTATGTTAACGCCAACAACGAGTCCGAGAATCTCCTCAGAAAGTGTCCCAATGATCCACCCTCGAAGGAGACGATCAGACTTTTTCCATACTATAAAAACATCTGTTAATTGAGGAGTAGTGCCATATGCATTTGTGGGAATGCTTGGATTTGGTGTTATGTCTTTTTTGGGTGCATGTAATTCATTTGTGAGATGCCCAATGTAACTCTCCAAACTCGTAACTAGGGTCCGGAGTGTTATATAAAATAAAGCTATGATACCACCTTGTAACGCCTCGAACCCGCCAAGTGGGGCCCAGGTGCCACATGATCCATTACCTGTATCTGATATCATAATCTTAATTATGCATCGAAAATAATAACAATTCTTCAATAAAATACTAGAGTTTCTACATATCTATAACCTCAAAAGCATTCTATTAATAACAAGTATTCACAAACGTATATACATCTTAGAAAACTTAAATATAATACAACCCCAAAAATATTAAAAATCCAATAGTCTATACCCTCTCACTCTCAAAAATGCTACACCAAGCCCTGAGCTCATTGAGCTCGATCACGTGAAGGTCTTGAAAAAGATAAAATTGCATATTGGGTGAGACACATCTCAGTAATTCGGAATAGATTAGCACTAGTGTGTGGCTAACATGAGGTTTGTATACAAATATATAATCATCAGTTATAAAATTATCACAGTTATGAAAACATTCTCTATCCCTACTCACATACATGCAGTGTATTTTAATAAAATTAGAGTTCCTAAGGATTGGAGTGATTAGCCACCCATACAAGTAGCTCCCCTCTGCTCTGATACCTTATGCAACCCATGGCAACAAATGAAGCATACTAGGGTACTTACCTTACTCAGTAAGCCCTCAGGTGGATAATTTATCTCGTACTCACACACACATTCATACAAAAGTTTATTGGCATAAGTCCCCAATAATAAGGAAGATTACTAGCCCATACAAGTAGTTTCCCTCTATCCTAATACGTTATGCAGCCCGGTATGGCTACATCTCATACCTATCAGGGCACTCTCCTTTCTCAGCAAGCGCTCAAGCGGAGTGTATACTTCGCCCCAAATAGATATGATACTACAATATACAATACATTTTTACTTTACCTATATCTGTTATCTCTGTAATATTCATTTTTTCATGTTCTCGGTACTTCATATCACATAGTTCACTTTTATAGTTCAAATCACGTGAATCTCATGACATATAATTCATTTGTAATAGTTCACATCATGTGAATCTTATGTCATATAATTCATTTGTAACAGTTCACATCATGTGAATCTCATGTCATATAATTCATTTGTAACAATTCACATCATGTGAATCTCATGTCATATACTTCATTTGTAACAATTCACATCACGTGAATCTCATGTCATATACTTCATTTGTAGTTCACATCACGTGAATTTCAAGTCATATACTTCATTTGTAAGAGTTCACTTCACGTGAATCTCATGTCATATAATTAATTTGTTAAATTAAACAGCACACATGCAGTACATATTCTTATCTCATTTCTGTATTCCCAATATCTCATATATATATATATATATATATATATATATATGTCATAATTCATCACAGTATTTACATTTTACTCATGCCACACCATTTAAATAATACGCATTATCATATCATTTAAAATAACAAAAGCCAACCCATGTTCATCATTAGTTTACTGAAAATACACATTTAATATCCTTCACAAATACCTAGAAAATTCATTGCATTTCATATTTCATTTTCACAAATAATATCTACACAGCCCTAGGCTCAAAATCATAATTCAAATGGTCGGATTTTCTTTTAAAACTCACTTGATAATCATATACATTTATAAACACATATATTTTCCATTTAAACCGATAAATTCATAAAAACTACTGGTTTAATTTATTCCCTTTACCTGATTTCCTGAATTACGCCGGAAAGGACCCGAAAAAGATGCCTACGGCGCTCACCCGAATCCTGATTCAAAAACCCTAATTTATCAACTCAAATCCCCAAACAACACTCATTTAATACTTCCTAGGTTCCATATACTTCAATCTAACAATAAAATTCTAAAATATGTCACTTATCCTGATTTTGGAATGGTGCTCCAAAACCCCAAATCAATTCTTTGCTCTGGTAAACTTGCAGAGAATCACTCCACAAATTTTGTAGTGGCTTTGGATCGTCAAAAAAAACCTTAGTGGAGCGAGAATCGAAGAAATAAAAGGGAGAGACGGTAGAGTTTCAGAGAGAAAAGAGAAGAAATTGATTTTGTTTTGAAAACATCTTGGAGGACTTTCTTTATAGCCACCTCTACAGAGAAGACCGTTGATGGTTTTCTATGCCCTGCACAAAACCATCAACTGTTTGGGTTTTTAACCCACCCCGTTTTACCATTTCACCCGTTACCGCTCCTCAGTAAAAAAAATCGTCAACGATTTTCTATGCTCCTCAGAAAAATCGGCGACGGTTTGGGTTTCCCCAAACCAAATTCCCTCCTTTTTATTTATTTCTTATTATTATATTTTCCTGGGTCTCTGCACCCAACTAATTCTTGGCTCTTAGCAAGAGCCAATTTTTGCTCATGCCACAAGGGATAATTTTTTGGGGTGAGTCCAAGGGTGATGAAGTTGCCTAGATTGGGGGACAATGTAGCCATGGAAAAGGGCAAGAGAGAGAGAAAAACAAAGAGCGAAAGGAGATTGAATGTTGCACGAACTATGATATATATATTGCCTAGTGTTCACAGTGGCTTTGACATCATAAAGAAAACATGAAACAAAGGATTTGGGAGAAAGAATAGTTTTATTTCAATGAATGGAAACATGAACACTTAGGCTATGCAAGAAGTATTTAAAGGAGATACATAATATAGTTGTAAATTTCAAATTCCACAAAGTCTGGTCTATCTGTGATTGGTATTGGATCCTCGATAAATTTGTAGCAATGGTCAATACTTTTGATGAAACCGTTAACGGTTTGGTAAAACTATGGATGGTTTGTTACGGAGTTCTATTCTGCTTGAAACCGTTGATGTACTCGTCGGCACTATTTGATGAAATTGTCTATAGTTTGCTACTGAGTTCTATTCTTCCTGAAATCGTCAATGTAGCCATTGACGGAATGATCCTCGGCTGAGTCAAAACTGTTGACGGTTTGATGAAACCATCAACGGTTTTGTCGGGTGTCAAGGCTGCATGTTGATTGGAATCTTCTTTCTTTGGTTTGATTTTATTGTTGTTGGAACGATCTTCATATTGAATGGATTTTTCCTTCTTTGGTGAGGGTTTAAATCTATTCCATTGTTAGTGTGAAGTATCTTGATTTGTAAGAGTTGCTAAAGTTTCTTCGTGCATTGAATTTATTGCTAGGAGAGCACCCCTCAATGGCTCTCCAGTGATTCGGGTGAGATTGGTGTGATTGGAGGCTTCATTGGAGGACTCACGTGCATTGCTAATACACCCCAGCAATCCTAGAACACCGCAAATATGGCTGTCTACAAATCATTTTTATTAAACCATTCCTAAAATCAAAAGATGTTTTCTTGGTAGTCCTCACATGACAAATTTTATAATGCACATAATACCTTTAAAAATATAATGGTTCAAAAAATAATTTCCATGGTATCCCAAGAATTTGAATAGTAACCCATGTGACCCAAAATGAAGTCTCTCCTTCTATATATTCATTTTTATGTTGATTTTCTTCGTCTCGCTTTACGACATCGATCATGCTAATTCATGTCAAATGCATGCCACAAAAAGTCTAATGAAAATTTTTATAGAAAAGTGTGATAGTAATAGCCATAGAGTAACAATAACTTGCTACCATGTCATCCTCGCTCTTTGCTTGTCAACTTTAAAATGCAATGATGCATTTAGCACATCTCACATTGCACATAATATATTTCAAATTTATTAGAATAGATGATTTTTCAGGCTAATGCACTTTGTCTTGCACTTCCATCATTGTTCCCTTTGTTTTCTAATTTTTTGTAATCTCATTTTGTAAATAATTTATGGTTTATTTTCCTTCAATAGTTTCAAACATAATTTTTTTGAGTTGATATTGACAAATTAAAATCATAAACACAGGGCTCTCCTGTAATGACCCAAAAAATAATAGGCATGTAAGTGTAAAAAAATTAATTAATTAATTAATAATAAATATTAATTAAACAATATAATATAATAATATATTTTTATAATATGATATAATAATATAATATTATAACATAATAATACAATAATTTAATATTATATATATATATATATGCACATAAAGGAAGGAGACTTCCTCAAGAAGTCCCCCCTTTCTCTCTCATCAATCTCTCTCTCTCTCTCTCTCTCTCTCACACACACACACACACACACACATCAACCTCTCTTTCTCTCTCTTAATTTTTCTTACATTTCTCAGTCAAATTAAAGAACGGACATCATTTCTGGGTCCCAACTCCGCTCTTCAATGATTTAACCGAAGAAATTTCATCATCCGCATGTTGTAGACACCATTCCAGGGTTAGGGTAAGTGGGCTAGATTTTGTCAGGTTTTTATTTTAAAATATTTCCATTTAAATTTGAGTACGTGAATTTAATTATATCCATGTTATTTAAATGTATGTGTGAGTTAAATTAAACTGCGGGGATTTGATCATATTGGCGGTCTTTCTATAAATATATTTGAGTTAAATTAAATATTTGGATTTTTATACATTTTCTTTGGTAATTTATTAAATTATATTTAATATGCAAATTGAGTGGCATGAGTTTAATTTATTTTATTGAGTAATTAAGCATGTTGGGATTTTTACGATGTTATAGTTGGTAAAATGATCAGATTAATATTAGTGCAGCCACACTGTTGTGGAACTGTTGGCGGTGGATAGTCGATTTGACTTGAGTAGGGTTGTACCCACTTATTTTCAGACCAGGATGTGGTAGGCAAATCGATCTTACAGATATAAACTTTTGACTTAGTTTTGGTTAGCCAACCAATGTTAAGTCCAGTATTCGGACCGCACAACCCGTCATGGGGGTTAAACATAAAATGCATCGACAAGAAGTTATTTTGTTATCCATATTTGTGTATATATGTGACTTTGGCCATTAAATAGACTTATATATATATATATATATATATATATATATGTTGTTTTGGAGAAAAGAACGTGTATTTATTTAAATATATGATTCAAAGTTTATACATTCACTTTCTAGTTTAGTAAAGTTATTTAAAATTATTATTAAATTATTTCTTCACTAAAGCTCATTTTAGTCACATACTGATAATAATCTAGTCTTTACTTACTGAGAAGTATTTCACCCTAATTTTTATCATACATTTCAAATACCTTAAGAAGTATAACTGAAATCAGAGTAGCGTTGCGGAGGCGTGAGTGTGATTAGAAAGAGTGGTTTAAATTAAATATTAAATTGTTACTTTTGGTCTCTCATATAATTTCTAAAAATATATTAAATTTGATATTAGAGATATTGTTATTATAATGAGGTTTTTAGTACTCTAGTATAAATTTATTTGAGGTCTTCCACTAAAAAATTATTTGTAGGTTCGGGAAACTGCATCTCTCATTTTATTAAAGCGTGTAATTTGTGCTATATGTTTCAACTTTGAATATCTAAATCATGGACAACTCAATGAAAGGGATTTTCTATTTTCTATTTTCATTATTAGTTTCCTTAATCTTTCATTATTTTTTAATTTCTATTTCTTATTTTCTTTTAAATTGTGTTCTAGAGTATGGATTTTTATTATTGTTTTTATGAAAAAAGAATAATATTTTTTTACAAAGGCTTCCTAGAAAAATATTTTGGCGAAAATTACTCTAAAAAATATGTTTATTCAAGTGCAACACATGTGTCTATAACTAGTATAACAAAAGTTACAAAATTTTTCATTAGTATGTCTATTTCACATAAATTTAATAAAAATTAAAATTTTGAAATAATATATAATCTAAATATAACTATATATATCTCGTGATTCTATTTTATTCTAAAATTAGTAGCTACTAATAGTAGTTAGTAAATTATGGACTACTATAGCAACATTATCTAATTAGTAAATTTATTTTTTTTTTTTAAAAAGAGAAAATATGAAGTGAGTTGTAACATGTGAAAAAAAAAAAAAAAAAAATTAGCATGTTTTCATGAGGAGTCATAATTATTGGATTAATTTTATATTTTTAAAAACTTCCTAGAATTTACAGCTTTAACCCCAAAAGAATAAAAATGGTGAAGGTTCATTAATATAATATGCAAGTGTTGCGTGGGTAGGTATCTTGGGCTGCACAGAAGTCAAATCAGTAAATAAAATCTAATTAATTAGCTTAACGAAGAACAGCCACTCGATCTGCTTCACATGCAATTCCTATTTCCCAACCGCAAACGTGAAACGTAAAATGTTCTAAAGGACTTTGTCTTCGTCTGCAATTTTCAGCAAGTGATTTAAATGCATGCATACAACGTCGACAGCATGCCCATCTTTCAAGTTTCAACCTTCAATGCAAGGTTCCTTCTTTTGATTTCTTTCATTTCTTTCGCATGTGGGGATGGGACGTATATGGTTTGCGTGAGGCTTTCCAATATCAATTGGTAGCTTCTGCCTTCGTTAATTAATGCGTGAGGGCTTCCAGGTCTACCCTATGGTTGGACGGTCCATCTAACTTGGATCATCATCATCCTTTGGGAAATCCATATTAATTCATCTCAAAAATTGGTGAAGAAAATGCTTCCCTACCAAAGATATTCTGTTAGATTGTCACTTTACCTAAAAGTTTAAGTTATTAGGTTATCGGTCAACAATATATATCAAGTTTTAACGCTTTTCTATATGTGCAGCCCATTAGCGCGTGAAAAGATAAACAAATGACTAATAATGTCGTAGAGTAAAGGCAGACGACAAAATTAGAATCCAAAACAAAACTTTGTTATCATGTTAAATTACTACTTTACTTAAAAAGTTAAATTGTTAGATTGACAGTCAACAATGTATATTAAGTTTTAACATATTCTTTGTAGGTGATCATTGGAGCACGTTGTTTACTACCCTAATGCCTATACCTCCCATTGATATCTCTTTTTTACATTTTTTTTTTTTTTAAATCACAATCATTTTTTATTAAAAAAAAGAAAAGATACTAAGATATGAAAGTATCATTAGTGCTTTTTTTTAATATTTATTTTTTTTGTATTTATGTTTCTTTTAGTATTTAGTATTCCAAATTAAAAAATATATATTTTATAAGTGAGATAAATATATATATATATATATATATATATATAATATTAAGTTTGTGTAATTTATGTTTTTAAATATATTCTTATGATGGGTTTTAGAATATTAACTATTATATTATAGTTTTGTGTTTATTGTGTAGGAAATTATTGTTAATTTAGTTTATAAAAGGCATGTTCTAAACTAAACAAGATGTAATATATATTCTTCTATTCTTTTTTCATTCCCTTCTTTCTCGATATTGCTAGGTAATCAAACGATACTATTATTAGTGAATGCATACAAAAATTGAGCTCACTGAATAATCCTAAAGGTTGTGGTCATAGTGATTATATGCATTGAGAAATATTTCTATAGGCACAAAATTAATTTAAGGACTGTGATCCTTCCATGCCTCAACTTCTTATACGTATCTATGTTTTATTCATCATTAATTTTATTATATTCAATTTTTTTCTATTATTTCTCTAACAATATTAAAATTGAAATCTATTTTGAAAAAAAAATCCTAAATCGCATAACTGAAAAAAGTAATCAAGCCTCTTTCTTTTAGTCAAATCAATGCTTCCAAAAACATCGAGAGATCTCAATTATCAATTATCTACCAACTCCGAAGAACAAACTCTTATTATTTTTACACTGCTCATTCTTGAACTTGTCTCCAAAGTGACCTAATTGTTGATTTAACTAAAAAAAGGTTACTTATAGTAAATTAATTTTATTGATGCGTACCTCCAAGCTTACTCACATTCTTTAAAACATAGCATTGTCGACTTCTTTCCATACATCCTAAAATATTTAGAACAAGTTCAAAGCCCAACCACTACCAAGCTTTGCCAGATTATGCCAAATACAATTTTACCAACAACTTCAAAAAAAAAAAAAAATCCAAAAGAATAAATATCAAAGTGAACTCAAATACACAATTTAAAGTAGACTCATTAGTCAAAATTGGGTATCCTCCCATTAACTTACTTCGATATTTATTCTAATAACTATTTGTTAGTCGGTTTTGAACTATTGATAAAACGACGTAGTGTGGACAAATCTCCTAGAATTTTTCCATGTGGCCATACTCTCTTGGCAAAATGACTAAATGGAATATATATGAATTATAGGATTATGTGAAATTTGCGTATTTGAAATGTGTGAATTTTTGAACTAGCCGTATATTATTATTATTAAGAGGTAAAAAAAGTAAATTCATTAAGGGGGAAGAGACAGGCAAATTGCTTGAAACTTCTAAAGAAGAATACAAAAAGGTCAAGAAATCACCCTCCCAGCTCGAGGAAAATACATGAGAACTCCTCCTAATCTAGGTTAGAAAGAAGGAAATTTGACCTGGATCAATGAAATAGAATAGATAAACATATTTTGTACACAACTTGGGTCGTGGAATAATTCTCCCTGAAAATTATCTCATTCCATTCCTTCCATATGGCCCAACAGATAGCTACCAAAGTAGCTGTTTTTAATCTTTTAAGAAATCCCTTTAGATTTGTGAAACTCCAAAGAGAAAACATTGAGACCAAATTTTTCGGCATGACCAAATGATTAAGAAGACTTTGACAAGCCAAATTCCAAATCTTCATACTGAAATGGAAATGGAGAAAAATATGATTGACCCCTTCACTTTCCTTCTTGTAAAAAACGCACATTGAGGCCAAACTCTATCCTCTTTTTTGCATATTATTAGCTATCAGACTTCTATTATTTATCGCTAGCTAGCAGAAAATGCTAACCTTTAAGGGGATATGAAAGAGTTCCATATCTGATTGGAGGGCAGACGTAGATTTTTATGGGTTTCTTTTTTAGAAAAGAGTTTGTAAAAACTGGCTACAATGTTGGAATTGTTGTGATCCCAAGAAGGGGGTAAATTAGGAATTAAAATATTTTGGCTAAATTAAACATCTTACTGATTCACCATAAGTCATATCTCATTCAATGTACATGCGTGTATGTAAAATAATTTTAATAATGAAAGCAAAGACACACGTGTGTAGTATATCTTATTTAAATCAAACATGTGTATGCAAATAATTATGACATTAAATTAATATTCATACACATGATGAAATTAAAGTGCAAGAATTTAAATAAGATAGAAAGAGTGACACACAGATTTGTTATCGAAGTTCGACCAAGCCAACCTACGTGTCCGCCTTAGCCATACCCTTTAAGGATTACACTATCCCTAGTCACTTAAACGGGTGGAGTAGAAGTCGTTACAACCTCTCCTTACACGGCGAGGTAAACCCCAACTCAATTACCAGGTTGAGTCCAACCGGTCTCCCTTACGGGGCAGAGACACTCCAGCTGGACCAAATATGTCTTCCTTATAGGGCGGAGACTCTCCAGTTCAATTCCAGACTGAACCCAACTGATACATTAAAACTATTTTTGTATATGAAAAATGTTTCTGAAAATACAAACAGAAATGTACACATCGAAGCTCTAAAAATACACTCTCTAATGGTATGAAATATGCTCAATAGAGTAAGGATGCTTATCAAATAATTTTTGCACCACTAATACATATGTATGTATAAAGATATATTCTCCAACAAAAATTTTTGTAGATAAAAAAATGTTTGGAGAATTTGGAGTTTAAGCTCAAGAAAAATATTTATGCAATAAATAATATCTCCCTAAAAATATTTATCGAGAAAATAATCGGGAGAAACTCAAGCAATACTCTAAAAAATAATTTTTAAGATAAAAGTTATGTGAGAGTAAAAGTTATGGATTAATAATATGGATGCCCAAAAATAAATGTACTCTCTTCAAAAGAATTTTTGAAATAAAAGAATGGAAGAGAGTTGGAGAGGTTTGTTTAAAAGATTTTGCCCCAAAAAAGCAATTTTAGCAATTAAAATTTGTTTGGGGGAACTTTGATTAACAAAGGATTAGATAAGAGAAATTTGGAATTAATCATAGTTGTTACTCTAAACTTAGGAAGGCGTATTTATAGTTTTTATGAAAAATATGACCACTAGGGACATAAGAGGAATTTTGGAAAAAGATTAATTAAGTTTAATTAAAATTAACCTCCATTTACCGTGGTAAAAATTTGGCAACCCGAGAGGTTCTGTCGACCAAGGGCAAGGGCCAGTCGACCAACCTGTGTAAACCTTGATTTTTTACTAATAGTTCGGTTGAGTAGGGAAGCATGATGGTCGACCATCTCAGGGCGATTATGAACCCTTCATGGGTTCGGTCGACCAAGGCAAAAGGCTGGTTGACCACTCATATTAGTTCGGTTGAATAAGGCAATTTTGAACTACAAGGCCAGTCGACCAAGTTGTTGGAAAAGTAAATTTTAATGGATCGGCCGACCAAGGAAGATTAGTTCAAAAGAGGTTGGTTGACCAAGCAAGTCAAACTGTTGACTTTCTCCTTGTTCGGTCGACCAAGGCATTTAACACACCAAGAGGTCGGTCGACTGAGCCTCTTGAAAAATCAAGGTATTCCTTTCTTTGACCCAATAAGTTTTATCCCTGTTTCTAAAGGTATGACATTAAAGTTTAAGGGATTCCTATGGTCATTTTATGGTCTTTTAATTCCCTACAGTCGGTTTATGGTCATTACTGAGCTTTCAATCATATTATGTAGATGCATGCATTATTACATACCAATGATAAAACTTAAATGCAATACAAATAAAAAAAATGTCTTCTTCTTCTTTTGCTCTTCAATTCCTCATGAAATAGCCAAGATGATGTGAGCTTTAAATCATTTCTGGCTTCCATCTTCCTCTTTTGTGTGTGCATTCCAAAATATAAACCTATTGAAAATACTCGGCACACACATGAGACACTTGTATTTTTCAACATCAAAATCAAGATTGGACTCAAAAAGCCAACAATCTCCCTCTTTTTAATGATGACAAGCACATAGGAGCAAAATGGGTACAGCCTGAAAAGGCTCCCTATAACAATATGCATAGAAAATATAAATAGTAAAGTTCAAGCATATTCACGAAGGAAGACATTACAAATGATCATGCATTTAATTTTAGCAATAAAGGACAGACTCAGATATTTGCCCCTATGTTATTTGCCTTAAAAAAAACTTTCCTTTTGGTCATAAAGATTTTGCGCATAAAATTCTCCCCCTTTTGGCACCAGCAAAAGGACTAAGTTTAGTAGAAAACATTTTGAGTATTTAAAAACAAACTTAGCAAAGAGAGCTCCCCATTTTTTTAAAATAATTTTTATTTTTCTTAGAAAATTCTCTCCCTTTTTTAGTATAGATTATGAGCATAAATTTTTAAAACTGTTTGAAAGACATAGTCATTAAGCAAACAAACAGTTTAATTGGTATTTAAAAGATTAAAATGACATGTTAACAAGATCAGACTAGAAATATCCTCAAACCATTGCAATTTAAGCATAATGTAAAACCTGCGAAGGATTTGAATTTAAAGGTTTGAGCATATAAGTGGTCTAACTAGTTCACATGTATTTTCATATATGATCCATGAATTAGTTATGCAACACCCTTTAAAAATTTGAAAATTCATGACACAAAATTTTAACATAGAATATGTAATGCTCTGAACCTGAAAACCCGAGTCGGTGCGTTATACCTAAATAAACCGTGCTTCGTGGCGCCCCAAACCCGCCTGGTGGGACTCGAGTGCCACGTAATCCATTTTTCCTATAACTGTTATTCCATTAACAATTACGCAGTGGAAAACATAACTACAAATCTCAAACAATATAATATCAGAATTTTCTACATCTATCTACATTTCAAAATAAACCATTCATCCACATGTATCCACATATATACATATCTCCGAAAACATAATTCACAACTTCTAGTATTCACAACTCAAAAAATTTAAAACATAAAATTTATACATCTCAAAAGTATCATTAAAGTTTATACCCTTTTCTTTCTATATCCAAAAATGCTATAATAACCTCGATCTCTCTAAACTCGATCATGTGGAGGTCCTGAAAAAGATAAATTTGTATTCAGATGAGACACATCTCAATTAGGAAAGAAACAATATAAATCAACGTGTGACCAACATGAGGTTTGTAAATAACATATGTGTAAGTATTCATCATTTGCATATCATTATCATAATTTCTAAAATCCTTTTCTGAGCCTGATCAAACACATGTAAGGTATTTTACCCACGAGAATACCTAAGGATTGGGGTGATTACCCGCCCATATAAGTAGCACCCCTCTACTATGTTACTTTAGGCAACCAATGGCCACAACTGAAACACATCGGGACACTTATCTTACTCAGTAAACCCTCAGATGAAAAAGTAATCTCACACTCATGTTACGACATCCCGGCACGCGTGTGCCCCAAGGTGGCTAAATAAAAATTTGTTTTATATTTTCAAGAAAAAATAGGAATATTGGAGTCGCCACTAACCTTTTAGTGTGGTTAGAACAATTAATTACTACCCAATTAAGCGTATAATTGGTCTGCATTACCAAAACCAGGATCGGGAGTTCGGTTACGCAAGAGGAAGGTACGAGCACCCCCTATGCGCCAGTTCTTACGAACGGTACCTAATTAATTGCGAAATTATCCCAAAGTAAATTTAAAAACCTTTTAGATTACTCCTTTTGTGAATTTTAAAATACACATGCAAAATAAATAAATAAATAAACAAATTATACAAAAATATGCGTAATATATATATATATTCCCTCATAACTGAGGCACGTGAAGTTTCAAAAGCTTGTACCCTTTTTATTGCAATCATAAAGATAAAAATTGTGAAAATATATAATAAAAATAAAAATAACAATATAGATATAATAATATAATACAAAAATACTTCAAGAAAGTAAATACCGCAATTATGATGATAATAATACCACATACCATGATAATAATAATAGCACACATAACTTAGTGTATCGTAATAATAGCATATATCTTAATAGACATACATATATGATAATAAAGCTTGTAATAATAATAATAATAATAATAATAATAATAATAATAATAATAATAATAATAATAATAATAATAATATACTGTTAGCTTTGGTGTATTCCCAAGAGAGGGGGTGAATTGGGTATTAAAATTTATTCCCTAGGTTCAACTAGTTTAGCAACAGTATATTCACAACCTAGGGTCAGTCTACTCAAATGCGCCGATAAGTATAATATGTGGAATTTAAATCATGCGCATCATTCACACAATAACATACACGTGCGGTAAATATAAAGTGTTGAAATATAAATAGACACACGATATGTTATCGGGGTTCAGCTAACTGTGCCTACGTCCCCACCTTTAGCTCACAAATCCAAGGATTCCACTAATGGCTGACTTAACGGGTGGAGCGGCACCTAATACAATCACATCAATTCAAGGGACTGACCTTAACCAATACGCCTTAACAGGATGGTGCACCTAACTTTCCTAACCGGGTCTAAGACAATTCAAGACTATTTCATCGGGCTAGTCTCCCTTTTCAGGCCCGTGCCTGGAAATACAACAATATTTTTCTCAATCAAGTTGGTACAATGATTGTACTTTCATGTAAAGCAGATATGTACCCAAATACACGTAGTATACTTAATCAATCACATACACATCAACGATGTAGGTAAATGTAAGTTCAGTGATGTTTATTCTTGTGCAAGCTACACTCAATAAGATATTATTGCTAATATGCTCAAGAGTGTTCTAAACAAGCAGTATCTTGGAATCTAAGCAATGCACAGTTCAGTAGCAAATCAATATTTCAAATATATGAATCAGGTTATCAAACTAGTTCAATAAGATTTTCCTCAATGAAATACGCACAATACTAGTTTGAAAATGCTTTGCTTGTTTGAAAATTTTTTGCAAAATAAAAACCAAGCTATTGGACACATGCAATAATAATGCAAATATCCTAAGCTTACTAGGTTATCCCAATACAAGATTTATAGTATGAAAATTTGTGTGATAAACCTAAGCTAAACTCCCTAAAAATAATATCTCAATCACACAAGCACACTGGGAGTATTAGCAATACTTAATATACACTAGCACAACAAATATACTCTCACAATACTGAAATGTATCAAGAGAATAGAAATTTTGAGAGTATTTGGACAAAATGAGTATTTTCAAGAGAGAGGATTTTTGGCTAATGAATTTTCTTTATCTCACCTAATCCTCACAAATGAACCCATATTTATAGGCAGGGGTAAAATTATAACCGTTAGGGACTTGTTGGGAATTATTAAAAAAATTTCAAATAGTTAAAATACCATTAACCCTACTTTACTGTGGTTAAATTAATTTTAACTTGCCGAGGTTTAGGTGGCTGAACTGAGGTTCGGTCGCCTGAATAGACAGTTATAAAAGGTCTTTAAATAGGTTCGGTAGCCTGAGTTCGGTGGCCCGAATTAAAGTCAGAAACATTTCTTCGTAAATTCGGGTGCCCAGTCATAAGCTTGGCAGCCCGAACTTGTGTGTTCAGTCACCTAGGGTCTGATTTGAACATGAAGGTTCGGCAGCCCGAGTTAGTGAAAAGTAACCTTTAAAGGGTTTGGGTGCCTGAGGGCAATATGGTCCTTTTGGGTTTGGTCGCCTGAAGCATGGTCAAACTGCTGACTTTCCAGCAGTTCGGGCGTCGAGGAATTTTGAACTCTTGAGGTTCAGTCGCCCAACCTCTTACATACTTACCCTATTTTGTCTAATTTTATTTCAATTCCTTCCCCTAATAATGTAAGTGATTATGGGGACTTTGTGCACAATGTGAAGGAACCTAGAGTCTTTTTCAAGCATGCCCAAAAACCTGGTGTCGGTTGACCAAAGGTCAACTGAAGGGTGTGCCCTAAGGTCATTCAGTCTCTATGGTCAATCTATGACATTTTTGAACTTACAGAAACTTACATGCATGATATGCAGAGATTATTATAGACCATATCCTAATTACTATTACAGACCCAATACCATTACAACAATTAATAAACATTCTGGGTCTTCATTTTCTTCAAGTTGCCATGTTCCATCAATATGATTTTCCTACTATGGCAATGCACACAAACTTGGCAAATGTTAAATACCAAAGTATTTGTCATAATCAAAACAGGGTATGACCCATGGGGTCAACATATACATACTCAAGTACTACTCTACAGTAATAATGGTAATAATGATTATACTATACTTTAATAATGTAACACATAATACACTATGAAAATAATATAAAACATTAATATCCCAAAATAGTCAACTTGCGCAATATTTACATGTATAGAAACCATTAAACCCTAAAACTAATATTCAACATAATAGTATGGAACTAATTCAAACATCAAGGTAAATATATAATGGAAATAATTGAAGCCTTACCATTAAGGTATGATACCAGTGTGGAAAACAAAACAAGCCCTAAATTGAATATGTGAGATATACAATAACAAAGGGAACAATCAACAAACTATTTCAAGTTAGGAGTCAACACAGTGCAGAAGTAGTTGACTAGGCCTCATGATTTAAATCCATGGTAGGGACACATATTAACCAAATCTTTAAATCACTCCTAGCTTTCATGAAATTTCTCGCTAGATCTTTGCTTGAATTGATTGATATGTTCCTACAAAAATTAAGTTTTTTGTAAGGGAGAAAATTTTTGTAGAAATTCACATTCCATATCAGCCCAATTAGAGACAGAATGAGGCACCAAAGAATTAAACCACATCTTTGATCTATCCTTCAAAGAGGAAGTAAATAAACGAAGTCTAAAAAATTCATCACTTTTAACACTAGGAAAAAAAGTATTGCAAGTTAACTCAAACTTAGTCAGGTGCCGATAAGGACACTCGGATTCCATCCCGTAGAACTGAGGTATCAATGACATCCTCCCATGTTGAATCATGAAATTAAGTGTCTTATTAGGCAAAGCAGTCTATAATGGTGCAATGGTGCATGTAGACTGCAAAAAAAAAATCCATAAGATTGCGTCGTGCATATGCAATCGTATTTTCTTCAAAATTCCTTTTTTTTTTCTTTTTTTTTCTTTTCTTTTTCATGAGAAAAATTAAAATAATAGAAAAAACACTAGTTTGAAACAAAAACTAACATTCCCCAGGCAACGGTGCTAAAAATTTGACTCACTCTAAAAATGAGCAGCACGAAGGCTACCCCAAGTATAGGAGTTCAGCCATATAAAAATTAGCCCAATGACCATATCGTCTCCTCAAGAAATGCAGTTTAATTCCAAATTTTGTGCAAATCCAAAAGAAATTAAGAAAAGAAAGGTTTACTGAACATAGTTCAGATTCGATTTCTAGGATTTTTGAGATTTTTGTGACGAAATTAAACTCTAACTAAATATTTAACATGCATAAAATAACCGAATAAAAGCCAGACTCAAGTATAGAATAACGAAAGGAATAAACCTACAACCATTCAATTAAATAAAAACCAACTACGCTAAACAATAATGAAAATTCAACTATATAACAATACTAAATTTAACCATAAACCCAAGCAAAAATAAACTCTAACAAGATAAAAACACCAACTTTAATAACAAAAATACGCAAAAAAAATATTTAAATCCCTACAATGACTTTTAAATAAGAACTTTAAAATTTAAAGCAGGAAAGATAAACAATCTGAAAATTAATGATACTCCAAAAAATATGAATGTTAAAATAACCTCAAGAAAGAAAAGAGAGATGAAAGACAAGATGAGAGAGTGATGAGATAAACCCAATAATACTTTAAACATGAACATTCAATGTCATAATTAACTTCAATTAACAGTAATGTAAATAACAAGTAGCAAACTAATTAATTCAAGAGAAAGAGAGAGAAAGAACGAGAGAGAAAGAGAGAGAAAGGAGCAGGCCATGAGGGAGAGAACAGTTGCAGCTACTTGGGTTGGTGGAGTATTCAGCACAGCAGCAGGCAGCAAGGTATAGAGAGAATCCGAGAGCTAAAAAATATGAGAGAGATGAGAGAACCAAGAGAGATGAGATAAGAGTTGAGGAAGATGAGAGAAAACCGAGATAAGAGAGATTTGCTACTGTCTTCGAGTCCTCCCCCCCCCCCCCCCCCCAGCTCCCTACAACGCTAGAAATAGAAAAAGAGAGACCCCTAAAAAAAGATTTTTTTTCAAAACCCCACTCCAGCTACCCTTTTGCATGGCTGGGTCACATCAATGCTCCATTAAGCCCAGCTACCAGCCCACTTACACACTCACACGGTCATGCATGCACGCCCATCTCCAGTGCACACACAACCCACAAGCCTCCGAGAGACTCATGGCCAGCTCACTTGCATGGATGGCCCACGGGCTCCTCTTTAATTCAAAAAGACTCCCATTCATTTTAATTAATCCCATTATGAAAAAATTCCTTTGTTTCTTCACATGTATAGCTCGAGTTTTCTTTAATGCACATGACTTAAAGTCCTCTCATGCACGCGACTCATTCAAGTTACATGCATGCCTCTTCACTTCACGCATGGTTCATACATGCACAGTTCACCCACATACACGACCCATTGCAACGGTTTCTCATTTGCATCGTATGACACGGGTTTATGTGCACGAAGCCCAAGTACATTTTATTTTCGATTTTAATTTCCAAAAATTATCCTGCAATAATAAAATGTCAAAAATCCGTAAATTATTGAATAAAAACCTAAATATTATAATTTTAGTTCAATGTTAAAATATTGAATATAATCATGCTTTAATTAAAATTATATTGTCTAATGCACGATTTTAAACGCCTAATTACGCAACTTTGATGCGTAATCGGTGTAGGTCCTGAAGTTTGATATATTTATTGGGGTGAAACACTTTTCAGTAAGTTGGAATAAAATATTATTAGTGTGTGGCTAACATGAGTTTTAGTGAAATCAGACACCTCACTTAATTTACTTTAGCTAGCAAATATGGCATTTGTATAATATAACTCACTCCTACACAGTTGGAAATACACATTTTATCCATAATATAAACCAATTCCATAAATAATATCATTTACATAAATTTACATATATGCATAGAAAAAACCTCCTTTTGGACAAACACATCATCATGTATAAACCCCCATGATCGGGTTGTGTGGTTCAAAGACTGGACCTAACCCTGGTTGGCCCACGAGGCTAAGTCAAACCTCATGTCTGCAAGTCCGATTTGCTTACCCAGCCTGGCCTAGACTCCAAGGGGGTACACAACCCTTCTGTAGCCAAATCGACTTTTCATTACCAACTCTTCTATTTAGAACAGTGTGGTTGTACTATCTCAAATACTAGCTACGGTACCGTGCTTTCATCACATCTGGTCTTTAGGATTCTTAAACCATATCATGCAATTTAAATAATAAAACTGTAATAAAATTCTCATTTTCGTAATTCAGTATAAAACCTGCCATATATGCATTTTCATATAAAACCTTTCATATCGAAACCCAACATTCAACCGCCATATCTAACCCGCCATTCAGCTGTCATATCAAACTCGACACTTAGTCGTCATATCAAACCTGGTATTCAGCCGTCATATCAAACCCGACATTCAGCCGTCATATCCCATTTCACAAATTCCACCACATTTGCAGTATTTCCATCAACTAGTCCAAATTCCATTTTCATGATATAATACCACAAAATACTTAGATTCAATTATGTAGTAAAATATTAATAATCTCACGCCACACAATTTTTAAACTAATAATCTCCATAATATACCAAACTGCCTGGGAAAATATATATATATATATATATATATATATATATTTTATGAAAACAAGGTCTGATCATCTCCACGATTTTATTTAACCAAAACTATATTTTTAGGAAACAAAAATGATCAACCAACACATTTTAGGTTTTTCTCAAGTATGTATAACAATCCAAAACATCCATATCATTTGCCTAAATCAACTAGAAAATCATATATAACATATACGAGTTCATATACACGAATTTAATTGGTTCGAATTTAAGAAAAAACTAACATAATTTATTCCCCTTACTTGTTCCTGAAAAAAAACCACCTAGAACAATTGGAAATGAACCCTAGCTTCCACAATCCTACCACGAAAAACAATCCGGCAAGCCGAGCAAGAACAAGCAGAGTAATCGGAGGGACTTGCCGAAGCCTTGGGAGGCCATAGGAGAGAGTAGAGAACAAGAGAGGAGAGAGATAGAGAGAGAGAGAGAGAGAGAGAGAGAGAGAGAGAGATGGAAATGTGATGAAATGAATAAAACATAAGATTCCCCACTCATAAGCCTTTGCCATGCAGAAAACTGTCGACAGTTTTTTTGCGCTTTACAAAACCGTTGACGATTTGGCTAATAACTACTCTCGAATGTTTTTACCATTGACAGTTTTTTGAGTTTCCTAAAAACTACCGACGGTATTGGTCCTGCCAAACTGATTTTCTCTCCTTTTCTTTTCTTTCATTTTTCTTTTATTTATTTCTTTTCTTTTCCTAGCTCGGGTTCCTACACGGTACATGTGACAATCCGAATAAAAAAAATGGTATTTAAAATAATAAAGAAAAAAGGGAAATTATCAGAGGCCTCGTCGATGAACACAGGGGATTCGTTGACTAGGGCATAAGAGGGCCTCGTCGACGAAGCCAAATTTCGTCGACGAGGAAATACCGAGATAGGTTTTTAAGCAGATTGAATTTTGTAGACTAGAATTGGATTTCATCAACGAAATTATTGAAGTACTCGTCGACGAGATGACGTGGCTCATTGACGAATCCAATCCTATAAATACTAAAAATCCGAATTTTAACTTCAAAGTTAAGCAAACTCTCTCCCTCTCTCTCCTCCCTTCGGCTCCCCCTCCTTCTTTCTTCGATTTCGGGCCAAATTTACTTGGATCGACAATTTGAAGCCACCACGACGCTCTTAGGGAAGTTCTCTCCAAATTTGCTGGAGTGGATCATTGGTAAAAGCAAGTTGGAAATCATCCCTGAGTTGAGGTAAGGTTTTTTAATCCAAATTTGGTCTTGTGGTAGTTATAGGAAATGATATACACGTGAAAGTGCTGAGGTTTAATACTGGAAATTTTTAGTTTTAGGGTATTGATCAGTAAATCCTACGGGGGTTAAACCAAGAGATTTTAGGGGCTTTCTCAGTAGTCAGGTAAGGGAATAAACTAAAGAAGTTACTTTTCACGCAAATTATTATTATTTATGAGTAACTTGATTTCCTGAAAGTAATTATGATATTTGAATATTATGGAATAAATGTATGTTTGAGAAAAATAATGCTAATGTGATGAAACATACATGTATATGTGTGAGATGCTAAAAATTATGATTTTTAGAATATAATGTATGGTTTTATACAGAAAATGTGTGGCATGAATATTATTTTCCATGGAAGAATATCATGATACGATGATGATACAAATGAAATATGTTTTGTGAAATTATGAAAGAGTACAGTATAATGATGATTTTGAAATGCATGGCAATTGATTTAATTTCAAAACGATATGTATGATATGTTTGGCACGAGGCCATAATTATGATATATTTGGCACGAGACCGTAATTATGATATATTCGGTATGAGGCCGTAATTATGATATATTTGGCACGAGGCCGTAATTATGATATGTTTGGCACGAGGCCGTAATTATGATATATTTGACAGGAGACCGTAATTATGATATATTCGGCACGAGGCCGTAATTATGATATGTTTGGCACAAGGCCGTAATTATGAAATATTTGGCACAAGACCGTAATTATGAAAGATGCTATACAATCATGTACTAAATGTTATCAAAACTCAGATGTTAGTTTAGTTCAGTTTCAGGAGCTCGGTACCGTAGCTATATAGATCAGATTTCTATGTTCAGACTTGTGCTAACCACCCCACAAGGGGGTTGGAGATGGATAGTTGATGTCGCTTTTAGTAGTGTGTGGATGTCCACCTGAAAGTCTAGACCAGGGTGTGGTGGGCCCATCGTACTTACAGAAATTTTTTACTCAGCAATGGTTGGCCAGCCATTGTTGGGTCTTGCCTTCGAGCTGCACAACCTGTCATAGGGGGTAATACATAACATTAGCTAACTATTCATCCTAGGTATGTTTTCAGTATTATCATTTATTACAGATGTTTTATGTATGATATGACTTATTAGAAAATATGAAAGTATGTGATTATTCAGTATGATATGATAAACGTTTACGAAAATATGAAATGTATTGTATATGTATAATTGCATTATATATATTCATGTTGTCACACAGCTGTATTTAGTTTATTTTCCCTTACTGAGAAGTATCTCAACCCTGAATATTAAATGATTTTCAGGAAACCCAGAGGGACCGGCAGTTCAAGGCTGCTGTTGAGTGGGTTTAGCTTCCCTACTAGAAGGGTAAGCGTTAAACTAGGATCAGGAGATTTTTGTTGTATGATCCTAGTATTATTTTGAATTTTTGGAGATTGTATATATATATATATATATATACAGTATTTTGATGATGTAGTAAACTCTGGTATTATGTCTTATGGTTGGATGATTGATGTTTTATTTTTACTGCTGCTTAGATTTCCGCTGTTTATGTTAGGCTATCCCCGCTACCTACGGGTTCGAGTTAATTTTCCATTTATTATGCTACATTATACATTAAGAAATTGAGGTCGCTACAGTTATTGTTTATGTTTATTATGTGATAAGTTAAGGGGGTCGTTACAAATGATATTAGAGCCAACACCCGGCCGGAAGTGTGATGAGATTCACATCGCCTGGGTTTGGAAATGTAGGTTCACAACGAGGACGTTGCATTCCATAAGTGGGGGAGAATGTGATACCCCATGGATGAAAGGCTTAAAAGATTAGATATTACTACCCATATCAATAAGGTGCACCTTTCTTTTCGGGAGCTTTCCCATAAGAACTCTACTGTTAAGAGTGCTTGGCTTGGAGCGATATTGGGATGGGTGAACTCTTGGAAAGTTTTCTTAGGAAGTGTGTGAGTGATGACAAAACACACTGAAAAGGATATATGTTGATCTATGGGGCCAGTCATTAGTCCGATAAGGACCGCCCCCCTGTTGTCTGGTCCAAGTGGAGGAGGAGAGACGCAGTGCTCACTGGCAGACCCAGGTTGAGGCGTTACAGTACATGTCTTACATCACATAAGGTTCTCACAACACCATCATACATTTTGATTTGGAATTTTTAATACCAATTATTTTGCATGAAATATCATTTCCCATCAAAACAAAACCAGTGTTGACTGACCTATAGGTGTTGAAGCATTTTATATTTGATGTCATGTGAACATCTAGAATCTAGGATCCAAGAATTTGTGAGGCATTCTGAACCCGAGGAAACATATGGCATATCACTATCACTACCTCCTGAGTCTCCTTCCATTACATTTGCAAATTTTGACGGACCCTCTTGATTTTTCAGCATTCCTTTTCTTCCACTCCAGACATTTCGGTCTTATGTGCCCAATTTTCCTACACCTAAAACACTTTATGTCCTTTCTCTTCCCAAACTACAATCGAGATATATTTCAGGACTAACGTCTCATACGTTCTTGGTTACTCTTCACCACAAGCCTTCACCATGATAACTTCATCGCTGGCCATTTTTCTTTGATGAAAACCAAGTAATGTGCTTGTCACCTCTTCCAAATTTAGGCTTTCTTTGCCCCATGTCAGAATGGTAACCAAATTCTTATATGTGTGAGATGCAGGTAGGTAATTCAATAGCATCAACGCCTTTTCTTCCTCCTCAAACTTTACATCAACATGCATCAAATCACTCAAAATTGATTGAATGTGTTGATATGTTGGTTCAAGTCTGAACCCTTCACTATCTAAAGCCAATACAACTTTTTCTTAAGAAACAATTTGTTCAATAAAGACTTATATACCGGCTTTCCAGTTTCTTCGAAACTGCTGTCAAAGAATCCTCATCCATGACATGATACAACATGTCCTTAACCAAACAAAGTCAAATGGTTTATACTGCCTTTGCCTCTAATTCATTCCAACATGCTTCATCCATGCCTTCCAATTAAACTTCGTATAATGTCTTCACCATCCCTTGCTACATTAAGAGATCCTTCACCCTTCTTTGCCCCAAACTAAAATTCTCGGTTCCATCAAACTTGACAACGTCAAATTTCGAAGATGAAGTACCTAAAGCCATTACAATAATACTCTGATACCAATTTGTTGTATAAATTGAATTGCACAACGGAATATCAAATCAAACACACGTAGCACTTAATGATGAAAATACAGAAAAAACACAACTGCAACAATTATATGAAAGCAATAACGACAATAACACAAGGAATTACGTGGTTCAGCAATGCCTACATCCATGGGAGCAAACAACAATAATTCACTATCTACTTGTGCAAAGGACATGAACAATACATCAACCCTCTACAAAATACATCACAGATGACATATAAATAGAGTTCCAAGTGATTTTCTCTCCAAAACCCAACCAAATTAACATCCCCCTATTAAAATTTGAAATCTATGCTAGGTTCCCTGATCCAAACTGTAAATGGTTTCAGACAAAATGAAAATTCTTTCAAACACTACCCAAACGGTCAATGGTTAGAGGGCTACAGTTGATCATTTGCTCTATTGCACCTTGATTTCCTTCATGCTTTGCCTTTGTGTATGCTTTCCACTCCGTATGTGAGCGACATATCTCAACATACTAGGCAACCTAAGGTGAATAGTATCTGGAGTAAGGAATAAGTGGCGCAGGTCAAGCAAATCTTAATGGCTGAGACAAGACCTAGCGTTACTTATGCTAACTACAGTTAAAGACTGAGCCTCATAGGTCTCCATCTTAAACAAAAGGGGAGGTTTTAAGGGACAAGAAGAAAAAACAACTTTTACTCTTCCTTGACAAAGATCGAAAAACAGACTTTCAACAAACTTTTGAAGAACACATAAACATGTGAAGAACATATAAAAAACGATGCATACAAGAGAAACAACACGCTGAATATAACAAACGAGACAAAAAGGAAATTCAAAGGAAAGGGAGAAAGATGTACCTAATAGATGCCAAAGACTTTCATTGGCACCAAAATGAACTTGTGGCGCGAATCACACATAGCAGAAATGATAATAAGGCGCGAATCATTAAGACATGCGAATCCCAAACAAGTACAAATATCGATGGGGTGAAAATTCCAAATAGGTATGAATCCCAAAAATAGCTACAAATCCTAAAATGATACAAATCAAAAAGCGGCCCAACTGTTGAGTATAACTCATAAGGCAAGAAGAAATGACCCAACTAATGAGCAAAGCTCATAAAACATGAAAAAACAACCCAACTGATGAGCATAACTCTTGAGGCATGAAGCAATGGTCCAACTGATGAGCAAAGCTCATGAGACTTGAAGAGAAAGCCCAACAAACAAGCACAACTTATGAGACATGAGGAAATAGCCCAATAGATGAGCACAACTCATGAGGCGTGAAGAATCAGCCCAACTAATAAGCACAGCTCATGAGGCCTAAAGAAGTAGCTCATCGGGCATAAAGAACCGATCCAACTAATGAGCTTAGCTCATCAGGTCTAAAGAAATGACTTAACTGATTAGCCCAACTTATGGGGCTTAAGAGGTAATGCCTAGTTCAGATTATTAAATATAGCTAAGGAGCTGCTCAGATTAAGAAATCCAACAAAGGAGCTACTCAAATCATAAGCTGCTCGGATTAAGAGATGCTCAAATTATAGAATATAGCCAAGGAGCCACTCGAATTATAAGATGCTCGGATTAAGAAATTTAACAAAGGAGCTACTCGAATCATAAGCTTCTCGGATTACGAAATCTAACCAAGAAGCTGCTCGAATTATGAAATCTAGCTAAGAAGCTACACGGATTAAGAGTTTCTCGTATTATAGAATATAGCCAAGAAGCTACTCGATTTATGAGCTGCTCGGATCATAAGCTACTTGAAATTTTGACAAAAGAGTTACTCGGATTATCCGAACAGCTGCTCGGCTCATTTAGAAACACCAAAGTATAGTTGAACAGCTGCTCGATTTGATCAAAAAAGAAATAAATCCAAGTCAAATAGCTGCTCGGACAGTTTGGACTCCAAGATACAATAAACAGCTGCTCAGAGTGCATAAACTCCCAATTAGATAATCATCTTGGATGAACCTAAGCTGGCTCGACGGTCCGTTAACAACTCGGATGAGTCAAGATGTCAAGAACAACTTAGCAAATGACTACACAGAGCCAATAAAATTGCGGATAAGCCAAGAACGATGTGGACGAAATGAAAGTGGCTTGGACGACTCAAAGACGCCTCGGGCAAATCGAAGATGGCTCGAATGAAGTATAAGAGGACTTGGGCGAGTCAATAAGCTATTTGGTGGAATCCAAAGCATCTCAAATGAATACACGGCTGGGTAAAAGAAAAAAAAAAGGTTATGTCTCGACAGCGTTCAAGCCTTTGAACTTTGGAAACAAATTTTAAAAATTCAAACCCGAGCGGGGGGGGGGGGGGGGGGGGGGCAACTAATATACCTCAAAATATCCTCATTTAAAAGGAGGAACGGTTTAAATTCCACCATTAAACCTCCTTCCATAACCGATAGGTAGACTTAATTACTCACATTGATGAAAGGGATGGTTACAAAATAATATTCAAAACCTCCACATAAATGTTCATAAAACTTATGTAACTCCCACAAACACAATAATGTTCATTAATACCAGAACAATGAAGGATTAACTTCCACCACTATAAAAAGAGAACTTGGAGAGGAGGTAAGACATCTCATTCATACTTATTCTTTCTACTATTGCAATTCATAACCTCTTAATAGTCTCTTACTTAGGCATTGGAGTGATCCCCTAGACTACACCCTGGGTCCTCCAAGTCATTCACACTTTCTCTCTTTCGGGTGATCATGTTCATAGAACATTTCCGAAGATCGTTCGATTTTTAGGCAGCAATATTTTATATATTTTATTTTTACGTGTGTGTGTTCCAATGATTTAAGAAATGGTAAAGAGGTATTTCAAATTTCGCCTATATTAGTTCTGAGGGGGGTTTATTAAACAAGATCTTCTCTTTTGGAGGTCTTATTAGACATTCCTAAATTGCATTATAATTTTTATTTTTCTTATAAATTTTTATTTATTTTAAATGAGTTAATTAAAGACCATTATATTCAATTTAGGGATAATTCACGATTAATTAGGTATTATTCGTAAAACAGGTGTATAGGAGGTGTTAGTATCTTTCCTCACATAACTGAACTTCCAATCCCAATTCTAATTAATGCAGACTAAGACTACTAATTTTTTTGTCCAAAATTAGTCTAAAAAACCAATCAACAAGTAGTAATTAGGTGATATAACCAGACCTAAGAAATGACAAGTTAGTGACAACTCAATCAAATTTTCAATATTATTATTTTTCGTCATTTTGGACTCTTTTCCGAAACGTTGGCACATGCCCCATTATTAAAAAAATTTATTCAATAATAATAATAATAATAATAATAATAATCACAGTTGCATATTTAACAAAGTAAAAAAGGTAATGGAAAAAAAAGAAAGAATAAAACGTGCCTTAAAAGCATTTCCTCTCGTATTTGAAGAGGCAAAAGAAAAATACATATACACACACCCTGATTCTCTCATGTAAAGCAACTTCTGAACCTATGCTCAATTTTTCTTCAAGCTCTAGATGGTCGTCTTAAAAAGCATCCCTTGAAAAACTTGACATGCTGAACTTGGACAGACAAGCCTCTGCAATGATAACAATTGACATGCAGAAAGGGGCTCTCAAGCACTATGTGCCCCCACACCGCCGGTCATCCCTGCCACCGCACAGTCGTATGAGCACCGTCGCCTAAATAGTAGCGGGACCCGGCCGACGAGCCTTTCAAAATTATGTATAAAAAATTAAAAACAACTTGTATTTTTAATGTTTTATTTTTGACCATTACTTGATTAAAATTTGATTTTTAAATTACTATTCTTAAATACCAAATCCTTTTTTCTTGCTAGTCATCCTCATTGAATAAAATTTTCATTCCTCAAATTACCTTAGGAATTAATTTATAATCTAATAATTTATGTTTGCCTTTTTCTCCTTTCGAGCACACATAACTACACTACTTCTTTTCTTTTTAACGATTTTATTGGTTTTTTCTTCTCTTATCGTAATTTCTCAAATATTTTATAATCAACTCTCTTTCGCTCACTCAATAGCCCAATGAATGATGTTATCAAATCATAACTATTTTTCGATACCAATGACAATATATGAGTTAGGTTATATCTATGTAATTATATGAATCATAGATGAGTGACTCGTGGAAAAGTTGGACCAAATATAAGTCATTGGCATGTCTTCAACAATGAGGATATGAATAATAGTACTGACGTGAGGCTCCATCATAATTATGCCATTGAAACGTGAGAATATTATTATCTTGAGGCAAAATTGTCAACCACGAGTGCAAATTATGTTCTTGCTTTCCTATTGGGTCTTGCAAGTATCAAATAAGAAAAAAAAAATACATAATTTTTTATTTCATTTACAATGACAAAAAAAAAAAGGTGGAAGAGTGCTTCTAGATTGGATAGTTGGATATATTATTTTATGTTATTGTTGTATTTTATTTTGAATACTTTAAAATATCATTAAATAGATGTGAGGTATCTAGCTACATCATTATTTCTTTCATATATTTACTATAAATGTATGTTTTTTTAAAAAACTTTTACCGTTACGCTCCTTCGAGATTGATCATTAGTGCTTGTTTAGGAGTATATATGAAGGGTTTTGATGCTTGTTTTATTAAATATATATGTCTAATGAGTTAACTCTTTTCTCAAATATTATAATTTTTAGCATTGTATCGTAGCTTAAGTTCGGTTAATTTTCATATATAATTGGAGGTAATATACCAGCCAATGGTCCACAATATTTATTTTTTAATTGGAGATACTAATCACCCAAAAAAAAAATTGGAATGATAGAGTCGCCACTAACCTTTTAGAGTGTGGTTAGAACATGTGATTACTACCCAATTAAGGGTAGAATTAGTCTACGTATACTAAAGTATGGATTGGAAATTCGGTTATGTAAGGGAAAGGTATTAGCATCCTCTACATGCTCGTTCTACGAATGGTGCCTAATTAATTAAAGATTATCCCAAATTTTATTCAATAGCCTCTTGTTTACTCCCATTTGAAAAATTACAAAATGCACATGCAAATAAATAGATGACACAAATATTGACATAGTATACAATATATATATATATATATATATATATATATATATATACACTTTCAGAATTTTTGAAATTTATAGGATTTTTCTAAGTATGAAATAATATTTGTAGAAATTTCGGGAGGTTTTTGAACTCATTTAGGATGAAAAATTTGTAAAAACAAACTTTTGGCCTCAAAATAATTTAAGGAAAATAAAGAAAACTAAGTCAAAATATTTTTTTTTTATAATTTTCTTCTGATTTCTTTGAATTTTCTGTAATTTTTATGAGTTTCTTGTGAATTTATGAACATTTAAATAATATAATACAAATACAAATTATGAAAATAAAGGGGATTCGGTTCGAAATTGGTTCAAGTATTAACC
The DNA here is from genome assembly GCF_029873635.1 of Malania oleifera. Lineage (NCBI taxonomy): Eukaryota > Viridiplantae > Streptophyta > Magnoliopsida > Santalales > Ximeniaceae > Malania > Malania oleifera. Next base: position 40,583,569 of record NC_080417.1, read on the forward strand.
GGTTCAAGGGGAGAACTAGTTAAAGGGTCAACGTGCATGGGGACTGTCGCGACGTCCCGGACCCGGCCCAGAGAACCAATCTCTGGTTTAAAAATGGGTTCGGCTTGCGAACTGGGAAAAATGAATGTGTATTTTGAAAATGTGAATTTTCGTGAAAAACGATGTGTGGTGGAGTCGCCACTAACCTTTTGAAGTGTGGTTAGAACACTTGATTACTACCCCGTTAGGGGTAGAATCGGTCTACGTCACCAAAGTTAGGCTCGGGAGTATGGTTACGCAAGGGGAAGGTATTAGCACCCCCTACACGCCCGTTCTTACGAATGGTACCAGATTAATAAAGAGTTTTCCCGAAATAAATGTAATAAGCCTTTAAAGATCACTCCTTTTCAAAAGTCAAAAACAAGATGAAAATATTATATAGGTATTCCCTCAGAACCGGGGCAATCTAGTACTCCGAAGAGTCAATGTTCTCGTTTGCAATCATCGGGAAGGAAAATCGAAAATAGGATACAAAATACGCTCCCGAGGATTTTGAAATCTATAGGTTTTTTTTTAAGTATCAAAAATACTATTTCGGGAGGTTTTTGAGATTGGTTCGGGATTGGAATGAATTTTTCTTGTGCCTAAAAAGATATTTTTGTGATTTTTTCCTAAGTGTGAAAATGATTTTTGATATTTTTCCCGAACTTTCAAAATAACACAAATGAAATCAATTGAAACCAAAATGTGAAAATACTTTTGGAATTTTTGAAAATTTCATGATTTTTGTGAATTTTATGGATACAACAATAATATACAAGCGAAATGAAGAAAACTGGGGTGAACCAGTTTGGGAATGGTGAGCCGGTCAAACGTTGACCAGTGTGGGGGGGAAAAACCAGTTTAAGGTCTTGGTCGAGACCAATGATTTTCCGGAATTTTCCAATGTCCTTCCGAATACAACAGAATTTTAGACAACAATCACGAAAGTCATGGTTTTAAAGATATGCCTTTAGAATGTATTTTTGAAAATCTTGAATGTAGGGAAACAAATCTAACCTTTGCCAAACATGTTAGAAACTTTCTTGGATTTTCTTCAAAAATTTTCAAAGGTAAATAAGTTTCAAAGCTTTAAAAATTTTTGAATTTTCTTTGAAATTTTTTCTGAATTTTTGTGTCTTTTATGAAATTTTTTTGTTTTTTGTTTTTTTATGAGTTAAAAGGAAGCTATTTAAAGTAAAGAAAAGTGAAATAAAGTCAAATAAACCAACAGAGGCCGATTAGGGAAAGGGGGACGGAAATGTAACATAGGAAGAGAAAGTTCATTGGTCTTACCTATCGTCTTTTTCTCCTTCGGTCTTCTTCTCCTATCTGTGAATCCGCAAGGTTAGTCTACAGCGCCTTCCCGAGGGTTGTTCTTGAGTTCCGACTCGAGGCACTAGGGAGTACCTTCTTCAAATGGAGTGACCCGGTACCGGTAGGAAAAGGGATCAATCGATCGCTTGATCTTCTTTCGTTTTCCTCTGCTCCGGTCTTCTTTTCCTGTTGATGAGTCTACTAGGGCCGCTCTACAACGTCTTCCCGAGAGTTGTTCTTGCGCTCTGATTTGAGGCACTACGGGGTGCCTTCTTCAAATGGGGTGACTCAACACCGATAGGAAACGGGATTAGTCGACCTCTTGATTTTTACTCAAAAAAAAGACTAACTTCACAAACTCGTGATAGAAAACTTCAATATTTGAAATCTTCTCCTTACCACCACTAAGAGCTCTCCCCCTGTGCTTGAAATGAGAGGGCTATTTATAGGCTTAGCTTGGGGCAAGCATAGGAAAGAAGACATAGGGGAGTCATGATGGGGGGAACCAAGTATGGGAGGAAGAATGATGAAGGGAAATTAGCATGGGAAGAATGATAAAAGGAGAAAACATGACATGCGGTGAGTGATGATGGAGGGAACAAAGTATGGGATGAAGAATAATGAAGGGAATATAGCATGGGAAGATTGATAAAGGGAGGAAACATGACATGTGGTGAGTGATGATGGAGGGAACAAAGTATGGGATAAAGAATAATGAAGAGAATATAGCATGGGAAGATTGATAAAGGGAGGAAACATGACATGTGGTGAGTGATGATGGGGCGACAAAGTATGGGATGAAGAATTATGAAGGGAATATAGTATGGGAAGATTGGTAAAGGGAAGAAACATGACATGTGGTGAGTGATGATGGGGGAACAAAGTATGGGATGAAGAATTATGAAGGGAATATAGTATGGGAAGATTGGTAAAGGGAAGAAACATGACATGTGGTGAGTGATGATGGGGGAACAAAGTATGGGATGAAGAATTATGAAGGGAATATAGTATGGGAAGATTGGTAAAGGGAAGAAACATGACATGTGGTGAGTGATGATGGGGGAACAAAGTATGGGATGAAGAATTATGAAGGGAATATAGTATGAGAAGATTGGTAAAGGGAAGAAACATGCCATGTGGTGAGTGATGATGGGGCAACAAAGTATGCTTGCATTTGACAAATTAAAATAAATAAATAAATAAATAATAATAATAATAATAATAATAATAATAATAATAATAATAATAATAATATGAGGGTTCTAGAAGCTGTGTGGAGCCCATCGGAGATGTGTGGGTCCCACGCGCCATGTGGGGTCCACAAGCCGTTTGAGGGTTACAAAAGCCCGAGCTAGCAAGGCACCGGATATGTGGATCCGGACTAGCATACCAGAGGGGGTAACGTGCACCGGATGTAGGAATCCGAGCTAGCGTACCAGGAGAAGTGGGGCCCACAAACCGTGTGGGGCCCAATTGAGATATGTGGGGTCCACAAGCCATGTGGGACCTAAAAAGATGTGTGGGGTCCACAAGCCATTTAAGGGTTATAGGAACCCGAGCCAGTAGACACAAGCATGACAAAAGAGGTAACGTGCATCGGATGTAGGAATCCGAGCTAGCGTACCAGAGCAGGTAACGTGCATCGGATGTAGGAATCCGAGCTAGCGTACCAGAGGGGGTAACGTGCACCGGATGTAGGAATCCGAGCTAGCGTACCAAAGAGGGTAACGTGCATCGGATGTAGGAATCCAAGCTAGCGTACCAAGAGAAGTGAGGCCCACAAACTATGTGGGGCCCAATGGAGATATGTGGGGTCCACAAGCGATGTGGGGTCCACAAGCCGTTTAAGGGTTATAGGAACCCGAGCCAGCAGGCACAAGCATGCAAAAAGAGGTAATGTGCATCGGATGTAGGAATCCGAGCTAGCGTACCAAAGAGGGTAACGTGTACCGGATGTAGGAATCCGAGCTAGCGTACCAGGAGAAGTGGGGTCCACAAACCATGTGGGGCCCAATTGAGATATGTGGGGCCCACAAGCCATGTGGGACCTAAAAGGATGCGGGGTCCACGAACACCATGGGACCTATAAGAATGTGTGGGGTCCACAAGCAGTGTGGGACCTACTAGGGTGTGTGGGGTCCACAACCAATGTGGGACCTACTAGAATGTGTGGGGTCCACAAGCAGTGTGGGACCTACAAGGGTGTGTGGGGTCCACAACCAATGTGGGATCTACTAGAATATGTGGGGTCCACAACCAGTGTGGAAAGGTTTTGACATGAGGTCTCCTCGGAAAGGCCTGGTTAAAATTGGGGTGTCGACAGCTGCCCCTTTTTATAGGTCTTGTTGCTTTGGGGTAACAGTAGGAACTCTCCTACGTTATTTATAGCAACAGGCCTATAAAGATAAAAGACAGCTATTTTAGCCAGGCCATACAACTGACCACATGTCGTGTTCTGAGTAGAGTCATGTGCTAAGTAGGAGGATGGAGGGTAACCCGGATTGAAGACCTGGCATGATCTAGTCCATCCTGGGAAAACATAGATCGAATGGTTGAGGAGGGGTGCCACGTGTTAGTGACTGAGGGGCTGGTCAAATGTGACCCTGATCAAGGCGTGGCATAATCCTGACCATCCTTGGAAAACACAAATCGTGCGGTTGAGGACCGGTGCCACGTGTCAGTGGCCGAGTGGCTAGTGTATGTGGATATGGATCAATGACGTGGCCCAATCCAAGCCATCCTTGGAAAACACAAATCGTGCGGTTGAGGACCGATGCCACGTGTCAGTGGCCGAGTGGCTGGTCAAATGTGATCGGGATCAAGGCATGGCACAATCCAGACCGTCCTTGGAAACACAAATCGTGTGGTGATCCGGGTGGCCACGCAGACTTTTGCTTGTGTGGGGGGAGAATGAGCCACGTGTTGGTGACTGATTGGCTGGTCAAACGTGACCCGGATCAAGGCATGGCACAATCTTGACCGTCCTTGGAAAACACAGATCGTGCGGTGATCAGGGGTGTCACGTGTCAGTGACTGAGTGGTTGGTGTATGTGGATGTGGATCAATGACGTGGCCCAATCCAAGCCATCCTTGGAAAACACAAATCGTGCGGTTGAGGACCGGTGCCGCGTGTCAGTGGCTGGTCAAATGTGACCGGGATCAAGGCATGGCACAATCCAGACCGTCCTTGGAAACACAAATCGTGTGGTGATCTGGGTGGCCACGCAGACTTTTGCTTGTGTGGGGGGAGAATGAGCCACGTGTTGGTGACTGATTGGCTGGTCAAACGTGACCCGGATCAAGGCATGACACAATCTTGACCGTCCTTGGAAAACACAGATCGTGCGGTGATCAGGGGTGTCACGTGTCAGTGACTGAGTGGTTGGTGTATGTGGATGTGGATCAATGACGTGGCCCAATCCAAGCCATCCTTGGAAAACACAAATCGTGCGGTTGAGGACCGGTGCCGCGTGTCAGTGGCCGAGTGGGTGGTCAAATGTGACCGGGATCAAGGCATGGCACAATCCAGACCGTCCTTGGAAACACAAATCGTGTGGTGATCCGGGTGGCCACGCAGACTTTTGCTTGTGTGGGGGGAGAATGAGCCACGTGTTGGTGACTGATTGGCTGGTCAAACGTGACCCGGATGAAGGCATGGCACAATCCTGACCGTCCTTGGAAAACACAGATCGTGCGGTGATCAGGGTGGCCACGCAGACTTTTTGTGCATGATGGAGAATGAGCCACGTGTTGGTGACCGAGTGGCTGGTCAAATGTGACCCGGATCAAGGCATGGCACAATCCTGACCGTCCTTGGAAAACACAGATCGTGCGGTGATCATGGTGGCCACGCAGAATTTTTGATCGGACGGATGACGGGTTGCCACGTGGTTGAATCTCGTGGCTCCGAGGCATTGGATTTTAAACCAAATTTTTAGTTCTGTTCATTTTACTGCATTTCATTCTCTCGAACGCCCTCTCTTTCTCTCTTCTCTCTTCTCTCTCCTTTCACCCTCTCTGTTCTCCCCTTTCAATCTCTGTTCTCTAGGCTTATTTCCTGCAAACTCAAAACCCTAGCCCCTCCGTGATTTCTTTTCTACTCTTGCCTATCTCCAAGCTCTCTCTCTCTATATACCATTCTTCAGAGACCTTAGATCTTGGCAAACTTAAGATCCCAACACCTTTAGAAGTGATCCAGCTCCGATTGGCCTCCTATTCTGTTCTCACGGTCAGATCTGGAGAGATCTGGTGAAGCCCAGACAAATGATGGTCACCGGGAGTGGCCCGGTAAGGAAGATCCGCACAGATGCAAGGGGAGTTCTTCCGAACTCCCAAAGGAGATAAGTTCTTTCTTCCTTCCCTTTATATATATATATATATATATATATATCTCAATGTTGTGTATGCTTTATTACTGATTTGTTGGAAATTTAGGGCTTGAGGTATTTCTGGTTAGGAAGTTAGGTTTAGGGTTTCATTAGGGTTTCAGTTGGGGTGGTGAGGTCGAGGATGAGTCAACTCATCTTCGAGTTGAGTGAGTTGAGTGAACTCGGGGGGTCACGGGCGAGCCACATGGGCTCTATCACGTGTTCAGGTCACGTGCGGTCTTTGGGATGGAATTGGGTCCGAGTTTGCTTTTCAAAAAAATGGGCTTTGATTTTTTTAAAAACGGGCCGGCCCAATTCAGAAAGAAACAGGGCCCAAGTCATTTTTAAAGCAGGCCGGCCCACTTTTCCTTTTAAAAAATAAAGCCCGTGTCTAATTAAACGGTTAGACTTGGATGGAGTTTTAAAACTGGGCCGGCCCAATTCAGAAAGAAACAGAGCCCAGGTTATTTAAAACAGGCCGGCCCAAAACAGGTCCCAAGTCATTTTTAAAATAAGCCGGCCCACTTTTCGAAAAACAAAAGCCCGTGTCTTTTAAAATGGTTGGGCTTGAATTGAGTTTTAAAACTGGGTCGGCCCAAAAGAGGTCCCAAGTCATTTTTTAAAATAAGCCGGCCCACTTTTCGAAAAACAAAAGCCCGTGTCTTTTAAAATGGTTGGGCTTGGATTGAGTTTCAAAATCGGGCCGAGCCAATTCAGAAAGAAATAGGGCCTAGGTCATTTAAAACAGGCCGGCGCACTTTCTCTTTTCAAATATAAAACCCAAGCTTATTTAAATAGTTGGGCTTTGTGCAAAACAAACCGGCTTCGGGTTCCTTTTTAAAAAAAAAGAAAAACAGGCCCCAAGAATAAATGCGCCCCCACTTTCTTCTTTTTCTCTTTCTTTTCCTCGACTTTAGGTATTATGACTGCTCCACATCTTTCAAAATCCGCCTCGGGATTATTTTTCGCCGCCTTGTGAACATAATCCTCCACTGAGGGGACTGCACAACTCCCATAGCTTACCTCGCTCACAAACTTTGGGGGCTTCTCGATGCACGTCACCTCTTTCGTCTTTCTGTCAGACACACACTTAGCATGGCAATCCTTTTTATCCTATTTAAACGGACTTCCTCTCACACTTAAACACCACCAGTAAACTCCACGTGCAATTGTAACCCATCTTTGGCCATCCTCTGTTACGAGAAACCGTACCTCGACCATCTCAAATCTCTCAACACTCCTAAACGTTTCTCATGGCTGGGGCCTCATCTTCCAAGCGGGTTCCTGATTTGAATGTGGCACCAGAGGTGCCATTCTGTTCTAATGCTCTCGGCTCCTTCCAACTCTCTCCTCAGTTCCAAAAAGAAATGCTGAGGAATGAGACAGTACTGGCCTCGATGTCTGATCCCGGCATAGCCAACCAGGCACTCTATCACAGTGCCCAGGTGATGTCCTCAACATTTCACCTAGCCGTCGTCTGCAGAGACAGAACGAGACTGTGACCCTCCTTGGGAATGAAACCTACATCTTACGGACGAAATACCAAGAGGAACAGCAGAAAACGAGGGAGTTAAGGCAAGAAAATAATATGTTAAAACGGGAGGTTGATGATTTGAGAAAAATGGTAGCAGTTTACTCCAACGACCTTGGGCCTAGAATAGCTGAGTTAAAGAAAAGCCGGGAGGACATCCAGCGGGAGCAAAAACGGCTCAAAATCATGGCGTATGGAAAAGGTCCGACTTCTCGTTCTTCAGCCTGAAATGAAAATCCGTCTGTACGTGACCTGGAAAAGATCATTTTTTTTGTTTTTGTTGTTGTATTTATTTTTTTTTTTTATATATATTTTTTTTTTGGGTTTTGGGAGAGTTCTGGTTGTAATCTCCCAGGACCATGACTGTAACCACGGTATTCCTCCGCCATAAGTGAGGGCAATTAATAAAATCTGAGTGTTTTCTCTTTCCCATTTTTTTATTTTTTATTTTTTATTACTGAGGACAATAGTGTTGCTGGTACACTGAACCGGGTTGTAATATCCTCTGAATGGCTTGTTATGGATGTAAAAATTTGGGTCCCGAGGGTACAACGACCAAACCCCTACGCTGATTGGCTATGGATATAACAGGATTAATCAAGAATTTATTCAATCAGGCAAGTATGAATGAATGGTGCTCTACTGCTATATGTATGCGTGTTGCTAAATTGCGATGCTTGAATGCAGGGGCATGTTGTTATATATACATGATGCCTGTTACATAATATGTCTGTATGCTGTTTCCTATAATGGGAATGCCTTTCACTAAATGCATGAGGATGCATGAAGTGCATGCATGAAATGTATGAGGATGCATGGCCCTTCTTCTCGATCCCGAATCTTGGCCACACTTTTAGGTTCTAGTATGGCACGATGGTACCCGACTTCGCCTTAAATGGAACTCAACAACTGCCCTGGTTTCATCCATACACTATTAGTCTTTACCGCGTTTCGGATTCCAAAAGGGTTTCGAAATCTGGCCCAGTGCTTTTCTCGTCACGAGTCTGACCATTTTCAAATTTCTATAGGCACTCAAAATCTGCCCCAGTGTCTGACTGTCAGTACTTTTTCTGAAGATACTCAACCTTTGTTCTGTCAGCGCTTTCCTAAAAATCCAAAGATGCTCAATTTCTGCCCCAGTGTCTGGCTGTCAATACTTTCCATGATCTTCCAAACTTAGGGATTGTTTAAGATCTAACTTGGTAGTTAATCACTGACGCTTCCACAGATTCCCAAACCTCGAAGGAGTACGCCGAATCTGACCCAACATTCCTTCATTACCGATGTTTGACATGCTTTAGGCTCCCCATTGGTGCCTGAACACCCTCCTGGTGTATTAAGTCCCTGATTTTTGACCTCAATAAACAGGGAATCCCTAATAATGAGAATAATCATGCATTTATGTCTTCAATGTGCTGAATCAGGACGTCAATTTGTGCGAAATAGTTGTTCTGTTACATTCAAAATTTATTCAGGAAAAAGATAAGTTTTACAACAGCATCCCTTGTTTTAAAAGGTATCGACATTAATTTGTGAAAACTAAAACCTCTTGTTTTCGTCAAAACTGCCCCTGTTTCAACTAGAAGGAGACTGGCCCTTTTGGTACTGTAAGGTTGAATAGTGCCTTTAGGTTCATTGTTTGCTCAAGGTTTATTTTGGTACTTTGCTTCACATTTCGATCTCTGGATGGTCTTTAAGACTCGGGACGAAACGTAGGCTTAGGGATTTAGGTTTTCAGAAGAATAAGGAAACCAAGGCTCAAAAACCCATCCCATGGCAACAAATCCTGCCCCAGTTTGGGGCGAGACATTTTTGCGAGAGTTTGACCGAACTCGTCCTTTTGAACAAGCTGCCTACGTACCTTTTCAGGATCAGGTCATTACGTAGTTCAGACTCGTCATTGAGTCTGACAAATCATTAGAGACAACAACGTATACCAATCTGGTCAGGACTTCATTTAGACCGTAATGTAGGCTGGGGGGGTTATAGGTTAAAGAAGAAAAAGGTTAAATAAGGCTCAAAATCATAATTTTCATTTAGAGTAATTTGGTCAAGGATCACATGCGTAGTATGTCCTTTATTTTCTTTCTCTTTTCTTCTTTCTCTTTCCATGTGCTTTTACTGCTCCCTTTTGTTTTTCTCTTTCATGAAGGGATTTTGTCATTTTTGTTTGAACTTCATTTGGGACTGATTTCTTTTAAACTGCCCCAGTGTGTGGTGTGATCCTTTGACGGGTTAATCAATAAATGAATTTTTCAGGCTCAAAAGGGCTTGCAAGAGATTTCTTCTTTGAATTTCTTTTGGGTAGCAGAAAAATGGCCTGCCATCATTTTGATAGCCCATTGTTGTCTCGCATGATTTGTCTGACCCTTGAAAATCCCAACCCGGTTTAAATTTTGGGAATGACTTTTTCAAAGAAGATGGTTTTGATTTCAAAGCTCAAAAAGGTTCATCAAGTGATAAAAACATTAGGTTCTTTAAGGGAGCTGGTGGTCCAAAAATGGCCCTCCGTCATCTAATCGAAACAATGAGCAAAGAGGGAACATATGAAATAACACTGTGATCCTTTCATTAATTTCTTTTGGAGATGTATACAACCATTAGGCATAATATTTCTTTACAGCATCAGAGTTAACAGGGTGCAATAGGTCAGTTCCGTCCATATTTGCTAACAGTAGGGCATCTCCTGAGAACGCCTTCTTTACAACCTAAGGCCCTTCATAGTTTGGTGTCCACTTGCCACGAGGGTCTGTATGAATCGGTAAAATCTTTTTCAGCACTAGGTCCCCCTCCTGAAACTGTCGGGGCCCCACTTTTCGGTTAAACGCTCTCATCATCCTTCTTTGGTATAGTTGTCCATGGGCCATGGCGGCCATCCTTTTCTCCTCAATCAAGTTTAACTGGTCATATCGGGATTGTACCCACTCTGCCTCAGCCAACTCTACTTCTTTTAGAACTCTTAGAGATGGGATCTCAACTTCTACAGGGACCACTGCCTCCATTCCGTACACCAAAGAGAAGGGAGTAGCGCTCGTGGAGGTTCTAGTCGTAGTCCTGTAAGCCATTAGGGCGAAGGGAAGCTTGTCATGCCAATCTCTGTAAGTTTCTGTCATATCTCCAAATGTTCTTAATGTTTTTGTTGGCTGCTTCCACCGCGCCATTCATTCTGTGGTCTATAAGGCGTGAATTGTGATGCTTAACCTTGAAATGATTGCATAGCTTGGTCATTACTGCGTTGTTCAGGTTTTGTGGATTATCCGTGATTTATTGCTCTCAGAGAAATCCGTACCGGCAGATAAAACTCTCTTTTGACGAAACAACTCACTACATTCTGTGTGATACTGGAATACGAGGCGGGATGCTTCTACCATTTAGTAAAATAATCGATTGCCACAAAGATGAAACGGTGTCCGTTACTGGCTTTTGGGCTTATTGGACCGATCACATCCATGCCCAGGCTGAAAAGGGCCAAGGTGCGGAGAGAACATGAAGTGGGGATGGTGGTGGTGGGACTGGGATCCGATCACCGTAAAACTTGGCACTTATGGCACTTTCGGGCGTAGTCAATGCAATCTCTTCCAGGTCATCCAATAATACCCACTCATAAGTATTTTCGTGCCAATGAGTGGCCTCCCTAGCGTGGGTACCGCAGGACTCCCTCGTGAACCGCACGCGTGACTTATGGGCTTTCCTGGTGGCCTCTACACACCGTAGGAGGGTCAGTCATGATTTCTTTGTACAAAACTTCCACCATCTAAAAAAGAAACCCATGTGGCCACACATTCTAATATTCCTCGATCATTATGGAGCCCCTTCGGATACTCATTTTTCTGAGGTAGGTTTTGATATCATAAAACCCCGGTTTTCCGTCGGCCTCCTTCTATCACGTGCAGTAGGCAGTTCGGGGTGTACTCTGATATGAAGAGCCTTCGATCTTCACCCCTTCTTTCTACGTGAATAAAGCTGCAGATGTGGCAGTGCATCAGACAGTACATGTTTTCTCTTGGTGTGTGAGAGCAACTGATACTGTTCAAACCCTTTTATTATCTTTTGAATGTCTCTCGATACGGTACTAACTTGGAAAATCGCGAGTTTCCAATTCTATTTTAATCCGGTTATGGTGATGAATGACTAAGGCCGAGCTCCTCTTACTATTAGTCGCTAGACACCCCTATCTAAAGCCCCGGTATGCAAACCCAAGAGACATGCCTCGGAGTATTCGGCTATGTGTTAGACAAGGGAAGTTGAGCTTAGCTACCACCGGATAATGTTTCCCATCTGGTGATATGAGCCACTGCGCCTATCCCAAGTCCCCAAAATTGACTGCCCATCGAAAACATCTCATTCTTCGGAAGTCTTCTTGCTCTTGGTGTTAGGGAGTTTATATCTGGTCTGGGGAATTCGAAACTCCATAGGTTGGTAATCTCCACCGGCTCTTTCAGCTAGGTATTCGGCAATACACTACCTTTGATAGCTTTCCTGGTGACATAAGAAATATCATATTCCGTCAACAACATCTGCCATCGTGCTACTCGTCCAGTTACTACGGGCTTTTCAAACACGTACTTTATTGGGTCCATTTTGGAGATCAGCCAGGTGGAGTAATACAAGGTGTATTGCCTCAGCCTACTGACCGTCCATACCAAAGCGCAACATGTTTTTTCCAGATCAGAGTACTTAGACTCATAATCTGTGAACTTCTTACTAAGGTAATAAATGGCCCTTTCTTTCCTCCCGGTCTCATCATGCTGGCCCAATACGCAACCCATGGAGTTTTCTGAAATCGCCAAGTACAAGATTAAAGGCCTTCCGGGTACTGGTGGCACTAGTACTGGGGGATTCAAAAGGTACTCCTTTATTTTTTCAAAGGCCACTTGACACTCTTTGTTCCACTTTTCTGGGTTGTTCTTTCTCAGCAGCTTGAAGATGGGTTCGCAGGTGGTGGTTAATTGAGATATGAACCGAGCAATGTAGTTGAGCCTACCTAAGAAACTTCGCACTTCCTTTTCAGACTTTGGGCTAGGCATCTCTCGAATGGCTTTGACCTTGTCAGGATCTACCTCAATCCCTTTCTCACTTACTATAAACCCCAATAGCTTCCCGGACGTAGCACCGAAAGTACATTTTTCGGGATTTAACTTCAATTGGCACTTCCGGAGCCTCTCGAACAATTTTTCCAAGTTTAACGCATGGTCTTTCTCATTTCGCGACTTAACGATCATGTCGTCGACATAAACCTCAACCTCCTTGTGCATTAAGTCATGAAAAAGGGTTACCATAGCCCTCTGGTAAGTGGCTCCGGCATTTTTTAGTCCGAATGGCATGACTTTATAGCAGAAAGTCCCCCATAATGTGATGAAAGTCGTTTTTTCCTTGTCCTCAGGTGCCATCCTAATCTGGTTGTATCCGGAGAATCCATCCATGAATGAAAATAAAGCATGCCCTGCAGTATTGTCCACCAACACATCAATGTGTGGGAGAGGGAAGTTGTCCTTAGGGCTTGCTTTATTTAGATCCCGGTAGTCGACACAAACTCGTACTTTACCATTCTTCTTGATTATTGGGACAACGTTGGCCATCCATTCAGGGTACTGGGCTACCTCCAAGAATCCTGCCTCAAGCTGTTTCTGTACCTCCTCCTTTATCTTGAGTAACATCTCCGGCCGCATTCTCCTCAGTTTCTGCTTTACTGGCTTTGAATCTGGGTGAAGTGGGATCTTGTGGGTTACTAAATCCGTATCTAAACCTGGCATGTCTTGGTACGACCAGGCAAACACGTCTCGGTATTCCCTTAGTAATTCAATCATTTTGTCTTTTTCTTCACCCTTTAGTAGTGCTCCGATTTTCACCTGCTTGGGCTCTTCCTCAGTTCCAAGATTAATCATGACGGTGGGATCGCTACTGGTCAAGGTTGGTTTTTCATCGGACTTTAACATTCTTTCCATTTCAGGGGACAAGTTTATTTCTTGATCTTCAACTTCGGTTTCATGGATTAGATTTTCAAAGTTAATGTCAATTACTTGGCGAGGGATTCTGGTGTTGTTATTTTCTTTATTCCTGCATGAAATTAACAAACAAATTTCGACAGTTGACTTCCAAAATGCACATAAATGACAAGAAATGCATGATTCATTTTCATTAAAGAGCTTCCCCGATTTTTCAGTGGCCGGGGGAATACAAAAGAAAAGTAGAACTAAACAAATCCTGAAACAAAGATCATTACATGATGATATCTGGTAAATCAAAAGAACTCCAGTTCTGAAGCTGTACTCCTGGTTGGAGATGATGGATCCACTCTGTAGAAGTGTTCGACGGGACTTCAGCATCCAATACTGATATACTTAATTGCCGCAATTCTGCCTCCAGGTTGGATTGACTGCTTTTTACGAAGGTTTGGCTGATGGACGGGACGTACAGTCCTTCCTTGGAGCTTGTTTCACCAGTGATTCTTTCCACCCTCCGCATCTTCTTCTCTTCAGCTTTCTTCCTTCGGTCTGCCACCGTAGGTATGTAGCCAAGGCCATATCTGTCTTTGACTTCCTTAAGCATTAACGGCTTTCGGATCCCCTGTAGGTATTTTCCGAGCCCTTTTTCTGGATGGTACCCCTGTCTGATCATTTCGGACGCCATCATATGCACTGCGGCGGGGATCTGAGGGTGTGGGATTCGAGATCCTTCTACTATAGTTGTGACATTTATGATCTCGAAGGCTCGGAATGAGTCCTCCAATGCCTCCTCCGTGACTTCCACATAAGGAGTGGAAGTGGGCTTTGTTATCATAACATCGGTTTCACCATATACACAAACCAATTTCCCATCTACTACAAATTTGACCCGTTGGTGCAGAGAAGACGGAACTGCCCCGGTGTTATGTATCCACGGCCTCCCCAACAAGCAGCTATAAGACGGGGTTATGGCCATGACTTGGAATGTAATGTCGAAGGTGACTGGTCCAATTTGCACAGGAATTTCAATAGATCCCACCGATTCCCTGCGGGTGCCATCGAAAGCCCGCACAGTCAAATTGTTTTGCCTTATGTAGGACGGGTCAACAGGCAGTTTTTGTAGGGTCGTCATGGGCATGACATTCAAAGATGACCCATTATCAATCAACACTCGTGCAATCATGTGATCTCGACATTTAGCGGAAACGTGCAACGCCTGATTGTGCCCTTGTCCTTCCACGGGGATCTCCTCATCAGCGAATGTAATGTAGTTGGTAGCCGTAAGACCACCAATCACATGGTTAAAATTATCGATGCTGATGTCTTGGGGAATATAGGCCTGATTAAGAGCCTTTAATAGGGCTTCCCGATGGGCTTCCGAGCTCAACAACAGTGATAAAACAGAGATATGGGCTGGCATCTTCTTCAGTTGATCAATAATGTTGTATTCACTGTGTTTAATAATCTTCAAGAATTCTTCGGCTTCCTGAGATTGAACTGGCTTCTTCAGGTTCCTATTCTGTTCTTGGCTAGGTTGCACCTTCTCCAAGACCTTCGGCGTATAAACCCTTCCACTTCTGGTTATCCCTCTTGCTTCAGCAGCACTGCTAGTTTCTCCTTCGGTGCGTACTTCACAATTGTACCTCCATGGCACTGCCTGGTCACTGTGGTATGCGAAAGGGCGAGGGGCTGAGATCACTACCCGAACTGGGGCCTCTGGGACTCGTGGGGTTTTTCCCATGATGGGGATAAATGGTCTATTGGTGAATTGGGGATGGTCAGATTCCCCTATGACTGAAACTTCATTTGTTTTCTGAACGCGGCTAACTTCCACTCGTTTGCTGTCAATCAAGCTACTTAGAAAAATCCGGAAAGTCTCACATTGTTGTACTGATCTTTTCATAGTATTTTGGCATGTGCATGGGGCGCCTTTAGGGCAAATAGCCTTTAACCCTGCTAGGCCTGCCGTTGTCAGTTCACTATACACCCAGTCTAGCGTCATTTGCTCCCATCTTCTTTCGAATTTTTCCCCATCTTGTTCCTCGATCATTCCGACATTGTCCTTCCCATGGTCAGGCAAAGGATTCTCTTGAATACCAACCGGCTTCGCATCGAATGACAACCAACCCGCATCCTTCAAATCTTGCACCTTGTGTTTGAAGGCCCAACATTGGTCAATAGGGTGCCCTGGAGAATTGGCATGGTACGCGCATCGGACCTCGGGATTATACCAGTGTGGGGGAGGATTTGTGAGAGGAATCCCGGGGATGGTAGATATCATCCTTTGTTCTAAAAGCTGGGGGAATAAGTCTGCGTATGACATGGGAATCGGTTCCAATCTCCGAAAACTCTTGGGTGTATTCCTCGTGTGTGTTTGCTGGCTCGGGCGAGTTGGTATGTTCGGCTGGGTTGGCACAAGCGCGGGGGCCACAAACTGGGGTCTGGGGCCCATATGCAGTGTTTGGTTTACTACTGGTTCCATGTAGAAATTTCCCCTAGGTTGTTGACTTCGGCTTCTCTGTCTTAGGCTTCTCATAGGTCCCTGTATCATTTGGGTCTCTTCTTCCTTTTTACCTTTGACCCACTTCTTACTTGGGCCATTATCGGTAGTGCCAGTCTTTATCCGTCCAGCTTTGACGTCGGCTTCCACTCTGGCCCCTGCCGACACAATGTCCATGAAGTTATGAGGAGTGGACCCTACTAGATGTGAACGGTAGGGATCTTTTAACGTCCCTACGAACATCGATATTGCCTCACGGTCGTTGACCGGAGGGTCCACTTGAGTGGCCGCGTCTCTCCAACGGTGTGCATACTCCCTGAAAGTTTCTGTTGGCTTTTTTTCCATTTCAGAAAGAAACATCCTGTCTGGAGCCATTTCCAAGATATGACGATATTGCGCTTCAAAGGCATCGGCCAAGTCACCCCACGTGCGGATCTGGGCCTTATTCTGTTGGACATACCATCTAGCCGCTGTCCCGGTAAGACTGCTTTGGAAGCAATGCATCATCAACTTCTCATTATCGGTATAGGCGGCCATCGACTGACAATACATCCGGAGGTGGGTCTGAGGGCATGTGGTCCCGTCAAACTTCTCGAAGTCTGGCATCTTAAACTTTGGAGGAATGACTACATTAGGGACTAGGCAGTAATCTGAGGGTCTGGCGGTACTGGTGGTCCGAGTCCCCTCTATGGCCCTTAGCCGTTCTTCCAATTCGTCACAACGGTATTCCGTCGCAGTCTTGCTTGTCCCTACACCCGCAACCGCTGATGAGGGCATCCCTATTCCTGTCACTGCTGGGATAAAAGGTGGCGTGCCATGCGGCGGTTTCTCTAAGGTGAATGGGGGCGGACCAGAAGATTGCCCCTGAATTGGCGTAAAACCGGGCGGGTGGATAGGGTCATTTTCTTCTTCATGATCCTGATCTTGGACTGTCTTCCCTTTGTTCAGCAATAGGTCCAATATCTTCTTTACTTGATTGCTCAGCTCTTCCTGCCCCTGCTCGATCCCCAGAACACGGCTCTCTAACTGTTCTGCCATGGCCTTAGCTTTTCCGCGGGTGTTGTATGGGTGCGTACTTGCCTCAATCTTGCTGGATCTCAGTCACGTCCAACTTGTTTCCGCCTCCCTGTTCATGAAAACCCGCATCCTTCAGAATAAATGCATGTAATGTATGTTTATGAGTATGTATGAAAAAGGTGCAATCATGCAGTCCTATGTGCTTTAGCCAAGGTTTTGAAAAAAATCCTTATCATTTCTTTCAAATTTTCATACAACTTTTAGTGAGAAAAATAGAAAACTTCCAACTAGTCTACACAGGTGTCAGATCCTGATTTCCTGGTCCGCTCTTAACGAGGCAGCCTGAATCGTCTGGGGTTGGTTCTGACTTTGTGAGAGCTGCACTTTCCACCTTCTGTTTCAGTGCTTTGTACTGGGC
This sequence comes from Malania oleifera, assembly GCF_029873635.1. Classification (NCBI taxonomy): domain Eukaryota; kingdom Viridiplantae; phylum Streptophyta; class Magnoliopsida; order Santalales; family Ximeniaceae; genus Malania; species Malania oleifera. Next base: position 40,600,682 of record NC_080417.1, read on the forward strand.
TTCCCAATAGTTGGCCTTGTTTACACAAGGCTCCATCTTTTCAAGTACTTTGTTGAAATAGTATCTCTGTTTTTCATACTGCTTCTCTAGGTCTCGTATGTACTGAGATTTTTCCTCCATTTCTGCTCTTGACTCCCTCAATTGTTGGACTTTTTGATCAAGCATCTTTTGAAGTCTCTGCTTCTCTTTTCTCAAAACTGCCGATGCTTTCTTTGATGGCGAGCCCTGAATCTTTGGTCGCTTGCTTGGTTCAAGTTGAGGATCTACTGGACCCTGTTTTGGAAACTGTTCTCTGGAGGTCATTCTTTTAGACGGACACATAGCTTCTCTCGACCGTTTCTTGTCTGTCAGAGTTTTTTCCTTGCACAGGAACCGAGGGTCCACCCTGTCACGTTTCCATAGTTCATAACTCTCCTGGACTCCCGAGTTCTGACTGGTTGCTTCGACTATGTACACATGCCTCCATGATACAAAGAATTCCCGGATCTTCCTTTGGCTATCATCATCCTCATATGTGAACCGAGCGTCCGCCAGTCCATGGGTCATGGGCACAAACTGTGTTGCGCCTACTTGCCTTCGGAACATGAGTGGTGCATAGGATATTCCACCCCAGGGACCTAGCAGTGGGACCCAAGGAAGGTTTCCACATCTATATATCACTTTGGGCTGGTCGATCCACGGTGCCTGCCATACAATCCCCTTGCTGACTAGATTGTGAAGTCTGTCTTTCCATTCAGTCCTGCTGGCATGTTCCTCCCAACGAGCTACTTCGAACTCTGCTAAAGGTATTCTGATTGTTGAGAAAGCAGCGCGAAAGAATCCCTGGATGCATGGCAAATGGCTCATCATCCACACATAAAGCAATGGCACACAGCAGGTCAAACGAGCATGTCTCCTAATTCGGCATCTGTTAAGAGATCGGAACGTTTCAGCAAGAATACCGTAGACTGGGTTCACCCCTTCCTTTACTTGTGCTACGAAGGCAATGGTGGCATGATCGATGATTCCTAGTTCCTTCGGGAAGATAAGTAGGCCGTAGATGGCTAACGCTAGCAGATGCAGTTGGACTTCTTCCTTTCCTTCCTTCTTCATCAACTCTTTCAGGCTTTCCCAAGTGACCTTTGAGTCTCCCAGGTTCTGGACCTTAAGCTCGGTGGCCCTGAACAAATCCTTGACAACAGAGGTTCGAGTGGGTGCGTACGTTCTGTAAGGCGTTGGCAGTTTGACCAGATGCAATAGTGAAGTGTATTCTTCTATGGTGGGAGCAAGGTCTACCCCATCCAAAGTAAAGCAGCAATACGACGGATTCCAAAATTCCACCAATGCTTCAATCATGTGGGAGTTTACGGAAACATGCAATAGAAAACCGATGTGCCCGTACGTCTGAGAAAAAGTCAATCGTCTCTGAGGCGTCCACCCTTTCCAAATGTCTCTCAGCTCCTTTAAGGAATTGGATCGAGCGTTGATGTCAACCCTGTCTGGTATCTCAGGCACCGATTCCTTACTTGTGCTGTCGCCCCTCTTCTTTTGTTGACTTTCGGAGTACAATTGTACCACTAGTTCGGTTTCATGATGGACTACTGTGCTCCCCATGAGTCGGATTTTAAACAGAACCTTGGCCAAGCAGATGGGAATGCCTAGAATGAAATGCAGGATGCAACATGTTTTAAATCTCAAGTTATAATCATATTAAATCATAGGGAGAAGGATGGAGCCTCTGTCTTAATCCCGGGGTAATTATGTACATAAGGTCCTCCGAGGCTCTACCCTAGGCAAGGGATTATGGAAAATCATGTGTGGTTAAGCTCTAACCCTTATTGAAAAAGGTCCCCAGATTGAAACTTCATCCTCCCTCACAGAGGTCCGGAAAAAGCTTGCACTGAGCGGAGTGGTTCGCGGGTTCCCATAGGCCATGCCACATGGGAACTGGCACTATTACACTCCTTTCTAATCCTAACTGGGAAAGCCCGGGTGTAGAGCTGTGAGAGTGTGTGAGTTTAACCATTTCAACCTACACCCCCTACCCCACATCCATCCATTATTCAGAACATTCATGCATATGTAACCAAATTTGTACAAAAATGAAAGGGAGTAATCAAAAAGGCTTATTTAGATTTGAGATCGGGATAATTCTTAATTAATCACTGGCTTAACTCTCAACGATCCCCAGCGGAGTCGCCAAGCTGTCGCGACGTCCCGGACCCGGCCCAGAGAACCAATCTCTGGTTTAAAAATGGGTTCGGCTTGCGAACTGGGAAAAATGAATGTGTATTTTGAAAATGTGAATTTTCGTGAAAAACGATGTGTGGTGGAGTCGCCACTAACCTTTTGAAGTGTGGTTAGAACACTTGATTACTACCCCGTTAGGGGTAGAATCGGTCTACGTCACCAAAGTTAGGCTCGGGAGTATGGTTACGCAAGGGGAAGGTATTAGCACCCCCTACACGCCCGTTCTTACGAATGGTACCAGATTAATAAAGAGTTTTCCCGAAATAAATGTAATAAGCCTTTAAAGATCACTCCCTTTCAAAAGTCAAAAACAAAATGAAAATACTATATAGGTATTCCCTCAGAACCGGGGCAATCTAGTACTCCGAAGAGTCAATGTTCTCGTTTGCAATCATCGGGAAGGAAAATCGAAAATAGGATACAAAATACGCTCCCGAGGATTTTGAAATCTATAGGTTTTTTTTTTAAGTATCAAAAATACTATTTCGGGAGGTTTTTGAGATTGGTTCGGGATTGGAATGAATTTTTCTTGTGCCTAAAAAGATATTTTTGTGATTTTTCCTAAGTGTGAAAATGATTTTTGATATTTTTCCCGAACTTTCAAAATAACACAAATGAAATCAATTGAAACCAAAATGTGAAAATACTTTTGGAATTTTTGAAAATTTCATGATTTTTGTGAATTTTATGGATACAACAATAATATACAAGCGAAATGGAGAAAACTGGGGTGAACCAGTTTGGGAATGGTGAGCCGGTCAAACGTTGACCAGTGTGGGGGGGGAAAAACCAGTTTAAGGTCTTGGTCGAGACCAATGATTTTCCGGAATTTTCCAATGTCCTTCCGAATACAACAGAATTTTAGACAACAATCACGAAAGTCATGGTTTTAAAGATATGCCTTTAGAATGTATTTTTGAAAATCTTGAATGTAGGGAAACAAATCTAACCTTTGCCAAACATGTTAGAAACTTTCTTGGATTTTCTTCAAAAATTTTCAAAGGTAAATAAGTTTCAAAGCTTTAAAAATTTTTGAATTTTCTCTGAAATTTTACTGAATTTTTGTGTCTTTTATGAAATTTTTTTTGTTTTTTGTTTTTTTATGAGTTAAAAGGAAGCTATTTAAAGTAAAGAAAAGTGAAATAAAGTCAAATAAACCAACAGAGGCCGATTAGGGAAAGGGGGACGGAAATGTAACATAGGAAGAGAAAGTTCATTGGTCTTACCTATCGTCTTTTTCTCCTTCGGTCTTCTTCTCCTGTCTGTGAATCCGCAAGGTTAGTCTACAGCGCCTTCCCGAGGGTTGTTCTTGAGTTCCGACTCGAGGCACTAGGGAGTACCTTCTTCAAATGGAGTGACCCGGTACCGGTAGGAAAAGGGATCAATCGATCGCTTGATCTTCTTTCGTTTTCCTCTGCTCCGGTCTTCTTTTCCTGTTGATGAGTCTACTAGGGCCGCTCTACAACGTCTTCCCGAGAGTTGTTCTTGAGCTCTGATTTGAGGCACTACGGGGTGCCTTCTTCAAATGGGGTGACTCAACACCGATAGGAAACGGGATTAGTCGACCTCTTGATTTTTACTCAAAAAAAAAGACTAACTTCACAAACTCGTGATAGAAAACTTCAATATTTGAAATCTTCTCCTTACCACCACTAAGAGCTCTCCCCTTGTGCTTGAAATGAGAGGGCTATTTATAGGCTTAGCTTGGGGCAAGCATAGGAAAGAAGACATAGGGGAGTCATGATGGGGGGAACCAAGTATGGGAGGAAGAATGATGAAGGGAAATTAGCATGGGAAGAATGATAAAAGGAGAAAACATGACATGCGGTGAGTGATGATGGAGGGAACAAAGTATGGGATGAAGAATAATGAAGGGAATATAGCATGGGAAGATTGATAAAGGGAGGAAACATGACATGTGGTGAGTGATGATGGAGGGAACAAAGTATGGGATAAAGAATAATGAAGAGAATATAGCATGGGAAGATTGATAAAGGGAGGAAACATGACATGTGGTGAGTGATGATGGGGGGGACAAAGTATGGGATGAAGAATTATGAAGGGAATATAGTATGGGAAGATTGGTAAAGGGAAGAAACATGACATGTGGTGAGTGATGATGGGGGAACAAAGTATGGGATGAAGAATTATGAAGGGAATATAGTATGGGAAGATTGGTAAAGGGAAGAAACATGCCATGTGGTGAGTGATGATGGGGGAACAAAGTATGCTTGCATTTGACAAATTAAAATAAATAAATAAATAATAATAATAATAATAATAATAATAATAATAATAATAATAATATGAGGGTTCTAGAAGCTGTGTGGAGCCCATCGGAGATGTGTGGGTCCCACGCGCCATGTGGGGTCCACAAGCCGTTTGAGGGTTACAAAAGCCCGAGCTAGCAAGGCACCGGATATGTGGATCCGGACTAGCATACCAGAGGGGGTAACGTGCACCGGATGTAGGAATCCGAGCTAGCGTACCAGGAGAAGTGGGGCCCACAAACCGTGTGGGGCCCAATTGAGATATGTGGGGCCCACAAGCCATGTGGGACCTAAAAAGATGTGTGGGGTCCACAAGCCATTTAAGGGTTATTGGAACCCGAGCCAGTAGACACAAGCATGCCAAAAGAGGTAACGTGCATCGGATGTAGGAATCCGAGCTAGCGTACCAGAGCAGGTAACGTGCATCGGATGTAGGAATCCGAGCTAGCGTACCAGAGGGGGTAACGTGCACCGGATGTAGGAATCCGAGCTAGCGTACCAAAGAGGGTAACGTGCATCGGATGTAGGAATCCAAGCTAGCGTACCAGGAGAAGTGGGGTCCACAAACCGTGTGGGGCCCAATTTGAGATATGTGGGGCCCACAAGCCATGTGGGACCTAAAAAGATGTGTGGGGTCCACAAGCCATTTAAGGGTTATAGGGACCCGAGCTAGCAGGCACAAGCATGCCAAAAGAGGTAACGTGCATCGGATGTAGGAATCCGAGCTAGCGTACTAGAGCGGGTAACGTGCATCGGATGTAGGAATCCGAGCTAGTGTACCAAAGGGGGTAACGTGCACCGGATGTAGGAATCCGAGCTAGCGTACCAAAGATGGTAACGTGCATCGGATGTAGGAATCCAAGCTAGCGTACCAGGAGAAGTGAGGCCCACAAACTATGTGGGGCCCAATGGAGATATGTGGGGTCCACAAGCGATGTGGGGTCCACAAGCCGTTTAAGGGTTATAGGAACCCGAGCCAGCAGGCACAAGCATGCAAAAAGAGGTAACGTGCATCGGATGTAGGAATCCGAGCTAGCGTACCAAAGAGGGTAACGTGTACCGGATGTAGGAATCCGAGCTAGCGTACCGAGAGAAGTGGGGTCCACAAACCATGTGGGGCATAATTGAGATATGTGGGGCCCACAAGCCATGTGGGACCTAAAAGGATGCGGGGTCCACGAACACCATGGGACCTATAAGAATGTGTGGGGTCCACAAGCAGTGTGGGACCTACTAGGGTGTGTGGGGTCCACAACCAATGTGGGACCTACTAGAATGTGTGGGGTCCACAACCAGTGTGGGACCTACAAGGGTGTGTGGGGTCCACAACCAATGTGGGATCTACTAGAATATGTGGGGTCCACAACCAGTGTGGAAAGGTTTTGACATGAGGTCTCCTCGGAAAGGCCTGGTTAAAATTGGGGTGTCGACAGGGACCGGTCAAGAGGCCACATGTCACGCCTGGATGGAGACACATAGCCGGAGATCGGACGATTTCGATGAGGCTTATAGACCCATACGTCATGGTGACGTGTGTCGACCACGAGTTGGCAACCGGATGGGTGAGAGTTTACGGACATGGATTGATGACATGGCATGATCCTATCCATTCCTAAGAAACACAAATGGAAAGGCTTCAAGGAGACCATGTGATGCATTTGCATCTATGGGAGATAGGCAATCCATGTGTCTACCAGCGAGTGGATGGGTGTATGCGGCCGAGGATTACTAATGTGTGAGAGTTATGATGTGATCCCAAGAGGATGGTGAATTAGGATTTAAAAAATATTTTTCCAATTTATACTTCACCAATTTACTACATTAAATATCATTTAAAAATTAAAGCATGTATGAAAAAATCAAAATGACAATAAATAAACATTCATGCATATGCAGAAATTAAAGTGCAGAATTTAAATGAGAGAGAGAGAGAGAGAGAGAGAGAGAGAGAGAGAGAGAGAGAGAGAGATACACACACAAGATTTTTTATCGAGATTCTGCCAATCTTGTCTACGTCCCTGCCTTAAGCCAAAACAACTTAGAGGATTCCATTACATTTGCTCACTTACTGTTTCAAGTACTTCTTTTCTTTTCAATGAATTTGTTGGCTTTTGCTTCTCTTATTATAATTCCTCAAATATTTTATAATCAACTTTCTTTCGCTCACTCAATAGCCCAATGAATGATGTTATCAAATCATAACTATTTGTCGATGCCAATGATAATATATGAGTTACGTTATATCTATGTAATTATATGAATCATAGATGACTCATGCTAAAGTCAAACCAAATCTAAGTCATTGCCATGTTTTCAACAATGAGGATTTGAATAATAGTGCTGATGTGAGGCTCCATCGTAATTATGCCATTGAAACATGAGAATATTATTATCTTGAGGCAAAATTGTCACCACAAGTGCAAATTATGTTCATGCTTTCCTATTGGGTCTTGCAAGTATCAAATAAGAAAAAAAAAAATTCATAATTTTTTATTTCATTTACTATGACAAAAAAAAAAAAAACGTGGAAGAGTGCTTCTAGATTGGATAGTTGGATATATTATTTATATTATTGTTGTATTTTATTTTGAATACTTTAAAATATCATTAAATAGATGTGAGGTATCTAGCTACATCATTATTTCTTTCATATATTTACTATAAATGTATGATTTTTTTAAATACTTTTACCGTTACGCTCCTTCTAGATTGATCATTAGTGCTTGTTTAGGAGTATATATGAAGGGTTTTGATGCTTGTTTTATTAAATATATATGTCTAATGAGTCAACTCTTTTCTCAAATATTATAATTTTTAGCATTGTATCGTAGCTTAGGTTCGGTTAATTTTCATATATAATTGGGGGTAATATACCAGCCAATGGTCCACAATATTTATTTTTTATTGGAGATACTAATCACCCAAAAAAAATTTAGAATGATAGAGTTGTCAGTAACCTTTTGGAGTTTGGTTAGAACACGTGATTACTACCCAATTAAGGGTAGAATCGGTCTGCGTATACTAAAGTATTGATTGGCAGTTCGGTTATGTAAGGAGAAGGTATTAGCACGCTTTACATGCTCGTTCTACGAACGGTACCTAATTAATAGAAGATTATCCCAAATTTAATTCAATAGCCTCTTGTTTACTCCCATTTGAAAAATTACAAAATGCACATGCAAATAAATAGATCACACAAATATTGACATAGTAGACAGTATATATTTATACACTTTCAGAATTTTTGAAATTTATAGGATTTTTCTAAGTATGAAATAATATTTTTAGAAATTTTGGGAGGTTTTTGAACTCATTTAGTATGAAAAATTTGTAAAAACAAACTTTTGGTCTCAAAAAATAATTTAAGGAAAATAAAGAAAACTAAGTCAAAATATTTTTTTATAATTTTCTTCTGATTTCTCTGAATTTTTTTGCAATTTTTATGAGTTTCTTGTGAATTTATGAACATTAAATAATATAATACAAATACAAATTATGAAAATAAAAGGGAATCGGTTCGAAACTGGTTCGAGTGATCAACCGGTTCAAGGGGAGAACTGGTTAGAGGGTCAACGGTGCATGGGGAGCGGTCAAGAGGCCACATGTCATGGCTAGATGGAGACACGTAGTGGTGATGGGATGGTTTTGATGAGACTTACAGACCCGGACGTCATGGTGACGTGTGTTGACCACGAGTTGGTAGCTGGATGGGTGAGAGTTTATGGACAGGGATTGATGACATGGCATGATCCTATCCGTTCCTAAGAAACACAGATCGAAAGGCTTCAAGGAGACCACATGATGCATTTGCATCTGTGGGAGATAGGCAATCCATGTGTCTACCAACGGGTGGATGGGCGTATGCGGCCGGGGATTACTAACGTGTGAGAGTTATAGTGTGATCCCAAGAGGATGGTGAATTAGGATTTAAAAAATATTTTTCCAATTTATACTTCACCAATTTACCACATTAAATCTCATTTAAAAATTAAAGCGTGTATGAAAAAATGAGAATGACAATAAATAAACATCCATGCATATGCAAAAATTAAAGTGTGGAATTTAAATGAGAGAGAGAGAGAGAGAGAGATACACACAAGATTTTTTATCGAGTTTCGGCCAATCTTGCCTACGTCCTTGCCTCAAGCCAAACAAACTTAAAGGATTCCACTACCTTTGCTCACTTACTGGGTGGAACAACACCATTACAACCTCTCCTTACAAGGCGAGGAAAACCTTGGCTCAAATTTCAAGGCTCAGCCACAACCAATAACTACATCTTACAAGACCGTGCTCCTAGTTCTCCTAATCGGGTATGAACCAATCCAGTACACATTATAGGCCAGTGTAATTTTCTTCTGACCACACGTCGGGAATATAACAATAATAATAAAAGTTTGCGTATGAATAAGTGCTTCTCAAACTAAGCAAAGGTGTACACAATGAAGAACTAAAATGCACTCTCATATGATATTAAAATGAAGTTCAGTAGAGTATGACATTCCTCTCAAAATATTTTTCAAGTAAACCAATGAGAGTATGGAAAATGATTTTCTTTATGAAAGTAACCTTTTAAAATTTAATTTTAATTAAGGTTTTCGAGCAAAATATATGAAAGTGAATATTAGATCAAGCCATTATCAAGAAGCTTCTCAACCACAATATATATATCAATGAATATATATGCTCAAAGCATTCTTGAACTAACCCATTGATTTTCTCCAATAAAAATATTTCCAAATAAATAAATAGACGAAGTTACGGTTTTCATTTAAAATGATTGACCTTTATAAAAACAAACTCAATAAGGCTTTCTAGCAATATATGTATGAGCTTAAATATATACTTAAGCCTTCAAGACAATTTCAAAATAAATTTCTCCAAAATATTTTCAAATAAAAAGTATGGGAGAAATTTGATTTTTGAAGAACATGATAATAAAAAGGCTATCAAGTTTTATATATACATATAAACTTGAATATAAGCTCAAGCCTTTCTAAATAAAACCTCCTAAATATTTTTCTCCAAAAAGATTTTTAAGAAGAGTAGGAGAAATTTGATCTTTGAATAACAACAAGAATAAAACGTTGAGGCCTTCAAGCAATATATAAAGACTTGAATATATGCTCAAGCCTTTTCAAAATTATCTCAAGAAAAAGAAGCCTTTGAAGTAGAAATATATGAGTGCATATATGCTCCAAGCTTCCTTCAATAACCTTCTCCCAAAAAGAATTTTCAAAGTGAAAGAGTAGGAGAAGTATGAAATTTAATGCACAAAGGGGGTATGAAAAATAAGGGAAAAACAAAGAATGTGTAGATATGCTCTCAACAGTTTCTCCTCAAATTTTCAAGTTTCTTTGGCTTTTTTTAATAGGCAAAAACCAAAACTAGCCGTTTTATGGCCGTTGGGCTATTAAAATATGATTTAATTTGAAAACTAACCATTTTTCGACAGTTGGGGAACTTTCTGTGCGGACACCCTTCAAGTTTTTAGCCATAACGTTTTCTATACAACTCTAAATTGAACATTCTTAGTATCACCAGAAATTTAAGAGAAAATCTCACAACTTTTATGTTGATTACGTTTTAAGATAAGAAATTATAAATTAAGAAAAATGCCCATCATTGAGACATAGGAAACATGAAGGGAATTTTTCTACTATAGACATCTTTCAGTATTTTGGTCATACCTTTTATATACGACTCTAAATTGGACGTTTTTGGTATCAACAAAAAGCTAAGATTAAATGCCACAACTTCCATATTGAACACTTTTTAAGATAAGATGTTATGGATTGATAAAAACGCTTATTTTTTTTGTTCGGTCAGCTGGCCGGTCGACCAAACCCTTTGTAAAAAATAGTTTTTGCCTTCTTTTAACTACAAAACCATTTTAAAACCTTTGTATAAGTTAGACATTTTATGAAAAAGGTTTTTCATGTTACTTGGAGGTTCTATGGTCAATCTAAGGTCTTGATTGAGTTTAAATTTAGATCATATGATATGCATGCACACATTAAACCTAAATAATTATTACAACTTAAAAAATAATAAATAAAGTATTCAAATCTTCTGCTCCTCTTATTGTCCATGGAATAAACCTTAGAATATAATCGTTGGTATGCATTCAAGGCTTTCACATTGCATCTCTCATACGTACCTTCTGCATTATAAATCTGTTCAAAGACTAAATGCACACATGAGATGTAGTTTTTCATAATCAAAACAAGTATCAGGCTCAAAAAGTCAACAATCTCCCCCCTTTTTGATGAGGATAAGTAGAGGAGTAAAATTGGGTTAGCCTGAAAAGGCTCTCCCACACATTATGCATAATTCAAAAAGATATTCAATATAATTCAATTCAAACTTGAAGACTTCATTATTTTCCAAGTTATGCATTTAAGCTCAGTGGTTTAATGTGCAGTTTATATAGCTTTCTTAAAAGAAAATTCTCAATCAAGCACAAAGTTCATTTTCCGCTTTTGAAACATAAAGACATGAGAATGAAATATAATTTTACTCTTTAACCTTCTCCAACTTTTGTCATCAGCAAAAGGGCCAATATATATATATATATATATATATATATATATATATCTTTTGAAAAGAAGACCATTTAAAACTGTAAAGCCCTTAAAATGTAAAATTTCATGACATAAACAAATTTTAATAAAACATGTCATGAATGCATTTAAGCTCACAAGCAAGAGATAAAATTTAGAAATTATAAGATCATTCTTTCCATAAAAATTTAAAAACAAATTCCCCCTTGGATATTACTAATAAGTTCTAGGGACAATGCTTGCTGAAAAAGAAACTTTAACATAAGGACTCAAGCAAGCAAAGAATTTTCTGGTATAAGTTTAAGAACAATCCCTAATATAACCAGAAAAGCCAACCATATAGGTCCAAATAAAATTTGAAATTTTAGTGGTAAGCAACAAGATTGTGGTAAGCAACAAGTTGTCACTTAAGTTTTTTAATGAAATCATCATGCTTTAAAGTACACAAGCCACAGAGAATTTCAAAATAGATCTAAGCCAAAAATATTGGTGAGCATAACAAGATAAAAAGTTATTTTCATAGGCTCCCCCTTTCGATTTGAATCCTAACTTAGATGCTTTTATCTACTTATACTGATACCAATGGTGAACAAATCATTATGACAGTATAAGCAACATTTTTAAAAAAAAATTTACTGGATAAAGATGTCATTTCATCCAACCAGTAAAATCATTCTATAGAAATTACATGCATCAGAAAATTGAAATTTAGTCCTACAATGGTGTTCATATATTCAAGGACAATCCATATCATAGTATAATTCTATAATGAATAGGATATGATGTTCATGGATCCATAAAAGATTAGGACAAAAACAAAAACAATGATGCATATGCGATATTAAAGCTCTATTTTATTTTCTAATGATGGGGCACAACTCCCCTATATACTCTCAAGCATACATAAGCGCATTTATAGCTAAGGATGAATTTCATTTAAAAACATTCATCATATGTTCATCCTTTATAATAAAACTTAGCATGCGAGAGATTATAGGCATTTAGTACACAAGGTATTCCAGAATACCATTAGGACTCAGAGATAAAAACAATGGAAGAACAATGCATATGAATCCATAGGGCAGGTGATTTTAAATCCTTTTTCATAAGGATAGGGCTTAAGATCCCTTGTATATTTGCATGCATACATGAATGCAATTAGTTCAAGGATGATATTCATTTACACCCACTCATCATTTATTCAACCTTTCAAAGGATTTAAGCAAGCAGCATATATTAATTGTTTAGAATATACGTATAACATATTACATTTTAATTAGCACATGATAGCCAATCGAGGTTATTTTAAAAAATAAGGCAGTAGCAATTCAGTTGGGGTTCAAAAGAAGATAACACAACTCAAAAGAGTGTGTGTGAAATGAACACTACCTTATGTCATGCAATATTTACTAGTTACATGGACATGAATGTTATAACATGATGATCAACCGTTTAGGTCTAAAGTGAAATTCATAATCCAAGGATTAGGACCAAATGGTGCCTATGAACTAGACTTTCCTAGGTACATAGAATGTGTAAAGTTTTGAGCATTATAGGGAAATTCAAGGAATATAAAAATTGTACAGGTTGTTGGCCTTACAAGGGTTAAAATCTTGTTTTGATGATAACAAATAAGATGAACTTAACATATTTGTTAAAGTGATGATGCTTCAGAATTGTTGATAGCGCAAAGTTCAAAAACTTCAATAGTTATATAGGATCAAGACCATTAAATCTATATTCATACTTAAAGAGGAAGCTCAAAGCTCAAAGCAATACCAAAATGAACAAAAGAATGAGGAATCTAAAGCTGACTCAAGCTAAAGTCCAAGGAAACTCAAAGTGACCATACCATGGAAGATTTCAAGCTTAGAGTATAGGGCTTTAGGATATACAATGTAAGTACTTCATATTAATTAATACCATGAGAAAATATTTTGAAGCTCATTAGGGGTATTATAGACTTAGATACCTAATTTTCAAAACCCCATAAAATGTTTTAAATAAGTAATTAAAGCAAGAGAGCAAGGAGTGTTTGAAAAGTAAACTGAAAACCTTTTTGTTTTTTTCTGTCTAGATGACTGAAGGTTCACTTTAGACGTCTGAAGAATTTCCTCAGACGGCTGAAGATTTTCCTGAACAGATTCTGAAGAGGCAGTATACCTTCATACGTCTGAACTGGATCCTTAGATGACTGAAGTGTCACCTCAGACATCTGAAAAGGATTTCAGACGACAAACCCTGTATCAATTCAAATTCTTCAGTGTTTTTAAACTATTCAAACGACTAAACTTGAAGGCCCAGACGGTTAAACATTGTTAACGGCCAGATTTTTTAAATATTCTAATTTCAAATTTAAACTTTTTGCACCCCAATCTTTCTAAAACATTGGGTAACACTCCAAGTAAACTTAGGCAGCACGAATGAGAGTATTTCTAAGCCTATAAATACATGGTTTATGAAAATCACACTTACCAAGAATTGAATAATCTCTCAAAGCTCTCTCTCTCTCTCTCTCTAAAAATTCTCTTGCTAATGCTTTGTGCTCTGAATTGCTGTAAATTAACTGAGTGATTTTTGAGTTTATCACAACTTCTCTAAGGCAAACAAACCAAGTTTTTGATTCTATTCAAGAGAAGGATGTCGATGATAAATTTCTTGAGTTTCAATCTAAATTCTTTTGATATTTTACATTGAAGTATATAGTGCTGAACTTGTACTAACCTCCCCTTGTTTGAGAGTGTTTCTTGTACACATTTATTTGTTGATTCTCTTGTAGATTGTGACAAGTTCAAGGTATTTGGATCATTGGACCAAGTGAGGGGATATCACTTAGAGTGGTGACTACTTTAGCCTACTAAAGGAGTGACCAATTGTGGGGTATCACTTGGAGAGGCAGTGCTCTAGCCTATTGAAGGAGTGTGTAATAGTGTTGTTCTGCCCAGAAAGGAACTGGTTTAGTGGAATCCTTTGGTGGCTTTCCAAAGGCAAGGACGTAGGTTGGGGATAAGCCGAACCTCGTAAAAATCGTGGTTTCACTCTCTTTCCTTACACTCTTTAATTTTTAGCAAACATATAAACTGCATGGATGTTTTAATTTTCATAATCATAAATACTACGAAGTTTGGAAATTAAATAAACTAAATTTTAAATTATTTTTGGGCTTACGGAAACCGAAAGGGAGTATGTTGGTTGATCAATACTTTATGGAAATTGTAAGGAAGTAAGTTGATTGGTCAACACCCAAAGACTCTTTAATTGAAAGTTTATTTAAAGTCTAAGCTTTTGGAAAGAGTGTTGGAATTTATGTTAAGCATCATATTAAGAAAATAAATCCATTACTACAGGGATTGAATCAAAATCATATATATAGAGTTGCAAACAAACAAAAGCTAAATTCTTGTAAAAAGCTGAATCTTATATCTTGGTTTGGATATTGTGGTTGATTGGTTGATTAAGTTTTATTTGATTATGTGGTTGTGGATTGAATAAGAATTAAGCATTTGTTGTGTGATTGCTAAATCAACAAGAAGTTAAAGAATTCATAAAAAGAATTTAAAAGAAATTTTAAACCTAATTCACCCCCCTCTTGGGAGTACACCTTTGTTTTCAATTGGTATCAAAGTGGAGTTATAGCAAATCTTAATTAGTAGCTGTACAAAGATCTTAATGGCTCACATAGGCGCAGCTCCCTTTGGAGAGGGTCAATCATCAACTAGGCCTCCTATCTTGTGTGGTTTAAACTACACATTTTGGAAACAACGCATGAGAATCTATCTTCAAACGATGGATTGGAAAGCATGGAGGGTTATCACACATGGTGACCTTATCCCCACTAAACTTGTAGATGGTAAAGAAGTACCCGAAGAAGAAAAAGAATCGACCGACCAAGACCTTAAGATGTTACAAATAAATTCTAGTGCTGTGAATGCTTTATATTGTGCTCCAGAAATAAATGAATTTAATAAGGGCATGGCTTGCAAATCAGCTAAGGAAATATGGGATAAATTAGAAGTAACCTATGAAGGTACTATGGATGTAAAGGACAATCGAATCGATATGCTCACTACTGAGTATGAAGCTTTTAGGATGAACCCGGTTGAAACCATCACTAGTATGCACACTAGGTTCACCCACATAATAAACTCCCTCAATGCACTTGGAAAAACTTACACCACTTATGAAATGATTTGAAATATTCTTAAAGGGCTGCCACCTATATAAAAACCAAAAGCCACAGCCATAAAGGATGAAATTTGAAAAACACCTCCTTAGATGAACTTATAGGTTCTTTCCTCACATATGAAATGACAATGAATGAAAGAAGTGGAAAATTTAAAGCCCAAGAATCTGTTGCTTTTAAAACATCAAAAGAAAAGTCTAGTCATAGTGGAGAAGAGATGGATGAAAATGAATTAGCCTATATATCCAAGAAGCTAGCAAGAATTCTGAGAAGAAAGAACAAATTCAAAAGAAGAATCCAAAACACGGAATCAGATGAAAAAGAAACCAATACAAAGAAATCAAAGAATAAAATCCCCGCATGTTATAATTGCAAGAAGGATGGACACATAAAACCAGAATGTCCACTACTTAAGAGATTCTAAGAAGAGAAAGAAAAAGGCAATGAAAGTCAGTACTTGGGACAATATGGGTACAAGTAGTTCCGATAATGAATCAAGTGACCAAGAGATTGCTTGCTATATGGCTTGGGACGATTAAGAAAGCTCCTCATCCAAATCCTTAAATAGTTATTGTGATGATTCAGCAGAAGAATCCATTATGAGAGCATGCCATCTTATGATGAGTTACAAAATGATTTATTCAAAGTGCATAAGATGCTAGTCAAAGTAACTAAACAATATACTTCATTGAAAAATAAGAATGAAGGAGTTATGAAAGAGTTAGAATCCCTTAAAGTTGATGCAAGTGAAGAAAGACTCAAAAATCAAGAAAATAGAAAATAAGAATGAAGTTGCGATAAAAGAGTTAGAAGCTAAAAATCTTGTTGAAAAGGAAAAAGATTTGAAAATCAAAAAATTAGAAAGCAAGAATGAAAAATTGATGAAAGAATTAGAAAACTTAAGATCCCAATACTCTATGGAAAATGAGAATGACTTATATATTTCTGAATTAGAGAATAAAATTACTAAAATGTCTCAAAACCAAGAAAATGGTAAAAATGTAGAAAATTCTGAAATAAATGATCTTAAGAAGAAAAATGAGGATCAAGCCAAAATCATTTACAATTTTACTAGAGGAAAAGAAAATTTTGATAAAATGATTGGCTCACAAAGAATGTCTTTGAATAAAGAAGACATAGGATTCAATGGAATTGAAAATAAAAGGAAGAAGAATCTTTATATGAGATATTTTACAAAAGCATCCAAAGACTATGCTAGTACCTCCACTAATGCCTATACTCACACCACATGCTACCTATGTAAAAAGAAAGGGCATGTAAAGTTTGAATGCCCATTAAAAAGAAAGGGTGTGAAAACTAAATAAGTTTGGAAAGTAAAAGAAACTTCCCTTGTTAAACCATTCGGACCCAAGAAAGTATGGGTACCAAGATGAAAGACTAGTTCAATAAACCAATAGCACCAAAGATTTTTGGATTAGTTAATTATGAAAACTACTAAACTAGTTGAAATGGAAAATCTCAAAAAAGAGTTTAAGAGCTAATTGAATTAAAACAAATCAAAATGACATTATTGGCCAAAATCATAGGATGATTTGTACAAGGCTTGACTTAAGAAAATATTAAGATTTGGTAATTCATGTGAAATCAAAAGGAAATCTGAAGCAAAATTAAGATGAATAAGAAAATACTTAAGAAACATGAGAAACAATTTGAACAAAATTTGTAGCACAATAATATGCTCCATGCTTATATATGCTACTATGCTACCTACTAAATGCTGATATTATCATATGTTAAATGCTCAAAATTTTGATATGCATATGTAGTGAGATACTAATGACATGATAATATGATTTAAATGTTGAGTTATGCTATACTGACATATATGATATCATTGATGATTTATGGCTCACTATACATTGAAAATTTGAGTATAAAATTATTAAGCATGAAGCATGAATCTTGGCATGATATAATATTAGTATCTATGAAATACATTTGTATCCATGAGCATATGATGATATTGAGATGATATATGAGTATGAGATTAATATATTAGTTTACATGTTAGTGATGGATCACATTATATATCTTTTGCATAATTGACTAATGGATAAACTTAAGCATGTTATGACATAGATAATATTGATATGATTATTCTTAACATTGGTATCCATGAGCACTTGCATGAAATAAATTAATATTTGAAGAATGGAATGATAATTTTTAAAAAGCCAATTGGTATCTTCAAAAATACATAGTGTTCAATTGGTAATCTTGACATTTTCTTGAATACATACAATTCACAATTGAAGATAAGATACATTTAATTCAAGGGGAATTAGATTTGATAAATAATCATGATCTATGTTTACTAGAAATCATTGAAAATTATAATATTCAATCCTTTGTATCTTCTCATGCTACTTTGGAACTTGTTGTCTATCATTTCATGCATAAAGAATGCAAACTTTTGATTATGATTACTCTTTGCCTTAGTAGTTATACATTTCTCTAAATATCTTCTTTTTTTTTTTACTGATGTCGAAAGGGGGAGAGATTTTAGGCAAAAAATTGAGCATGATTTACCTAAGCATGATATCTTAAATAATTTATATGAGTAGGATATTGAAATTGGAATTAATATCGATCTTGATATTACAAATATTGTTAAGATGATGCTTACTGTAGGGGGAGTCTTTTTAAGGCTTACTCAATTTTTTGCTCTTTATTTGTCATCATCAAAAAGGGGGGAGGTTGTTGGCCTTACAAGGGTTAAAATATTGTTTTGATGATAACAAATAAGATGAACATAACATATTTGTTAAAGTGATGATGCTTCAGAATTGCTTATAGCGCAAAGTTCAAAATCTTTAATAGTTATAAAGGATCAAGACCATTAAATCTATGTTCATACTTAAAGAGGAAGCTTAAAGCTCAAAGCAACACCAAAATGATCAAAGGATGAGGAATATAAAGCTGACTCAAGCTAAAGTCCAAGGAAACTCAAAGTGACCATACCATGTAAGACTTCAAGCTTAGAGTGTAGGGCTTTAGGATATGCAATGTAAGTACTTCATATTAAAATACCACGAGAAAATATTTTGAAGCTCATTAGGGGTATTATGGACTTAGAGACCTAATTTTAAAAACCCCAGAAAATGTTTTAAATAAGTAATTAAAGCAAGAGAGCAAGGAATGTTTGAAAAATAAACTGAAAAACCTATTTTTTTTCTATCCAGACGACTGAAGGTTCACTTCAAATGTTTGAAGAATTTCCTTAGATGGCTGCAGATTTTATTTGGACAGTTGAAGAATTTCCTAAAGAGATTCTGAAGAGGTAGTATACCTTCAGACGTCAGAACTGGATCCTCAGATGACTAAAGTGTCACCTCAGACGTATGAATAGGATTTCAAACGGCTGACCCTGTATCAACTCAAATTCTTTAGTGTTTTTGAACTGTTCAGACTACTGAACCCGAAGGCCCAGATGACTGAACATTGTTCACAGTCAGATTTTTTAAATATTCTGATTTCAAATTTAAACTTATTGCACCCCAATCTTTCTAAAACCTTAAGGAACACTCCAAGTAAAATTAGGTAGCATGAATGAGAGTATTTCTAATCCTATAAATACATGGTTTACGAAAATCAAACTTACCAAGAATTGAATAATCTTTCAAAGCTCTCTCTCTTTCTAAAAGCTCTCTTGGTACTGCTTTGAGTTCTAAATTGCTATGAATTAACTGAGTGATTTCTGAGTTTATCACAACTTCTCTAAGGCAAACAAACTAAGTTTTTCATCCTATTCAAGAGAAGGAAACCAGTGATAAATTTCTTGAGCTTCAATCTAAATTCTTTTGATATTTTACATTGAAGCATATAGTGCTAAACTTGTACTAACCTGCTCTTGTTTGAGAGTGTTTCTTGTACACATCTATTTGTTGATTCTTTTGTAGATTGTGACGAATCCAAGGTATTTGGATCATTGGACCGAGTGAGGGGATATCACTTGGAGAGGTGACTACTCTAGCCTACTGAAGGAGTGACCGATTGTGGGATATCACTTAGAGAGGCGGTGTTCTTTCCTTAGTCTCTGTAATTTTCAGCAAAGATATAAACTGCGTGGATGTTTTAATTTTCATAATCATAAATACTAAGAAGTTTGGAAATTAAATAAACTGAAGTTTAAATTATTTTTTGGCTTGTGGAAACCGAAAGCGAGTACGTTGGTTGATCAATACTTTTCAGAAACGGTAAGGAAGTATGTCGATTGGTCAACACCCAAAGACTCTTTAATTGAAAGTTTATTTAAAGTCTAAGATTTTGGAAAGAGTGTTGGATTTTATATTAAGCACAATATTGAAAAAATAAATCCATTACTACAGGGATTGAATCAAAATCATATATACAGGGTTGCAAACAAGAAAAAGCTGAATTCTTGTAAAAAGTTGAATCTTATATCTTGGTTTGGATATTGTGGTTGATTGGTTTGATTGGTTGATTAAGTTTTATTTTATTGTGTGGTTGTGGATTGAATAAGAATTAAGCATTTGTTGTGTGATTACTAAATCAACAAGAAACTAAAGAATTCATAAAAAGAAGTTAAAATAAAATTTAAACCCCATTCACCCCCCTCTTGGCACTACACCTTTGTTTTCACATGTTTTTCAAATATGCATATACCATTTTAAAATTCAACATGTACCAACTCATTAAATTATTTTGCATGCCTAATGATATTTATAAAAACTAACTAGCATGCAATAAGCTTCAAAGCATTTTTGTTTAGTATGTAACGGCCATAGATATTCAATAATCACCATGTACATGCACCAGTCTAAGTGACCATTTTAATATTAAAGAACTATTGTTCATTAAGGTCACTATTTTGATCCTACATAAGACTTGTAAAAGATATTTAAAATTCAAAATAAGTCATATGGAATTTTAATTCTAGTCAACTAGCTAGCATATATTCACAAATCTGCATCAGCCATGCAAATGGCATTTTCCAGTTCAAGCATGCAGGTCAAATAACATATCATTCTAAAAGATATCCATTCATAAGATAAAATGAAATCGAACGTTGATGTGCTTCGTTCGTGCATGGTAGAATTGGTTCTTTGCCAAGTGAATAACACTCTGGCTATCACAGAATACAACCATGTGCTTCTGAACAACTCCCAAATTTTCAAGTAAACCCTGCAACCAAATAGCTTCCTTAACAGTCTCTGAAGCTGCCATGTACTCTGCTTCTGTAGTAGACAAAGCAATGGTAGACTATAAGGTAGACCTCCAACTCACTGGACCATTAGCAAATGTAAAAATATATCCAGTAGTTGATCGACGTTTATCCAAATCACCTGCAAAATCCGAATCCACATATCCAACAACACGTTGATTAATAGTATAATTTTTCTCAAATACTATACCAACATCAATCGTATTCATAATATATCTCAAAATCCATTTCACAGCTTGCTAATGTCCTTTACCTAGATCATGTATATACCTGCTCACCATACTAACATCTTGTGAAATATCAGATCTAGTACAAACCATTGCATACATCAGACTACCAACAGCACTTGCATGAGGAACCTGTGACATATACTTACATTCCTTATCTAATTTAGGAGGTAAAGCCACACTAAGTTTGAAATGAGGAGCAAGAAGAGTGCTTACTGATTTTGATTGCTCAAACATGCCAAAACTCTGTACTACCTTCTTCAAATACTGTTTCTGAGACAAACTAACTCTTCCTCTCATTCTGTCGCTGCGAATCTCCATGCCATGTATCTTCTTTGCTTCACCAAGATCTTTCATCTCAAACTCTTGATTTAACTGACTTTTCAACTTGTTGATTTCTTCCCTATTCTTTGAAGCTATCAACATACAAGAGTAAATATATAAAAAATTCATTTTGTAGTCTGCGAAAATAAACACAATGATCATGTTTATTTCTGATGTACTTCTGACCCATCATAAACTGATGAAATTGTTTGTACCATTGTCTTGGAGATTGTTTTAAACCATATAATGATTTACCCAGTTTACATACCCAATTTTCTTTTCCAGCAACCTGAAATCCATCTGGCTGAGTCATATAGATTTCCTCTTCCAAATCACCATGTAAAAATGCAATTTTTACATCAAGTTGAACTAGTTCAAGATCAAATTGTGCTACCAAAGCCAACAAAATTCGAATGGAAGAATGTTTAACAACTGAAGAAAATACCTCATTATAATCAATGCCTTCCTTTTGTGTGTAGCCCTTAGCTACCAATCTAGTTTTGAATCGAACATTATTTGCATCTGGAAATCCTTCTTTCTTTACATAAACTCATTTACAACCAATTACTTTCTTACCCTTGGGCAGCTGGGCTAGCTCCCAAGTCTGATTCTGATGAAGAGACTGCATTTCTTCATCCATTGCTTTTTTCCACTTTTCTGATTCAGAGTTCCTCATTGCTTCTTTGAAAGTGTAAGGAACATTAACATCTACAACTGGAAGTGCATAGACCACCATATCAGTATACCGAGTAGGTTTTTGAATTTCTCATCTTGGCCTTTGAGAAACAATTGATTCTAGTTGCTGTGAAGATTCTTGAATTAAAATCTCCTCTTTTTGTTCACTATTCCCCACCGTAACTGGAGAGTTACCTTGTGTAGTCTCATTTCTCACTGGGTTTCCCAAAATTGTCTCAACCTCCACCTATTGTTGAGTACCACTAGTCTTCTCTTCAACTCGTGACTCTTTGCGTATTGTTTTCTTCATCATCGCAAGTTCATCAAAAGTTACATCTCTACTTAAAATCATTTTTTTCGTCTCTAGGCAACAAAGACGGTATCCTTTGACTTCTGCACTTATCCCTAAGAATATTGCTTTCTTGGCTCTTGGATCCAACTTAGATTCTTTAACATGATAATAAGTCATAGTACCAAATACATGTAAAGAATCATAATCACTAGCAGGCTTTCCAGACCATACCTCATAGGGTGTTTGTCCCTCTATTGCAGATGATGGTAGATGATTGATGAGATGACATGCATATTTAACAGCCTCAGCCCAAAACCTTTTGTCTAACCCAGCATTAGACAACATACATTGAACTTTCTTCAGCAAAGTCCGATTCATGCGCTCTGCCACCCCATTCTGCTGTGGTGTATTTCAAACTGTGAAGTGTCGGGCAATTCCTTCATCCTGACATACCTTCATAAACAGGTCACTCGTGTATTCACCACCATTATCTTATCTGAGCCGTTTAATCTTTTTACCAGTTTGAGTTTCAACTAATTTTTTCCAGTTAAGGAAAATATCACACACTTCATTTTTATGCTTCATAGAATACACCCAAACTCTTTTAGAAAAATCATCAAAAAAAGTGACAAAATAATGCATACCACCCAACGAAGCCGTTTTTGTGGGCCCCCATACATCTGTATGGATGTAGTCTAAAATACCTTCAGTCTGGTGGATTGCTGTGCCAAATTTCACTCTAATTTGTTTTCCCATAATGCAATGCTTACAAAATTCAAGTTTGCACACCTTTGCACCCTTTAACAAACCTCGCTTAGCTAATTGTTGCAAAGATTTTTCTCCTGCATATGCTTATCGCATATGCCATAACTTGGTTGTATCTGAACCTGCATCTTTCTCAGAAACAATAGCTGCTGAGCCAATAACTGTACTACCTTGTAAATAATACAAGTTATTTTTCCTTATTCCGTTCATCACCACTAGCGCACCTGATTTAATCTTTAAGGTTCCATCTTTCAAAGTGATATTGAACCCTTTAGATTCTAAGGCACCTAATGAAATCAGATTCTTCTTTAGGCTTGGAACATACCTAACATCAATCAAGGTCTTAATAGTTCCATCTTGACATTTCAACTGTATTGATCTTATTCCAGTTGTTCTACAAGTATTATCATTTCCCATAAAAACAACCCCATCATCTAATTCTTCAAAATTAGAAAACCATTCCCTAGTGGGACACATGTGATAGGAACAACCAGAATCCAAAATCCACTCACCAAAATAATGTGATGAAGATGTTCCAACAAGAGAAAAATCTGACTCACTTCCATCATCATTGGCTATATTGGCATTAGAATGTGCTTTTCCTTTATTCTTCTGCTGTAATTTAGGGCAATCTTTCTTCCAATGCCCTCTCTCATGACAAAAGGCGCATTCATCTTTAGCAGGTCTCCCATGAGATTTACTCCTCCCATGAGATTTACTCTTCCTTCCAGGCATACGACTCTGAGAACGTCCCCTTATTGTTAGTGCTTCTGCTATTTCCTTATGGACCCTCTAATCCTTCTTTCTGCATTCAGTACTAATCAATGCAGTACAAACAACATCATAAGTAACTTCATCTTTCCCATTCAATAAAGTGGTGGTCAAATGTTCATACTCATCAGGGAGAGAATTCAGTAACAATATGGCTTTATCCTCATCTTTCATCTTTTCATCCAAATTTAACAAATCGGCCAAAATTTTATTGAAAGCATTTATGTGGTCATTAATCAAAATACTTGGTTGATACTGGAAGCGAAACAATTTCTTTTTCAAATAGAGCCGATTTTCCAAACTCTTGGTCATAAATGTATCTTCCAATGTCTTCCACAATTTCTTTGCAGATGTCTCCCTCATAACACAATATTTTTGATTTTTGGCGAGACACAGACGAATCATACCACATGCCTGACGATTGATCTTTTCCCAATCTCTATCACCTATATCTACCGGTTTATCATCCAAAGCAATATCTAGTTCTTGTTGATACAAGATGTCCATCACCTCACATTGCCACATACCAAAATTATTGGTACCATCAAATTTCTCCACCTCAAACCCAGCACTAGCTATCATCTTCGATGATGATGTCGAAGCTGAAGGGGTTGGAGTTCGTGTGGACAAAGTTTCTTCTACTGCTGCACTAGTTTCTGCCATCTTCTATATATTCAATAGCAACCAACAAAGCAAAAGGCCAAGGATGAATAGTACGTACCAACTGTGTCTACTCTGTTTTATCCTATGAAATTCCACTTTGACCAGGCTGACCTCCAGGGAGCGACTAAGCCGCAATGGTCTCTGAGCACTCGCTTAGACAAGGTCTTTCTTAGGCATCAAACGTAGAATCAAGGATCCTAATAGAGGAACACCTCCATATCAATACTATTCAACCTAGCTCTGATACCAATTTTTGTGCCGGGCACCCCGCTTGTGCCAAACACCAATACTACAACTATTGCTATTGAATATATAAGAAAATTAAAGCAATGCAAAAACTAATAATAAAACAATAAAAAGAACAAGGCAAGAAATTTACGAGGTTCGGTATAGAATTACCTACGTCCTCAAGCGCCGATGATCAATCCACTACTTCTTGACAAAGTACAACTTTGAGGTGTGTTTTATAAATGAAGAGTTGAGCTCTTTATATAGCTTCAACCTCAAGTCTAAAAAACACTTCTCTCCAATGTGGGACAAATAATATAAAAAATTCAAAACAACCTTTTATACTAATGTGGGAGTATTCTACCAATGTGGGACAAAAAACAACACATGCAATCTAGTTAATCTCAAATAGTAGCTTATGTTATAAGTTATCCATCCATAATATAAACATTTAGCACATATGGATACTTGCTCGGAGTTGCATTCTCCTCTCTCTCGGTTTTTCGATACCGCTTATTTTTCCCAAAATTTCCTTAGCACTAATACAAAATAGAATATCTTTCAGGAGCATTTGTAACTAAGGTACAATATAAATATTCGCATGGCACACGAGATTATATGCATAGAAACCTTGTCATGCTTTTTTATTTTATTTTCAATACTAGGAAACTATGCATTTTAAGAACATTTTCATTTGGACATAATTTATTTTGAAAAAAACTTTCCAAATCCCCCAAACAGTTGATTTCACAAAAACCATTTTCAATATCCAAATAATAAAATCTATACAATAAAAGTAGTGGAGGATATGCAAAGGATTTATCCTCAAAACAGGGATACACAAAAAATGAGCCCTTGCGATCTTTATGAAAAAAAAAACGGTTAAGCTTATTGTAACCGAACTCTGATACCAAATTGAGTATTATGGTGTGGTCTCAAGAGGGGGGGGGTGAATTGGTATTTAAAAAATATTTTGCCAATTTAAACCTTACCGATTCACCACATTAAATTTGATTTAGAAATTAAAGCGTGTATGAAAAAATGAGAAGGACAATAAATAAACATCCATACATATGCAGACATTAAAGTGCAAAATTTAAATGAGATAGATAGATAGATAGATAGATAGAGAGAGAGAGAGAGAGAGAGAGAGAGAGAGAGAGAGAGAGAGATACACACAAGATTTGTTATTGAGGTTCGGCCAATCCTGCTGCCTACGTCCCCGCCTCAAGCCAAACATCTTAGAGGATTCCACTACGTTTACTCACTAATCGGGTGGAGCAACACCATTACTATCTCTCCTTACGGGGCGAGGTAAATCCTAACTCAAATTTTATGGCTGAGCCGCAACCAATAACTACACGTTACAAGATGGTGCTCTTAGTTCTCCTAACTGGGTCTGAACTAATCTGGTGCACGTTACATGCCAGTGCAATCCTCTTCTGACCACACACCGGGAATATAAAATAATAATAAAAGTTTGCATACAAATAAGTGCTTCTCAATCTAAACAAAGATGTACACCATGAAGAACTAAAATGCACTCTCATATGATATTAAAATGAAGCTCAGCAGACTATGATATTCCTCTCAAAATATTTTTCAAATAAACCAATGAGAGTATGGAAAATGATTTTCTTTATGAAAGTAACCTTTTAAAATTTAATTTAAATAAGGCTTCCGAGCAAAATATATGAAAGTGAATATTACCTCAAGCCATTGTCAAGAAGCTTCTCAACAACAATATATATATATATATATACATCAATGAATATATATAAACAAAACATTCTTGAATATATATATCAATGAATATATATGCTCAAAGCATTCTTGAACTAACCCATAGATTTTCTCCAATAAAAATATTTTCAAATAAATGGATAGGAGAAGTTATGGTTTTCATTTAAAATGATTGACCTTTATAAAAACAAATTCAATGAGGCTTTCTAGAAATATATGTATGAGCTTAAATATATGCTTAAGCCTTCAAGACAATTTCAAAATAAATTTCTCTAATATATTTTCAAATAAAAAGTATGAGAGAAATTTGATCTTTGAAGAACGTGATAATAAAAAGGCTATCAAGCTATATATATAAACTTGAATATAAGCTCAAGCTTTTCTAAGTAAAACCTCCAAAATATTTTTCTCCAAAAATATTTTCAAGAAGAGTAGGAGAAATTTGATCTTTGAAAAAGAACAAGAATAAAAAGTAGAGGCCTTCAAGCTATATATATAAACTTAAATATATGCTCAAGTCTTTTCAAAATTACCTCAAGAAAAAGAAGCCTTTGAAATAGAAATATACGAGTGAATACATGCTCCAAGCTTCCTTCAATAACCCACAATAGTTTCTCCTAAAAAGAATTTTCAAAGTGAAAGAGTAGGAGAAATGTGAAATTTAATGCACAAAGGGGGTATGAAAAATGAGGAAGAAACAAAGAATGTGTAGATATGCTCTCAAAATGTTTCTCCTCAATTTTTCAAGTTTCTTTGGCTTGAATTTATAGGAAAAAACAAAAACTAGCCATTCTATGGTCTTTGGGGTATTAAAATATGATTTAATTTGAAAACTATCTGTTTTTCGGCCGCTGGGGAACTTTCTATGCTGACACCCTTCCGTTTTTTTGCCATAACGTTTTCTGTACAGCTCCAAATTAGAAATTTTCTATATCAATAAAAATTTAATAGAAAATCTCACAACTTTCATGTTGATCACTTGTTAATATAAGAAGTTATATATTGATAAAAACGCCCATCATAGAAATATAAGAAACATGGAGGGAATTTTTCTGCTATGGATACCTTTCAGTGTTTTGGTCATAACCTTCTATACACGACTCCAAATTGGACATTTTTGGTATCAAAATAAAGCTAAGAGAAAATACCACAACTTGTAAGTTGAACACTTGTTAAGATAAGAAGTTATGAATTGAGAAAAATGATCATTTCTTGGCTGGTTGATCGACCGACCCCTTTTTAAAAAATAGTTTTTGCCTTTTTTTAACTTCAAACCCATTTTAAAACCTTTGTATAAGTTAGGCATAGACATTTTATGACAAAGGTTTTTTCATGTTACTTGAAGGTCCTATGGTCAATCTAAGGTCTTGATTGAGTTTCAATTTAGATCATATGATATGCATGCACACATTAAACCTAAATAATTATTACAACTTAGAAAATATTAAATATAGTCTTCAAGTCTTCAGCTCTTCTGATTGTCCATGGAATATAATTGTGGGTGTGCATTCAAGGCTTCCACATTGTGTCTCTCATTTGTGCCTTCTGCATTATAAATTTGTTCAAAGACTAAACGCACACATGAGATGTGGTTTTTCATAATCAAAATAGGGATCAGACTCAAAAATTCAACATCGTGGCTTGATCCTAGCCGTATAGATAAGTTTAGATCGAACGGTGGGGTGTAAGGCGTGCATGGATCGAGGAAGTGGCATTAATCTATCCATCCAAAAGAAACAAAAAATGAATGGCTAGGATTTGGCCGAGTAAGGCTTTGAGCATATGGAAGCTAACGACTCCACGTGTCACAATCCTATGGTTTCCAAACCCGAGCATATAAAAACCAAAAATTCTTGTTTTGCTCATTTTTGCCTCCCCATCTCTCGAAGCTCTCTTCTCTTTCTTCTCTTTCCCCCCTATTCCCTCCTTCTCTGCAATTCTCCTTCTCCTGCAACTTTCCTACGAATCGCTTCCTAATCCCCCTTCTCTTTCTAACTACACACGAGATGAAACCCTAGAACCCTAATCCCTCTCTATCTTCTTCCTCAAACTCTCTGTTGTTTGCAAATGAAAACCCTAAATTTAATCTTTCTCTCTAAACTCTGAGTGAAACCCTTATTGTTGACCTTATAGGTCACGCCCAATTTTGATTAATGACAAATACTCATTGTATCTAATGGTTGCTTGAGGCTTTGTGCAAGAACATAGATTGACGTATCATAATGCATATGGAGAGAGTAAAGCTTGAAGATCAAATTTCTATTGAAGACCTAATTTTTATGTTGTAGTATAATTCATTCATGTAAAGGGTCTGTAATAGTAATTAGGGCTTTTTGTATGTAATAATCACACACATCACATGCATGGTCAAATACGTAAGCTCAAAATGAAAATGACCTTAGAAAGACCACTCGGAACGAATTTTTTCTATGTCTTAAAAAAGGACCTGAAAGTGACCCTAGGACACTCACCATTGAACTTATATGTGTTAGGCACTTAAATTGGGTGATTGTGAATTAATACACACTTTGTGCACTTTCGGTCGACCGGCCCATGCAGTTCATTTTGCCCTAGTCAACCGAACCTGGCCTGGGTCAACCAGTTGACTACAGCCCGGTCGACCGAACTAATTTAGTTCAACTACACCCCGTCGACCAAACCTCCAAGGAGTCAACTTTTTGACTACCTGGTCTACCGAGCACAAAATGTACTCCAACGCTCTGGTCGACCGAGGGTCCTCGGGAGATGTCCCATTGGTCTGGTCGACCAAACCGCGCTAGTTGGGAAAATCACCTCTCCCAGTCGAATGACCCTAAAGTTCAAATATGGCCCGGTCGACCGAGCCATACGAACTTCGATCAACTGAAAGTGTTCTAGTCGATCGGGTCTCTCGGGTTGCCCTAAATTTTTTACTGTGATTAATTTTTTTAAAATAGGGTTAAAATATTTAAAACATCATTAATATTTTCAAATAATACCAGGCTTGTCCCCAATGGTTATAATTCTTGGGGTGTCTATAAATACCCCATCATTTGGGAAAATTAGTAACTTGATTAGCAAACAAAAATCCAAAATTTTCTCTCAAGAAAAATACTCTCTACTACTCATACTCTTTCTCAAATCACTCAGACTTACCATCTCAAGTTCCTAAATCCTTTGTAAGTGTTTTTGAGTGTTTGTGCAAATAGGTTTGCTCTCTCATTGTTGTATGATTGATTATATTTTTACAAGAGCAAAACCTAAGTGTTCTAAGGGAACTTTGCTCATAAGCCTATCCTAAGAAGACTTGTATTGAACTTCCAAGTCTTGCATTTTCGTTGCAATAACTTAAGAAGTTTGTATTTGTTTTGGGCTGCAAAACTTTTTCAAAACTTACTCAAATATCTTGCGTGATTTATCCTTGATATACTTGTGAGAAGATATTTGTGTTTGTGATATTAATCTTTGTGCAATATTTATTCACTCGCATATTATTTGCTGAATACAAAGATTACATATCTTTTGCAAACCAAGCATATACGCTATATTTGTGAATGAGATATCCTTCTGTTTGATACATTTGAAACTTGCTTGACATCTTTGTATGAATCTGTTCATTGAAAATCTTGAGATACAAAGATTGTTTGTTGATACTCTCATGCACGCATTGCATTGATAGAAAATACATTTGAGAGTTGAACTATTAGACCACACTGAGCTTACGTATTAAATCATTTGTGGTGTATGTGATTGAATGCATTTGGGTACATATCTGCTTAACTTGAAAACACTTTTATCTATACAATTTGATTGTAAATCTGAGTGATTCCAAGAGTAGCCTGAGGGGGTGGTAATCCAGTCTAGTAAGGATTGTTGTAAAGGTTGAGGTCATCCCTATGCTAATTGACCTGGTTTGTATAGGTGTCGCTCCACCCGTTTAAGTGAGCAAGTTATAGTGGTAATCATTGTGCTTGTTAGCCAAAGCGGGGACGTAGGCTATTGGCCGAACCTAGATAACATTCCTGTGTGTCACTTTTACTTTACTGCTCTCTATTGCATGTGTGATTGATTAAATTGATTTATTTACTTTCTAGTATGCGTTTACATTGTTTGCACTAGATTGTCCATCGGGTTATGAATATACTGGTGTTAGAAGATTAACCTAGGGCTTAAATTTTAAAAATACCAATTCACCCCCCTTCTTGGGATCATGGTAAAGCTAACAATTGGCATTAGAGCCAGGTTGCATAGACTAGTTGTTATTTTGCAAAAAGACCACATATGGCTCATAGCTCTGTGACCCCTTTCCCTGAGGGACCTTCTTCCACATGACCTCCTGTTTTCAGTGGTGTTAATTACACTTTCTGGAAATAGAGGATGCGCATCTACCTTCAAAATACTGATTGGAAAGTGTGGAGGATTGTCTCTAAGGGAAACTATGTCCCTATGAAAACTGAAGGTGCAGCTAGGGTTCCCAAGATTAAGGATGAGTATGATGATGATGATATAAAAGTTATTAGTCTTAATGCCACTGCCATGAATATTTTGTACTGTAGTCTTGATATGAATGAATTTAACAGAATTATGGCATGTTCCACTGCAAAAGAAATATGGGATAAGTTAGAGGTCACATATGAGGGTACTAGGGATGTGAAGGACAGTATGATAGATATGTTGACTAGTGAGTATGAGGCATTCAGGATGAATGTAGGTGAGTCCATTCAGAGCATGTACACCAGATTCACACACATTATAAACTCACTACATACATTAGGAAAGACCTATCCCACATAAGAGATGATTAGGAAGATCTTTAGAGGCTTAACTCCTGTATGGGAAGCCAAGGCTACGACCATTGCTGAGGGTAGAGACCTTAAGACCATGACCTTAGATGAATTGATAGGTTCCTTGATTACTTATGAATTGTCCATAAATGAAAGAATTAATGAGCATAATAGGGCTAAGAAAGTGACTGCACTAAAAGCATCTAATAACACATCTAGTGAGTGCACTGAGTCTGACACTGATGATGAAATGGCCATGCTAACTAGAAAATTCGGTAGATTTTTCAAGAAGAATAGGAAGCCTCATAAAAAACATAGAGAGTCTACTAATGAGAAGGAAGATTCCAGCAAAAGAAAAGAAAAATCAAATGCTTTTACGTGCTATAACTGCAACAAGGTGGGGCACATCAAACCTGACTGGCCACAGCTAAAAAAAAGGCTAAGAAAAAGAAGAAAGCCATAAAGGTCGGACTTCATGGGACAAACTTTGTAGCAGCAACTCAGAATCATATCACTGTGACTCGAAGATCGCTAATATGTGATTGATGGCACACGAGGATGAGGTATTGTCTTCTAGTCCATTATCTTCATATTGTTCATCTGATGACTGTGATTCTGATTACATGCCTACATTTAGAGAGTTGCAATTTGAATATATTCGTGTTTCTAAATTGTAAGGAAAAATGACCAATGAAAATAATGATTTGAAAAAGAAATGTGAAAATTGGTCAAAGTTGTTTAATATGGCAAAAACCTCTCATGCTTCCACTTTAAAAGAAAAAGATGTTAAAATTGTTGAGCTTAAGAGAAAATTAGAGGATAGCTCCAAAATCATTTTTAAATTCACCGAGGGCAACGCAACTTTGAAAAACTACTTGGTGCCGAAAGAAACTGCTTAAGTAAAGAGGGTCTTGGTTTTAATGGTGTTGAAAATGTTAGACGATCAGATCTTTACTTAGGACATTTTACAGGTGAGTCAAAGTCCTATTTTCCTCCTAAAGAGCCTAAGTGTAAATTAAGATGTTTTAAATGTAAACAGATTGGCCACATTCAATTTGATTGTTCACTTACGAATAGGCATGCTAGAATTAGGAAGGTATGGGTAGTTAAGGGAGATCCTGCTACTAACCCCCATGGACCCAACAAAATTTGGGGACCAGCATCAGTTACTTAGCTTATTTTGCAGGTATGCCTGAGATCATCCTCCTCCAAGGACCGGTGGTACTTAGATAGTGCATGGTCACGGCACATGACCGGCAACAAGGAAAAATTCACTTCAATCGTTCCCAAGGATGGAGGCTATGTAACATTTGGTGACAATGTAAAAGGTCGCATCATTGGGGTAGGTAAGGTTGGTAAGGATTCATCTCTTACTATTGATAATGTTTTGTTGGTTGATGGGCTAAAGCATAATCTACTTAGCATAAGTCAGTTATGTAACATAGGATATAAAGTATCTTTTGAAAATGACAAATGCATAGTAGAGAATAAAACAGATCACAAAGTGCTCTTTACTGCTGATAGACATGAAAATGTTTATACTACCTCTATTGATAATTTAGCTTCACAACAAGTAATATGTTTTTCTGCTATAAATGAAGCTAGTTGGTTATAACATAGACGTTTAGGACATGCCTAAGATGTCATTTGTAAAGGATAAAATTTGGGATGCATGTCAAATGGGTAAGCAAACAAATCCTAGTTTTAAGAAAAAGAAATTCATATCTACTACTAGACCTTTAGAGATGCTTCACCTAGACTTGTTTGGACCTAATTATGTACAAAGTCTTGGAGGTAAATCTTATGCATTTGTGATTGTGGATGACTTTTCTAGATTCACATAGGTGTTCTTTGTTGCACATAAAAATGAATCATGTGAACAGTTCACCAAACTTTGTAGGAGAATCCAGAATGAAAGGGGATATAAAATAACTCACATAAGAAGTGATAGAGGCAGGAAATTCAAAAATGAAAGCATAGAAAAATACTGTGACTTAGAGGGCATATCACATAACTTTTCTGCACCTAGGACACCTCAACAAAATGGTGTAGTTGAAAGAAAGATTAGGTCACTACAAGAAATGGGTAGAACTATGTTGAATGAGCATAACTTACCTAAATATTTTTGGGCCGAGGCCATTAATACTGCATGCTATATTATGAATAGGGTGTTGATTAGACCTTCGATTAATAAAACCCCTTATGAATTGTGGGACAGCCACAAGCCTAATATTTCCTACTTTAATGTGTTTGGTTGCAAATGCTTTGTGCTTAGAGATAATGAGCATCTAGGAAAATTTGACTATAAATCTGATGAAGGTCTTTTCCTAGGATATGCATTAAATAGCAAAGCATATAGGATTTTCAACGAAAGAACATTGACTGTGATTGAATCTATTCATGTTGTGTTTGATGAAGCTAATCCATTTTCTAAGAAAGATGATGAAGATGATATTGATATTAGTAAATGCTTAGAAAAACTATCTATTTAAAATAATGCAAGTGAAAACCCAGAAGAAAATGAAAAATCATCTGAAGATAATGAACATCCAGAGTTGCCCAGAGATTGGAAATTCATTAGAAGTCATCCTATAGATCAAATCATATGCAAACCATCCCATGGAGTAGCCACAAGATCCTCCTTGAGAAATATAGTGAATCATTCAGCTTTCTTATCTCAAGGAGAACCTAAAAATATTAAGGAAGTCATAGAAGATGAGTCTTGGGTGATGTCCATGCAAGAAGAACTTAACCAATTTGAAAGAAGCAAAGTGTGGACCTTAGTTCCCAGGTCTAACGAGCACACCATCATTGGAACTAAATGGGTATACAGAAATAAGAAAGATGAGAATGGGGTAGTAACTAGAAATAAAGTTAGACTAGTTACCCAAGGGTATAACCAACAGGAAAGGATTGACTTTGATGAAACATATGCTCCTGTTGCTAGGTTAGAAGCCATTTGTATGCTATTTGCCTTTGCAACTTTTAAAAATTTAAATTGTTTCAATGGATATTAAAAGTGCTTTTCTAAATGGTACATTAATGAAGAGGTATATGTAGAACAACCACCCTGTTTTGAAAATCATAAATATCCCGATCATGTTTACCGGTTGTCTAAAGCCTTATATTGATTGAAACAAGTTCCTAGAGCTTGGTATAAGACTTAGTGATTTTCTACTAGAAAATGGGTTTACCCATGGCAAGATTGACACTACACTCTTAATCAAATCCAAAAATGATGTTATGCTCCTTGTTCAAATCTATGTGTACAATATCATTTTTGGAGCAACAAATGATGAGTTGTGTAATGAATTTTCCAAATGCATACAAAGTGAATTTGAAATGAGCATAATGGGTAAACTTAGTTTCTTCTTAGGACTACAAATTAAGCAAGCTAATCATGGAACTTTCATATGCTAATCTAAATATATCAGGGACTTGCTAAAGAAATTTAATATGGAAGATTGCAAAATTCTTGGTACACCTATGAACTCTTCCATTAAGCTTGATAAAGATGAGCAAGGAATTCCTGTTGACGTAAAATTGTATCGTGGTATGATTGGGAGTCTCCTATATCTCATTGCTAGTAGGCCTGATATTATGTTTAGTGTGTGTATGTGTGCTAGGTTTCAGGCTGGACCTAAGGAATCTCACTTAAAAGCTGTCAAACGAATCCTTAGGTATCTACTTGGGACTATAGAGTTAGGCTTGTGGTACCCTAAGCATACTACCTTTGAGATTGTGAGTTACACTAATGCTAACTTTGCCAGTAGTAAGGTTGATAGAAAAAGCACTAGCGGCACTTGTCATTACTTAGGACAATCACTTGTTTCTTGGTTCTCCAAGAAACAAAACTCAATTGCCTTATCCAAAGCCGAAGCTGAATATATTGCGACAAGAAGTTGTTGTGCCCAAACTCTTTATATGAAACAACAACTTATGGATTATGATTGCATTATGATACGATACTGATTAAATGTGATAATACTAGTGCAATCAACATCTCTAAAAATCCTATCTCACATTCATGAACTAAACACATTGAGATTAGACATCATTTTCTTCATGATCATGCACAAAAAGGAAACGTTGCACTTGAATTTGTATGCACCAATGAACAATGGGCCGACATATTCACTAAACCACTACCCGAGGATAGGTTCATACAGATTAGACGTGAATTAGGCTTAATGCATAGTAGAGAAGCTTCTTAGGCTTAAACGCTTCATAACTTGCATAAATTTAGGGGGAGCTCTCAAATGAGAACTTTCCAAGTCTTAGCAACTAATATTATTATTGATTTGCCTTCTTGCTTTAGACTTTGTGAAAGTTGATCATTGAGTCTGTGCATATGTCCTATATATATCTATTGGATGGATCATATTGAATGTAATGTATGATGATTATCATTTGTGATGCACAACTTGTCAACTTCACGATCATATTAAAAGTTTATTTGCTTGTTGGACATTACTGAACTGTTTGAGTAGTTATGGATAAACTGTTAGGAAATATTAAATATCAAACAGGTTACACTTATACATAATTTATTTTGGAAAGTCCAATTTACAAATGGCACTCTGTCAAAATTTTTTAAAATCTTTCCAAAATTCACAATGTATAAATGTAACACTTACCCATTGCCTGAGTATAAATTCATATGGCCCTTTTTGCTTTTGCCAAAAAGGGGGAGATGGAAAGGGGCAAAAATAAATAATGGGGAAAATGACTTGGGTAAAATAAATTGGATACATATTGAAAGGGGGAGCCGTCTTAGGCTTAACCCTATATTCTTGCTGATCGTATTTGTCATCATCAAAAAGGGGGAGAATGTTGACCTTATAAGTCATGCCCGATTTTGAATAGTGAAAAATACTCATTGTATCTAATGGGTGCTTGAGGCTTTGTGCAGGAACTTAAATTGACGGATCATAATTTACAGGGAGAGTAAAGCTTGAAGACCAAATTTCTATTGAAGACCCAATTTTTATGTTTTAATATAATTCATTCATGTAAAGGATCTGTAATAGTAATTAGGGCTTTTTGTATGTAATAATCACACACATCACATGCATGCTCAAATATGTAAGCTCAAAATGAAAATGACCTTAGAAAGACCTTAGGGACCAAATTTTTTCAGTGTCTTCAAAAAGGATCCGAAAGTGACCCTAGGACACTCACCATTGAACTTATATGTGTTAGGCACTTAAATAGGGTGATTGTGAATTAAAATAGGACTGAAATGCACACTTTGTGCACTTTCGGTCAACCGGCCCATGCAGTTCATTCTGCCCCGGTCGACCGAACCCGGTCTGGGTCAACCAGTTGACTACAGCCTGGTCGACCAAACTAGTTTAGTTCAAAAACACCCAGTTGATCGAACCTCCTAGGAGTCAACTTTTTGACTACCTGGTCGATCGAACACAAAATGTACTCCAAGGCTCTAGTCAATCGAGAGTCCATGGGAGATGTCCTAACGGTCTGATCAATCGAATCACCCAGTTCAAATATTCCTAGTCGATCGAACCGCACTAGTTAAGAAAATTGCCTCTCCTGGTTGATCGACCTTGAAGTTCAAATATAGCCCGGTCGACTGAGCCATATAAACTTCAGTCGATCGAGAGTGTTCGGGTCGATCGAGTCTCTCGGGTTGCCCTAAATTTTTTACCGTGGTTAATTTTTTAAAACATCATTAATCTTTTTTAATATTACCAGGCTTGTCCCCAACTGTTATAATTCTTGGGGTATGTATAAATACCCCTTCATTTGGGAAAATTAGTAACTTGATTTGTAAACAAAAATCCAAAATTTTCTTTTAAGAAAAATACTCTCTACTACTCATACTCTTTCTTAAATCACTCAAACTTACCTTCTCAAGTTCCTAAATCCTTTGTAAGTGTTTTTGAGTGTTTGTGCAAATAGGTTTGCTCTCTTATTATCGTGTGATTGATTTGATTTTTATGAGAACAAAACCTAAGTGTTCTTAGGGGGCTTTGCTCACAAGCCTATCCTAAGAAGACTTGTATTGAACTTCCGAGTGTTGCATTTTCGTTGCAATAACTTATGAAGTTTGTATTTGTTTTGGGTTGCAAAACTTTTTCAAAACTTACTTAAATATCTTGCGTGATTTATCCTTGATATACATTTGAGAAGATATTTGTGTTTGTGATATTAATCTTTGTGCAATATTTATTCACTCCCATATTATTTGTTGAATACAAAGATTACATATCTTTTGCAAACCAAGCATATACGCTATATTCGTGAATGAGATATCCTGCTGTTTGATACATTTGAAATTTTCTTGACATCTTTGTGTGAATCTGTTGATTGAAAATCTTGAGATACAAAGATTGTTTGTTGATACTCTCATGCACTCATTACACTGATAGAAAATACATTTGAGAGTTGCACTATTGGACCACACTGAGCTTACGTATTAAATCATTTGTGGTGTGTGTGATTAAACGCATTTGGGTGCATATCTGCTTTATTTGAAAGCACTTTTTTCTATACCATTTGATTCTAAATCTGAGCGATTCCAAGCGTGACTTGAGGGGGCGGTAATCCAACCCTATAAGGATTGTTGTAAAGGTTGATGTCAACCCTCTGCTAATTGACCTAGTTTGTATAGGTGTCGCTCCACCCGTTTAAGTGAGCAAGTTATAGTGGTAATCCTTGTGCTTGTTAGGCAAGGTGGGGACGTAGGAAATTAGCCGAACCTCAATAACATTCCTGCGTGTCACTTTTACTTTACTGCTCTCTATTGCATGTGTGATTGATTAAATTGATTTATTTACTTTCTGGTATACGTTTACATTGCTTGCACTAGATTATCCATAGGGTTGTGAACTGGTGTTAGGAGATTAACCTAAGGCTTAAATTTTAAAAATACCAATTCAACCCCCCTCTTAGGATCACGGTAAAGCTAACACTTATTCTGACCCTCTCTATTCTCTCGTAGAGCTCTCTTCTCTTCTCTTTTCTTCAATTTGAAGGTTCTTGTTTCTATTTAGAAAACCCTGAGCTCTCACTCTCAGACCTGGAACCTAATCTCTCTCTCTCTCTCTCTCTCTCTTCGAAGCTACCTAGACCTCTAAACTACTCTGGCTCCTCCCTGAGAAACCCAAGAGTAGTCTGAAACTCTATTTCTCCATCAGAAACCCTAAACCCGCTCCTTTACTTTTGAAACACCTGAAACCATAAGATCTCTTCTCTTCTTTATTACTCTTAGGCTTTTCTTTCTTCTTCAAGCCCTAATCTCACCACCCTTCAACTGTTAGCAAGTCACTGAACACACGAGTGTGTTCTAATCCTTACATGGTTCACCTTGACTGTGACAAGAAACTTGTTACACAAAAAGGGTCTGAAGGGTCTTACGAGGAAACCCAAGAGAGGTTTGAAAAAAAAAAAAAAAGAAGCTAAGTATCCCTTACCCTATTCCTTTTTCTTTTTTTTTTCCTTGTTGATTTTTATTAGCGATGTGTGTGCATGGTTTGGATGCTATTTTTGATCTTTGTGTTGTTGTTTTGATGATTCTGGGGTTTTAGAGTAGGGCCTCAAATCTGTTAGGCTAGGGTTTCGGGTTTTAGGTTTCAGGTTAAAGATGAGTCAACTTGTCTCAAACCGGTGAGTGGGTATCGGGTTGACTCACACGAGTCAACCCGTAGGGGGGCTGTAAGTACTCAAGTGGATCCGAGTGAATCACCTGGGCCCTGGTTGGGCTGGGACACATGTGGGCTCGGCACAAGTGGGCCTGGAGTATGTTTTTTAATTGGGCATTGGGTTTAATCTTTTTTTGTAAAACAAGCCAGGCCAGGGCTCGGCTTTCAAATGCGCTTGGTCTTATTTTTTAAAAATGGGCCTTGGGTTTAGTTTTTTAAAACGAGTTAGGCTAGGGTTCGGGTTTCAAATGGGCTTGGGTTTTTTTAAAAAAAACAAGTGTTGGGTTAGTTTTTAAAATGTGCCTCGGGTTAGTTTTTTTAAAAAAATGAGCCTTTTTTGTTTAAAAAATGATGGGGCTTGGACTGTTTTGAAAATGGGTTGGGCCTTAGGTGGTTTTAAAATATTTTTTGCACTCGAGGTTTTAAGATTGAGTGGGCTTGGGAGCTTTAGAGTTAAATGGGCGTGGAAGTTTTTCTAAAGTTGAATGGACTTTGGGGGGGGGGGGGGGTTTAATTTTAAATGGGCTTAGGTTGTTTGGTTCAGGGCCTTTCGAGTCCAGGTTCAGCGGGTATTAGTTTTGTCTCAATCATTCGAACCCAAGTTCGGGTTCGAGTTCGGGTCAGAGGATTCGAAGCCCAATTCGAGGTGTCGGTTTGGGACACTTGGTGCTTCAACTCAGGTTCAAATATGAACCAGAGGCTCAGATATGGGTACCTGCATCCATGTTAGCATACGCAATGTATTGTGTAGATTATATGGACTATGGAGAGAGCTTTAAATCTTACCTTTGCCTTTCTTCTCCTCTAGTCTTTTTTCTAGTGGGTAGATCTATTCAAGATAGACCTCTAGGATCTGCTTCTTAATTCGAGGGATTACCACACTGGTTTCTCAGTGCTCTTGATTTTGCATCCTGCTATTGTTGCTCTGATTTTCTCTTGCTTTGCTAGCTACTTTAGCTTTTTGCCCTAACTTTCTCTAACTCTATAACTAATTTTTCTCTCACTTCCTGCACTACTAACTTTTCGCTAATTATCTCCCCCCCCCCTCCTTAAAGCTCCTTTATTGGCTAATTTCTTTATATTTCTCCTCTATTTTGGTCTTGTCCCAGAATCCCTACTTATAGGGACTCTGGGCAGTGCATTTTGGCGCTTAATTGCTTCCCAGGGGGAATCCCCTTTAACAGAAAGTTGTTCCTTTATTCCCGCCACTGGTGAAGGGAATATTTGGCCATTCTGCAATCCTCTCCTTTGCACACATGTCTTTTTATTCCCCTATTTTGAATTTCATTTAATGACTCTAATTTCATTTGATTAGCTTAGGAACTTAGGGATAGTCCATTTGATTCAGAAATCCCGTTACATTATGGAAAAGACCTTGGTAAAAATTAAGGTGTCTACAGTTACCCCTCTTTATATTCACTGTTGCTTGGAAATGATGAGTGAGGTTATTCGTCTGTAATTTTGTAGCAACATGGCTATAAAGACAAAAGATGCCTATTTTTACTAGGTTAGAGCACATGCTTTCAAATAACTAGGATTTTGATCATCAAGATGGAACAACTTACCTCAGTAAACTTTCCTGGGCCATTAGTAGACAGTAACTTTTGGTTGGAAGTTAGTGGTTAGTAGGGACCCACAAAGGGTTGAAGATAACGGATCTTCGAAGGGCTAACCTGGAAAGACCCCAGAGGGTTGAAGATGATTTCTTGGGTGTAGGATCCCGAGAGCCAAAGATGACTATTTGGATTTGGGAACTAAGCCACATTGCCTCCAAGATAGCCAAAGTATTTTCTAATTGGGAAGATGACTACTCGGATTTTGGAACAAAGCCACATGCCTCCAAGATAGCCAAAAATTTTCTAATTCAAAGATGACTACTCGGACTTGGAAACAAAACCAAATGCCTTTAAGATAGCTAGAGTATTTTCTGATTAAGAAGATGACTACTCGGATTTGGGAAAAAAGTCACATGCCTCTGAGATAGCCAGAGTATTTTCTAGTGTGAGGATAACTACTCGGATTTAGGAACGAAGCCACATTGCTTCAAGATAGCTGAAGAATTTTCTGATTGAGAAGATGATTACTTGGATTTTGGAACAAAGCCACATGCCTCCAAGATAGCCAGAGTATTTTCTAATGTAAAGATAACTACTCAGATTTGAAAACGAAGCCACATACCTCCAACATAGCTGGAGTTTTCTAATGCAAAGATGACTACTTAGATTTTGGAACAAAGTCACATGCCTTAAAGATAGCCAGACCATTTTCTAATTAGAAGATGACTACTCGGATTTGGGAACAAAGCCAAATTCCTCCAAGATAGTCGGAGCATTTCTAATTGGAAGATGACTACTCAGATTTGGGAACAAGGCCACATGCCTCAAAGATAGCCAAAGTATTTTCTGACTGAAAAGATGACTACTCGGATTTGGGAACAAAGCCAAATGCCTCCAAGATAGCCAGACATTTTCTAATTGGAAGATGACTACTTGGATTTGGGAACAAAGCCACATGCCTTCAAGATAGCTGAAGCATTTATATTTGGACGGTTGATTTTGACTGGACCCACGAAGGGTTAATTTTGAAGGAACCCACAAAGGGTTGACTTGAAGATGACCCACGAAGGGGTGATTTTGAAAGGATCCACGAAGGGGTGATTTTAAATAGGATCAAT
This sequence comes from Malania oleifera, assembly GCF_029873635.1. NCBI lineage: Eukaryota > Viridiplantae > Streptophyta > Magnoliopsida > Santalales > Ximeniaceae > Malania > Malania oleifera. The sequence continues at coordinate 40,641,922 of NC_080417.1, forward strand.
GAATGACTGACATGAACAGACCCGTGAAGGGTCAATTGGATAATCAGAATGGGGGGAAACTAATGTCCCAGTAGGTAGCACAATTTTTGAAATTTGAAGGCCAATGACCCTTATTTCAAAGGTTGCATTCTCAATTTCAGACTTGAAGATTGATGCCCCAGTTTTAAGGTGGCTAACATAGTTTGGACATGGGTAAGTGCCCTAGCTTTAGAGTAGATGAGTCCATTTGGGCTTGAGTCAAAGTCCTAGTTTCAGAATCGATGACTTGATTTGGACATGGTTCAGTGCCTCAATTTCTAAGTAGATGACTCAAACTGGGTATGGACCTGGGTCAGTGTCCTAGTTTCAGAGTAGACAATGCAAATTGTGTCTAGGTCTGTGCCTCAGCTTCATAATAGATGACTCGATTTGAACCTGGGGGTCAGTACCCCAGTTTTGAGGCGGATAACTCAAACTAGGTTAGGACCTGGGTCTGTGCCCCAGTTTCAGAGTAAAGAATGCAAACTAGGTCAGTGTCCCAGCATTTGGACTAATCTAGACACGGATGAGAAAGGGTATACACTAAGACAAGTATGACTGAATGAAGCTATGTTATGTATACATGTTTCTATATGTATGCATGTTGGAATGCAAGGATACGTATGACATGCATGTACGCATATTTGCGGGGATATGTACGACGTGCATAACATATATGCAAGCTACATGGCATGAGGATATGTATGCGTGTTTTCTTTTTTTTTTTCTTTTTTTTTTAATGCAATGCATGAAGTGCATGATGATGTGCAAACTTTTATTTCTTCAATGCACATGTAATCAACAAACCCAATTCTGACCTTGGCCATATTTTGAGTTCCAATTTGGCATGATTGCCTCTGAATCTATTCCCCAGAAACGTAGCTTGATATATGCCCCAGTAACTTATTGGTGACTGATCTTGTCCCTCTTGCATTTTCTCATCAAGGATCTTCTTTGGATTGAAATTTAAATAAATTTGCAATCAGATTACTCAAACTTATGAATGGAATGCTCAAACTTGCTTGCTTTTATAGCTTTACTACTAGCTTGGAGAATCACATCAATGGGTAGAACCCTCCTTTTTCTTTCTTTTTTTTCTTTTTCTTTTTATATCAGTCTCCTAACCATAACTCCTCCACTGTATCACAACTCAAAGATTGTTTTTCTTGTTTATTTCAAGCTTTCTATCTTGAGTTAGAACTAGTGTCTCATTAAGCAGTCCGATCAATATTCCAATCTCAGGGTGGACTTTAAAACACGGGACGAATTTAGGCTTAAGGATTTAGGTTTCAACAAGAACAAGGAAACTAAGGCTAAAAAACTCCTTCCCCAAATGATGTTTTTTGCCCCAATTTTTGGTGAAATATTAGCAAGATATTGACAAAACTTGTCATTTGAACAAGCTGCCTACGTACCTTTTCAGGATCAAGCCATTACGTAATTCAGACTCAACATCAAGCCTGACAATTCATTTGAGAAAACAACATGTAGCAATCTAGTCAAGGCTTTTGCTTCGACCGTAATGTAGGCTAAAAGGGTATCAGTTAGAGAAGAAAGCGGTATAATAAGGTTGAAATTTTGTTGAACTTATAAAGGGCAGTCATTGGTCAAAGATGACATTTGACGCGTGTCCCTTTCTTATTTTCATTTCCTTTTTCTTCTTCTTTTGCTATACTTTTTGTTTTTCCTTTTAACAAAGGAATCTTCGCATCATTTTCATTCGGGACTAATCCTTTCAAACTGCCTCAGTGTAAGGTGTGATCTTTTGACGGCTTAACCAAGAATTGAATTTTTTAAGCTCAAAAGAGCTAGCAAAGGGGTTTTTTCTTCTTTTGGTTTTTCTTTCTTGGTAGTAGAAAAATGGCCTACCATCCTTTTGGTAGTAACCAATGCCTCAAATGATTTGTCAAACACTAGGATACCCAAACCCAGGTTAAACTTTAGGTGAATTGACTTTTAAGAAAAAATGGTTTAACATTCAAGTTCAAATGGGTTAACAAATGGTAAATTAATGTTTGGTTCCTTTTATGGGAAAATTTGTTGACCAAAGATGGCCACCCTTCATTTGATCAGAGAATAATCATCATACCCTTAAGATACTAATCATAATCTAGATAACAAAGACAAAAGACTTTGTTCATTGATGCATGACAAAGTTTTGACAAATTGTCTTTTTTTTTTATAAACTCTTCATTACTTTGGGACCCATTTCCCATAAGGCCACTTGACAACATCTTGAATTGGGGTCCTTACTAAACTTCAGCTTGGAGGCTTTTCCTTCATCATTACTTTTACCCCATCAATTACTGGCTCCAATTCCTTTGCTTTGGTAAAATCATTTCCTATGTCACCACACAAAATGCAAGCTAAAATAGACCAAATTTGGCACAAGGTGACACTACAAAAAAACTGGTTTTTAGTGACGAAAGTATTAGTGACGAATTCAATTTCATCACTAAAAGTTCGTATTAGTGACGGTTTTCAAAAGCCGTCACTAATAGTGTTAGCATTAGTGACGGTTTTAATAGCCGTCACTAATAAGACTCTATTAGTGACGGTTTTAAAACCGTCACTAATACTTTTGTCACTAAAACCAGCGCGGTAAACAATTTTCGCGCGAAAAAATTTCTGGGAAAATATTAGCAATGATTTTAGGGTATTAGTGACGAATTAAATTCGTCACTAAAAGTCACTTATTAGTGACGATTAACTAACCATCACTACTAATATTTATGAATAAATAAAAAAAATTAGTTAAGGGTATTAGTGACGGTTTGGGAGAACTGTCACTAATAATAGGGTATTAGTGACGGTTTTGAAACCGTCACTACTAGTATTTTTATTTAAAAAATATAAAAAAAAATAGTTAAGGGTACTAGTGACGGTTTTGAAACCGTCACTACTAGTGTTTTTATTCAAAAAAATATTAAAAAAAATTTAGTTAAGGGTATTAGTGACGTTTTTGAAACCGTCACTACTAGTGTTTTTATTTAAAAAATATTAAAAAAATTAATTAAGGGTATTAGTGACGGTTTTGAAACCGTCACTACTAGTGCTTTTATTTAAAAAAATATTAAAAAAATTGGTTAAGGGTATTAGTGACGGTTTGGGAGAATCGTCACTAATAATAGGGTATTATGACGGTTTTGAAACCGTCACTACTAGTGTTTTATTTAAAAAATATAAAAAAAATTAGTTAAGGGTATTAGAGACGGTTTGGGATAATCGTCACTAATAATAGGGTATTAGTGATGATTTTGAAACGGTCACTACTAGTGTTTTTATTTAAAAAATATTAAAAAAAAATTAGTTAAGGGTATTAGTGACGGTTTTGAAACCCTCACTACTAATGTTTTCATTTAAAAAATATAAAAATAAAATAAAATTAGTTAAGGGTATTAGTGACGATTTTGAAACCGTCACTACTAGTGTTTTTATTTAAAAAATATTAAAAAAAATTTAGTTAAGGGTATTAGTGACGGTTTTGAAACCGTCACTACTAGTGTTTTTGTTTAAAAAAATATTTAAAAAAATTAGTTAAGGGTATTAGTGACGGTTTGGGAGAACCGTCACTAATAATAGGGTATTAGTGACGATTTTGAAACCGTCACTGATGCTCAAAATCTGAAATTCCTGCTTTTACTCGCATAATTTCCCACACTTTCCCCAAATTTTTCTTTCTCCTACGGCCTCCTTCTCCCTCCTTCCGTCTCTTCTTTCCCCAAATTTCATTCTGCTCCTCCCTCCTACCCCTCCTTCCTCGCTCCTCCATGCACGCAGGTAGTCCTCCCGCCACTGAGTCTCAAGCTGCCGCCCACAGCGTCTCCTCTCTACATCCATGGCTAAACCCCAGGAGAAGGCCCAAACATGTACGTAATCTAAACCTCAACAGCCTGCTTTGATTCGTCTTTGAACGATCTCGAGCGAAACCTTAGTTGGGTTGTTTTTGTTGCAGCGAAGGATCAGAAGAGGGACATGCTGGGCAGAGTTCTCGCAGGATGCGCCTTTGGCCATTGCCATCGGGGCTTGCACGCTCAATTTGCTGGTTTTCCCCATTCCTTCTAGTCCGAACGGTGATGGTGACTCCGTGATGGATTCACTGCTCAATTGGCTGGTGAGCCCAGTTCTTGTTTTCAGCTTGTTTCAGAACAGTTACTTTTGGAAGTTCACAGCTTAGTTTTTAGAAATGTTTTGTGTTGCTCACTGCAAATTTGTTTCTTTTTTGAATGTGATCACTCTAAATTCTAAGTCGTTACAGCTTTAGTCTGCAAGTTCTGAAGGTTGCAATTTCAGTCTAATAATTAGACTCACACATGAATTGCAACGATTTAATCATTGTAAATAAAAAATAAAAAAATTTGAGCAGTGACCAGTGTAGAACATTTTAAAAAATTCAATGATCAACTTAGCATCAACTTTTTTTTTCTTCTGCTCTCTTCCTAGTAGAGCTGGGTATTTGCGTGGCTGGACACTGGTAAACGGCGCTATGTTATGTATTCAATCGTGTACTTGGCTCCCTATTTGAGGTATAATTCTTCACTTATTATGCCTTTGATTTTGAATGTGCTATATTTCACTTGGTGCAAATAGCTCCTAATGAAAAAAAATGGCTTTATATCTGTCTTGAATTTTAAGTTGTTTTTCTGTACATTTCATTTTTGTTGAGTTTGAAGATTTTGTTTCCACATAGGACCCATGCTTGTAGATTCAATTCCAAATCAATTTATATAGTGCAGTTGGAGTTTGGGCCTTTATTTCAATCTCTTCCATCTCCATGATCACAATTCTATTTGTTCAGGTGGAACCCAAGTAATAAGTTTGTCCTATAGTGTTTCAGCTGATGTAATTTGGACATCTTATTTTAACAACACACTCTCAATTCGGATTTATGTCTCCTCTCTGTAATGCACTTGTGGATGTTATCTTCAAAGTACCAATGGCTGGGAAGGATTAAAGGTGGTATCTAAAAGAAATCATTATTTGTTTTTAGTTTCATATTGACAATTCTCATCATACCTACTTCAAATTTTTTGGTTATTTCTTCATTGACTTGTCTCTATCCATACATTTTGAGCTTGATTCTATAAGGTCACTTGATCCTCCACTTTCAAAAATTTACGCAGATCTTCTTTTCTTTGCAGAAAGAAGTACCCATTTTTCTTTTAATGGCTCCTATAGGATGAAATTCTCTTGTAGTGTTGTAGTCATTTATATGATACAAAACACAAGGGGAGTTGTGGGCAATATTCTTCCATTCTATGTGAGATGCCACAGGCTATAATGTATTCTTTCAAAATTCAGCTACATTCAGCACCACGAAAGTACCATATCATCAGAGTTAGATTTAACGTCATTATATTTATTTAGTCACTTGGACTAAGATTATGACATAAGGGGTAGTCGGTTAGTTGAGGCTGTAGAAGGGGAGGGATAGGCCTAGAATATCTTTGGCTGAGATATTAAAGATTTGACAAAAGGAAATTTCTGTAACTTGTGTGAAATGGCGGGAGAGGATTTATTCATTCCCATATCGAAAATCACTATCAGAGGTGCTCTTGCCTCCAAGAATCCTTGTGTTGGCATGGTAGGGATGAACAAGGAGATGTTAGGCATTGGGCCTTCCGTGATGATAGGTGGCGGAGGTGATGTTTTTCCATGTACTGGGGTGATTGGAGCATGTGTGGGGTCTGAATCCATCTCGGAATCGACCTACACTGCTTTTCCTTTGTTCATTAGCACCTCTATAATCTTGCTCATTTTATCATTTATCTCTTCCTATGCATATTCAAGCCCATGACCTTGTTTTCCATATGTTCACTCATTGCTTTGGTTGTTCTCCATGTGCAATAAGGATGCAGAGAGATTGTCTTGCTTTGCTCAATTTTGGAATCCTTGATCTTCGTTCTACCACCTTGGCGTACTGATTTTACAGACAATTGGAATTTGATTACTGACCCATTGGAGATGAATTCCAATGCATGGTTATGCGTGAAATTATGCATGAATGCATGAAATGCAATGCAACCTGAAAAACCATTTGGCCAAAATTCAGGAAAACCCTGATCAACTAATGATCTTGGGACTAATCCATTTTCTCTTTGCAAGGTATCTTGGAAGATACAATTTGAATCTTTCCTGAATGAATTGGGTTTTTAAAGAATTTTTACTAAGTGATGTGGATGTCTAAAATGGATGCAAAATGCATAACACAACACAAAGTATTGCAAAGACATATGTACAAAAGTCTAGATTAAGTCATGTGGAGAAGTATGAGGCTCCTGTCCTGACCCCAGGTAGATCTATATATTTCACAAGGTTTTCTCAATGCTCTATCTTAGGGAGGGAAACCTGTGGTCAAGTATGTGAGGTTAAGCTCTAATCCTTATTAAAAATAAGCTCCCATCATGCCCCCTATCCTCACCCAAATGTCCTTGGACAAAGTTCAAGATGAGCGAAGTGGTTCGCGCACCCCCAAAAACCAAGTCTCATGAGGGCTAATGGTACTATGTTCCTTTCTATTTCTAAAGGGTGAAGCTCAGGTAGAAGGCTTGTGAAAATGTGTGAAAATAATTTTGGCCTGCTCCCATATTCCCCACATGCAATATCCAGATATAATAAAACATTTGATATACAAGCTACTATACAAGCAATCACAATGTACAATTCACAACATGTAGCGCCCATGGTCGTCCTGCCCAATGTTGGCATAGAATAGCCTGACAAGCATGGGGTAGATCCCCCTTGGCTAGAAGCTCACAAACTCATACCATCCCTAGTATTTGAACATTTCTAAAACATTATTGAAATACGTCTACATAAACTGAATGTCCAGAACCTTACCGAGAATGGGCTCCTTGAGTTGGAAGACCTTCTCATACTTAACCCTTCTCTCAAGTGTATGGAACCATTGCTCTAGAGCAATCCCTGCCTCTACGCTTCTTTGATCTCTGGACATGGTTAGGAGAGGGTTTTTCTAAGAGGTACTAGGCTAGGAATGAAAAAATGGAAATGCTAGAAGAGAGAAATTCCGAAGGAACTCTCAAGAATGGAGAAAAAATGAGGCTATTTTCATGGGTAAGGATATATATATATATATATATATATATATATATATATATATGCAGCCTGGTTAGGTCGCCTGAACTAAGATTCGGTCGCCCAAACCGTAATAATTACTCGACGCTCTAAGTATGTTCGGTTGACCGAACACAATGTCGGTTAGCTGAATTTGTATAGTCTTCTCGTCTTCCAACGCTCGATAGCCCGAACCAAAGTAGTTCATTTTGGTTCGGTTGATTGAACCAATGATTTGGTTTCTTGAGAATTAGTTCAATTACCCGAATCTTGTTCGGTGGCTCGAACATTTTGAACTAAAGCGTTCAACTACCCGATTGTAGTCAACATACTGGTCAAACTTTCAAGTTCGGTCACCCGAATGGTATAAGCTAAAATGGTTCAACCGACTGAACCATGTTGACTCCTCTTCCTTTAAATTTTTCTTATATGCCATGACTCCCTATGATTTAAACTAGTGAGCTAAAGATTATGGAGTCCCCCTATTGACCATTTTAGGGACGAAGAGAGATGGATTAGATCAAGGAGAGATATATTCGGGTTTTTCTTTCATTCTCCATACTCGCTTCATTTTGACCCCTTTCCTATTGAAGGGACAATCAAACTTTGTGTACCCCTTCTTCTTGCATAATGCACAGTAGGTATGGGTATAAGGACCGGAGGAGGCACTAGCATAATGATCAGACTCTCTCACAAAGTACTCCATATACATATTTTTCTTTTTTTTATTTCTAACTCCATTATATCCTATACCTTCCCTATCTAAGGTCATCTTTTGTGATCCTAACAACTTATTAAAGTTGTCATTACCTCTAGTGAACATGTAGATGATCTTAATTTGGTCTTCTACTTTCTTTTCTAACTGTTGCATTTTTAAGTTCTTAAAACCTTTACAAACATCTTGTAATTTAATAAACTCTTTAGTCATGTTGTTTGCTTTATATTCAAGTTCTGCAATGAGAAGATTTTTATTATTATCACTCGATGTTTGAGATCTTACTGCATTCAACTCTTTTTCTAACTTCTCATTCTTTTTTACTAACTATTTGATTTTTAAACCATTTTCCCTTTCAACAAGAACTTTTGACTCACATTCTTTTACACATGCCTCATACTTGTTTTTCAAAGTAGTATATCTCTTATTAGCTTTAACAAGTGACTTATGAATTCTAACATATTCAATTTGTAGTTCTTCATAAGTAGACATGCTTTCACTATCAGAACTATTACATGATTCAGTATCAGATGCATCATTCAAATCATCACATGAATCAATACCAAGATTATCTAATAACGTAGGAGGAGACGGGTTTACCTCATCGTTGGTTAGAGCTATGAAGTACTATTTACCTCCATCAAGATTTGTAGAGCTTGAGTCACAAGGAGTGATCACTTTTTCCTACATAGTTGCTTCTTGTCTCCTTTCAAGTTCCTCTCATATCTCCTTAGCACTGTTACATGCCATAACCTCACAAAGAACATTAGAATCTAAAACATGCAGCAAGGTGTTCAAGGCCTCAAAATTTATTTGCACTAAGTTCCTATCATTATCATTCAGCTCAAATTCAGATTTAGGAACATCAACACAATCAATGACTTTAACTAGTATATTATCTCCCCAATCAATAACTCTCCAGAATCTCCAATTAAGGCTTAACAATGGTCATCCTAAATATCCACACAGCAAAATTTTTACCACAAAACACTGGAGGGTTCGTAACTAACCTTCCCTCATACAAAGGGGATGCACCAACATGAGTCATCATGATCTATTTACAAAATAACGATTAAATTTAGGTAACAAGACTTTGATACCAATTGTTAGCTTTGGTGCAATCCCAAGCGGGAGGTGAATTCGACATTTAAAAATTTATCCCTAGGTTAACCAATCTAGCAGCAGTAATACGCAACCTAGGGTCTATCTATGCAATCATAAATAAAACATACACGTGCAATAAATAAATTTGTAAAAATGTAAATTGCACACGCGAAATGTTATCGAGGTTCGGCCAAAGTGCCTACGTCCCTGCCTTGGTGCACCAGAACAAGAATTCCACTATAGGGCTCACTTCACAGGTGGAGTGGCACCGATTACAACCAGGTCAATTAACGGGGCTGACCTCAACCTACAACTACACGTTATCAGGATGGTGCACCTATCTTTCCTAACCATGTCTAAGCCAATATGGGACTATTCAATAGGGCTAAACTCCCTCTTTAGGCCCACGCCTGGAACACAAATATAAAATTTTTACGTACATGGAAATATGCTTCTCAACATGCATATATGTACCACAATACAGTCCAGATAATAATGCAAGCACAGATGATAGTAAATATGCTCAGTGCTTAATATTGTGTTAAACACTCAATCTAATGCAAATCTACAGTTAATGATCTAGAGTGTATTCCCAAGCAAACCTTGAAACAAATAATCAAAGTAAATCAATCAGCACAAGTTTCAAAGTATTTCAACAAGTATATTCAAAATATCTCAAACAAGATTTTTCTTTTTTTTTTTCACAAAGTAATAGCTCAAGAGATATTTGAAAAATATAAGCTTGTGAAAGAATATGTTGCAAATCAAAATCACACAAGCTCGATAAGTCTTGCAACCAAGATGCAAAGAGTCACTAACTACAAGGGTATTCCCACTCAAAGATAAATTATTTAAATCGGGGGAAAAATCCTAGGAAGAGCTCTAAAAAATAATCAATCAATATAGAGTATAGAGATTCTTGGCTACTAAAATCACACAAGAGCACTCTTAGAGACTTGATCTATCAAGGGAATACCGAAATGGAGAGTGTATGGGCATAGTATAGGAAAAATAAACACTTTAGATTTGAGAGGATTTTTGGCTAATTGAATTTTCTAATCACACTTAATCATTGCAAATGAAGCCCTATATATAGACTTGGCAAATTTTATGACCGTTGGGGACTCATAGGGAATTATTAAAAAATTTTAAATGAGTTTAAGGATTTTAACCCAGTTTAACCCCACATTACTGAGGTAAAAATAAAAACAACCCGAGAGTTTCAGGTGGCTGACCTGAGGTTCGGTCTCCTAAACAGACACAATAGGAAATTTTGATATTAGGGTACCCGAGCATAGGTTCGGTTTGCTAACCAATGGCGATTTCCATTCTGTCTAAGGTCCGGTCACCCGGTCTCAAGTTCAGTTTACCAAACTCACATATTCGGTCGCCCGAGGATAAAATGAACTGCAGGTTCGGGTGCCCGGGGATGATGGAAAAGAACAAAGTACTGGTTTTGTTGACTGAGGATGCTACGGTCCTTTTGAGTTCAGTTTCCCAAACCCGGGTCAACATTTTGACCGGCTAGCGGTTCGATCGCCCAAGGAAATTTTAACTTGGCAATTCGGTCGCCCGAATTCCTCTATATTTTAACCTAAGGTTCTTTTCTTTGCTTTAAAATTTTCCCTGATAATATGAGAACTGAATTGGGGTTTTGTGCACTTAGTGTGGGAACCTAAGGTCCATCTAAGATCATTCTAAGCACATTTTTCCTCTCATGCATGATGCAGATTATTGCAGTCCATATTGTGATACATTCCACAATTAATTACAATCCTAGAGTGAAGAATATAAAAAATACAATTAGAAATAAAGAACAATATTTTTCAATCTTCTGTGTGATCACCATACGCCATCATGATATAGCATTCTGTTCAATTTCACACGTAGAGTGAACTTGCATGCAAGCCTTAGTGCAAACATCAGTATTAGGTGTATTTGTCATTATCAAAATGGGATATGACCAACTAGGTCAACACTATGTCTCCATCAGAAACCCTAAACCCTCTCCTTTACTTTCAAAACTCTCGAAACCATAAGATCTATTCTCTTCTTTATTACTCTCAGGCTTTTATTTCTTCTTCAAACCCTAATCTCACCACCTTTCAACCGTTAGCGAGTCACTGAACACACGACTGTGTTCTAATCCTGACACAGTTCGTCTTGATAGCGATGAGCAACTGGTTACACGAAAGGGGTCTCATGAGGAAACCCAAGAGAGGTTTGAAGAAACAAAAAAGGCTAAGTATCCCTTCCCTTATTCATTTTTTTTTTTTACTTTTTTGTTTTTTATTGGTGATGTGTGTGCATGGTTTGGATGCTGTTTGTGATCTGTGTGTTACTGTTTTTATGATTTTTGGGTTTCAGATTAGGGTGTCAAATCTATTAGATTAGGGTTTCGGGTTTCAGGGTTCAGGTTAAAGACGAGTCAACTCATATAAACCCGATGAGTGGGTATCGGGTTGACTCACACAAGTCAATTTGTAGAGGGGTTGTATATACTTAGGTGGAGCCGAGTGAATCACGTGGGCCTTAGTTGGGCTAGGACATGCGTGGGCTAGGCTCGAGTGGGCCTCGAGTATGTTTTTTAAATGGGCTTTGGGTTTATTACTTTTTTTAAAATGAGTTGAGCTAGGGCTTGGGTTTCAAATGGGCTTGGGATTATTTTTTAAAAATAGACCTTGGGTTTATTTTTTAAAAATGAGCCAGGCCAGGGTTTAGGTTTAAAATGGGTTGGGTATATCATTTAAAAACGAGCCTTGGGTTAGCTTTTGAAATGGGCCTCGAGTTAGTTTTTTTTTTTTTTTTAAATAAAATGGGCCTTGTATGTTTAAAAAATGATGGGGTTTGGGTTGTTTTGAAAATGCGTTGGGCCTTGGGTGGTTTTAAAATATTTTTGGGCTCGAGGTTCTAACATTGAGTGGGCTTGGGAGCTTTAGAGTTGAATGGGCTTGGGAGGTTTTCTAAAGTTGACTGGACTTGGAGGGGGGGTTTAAGGTTAAATTGGCTCAAGTTGTCTGGTTCAGGGCCTTTAGAGTTCGAGTTCAGTAGGTATCATTTCTATCCCAATGGTTCGAACCCACATTCGGGTTTGAGTTTGGGTCGGAGGATTTGAACCCCAATTCGGGGTGCTGGTTTGGGATACTTGATGCTTCAACTTAGGTTCAAATACGAACCAGAGGCTCAGATGTGGGTACCTACATCCATGTTAGCATACACACTGTATTATGTAGATTGTAAAGATAGGGGAGAGAGGTTGAAATCTTACTTTTGCCTTTCCTCTCCTGCGGTCTTCTTTTCTAGTGGGTAGGTTTGTTTAGGATAGACCTCTAGGCTCTGCTTCTAAGTTCGGGGGACTACCGCACTGGTTTCTGAATTCTGAATGGGTAGCTTTGAACTTAATCGGAGATCTCTTTCTTAGTGCTCTTGATTCTGCATCATGCTTTGGTTGCTTTGATTGCCTTCTACTTTGCTAGCTGCTTTAGCTCTTTGCGCTAACTTTCTCTAACTCTCTATGGCTAATTTTTCTCTCTTTCTCTCACTTTTCGCTCTGCTAACTTTTCTCTAATGATCTCCCCCCTCCTTAAAACTCCTCTGTTGGCCAATTTCTCTATATTGGTCCTTTATTTTGGTCTTGTTCCAAACTCCTTAGGCAGTGCATTTTGGCGCTCAATTGCTTCCCAGTGAGAATCCCCTCTAATAGAAAGTTGTTCCTTTATTCCCGTCGTAGGTGAAGGGAATATTTGGTTGTTCTGCGATCCTTTCCTTTGTGCACATGTCTTTTTATTCTCTTTTTTTGAATTTCATTTAACAACTCTAATTTACTGACCTTATTTTCCTTCAATTCTGTTGAACAAGACCCCGAGAGTATGATGTACGTGAGCTCGACTGAGGGCTTGGACCTAATTTTTATTTCCCAGTATTTCTTTGTAATTTCCTGCATTGTAATTATTTCCCTGTATTTTCTATTATTTTAGTATTCCTTGTATTCCAAGGCTTGGGTAGGTGCCTTTTGAGATGAAATGAATTGCTTTATTCATTATGTATGTCAGCACCCTGATTTGTGTTTGGAACCAAACAAGAATTAAAATTCCTGAAAGGTTCACTTAATCCATTATGATGTATGTTGGTCCTTACTCATGTACGAGACAAGTGGGAATTCGAAATTAATTCAAAATTTTGGAAAATTCAATTAACCAGTCATTTATAACAACACCAATGATTTTTAAACATTCCTAACTTCATTTAAATTTTCATGAAATAAATGGTTGAGGACAATTATGAATGACTAATTAGGGGCTTTAGTCAAAACAAATGTGAAATTAAGAATTCAATGTCCTTCAATTAATCAACCAAATTTTTTTTTTTTTTTTGCTAAAGTAGTGATTTTAGAAATCCCCAACCCCACTTAAATTCTCATGGCATGACTTTGAAAAAGTTGGTTTGGTACACTTAGAAAAATCAATTGTAACTTGATTAGCTTAGGAACTTAGGGACAGTCCATTGGATTCAGATATCCTGTTACATGATGGAAAAGTCCCTAGTAAAAATTAGCGTGTCTACAGTGGCGGCACTTAGTTTGTCAAAAAAATATGCAGATTTAATGTATTGGGCACCTAGAACACCATTTTTCACTTGTTTTTAGGTCCTACAATTCAAACATGGGAACTGATGGCGTGTTTGATGCATGGCTAGTTCCCAATGCTTATTTTACTTTTGAGTATAGTGGTGGTGGTAGGTTGTTTGTGACAAGAGCAAGCATATTCCATGTTTTGGGCACCTTGAAACCCTTTTTTTTTTTACTTGTTTTGTAGGTCATGTGGTTCAAAATTGGGAACCATTGGCTTTTTTGATGCAGGACTAGTTCTGACAGGTCATTTTATTTACAAACAAGTTGACGATGGTTGGTTTGTGACGAAAACATGCATATTCCATGTTTTGGACACCTTGAACCCCGATTTTGACTTGTTTTGAAGGTAGAATAATATAAACATGGAAATCATTGGCTCATTTCATGCAGTTTTACTTCTCGCAAGTCATTTTACTTACGAGTATTTTTGTTGTAGTTGAATTGTGACAAAAAACATTCAAATTTAATGTTTTGGGCACCTTGAACCCTATTTCTAACTATTTGTCATTAGGTTCAAACATTAGAACCATCTGCTCATTAAGCGTAGGTTTAGTTCTCACGACTCATTTTACTTGCGAGCATGGTGGCAATAATAAATTTGCGACAAAAACATGCATATTCCATGTTTTGGGCACCTTGAACCCTGATTTTTACTTATTTTTGTATGTCATACGATAGAAACATGGGAACCTTTAGCTCGTTTATGCAGGTTTTGTAACACCAAAAACCCAAAACTAGGGTCCGGAGTGTTATTTGAAATAAATCTCTGATACAACCTCGTGATGCGCCGAACCCACCAAGCGGGGCCTGGGTGCCACGTCTTCTATTACCTGTACCAGGCTCTATATCAGTTACGCAGTGCAAATAATAAAAATTCTTCCATAATATACCAGAGTTTCTACATCTATATACATCTCAAAAACATAATCCAACAACCGGTATTCACAGCATTTACAACTCTAAAAGCATAAATATAATACAACCCCAAAAAATATAACCAAAGTTGATACCCTCGTTCTCTTTCAAAAATGCTACACCAGCCCCGAGCTCACTAGACTCAATCACGCCAAGGTCCTGAAAAAAAAAATTCCATATTGGGTGAGACACATCTCAGTAAGTCAGAATAGATTAACACCAATGTGTGGCTATCATAAGGTTTGTGTACAATTATGAAAACATTCTCACTCTCTACTCACATACATGCGGTGTATTTTAATAAAAACAAGAGTTTCTAAGGATTGGGGTGATTACCCGCCCATACAAGTGACACCCCTCTGCTCTGATACTTTATACAACCCAAAGTTACAACTGAAGCATATCAGGGCACTTACCTTACTCAATAAGCCCTCAGGTAGATAATTTATCTCGTACTCACACGCACATTCAAACAAAAGTTTACTGGCAGAAGTTTTCGAGAATAGGGAAGATTACCCACCTATACAAGTAGCTTCCGTCTGCCCTAAAACGTTATGTAGCCCAACATGGCTACATCTGATACCTATCAGGGCACTCGCCCTTCTCAACAAGCCCTCGGGCAGAGAGTATACTTCGCCCCAAATAAATATGGTACTACAATATACAATTCATTACTTTACCCTGTATCTATTATCTCTATAATATACATCTTTTCATGTTCTCAATAGTTCAAATTACATAGTTCACTTTTGTAGTTCACATTACTTGAATCTCATATATAGTCCACATTACGTGGATCTCGTGTAAAGTCCATATTACCTAGATTTCATGTAAAGTTCACATTATGTGGATCTCATGTAGAGTCCACCTTACGTGGATCTCATATAAAGTCCACTTTACGTGGATCTCTTGTAAAGTCCACCTTACGTGGATCTCATGTCATATACATCATCTGTAATAGTTCACATCACGTAAATCTCATGTCATATACTTCCTTTGTAACAGTTCACGTCACGTGAATCTCATGTCATATTTAACAATACACATGCAATACATATTCTTATCACATTTTTGTATTCTCAACATTTCATAAATATACATGTCATAATTCATCACAGTATTTACATTTTACTCATGCCACACCGTTTAAATAATACACATAATCATATCATTTAAAATAACAAAAGCCAACCCTTGTTCATCGTTCAGTTTATTGAAAATACACATTTAATATTCTTCACATATAACCATAAAATTCATTACCTTCCATATTTCATTTTCACAAATAATATCTACGCAGCCCTAGGCTCAAAATCGTAGTTCAAACACTTGGCATTTCTTTTAAAACTCCCTTGATAATCACTTACATCTATATACTCATATATTTTTCATTTAAACCGATAAATCCATAAAACTACTGTCTTAATCTATTTCCCTTACCTGGTTTCCTGAATTATGCAGGCAGGAATCCTAAAATGATACCTGCGGCACTCACGTGAATCCTGAATTAAAAACCCTAGTTTAATCAGATAAATCGTAAATAACCTACTATTTCAGTATTTTATCAACCCATAAACCTCAAATAAACCTTTAAAACCCTCCACTTTGGAGCATTTCCTAAAAATCTAAGTTAGAAATCTGCTCCATTAGAGGTGTAGAGAATCTCCCCTAAAACACCGTAACGGTTTCCATTTGTTGATTCGAGCTAAATCCAGACCGAAAACTTAGAGAGAAGGCAGAGGAAATATTTCTAGAGAGAGAAAAACAAATTTCCTCACAGAGAAGCTTCTTCAATTTTTTTCTACACGATGTTGCCACGTGGCTTCGTCGATGAGAAGACAGGATTCGTCAACGAACCATAAAAGGGAATTCGTCGATAAGAGGTTACATTCATCAGCCAAGCTTAAAATCTGAAATTCACTAACTCGGGATCTCTTCGTCGATGAGGGACTGAACTTCGTCGACGATCCCTAGAAGAACACTCGTCAACAAAGATAGAAGATTCGTCGACGAGGTCTGTTGTTCTTTCATTCAAAATTTTCCCTTTTTCCCCTTATTATTTATTTATCTACTCTATTTATTATCTTTCCTAATTATTTTAATAGTTATAATTTTTTGGGTCTTTACATTCTCTCCTCCTTCAGAAATTTTGTCCTCGAAATTTTGCTAGTCATTCATTTTCACATTTCTACAATTTACTAACTTAGTATATCTCATACAGTTCAGTATGTATCACCATATAAACTTTTCTATCATCTAGAATTAAATAATACCATCATTATCTTAAAAATAAACTCATACCTGCACTTTTGGCCTTATCTGCCTCGTCCAAGATCATCGTGTAGACATGTGCTGGTCCACCACCATCTCGGGGTACTTGTTGATTTCGTCGGTTCTAATGCGGTGTAGGTGCATTCGGCAATAGCACATGACAGTTCCGCATGATATGTCTTGGCTTACTGCACCTATAGCAGTTAGGACCCCCAGCTCGACATTCACCCCTGTGCCTTTTGTTACATCTATGGCATACAGGGTAAGATAAATCATTACAATACACAGGATAACTTTGATCTCTCATCTCCTGTCTCGGGCCCACCGTGTCCCTTTCTCTCTTCCACGAGCCTTGACTACCCTCAACCTGAAAACTGGGAGGTACATGCCTCTTTCTCTGATCTAATGGCTCTGTATCGCCTTGGATGCTCTTTTCCAATACCGAAACTTTATCTACCACGTCTGAAAAATTCTAGACTTGGAACCCTACCACCAGTTCAAAAATCCTTCATCTCAAGTCTTTTTCGAACATTCTGGCCTTCTTCGTCTCATTAGGGATCTTAAAGGGTGCGAAGTGAGATAGCTGCACAAATTTTGCCACATACTCCCCAACAATAATATTCCCTTGGGTCAAATTGGTGAACTCCTCAACCTTTTCCTCTCTAGTGGATGAAGGAAAATACCTATCAAAGAATAGCTCCTTAAATCGATCCCATGTCAAAGCTATCTTGACCAACCTCTGTTCCTCTAGCAGTTTCATAGAAAGCCACCAGCGTTTCACATCACCTGCTATTTTAAATGCAGCAAAGCAAGCCTTATGTTCGTCCGTGCAGCTAAGTACTTCCAATATCTCTTCTATTTGCTGAACCCAGTTTTCTGCAACCACTGGATTAGGTCCTCCCTCAAAGGTAGGAGAGTTCAATCTCATAAACTCCTTGATGCTACAGCCCTGATCTACCACTGGATAGTTCTGCCCTCTAGTATCCTTCCTCATTTCTGCCCTAACCTGTCGAGCTATACCCCACAGCATCGTGGAGATATCAATATCTTCTTCACTAGAAGTCTCTGAATCATCCCTTCCTTCAGCTCCTACATCCTCATCCCTAGGATGCGTCCTAAAAATATAACAGAAAAAGGATAAGAATTCCATTATCATAACTCTATCACCATAGTCATTAATCTTAATTCCAATATACACCTAACTTCTCAATTCAAGAGCAGTCTCACAGCTTAGAAAAAAAATCATTTAAGGTTTACCGTGGATTTTTTGAGGCCGTCGACTACTTCAAAAAAATCATAAGAAATCGTCAACGTATTTCTACCTCCAAACTACAAGAAAAAATCCTATACTTCCCAATACCTAACCTACCAATTTCCTATCCTCATAGTCACCTATTCCTATACTCTAGCATTAATCATCCTTGACTCTCCAGGATCCCAAAACCTAATGCTCTGATATCAAAATGTAATTTCCCAAACCAAAAACTAGGGTCCGAAGTGTTCTTTGAAATAAATCTCTTATACCGCCTCGTGAGGCCCCGAACCCACCAAGCGGGGCCTGGGTGCCACGTGTTCTATTAACGGTACTTGGCTCTATATCAATTACGCAGCGGAAATAATAACAATTCTTCCATAATATACCAGAGTTTCTACATCTATATACATCTCAAAACATAACCCAACAACACGTATTCACAACATTTACAACACTGAAAACATAAATATATTCCAACCCCAAAAATTATAACCAAAGTTTATACCCTCGCTCTTTTTCAATAATGCTACACTAGCCCCGAGCTCACTAGGCTCAATCACGTGAAAGTCTTGAAAAAGATAAAATTCCATATCAGGTGAGACACATCTCAGTAAGTCATAATAGATTGACACCAATGTGTGGCTATCATGAGGTTTGTGTACAAATATTTATATAGCCCAATATGGCTACATCTGATACCTATCAGGACACTCGCCTTTCTCGGCAAGCCCTCGAGCGGAGAGTATACTTCGCCCCAAATAAATATGGTACTACAATGTACAATTCATTCTTACTTTACTTTGTATCAGTTATCTTTGTAATATACATCTCTTCATGTTCTCAATAGTTCATACTACCTAGTTCACTTTCATAGCTCACAATACTTAAATCTCATATATTGTCCACATTACGAGGATCTTGTGTAAATTCCACATTATGTGGATCTCATGAAAATCCACATTACGTGGATCTCATGTAAAGTCCACCTTATGTGGATCTCATATAAAGTCCACTTTATGTGGATCTCATGTAAAGTCCACCTTATGTGGATCTCATGTCATATACATCATCTGTAAAAGTTCACATCATGTGAATCTCATGTCATATACTTCCTCTATAAAAGTTCACATCACGTGAATCTCATGTCATATTTAACAATACACTTGTAATACATACTTTTCTCACATTTCAGTTTTCCAAGATCTCATAAATATACATGTCATAATTCATCACAGTAATTACATTTTACTCATGCCACACCGCTTAAATAATACGCATAATCATATCATTTAAAATAACAAAAGCCAACCCTTGTTCATCATTCAGTTTATTGAAAATATACATTTAATATTCTTCACATATATCTAGAAAATTCATTACCTTCCATATTTTATTTTCACAAATAATATTTATGCAGCCCTAAGCTCAAAATCGTAGTTCAAATGCTTGGCATTTCTTTTAAAACTCCCATGATAATCATTTACATCTATATACTCATATATTTTCCATTAAAACTCATGAATCCATAAAAACTACTGGCTTAATCTATTCCCCTTACCAAGTTTTTTGAATTACACCGACAAGAACGCTAAAATGATACCTGCGGCGCTCACCCGAACCCTGAATCAAAAATCCTAGTTTAATCAGATAAACCCTAAATAACCTACTATTTCAACATTTTCTCAACCCATAAACCTCAAATAAACCTTTAAAACCCAAAAAACTAGGAATTGAAACCCTTACCTCCACTTTGGACCGTTTCCTGAAAAGCCCAGTTTAGAAATCTGCTCCACTAGATGTGTAGAGAATCTCCCCTAGAATATTGTAGCGGTTTCCGTTTGTTTATTCGGGATGAATTTGGGCTAGAAACTAAAAGAAAAGGCAGAGGAAACGTTTCTAGTGAGAGAGAAATGAAGGAAAAATGATTTCTTCGTTGAGAAGCTTCCTCCAATCTTTTTATACATGATGTTGCCACGTGGCTTCGTCGACGAGAAGACAAGATTCGTTGACGAACCATAGAAGGGAATTCATCGATGAGAGGATACATTCGCTAACAAAACTTAAAATCTGAAATTCACTCACTCAGGATCTCTTCGTCGATGAGGGACTAAACTTCGTCGACGATCCCTAGAAGAACACTAGTCGATGAAGATAGAAGATTCGTCAACGAGGTCTACTATTCTTTCTTTCAAAATTTTCCCTTTTTTCCCTTATTATTTATTTATCTACTCTATTTATTATCTTTACTAATTATTTTAATAGTCATAATTTTCCAGGTCTTTACAGGTTTAATTCCCATAGGTCATTTTACTTATGAGTATGGTGGCAATAGTTGGTTGTGAGAAAAATATGCATATGTCACGCATTTTGGGCACTTGGAACTGCATTTTTTTACTTGTTTTGTAGGTCCTATGGTTCAATGTCTTCTTTGCATAGATGACACTTTAAACTACATTGTGAAAGTAAATCATATCATTTCTAATTTTACCTTCTTTTGATCATAGAAATAAAAACACTACCAAAAAAATGAGTGCAAGGCTTAAGAGTTTCAATCAACCAATAACACATCAAAAACACTTCTTTAACAAGAAAAGATAGACACACAAACACATATACAACTAAGAAGCCAGATCAAGAAAATAAGGATGCTAGATAACATTAACACTAAGCCTGAGTATACCTTCTAATGAGAGGAGGAGTCACCCGCTCATCTAGATAAGATTAGCACATCATTTGTTCCATTTGCGCTCTTCAGTTCTTCATGGCTTCTATTTCCGCTCTCCAGGAGACTATCTCTTCTTTCAGCTGCTAGTTCTCCATTTCCATCATCTGCATCCAGAGAACTATCTCCTCCTTTTAAGACTCAGTGGCTCAATGCACTCGATCAAGCTCAGCATGAGACGCCACACTCGAAGAAGATGACAATGTTGGGGCAATGTATCCACTACGAAGAGCATTCAACCAGCCCCCCACGCGTTGCCCAAGCACTTAAGTGCAGATCTCATCATTCGTCATTTGCTAACTCCCCTCTGGAACTGGTGCATTCCTTAACTAGTCCATCCTCGCCTATTTTCAATCATGAAAATGTCAAAAATGAAGAAATAAGAATACAACTTTGATGTTTTGAATAAAATAATGAACTAAATAATATATTTGACTTGCATGTTTGCTCTCCGAACCCTGGCACCACTCCCCCAATGGCCTTTGATGTGTTCTCGGATAAAGATCCGGCATCAGCTCTTGTTCACTAATGATGTGATGTGTTCTCTGATAAAGATCCGGCATCAGCTCCTGTTCGCCAATGACAGGATCACGCTACATCATCATATAAAACATCATTAATATTAATTCAAAATTGTAATCATAAATAAACCATGTCATTTAATGCTCAGATAGTTTTATAATAATTACCTTTCGATGATTGACGAATAACTTTGACCCACCGCAATGCGTCGAATCTAGTTTGTTGCGGTTCGCAACATTTTTTGCACAAATAAACTAAAAAAAAAAAAATGTAATGACTTTTCATTAGCCATATCAATACGAAAAAGTAGTTATTATAATACAAACACATCATTTGATAGCTAGGGTGGTGAAAATGGCAACACACCACCTCCCAATCCTCTAGGGAGATCCTATTATATGGGTGTGCTTCATCCTGATCTCCCATCTTCCTAAAATGATCGTGCATTTTGGTGCGATAGCTCTTAAACCAAGCACACAGCTGCACGTTCACTGCCGTTTTGACATGTTCAGGGGTGAAAATTTCCATATCAAACTTTTCATGCATATGAAATACATATAGAATGTTAGATAGTTAATTGTGTAGTATATTAAAAGTAAAAGAAATGGTTTAGGGTTACTTACCAAAATACGCTCGTAGAGAACCAAGCGTTGAGCCTCCATCACCTTTGGCCAGGTGAAGTAGGTGACTAGAGCATATTGTCAGCATATAATGTCAAGCTCCTGTGTCTAAGCTAAGCACCAATCGTCAAGCGGCGCTATGTAGCCTAGAGGAATGTCAATTTGGAATCGCTACCTAGTCCTCTGCAGGTGCTTTTTAAGCGTTGTGTTCTTCACTGCACCACGGCCTAACCTCGTCATTTGTGCCGCAGAGGTCGATGCTGAAAGAAGAGTTAAAGAACAATATCGTGATCATACACGTGTACAACTATCAAAATATTATTTTAAATCAAATACTTGTAATCTTACCAACGCTGCTCCTTCTAGTGGGAAACTCACCCTGGGTCTGATCCCCAACAGATGGATCCACCTTGGGTTGGGGTCTCGAGGGCTCAGACGGTGCCGCATCATGACCAACGTCCTCTGTTGGTCTCAAGGATGGCCCATTATTGTCGTGGGATGAAGTCATGGAGAACCTAGACTGAACTAAGTGATGACGACCTCCTGGTGCCATGTTTGCAAAATAATACACAAGTAAATATAAGAAGATTGGATAGCAAAGGATGCATAGTAAATATATTTTCAGTTATTTACACATATCAGATACATGGTGACAACATAACATGCTTACCCCCTATACATTCTCAATATCAATATCATCCTCACTTTCTAGTATGTCTTCCTCCTCACTACAATACTCAACCATAGTTTTATATTTCCCATTAGTTTCATCATTGTCGATGAAGTCAATGTGTACATAAGGTTCAATTCCAATGTCAGCAGGAATGTTGTATTTACATTGCAGTCAATCGTTCAAATTCTTTCATCATAGTCATTCTAAGTTTCGGCAGCATCTTCCCATGACTCTCCAAGTACCACAACAAAAAATAAGGTTATTAGTGAAGGATCAAAACTGTCACTAATAATCACAAAACCGCCACTAATAGTATTAGTGACAGTTTATTAGTCGCCATAACTGCAGTTACTAATAATTATTAGTGATGAATTTTAAAAGCATCACAAATAATAGAGCATTAGTGATGGATTATAATTGTCACTAAAACCCTAATACCATCACTATAAATTCTACATTGGCTCGGCTCAAAATTATCACTTGTAGTAGTGTATTAGTGACGAATTTCAAAACCATCACTAATAGTAAAGTATTAGTGACGAATTTCAAAATCATCACTAATACTCTACTATTAGTGATGAAGTTAAAACCATCACTAATACTTGGGCTTTAGTGACGCTTTTGAGATTCGTCACTAATACTCTACTATTAGTGACGGTTTTGAAACATTCACTAATACTTAAAAAATGGACAATTATTAGTGACGGTTTTAATCATTAATTCATGTTAATATCTGTAATTACATTTTCACATACATAACATTAAACCATAATTACTAAAAAATTCATAAATTATTCAAAATTCTAATTCAAATTCAAATACAAATACAAATACATTATACAAATTCAATTGAATTTTATGTTTTGGCATTTCTTGCAAGGAAACCTTATTCTACTAGCTTTGTTTGCACGAGGACATGCGAACTCTATGAAATCATGTACCCCTTTCAAGTATTCTGACAAAAACCTACTCGGAGCCTTCATCAAACTCTTATCCATGTTCATTAATTACACTATAACATGTTCAAGTAAATGGTGTTGATTACATTCTTAAAATATTTATGATGCGTGCATCGTGAATCGTAAAATCAACCACCTTCCGTCTAAAGGGTACAAATCCTATCCCATTCAAGAATGTTGCATTGACATTGCAAACGATAGCTCAAATTCCTTCATTGTAGTCATTATAAATTTTGGCAGCATCTCTTCATGGCTCTCCAAGCACATGAGATGGGGGAAGTGAACCTATTGCTAGTTTTCCATCATTAACAAATTGTCACGACACACCACTATGCACCTAGAGAACACAAGTAGAGACATACTTGAAATATATAATGATAATGAACAAAGCATGAACGATGACAACAATGTAAATACAACTTCCTAAACTGTCTACATTGGACAATTTAAGAATGGTTGAAATACAAACATCACTAATCGTAACTGAAACAAATTATTAACATGTTCAATTGATTATTAGTCGACATAGTATGACTAATAATCAATTGAATTTTAACAATTAACTTGTCTCACATGTACGATTAGGCATGAATGTATAGTAACCATTCTTGAATGGGTCTAAGCTTCAATGAATACATGAAATGACAGTAATTAATTTGACACTTTACTTCACATGGCACTTAGCTCAATCTACCAGCATGCAATTCACAATATACTGCATCAGCCATGCAGTTGGCGCTCAAGACAAGCATGTATTCCAGTAGTCCAATCTACAATTCATATAACATAATACCATCCATTTAGTGTAGATATTTATATTTATACAGATTAAGAAAAGTGCCCAAAATCATAACCAACACAACTTGTACATCAAAATGTATAGAAAACTTTAACCAATCCTTAGTTGAGCACCATGCATAATCATATTGATAATAGACAATGGAAAAAAAAAATTAACCCTTACAAATAATCATGAGCATATAAGAGCAGCTTACCTATCTTCGCTTGAAGTAGAGTTTTAACTTCCAAAAACAAGCCCAACAACCCCCTACACAATAATAAGTAACTTGATTACATATTAATGCAACATATAAAGCATAAAGTCATAAAAGAAAGCTATGGCCCTATCTCAAATGAATGCACAATAAACAGTACACAGTAAAGCATATAGCTTAAAATAATCATACACAAACATATATTACAAGATTGAGTGTATAATGTCATAAGAGGTGCACACTGCATTCTTGAGCTACTGGTAAGTATCACCCCATATTAACCTGCAAGAAATTCTTTTGACATCTTATTTTCTCTTCACAAAGGCTTTTATTGCAATCAATTTTAAAATAAATTATTGTCATTAAAAATAACAACCTACAACATAAAAACAAAACTAAAACTTGTTTAGCTCGTCTCGTTCACAAACATCTGCTCAAATACATCTTTACCATTTTTTTGGCCATACAAGGCTTAAAATCCTATTTTGATGCTAACAAACAAGTGGAACTTAACATATTTGTGTGAGTAATGTTATTTCAAGGCCCACATATGAGAAAGTAAGGTTAAAGTGCTCACAAAGATCAAATGAAGGTTAAAAAAGTCAAAGCATGGATTTAAATATGATATTTTAAAGCATGAAAAAAATGAGGACATGGATGATTAGTTGAAAGTCAAAGAAAAGATAGAAGTCAAAAGAGCAAAAGAAAAGCAAAATGAGAGAGCTCAAAGAAATACAAAGCATGAAGACTCAAGTACCTAGAATGTGAAAAGTCTTAGAAGTCCTTATGTAAGTACTTTAATGTTTAATTATTGTTTGAAATATTTTGAAGCTCTTTTAAGGGAAATACGTGGACATAAAGACCAATTTTAAAACCTCAAAAAAAGTTTTATAAAAGAGTAAAGAAAGAAAGCAAAACAAATTTTTTAAACTAAAATGAAAAAAACCAGAAAATGGAAAGTTCAGAAGACCAAAGTCACTGCCCAAAAGACTAAAGTTTAAGCTTAGTCATCTGAAGAATTACTTTAGAAGACCGAAGATTAAGTTCAGTCATCTGAAGATTTTTTGGTGAAACACAGAAATGGACAGAAGCACATCAAAAGACTAAACCTTGACTTCAGTCGTCTAAATCCGAAATTTCAGAAGTCTGAAACCTAACTTCAAACGTCTGATCCTGTGTCCAGTTCAATATTTTTAAAGCTTTAAGGAACTTCAGAAGACTAACCCCGAAGGTTTAGTCGTCTGAACACTGTTAACAGTCAAATTTTTAAAAAACTTGGGAAATACTTCTAGTAATCTTGGGCAACACGAAAATACTTTTGAAAGCCTATAAATACATCATTTTGCAAATCAAAACACACCAAGAATTGAAAAATCTTATTGATAAGCTCAAAGCACTCTTGTTCTTACAAAGCTTTCTTGCTCAATCATTGCAAAACTATTTTCCTAAGATATTCTGAAGTGTTGATCCTTCCTCCTCTGAATTCTTACTACTAATCCTCATCTAAGAAGGATATTAGTGAATTCTATACTTGAGCTTCAATTCTATTTCATACTAATATTTTTACATTGAAGTATATAGAGTTGAACTTGTACTAATCTGCTCTTTAAGAGAGTGTTTTTGTATGCAGATATTTTCTCTTGTTTCTTGTTGTTTTTTTTTTACCATTCCAGGTTGTTGGATCGTTGGCTAAGCGTGGGGTGTAGCTCTAACCTATTGAAGGAGTGACCGAGTGTGGGGTATCACTTGGAGAGGCGGGCTCTAACCTACTAAAGGAGTGTGTAAAGGTGTTGTTCTGCCCGGTAAAGGAATTGGTTTAGTGAATCCTTTGGTGGTTTGCCAAAGGCGAGGACGTAGGCTGGGTATAACCCGAACCTCTTAAAAATCTCGATCTCACTCTCTCTTTCCCTTACTCTTTATTTTCAGCACATATAAACTACGTGGATGTTTTAAATTCCTTAGTCATAAACACTACGTGAATTTGGAAATCAAACTTAAAGTCTAATTTTGATTTGGTCTGCTGAAATCGAAAGAAAGTATGTTGGTTAAACCATACTTTTCGGAAACCATAAGGGAGTACGTTACTTAGTTAACACCCAAAGATAAATTAACTAAGAGTTTATTTGAATTCTAAATTTTGGGAAGAGTGTGAATTTTTTGGTTGAAAATCACTTTGAAAATGTTAATTCATTATCAAAGGGATTGCATTAACAATAGTGTTGCAAACAAACAAAAGTTGAAATCTTGTACCTTATATCTTAGTTTGGATATTGTGTTTGATTGGATAATTTATTTGCTTGATTGATTAGTTACTTGATTGTTTAAGCAATAGTGTTGTGGATTGTATAAAAAGAACTAAACTCTTGTGTGATTGATAAATTAAACAAACAAGTCAAGAATTGGTTAAAAGAAATAAAAGAGGTTAAGAAGTTTTAAAAAGAATTAAGAAAAAAAAAATTTTAATCCAATTCCCCCCCCCCTCCCCTCTTGAGGCTACATATTAGTTTTCAATTGCTATCAGAGAGGGGTTATAGAAAATCTTAATTAGTAGCTACAAAAAGATCTTAAAGGCTCACATAGGCGTAGCTCCCTTTGGAGAGGACCAATCCTCAACCCAACCACCTGTCTTTTGTGGACATAACTACACTTTTTGGAAAAAAACAAATGCAAATCTATCTTCAACATATAGATTGGAAAGCATAGGAAGTTGTTATGGATGAAGATCGAATTCTTACAAAAATAGTGGATGGAAAACAAATTCCTAAAGAGAAAAAGGACTTTACCGATATAGACTACAAAATGCTACAAATAAATTCAAGTTCCATAAATGTCTTATATTGTGCTTTAGATGCTAATGAATTCAATAGAGTCATGGCTTGCAAATCAGCTAAGGAACTATGGGACAAGCTAGAAGTTACTTATGAAGGCACTGTAGATGTTAGGGATTATAGGACTGATATGCTTACAAGCGAATATGAAACTTTTAAGATGAACCCAAATGAATCTATAACTAGCATGTACACTAGGTTCACTCACATAATAAATTCCCAAAATGCCTTAGGAAAAACCTACATTACCTATGAGATGATAAGAAAAATTCTTAGAGAACTGCCACCTATATGGGAACTAAAAGCCACTGCCATAATGGAAGGAAGAAATTTGAAAAACACCTCCTTAGATGAGCTAATAGGTTCTCTACTCACATATAAAATGTCTATAAATGAAAGGAGTAGAAAAACCAAAGCCCAAGAATCTATAGCCTTCAAAACTTTAAAAGAAAACTTTAGTAGTGAAGAAGAGATGGATGAAGATGAACTACCCTTCATATCTAAGAAACTTGCAAAGATACTAAGAAAGAAAAATAAATTTAAAAGAAAATCCAAATTTGAATCAGATGAAGAAAAGGAAGAAGAAATTAGCAAAAAGAAATATAAAAATAAAACTCATACATGTTATAATTGCAACAAAGTTGGACATATAAAACCAGAATGCCCACTACTTATGAAGGAAAATAAGATGAAAAACAAAAAGGCTATGAAAGCCACTACTTGGGATAGTACAAGTAGTTCGGAATGTGAACAAGTGACCAAGAGGTTCGTTACACTTGCTTTATGGCATAGGACGATAAGGGAAGCTCCTCATCCAAATCGGTAAATGGTTGTAGTAGTGATGAATTAAATAATGAGAGCATGTCATCTTGTAAAGAACTTCAAAAAGATTTATTCAAAGTTCATAAGATGCTAATCAAAGTAACCAAAAAAAACACATCGTTGAAGTATAAGAATGAAGGTATAATGAAAGAGTTAGAATTCCTTAAAACTGCTGAAAGAGAAAATGATTCAAGAATCAAGAAAATAGAAAGTAAGAATGAAGCTATGAAAAAGGAGTTAGAATCTAAAAATCTTACTGAAAATAAAAAAATTTAAAAATCAAGAAACTAGAAAGCAAAAATGAAAAGATGATAGAAGATCTTCGATCCCTATCCTCTATGGAATATGAGAAAGACATATATATTTCTGAATTAGAGGATAAAATCAAAAATTATCTCAAGAATTAGAGAAATCAAAAAAGAAGGTTGATGACAAGAAAGATATTGAGATAAATGATCTCAAAAATCAAATTGAAGATAAAGAAAAGATCATTTACAATTTCACAAAAGGAAAGAAAAACTTTGACAAAATGATAGGCTCACAAAGGATATCCTTAAACAAAGAAGGCATTGGATTTAATGGGGTTGAAAATAAAAAGAAAAAGAATCTTTATATAAGATATTTTTCAAAAGCATCCAAAGATTATGCTAGCACATCTTCTAATGCCTACACTAACATCATATGCTACCTATGTAAGAAAAAGTGTCATATAAAGTTTGAATGTCCATTAAAGAGAAAGGATGTAAGAATTAAACAAGTATGGAGAATAAAAGAAAAATCAGGTCTTATGAAACCTTCTGGACCCAAGAAAGTATGGGTACCTAGATAAAAGGCCTTAAAAATCTCAAAGAATTTATTAGAACAAATAAAAACACAAATAACATTGTTGGCCAAAATCATAGGATGATTCATACAAGTTTAAAATAGAGTGTTTTAAAATTTGAAAAGAAAATTCATATGAAAGCAAAAATCAAACATATTACATGAATATTTTGATAAGAAACATTTTACGAATGAGAGATACTAGAAGACAACTTGAGCAATATGACAAAGCAAATGAAAATGAAATACATGTTGTGCTAATTTGCTATATATACTACATGTATGATCATGACTTGACTCATATTAATAATGTATGGCTCATTATATTACAAACTTTAGCATGATTATGAAGCTAAATCTTGATATAAGAAGTGTGGAGTTTGAGCATGGGATTATTGAGTATGAGCATGAATCTTGATATAAAATTAATTTTTGACTATGCATGCTAATAATGAATCAAGTGGATAAATTTGTCTTGTGCTACTCTTTATATTGGTATCCATGAGCTATGTATGATAATTTTTATATCCATGAACTATGCATGATGTGATATTAGTTTTGGTATCTATAAAGTATTTTTGGTATCATATTTTAAAATTTTTAATTGGTATCACAATTTAAAAGGCTCAATTGGTATCACAAATTGATATTTAAGAATGATAAGTATAATTGAACTCATGAGCATGTTATGATATTGATGATGTTAACATGATATCGGTATTTGATGATTATGTTCATGAGAACATACAAGATATGAATTAATATATTAAGCATGGATAATAAACTTAAAAGCATAATTGGTATCAAATCTGAATATATTAAATTCAAGGGGAGTATTATGACTTATTGCTTGTATTATGTTTCTTCCCTAATTATTAAATTGGAATCATGGAATAAATAATTGGTATCATGAATTATTATGCATGCTGAAGTTTAAAGTACTATACTTTTTATGGTTGCTCATAGCCTTAGTACTTAAAGTCTTACTATTTTTGATTGATGTCAAAAGGGGTAAAAGTTTTGGGCAAAAATTGAGTATGATATTAAAAATTGAAAGCTTATTGAAATGATATATCAAAAGAAGGAGAAGTACTTGGTATTGATTGATATTGATATTGAATAATGTGATTTTGATTTATGAGCATGATACGTGAAAATATTTTTGAAAATGACCTTAAGATTGCAAAAACTGTTAAGATGATGCTTATTGAAAGGGGGAGCCTTTTTAAGGCTTACTCAAATTTTTACTCCTTATCTCTCATCATCAAAGAGGGGGAGATTGTTGACCTTACAAGGCTTAAAATCCTATTTTGATGCTAACAAGTAAGTGGAACTTATCATATTTATGTGAGTAATGTTATTTCAAGGCTCACGTATGAGAAAGTAAGGTCAAAGTGCTCACAAGGATCAAATGAAGCTTAAAAGAGTCCAAACATGGATTTAAAGATGATATTTTCAAGCTCGAAGAAAATGAGGACATGGATGATTTGTTGAAACCCAAAGAAAAGTTAGAAGTCAAAAGAGCCAAAGAAAAGCAAAGTGAGAGAGCTCAAAGAAAGACAAAGCATGAAGACTCAAGTACCTAGAATGTGAAAAGTCTTAGAAGTCTTTATGTAAGTACTTTAATGTTTAAATATCGTTTGAAATATTTTGAAGCCCTTTTTATGGGAAATACGTGGACTAAGAGACCTATTTTAAAACCCTAGAAAAAGTTTTATAAAAGAGTAAAGAAAGAAAGCAAAACAGATTTGTTAAACTAAAATGAAAAAAACCAGAAAATGGAAAGTTCAGAAGACCGAAGTCACCGCCCAGAAGACTGAAGAGTCAACTTCAGAAGACTGAAGTTTAAGCTCAATCGTCTAAAGAATTACTTCAGAAGACCGAAGATTAAGTTCAGCCATCTGAAGATTTTTTGGTGAAACACAGAAACAGGCAGAAGCACATTAGAAGACTGAACACTGACTTCAATTGTCTAAACCCGAAACTTTAGAAGTCTGAACCCTAACTTCAGACGTCTGATCCTATATCCAGTTCAATATTTTTAAAGCTTTAAGAAACTTCAGAAGACTAACCCCAAAGGTTCAGCCGTCTGAACACTATTAACGGTCAAATTTTTAAAATATTTTAAATATTTTAAAATGGTTTCTTGTGCTCCAAATATTCCTAAAACTTGGAAAATGCTCCAAGTAATCTTTGACAACACGAAAATACTTTTGAAAACCTACAAATACATGGTTTGAAAATCAAAACACACCAAGAAATGAAAAAATCTTATTGATAAGCTAAAAGCACTCTTGTTCTTATAAAGCTCTCTTGCTCACTCATTGCAAAACTCTTTTGCCGAGATATTATGAAGTGCTGATCCTTCCTCCTCTAAATTCTTATTGCTAATCCTCATCTAAGAAGGATATTGGTGAATACTATACTTGAGATTCAATTCTATTTCATATTGATATTTTTACATTGAAGTATATATAGCTAAACTATTACTAATCTGCTCTTTAAAAGAGTGTTTTTGTATGCAGATATTTTCTCTTGTTTCTGGTTGTTTTTTTGACGATTCCAGGTTGTTGGATCGCTGGCTAAAGGTGGGGTATTGCTTAGAGAGGTGTAGCTCTAACCTATTGAAGAAGTGACCGAGTGTGGGGTATCACTTGGAGAGGCGAGCTCTAACCTACTGAAGGAGTGTGTAAAGGTGTTGTTCCTCCCTGTAAAGGAACTGGTTTAGTGAATCCTTTGGTGGTTTGCCAAAAACGATGACGCAAGGTGGAAATTAGCTGAACCTCATAAAAATCCCGGTCTCACTCTCTCTTTCCCTTACTCTTTATTTTTAGCACATATAAACTACATGGATGTTTTAAATTCCTTAATCATAAACACTACGTGGATTTGGAAATCAAGTAAACTTAAAGTCTAATTTTATTTTCAGCACCTATAAACTGCGTGGATGTTTTAAATTCCTTAATCATAAACACTACGTGGATTTGCAAAATTGGTGTGGTTGATTGATTGGTTACTTGATTGTTTAAGCAATAGTGTTGTGGATTGTATAAAAAGAACTAAGTTCTTGTGTGATTGATAAATTAAAAAAACAAGTCAAGAATTGGTTAAAAGAAATAAAAGAGGTTAAGAAATTTTAAAAGGAATTAAGAGAAAATTTTTAAATCCAATTCACCCCCCCCCCTCTTGGGACTACATCTTAGTTTTCACATTTAAATTTTGCAATGCCTGTTTCTCAAAATAACCCTAAATGAGGTTGCATTTCTTATATCCCATCACTTCAACTTAAAGGAGCATTTGTGTCGGTGCCTAAGTTTACAGGGCTCAACTTCACTCAATAGAATGGCTATCGTAGTAATCTATGTTCCATGTTCAGATTGCCCTGACATAGCGTAATGCTAATATGTGTATCTGGAGTAAGAGTAGTGAATGTTACATAATAAGAAGTGGGTGCAATGATTGTGATTTTTTTGAAGCACACACAATCTTATGTATGTTTGTTTATTTGCATATTTTAGTTTCTTAATCTTTCTTAAAGAGAGTGTTAGTGCATTTAAGATCCTTTAGTGCAATTTACTAACGTTTTTTTAATAAGGACAATAAATTTTATATATATATATATATATATATATATATATATATTTTAAACCACTATTCAAAACCATGGATGTATAACCTTCAAAAGTCCATAATGTTAGAACCCATTTTCGCAAGGAACACACATTAAAAGCCTATATTATCAAAGTCCTACCATTCTCAAAGGTTTGAAAAACAGGGGACTCTCAAACTATAAAAAAATCTATAGTCTTGATTTTAAAAAATAGAATCAAATCATCTCCAAGAAACGATAATTTAAGTGGCTCACTGGGTGGAAGGTAATGGACTTTCAAAGACATAAAATCTACAATGAGAATTCGAAATGGCTTCCTCATTCAAACCCCTATCAAATTAAAACTTTAGCTTACAAGTCTTCAGGCACCTTTTCATTCCTTTTACATTTCGAAGACCAACTCTCCTTTGTATGCTCCAAATAGCTTGAGTAATCAATGTAATGATAAATTTTTGGAAAAGTTTTCCTAACCCAATTTTAGTGGAGCAACACAACTAAAATTTAAATGCTCACCCTATTCATCAAAATTAGTAATGAAGCTGCCCCAAGCTACATATATCCTTCTCAAACTATCATTAGAAAAGCTTTCGAGGGGTATCTAGGCTCAAGCCAAATGAACTATGTTGTATCCCCAACACATTTAAAAGAACTCTTGCCAAAGATTCTATGAAATCATCGAAACATGTTTCTTAAAAAATTTGCTTTACAATAGGAATTAATCCCATGTTTTTCATTTTTAATTTTTTTTTTTTGGAAGGAATTCACTCACATCTAAATGAAAATTAGTGTTTAATTGATGGATTGTGAAAACCAAATGCTAGTTTTTCCATGAATGACTTAATGATATGTGTATATTCTATATATATTAACAATCATTCACCACAAACTCGTCTTTTGATTTTCATCAGTCTTATCTTTTGTATTTCCCTTGGTCTCATTATTAAAAGCAATATCGATCATCACCACTAATTCTCCCATTTCCCTCCTTAGAATCACCCATGCACAACTCACTCGTAAATCAACACCCAATTCATCCACATGATTCATTTAAAATCAAATTCAAGCATCTAATTCCAACAATAATAAATAACAATAAGCAATAAAAGACATTTACCATCCTAATTATCATCATGAAGTTATATTGTATAACATGCATCTTGTAATGACCTGAAGAATAATGGTATTTAAATAATTAAGAGAAAGGAAAAATGGAAATTTAGTGTTCATTGACGACGTGGTGTTTTAGGCTCGTCGATGAGGGTACACTTCATCGACGAGAAAATACTGAGAGGATGTTTTTGGCAGATTTGAATTTTGTCGATGAGGGGGAGAGTTCGTCAACGAGAAGCCTTCTTGACCTCGTCGACGAGGTGAGATGGCTCGTCGATGAAGGCCAATGTATAAATAGGCTAAACTTCATTTTTTTGGCTGAAAATCGACGCAATGAGTCTCTCTCTCTCCTCCATTCGTTTTCTCTCTCTTCTCTCTAAGTTTCTGGGCCGGATTTATGCCAGTTCGATGATTTGAAGCCACCACAACACTCCTGGATAAGTTCTCGTCATATCTGTTGGAGTGGATTGTTAGTGGGCTTAGTTTGAAATTCATCCCTAGTTTAAGGTAAGCGCTTTTATTCAAAATTTGGTCTTCCCATAGTTATAGGAAATGTTATTCACGGAAAAATACTAAAGTTTAGTTCTGAGAATTGTTGTTTTCAGGGTGTTGAACGGGAAACCCTGTGGGTGCAGGACGAGTATATAATTTAGGGGGTTTCTTCTGAGAAATCAAGTAAGGGAATAAACTAAAGTAGTTATCTTTCCATGAAAATTATTATTAATTAGAAGAATTATGTTCAGGAAAACATGTATTATATTTGTATATTATTGAGAAATGCATATTTGGAAAAAATACTGCTATTATGTTGAGATGTATATATATTAGTATGAAATGCCAGAAAATATGATTTTAGAATAAAATGTATGATTTTATACACCATTGTGTGGCATGAATATTATTTTACGTGGAAAGTACTATGATATGGCAAATTTTATGAATGAAGTATGTTTTCAGAAATTATGCAATAATGCAATACATTATGGTTTTAAAATACATGATAAATGAATTATTTACTCAGAATGACATGTATGAAATGTTCAGAGTAAGGCCGTGATTGATAGTCGGCGCAAGGCCATGTTTTACATATGATTTTAACTCAAGACTGTATTTATGAATGTTCGACGTAAGGCCGTATATATGAAAGAAACTAGCGCAAGGTCATATGTATGTATGTTATTTCATAAAATGCTATCAATCTATTTATGGTAGACAAGTATATTATCATGTATTATATGTTATCAAAACTCAGACGATAGTTCAGTTCAGTTACAGAAGCACGGTACCGTAGCTATACAGATCAGATATTATGTTCAGACTTGTGCTAACCACCCCTGCAAGTAGAGGGGGTGGGAGATGGATAGTCGATATGGCTTTCAGTGTAGAGTTGTAAACGTCCACCTAGAAGTTCAGGCCAGGGTGTGGCGGGCCCATCGTACTTACAGACATTTTTGACTAGGCAGTGGTTGGCCAACCATTGTCAGGTTCTGCCTTCGGGCTGCATAACCCGTCATGGGGGGTAATACATGACATCAGCTAACTATACATCCTAGGTAAATTATAGTATTATCAATTATATCAAACATTTCATGATCAGTATGAATTATTAGAAATTATGAAAGTATATGATTATTCATTATGTTGTGATGAATGTTTTCTAGCATATGAATGTACTGTATATCTATTATAGCATTAAATGTTCATGTGGCCACACGACTGTATTTAGTTTATTTTCCCTTATTGAGAGGTGTCTCACCCCCAAGATTAAATAATTTTAAGGAAACCCAGAAAGACCGGCGGATCGAGGCCGCCATTGAGATAGATTGTTACTACCCCGCTAGGAGGGTAAGTTTTTTATCTAGGGACAGGAAACTTATGTAATGGATTCCTAGATATGTGTATATTTTTGCATTTTTGGAGATTGTATATAAACACAGTACTTGGGAATGTAGTTGACTCTGGTATTATACATTTTAAGGTTGTATGAATGTCGATTTATATTTACTGTTATTTAGGTTTTTGCTGTGAATGTCAAATGTGTCCCCGTTACCCATGGGTTCGGGTTGACTTTATTATTAAGTATGTTTTATTATAAGATAAGATAAACAGGTTGTTACACATCTTCATCTTCAACCATCATGTTCTTGTTACACTATCCATGGATTTTTTATCATTTCAGTAGAGGGAGATTTTTGGCTATGACTTAGAGATTCTAGTGTAGACAAACCAAGATAAGAAAAAATTAGGAAAATGTAAAATAATATGATCAAATTCTGACACAAAAGATAATATGTGTCTCTAATGGTGCAAAATAAAAAATTAAAAAAAAAATCTATGCAAGTTTCTATGAACATTAAAATTAAATTTCATGTCTCATAAAACTTCTCCACTTTATTTACTTCTATTACAAACTCAAGAAAAGAGCGCATGAAGAATACTTGCATACATGGCACATACGGCTAACCTATACTTGTAGTAATCTAAACACGCAATGAGCACTGCTTCACAAGCATGAAATAAACAAATGTCAATATACTCAAATTCACTCCTAACACATGGATTGAACACAAGGGCATTACCTCACTCATATATAACTGAACAAATGGCAACTACACTTAAATTCACTCCAAACACATGGACAAATCTACCCCATGCCATTTTATACTAGTATTAAATCTTTTAACCATTTTTTGATCTTCCAATCCTTTAACTCATATAAATTTCTTTTGGGATGTAAGTTTCTTTAGGGGTATTAATTATTTTTTAATCAAAAGAAAAGAAAAATGCAACAATATCTATACAGAACCATGCATTCAGAAGCAGTAATTAGCCATAAGCACATGCGCCATAAGAACATCATATTATAGTATAAGTACGAAGAAATGCACAAAATAAAAAACATGAAAGTTGGAAACCTACTTCCATAAAATAAAAAACGTGTATGTTATATTGTTAGCAGCCTTGAAGGATTTTGTCACCCCACCCATAAAATAGAGCACATGCGCAAGCTAAGTGGGTTGGTCGAAAAAAGAAACCATTAACATACTATAATTTGTGTGTGTGAGCTCTTTCACGAGGTCTCAACTCTGACCAGCTAGTATTTTGGAAACAATACAACCCACATGTATTTCTAATAATCTCATTCATTGTGATAACATCTAGCTCGTAAAGCTTGATATGCACCTTTATCAGTAATTAGAAACTAAGAATGTGCCAAATTTTTGGGTCTTTCTGCCTTACAAACCCTAGAAATAAATCCAATACAGTTGAAAAAGCTATTGAAGCTAGCATTCATATTCATAAAATCTCCAATTAAACTACCAATAAGAAACATAATATTAAGAATGATGCTGCCATTTATAGTTAGTATCTCCACTTCCATTTCTGAAAATTTGCTTTCAAATTCTATTAAAGAAACAAATGCAGAGCCTAAGCTCTGCGACATTCAAGCATCAAATAGTAACCAAATTTTGCCAAAAAAACACAGCAATATAGAAAAAATATCGAAGATTAGAAATTGTGATTAAAAAGCTAGATTACGAACGTCTCACATGTGACTCAAAGAAAATGAGACTCGAACCAACTTTCTCGCTGATGGAAAGAAATCGGGCGACAAAGAAGAAAGTAACAAAATCTGATATAAAAAAAATACGAATATATTATTTATGAATTCAGATTTCAGACATCGCCCACAAGTGGGACAAATAAAAAAAAAAGAAATGAGAAATGTGATCAACCACATAAGAACAACGAAGGAGAGGGTTTTTTTAGGACTCGAGTCAGTGTGACATACTGGCGAGTCAGCGAGAGGAGAACGATGGAGTAGCTAGGGTTTGAAGAACCCTAAAGCTTCTACCATAATCGCGAGGGCCTACGAGCTAGCCTGGGACTGCAAGTTGGAGAGAGGAGAACGACGAGGCCGTGGCGAGAGGGTGTCTCTGGGGAGTGAAGGAAGGAAAGGAGGAGGATATTTGAGGGAAAGGAGGGAGATTGGGGAAAGGAGGGAGGATCGGGTGTCATAGGCAGTGAAGGAGGGAAAGGAGGGAAGATTTGAGGGAAAGCAGGGAGATTGGAGAACTCGCGTTGATTTTTCATTGGCAGACTAGTAGCAACGAATCTTCTAAACCGTCAATAATAGTGTTTTAAATAAATTATTTTCATATTTTTTAAATAAAAAAAGTATTTGTGACGGTTTCTTAAACCGTCACTAATAACCGGCCATTAGTAACGAATACACTAAACTATCACTAATAGTATAAAATAAATTATTTTTATATTTTTTAAATAAAAAAACCATTAGTGACGGTTTATAAACCGTCACTAATAACTTACTACTAGTAACGAATCTTCTAAACTGTCACTAATAGTGTTAAATAAATTATTTTCATATTTTTTAAATAAAAAAACTACTAGTGACGGTTCTCTAAACCGTCACTAATAACTGACTAATAGTGACAAATCTTCAAAAACGTCACTAAAAGTATTAAATAAATTATTTTATATTTTTTAAATAAAAAATATTAGTGAAGGTTCTCTAAAC
Source organism: Malania oleifera (assembly GCF_029873635.1). Taxonomy (NCBI): domain Eukaryota; kingdom Viridiplantae; phylum Streptophyta; class Magnoliopsida; order Santalales; family Ximeniaceae; genus Malania; species Malania oleifera. Next base: position 40,680,127 of record NC_080417.1, read on the forward strand.
CATCACTAATAACTGACTATTAGTGACGAATTTTCAAAACCGTCACTAATAGTGTTAAATAAATTATTTTCATATTTTTTATATAAAAAAACTATCAGTGACGGTTTAAAAACCATCACTATAACATACTATTAGTGACGAATCTTCAAAACCGTTACTAATAGTATTAAATAAATTATTTTTATACTTTTTAAATAAAAAACTATTAGTGATGGTTTAAAAAACCGTCACTACTAACAAACTATTAGTGACGAATTCTCTAAACCGTCACTAATAGTGTTAAATAAATTATTTTTATTTATTAATACAATAATAGTAGTGATGGTTACTTAATCGCCGCTAATAAGTGACTTTTAGTGACGGATTCAATTCATCACTAATGCCCCAAAAATTGTCACTAATACTTTCCTGGGATAATTTTTACGCGAAAAATGATTTCCCGCAATAGTTTGAGCTGGAAAACTGATTTTTAGTAACGAAATTATTACTGAGGGTTTTAAAATCGTCACTAATAGTGTCGTATTAGTGACAGTTGCTAAAACTGTCACTAATGCTTACACTATTAATGACAGTTCTTAAAAACCATCACTAATACCAACTTTTAGTGAAGAAATTGAATTTGTCACTAATATTTTCGTCACTAAAAACAAGTTTTTTTTGTAGTGTACACAAGATGGGGAAAGTAAACATGTTGTTAGTGTTCCATCACTAACAAATTGTCACGATACCCCACTATGCACCCAGAGAACACAAATAGAGACGCGCTCAAAATATATAATGACAATGAACAATGACAATAATGTAAATACAACTTCCTAAACTATCCACATTGAACAATTCAAAAATGGTAGAAATACAAACATCACTAATCATAAATAAAACAAATAATTGACATGTTAATTGATTATTAGTCTACATAGTATGACTCATAGCCAATTGAATTTCAATAATTGATTTGTCTCACATATACGATGAGGCATGAATATATAGTAACAATTCTTGAACGGGCCCAAGCTTTGCATGAAGACACATGAAATGCAGTTCTAAATTTGTTCAATTAACGAACATGCAACATCCTAGCCAACTAATAAGCATGCATTTCATAATTTTTGCATCAAGCATGCAAATGCTTTCTACTCAACTAGCAAGCAATATCCTAGTCATCTATCGAGCATGCAATTCTCAATTTCTGCATCAAGCATGCAGATGCTCAGATGTAGAAGTCTAACTCACTCTTTTAATATGTATTAGGATTAAATTAAATGACTTAAAAATTGGTTTATTTAAATTCTTGCAAATTTAAAAAAGTTTCAAACTTCCAGAACATGGTAAGAGTGGAAGTTCAATATGGGGGTTCGAGCCCTGGATTTTAGGTATAGAATTGTGCAAGTACAATAAAATTTCACAAGCCAAAATTTAAGGGTTCAATTACATGTAATTTAGGAATAGAAATAGATGCTTACATTTTCCAATATAATGCAGCATTTCTAACACCGAACTTCTAATTAAAAATCTTAACTATTGTGAGTTGTAATTGAAAGTCTTTGATTCTAATTTTATGAGTCATTTTTGAGTAAGGCATGGGTTAACAAATGGCTCGTTTTTTAAAAATAATAATAATAATAATAATTTTTCTTGTATACAACCCGATAAGAACGGGTTCATAACCATACACCCAACCATATAAATCAATTAAAATTCCCAAATTAAAGAAAAAAAATGTTATTGACTACAAATAAAAATTTCAATCAATGGTAAGACCAAAAGAGGAAGTGGAAATCTTGATGTTCAAAAGTTCACTTTTTTTATATTTGAGTCTAGAAAACGAAGCTTATTGCTTTCCTTTGGAAAAAGCTATTTTTTTATTTTAAAAATAATTATGCATGTGCATATGTGTGCATGCAGAAAATTCATATCAAATTCTCATGAGCATTTTATCAAATATATTACATGCATTCTAGCAAGCTTAATTTTTGTGAGCAAAATAACTAATTTAATTCTATTATTCAATCTTGATTTTCTATCAAAATTATACAACACATTCAAACAACATACAAATTATATGTAACAGTTTAGGTGGGGGATTGGGAATCAAATTAATGTAGTATAGGCAGTAGAATTAAATCAGGCAAAGCATGTTAGACATGGACACGCACACTCAAACCCACGCACCAGGCATGCACACACGGACAACCCACGGTTTGCAAAAGAAGAAGAAGAAGAAAAATAAGAATCGTACATGGGCGAGCTTTAGAGCTGACGGAACGAGGAGCAAATTTGGCGAGCGGCAGCAGTGGGATGAGGAGCAGCTATGGTGAGCGGCAAGGGCAGCAACGGCAGCAAGAGGAGCTTCAACGAGCAATGGATGCGGAAGGAGCTTCAGTGAGCAATGGAGGGAGGGAAATGAGGGAGGGAAAGAAAGGAGGGAAAGGAGGGAGGAGAGAAAGGATCACGCGAGGGAGGCTCGGATAGGGAAAGGAGGGAATTGAGGGAAATTGGGATATTTATCTAACTATCAATGGCGGTTTTAAAATCGTCACTAAAACTCTTAAAAATCGTCACTAATAATAGACTATTAGTGACGGTTAAGGAGAACCATCACTAATAGTTTACCATTTAAAATTGAACTTAAAAATGTTGTACCAATCAGGGGTGAGCATAATTCAGGGGAACCCAGATTAAGCGACCAATTTTGGTTGACTATGTTAAAAACAATCCCAGTCCCTAGCTAGACATATAGATCTTTCCTTTAGATTTGAAATTAAGAGGTTGCTTCTATTAGAAAAAGTGAGAAAATATCTTAAGAACCTAATTCATTCAAGAAGCTAAAAATAAGTAATGCTTTCGTGAAGCCTTTGCACAATACTATAGAGTCTGTCTCAAAGAAACTAGAAAAATAGTCCACAGATGATGAATGTTGGACTTCCTTAGGGAAAAAGTTATATAATATGATGTGTAAGGGCTTTGGTCCCATTAAACCTAAGATCGACATGCTCTTCTCATTGTATTTTATCCGATCAACTTAACCAGATTCTCATTTTTGGTGTCAAATTTTCCTTACTCAACAATATCAGCAACTCTTTTTATCTATCCTCTACTATGAAGATAGCCTCTTAGCTTACTGGTTTCTGCTGAATTGTAATCATCTTCACGAGGAACCCACCGTTACATATGCATGGACATTTGAACAAAGCACGTGTTTCTCTTTCGTGCATCCCATTCCTTTTATTGTATATGATATGATGAACAGCTTCAAAAGATCTCTCAAACTCTATTGTATTTAAAAAATTAGTCCAATCATTGCAGAACTTCACCACACCTACACTAGTCTATACACGGTCATGCCTAAAGGCATGAACTTGAAAAGGTTAGAATATAAAGAATCTTTTCAACCAATATTCACTATCAATGGCAACTCTTCCAATTTTTTTCGTCCACTATGTTAAGAACAATCCCAATCCATGGCCAGACATATAGATCTTTCCTTCATATTTGAAAGAGGTTGTTTCTATTGGGAAAAGTGAGAAAAGATCTTCAAGAACTGATTCATTCAAGAAGCTAAAAATGAGTAATGCTTCTGTGAAGCCTTTTCACAATACTATAAAGTATGTCTGTCTCAAAGAAACTAAAAAAATCTTCTACAAATGACGAAAGTGGGACTTCCTTGGAGAAAAAGCTATATAATATGATGTGTAAGGGCTCTGGTCCCATTAAACCTTGGATCGACATGCTATTCTCTTTGTATTTTATCTTCGATCAACTCATCCAAATTCTCATTTATGGTGTCAAGTTTTTCTTACAAGACAATATTAGCAACTCTTTTTATTGATCCACTACTACAAAGATAGCCTCTTAGGTTACTGACCCCTACTGAATTGTATTCATCTTCACAAGGAACCCTTCCATATATATGCATAGACATTTGCACAAAGCACATTATTTCTCTTTTGTGCATCCCATTCCTTTTACTATACATGATGAACAGCTTCAAAAGATCTCTCAAACTCTATTGTATTTAAAAAATTAGTCCAATCATTGCAGAACTTCACCACACCTAAATTGGTCTATACACGATCATTTCTAAAGGCATGAACTTGAAAAGGTTTAAATTTAGAGAATTTTTTTAACCAATTTTCACTATCAATGACAGATCTTCCTTTTTTTTCATCCACTATGGTCAAAACAATCTTAGTCCATGGCCAGACGTATAGATCTTTCCTTCATATTTGAAAGAGGTTGCTTCTATTAGGAAAAGTGAGAAAATATTTTCAGGACCTGATTCATTCAAGAAGCTAAAAATGAGTAATGCTTCCGTGAAACCTTTGCAGAATAAATCAAAGTCTATCTGTCTCAAAGAAATTAGAAAAAATTTTCACAGATGATGAAAGTGGGACTTCCTTGGGGGAAAGCTATATAATATGATGTGTAAGGGGTCTAGTCCCATTAAACCTAGGATCGACATGCTCTTCTCATTGTATTTTATCTTTAACTCATCCAGATTCTCATTTGTGGTGTCAAGTTACTTACTGGACAATATTAGCAACTCTTTTTGTCTGTCAACTTCTCCTATGAAGTAAGAGTGGAATCCACTGATAAGAAGGATGAATATACCATCCTTCCTTGGAAAGGTGGAGTTTGGGCATTATACAAGCACTGGAAGGCTGAAATGACGTGTTCTGACTTGAAAAAAAGTGAATATGACATAGTGGATGTCATCAAAGAAAAAGATCTTTGGAGGAAAGTCTCTGTACTAGAGCATGTCTCTTGTTTTAACTCGGTTTTCAAGGTTCAAGTAAGAGATGAATCACCAGTCGTAATGAAAATCCCGAGGCACTGCTTTGGAAAGTGGAATGATTTTGGGGTGAAATGGCACCCAGATAGATTTTTGAATCTATTTGGATACTGAGAGTTGTGGTGTATTCCCAAGAGGGGGTTGAATTAAGAATTTTACAAAATCTTCATAGGTTAATTTATCCCTATTTTAATTTCACAATCAATATAACACAACCTAAGGTCTTTCTAAACAATCTTCAATCCAACAAATAATAATGTATGCAAATATTTAAAATAAATATAACATTCAACACAAATTGAACATAAGCATACAAGTACAGAAAGTAAAGTGCGAAAATTAAATAAAATAGGGAAGAAAAATGCAAACAAGATATTTGTTATCAGGGTTCGGCCAGTCCCGCCTATGTCCCCTCCTTGGGCAAACCACCAAGGATTCCACTATTCCGCTCCTTAAACCCAGGCAGAGCTTCCTAATACAATCTGCTGCTTACAAGAGGCACAACTTCCTCCTAATCTGCTGCTCATGAGGCGTAGCTATCTCACCCGGTTGACAGCCCGAACCATAAGTACAAATGGTATGAAAATTTGAGTACAAGTTAATGCTTCTTTACAAGCTGATTTGTACAATGTAAGAACCTTAATGCACTCTCAAATGATTTTCAATTTGAAGCTCGAGTATGATAAAACCTCTCAAAAATATTTTTTGCAATTAATTGAGTGAGAGAATGGAAAAATGATATTCTCAAAATGGTTGACCTTATCAAATACAAGAAGACTCCAAGCAAGAAAAATATGAGTGAAAAATATTGCTTAAGGCATTCTTAAAAAATTCAAAGAGTTTTCTCCAAAATATATATTTTCAAATGAAAGGAATAGGAGAAATGATTTCTTTCAAGATTGGTCCCTTAGAAATTGCAAGAAGGCTTTTCAAGCAATATTTATTATAAATATATGTTCAAGGTTAAGCCTTCCTTGTAAACCCCAAAAATAATTTCCCAAAAAAAAAATTTCAACTAGAAGAATAGGAGAAATATAACCTTGATCTTTAAAATGGAGTATAAAAATATGTTTGGGATGAAAGAATATGCAAGTATGTTTCCCAAGAGTTTTTCTAACATTTTTCAAGTGTTTAGCCATATATTTATAGGCCAAATTGGAGATATAATCGTTTTATGGTTGTTGGGGTATTAAAATATAATTTAATTTGAAAACTAACCATTTTTCAACTGTTGGGGCACTTTCTACGCAAACACCCTTCATTTTTGCAGTCATACCTTTTTCTATACAACTCCAAATTGGACGTTCTTAGTATCAACAAAAATGTAAGAGAAAATACCACAACTTTCATGTTGAACACATTTTAAGATAAGGAGTGATTGATTGATAAAATTGCTCATCAATGAGACAAAAGAAACATCAAGGGAATTTTTCTACTCCAAGCACCCTTCAGTAATTTGAACATAACATTTTCTATATAACTCCAAATTGAACTTGTTTGATATCAACAGAAAGCTAAGATAAAATCTCACAACTTTCATGTTGGACACTTTTTAAAATAAAGATTTTTTAATAGAGAAACGTACTCATTAATGCGACAAAAGAAACATGAATGGGGTTTTTTTTTAATGAAACTTGTTTTGGAAAAATATTTTCATGAAAAATTTATGTGCCCTAAGGTCAATCTAAGGTCAAGTTTGAGCTTCAAATTAAATCATGAGATGCATGCACAATTAAACCTAATTATTATTACAATCTAAAAATAAATAAAGTCTTCAAGTTTGCACTCCTGATTCCCATGGAATACGCTGATTAGTGCAAGCTTGAAGTGCATTTACAGCTTCCATTTTGCATCCTTCACTTGTACTTCCATAATTATAAACCTATATAATCACTAAGTACACAAGTGAGATGTTGTTATTTGTCATAATCAAAACAGGAATCAGACTCAAAAAGTCAACAGATACCTGACTAAATCCTGGTTTGAATCATGTATCGCATGTCTCTTAATTAGCTCATTCAAAATGTACATGATTTTGGGTAGCATTGGTTTTTTTTTTTTGTGCATGCATCTTGGCCACTTAGGTGACCTAGAACACTAATAGGGCTGGTATGTTTGTCTAGCACGGCGAGGTTATTCCTTGGCCATTTTGTCTTTGTGGGAAGGTCTTACCTTTAGGTTTGGATTATCTGTAAGCTAAACTACTTATTTTAATTATAAGTGATGGTCCCATAAACTGCTACTAATATAAGACTATTAGTGATGATTTAATAAATTCGTTGCTAATAATAGGCTATTAGTAACGGTTCTCATAAACTGTCACTAATATAGTTGACTTTTTCCAATCAACAAATGCATTATTAGTAACGGTTCTAGAAACCATTACTAATATCAGCATATTAGTAACGGTTTCCATAAATTGTCATTAATAACAGACTATTAATTATACTTTTTCTAAACCGTCACTAATATAGTTAAATAAATAATTTTTGTAATTTTTAAATAAAAACACTATTAGTGACGGTTTAGCAAATTCCTAGCTAATAATAGGCTATTAGTAACGGTTCTAATAAACCGTCACTAATATTGTTGACTTTTTCACAATCAACAAAAGTACTATTATTGACGGTTACATAAACCGTTACTAATAAAACACTATTAGTGACGGTTTAGATGAACTATTACTAATAATGCATGATTAGTGACAGTTCTTGGGAACCGTGACTAATATTGTTGACTTTTTTTATAGTCAACGCGCATTATCAGTAACGGCTTGTAGAACCATGACTAATAGATTACTATTAGTGACAGTTATTTAGTCGTCACTAATAAGTGGCTTTTAGTGACGCTTTCAACTTGTCACTAATACTTAAACAAACGTCGCTAATATTTTTCCGAAATAGTTTCCATGCGAAAAGTGGTTTCGCACAATGGTTTGAGTTGGAAAATTGGGTTTTAGTAACGAAAGTAATAGTGACAATTTCAATTTCGTCACTAATAAGACACTTTAAGTGGCAAAATTGAACTGCCACTAATACTTTCATCACTAAAAACTAATTTTTTTCTAATGATCTACAATTTCTCTTAGCCTCCTTAATTCCTTCAGCTGCAACTTGCCCTTTGAATCTTCAATCTCACTTGATTTCTCAGTCAACTCAATCTCTCAGCTAGCAATCTAAACTTTCGATTTCTGGACTCTCACTCTCAATTGTATGTATGATTGTCTGTGTTTGTTGTTCAGAAGCCTGCTATTTATAGTCGTGGTGAATCAACTTGGATTAAATTTGATTAATCAATTAATTTTAAATTGAACAATCAAATTTAAAACAAATTCGTTAATCAAATTGATTATCCAATTTAAGGTAATCAATTAGCTAACTATTACTTTTTTGCATGTGCATCTAGGTGTCAGCATAGAATTGGATTATTCGGCTTTTCCCTTTTTCTGTTTTTTTTTATTTTATTTTCAAAGCAAAGAAAAATATAATCTTTTTGTATTTTATTTTTATTTTTTTGTATTTTCTCATGAAATAAATAAATAAAAATATTACTTAATTTTCGCTATATATGTTTTGGACAAAAGGGGCGTCTACAATTATGCTATTTAAGTGCATCATATTTTAGATAATTAATTATATTAATTTTCAAATTTAAAAATAATTACCGAAAAAGATAGTTCGACATATGAAGCTATTCATCCAATAATTAATCTTTTGCAAATTTAAGAAATGACGTGGCAGTGTGCTGATTGATGCCACGTGGCGCACGAAAGAGGCCCGTTTCACTGTCTTACCGCCTCAGGTGACGCAGCCCTGACCTCGCCGGTGACGAAAACTCTGAGCCCGCAGCCTTTGAATCTTTCAATACTAATACTAAAACTAAATAATATCAATATTGATTAGTAAGTGATAGCCGACCAGAAATTCATCATTCTCCACATTCTCATTTCTCACAGCACTTCCTATACATGGATGGACGAAAATAAGGAAACACGAGAGTGGAAACACACACCTCCCCTTTGGAATGTGGCGTTGAAAAAAATAAAAAAGCATTTGCTTAAATAATAATGACGACTTAGTGATGATGGAGCACGCAAGTTCATCAGTAATTACCGTGTATGAATTAATTAATAAGTATGATGGATAAACAGCGACCCCAATCTTATCTTACAAATAAAGAACAATAATTTTGGAGTGAGGACCATGCTAAAGCACCTGCTCTTCTCATCTCATCTCATCTCATCTCATCTCCCAAGCTGTGAGCTGAGTTTGATGTCAAATTTTATTTATGAATTTTACAAAAGAAAATGAGGAGAAAATGGTGAGACAAAACCGTCGAAGGTTAGGGTGTCAAGAGCTGGAGAAGGACACAGGGTGGGGGGATCACTTCCTGATAAGGTGATGCATCGTAATCGCTCATCTGTCATTGTCCCTCCCAAACCTTCAATGGTTTGAATCATTGTAGTGGGTACTTTTGTCTTCTGCATGCCTTCTTATACGTACGTCCTCATGTTGACTGTTCAATATTGTATGAGAGAAGAAACTATTAGCCGCACGAAGATTATACATATACCGGAACCAACGTAATTTCACTTGAAGAGGTTTTAGATTTCAGGTTGTATTAAATTTGAATAGAATGTAGCATAATATTATATTATTATTTATTTAAATTCATTGAAATTTAAATTCGAGGTTTGAGATTCATGCTTCCAAACACTACGTATGTGTATAAAAAAATAACTATAACTGAATTATCAACGAAACCACCGGTGTGTATATATATATATATAATGAAACCAGCATAATTTTACTATCCTCATATTTGAAGAGGTTTTGGATTTCGGGTTGTATTAGATTTGAATAAAATGTAGCATAAAATTGTATTATAATTTGTCCAAATCTACTGAAATTCAAACTTAAGATCTGAAATTCATGTTTCCAAACATTACCTATGTGTACGAAAAAAGTAACTATAACTATTTAATTTATTTAAAATAGATATACGGTGGAAACATGTTGATTCTTACGTATATACATCTGATATACTTAATATTTCAGAGAGGGAGAGGATATAAATAGTATGAAAAATAAAAGGTTAGTCTTAGGTTGAATATACTATATATAGAGTGCCTTCCGTGATTTGAACACATGGGTTTTAGTTTTGGATGCAAAACCCTTACCATTAAGGCAAGACTCAAAACAAATATAAAAGAAAGACAACTGAAAAAAAGTGTCAACTTTGGTGTATTCCCAAGAGATGGGGTGAATTAAAATTTTAAACTTTTTTCCTAAGTTCAACTAATCCAATAACCAGTATTACACAAACTTAGGGTCTGTCTATGCAGTTCCAATATGTGCAGATAAATATAACGTGGAAAAATTAAATCATGTGCAACATTCACAATACAACATACACGTGTACAAATGTAAATTGCGGAAATATAAATTATACACACACGATATGTTATCGGGGTTCGGTCAACTGTGCCTACATCCCTGCCTTAGCTCACTAATATAAGGATTAAACTACGGCTCACTTAACGGGTGGAGTGACACCGTTTACAACACGCCTTACAAGGGTGGCGTACCTAACTTTCCTAACCGAGCCTAAGCCAATCTGAAACTATTCCACAGGACTAGTCTCCTTCTTAAGGTCCACACTTGGAATACAACCAATGATATAAAATTTGCGTACAAACAAATGCTTCTTATACAAGCTAATATGTACTACAATACGCACAATATAATCAATACACGTCAAACATGTAAGAATTTATAAGTTCGATGCTCTATGTGTGCAATCAATACTTAAAATAATGACTTTATCTAATCAAACATAAGAGTGTTCTAGCAAACTATTTCTTTGAAACTAGACATAACAAATCTCAATACTAGATTAAGGTTTCAAAGATACTGATCAAATATTCAAACTAACTCAAAATATTTTCCTTCAATGAAATAAGCACAAGAGTAGTTTGAAGTATATAGCTTGTAAAAATATTTTGCGCACAAAAGATTATTACTATAAGAATCTTTGCAATAACAATGTAAAGATCCTCAAGCTACTGAGTATTTCCCAACACTAGATTTACCAATTTAAATATGTGGGATAACTCTCGCTTAACTCCCCAAAATCAATAACAATCAATCAAGTAAAACAATGGGAATATAAGCAACCTCTAATAAGCACTAGCACACTCAATAAGCCCTCACAATGTAAGGACCTGAACCCGAGTAGGTTCCTACATATAAATTTTTTAGCGGACGCAAATAAATCTAAATTATTTTTATTACCAGAGTACTAATTAACTTTATTACAAATATATGTCTCAACTATAAAAATGTAAATTTCTAAAATTCTAAAATACACAAATATATTCTAAATTATATTATGCTAATTTTTTTATTGTACTCTACTCTTTCTATTCCCGCCCATGCACTTGCTACGCTAGATTTCTGGTACTCTCTTCAAATTGATCTGAAATGTAAAATAATGATTGGGTGAGACGACGCTCAGTAAGTAAATAAGATTATTATTAGTGTATGGCCAAAATGAGTTTTTATAATTTCGTAAAATAATATTTAATATTATAACTTCAAAAATGCTTTTAAAATAAATGTAAATTTAAAAATTTCCGCATAAAAATTTTTGTCATCAACTACAATAGTAAAATTTTATAATCATATACTATAACTGTTAAATTAAACTTTTAACTGTAAGAACTATAATTATAATTTTTAATTATATACATATATATACTTTTCCTTATACGTTTCCTTTATATCATCATTTAGGCACAATAATGATCATGTTCATATAAATTTATACTTTACCTTCAAATCATCAATAACTCTATACACATAATTTAATATGTATATACACATACTATAAAAATCACCCTTAGGCCTATTAATCGTAAGTCATGTTTACCCCTATGACTGGGTTGTGCGGTTCGAAGACTGGACTTAACTGCCTGGTCGGTCAAATTAAATCAACGTACATCTTCATTAAGTGAGATTTTCCCTATTAAACTCTAGTCCGACCCAGATGTGTACTAAGGAAAAATCCACTATCATATAAAACTTCTCTGCAAACAGTGTGGGTACACTCTGATCCGTTTAAACTTTAAGATGCGATACCGAACCTTCGTAATTTTCTGTATTGTCCGTGCCATAATAGGTTTTGAAAACATCTTATTATAGAATTTATAAAATCACAATAATATCATGAAAATCTTATTTTTACACATATTTTCGTGAAATACGTAACGTAAAAATCAACTCATATCATTTTTACTCATATTTTCGTGAAATATGTAAGGTAAAATGAAAATACGCTTATGTCACACAATTTTTGTGTTAAAAATATTTTCTTGAATAAAAATTGATGTTGTAAAATATCCAAAGGTTTAGAACATTTCTTAACTCAAAAATATATACAAGTATATTAAAGATAAAACTAGTACAATTAAATATGCGTAAAAATAAACTCAAGAGAATTTTATAAAACTAACTAACATAATCGAAATTTTACTTACAAATAAATTCGGGTATGAATTTTAAATAAAAATCTAACATAAACAAATTTACTTACCTCTTCATTTACCTTGTACTACGAACACAACGAATATCTCTAAAAAATGAGATTAGAAAAAGTAGGTGAGTGAAATTTTAATTATAACAGAAATTCTCACTCTACCATTAATTATTTCACTCACTAATCAATGTCTTCTTTTGAAATTTTTTTAAAAAAATGAAGGTTGAGAGCTTCCTATTTACAAGAAAATTTTGGAGAAGAAAATGAAATTTGTAAAAATATGAGGAAATTTGTGAAATTATAATTTTTTTAAAAAAAATTAAAGAATGGGCATGGGATGGGTTAGGCATGGGTTAGGTATGGGATAGGAATGGAGGTCATGTGGGAGTCCTTGCCACTACTCCCATTTAATTAATTTTTAATTAATTACTTAATTAATTATTTTATTTTATTTTTAATTCTTTTAAAATCATTATTATTATTATCATTCTTATTATTTTTAAGTCATGCTTTAGTTTTTTTTCTTAAAAAATTAAATTCGAATTTCAAAAACTCATGTGAACCCCACATGGTCTTGTGGACCCCACACAACTTCCCAAGTGGGTCCTATGTAACTCTAATAGTTCTCACACAATTTTATGAGCCCTACATAGTTTCGAAACTCATATGAACCCCACACGACTTCGGAATGGTCCCACACAGTCTTGTGGGCCCCACATAGGATACCTATTTTATTATTATTATTACTATTATTATTATTATTATTATTATTATTATTATTTTACCATGTATTTCTATAAATTATGTCTGTCAAAACACTATTTTATGTATTTGTACTTATTTACATGTACAAATAGTGTTTATCCTGTTTATCCTATGAAATTTCATTTTGACCAGACCTATAACACCTCGACCCCCTACGTGGGCCCGGAGTGCTATTAATCCATTCATTTACCTGATAATCCACATTCTAATATCATGTACGTAGCGGAAAAACTTAAATATAATCTCCACAAAGATAATACCATAGTACTATCCCTATCTACCAACCATAATAAATTAATCATCCACCTGTATTCAACATATATAAATATCCCCAAAAACATTCAGTATTCACAATCAGTCCAATCTCAGAAAACTCAAAACATAGAACAAAAAAAACATAAATCTATACATCTAAAAATTATTATAAAAATTTATACCCTTCTCTCTTTCTATTTTCCAAAAATGCTACAAAACCTCGAGCTCTCTAAGCTCGATCTCGAGAAAATCCTGAAATAGATACATTTATATTCAGGTGAAACACATCTCGGTAAAGGAAGAAACAATATATTAAAATAGCGTGGGGCTAATATGAGGTATATAAATATCATTTTAATAACATTTTTCAAACCATTAATATTATTAGCTTTGGTGCAATCCCAAGAGGGGGTATGAATTGGATATTTAAAATTTATCGCCTAGGTTAAACTAGATAAACAGTATTACTTAACCTAGGGTTAGTTTATGCAAATGTAAACCTAATCATTCACAATATAACATACACGTGCAGTAAGTAAATTGCGGAAATGTAAATGAACACGCACGATATGTTATCGAGGTTCGGCCAACAGTGCCTACGTCCCCGCCTCTAACTCGCAAGTCAGAGGATTCCACTAATAGCTCACTTAAGGGTGGAGCGGCACCGTTTACAACCAGGTCAAATTAACACAGGACTGACCTCAACCTTAACCAGGTCAATTAGCGGAGCTGACCTCAACCTACACGCCTTAACAAGACGACGCACCTAGCTTTCCTAACCGAGTATAAACCAATCCGAGACTATTCCAGGGCTAGTCTCCCTCTTCAGGCCTGTGCTTGGAAATACAATAGATTTGTAATACAATCAAATGGTACAGTGATTGTGCTTTCATGTAAAACAGATATGCACCCAGTTACGCACAATATAATCAATACACTACTAAAAGATAGGATTTGATAAGCTCGATATAGTCTAAGTGTTTACTCTCAAATATTTATGCAAATATAACAATTAGTGCGTGAGAGTGTAAATGGTATGATCTTTGTGTCAAAATAATATTTCAGTCACAATGCGCAAACAAAGATCACAAGCACTCTTCAAATATCTCAACAAATAATATTTCTCAATATAAACCACAAGAAATATTCAAAGATGGTTTGCAAAAATATTTATTTGATCTTTGTATTAAAAATATATTCTCAATAAAAACGTATAGTAACAAAGATCTTCAGCACACAAGCAAATATCTCAAAATATTTTTCTCAAGATAAATCACAAGAGATATTTGAAAAACGATTTGTAAAATATTTTTCGCAACCAAAACCAATATGAATTCTTAAGTATCGCAATGAAAATGCAAAACTCAGAAGCCTAGGGAAGTTTTCCTATGGAAGGCTTATTTATGAAGCCCCCTAGGAGAACTTGTAGCTTACTCTCTATGAAATATAGATTACAAATAAAACAACCAAAAGAGAGTTTAAGTTAGGTGAGATAAGCACAAGAATACTCTTACAAGGAGGTATTTGCAATATAAATGAGTAAGAGTAGGAGTTTAAAGCTTGAATATGAAATATGGGCTTTTTGAGATTGAGAGGATTTTGGCTAATTATATTTGATAATCTCTTACTAATTATTTCAAATGAGGGGGTATATATAGACTACCCTTAAATATAACCGTTAAAGACATATATGGGATTATTAGGAAAGTTTTATTATATTTTAACCAAGTTAACCCCATTTAAAAATATTAACCACGGTAAAAATTAAGGGGTAACCCGAGAGATCCGGTCGACCAGAAAGGTTTCGGTCGACCAAGTTACATATGGTTTGGTCGACTAAGGGAGTTTTGAACTAAATGGTCGGTCGACCGTATCGTTAATTCTGAAGCCTTTTTCATGGTTCGGTCGACTAGGACTAAAATGAACTAACTTGTCAGTCGACTGGATGAGGCGATTTTTCATATGTCAGAGGTTCGGTCGACCTGGCCAATTTGAACTGGCTGGTTCGGTTGACCATACCGCTGGGATTTCTCTCGAGGACCCTCGGTCGACCAGGTAGTTGAAGTATAAAATCTCTCGGTCGACCAGGAGGTCAAAATGTTCACTCCTAAGTGGTTCGGTCGATCGGGGTAAAATGAGTTGTAAGGGCTCGGTCGACCAGGAGGTCAAAATGTTGACTCTCAGGTGGTTCGGTCGACCGGGGTCAAATGAACTGTAAGGGCTTGGTCGACTGGACCGTGGTCAACATGTTGACCCAGACCAGTTTCGGTCGACCAGGAGAAAATGACCTATGTAGGTCGGTCGACCGAAAGTATAAGACTTGTACATTTTTGTCCTTTTTCAAGTATGCAATTACCTAAGTCAAATATTCAAACATATGTATGCATGAGTGAGTGTCCTAGGGACACTTGAAGTCCAATTTGAAGACACCGAAAAGTCGACCAACACCGGACTTTTTTCGGTGTCTTCAAATTGGACTTCAAGTTCCTTCGGTCAACCGAAGGGTGTTCCCTAAGGTCCATCTATGGTCTTGAGCTTATCAATCCTACCATGCAGGTAAGGCATTAATTATTACAGACCATGTTCTCCTAATTACTATTACACACCCAAATAAATGATTAAATTACAATACAACATAAATAGGGTCTTTAGGTCTTCACTTCATGTGTCGTGTGCGTGCACCATAGGATACTTTCGATCAGTCCTGCACACAAACTCATTAAACCATTAAATACAAGAGTATTTGTCATAATCAAAACAGGGTATGACCAATAGGGTCAACATATATAATACTGAAATCATTCTATGAACTTAATCAATCACATGCAGAGATTACCCGTCCATACAAGTAGCACCCCTCTGCTCTGATATTTAAGTAACTCTAAGGTCACTATTAAAGCATACCAGGGCACTCACCTTACTCAGTAAGCGCTCAAGTGTTAGATTGATATCGTACTCACACCGTTCAACAATAGTTTATCGGAAAAGGCCCTAAGGATAGGGAAATCTACCCGCCCATACAAGTAGGTTCCCTCTGTCCCAGTACATTATGCAGCTACTATCACATCTGAAGTTACTAGTGCACTCGCTTTACTTAGCAAGCCCTCAGGCGAAGAGTGCGCCCTACCCAAACGTAACATGTTCTACATATATAAATACTTCTAATATCATAATACATTATTCTTTCTTTCATTATTCAATCATACACATATGTTCATGCTCATAACTTAAACTTTGCATTACATTTTACTTTACATAATCATCAACATTACATCGTTCACATTTGTCATTTCATTCCTTTATCATTTCATTGTCATTACATTGCATTTTCATTTCTTTCCTTCATACTATAGCTAGTCTTTAGCCATCATCAGTTAGTCTACAGCTCCTTTCAGCTATCATCAGTTAGTCTACACAAAAGTGTGCTAGAATCTGCTAACATGGCTGTCTTTTAGCTGTCTTACATTTACATGGTTGCATTTAGCATACACAAGCAACATAGTCCATAACATATTTTATTCACAATACTTTACTTACTTAGTCTGCATCTCATACATTTAACATATATTTACAAAAATCTCTATAGAGACCCAAACCCGAAATAAGTTGGGTTCGTCGACGAAGGAATTAGGTTTGTCGACGAAGTCCTTCAGAGCCTCGTCGACGAAATTCAAAGCTTCGTCGATGAGCAAATACCGAGCGGGTCAGAAAAATATCTAGAACTTGGACTCGGCAACGAAGGGATGGCCTCATCGACGAGTTATGTGGCAGATTCGTCGACGAAGACGCCGACTCGTCGACGAGTTGGGCTTGGTCAAAGGCCCTATAAATATCCATTTTGGTTGCTTAGAGCTAAGTTTCTTCCCAAAAGCTCTCTCTCTCTCTCTCTCTCTCTCTCTCTCTCTCTCTCTCTCTCTCTCTCTCTCTCTTTCTCTACCAGCGAAATTTCTCTCTCTTTCTAAGATTCTTCGCCGTTCGTTGTCCATTTCCAAAAACGGAGGGTACTACATGGATCAGAAGAGGAAACTCTACAATTTTAGCAGATCGGATCATAGTTTCGGAGATTTTTGGGTTTTCCCAAAAATTGAGGTAAGGATCTAATCTTAATTTTGATTGGATATTTGGATAATAGTCAAAATTATAGTAAGGTTATGTTCTGTGGTTTTAGGTTTTCAAGATGCCGGGTTGTTGGTTTCGATCGTTTCCGAACGTAGTTTCGTTTCGAGTTTAAGGTAATGGGAAATTGATTACAACAACATTTTTTGGAAAAACTAAATCTCTAAAAAGCTAGTTTATATTTATATGTACAATTTAACTGCTTATTTGTTAAATTCTACCGAGTAGAAATGTCGGTTTTACGATTTTACAATTTTTGGTAAAAACGAGAATTTTGGCATATGATCTCCAAATCTTATAAAAATTACTTAGTTGCATTTATATTGTAATAGGAGATGCTTGAATCCTATACTTTTCTTTTTAAATGATGGTTACTGGATTTATATCATTTAGAGGATTTTTGGGCTAAACTCGTGTGATATATATTGAAATGGAAATGTATGAATTTGATATACTATGTATATGAGATATGGGAACTGAAGTTCCAAATTTGTTATATGAAAATGTGAAAAACAGATGTCGGTTATACACCGAGCTGTATATATGTAAAAAGGGTAAACCAAGTGGATAGGCGCCGGTTTGAACCCAATGTGATTATCTAACTTTGTGAAAATACTAGAATTGCACAGATTACTATATTTTACTATAAATTGTATATATGATAAATGAAACCACAGCTTGCTACAAAAAGGGGTTCAAAGATACTCCAGAAAAAAAAGGTTGAAAGATACTCCAGTAAATGGGGTTGCAAGATACTCCGATGTGAGAAGTTGAAAAAACTTCATTAATGGCGGTGAAAGATACTCCCAATGGCAGGGAATTCCTTAGCTGGATGGGTACAGTGCAACCACACATGTAAACTAGTGTTGGTACATAGATGGTCGGCTAGCAGGTGTAATGAAACCACTCGTGAAATAATAGACCATATGGGGCAGTCGGACTATATTAGATACTCGAAAAATGTCTGCACGAATAGGGCATTGTTGGAGATATTAGTGCACAACCCGTGCCACGGGGTAAATAGGCAATACATGTATGACAAGCTGGTTGTTGTTCTAATAATCATATGCATGATTTAAATACTTGATGTGCATATATATGTTATATATTACAGTATTATAAATAAATGTTTCAAACGTATAAGTTATATGAAAATGTGCATATATGCAGTCACACACTATTGTAACACTTTCTTCCTTACTGAGAGATGTCTCACCCTATTATACAACCTTTGTTTTCAGGTCCATTAGTACGTCGGTCCTAGTAGCTAAAAGGCTTGCGGAGACTATTTTTGGTTTAGCTTACGTAAGCATTTGAATCATGTATTAAAATTAGATGAAGTTCTTTTCTGGAGGATTGTAATAATGGGATTTATTATATGTTTGAATTTATGTAATTGTGGATGTATTAGTAAGCTCTGATATAAGACTAACAGAAATCCTAATGGATGTTTATGTTTTTCCACAAAATTTACATCGAAATTATGTATGATTTATACCTGCATGTCTCTGGTTAGGGCGGGGTGTTTACGTATCTTGAACAGGTACATGTATTTAGTATGAGTGAGTGACACGTGGGTTCGTATAAAGGGTCATTTCGTTGCAATCTCATGCCACACAATTTAATAGTAAAATTCATACATTTTCCCGTGAAATAGGTCAACCCACATTTAACATTTATATGCTGAAAATACATTTCATTTCTTATATAATTCCTTAGAAATCACTTTTCACTTTCATCAGTTCATTTCCACATATACATAGCTAAATAAGTGGTCATAAGCTCAAAAATCATAGTCTTACATGGTTGGCATTTTATAACTCACACCAAAATATACATATATTATAACATAATTTATTACCTTTAATTTCATAAAATCTGCTCTAATATATAATTTTTCCTTACCTGGTTTCTTGAATTACACCAACAGGGACCCCGAAAAGATGTCTGCGGCGCTCACCCGGACCCTAAAATAAAAATTCTAGTTCTATTAAATTAATCTTAAATAAAATAATATTTTAATATTTCCTAGGCTCTTAAATACCAAATAAACAATTATACCCTCAAATATAACCAATTTGCCAAATTTCTCAAATCTCACTCTCGCTTTGGAGTGGGGCCTAGAAAACCCCAATTGAAAATTTACCCATGTCAAATTGATGACGATCACGACTAGGACCCTATGATGGTGTCTGATCGTCGATTTGACTGAAAATCTAACGAGAAATTAAGAAATTATATAAAATTTGTCTTACCCCAAGAATGGTATCTATACTGCTCCCACGACAAACCCTCTCCAGTAGAAATGTCGATGACAGAACTAGAAATCCAACGGCACCTTCCGTTTCCCAATCGGGGCTCGTTAGGCCGAAAAAATTGAGGAGAGAGAGAGAGAGAGAGACGGAGACGGAGACGGCGGAGAGACAGAGAGAGAAGGAGACACGTCTGTTTCAGGAAGCTTTTAGCTTCGTGACGATGCTTTCATTTGTTTTTTTAACTTACTTTAACTTAACTTATATGTATATATATCTTATCCTTATATATTCATACATATATATATATATATATATATATATATATATATATATAATCACCATTTTACTTAACTTAATTAATTCAAGTTAATAATGTTTAACTAATAAATAATTATAATTTAATTTAATTCTCTTTTTTTTCTATTTCCTTTATTTTTTTATTTAATACATTAATTTAATAATGTGTAACTAATTAACTAATCCATAATTACTCTTAATTTTAATTTTTTTTAATTAATTAAATTTTTTTAATAATTTTTTTCCTAGGTTATTACATTCTTCCCTAATTTAAGAAATTTCGTCTTCAAAATTTTGCTAACTAATCAATCATTTCCTTATTTCAAGAATTCATAACTCAATACATCTCACATATCCCAATATCTATCCAATGAATTCTTACATTATCCACAATGAAATAAAATCATCATATAAACTTCTCAATCATCCATAGTCAAATTAAATCATTATTACCTTAAGCATGAACTTGTACCTGCCCCCTTGGCAATATTTGCCTTAATCGAGATCAATGAGTACACTCGTCCTAGTCCACCTCTACGTAGAGGTACTTGCTAGTTTCCCCCGATACCATAACCTATGAAATCAACTAACCAACCTCATACCACACATTTCCATATACTCCAATTTAAATATCTAACACCCAAATTGACCACAAACCGTTAAATCACATCACTTAAATTATTCTCTTTCAAAGATTTTCCTCTACAAATCAGTCAACCTAACCTTCGAGTTCAAACTCCAAGTTCTAATTTCTCTGCTTGGAAACATCACCATCGATGGATTTACCATGATTTTCTGAAACTAGCCACTTCTTTAGAAAAACACAGAAGACCAACAAGGGATTTCTGCCCCCAAGCTTACAAAACACAACTCAAAATTCCTAACAGTATCTTAATCTACTCATTATTATCCTTATCGTAACTCAATCCTATACTCTAGTATAAATCATTCCTAACCTAATAGTCTAACATTTCCATATTCAGGCGATGTGAATCCAATCACAGTTTTGGCTAGACATTGTTCTGATACCATCTGTAACGCCCCGACCCCCTACGTGGGCTCGGAGTGCTACTAATTCATTCATTTACCTAATAATCCACATTCTAATATCATGTACGCATTAGAAAAACATAAATATAATCTCCACAAATATAATACCAGAGTTTACTATCCCTATCTACCAACCATAATAAATTTATCATCCACCTGTATTCAGCATATATAAATATCCCCAAAAACATACAGTATTCACAATCATTCCTATCTCAAAAAACTCAAAACATAGGACAAAAAAACATAAATTTATACATCTAAAAATTAACATAAAAATATATACCCTTCTCTCTTTCTATTTTCCAAAAATGCTACAAAACCTCGAGCTCTCTAAGCTCGATCTCGAGGAAATCCTTAAAAAGATACATTTGTATTCGCGTGAGACACATCTCAGTAAGGGAGATACGTTCAAATTGGTTCGGTCTACCGAACAAGAAGTCAACAATTTGACTTTTTTTGGGGTTTAAGCACTCGAGGCGTTTTAAATACCACAGGTTCGGTCACCCGAGCTCTCTCAATTTTTTCAATTAAATATAATTTTGCTATAGTTAATTCCCCTTATAACTTAAGTGGTGTTGGGGACTATCCTAAGTGTTGTGCAAGGACCTAAGGGTCAATCTAAGGTCATTTTACTTGCCAAAAAAATTTGGCGTCGGTCGTCCGAGATCCCTTAGGTCAAACTATGGTCTTGAGTTTTAGTTCCTACATGCATGTCATGCATTAATTATTACAGATCGTTCCTATATTACTATTACAGACCCAATATTAAACTTATAAAATTACAACAATAAATCTTTTGGGTCTTCTTTTGCTTCAAGCCACCGTGTGCCGCATATCATTAATATGATCCAGTTAGTATGATCTTGCACACAAATTTAAAAGCCATCAAATATAAAGAGTATTTGTCAATATCAAATCGGGAATGACCTACAAGGTCAACAAAAAGTTTGTTAATAGATAGAGATGGACTAGAGTATTGTCTTTGTAGATAGTATTGTTGTTAACTTTCATTATTAAAAACAATATATACCTAATTTTGAGCTACATTATTTGGCCAGATGGTATAGCTTCCTCCATAGATAAGGAGAGGCAACCGAAATTCAAATCTCAAAAGGAGAGTTTATTTAATGTAACGCCCCGACCCCCTGAGTGGGCCCGAAGTACTACTAATCAATTCATTTACTTAATAATACACATTCTAATATCATTTATGCAGTGGAAAACATAACTAAAATCTTTCAACAAATACAACACCAGAGTTTTCTACATCCATCTATGTTCTAACATACAACATACATCCACCTGTATTCACATAAATACATATCCCCAAAACAAAATCCCCAAATTTCAGTATGTTTCACAACCATCTATCACTCAGAAGACTTAAACATAATACATAAAATATTTATATTCCTAAAACATCAAAATTATACCCTTTTCCTCAAAGGTGCTATAACAGCTCGAGCTCTCTAAGCTCGATCTCGTGGAAGTCCTAAAAAAAATTAGTTCATATTCGGGTGAGACACATCTCAGTAAGGGAAGAAACAATACATATTTAAACAGCGTGTGGCCAACATGAGATAAATAGATATCATTTTTATTTCATTTTCAAATCATCATATAACATTGAAATCATTTTCTGAATCTAAACAATCACATGCAAATATTTAACCCACGAGATTACCTAAGGATAGGGGTGATTACCTGCTCATGCAAGTAGCACCCCTCTGCTCTGATATTTAGGCAACCCAAAGGTCACGGCTAAAGCATACCAGGGCACTTACCTTACTCAGTAAGCCCTCAAGTGATAAATTGATCTCGTACTCACACCATTCAACAATAGCTTACCGGAAAAGGCCCTAAGGATAGAGAAATCTACCCGCCCATACAAGTAGGTTTCCTCTGCCCTAGTACGTTATGCGGCTACTGCCACATCTGTAACTACTAGTGCACTCGCCTTACTCAGTAAGCCCTCAGGCGAAAGGTACGCCTCGCCCAATCATAACATGTTCTACGTACATACATACTTCTAATATCATAATACATCATTCTTTTTATCATTATTCAATCATGCACATCTGTTCACATTTCACATTTCATTTCCATTCCATTCAATTCACTTTTCATTTCATTTTCATTACATACTCATTTTTATTTTAATTCATAAATACTCAACATCTTTCCAACCGTGGTTGGCTAGCTTCGGCATCCTTTCAGCCGTGGTCGGCATTTTTCAGCCGTGATTGGTTAGTTTCGGCATCCTTTTAGCCGTGGTCGGCATCTTTTCAGCCATGATTGGTTAGCTTCGGCATCCTTTCAGTCGTGGCCGGCATCTTTTCAGCCGTGATTGTTTTCATGATTGTATTAACACTCATATGCAGCATATTTCATATATCATTTTCACGCTCATTTCATTTTCTATATATCTTGCATTTTGTATATATAACATAATTCCACACAAAATTCTATTTTACTCATGCCACACAATTTAGTAATAAAACTTATACACTGTCTGTAAAATAAGTCAACCAACATTTAATGTTTATATACTAAAAATACCTTTTTATTTCTTACATAAATACTCTGAAAATATGTTTCCACTTTCATCAGTTTATTTTCACATATACATATATAATAAACGGCCCTAAATTCGAAAAAAAAAATATAATTTAAACAGTTGGCATTTTACCCATACTAAAAGATTACACGTACATATAACACAATTTATTTTTCATTTAATTCATAAAACTTCTGATTTAATATATATTTTTCCCCTTACCTTGTTTCTTGAACTACACCGACAGGGACTCTAGAAAAATACCTGCGGTGCTCACCCGGATCCTGAATCAAAAATTCTAATTCCATGTAATTAATCTTGAATAAAATATTATTTTAATATTTTCTAGACCCATAAATTTTAAATAAATAAATATACCCTTAAATATAGTCAAATTATCAAATTTTCTAAATTAATTAATTCATTTCCCCAGAATACTACCCATCCAGCCTTCCCTAGGCTCCACACACCTCAAATTAACATTTAAACTAATATTTAACACTCCCACTTAATTTTTAAATTATGTCTGCGGGGTCCAAAATTACACCCGCAGCGCTTACCCGAACCCTGATTCAAAAACCCTAATTCCACTTAAATTATTCCTAAATAACATACTATTTAAATATTTTCTAAGGTCATAATTTTTAATTTACAATTATACCCGCAAATTTAACTAATTTGTCAAATTTCTCAAATCTTACTCTCGCTTTAGAGTAGGGCCTAGAAAATCCCAATTAAAAAATTACCTATGTCAAAATGACGATGACGACAATTAGGACCACGTGGTGGTACCCGTTCGCCGATTTAACAGTAGATTTAAAGCAAAATTAAGAAAATAGAGAAAAATTACCTTTCCCCAGGAGCAGTGCCTAAGTCGTTCCCATGACCAATCTGCTTCAGTAGAAATATCGGCAGCGAAACCAGGAATCCAATGACACCTTCCGTTTCCCGATCCATTGCAAATTCACTGAGAAATTGAGAGAAGAAGAGAGACGGAGACGGAGTGGCTGGCGCTGCAGGAACTTGCAGGAGGGGGCGTGTCTGTACTTCTCTGCTTCTTCTTTCTTCTTCTTATCTTCTTTCTTCTTCTTATCTTCTTTTCATCTCAGTAACTTTATACATACATATATATATATATATATATATATATATATATATTACTTTAACTTATATATATATATATATATATTAACTTACTTATATATATATTTATTTATCTTTTTTTAATTATTATTATTTTTAAATCCAATACAATAATATTTAATTTAACAACTAGTAATTTAGTTATTTAATTTATCTTAATTTAATTTAATTTCTTTAATTTTCTTTTTCTTTTTCCCACATCATTCCTTTTATTTATTTATTTTTTATTTTATTTATTATTATTTTTTTCTAAATTATTTTAATCCTTTTAAATTTCTGGGTCTTTATATTTAACTTGTAGAAGTGGGAGAGGGTTAACAAGCATAATCATAGTTTACATATATTAGGAACTCTGAAATTAGGCATGTTGGAGTGTGTGACTCATCTAAATAGAAATGGTATAAAGTTATTTCAGCATAATTGGTACTTGATCAAAAAGAATAAAAGGAAAAAGAAACACCTTTATAGTTGCATCAAAAATCAATTATCTAAATAGAAATGGTATAAAGTATATGAATTACTTTTTATATTCTTACAAGAAATGGTAAGAACTATGCTTAATGAACATAAACTACCTAAGTACTTCTGGGCTAAGGCAGTAAATATCGTCTGCTTATAAAATTATAACAATAATTTTATTGTTAAACTACCTAAAATCTTCACCCCAAGAAAAACACAGAAACCATCCCGAAGTTCATGTCTCCAATATTAAACTTATAAAATTATAACAATAAATCTTTTGGGTCTTCTTTTGCTTCAAGCCATCGTGTGCCGCATGTCATCAATATGATCCAGTTAGTATGATCCTGCACACAAACTTAAAAGTCATCAAATATAAAGAGTATTTGTCATTATCAAAATGAGGAATGACCTATAAGGTTAACAAAAAGTTTGTTAATAGATAGAGATGAATTAGAGTATTGTCTTTGTATATAGTATTGTTGCTAACTTTCATTATTAAAAACGATATGTACCTAATTTTGAGCTACATTATTTGGCAAGATGGTATAGCTTCCTCCATAGATAAGGAGAGGCAACCAAAATTCAAATCTCAAAAGGAGAGTTTATTTAACTTGTAGAAGTGGGAGAGGATTAACAAGCATAATCATAGTTTACATATATTAGGAACTCTGAAATTAGGCATGTTGGAGTGTGTGACTCATATTGAGTGGAATACATGCTCACGAAAAGTAAGGTGAAGCGAGAACAAGGAAGTTAAATTACAGGAAGAAACCATCAACAATTGGGTCGATGGTTTCAATTCGGTCTTTGAATTAAACTGTCGACGGTTTCAGCAAACCATCGACGATATTGTTTGACGCTGATTACGGGATTTGAATTGAGAAGGTCAGTAGATTGGGGATTTCAAAAGATTTTCCACTTGGGATTCTTACAGGAGTACTTTAGATAATTTTTAAGTCTTCTATACGCATAGGGTTAGCATATAAATATTATCTTGTAACCCTTGTTTGATACGATAGTGAAATTTAACCTCTTGCTCTTGTGGACGTAGGCACATTGCCAAACCACGTAAATTCATGTGTCATGTGTTTTTATTGCTTTCCTTTATTCTCTTTATGATAAATTATTTTTCATATTGTTCATCGTTGATTGCTGCATTGCATGTTCCCTACCATAGAGTGTTTTACACAAATCAAATTTAAGACATTCTGTAATCAAACATAATCTAAGGAATTGTGTATAGTTTTATCGATTAATCAAAAATTTTACATTATTTTAAACCTCTTGGGAGAATGATATCCCTACCATGCAAACATTAATTGTTATATTCATCAATTTTTAGTATATTTATGTAATGGCATTATGTAATCAAAAAACATATTGCTAAACGAGATATTTGTTATAGTTTATGACTCATATTGAGTGAAACACGTATATAGAAAAAGGTTCCACTTCCGGTATCAGCCTTTTGAGCTTGTAATTTATTATTTTATTGGTTGGAATGATTGGTACAATACAAGGATATTTGAAAAATTTTTCTAATACTTCTTTACAACTAGAGTTAGTATAAAGACATATGATTTAACCCTACTTTTTACAATAATGGAAAAAGTAGGTATGCCACCGCCGCCACTCCTGTGGATATAAGTATACCGTCAAACCACGTTAAATCCATGTGTTTTTTTGTTACTTTATCTATTTCTTTATTTTTTCATACTATTCATCATAATTGTCGTACATTTTCACAACAGATATTATTAATAAAATTAATTATGTATAGCATTCTTCTAAAGAAATGGATTATATTCGATGTAATGACTCCGACTTTTATTTTAAATAAATTCTCAAAGAAACGTGAAATTGGTGTATAAATTAATTAATAAATGTTATATAAATCAAGGCGTTTTTTTTTTTTTTTAAGTGGCGGCGGC
Organism: Malania oleifera; assembly: GCF_029873635.1. NCBI lineage: Eukaryota > Viridiplantae > Streptophyta > Magnoliopsida > Santalales > Ximeniaceae > Malania > Malania oleifera. The sequence goes on from NC_080417.1 coordinate 40,707,289, forward strand.
GGCGGGAGGTTCCTTGTGCTTACGGGTGTCACATAGTTTCCGCTGTCGAAAAGGTGCACGGAAGTACTTAGCCAGCCTTGAATGTCATGCATGTGTCCTTATGGCTGCCTCATACACGCCTTATACACGCATAAATTTTCTCCTTTTTTTTTTACGGTTTTTTTTTTTTTTTTCTCTTCCGATTTTTACTTGAAGACTATTTATGGCAACCATTGAAATAAAATAAAATATAATTTAAATTTTTGGAATTAAAGGAATAATTATTTATTATAGATTCCTAATTATTTCATTTAATATATAATAAGAAAAGAATAGACATTTCTCTAATAAAATTTAAGAATAGTTATTTCTTATCTATTTCTTATAATAAAATTATAAAATACTTTACATTATTATCTATTTTATAATAATAACATATTTTTCATATAATGGATTATAACTGGCCTTTTAAAATTAATTTATTTCTAAAAAGAATAGATAATTCATAAATCTCAGAGTTGTACTTTCACTTGGGATAATACAATAACTTTATCATAACTCAGTCGGGTTAGCTTAAGAGGTAAGGATGACTTATGACTTTGATGACACAGGTTCGATTCACCTTTGAACTCTTATGCCAAAGAATTACCAGAGGTGCGCCAATGGATAGTTAGAGTTTCGGAATTATCAAAAAAAACAAAAAATAATAAACAAAAAAACTTCATCATATATATAGCTCTTTATTTACGTGAGGCCTTAGCTTAACTGTGCTAATAAATGTTCACTAGGCCAGGATGTAAACTAAAACCCAACTAGCTAGATTGTTAGATTTGAATTACATATATAATATGAATGAAAATGATAGATTTCTTGAATTGTGTATTTAATATTTCCGAAAGGAACCCACGCCCAAGCATGGTCCCATTCTAGGGTTGTATCTACCCGACATACCATCAAGGACAAAAAAGTCAAGAAACCTAACTAAATATGGCAAGTCTATATAAATGTGTCCTTGTTATTATTAATTTTTTCATAGTTAATCGAGTCAATTAACAATAAATCTTTAGAATTTTTCCTAACAAGGCACATTAGGTATCCCCAGATTAATTAACAAGTGGTATCTTTTTATTTGTAGGGGAGAAACTATTGAAAGCTCACAAGGCTGGCTCTTCACAATATGGGACCCTAGGCAAATGATTTAATTAAAGACTATTAATATTTTATTTAATTTTTATTTTTATTTGAAATTAATTTTTCTACTTTTTGAGATGTAAAATCGCTAATTAAAGTTTTATATTCAAAATTAGGATTGATGAAAATTACAGAGAATCAGAAGCCCAAAATTGATGAACACAAGAGTCGAAACAAAAATCATAGAGAGACTGAAAGATGAGAGTGAGAGATGGAAATATTTTTTTAGAGAGACTAAGAGAGAGAAATGAGAGTGATAGATAGTTAGAAATATAATAAAATTATTAGTTGGGAAGTCAATGAGACTTGAAAAAAGAAAAAGAATTAAATTGGATTTATTTTATATTTTAAAATACAATTTCATTTATTTGTTAGTTGGAAAGTTAATGTATGGGAAGAGAACATAATAAATAATTTTAACATTATTTAATTAAAAAAAAAATTAGGGTCTCAAAAATATATTATTATATTAAAATAAAAATTTGGGGGCCCCAAAAACTAAGTGAGCGCCTCAACTGCCTAATGGAAGAGCCGCCCCTGCAAGCTCAACTTGTCGACTAAAGTCGATAAATCTCAAGGGATTGAATTTATCATATTACTTTCTACCTGCAATCAATGCAAGTAATAGTAATAGGCCAAAATTTGAATTTATAACAATAAAAATTTATTAATATTCATGACAAACATATTTTTAAAATAGTAGGTTTTATGATTTTAAAATGACGCACATGTTATGAAAAGTTCAATTTAATCATACTAAATTTTATACGCTATAATTCATCTTGATTTCACTAAGTCGTCGTTGATAATTATTTTCTAATGATATTAATGGGATATTGAAAATAGAAAAACACCGACCCTACAATCTCAATGTTGTCAAAATTTTTAGTAAAGTCAAATCGGTGTTTAGTAATGTCCATCAAGCGTTATCAATATGTTTTTTAGAATTGACCACAAGATATATCCTCCATTACACTCTACAAAAAGATATCATTTTTAGTGACAAAAGTATAAGTGACAAACAAAAAAATCGTCACTAATAATGTGCTATTAGTAACGAAACTAAAATTCATTACTAATACATAAACTATTAGTGACGAAAATTAAATATGTCACTAATAATGCATTATTAGTAACGGTTTCTAGTTCGTCACTAATACTTTCGTTATTAAACATAGGTTTTTCTACTCTAACGTTGACACCAATATATTAATAACAATTTTTCAATTATTAGTGACTAAAGCTATCAGTTACTAATAGTTTAAAAACTGATTATTAGTGACAATAGTGGACTTTTAGTGACAGTTTTTAAACTGCCACTAACACTTCCCACAATATATATGTAGCTTCTTTCCCTCCCTCTTCTTGATCTTCCGTTGAAGAGCTGGATTGTCACCCTCTTGCCGCCGCACCCTCTGCTGCCATCCCCTCCCACGCTGTCGCTCGTTAACTACACCACCACAAGGGCCCGCCGCCCACCTGCCTTAGTTGTCGTAGCTGGGCGAAGGCCAGATTGGCGAGGCCTATGGATAACTTGTTGGGGGAGAATTCTCACATGTGATTTGCTCTCTAAAGAGTATTTTTTATTTTTAAAGATATTTCAAACGAGGGCTTAATGTGTTTGTATAGATATTGTCTATGTATTTTTTATGTTATATTTAGGTTTCCTAGCATACATATTTTAGGCATAAATTTAGGACATTAGAATGCATGCCTTTTATACATTTTTGTTATAAATTTTTCTGTTATGTAGGGGTAATTTGTAGTTATGTTTTTTTAGTTGAATCTAAGATGTACGTACATTTGGTAGTTGTATGTTGGGAGTAAGGGTGGGCAAAACGGGCGGGCGGGCGGGCGGGCCGGGTTTGGGCAGGTCACCAACGGGCTGGGTCATAAACGGGCCGGGTCATAAATGGATCAATGTTAAATGGGTCACACACATGCCAAACCTAACCCGCCCGTTTAATCAACGGGCAGGTAACGGGTCACCTGTTAAAAAATATAATTTATTTATTTTAAAATTTTTCAAAAAATTCCATATAAAATGACTTTTTTTAAAAAAAAATACTGCATTATATTTATTAATGCAAGACAGTAAAGGCTGGAGGTATGGACTATGGAGGCTGGAGGTGTGGCTTGATCTAGGACCATGAGTGGATCGTTCGCAACATCGGAACTGCAGCATGTAGCAGCACACCAAAAGAGGGTCGGAGAGGAGAGGATTGAGAGAGTGAGAGTTGAGAGGAGAGCTGGAGAGGAGAGGATTGAGAAAGTGAGAACTAAGAGGAGAGTCGCGGGCTGTGGAGTAGCAACACACCAGACGTCTAGAGGAGAGGAGATGATTAAGAGAGTGAGAGTTGAGAGCTGAGAGCTTAAGAGGAGAGCCGCGGTCGACAGCGTGGGTTAGGGACTTAGGGTTTTTTTGTGTGTGGTCGTGTGGGTGGAGACTGGAATCGACGAGAGTCTTCTGAAGGGTGAAGGTTGTGAGCCTGTGAAGAGTGAAGACTGAACTGAATATATATATAAAGGATCCAAATTAACGGGTCACCTGGTGGGTGACCCACCCGAACCCGGTTCAACCCATTTATAAACGGGTCAACCCGTGACCCACCCAATTATTAAATAGGTTAACTTCTTTAAACTCGAACCCATTTTAAACGGGAGGGTCCGGATAACCCGACGGGTCATGACCTATTTTGCCAGGCCTAGTTGGGAGTAAGCAGACTATACATTGGAGTGACCAAATCGAGATATGAATGATGAATTGAAATCTCAATTTCCAGAATATAAAATCGAGAATTGAAAATATTAATATTGATACAACAATAAATAGTAAAAAAGTATTTAAACAATAAAAAAATTTATTTTATTTATGCTTTCTAAACAATAGAAGTAAAGGGATGAGTCGAGAAAAATTAATAATAATTTCAACTTTATGATATTTATGGGATGAAGAAAAATTATTCGAAAAACTGATTTTTTGGTGTTTACCAACAATAAAAAATCATATCCTATGCATATACTTTCTCTAATAAAAAAACAAAAAAAAAAGTAACAACTTTAACAAAAAATAATAAATAATTAAACATATAACTAAAAGTAATAGCCTGTGAATCTTAACAACAAAGGAAACATGAGTACCACCTTTGTAGAGACCCGGAAGATTTAAATTATGAAATTAAAGAAGGAAGGAAATTTTAAAAAGGAAATTCACAGGGCTTCGTCAACGAGTGCCCTGGGCTCGTCGACGAACTGCTTTCTGTGACCCGTCGACAAGGAAACGTGTCTTGTCGACGAAGGGATACCGAGAGCAGGATCATAGGACATTCAGGTTCGTCAACAAATTCATGGCCTTCGTCGACAAACTCTCTTCTTTGGTTCATCAACGAGTCCATGTGTCTCATCGATGAAGCCACGTGGCCAGCCACCTATAAATACAGGTAAATCATATTTTTGGGCGAGAATTCGGCTAGTTTCTCTTTCTCTCTCTAAAAATTTGGTCTATCCACCTTCTCTCTAAGATTCCGGCCCCGTTTTTTACTAGTTCAGTGATCAGAAGCTACCACGATTATCTTGAGGAAATTCTCTGCAATTTAGTCGGAGCAAAATTATGATTTGAGAAGTTTAGGTACCATCCCAAAATCAGGGTAAGTAGGTTATTTCAAGATTTTCATGATTATCAGGCTTTCTTGAACTCAAATTTTGTATAAGATGGAAATATACTAGTGTTTGAGTTGATTAAACTAGGGTGTTGTAATTTTAGAGTGTGGGTTTCCAAACACCTCTGCCAGGGGTTGAGGATCCCAGCGGGTGTTCCCTCAGAAATTCAACTAATGTTGATAAATAATTAGTATTTTAGAATTTTATGGATAAAGAAATATGTGAGCCTGGAGAAAAGGCGAGTATAATTATTATTCTGAGTTTGGGTTGACGAAATTAGGAAATGTACATTATTTCAGGGTTTTGGAATCATGAACGTCATAGGCGTGAGTTAGAAGTCAGTAAACTAGTACAGTTAGCCGGGTAAGGGAAGTATGTTATGCCAATTAAATTAGAAATTTCATCAGTAAAGCAAAGTATTTGATTATGAGTTACAGAGTATGATTTTGAACAGATCAGAGCATGAAAATTATACAGTATTACAGATTATCATTAACGAGTTTTATTTAACTGTGTGGCATGAGTAGTACTGGAATATTACAGAATTTTATATAGATTACAAAATTATAATTATATAGTTTGTACACAGAAATACGCTATACAGATTATATAGTTTTATTTATAGAGCTATGGCTATACAGTATTTTACAGAATTATAGTTTATACACTTATATAGAATATTGACATACAACTTATATAGTACCATGAAATTTAGATTACAGGTTCATGGAAATACAGTATTTTAAAGGAACATGTATATACAGAGTTTTACAGAACCATGATAATATAGAGTTTTACATAACCATGACTATACAGAGTTTTATAGAACCATGATTATACAGAGTTTTACAGAACCATGATATACAGAGCATAGAACCATGAAATACAGAAATACAGTTGATACAAATATACAATTATATTATAGCGTCATTGTTAATATAGAGAATTACAGCATCATGGTAAATACAGTTGATATAGAATGATGGTAAAATAGATAGATGTTATATAGAAATAGTATTATATAGTATCAGACCCTGATGGAACAGAGCAGTTTACAGATCACGGTACTGTAATTATATAGTATAGACAGTGTAACCATACGTCTCAGATAGAGTACAGTGTTGAATGCCAATTTTGCCATAGGTAGATTAGAGGGCTCCCTGGCATCCAGACCAGGTGGAGCAGGTCTTTCATGCTACAAACATATACGTAAATAGAGTTAGACTAGTACTGGTACGCCAACCAGTGTTTAGTCCTGCCTACGGGCTGCACAATCCTGTCTTAAAGGGTTAAATCATGACATATAGTCATCTAGGGAAGTTTTTAGAATTATATACATATACAGTATACATAGGAAACATAGGTTATATACTATAGATAGAAGTATGTTTAAATAGTTAACTCAGAATTACTGTATTTTAAGTGACATAGTTATGAGTTATAGTACAAATACTTTTACATGATATCTCATTTATAGTTTCAATAAAAGATATGTTTTGCATATAGACTCATATGCCATACACTGGTATAACATGTTTCTCCTTACTGACAGGTGTCTCATCTCAGCATTATATACTTTTTAGGTAACCCAGAGAGACATGCAAGGTCGGCTTAGAGATAGAGAGACGGTTGAGTCGACATAGTTCTGGGGTGAGTTTTGGGCTGAGTTGTAGATCCCTCAGCATTTTGGGATTTTCTTGGGAAAGGTGTACATTTATGTATATGGTGAATCTGTAGTACTCTAGTATTATGTATTTTGGGTTATGATTTGGATATTTATGTTTTCCCGCTACATAGGTATTATACATGGAATGCAAGATTTACCACAGCACCCACTCTAGGCCGTGATAATGATATGTATGTGTATACAGGATATTAGAGTTTTGAAATAGAGCTAGACAGTGCATATATATATGGTATAAATTTTTGGGTCATTACAATTTTTGTATCAGAGCCTAGGTTACTGGGTTCTGCAGACTATAAAGTATAGTGGGAAAATAATACGAAAGTATAGGAATAGATCTGGGAGAGAATGGAAATTGGAATAGATCAGAATTTCAGTGAGTTATTTTTGGGAAGTTAAGGTGAGAATTTAGGGTTTTGTCTCGTGGTTTGGAGACATGAACTTCGGGATGATTTCTATGTTTTTCTTGGGGTGACAATTTTAGGAAAACCATAGTAAACTATTGTCGGTTTCTATTTCTGGATGGTAGGACTGAACCTTAAATTAGAAATAAGTGGTAAGGGGATATCTTAGTTAAATTAATGTAAGAATAATGTTATTAGGTATAGACTCTCAAATTATTTTGGTGTTGTTGCAGAATGGATCCAGGAAATAGCAGTGTTCATTATAGAAGGGACGATGGTGCTGGGCCTTCTGGCAGGGGCAGTGGGGATTCTAATGTCGTTCTATGCAGTGTAGCTCAGTAGGTTATGGCTGAGATTGCGCAGAGCTCAAGAGAGCGGGGAGGCCCATCGACAAATAAGGGATGTACTATTGAGAAGTTTACTAAAATGAATCCCCCGACTTTCTCGAGGGGAGCCGACCTTGCAGTTGCTGAAATTTGGGTGCAAGAGATGGAGAAAATATTGACAGTACTCCACTGTACAAATGAACAGAGGGTTCTTTATGCTACCTATAAATTGATAGGTAAGGCTGAGAGATGGTGGATGACTACGAGATTATTTGAGGAACGGAGACGTGTACCAGTGGTTATGACTTGGAGCTGATTAAAAGACATTTTCTTTGGTCATTATTTTCTTGCCACCGTCAGAGAGGCTAAGGTAGCAGAATTTCTAAAATTGACTCAGGGAAATCTCACGGTCCAGCAGTATGTGGCAAAGTTCATTGTGCTGTCACGCTTTTCCCCCTATGTCATCCTAGATGAGGTTAAAAAGACGAGGATGTTTGAGAGGGGCTTGAGGTGGGATATCCATAAGTAGGTGGTAGTCCTAAAAGTGCAAGATTTCTCCAAATTTGTGGACAGGGCCACAATGGCAGAGGAGAGTAGTTAGAGGGATGCGAGGACCCTGAGTCAGAGAAAGAGGGCCACGCCTCCAGGATTTCAGGCAGGGTCCAGACGAGGCCCTTGGAAGGGAGATAGATAAGGCAGAGCTTAGAGACAGGAGAGGGGAGATCAAGGGTACTAGGGTGAGCAGACATACCTTATTTTTACCATTTGTGGCAGGAGACATACGGGAGGTTGTCGGTTGGGAAACAATGTTTGCCATAGATGTGGTAGACTCAAACACATAGCACGGGAATTTCATTGGCCACCAAACAATGCACCAGTGCCTAGAACCATCTGGAGACATAATCGGGCACCCAGGGGTAGCGGCTAGCAAAGGAACACAGTCCTGACGAGGGTTTATGCATTGATGCCGGGAGATGCTGAAACTACTGAAAACGTCATACAGGTATTCTTACTGTTTTACTATATAAAATTGTTGTTTTGTTTGAAACAAGTGCCACCCATTCTTTTGTTTCATTGAGATATGCTAAATTATCTAGGGTTAAGACATAGATGTTAAATTTTGAGTTTTCAATAACCACGCCGACTAGATCAACAGTGAGGTGTATAAGGGTACTTAAAAACTATCTAGTGGGCATTCAGGAGAAAGTATTACTAGCCGATCTTGTGGTATTAGATATGTAAGGGTTTGATGTGATATTGAGTATGGACTGGTTGGCAGCTAATTATGCCAGCATTGATTGTTATAAAAAAGAAGTGACCTTCAGACCACCCAGGTAAATAGGAATTCAAATTCATGGGGTCACGTGTATACGCCTCGCCACAGTTAGTGTTGTCTATTCAGGTGAGGAGGTTGCTTTAGAGTGGTTCAGGGATATATTGCTTATATAAAGGAAATGCCAAAGGAAGAATGGAAACAGGCTGATATTCCAATAGTCAAAGAATTTTCAAATGTTTTTCCAGAGGAATTACTTAGTTTACCGCCAGATTGAGAAATTGAATTTGTTGTGGATTGTCTACCAGGGTCAGCACCGATATCTAAAGTGCCATATAAAAATGCTCCAAGTGAACTGAAAGAATTGAAAGACCAATTGCAGGAGTTTTTGGATAAAGTGTTTATTAGGCCTAGCATGTCGCATTGGGGAGAACCAATCCTGTTTTTGAAAAAGAAAGACGGGACTATGAGGATGTGCAATGATTATAGAGAGATAAATTAAGTGACAATCAAGAATAAACATCCTCTTCCTAGAATCAATGATTTATTTGATAAGCTCCAGGGGACCCAGGTCTACTCCAAGATTGATCTTCGGTCGGGATATCACCAAGTGAAAGTTAAAGAAGAGGACATCTCAAAGACAGGTCTCTGAATCAGGTATAGGCACTACAAATTCTTGGTATTGTCATTTGGTCTGACTAATGCACCCGCAATGTTTATCGACCAAATGAATCAAGTAATCCATCAGTACTTGGACCAATTTTTTGTGGTTAATGATATATCGGTCTACTTGAAGAGTTTTGAGGAGCACGAGGAACATCTTAGGTTGGTATTCCAGGTATTAAGGGAAAAGAAGATATATGCTAAATTCAAGAAATGAGAATTCTGGCTGATATAGGTTACTTTTTCAGGAATGTGATCTTTCGAGATGGCATATCTATAGACCCGAGCAAGATAGAAGCGGTGGTGAATTGGGTGAGACCGAGGAACGTTTCGGAGGTCATAAGTTTCCTAAGTCTAGCAACATACTACAGGCATTTTATGGATGGCTTTTCTAGATTATCAGGTCCACTGACACAAGACTCACGAGGAAAAATGTGAGATTTGAATGGACCGACGAGTGTGAGCAGAGCTTCCAGGAGTTGAAATGGCGACTTGTCTCTACACGAGTGTTATCTGTCCCATCAGAAGAGGATGGATTTGTTATATACAGTGACGCATTATTGAGGGGACTAGGATGTGTGTTAATGCATCACGGGAGGGTTATTGCTTACACTCCCTGGAAGCTAAAAAAGTATGAAAAGAATTATCCGGTGTATGACTTAGAATTAGCTGCAGTGGTGTATGCTTTAAAAATCTGGAGGCATTATCTTTATGTAGGAGATGTGAGATCTTCACTGACCATAAGATTTTGAAGTATTTCTTCACCTAGAGAGAACTGAATATGAGGTAGAGAAGATGGCTAGAGCTCATTAAAGATTATGATTGCACTATCAGTTACCACCTAGGGAAAGCAAATGTGGTGGTTGATGCTTTGAGTCGAAAATCAGTGGAAGCAGTATTGTCAGCAGTGGAGATTCAACATTCAATTCGGATGGACCTAGAGAGGCTCGGTGTAGAATTAGTATAAAATGATCACCAAGAATTTATTTCCAAGCTAGTGTTATAGCTTACCTTGCAGGAGAAGATTAAAGTTGCTCATAGGGATAACGCAGAATTGGTAGAACTGATAGATAAAGTGCAAGATAGACAGGGAGAGGAGTTCAGTATTTTAGATGGTGGAGCACTGAGGTTTCATACCAAGTTGTGCATACCTGTAGATGTAGAGATTAGGAGAGCTATCTTAGAGGAGGCACACAGATCCTTTACATAGTGCATCTAGGAAGCACTAAAACGTATCGGGACCTTCCAGAATCTTTCTAGTGAAGCAGCATGAAGAGGGAGATAGCTGAATTTGTGGAACAATGCTTGACGTGCCAACAGGTAAAGGCTGGGCACTAGAGACCGGTGGGACAATTACAACCGCTCCACATCCCTGAGTGGAAGTGGGATCATATCTCCATGGATTTTGTCACAGGTTTACCGCCAGTGTTGCATGGACAAAATGCTATTTGGGTGGTCGTTGATTGATTGACGAAGACCGCTCATTTTCTCCCTGTTAAAATTAGCTATTTTATGGACAAACTGGTAGAGTTGTACATATAGGAGATAATTTGGTCTCTTGGTGTGCCGGTATCCATAGTTTCAGACCAAGACCCACGATTTACATCATGATTTTGGAGGAGCTTACGAGAAGCTTTGGGGTCTCAATTATCATTCAGCATGACATTTCATCCTCAGATTGATGGGCAGACAGATAGGATGATCCAGATACTTAAGGATATGTTACGAGTGTGCATGCTGGATTTTGAGGGTAGTTGGACCCAGTATATGCCGCTAGTTGATTTTGCGTATAATAACAGCTACTAGGCCAGCATTAGGATGGCGCCTTATGAGACATTATATGGTAGAAGGTATCGTTTTCCACTATACTGGGATGAAATGGGTGAAAGGCGAGTTTTGGGACCAGAATTAGTGCAACAGGTGTACGATAAATTTTGACTTATCAAAGACAGAATCAATGCAGCTCAGAGTCGGCAGAAAAGTTACACGGATACTCACCGCTGGAAGTTGGAATTCAGTGTGGGAGACCATGTATTTTTTAGAGTAGCACCGCTGAAAGGAGCTATGAGGTTCGGGAAGAAGGGTAAGCCGAGCCCTAGGTTTATTGGCTCATTCGAGATACTTGAGAAAGTGGGATCAGTCATCTACAAGCTAACTTTACCACCAGCTCTATCCAGGATTCATAACGTATTTCATGTTTCCATGTTGAGAAAATACGTCCCAGATCCCACCCATGTGATCAGCTACGAGGAGATAGAGCTTAGAGATACTCTAGCATATAAGGAAACACCAGTATAGATTTTAGATCGAAAAGAACAGAAGTTGCGCACTAAGAAAATTCCACTAGTAAAAGTCCTATGGAAAAATTATGCAGTGGAGGAGACCTCGTGGGAGTTAGAGGATGAGATACGATAGAAATACCTACATCTGTTCAGTGAGGATCAAGATTAGACAGAGAAGAAACAAAGATAGTTCAAATAAAGTAAGTTTTATTTTGATATCATTTAAATAGTATAGGGTAATTAATGTATAAGTTGTATATTAGGCTATAGGATAAGTAGTGTTTTGGTTTTGGGAGAATTTTATTTTATGAGTATATTTGTAATCTCCCAGAACCCTAATTGTAACCATGGTATTCTTCCGCCATAAGTGAGGGTAATTAATAAAATAAGTAGCAAATTTTCCTTAGAAGATGGTGTATAGCACAGATAGTAAATTTTGAGGACAAAATTTTATAAGGAGGGGAAAATGTAGAGACTTGGAAGATTTAAATTATGAAATTAAAAAAGGAATAAAATTTGAAAAGGAAATTCGCAAGGCTTCGTCGATGAGCACCCTGGGTTCGTTGACGAACTGCCTTTTGCGACCCGTCAATGAGGACACGTGTCTCGTCGACGAAGGGACATCGAGAGCATGATTAGAGGACATTAAGTTTCGTTAACGAATTCATGGCCTTTGTCGAGGAATTCTCTTCTTCAATTTGTTGACGACTCCACGTGTCTCGTTGACGAAGCCACGTGGCCAGCAACTTATAAATACAAGAAAATCATATTTTTGGGCGAAATTTCAGTTGGTTTCTCTTTGTCTCTCTAAAAATTTGGTCTCTCCACCTTCTTTCTAAGACTCCGACCCCGTTTTTCCCTGATTCTATGATCAGAAGCTGCCACGATGATCCTGGGGAAATTCTCTACAACTTAGCCGGAGCAGAATTATGATTTGAGAAGTTTAGGCACTATCCCAAAATCAAGGTAAGTAGGTTTTCAGGGTTTTCATGATTATCAGCCTTTCCTGAACTCATATTTTGTATAAGATGGAAATATATAGGTGTTTAAGTTGACTAAACTAGGGTGTTGTGATTTTAAGGTATGGGTTTCCAAACACCTCAGGCATGGGTTGAGGATCTCTGCAGGCGTTCCCTTGGGAATTCAGGTAATGTTGATAAATAATTAGTATTTTATAATTTTATGGATAAAGAAATATGTGAGCCTGGAGAAAAGGCGAGTATAATTATTATTTTGAGTTTGGGTTGACGGAATTAGGAAATGTACATTATTTCACGGTTTTGGAATCATGAACGTCGTAGGCGTGAGTTAGAAATTAGTAAACAAGTACAGTTAGCCAGGTAAGGGAAATATGTTATGCCAGTTTAATTAGAAATTTCATTAGTAAAGCATAGTATTTGATTATGAGTTACAGAGTATGATTTTGAACAGATTAGAGCATAAAAATTATACAGTATTACAAATTATCATTAATGAGTTTTATTTAACTGTGTGGCATGAGTAGTACTGGAATATTACAGAATTTTATACAGATTACAAAATTATGATGCTATAGTTTTTATACAGAAATACACTATTCAGATTATATAGTTTTATTATAGAGCTATGGCTATTCAGTATTTTACCAAATTATAGTTTTACGCTTATACAAAATATTGACATACAGTTTATACAGTACCATGAAATTCAGATTACAAGTTCATGGAAATACAGTATTTTAAAGGAACATGTTTATACAAAGTTTTACAGTACCATGATATGCAGAGCATAGAACCATGACATACAGAAATATAGTTGATACAGATAAACAGTTATATTATAGAGTCATGGTTAATACAAGGAATTATAGCATCATGGTAAATACAGTTGATACAGAATCATGGTAAAATAGATAGATATTATATAGAAATAGTATTATATAGTATCAGACCCTGATGGAACAGAGCAGTTTACAGAGCAAGGTACCATAGTTATACAGTATAGACAATGTAACCATACATCTCAGATAGAGTATGGTGTTAAATGCCGATTGTGCCACACGTAAAGTAGAGGGCTCCCTGGCATCCGAACCAACTGGATCGGACCTTTCGTGCTAGAGACATATACGTAAATACAGTTAAACTAGCACTGGTAGGTCAACCAGTGTTTAGTCCCGCCTACAGGCCGCACAACCCTGTCATGAGGGGTTAAATCATGACATACAGCCATCTAGGGAAGTTTTCAAAATTTTATACATATACAGTATACACAGGAAACAAAGATTATATATTATAGATAGAAGTAAGTTTGAATAGTTAACTCAGAATTACTGTATTTTAAGTGACATAGCTATGAGTTATAGTACAGATACTTTTACATTATATCTGATTTATAGTTTTAATAAAAGATATGTTTTGCGTATAGACTCATATACCACATACTGGTATAACATGTTTCTCATTACTGAGAGGTGTCTCATCCCAACATTATATACCTTTTAGGTAAAGAGAGACGTGCAGAGTCATCTCAGAGATAGAGAGACAGCTGAGTCGACATAGTTCTAGGGTGAGTTTTGGGCTAAGTTGTAGATCCCTCAGCATTTTGAGATTTGTTTGGGAAAGGTGTACATTTATGTATATGGTGGTTCTATAGTACTCTGGTATTATGTATTTTGGGTTATGGTTTGGATATTTATGTTTTCCCAGCTGCATAGGTATTATACATGGAATGCACAATTTACCACGCCACCCACTCTGGGTTGTGATAATGATATGTATATGTATACAGGATATTATAGTTTTGAAATTAAGCTTGATAGTGTGTGTGTGTCTGTTTGTTTATATATATATACACTGGTTTATATATATATATATATATATATATATATATAATGGTATGAATTTTTGGGTCGTTACAACCCTACACTGGTTGCATTGTCAATGGCTTAAGGTTTCATACGAAGTCTCTTGAGCTGCATAAAAGAACCCAAAATAGGGGTGTTGTCGTGCTAATTACAGAAGGAGATAAGTATATTGACTATTTTTGTATCTTTGTTGAGCTAAACTATGGAACCAGTAGATTCATCTACTTGTTCAAATGTGATCGGTAGGATATTAGCAATAAAAAAAGTGAGATAAACACAGATACCTACTTTACTAGTGTCAATTTTAGTAGGACATGGTATCAAGATGATTGTTTTGCACTAGCAAAGTAGGAAGAACAAGTGTTCTACATTAAGGACACAAAATTGAAGGGTGATTGGCATATTGCACAAAAAAATTAAGCCTAGAAGTTTGTATGATATAATAGAAGTCACAAATGGGGAGAAGAATGTAATCGAGGATGCCTACTTTACTAGTGTCAATTTTAGTAAGATATGGTATCAAGATGATCATTTTGCACTAGCAACGTAGGCAAAACAAGTGTTCTATGTTAAGAACACAAAATTGAAGGGTGATTAGCATATGACACAAAAAATTAAGCCTAGAAGTTTGAATGATATAATAGAAGTCACAAATAGGGAGAAGAATATAATCGATGATGCTTTCCAACAAGCTGAGTCACCCGTCAATGCAGCAACTCAATCTGATTCCAATGTGGCCTTGCTTGGTAACAATGTTGTTTATGAGGAAAAAGCCGATCTTATACCATTGAATAGGGTTGGTGCCATGATAGAACACGTAAGGACTAATCAAATTCAAATTGATAATGTTCATTTCATCAACAATGATGATAATGATGTAGAAGATGAAATAATGGTGGATTGCTGTCTTCAGGAGGAAGAGATAGTAGAAAGTGATGATGATACAGATATTGAGGATTTGTAATCGTTTCATGCATGCTATCATACTACATTTCATAAGTAAGCATTTATGTTGTCATATTACATTCTATATATTTTATATGTATAAATAACTGAAAAAAAAAATTATTTACCATAATTCCATTCAATATGCATTTATCTTATTCAATGTTATCTATAATGCAAACATGGCACCAAGAGGTCTTAGACGGCTGAGGCGTACGCTGACCTAGACTACCAATCAGGAAGATGTTGCGGTGTTGATACTGCCAGAGGTAAGACATGTCTAGGTGTCACCATTGGTTTGGAAGACCTAGGGTGATCTGCCCACCCACACTAGTAGCGTCGATAATATCATCACAAAATCTATTTTTAGCATCAACCTCATCACAAACGAGGTCAAGGCATGGTGTAGCGAAAAACACCATGCTCTGGAGGCATTTTCACCTGATGAGACAACATATTTGGATAGATATCCCCGTCAACTACACGACGCCAATGGATGATTGCTGCCAGACTTGGGTATATGAGGTCAGCATTATATATCAAAAATTTGCTCCAGTTACGTGCAACACCTTACCATAGATGATTAAGGAGTAGAGATTGGTTTTATACGAGTGTGTTGTGTTTGAAGTAGTATTTGCACAACAAAATTAAATGCAACAATAAGTGAAGAAAAAATATGGAACAACACGTGCAGTATATATGAAAGCAAGAACAAAACAACAAAGATTTACATGGTTCAACAATGCTTACATCCACAGGAGCAATCGACAAAGGTTTTCACTATGTAAATGTCAAAGAAGATAATACAATACAATACACAATGATCTTCTTCTCTAAATACACTCAGACAAGTGTATATATAAAGTTTCTTTCAGAGGTTTCCTCCCAAAACTCAACCAACTTAACGTTTATATTCAAATTTTAAATTCAGCCTCGTTGCCCAGAACAAACCATCAACAATTTTAGGAACTCATCGACGGTTTCAGATAGAACCATAAATACTGCAACTACTGAACTATTGCACTTTGATTTCCATTCATGCTTTTCTTTTGAATATGAACCATAACTCACAACAAACTCCACCTTGGAAAACATACGCCCCTTAGGAGAAACCAAAAACATGAAGCCGATGCTCCACTTTGAACTTGGAACATTAGGTTGGGTCCATCTCGCTTCTAGCACTTGGAGACGTAAATCAAGTCCAAGCAACGCTTGAACTTTTCAATAGTAACCAGTTTTGTCAAAATGTCCACAGTGTTTTCAGATGTGTGAACCTTCTCCAATACAAGTTCACCTAAAGTAATCAATTCCCAAACCCTATGGAACCTTATATCAATATGCTTAGTTTTAGCATGGTACACTTGATTCTTCACCAAGTAGATAGCGCTTTGACTATCACAACGTAGCACAACCATACCTAACTCTTTGACCAAATCGGTAAGCCATAATGCTTTTTTGCAGCTTCGATAACTGCCATATATTCAGATTCTATTATAGACAATGCCACCAAAGATTGTACTATGGACCTCCAACATATAGGTCCTCCCACAAGGATAAAGACATAACTCGTTGTAGACCTTTTGTCATCTATATCCCCTGCCTAATCAGCATCAACAAACCTTACAACTGATGAACTATTATGTTGCTTGCCGAGCATGATGCCATAACTAGAAGTACCCAGTAAATATCTAAAAATCTATTTGACGGCTTCCTAGTGCTATTTACCTGGATTAGAGAGAAACTTACTCACCACACTCACTACATGTGCCAAGTCTGGTCTTGTACACACCATGACATACATTAAACTCCCCACAACGCTAGCATAGGGGACATTTGACATGTCCCTGATATCATCATCTGTACTTGGGCATTTAGCAGCAGACAATTTAAAGTGACTCGCTAGAGGTGTACATACCGATTTAGCATCAGTCATGCTGAACCTTTCCAACAGCTTCTCCACATAACTGCCTTAAGATAGCCATAACCTCCCTACAATCTTGTCCCGACAAATCTCCATCCCAAGTATTTTCTTGACTAGACCAAGATCCTTCATGTCAAACTCTTTATGCAACAGACCCTTTAACTGATTTACCTTAGTTAAATCCTTCGCAACTATTAACATGCCATCTACATATAGCAATAAAAACATTAAAGAACCATCATCAAGCTTCTTCACATACACGCAGCAATCATACTCACATCTTTTGTAGCATATCCTGATCATATAGGAATCAAATATTTTATACCATTGCCCTGGAGACCATTTCGGCCCATAAAGAGACTTCTTCAACTTGCAAACTAAGTGTTCTTGCCTTGGTTCACTGTATCCCTTAGGTTGTACCATATAAATCTATTCCTCCAAATCACCACGTAGAAATGCCATCTTCACATCCATTTGTTCCAAATGCAGATAATAATGAGCTAGTAACCCCAACACTACCACGGTGGAAGTGTGTCAGACCAAAAGTGAAATGATTTCAGCATAATATATTCCCTTTTTCTATGAGTACCCCTTTGCCACTAACCGTGCCTTGAATTTCTCTCATTCTTTTTCTAAAATTGCTTCCTTCTTCCTGAATTCCCATTTGCAACCTATTGTCCTCTTCCCATTTGGAAGTTCCACCAACTCCCAAGTTTGATTCTTATGTAGTGACTCCATTTCCTCAATCATAACACCCATCCACCTACTTTTCTCCTGACCATGCACGGCCTCTTGAAAAGTAGTTGGATCATTACAACTAGTAATGAAAGCATAAGATACTAACTCTTCAAACCCATACCTTGGCAGTGGTCAGATATTGCATCTGGATCTCTGCATAGGAATATTGTCGATTTTCTGGTTTCCCGAACTAGAACTCCCTACAACTGTAGGACCAAGATCATTATCATTGCCCTACGTTTCTAACTCCATGTACACAATATGTTCGTCTCTGCTCCAGTTTTCTAGCTCTTGTTTCTCTTCATCATCAACTTGAGTACGCTTCACCATAACTTTCTCATCAAAAACTACATCCCTACTAATTACCACCTTGTTTGCCATTGGATCCCACAGCTTGAAACCCTTCACACCCTTTTGATATCCTAAAAATATGCAGCATCTAGACTTTGCGCCAAGCTTTGATCTCTCCTCACTAGACACGTGTACATAGGCTGGACAACCAAATACCTTCAATCCATAATAATCTACTTCATTTCCCGTCCATACCTCTTCTATCGCTTTCCCCTCTAGTGATGCCTTTGGTGATCGGTTTACCAAGAAACAAGTCATACTAATTGCCACGTCTCAGAAATTCTTCGGTAGCCCTACATTAAGCCTAAGACACCGAGCCCTTTCAACTAGAGTTCGGTTCATCCTTTCAGCCACACCATTTTGCTGAGGTGTGTGGCAAACAATGAAATGCCTCTTAATGCCCTGCTTCTCACAAAACTCCAGGAACCTAGAATCAACGTACTCAATCCCATTGTCTAACCTGAGGCATTTGATTCTCCTCCCCGTCTGGTTTTCCACTTCAACTTTCCACAACTTAAACCTGGAAAACGTATCATACTTGTGTTGCATGAAGTAATACCCAGACTTTCTGTGGGTAGTCATCAACAAAACTCACAAAGTAAACATGTCCTCCCCATGATGCCACTCTAACAGACCTCCAATGTAGAGACCCGGGAAATTTAATTTATGAGAAAATAAGGAAAAAGGAAAAGAAAAGGGCAAAAAAAAAAAAGAAGGAAGAAAAATTTGTAGGGGCATTAGTAGGGACTCATCAACGAGTGCAGATCTTGAGAGAGGGAATTTCATACCACTAAGGGTTTGTCAACGAACGTCCTTCCTTGACTCGTCAACGAGTACACGTGTCATATCAATGAGTACACGTGGCCAGTAGTCTATATATAGGCTTAAAATCATTTTTCAGCGAAGAAATTTCTCTCCTTCACTCTCTCTCTCTCTCTAGGTTTCAACCCAACCCCCTTCTCTCTTCGATTTCGGCTCCATTTTAGCCTGATTCGATGATCAAGAACCACCATGAGGATCTAGAGAAAATTCTCTAGCAGTTAATCAAAGCAGATTGTTGATTTGGGGTACTTGGGCACCACTCCAAAATTAGGGTAAGGAAGCTATTTTTGAGTTTTGTTAATTATTTAAGGAGTATGGGCTAAGGAATGTTGTTACTAGATTAGAATTTATGAATACAGGGGTTTTACGCGTACGCTGTAGGTGCAGATTAGGATCCCTGCAGGCTTATTTTCAGGAATCAGGTAAGGGAATAAGTTATACCAGTTTGTTTTAGAAATTTTACCGGTTAAATTACGGTATTTAATTATGGGATATCAGTATATGATTTTTCTAGATATTAAAGGATATGAATTTATGGGTAAGGAAATTTATGGCTCTTCACATGTTATGTATATTTGGAAAAATTCAAAAACTTGGGTTTTAGAAAAACCCTATAGTTGATTTATATTATTTTCATATAGCAGGAAATATGATTTTCCCATACAATAGTAAAATACAGTTTTCCCATACAAATTATAGTATTCAGAGTATTACACAAATTGTGTGGCATGAGAAATACTAGTTTTAATATAAAATTTTAATTCAGAATTTGATACAACTTTTGTAGAACCATAATATTACAATTTTTATATAACCATGATATTACAACTTATACAGAACCATGATATTACAGTTTTATACAGAACCATGATATTTTAGTTATTACAGAATCATGGTATTACATTTATCATAGAATCATGCTATTACAGTTTATATACAGAATCATGATAAAACAGTAATATACAGAAATAGTATTATACAATATCAGAACCCTAATGGACCAGAACATAACATAAAGCACAGTACCGTAGCTACTACAACATAGATAGTGCAACCACTCATCTCAGATATAGCGTGGTGTTAACAGTCGATTGTGCCTTAGAGAAGAGTAAAGGAGCTCCCTAGCAGTCTGGACTAAGTTGAGCAAGCAAATCATACTACAAACAAGTTATAGCTTGACTTAACCTAGCAGGCCAGCCATGGTTAAGTCCAGCCCACAAACCACACAACCTGAGAATGCAGGGTTAATTCATGCATACAGTTATCCATCCAGGGAAGTTTTCATAGTTATATATCTATGTAGATTTGTAAAAACAAGAACTATGTATTATATTTAAAAGTATGATCCAATAGAAAGTTTGTATTTTAAATGGCAGAGGTGTGAATTAAGATTTGTATTTATATTCAATTATTATCTCAACTATAGTTTAATTAATAGATATGTTATTTATGTAAAACTCATTTGCAACACACTGGTGATAACTTATCCCATCTTACTAAGAGGTGTCTCACCCCAGAAATTCAGACATTTCAGGAATTCCATACCGACGTGCGGAGCGAGCTCCGAGATAGAGGGGACTTTAGTACTGCCCTAGCTGCAGGGTAAGTGTTATATTGGGAGTTGTATTTTGAGTGATCCCTAGGAGTTTCTTGTGGATTTTTAGGATATGTACATGTGTATTTTTTGGAAATACAGAAACTCCAAAATTATAAATAAGGTTTTAAGTATTTTTATGTTTTCCGCTGCATAGATGGTATGTTTTATGAATAGGTATCCTCAATATCCCTTTGGGTCCGAGAGGTTATAGTAAATATTATTATGGATATCAAAGTAATATTATATTGTTGTAGAACATATACAAAAAAAAAAAAAATGGTAATAATTTGGGGTTGTTTTAAGTTTGGTATCAGAGCCTAGGTTGCTAGGTTCTGTAGAGTTTAGTGCACAGCGGAAAACAATACCGAAGTATAGGAATAGATCTTGAAGAGGGTAGGAAATGGATAGATCAGGATTTTAGTGGATCAATATGGGAAGTTAAGAGGAGAATTTTGGGTTTTGTCTCACAGTCTGGAGGCAGAATTTCTGTGGTGGTTTCTGTGTTTTTCCTAAGGTGACGATTTCAGGAAAACCATGGAAAACTATTGCTAGGTTTTTTTTTTCTAAATTGTAGGACTAAATCTTAAATTGAGAATAAGGATGTTAGGTTAATAATGATATGAGCTTCTTAGTTAGATAAATGTATTAGTTATATTATGAAAATAGGGTCCTCAGACTATGTTTATTCTCTTTTCAAGATGGACACTGGGAATAGCAGTGCTTATGCCTAGAGGTGAGCATAATTCTGGGAAATTCGAATTAACCGATCAAAATTGGTTGATTCGGTTCGGTTAAAAAAACCAATTCGGTTAGTTTGGTTATGCCTTCCAACATTTCGGTGAATCGGGTTTCAATTCGATGAATAGAAAATATTAATTCAGTTAACCGATTAACCGATTTAATATGGATACTCAAACCAAAGCTTGGTGAAGAACCACCTGTTTTTTCCGGTCTTGAATCTCTCCTCGAGCTTGGCCTTGGTTTCTTTGGTGGCAGTGACCTTCTTGTCACAGGACTGAAGGGTTTCAAGCATGACAATGTCCTTGAGATAGACGTCGAGGGATTACTGCGTGGGCATAACGTGGTTGTAGTTCACCAGCTTCATGAAGGCCTTCACAGAATCATGCGGGACATCTTCGCGGTCTTCTTCATGGAGTCCTTGCAGTCTGTAGATCACCTTCTTCGGGTACTTGGCTATCCTAGGAGCCAAACAGTGCCCATATGGACGGTCACAGGTGCCATCGTTGAACAATCGGATGATCGCTGCTTTGTAGCCGGCGTAGCGGTCTTGGAGGAGGACCACCACCTTGTTTGGCTTTAGAAACTTCACCATTCTCTCCCTCCCTCCCTCTCTCTCTCTCTCTCTCTCTGAGTAAAACCCTAAGCAACTCAACGATCTCAATTCAAATTTTGGGTCCCAAATGAAAGAACCCACCAGCTTAGAAGAAGAATTTGAGTTGGTAATCGAGTCCACAACTCCGTAGCTGAATTGGAAGCGTGTTATGTAGATGAAGGGTCTGTACTCCGGTGCTAGCCCCTCGTGCCCCATCTCTCTCTCTCTCTCTCTCTCTCTGAGTTTAAGAAATGGAGATGACTTTGTGCTTCAATCAGCTCGTACCATTGGTTTTGGTTTTCTTCCTTCTATTTTCCTTCTCTCTCACTGTCAGATCTTCTAGCAATGGAAGTATAGAGAAGGAAAAAACATTAGCCATGATAAAACCTGATGGATTATTGGGTAACTACACGGATGAGATAAAGAAAGTTATTTTTTATTCTAGCTTTGAAATTATCAAGGAAATTACAGTTCAACTTGATGAGGATAGTGTTGCAAGCTTTTATGCCAAGATTTCTTTGAAGAGCTTCTTTCCAAGCCTTATCAAATACATGAACCTGCCTTTCGGTTAAATTCAGTTAACTGAATTACTCAAAAAAAATTCGGTTAGGTTCGGTTCAGTTTGGCCCAACGGTTCAGTTAGTTCGGTTAACAGTATTCTTTAACCAAAAATTTTGGTTAATTCGGTTAATTAACTGAATTTGGTCGAACCGACCGTTTGCTCACCCCTACTTATGCCAGTGGTGATAATGGTGCAAGGCCCTCTAGTATGGGCGGTAGTGATTCAGATGCAGTCCTGCGTAGTGTAGCTCAGCAGGTTATGGCTGAGATAGCATGGACTTCTAAGGAGCAGGGAGGCACATTAGTGGACCAGGGCTACACTATGGAATAGTTCACCAGGATGAATCCTCCGGTATTTTCAGGGAGTGTGGACCTGATGGCGGTAGAGAATTGGGTACAAGAAATGGAAAAGATACTGACTGTACTACGCTGCACTGATGGACAGAGAGTATTGTATGCCATCTTCAGACTGACAGGGGAGGCTGAGCGTTGGTGGTCTACTGTGAGACTCCTAGAGGAGTAGAGACCAGTACATACAGCCATAACCTGAAGCTAGCTTAAAGAAATATTTTTTGACCGATATTTCCCTACCACCACTAGAGAAGCTAAAGTGGAGGAATTCTTGAACCAGACCCAGGGGCATTTGACAATACAGTAGTATGTGGCAAAATTTATTGAACAAACCCGCTTTGCCCTGTACATAGTCCCGAATAAGGCAAAGAAGGCAAGGAAATTTAAAAGAGGCTTGAGGCAAGAAATTTATGAGCAGGTGGTAGTTTTTAAAGTGCAAGATTTTGCAGAACTGGTGGATAGAGCCGCCGTGGAGGAGTCGAGCAGGAAGAGGGGTGCTGAGGGGCAGGTCCAGAGGAAGTGACCCACACCCCCTAGATTTTAAGTAGGTCCTAACTAGGGCCTATGGAGGAGAGGTGGATACAGCGGGGGGACAAAGGCAGGAGATGGGGAACCGCGAGTTTTAGGGCAAGATTTATCCTATTTGTCTTAGATGCGGCAGGAGGCACGTGGGAGAATGTCTTGTGGGAGAGAATGTTTGCTATCGGTGTGGGAGACCTGGACACATTGCGTAGGCGTGTCATGGGCCATTGAACAACACACCAGCACCTAGACAATTTTGGGGAAACATTGAGGCACCCTGAGGCAGCCAGCAGAGGAATCACATGCAGGCGTGGGTCTACGCACTAACACCAGGAGATGCTAAGGTGGCTGGCGATGTGGTGACAGGTACTGTTAATATGCTTTCAATTAAATCTATTGTTTTATTTGATTCAGGGGCCACACACTCTTTCATGTCTATGGGGTACATCAAATTATATGGGGTAGAAACTCAGTTGTTAGACACCGAATTATCAGTAGCCACACCAATAAGATCAGTAATGAGGTGTCAAAGGGTACTTAAAGGGTGTCCAATAGATATTCAAGGGAGAGTATTACCAGCTAACTTTGTAGTGTTAGACATGCATGGGTTTGATATGATTTTGGGAATGGATTGGCTAGCTTCTAATTATGTCAACATCAACTGTCACCAGAAAGAGGTCATATTCAGACCTCCTGGAGAGCACGAGTTCAGATTTTTGGGGTCGCGTATGCGTTCTTCACCTAAGCTAGTGTCAGTCATTCAAGTGAGGAGGCTACTCCTGGACGAATTTTAGGGGTATATAGACTATGTAAAGGTAGTGCCATAGAAAGAATTGAAACTTATCGATATTCTAGTTATGAATGATATTTTTAGATGTCTTTTCAGAGGAATTATCGAGTTTACTTCCTGACTGTGAGATTGAATTTGCTGTTGATTTGCTTCCAGGGATGGCACCGATTTCTAATTCCCTTACAAAATGGCTCCAGTCGAATTGAAAGAACTAAAAAATCAGTTGCAGGAATTATTAGACAAAGGATTTATCAGGCCTAGTGTGTCTCCCTGAGGAGCGCAAGTTTTATTTATAAAGAAGAAAGAAGGGACAATGAGGATGTGCATTGATTATGGGGAGAAAAGTAAAATGAAAGTTAAGAATAAGTATCCTCTTCCCCATATTGATGACTTATTTGATCAGCTCCAAGGAACCTAGGTCTACTCCAAGATTGATCTTAGGTCAGGATACCATTAGGTAAAAATTAAAGCATAGGACATTCTGAAGACAGCTTTCCAAACCAGGCATGGCCATTATGAATTCTTGGTTATGCCTTTCGGATTTACCAATGCACCAGCGGCATTTATAGATTTAATGAACAGATTTTTCCATGAATATCTGGACCAGTTTATAGTGGTTTTCATTGATGATATCCTGGTATATTCAAAGAGTTTTGAGGGGCATGAAGATCATCTGAGGATGGTGCTACAGGTGTTGAGGGAAAAGAAGTTGTACACTAAGTTCAAGAAACGTAAATTATGGCTAAAGAAGGTTACATTGCTTGGACATATGATCTTCGAGGATGGTATTTTGGTAGATCCAAGAAAAATAGAAGTGGTAGTAGACTGGGTGAGACCGAGGAATGTTTAGGAGATCAAAAGTTTTCTGGGTTTGGCAAGATACTACCGGCGGTTGGTGGAGGGTTTTTCCAGATTATCGAGTCCTCTGACACGACTCACAAGGAAAATTTGAAGTTTGAGTGGACCGATGAATGTGAGCAGAGCATTCAAGAGTTGAAGCAACGACTCGTCACTGCACCAATTTTGACTATTCCATCAAGGGATAGTGGATTTGTGATCTACAGTCACGCATCTCTGAGAGGACTTGGGTGTGTATTGATGCAACAAAGAAAAGTTGTGGCATACGCTTCTAGGCAACTCAAAGAATATGAAAAGAACTACCCGAAGCATGATTTGGAGTTGGTTGCAATGGGGTATGCATTAAAAATCTGGAGGCATTATTTGTATGGTGGAAAATGCGAAATATTTACAGATCATAAAAGTTTGAAGTGTTTCTTCACACAGAAGGAGTTGAATATAAGGCAGAGGAGATAGTTGGGGTTAATTAAAGATTACGAATGTACCATCAGTTACCACCCAAGGAAAGCAAATGTGGTAATTGATGTCTTAAGTCAGAAATCAAGGGGTGTCTTAATGTTAGCAGTGGTAATGCAGCATTAGATCATAATGGACTTAGAAAATTTTGGTGTAGAGCTAGTAAAGGGAGATTATCAGCCATTTATTGCTAGTCTAATACTTTAGTTGACTTTGTTAGAGAAAAATAAGATTGCACAGATGCAGGACACAAAATTAGTAAAGATCAGAGATAAAGTACAGAGTGGACAAGGGGCCGATTTTACTATTTCTGATGATGGTGCCTTGAGATTTCATACCAGAATGTGTGTACCTGATGATGTTGAAATTAAAAAGATAATTTTTGGAGGAGGTGCATCGTTCTCTGTATATGGTACATCCATGAAGCACGAAAATGTACAGAGATTTGTGAGAATCCTTCTGGTGGAGTAATATGAAAAGAGAAATAGTCCAATATGTGGAACATTGTTTAACTTGTCAACAGACAAAGGCTGAGCACCAAAGGCCAGTAGGGCCATTGCAACCACATCACTTTCCTGAATGTAAGTGGGAGCACATATCTATGGATTTCATCACAGGGCTACTGTCGGCATTGCATAGACAGGATTCCATTTGGGTAGTCATAGATCGGTTGATGAAGACTACCAATTTCCTTCCCATCATAGTTAACTACTCCATGAGTAGATTGGCAAAATTATACGTACAGGAGATAGTTAGACTACATGGAGTGCCTGTGTCTATCGTTTCTGATTGGGATCCACGTTTCACGTCCCAATTTTGAAAAAGCTAACGGAGCGCGTTGGGATCCCAGTTAACTTTTAGCATGGCTTTTCATCCTCAGACCGATGGACAGACGGAGAAGACGATTCAGATACTGGAGGATATGCTACCAGCCTACGTATTAGATTTTGGTGGTAGTTGGGTCTATATATGCCACTGGTCGAGTTTACTTACAACAAAAGCTACCAAGCCAGTATTGAAATTGTGACAACCCGAATAAAAATGATATTTAAACTAATAAAGAGAAAGGAGAATTATCAGAGGCCTCGTTGACGAAGCCAAATTTCGTTGACGAGGAAATACCAAGAGAGGTTTTTGAGCAGACTGAATTTCGTCGACGAGGAATGGATTTTGTTGACGAAATTATTGAAGGACTCGTTGACGAGATGACATGGCTTGTCGACGAATCCAGCCCTATAAATATCAAAAATCCGGATTTTAACTTCAAAATTAAGCAAACTCTCTCCCTCTCTCTCCTCCCTTCCGCTCCCTCTCCTTCTTTCTAAGATTTTGGGTCGGATTTACACCGGTTTGACAATCTGAAGCCACCACGACGCTCCTGGGGAAGTTCTCTCCAAATCTTCCGGAGCGGATTGTTGGTGGAAGCAAGTTGGAATTCATCCCTGAGTTGAGGTAAGGCTTTTTAAGCCAAATTTGGTCTTGTGGTAGTTATAGGAAATGATATACATGTGAAAATACTGAAGTTTAATACTAGGAGTTTTCATTTTCAAGGTATTGATCAGGAAATCCTACGGGGGTCAGACCAGGATATTTTAAGGGCTTTCTCAATAGCTAGGTAAGGGAATAAATTAAAGCAATTATTTTCCATGCAAATTATTATTATCTATGAGTAAATTTATTTTTAGAAAAGCATACGTTATATCTGTATATTACGAAGGAATTATACATTTGGGAAAATACTGCTAATATGTTGAAATGAATATGTATGAGATGTCCAAAAACTATGATTTTAGAATACAATGTATGGTTTTATACAGTAAATGTGTGGCATGAATATTATTTTTACGTGGAAAATATCAAGATATGACATGTTACAAATAAAATATGTTTTGAGAAATTATGAAAGAATACAGTACATTATGAGGTTGAAAAATACATGATAAATTGATTATTTTCAGAATGATATACATATGTGAAATGATTTCGGCACGAGGCCGTATTTATGTATGATTTCGGCGCGATGCCGTATTTATGAAATTATGAAAGATGCTATATTATCATGTATTATATCTTATCAGATGCCGGATGTTAGTTTAGTTCAGTTCAGGAGCACGGTAACGTAGCTTACAGATCAGATTAGTACTAACCACCCCATGAGGGGGTGAGAGCTGGATAGTTGATGTGGCTTTCAGTAGAGTATGGGCGTCCACCTGACAGTCTGAACCTGGGTGTGGTGGCCCCGTCGTACTTACAGACATTTTTGACTCGGCAGTGGTTAGCCAGCCATTGTTGGGTCCCGCCTTTGGGTTGCACAACCCGTCATGGGGGGGGGATATTACATGACATTAGCTAGCTATTCATCCAGTGTATTTTTTCAGTATTATCAGTTATAACATATGTTTTATGTACGATATGACTTATTAGTAAATATGAAAGTATGTGATTATTCAGTACGATATGATGAACGTTTACAGAAATATGAAATGTATTGTATATGTATAATTGCATTAAATGTTCATGTTGCCACACAGCTATATTGAGTTTATTTTTCCCTTATTGAGAAGTGTCTCACTCCCGAACTAAATTATTTTTTTAGGAGACCCTGAGAAACCGGCGGGTCGTGGCCGTCGTTGATCTTATTGAGTTACCCCACTAGGAGGGTAAGATTTTGATCTAAGATTAGGAATTTTTTTTTTGTACGATCCTAGGATTATTTTGATGTTTTGGAAGTTGTACATAAATACAGTATTTTAATTATATAGTAAATTTTGGTATTATGTTTTATGGTTTGATGATTGAGATTATATACTTACTACTGCTTAGGTTTCCGTTGTGACTGACTAGGAAGAATACCATATTTGAATGGAACAATAGATGTGAGCAGAATTTTCAGGAGCTGAAGTAGAGGTTAGTCACAGCGCCAGTATTAGTCATCCCGTCAAGGGGTGAGGGCTATACTATCTACAGTGATGCGTCCTTGAAAGGACTTGGCTGTGTATTGAAGCAGCATGGCAAGGTGGTGGCGTATGCGTCCAAACAGTTGAAAGAATATGAAAAGAACTACCCTACCCATGATCTTGAGTTGGCTGCAGTGGTACACGCATTGAAAATTTGGACGTATTACCTATACGGCGAGCAGTGCGAGATTTTCTCCGACCACAAAAGTTTAAAGTATTTCTTCACCCAGAAGGAATTGAATATGAGACAAAGAAGGTGGTTAGAGTTAATTAAATATTTTGATTGTACCATCAGTTACCACCTAGGGAAAGAAAATGTGGTAGCTGATGCGTTGAGCAGGAAGACCGCGAGCCCTGCATTGACAGCTATGGAGATCCAGCGTCCGATCATGATGGATCTAGAGAGACTCGGCATTGAATTGATGAAGAGTAATACTCCAGTATGTATCGCCAGCCTAGTGGTACAACCTACCTTGCAAGAAAGAATTAAAGCCGCCTATAAAGAAGACCTAGAATTAGTAGAGGTGATGGAGAAAGTGCAGAGTGGTCAGGGGGAGGAATTCTGCATTTCAGATGATGGTGCTTTACGGTTCCGTTCTAGATTATATGTTCCTGCTGATGCTGACATTAGGAGGACTATTTTAGAGGGTGCTCACAGATCCTTGTATTCGGTTCATCCCGGTAGTAGGAAAATGTACAGGGATCTGCGAGTGTTCTACTGGTGGAGTGGCATGAAGAAGGAAATTGCTGAGTATATAGCTCAGTGTTTGACGTGCCAGCAGGTAAAAGCTAAGCACCAGAGGCCAGTGGGTCAGTTGCAGCCGCTATTTATTTCAGAGTGGAAGTGGGATCATATATCTATGGATTTTTTCTTAGGGCTGTCATCGACATCCTATGACCAGAATGCGATTTGGGTGATAGTAGACCGGTTGACTAAGTCCGTCCATTTTCTTCCTATCAAGATCAGCTATTCCCTTAGCCGTTTAGTGGAGATTTACATTCAGGAGATAGTTCGTTCTCATGGGGTTCCTGTATCTATAGTGTCAAATCGAGACCCGCGATTCACGTCACGATTTTGGAGGAGCGTGCAGGAGGCTCTGAGGTCTCAGTTATCGTTTAGCATGGCATTCCATCCTTAGTCAAACAGACAGACTGAGAGGATGATACAGATATTGGAAGATATGTTTCGTGCATGTGTATTAGATTTTGGGGGTAGCTGGACTCAGTTCATGCCGTTGGTAGAGTTCACGTACAATAACAGTTACCAGTCCAGTATTGGTATGGCACCGTTTGAGGCACTATACGGTAGAAGATGTCGATCTCCTTTGTATTAGGACGAGACGGGTGAGCGGCAAGTTGTGAGATTCAGAAAGAAGGGTAAACTTAGCCCTAGAGTCATCGGTCTGTTTAAGATTTTAGAGAAAGTGGGATCGGTGGCCTACAGGCTAGCTTTGCCACCTACACTATCCAGGATACACGACGTATTCCACGTATCTATGTTGAGGAAATACGTCCCAGATCCTTCTCATATTATCAGCTATGGTGAGTTAAAGCTCAGTGACTCGCTAGTCTATGAGGAGGTACCAATGCAGATTCTAGACCAAAAGGAACGGGAATCAAGTAATAATAAAATTCCTCTGGTAAAGGTTCTATGGAGGAATCATGCAGTAGAAAAGGCTTCATGAGAGCTCGAGGAGCAAATCAGACAGAAATACCCATAATTATTCCAAAAATTCCATATGTAAATAAGAAATGTGAGTAAATATGTAATGTTGCTCGTGCAGGTACATGTAATGTTTTAGGTAGTATGTGGTACTTTAGTTTTGGGGGAAATTTTTTTTCTTTTGGTATATGTAATCTCCCAAGACTTGGAATGTAACCACGGTATTCCTCCACCATAAGTGAGGGTGCATAAAAAAATAAGTAGACCATTTTTCCTAATAAGGCATGATGAATTATATGAATAGTATATTTTGAGGACGAAATTTTATAAGCAGGGGAGAATGTGACAACTCGAATAAAAATGACATTTAAAATAATAAAGAGAAAGGAGAATTATCAGAGGCCTCATCGACGAACACAGCGGATTCGTCGAAGAGTGCATAAGAGGGCCTCGTCAACGAAGCCAAATTTCGTCGACGAGGAAATACCGAGAGAGGTTTTTGAGCAGACTGAATTTCCTCGATGAGGAATGGATTTCGTCAACGAAATTATTGAAGGAATCGTCGACGAGATGACGTGGCTCATCGATGAATCCAGCCCTATAAATATCAAAAATTCAGATTTTAACTTCAAAATTAAGCAAACTCTCTCCCTCTCTCTCCTCCCTTTCTCTCCCTCTCCTTCTTTCTTCTATTTTGGGCCGAATTTACACCTATTCGAAAATCTGAAGCCACCACAACACTCCTGGGGAAGTTCTCTCCAAATCAGCCAGAGCGGATTGTTGGTGGAAGCAAGTTGGAATTCATCCCTGAGTTGAGGTAAGGCTTTTTAAGCCAAATTTGGTCTTGCAGTAGTTATAGGAAATGATATACACGTGAAAATACGGAAGTTTAATACTGGGAGTTTTCATTTTCAGGGTATTAATCAGGAAATCCTACGGGGGTTAGACCAGGATATTTTTTGGGCTTTCTCAGAAGCCAGGTAAGGGAATAAACTAAAACAATCATTTTCCATACAAATTATTATTATTTATGAGTAAATTTATTTTTAGAAAAGCATACGTTATATCTGTATATTACGAAGGAATTATACATTTGGGAAAATACTGCTAATATGTTGAAATGAATATGTATGAGATGTCCAAAAACTATGATTTTAGAATACAATGTATGGTTTTATACAGCAAATGTGTGGCATGAATATTATTTTTACGTCGAAAATATCATGATATGACATGTTACGAATGAAATATGTTTTGAGAAATTATGAAAGAATACAGTACATTATGAGGTTGAAAAATACATGATAAATTGATTATTTTCAGAATGATATACATATATGAAATGAGGCCGTATTTATGTATGATTTCAGCGCAAGGCCATATTTATGTATGATTTTGGCGCGAGACCATATTTATGTATGATTTCGGTGTGAGGCCATATTTATGAAACAATCGACACAAGGCCGTATTTATGAAATTATGAAAGATGCTATATTATCCTGTATTATATTTTATCAGAACTCGGATGTTAGTTTAGTTCAATTCAGGAGCACGGTACCGTAGCTTACAGATCAGATGTTTATGATTAGATTAGCGCTAACCACCCCACGAGGGGGTGGGAGATAGATAGTCGATGTAGCTTTCAATAGAGTGTGGACGTCCACCTGGCAGTCCAGACTAGGGTGTGGCGGGCCCATCGTACTTACAGACATTTTTGACTCGGCAGTGGTCGGCCAACCATTGTCGAGTCCCACCTTCGGGCTACACAACCCATCATGGGGAGTAATACATGACATTAGCTAGCTATTCATCATAGGTATGTTTTTAGTATTATTAGTTATAACAGATGGTTTATGTACGATATGACTTATTAGCAAATATGAAAGTATGTGATTATTCAGTGCTATATGATGAACGTTTACAGAAATATGAAATGTACTGTATGTGTACAATTGCATTAAATGTTCATGTTGCCACACAGCTATATTTAGTTTATTTTCCCTTACTGAGAAGTGTCTCACTCCCAAACTAAATTAATTTTTCAGGAGAACCTGAAAGACCGGCGGGTCATTGCCACCGTTGATCTTATTGAGTTACCCCACTAGGAGGGAATATTTTGATCTAGGATCAGGAAATTTTTGTTGTACGATCCTAGGGTTATTTTAATTTTTTGGAAGTTGTACATAAATACAGTATTTTAATGATATAGTATACTCTAGTATTATGTTTTATGGTTGGATGATTGAGATTTTATACTTACTGCTGCTTAGGTTTCCGCTGCGATTGACAGGTGTCTCCATTACCCATGGGTTCAGGTCGACTTTTCTATCTATTATATTACATTTATATTAAGATTTTGAGGTCATTACAGAAATGGCCCCGTATGAGGCGATGTATGGCCAAAAGTGTATATCTTCGTTATACTGAG
Source organism: Malania oleifera (assembly GCF_029873635.1). Lineage (NCBI taxonomy): Eukaryota > Viridiplantae > Streptophyta > Magnoliopsida > Santalales > Ximeniaceae > Malania > Malania oleifera. The sequence continues at coordinate 40,739,886 of NC_080417.1, forward strand.
ATGAAATTGGTGAAAGATAAATTTTGGGGCTGGAGTTGGTCTAGCAGACTTATGATAAAGTCAAGCTTATCAGAGATAGGATCAGAACAATACAGAGTTAGCAGAAGAGTTATGAAGATACTCGCCGATGAGAGTTGGAGATTAATGCAAGGGACCATGTGTTTCTGAAAGCTGCACCGATGAAAGGGATTATGAGATTTGGAAAGAAGGGTAAGTTAAACCCTAAGTATATTGGGTCATTTGAGATACGAGAAAGGATTGGCTTAGTTGCCTACCGATTAGTGTTGCCCCTAGCTTTGTCCCAAATTCACAACGTATTGCGTCTATGTTGAGGAAGTACATCCCAGATCCGTCCCACATGATTAGTTATGAGGCACTGGAGCTAGGTGGTACCTTATCCTACGATGAAGTGCCCGTTCAGATTTTAGATTATAAGATACAAGAGCTACGCACAATGAGGATTCCACTGGTAAAGGTATTACGACGCAATCATGTAGTTGAGGAAGCTTCATGAGAACTAGAGGAACTAATGTGCTAGAGATATCCACATCTATTCAGTAGAGCTCAGAGCTGAGCTAGTAAAAGAAAAACTAAATGATAGTGTGCATACTTTGACTTGTATAGTGTAGGGTAGGATAGATAGTGTTTTTGGTTTTAGATTATGAATGATTTTGGGAGATTTTTCTTTGAATGATTGTAATCTCCCAGAATCTTCCCTTGTAACCACCGTATTCCTCAACCATAAGTGAGGGTAATTAATAAAATTGTAATTTTTTCCTTTAAAAATTGGAAATGTGATAGATAACAAATTTCGAGGATGAAATTTTGTAAGGAGGGGAGAATGTATAGACCCAAAAAATTTAATTTATGAGAAAATAAGGAAAAAGGAAGAGAAAAGGGCAAAAAAAAAAAAAGAAGGAAGAAAAATGTGTACGGGCATCAGTAGGGACTCGTCGACGAGTGCCCTGCGCTTGTCGACAAGGAGATCCAGAGAGAATGAATTTCAGACCATTAAGGGTTCGTTGACGAACCCATTATTTTCATCAATGAACATCCTTCCTTGACTCGTCGACGAGTACACGTGTCTCGTCGATGAGTACACGTGGCTAGCAGTCTATATATAGGCTTAAAATCATTTTTCAGCAACGAAATTTCTCTCCTTCACTCTCTCTCTCTAGGTTTTGGCCAAACCCCCTTCTCTCTTCTATTTCAGCTTTTTTTTAGCCCGATTTGGTGAGCAGGAACCACCACTAGGATCTAGAGATGATTCTTTACAAGTTAATCGGAGCAGATTGTTGATTTGGGGTACTTGGGGCACCACTCCAAAATCAGGGTAAGGAAACTATTTTTGAGTTTTGTTAATTATTTAAGGACTATGGGCTAAGGGATGTTAAATAGAGAATGTTTTGGGGTTAATTTAATTGGATTAAGATTTATGAATATAGGGGTTTTGCGCATACGCCGTAGGCGCAAATTAGGATCCCTGCGGGCTTATTTTCAAGAATTGGGTAAGGGGATAAGTTATACCAGTTTGTTTTAGAAATTTTATTGGTTAAATTACAGTATTTAATCATGGGATATCAGTATATGATTTTTCTGGATATTACATGATATGAATTTACGAGTATGGAAATTTATGGCTTTTCACATTTTATGTATATTTGGGAAAATTCAGAAACTTGGGTTTAAGAAAAACCCTATAGTTGATATATATTATTTTCATATAGCTGGAAATATGATTTTCCCATACAGTAGTAAAATACAATTTTCCCATACATATTATAGTATTCAGAGTATTACGCAAATTGTGTGGCATGAGAAATACTAATTTTAATATAGAATTTTAATTCAGAATTTTATACAGCTTTTACAAAACCATGATATTATAGTTTTTACAGAACCATGATGTTACAGCTTGTTGGCTTTTTGAATCCAATCTCTATTTTGATGTTGACAAACACATATGTTACTTATGTGTGCATTCTAGTGACTGAACAGGTTATAATTCAACACACACATAAGGGGAAGTGGAATATAGGAGGAAATTCAAGTTTATCATCATTCTAGCGCGTTCCATGAAGGCTTGAAGAGCAAAAGGAAGAAGAAGACATTTGTTTATCTCATTTGTAATGCATTTATTTTTTATTCTGGTCTGTAATATTGCATGCATTTGCATGATATATTTGGATGTTCAGTAATGTCGTAGTTAGATCGTAGGTTAATCAAATGACCGTAGGAAAGACTTCGGTCGACCGACACTAGGATTTTAGGGTAAATTAAAATGCCTAGATCATAGTCTAACCCTAAGACCCTTAGCCCTTTGCACAAAATGTCATAACTTATTCACACATGGTTGAATAGGTTCAAGAGACCAAATAGGACATTTTTGTGAGGTTTCGAGCAATCGAACCTAGGCAAGCCAAATCGTCTCATACGACCGAACTACTATTCGGTCAAATAGAAAGTTTATCTTTTAAATAGCAGAGGTGTGATTTAATATTTGTATTTATATTCAATTATTATCTCAGCTATAGTTTAATTAATAGATATGTTATTTATGTAAAACTCATTTGTCACACACTGGTGATAACTTATCCCATCTTACTGAGAGGTGTCTCACCCCAGAAATTCAAACAGTTCAGGAATTCCAGACCAACGTGCTGAGTGAGCTCCGAGATAGAGGGGACTTTAGTACTGCCCTAGCAGCAGGGTAAGTGTTATATTGGGAGTTGTATTTTGAGTGATCCCTAGGAGTTTCTTGTGGATTTTTAGGAGATGTACATGTGTATTTTTGGGAAATACAGAAACTCTGGAATTGTAAATAAGATTTAAGTATTTTTTATGTTTTCCGCTGCATAGATGGTATGTTTTATGAATAGGTCCTCGGTACCACTTTGGGTTTGAGAGGTTATAGTAAATATTATTATGGATATCAAAGTAATATTATATTGTTGCATAATATATACAGAAAAAAAAATGATAATAATTTGGGGTCGTTTCAAGTTTGGTATCAGAGCCTAAGTTGCTAGGTTCTATAGACTTTAGTGTACAGCGGAAAATAGTACCAGAGTATAGGAATAGATCTTGAACCCAGAAATCTAGACTGACGTGTGGATTGCCCTAACTGCAAGGTAAGTGTTATATTAGGAGTTGTATTTTAAGTGATCCTTAGGAGTTTCATGTGGATTTTTGGGAGATGTACGCGTGTACGCGTGAATTTTTGGGAAATACAGAAACTCCGGTATTGTAAATAAGATTTAAGTATCTTTTATTTTTTCCGCTGCATAGATGGTATGTTTTATGAATAGGTGTCCTCGGTACCACTTTGAGTTTGAGAGGTTATAGTAAATATTATTATGGACATTAGAGTAATATTATATTGTTGCATAATTTATATAGAAAAAAAAATAGTAATAATTTGGGGTCGTTTCAAGTTTGGTATCAGAGCCTAGGTTGTTAGGTTCTATAGACTTTAGTGCACGGTGAAAAATAGTACCAGAGTATAGGAATAGATCTTGAACCCAGAAATCTAGACTGACGTGTGGACTGCCCTAACTGCAAGGTAAGTGTTATATTAGGAGTTGTATTTTAAGTCATCCTTAGGAGTTTCATGTGGATTTTTGGGAGATGTACGCGAGTATTTTTGGGAAATACAAAAACTCTGGTATTGTATATAAGATTTAAGTATTTTTTATTTTTTCTGCTGCACAGATGGTATGTTTTATGAATAGGTGTCCTCGGTACCACTTTGAGTTTGAGAGGTTATAGTAAATATTATTATGGACATCAGAGTAATATTATATTGTTGCATAATATATATAGAAAAAAAAATAGTAATAATTTGGGGTCGTTTCAAGTTTGGTATCAGAGCCTAGGTTGCTAGGTTCTATAGACTTTAGTGCACGGCGGAAAATAGTACCAGAGTATAGGAATAGATCTTGAACCCAGAAATCTAGACTGACGTGCGGACTGCCCTAACTGCAAGTAAGTGTTATATTAGGAGTTGTATTTTAAGTCATCTTTAGGAGTTTCATGTGGATTTTTGGGAGATGTACGTGTGTATTTTTGGGAAATACAGAAACTCTGGTATTGTCTATAAGTTTTAAGTACTTTTTATTTTTTCCGCTACATAGATGGTATGTTTTATAAACAGGTACCCTCGGTACCACTTTGGGTCCGAGAGGTTATAGTAAATATTATTATAGATATCAGAGTAATATTGTATTGTTGTAGAATATTTATAGAAAAAAAATGGTCATAATTTGGGGTCGTTTCACCCAAACATCAGAATGTATGTAATTAAGAATACCTTTCGTCTTATGAATAGCTAATTTAAATTGCGCCCTATTTTGTTTTCTAAGAACACAAAATTTGCAAAAATTCAGCTTACATGTTTTCATACCTTTCAAGAGTTTCCTTTTGTTAAATTCTTTCATACCATGTTCACCTATATGCCCAAGCCGCATATGCCATAAAAAAATTTCATCAAATTCAGAATCCACAATTGCAGCTCCACCTACAACAGTAGTTCCTTGCAATATATAAATATTTCCATCTAACTTTTTCCCATTCATCACCGTCAGAATACCATTGCACACTTTCATAATCCCACCTTCGGACTTATAATTGAATCCATTACAATCCAAAGTGCCAAGTGAAATGAGGCACTTCCATAGGTCCGATATGTGTCTTACATTATTCAAGGTTCTCACAACACCATTAAACATTTTAATTCTAACACTTCCAATGCCAATGATTTTACAAGAGACATCACTGCCCATAAGAACTAAACTTGAATTTACCAACCTGTAGGTGCCGAACCACTCCTTATTTGGAGTTATATGGCAAGAACATGCTGAGTCTAAGATCCATGAGTCTTTGAGGCGATCCAACCCCCATGAAACTGAAAGCACATCACCATCTTTATAAACTAAATTTTCTTCTTGAACTACATTTACTGATTTTGAAGTTCCTTCATACTTTTTAGCATTTCCTTTCTTCCAATCTGGACACTTCGGTTTAATGTGCCCCTTTTTTCCACACTTATAACATCGGATATACTTTTTCTTCTTGGATTGATTTCAGGATTTTTGAATCGATCCATTTCTGAATTTTCCTCTCCCATGATCATAGTTACCTTTCACCAAAAGTCCTTCTCCGTGTGAATTTTCATTGCAAATTTTTAACCTTTGATGAAACCCCAACAAAGCACTTGTCACCTCTTCCAAGTTTAGGGTCTCTTTCCCTCATGTAAGTGTAGTAACTAGGTTCTCATATGTGTGAGTAGCTGGCAAGGAATTCAGTAGCATCAACGCCTTATCATCCTCTTCAAATTTTACATCAACCCGCATTAAATCACTTATGATTTGATTAAATGCGTTGAAGTGTTGATTCAAATTTGAACCATCCACCATTTTAAGCCAATAAAGATGCTGCTTAAGAAATAATTTGTTAGTAAGGGATTTGGACATGTACCAGCTTTCAAGCTTTTTCCAAACAGCCGCAGGAGAATTTTCCACCATTACATGACAGAGCACTTCGTCGACTAAACACAATCGTATTGTTGAAATAGCCTTTGCCTCTAATTCTTCCTAACTAGCCTTATACATACTGTTGATAGTGACAAATACTTGTTGTATTTGGCTATCAAAGGATATGTGCAGGTATATAATTGGTAAATCAAAGTGATGGCACATGAAGGAGAGTATGAAGACCCTGGAGACTATATTTGTGTTGTACATTTAAATTCATTTTATATAATGTTGATCTACAATAGTAATTAGGGAAAATGGTCTGTAATAATCAAATGCACTACATGCATGATATAATAAAGTAAGCTCAATGTGGTCTAAATGTCTACTCTCAAATATTTATGCAAATGTTGCAATCGGTGCGTAAGAGTGTAAATAATATGATCTTTGTGTCAAAATAATGATTTCAATCACAATGCACAAACAAAGATCCTTAGCACACTTTAAATATCTCAAAAAATATTTTTGTACAAATATGAACCTCAAGAGATATTCAAATTTAATTTATAAAACGATTTGATCTTTGTGTTCAATAAGATAAAATCAATCAAAGGATATTTCAACAAAGATCTTTTTGCATATGTACAAATATCTCAACAAAAATTTCTTAAAGTAAATCACACGAGATATTTGAAGATGATTTGAAATATGTTTTAGCAATCAAAAAGCAATGTGAACTCCTTGAGATATTGCAATGAGAATGCAATACTCACAAGGTCAAATGAAGTTTCCCTAAGAAAGACTTATCAATAAAGTCTCCTAGTAAAAACTTAAAGCTTTGCTCCCAAAGAAAGTAATTTCATTGAGGATATTTTCCAACTATGTTTTGATATTCAACGTGTGCCACCATAGGTTAGAAGTTGAGTCTTAAAAACTATTTAAAGTAAGAAAAAAAATCTAGAAACCAATTTGGTAGGAAAATTATATTTTACCCTAAATTAAAAGTGTAAGCCTGTGCATTAGTTTGGCATTGAAAAGGAATTGGATGATTAGAATTCCAGGGAATGTTTAGAAGCTCATATAATTTTTACTCAAACGAATTACAAAGCTATGATGATAATTTTGAAGTGGCTTTTATACATTTGATCTAACAAGAAAATGACTACAGATCCTGGTCTGAGATGTCCTAGTAGGTGCGGTCCTTGATGAGTATGAGTCATCTTTGCAAGTTCTCTATTTAAAGATGAGGCTAACCATTGGCGGTTATCTATTTATTATACACCTAGTTGATTGTTATCAAAAGAAAGTAGTACTTGGAGATCCAAATGGAGTGATGAATTTTTAGATATTCTTCCCAGATGACTTATCGGGGCTACCTCCAAGAGGAGATTGAATTTAATATTGATTTGGCGCTAGGAACGGAGCCTATGTTGACTACTTCATATAGAATGACATTAACTAAACTAAGGCAACCTAGGGTGCAACTAGAAGATTTTCTCGACAAGGAATTTGTTTGACCTCGTATATCATCATAGGTTGCACCTGTGTTATTCACTAAGAAACATAATGGGACCTTGAGGCTGTGCATTAATCATTGGAAGTTGAATCATGTTACATTAAGAATTGGTATCGACTTCCAAGGACTGGTGGATTATTTGATTAATTGGTAAAATCCCAAAATTTTTGAAGATTGATTTTCAATTAAATTATCACCAATTAAGATTTGGGAATTACACATCCCAAAGATAGAATTAAGTACACAGTAAGATCACAATAAGTTTCTAGTGTTACCAATTGGGGTTACCAATGCACTTTGCATTTACATGGAAAGGATGAATCAACTTATTCAACAATACTTGGATCAATTCATTATAATTTTTGTTGATGATTTTTGGGGTATTCAAAGACTCAAGAAGAACATGAACAACATCTGTGATTAATTTTACAAACATTATGAAAGCATTAGTTATATGCTAAACAGGAAATGTGGGTTATGGACAAATAGTACGAAATTTTTGGGTCATGTAATAATCAAAGGATAGTTATCTATTGATTCTTCTAAGGTTATGTTAGTGATAGATCTTTGGAAGACTCGAGATGAAAATTGAAGTTGTTGAGTGTTGGTGCTGAAGTAAGGTGTATTAGGACAAGATGTATAATCCAATGATTTAACTTAGTTACCAATTCTAATAGAGTTGTTCAAAAGATTAACTCAAAACTTGTTAGGTTAATGATGAATTTTACTTAGGGTTGTATTTAACAAATTTCGAGGACGAAATTTTTATAAGGAGGGGAGAATGTAACGCCCCAAAAATAATTATTACAGGGGGATGTAGTGATTTAAAAAAATTAAAAAATTAATTAATTAATTAAATCAATTAAATAATTATTATTAATTAAATATATAATATAATATATTAATTTAATAATATTATATTATATTATATTATAATAATATAAATATACATATGTATCTTTCTCTCAGCTTCAGGAGATTGTATTTCACAATCTCAGGAGCAGCGCCCCCCCCCCCCCCCAGCGTCATCTCTCACTCTCCTTCTCTCTCTTCATCTTCTCTCACTCTCTCCTTGATTTCCTCGGCCAAACAGGCGCCAATCAAAAAATGGAAGATACCTCTGGATTCCATTCTCTGCCACCGACATTTTAACTGAAGTGGATTTGTCGTAGGAGCGATAAAGGCACAACTCCTAGGGTAAGGTAACCTCTCACTCTCTCCTCAATTTATTCTTAAATCTCTAACCAAATTGGCGATCAGACACCACCATAAGGTCCTAGGTTCAATCATTGTCATGTTAACTAGAGCATATTTTTAATTTGGGTTTCCTAGGCACCACTCCAAGGCTAGGGTAGGATAGTGGAATTATATCCGTTAATTATTTTTAAAATTTAATTAGCTATTGGTAGTGTGTGGGCCTAGGAAATATTAAAATAATTATTATTCTAGAATTGAATTGATTGATTTAGGGGAAATGTGAGTTTCAGGGTTTTGAGTTTTGAATGTCGCGGGCATGGGATTGGGTATTTTAGCAGGCCTCTCAATAAGCCAGGTAAGGGGAATAAATTATAACAGTTATTTTGAGAACTACTAGTTGAATTAATACGTGAAAATGAGAATATGATATTTTGCCTAAAATTATTATGATACGAACATCAGATAAATTTGTGTGGCATATGATTTATACTAAATTGTGATGTTTTGGGATTTGAAATATGAGAAATGATGAAATGTGGTAAATAAAATTTTTTTATTGAGAATGATGAATTATGTTATACCAACGTGTATTTTACTGAGAAGTGACGGAATATGAAATATGAATATAGAAATGTTTTCTATGATAAATGAGGAAATATAAAATGATGATATGTTTTATTGAGAAATGTTGAAATACGTGAAATGGAATATATACTGAAATGTGAATACTACAATGTGATTATTGCAATGTGAATACTTAGTTGTGAATACTGGAATGTGAACACTGAAATGTGAATATTGTAACGTGAATACGGCAATGTAAATAATGGAATGCAAATACTGAACTATGAAAATGGAAATGTGGAAATGAGAACCCTAATGGACTGGAGTATTTTTGAAAGCACGGTACCGTTGCTAGTGGGATGATAAGTGCAACCACACGGTCTCGTGGAGAGTGTGGCGTGACAGTCAATTGAGCTAATGAGAAAGGTTGTTTTGCCCCCTGGGTCTGGACCAGGGATAGGCAGGCCAATCGTACTACAGACGAATAGATGGATTTCTTATTTTGATCTAACCAAGTAGGCCAACCGCGGTTTAGATCCATCCTTCGGGCTGCACAACCCTAACCATGGGGGGAAGCATGGCGTGGAGAATATCCTCAGGGTAGCCATGAGTTATGGACGACACATGGACGAGTTACAATGGACACTCATGAGTTAGAATGTGAAATGAAAATGAGAAATGAAAGAGTGTGAGTTTAATTACATAAATAATTAGGGTGAAGTAAAACTCTCTGCCTGAGGGCTTACTAAGTAAAGTGAGGGCTCTGATAAGTATCAGTTGTAGTCGTACCCGAGCTATTTGAGTAAGGTTACAAATGATATCAAAGCAGAGGGGAGCTACATGTATGGGTATGTAATCTCCCATATTCTCGGGAACTTTCGCTGATAAATATGGGTTGCATGTGCATGAATTTGAGAAATGGAATAAAGCTTATAAAAGATTGTGTTTTATATCTATATAATTATGAATACGAATTTGTATATTTTCTCAGATGGTATTATCATGAGTACATTATGATATGACAAAAATCATACTACCACACACTGTAAATAATTTATTCAATCTTACTGAGATGTGTCTCATCCAAATATCTAATATTTTAGGAAACCGGGCCAGACAAGGTTATAGAGCTCCATGATAGAGGGGAGCTAGTACCTTGATAGACAGGGTGAGTATTTTGTTTAGGGATATATGATTTCTAGTATATATTATGGGTTTTTGGGATGGGTTTTTGGGGATGAGTATGGTTATATAAAACTCTCGGTATTGGTATTCTAGATGGTTTGTAAATACTGACTTCCGTTGCTAGGAATGTGTGTATATGGTGAATTGATTACCCTATACCCCACTTCGGCTCGAGTTATGTTTAAATGGTATCAGAATTTTTGACGTGACAGATTTTTTTATTAATATTTATTATTTATTGAAGAGGAAAAAAATTGTATGAAAAATTAGGGCGTCACAAGTGAACATGAACTTATATGCTCGGTTTAAGAGTTACCAACATAATATGCACCAACATTTCAAGAAGATGGGAAATGAAGCTAAACAACACACATTTGATAAGATTTCACATGAAGATTGGGAGCTGGTGTGTCGACATTTTCATGATCCTCACTACTAGGTGATCTGTTTAAATTAGTACTATTTTTTCGTATCAATGTTATATTTTGATTGCTATGCATTAGCATTGATGATTATGATCTCATTAAATCTATTATGTAGGAAATATGTCGAATAAATGCTGATAACCAAAGCAGATTAGATGCGACGCATTGTGGTGGGTCAAGGTTATTTGTGCATCATCTAGGGGTAATTTTTATAAAAACTAACATAGTATTACATTAGAAATGTTATGTTTACACATACAAAGTTGTTAATATATAAGGTTTGATATGATAATGTAGCGTGATCCAGTCAATGGACAACTAGAGAGCAAGTATAGTCTATATCAAAGAACACATCAAAGGAAGTCAGAGGAGTGGTGCAAAGGTGCTCAAAGCAAACATGTTAGTATGTTATAGTTGTAGTTATTTAGTTCATTATTGAATTCAACTAGCTTATAGCATTGTTATTTAATCGTTTTCTTTTTTTTCTAAATGAAAATATGAGAGGATGATATAGACGAGTGATGTAGACGTTTCTGAGGGTTGTCAGCGATCCATAGATGATGAGATCTGTGATCAAGTTATTGGGCATTAACCAAGGGGTTACATGAAAGGTCTTGAGAGTGGATACATAGCCTTAACATCAACATCAATAGATCATACTGCATATCGGCTGAGATTGAGGTGAAAAAGTAAGGTGTAGTCCCAAGAGGGGGGTAAATTGGATTTTAAAACTTTCTTTTAATTCCTATAAGGACTTCTTCTTGGTTAATCAATTTTAGACTTGTTTGTTTAATTTACCAATCACACAAGAACTTAGTTCTTTTAATTCATAATACTATTGCTCAACCAAACAAGTAATCAATTAATCAATTAAACCAAACCAATCAACCACAGTTTGAAAGCAAACAACCAAACCAAGATTAAAATATACAGCATTTTGGGTAATGTAGGAACTTAAGATGATTTGTTTGTTTATATAAGCCCTGTGGATATAAATTTGAACCAAGCCCTATAATGAATGATATTTTATGCTTGCTGATATAAAACCTTGTATTAATGGATTTGCTTCTTCAATATGATGTGCAATATAAAACCAAACACTCTTTCCAAAAGCCTAGACTTTAAATAAACTTTTAGTTAAGGAGTCTTTGGGTTGTTGACCAAACAACGTACTCCCTTTCGGTTTTCGCAAGCCCAGAAACAATTTATACTTCAATTTAATTAATTTCCAAACTTCGTAGTATAAATGATTAAGAATTTAAATCATCCGCGCAATTTATATGTGCTGAAAATAAAGAGTAAGGGAAAGAGAGAGTGAGACCGGGATTTTTAACGAGATTTGAATTATACCCAACCTACATCCTCGCCTTTGGCAAACCACCAAAGGATTCACTAAATATGTCCCTTTATCAGGCGGAACAAACCTTTGCACACTCCTTCAATAGGCTAGAGCCCGCCTCTCCAAACGATGTACCCTCGTTCGGTCACTCTTTCAAATAGGCTAAAGCCTGCCTCTCTAAGAAATATCCCCTTGTTTAGCCAACGATCCAAACAATCCTTGGAATCGTCAATCTACAAAATACAAGTCAAGTAGATGTACAAAGAATTACTCCTCAAAGAGCTGATTACTACAGTTCAAAACTATATACTTCAATAAAATTCACAATACGAAATTCAGATTGAAGCTCTAGAAATTTTTCACCGTATGATTCTTTCTATGGATGAAAGAATTTATAATTGAAGCACAATATCAGTGAGAAAATTAGCAAGACTTTAGTAGACTTCGTACAAGATGTAAGCAATAGAGAGCTTTTAGAATTTCGAAATGCTTGAGAGAAATTTGATTGCTGAATTGAATTCTTGGTGTTCAAATCAATATAACTTGAGGGTATTTATAGATTTAGAAAGGTGTCTAGCTTGTTCCCCAAGTTTACTTGGAGTAGGGTCCAAGTTTTATGGATACCAAAGTACTTTATAGATAGCAAAGTCATTATCACATCATGCATAGCTCATGGATACTAATATAACTATTATATTTTTCATAACTCATAGATATTAATATAAAGAGCAGTAAGTTTATCCATGTGATTCATCAATAGCATACATGGTCAAGAATTAATCTCATATCAGAATTCATGCTTATACTCAATAATCTCATGCTCAAATTTTCAACATAGTAAGCCATAAATTATCAATATAAGTCAAGTCAAGTTATACACATGTAGCATATACTATATCAGCACATCACATAAGTAGGGAGCATATCATATAGGCCTGTAAGCATGTAGCATATAGGCTTTCATTCTCAAATATCTTTTTCTTAATTAAGGTACTTATGTAATAAGCTCAATTTGATATTTTATTAATATTTTCTTAAGTTAAGCCTTGTAAAAATCATATTATGATGTTTGCCAACAATGCCATTTTGAATTTGTTATAGTAAGCTCTTATCTTTAAGTTTTTTTTCTATTTCAACTAGTTTGTTTGTTGATCATGAATTAAATTACTTTCTCAATTTTTAAAGGGGAATGACTTAATCCATGGAGTTTTTCATTTATGAACTAGTCTTTCATCTTAGTACCCATACTTTCTAGGGTCCAGTTGGTTTAATAAAGGATGCCTCCTTAATTCCCCATACTTGTTTAGTTTTCACACCCTTTCTCTTAAATGGACATTCAAACTTTATATGTCCTTTTTTTCTTACATTGATAGCATATGGTGTTAGTGTAGGCATTAGAATATGTGCTAGCATAATCTTTGGATGTTTTCAAAAAATAACCCATGTAAAGATTCTTTTTCTTTTTATTTTCAATCCCATTAAATCCAATACCTTCTTTGTTTAAGGTCATCCTTTGTGAAGCAATCATTTTGTCAAGGTTTTCTTTTCCTTTTGTAAAGTTATAAATGATCTTTTCTATATCTTCAATTTGATTTTTGACATCATTTATCTCAATGTCTTTCTTGTCGTCAACCTTCTTTAGTGATTTTTCTAATTCTTGAGATAGTTTTCTTATCTTATCTTCTAATTCGGAAATATATATGTCTTTCTTATATTCTATTGAAGATAAGGATCGAAGGTCTTCTATCATTTTTTCATTCTTGCATTCTAATTCTTTGATTTTCAAATCTTTTTCTTTTTCAACAATATTTTTAGCTTCTAATTCATTTATTGCAGCAACATACTTATTTTCTATTTTCATGAGTTTTGAATCCTTTTCTCTTTCAACAATTCTAAGGGATTCTAACTATTTCATTATATCTTCATTCTTATTTTTCAATGATGTGTTTTGTTTATTTACTTTAATTAGCATCTTATGAACTTTGAATAAATCATTTTGTAATTTATTATAAGATGGCGTACACTCATCATTGGATTCATCACTACAAGATTTATTTAAAGATTTAGATGAGGAGCTTTTCTCATTGTCCCAAGCCATAAAGCACGTATAGGCAACCTCTTGGTCACTTGATTCATTTTCCAAACTATTTGTACTATCCCAAGTAGTACCTTTTATGGCCTTTTTGTTTTTATTTTTAGACTCTTTCTTTAGTAGTAATGGACATTCCGATTTTATATGTCCAACTTTGTTGCAATTATAACACGTAGGGGTTTTATTCTTTGATTTCTTGGTTCTAATATCTTCTTCATCTGATTCGGAGTCTTGGTTTCTTCTTTCAAATTTATTTTTCCTTCTTAGTATCTTTGCAAGTTTTTTAGATATGAAGGCTAGTTCATCTTCATCCATTTCTTTTTCACTACTAGGGTTTTCTTTTGAAGTTTTGAAGGCTATTGATTCTTGGGCTTTGGTTTTTCCACTCTTTTCATTCATTGTCATTTCGTATGTGATGAGAGAACCTATAAGTTTATCTAAGGAAGTGGCTTTTAGATTTCTTCCTTCCGTTATGGCAATGGCTTTTGGTTCCCATATAGGTGGCAACCCTCTAAGAATTTTCCTTATCATCTCATAAGTAGTGTAGGTTTTTCCAAGTGCATTTAGCGAATTTATTATGTGAGTGAATCTAGTGAACATATTAGTTATGGATTCATCCGGATTCATCCTAAAAACTTCATAGTCACTTGTAAGCATATCGATCCTATTATCCCTAGCATCTATAGTGCCTTCGTAAGTTACTTCTAGCTTATCCCACATTTCCTTAGCTAATTTGCAAGGCATTACTCTATTAAATTCATTAGCATCTAAAGCACAATATAAAGCATTCATAGCACTAGAATTAACTTGCAACATCTTATAATCTAAGTCTGTCATATCATTTTTCTCCTTGGGAACTTGTTTTCCATCGACTAGTTTAAAGGGAATTTGATCACCATCCATAACAACCTCCCAAGCTTTCCAGTTCATAGTTTGAAGATATATTTGTATTCGTTTTTTTTTTCCAAAAAGTGTAGTTATGTCCACAAAAGATAGGAGGCCTAGTTGAAGATTGTCCCTATCCAAAAGGAGCTACGCCTAAGTGATCCATTAGGATCTTTTTATACCTACTAATTAAGATTTTCTATAACCCCGCTCTGATACCAATTGAAAAAGTAAGGTGTGGTCCCAAAAGGGGGGTGAATTGGATTTTAAAACTTTCTTTTAATTCCTATAAGGACTTCTTCTTGGTTAATCAATTTTAGACTTGTTTGTTTAATTTACCAATCGCACAAGAACTTAGTTCTTTTAATTCACAATACTATTGCTCAACCAAACAAGTAATCAATTAATCAATTTAACCAAACCAATCAACCACAATTTGAAAGCAAACAACCAAACCAAGATTAAAATATACAGCACTTTGAGTAATGTAGGAACTTGTTGACCTTATTGGTCACGCCCGGTTTTGACTATGACAAATACTCATTGTATCTAATGAGTGGTTGAGTTTTTGTGCAGGAATTAAGAATGATAAGATCAAGATGTGCACAAAAGCAAGAAAGGCTTGAAGACAATTTCATAACTCTTAATTGTAATAATTTTCAGTAAAATTGTCTGTAATAGTAATTAGGGTTCTTCGGTTTGTAATAAGCACACACATCACAAACATGATTTAATTTGCAAGCTCAAACCGAACCATAGAAAGACCTTAGGGTGAACCTTCGGTCAACCAACACCGGACTTTTTCGGTGATCTCAAATTGGACCCCAAGTGACCTTAGGACACTCACCTTTGCACTTGTATGTAATAGGCACTTGAATAGGGTTTATATGTTGCAAGAAGGGACCGAAATGCACACTTGGTGCACTTTCGATCGACCGACCAACTCAGTTCAATTTGGCCCGGTCGACCGAAACCGGTCCGAGTCAACAGTTTGACCCAGGCCCGGTCGACCGAGACCTTGTAGGTCATTTGACCTCGGTCGACCGAACCACCTGGGAGTCAACAGTTTGACCTCCCGGTCGACCGACCAGATTTGAACTCCAACTACCTGGTCGACCGAAGGGTCTTGGGAGAATTCCCAGCGGTCTGGTCGACCGAGCCCTGTAGTTCAAAAAGGCCCCGGTCGACCGAACCTCGGAGTTTTTGAAAATCGCCCTTGCCCGGTCGACCGACCACTCAGTTCAAAATCCCCCTGGTCGACCGAGCCACTTAAGTCCTGGTCGACCGAACCACTTTTGGTCGACCGGACCTCTCGGGTTGTTCCCATTTTTACCGTGGTTAATATTTTTCTAAACAGGGTTAAAATGCCTTAAACGTCATTAGACTTTTCTAGTAATACCCTATAGGTCCCCAACGGTCATATTTTCTCCCTTGGCTATATATATGTGTTCATTTGCAAAGATTAAAGTAGATTAGCCACCTTGATTAGGGAAGAATTCTCTGAAAAATAAAAACCCTATACTACTCATTTTATTACTCAAACCACTCATACTTGCCTTCTAGCATTGCCTACATATTTTGTAAGTTGATTGAGTGTTTTGTCTAATAGGTTTGCTCTCCCATTCATATTTGATTGATTTATTTTCATTGAGAGCTAAACCTAAGTATTCTTAGGAGACTTTGTTAATAAGTCTATCCTAAGAAGACTTTGATAGATCTTCTAAGATTTGCACCTTCATTGCAACATCTTAAGAAGATTGTATTTGTTTTTGGTTGCAAAACATTTTCAAAATACATTCAAATATCTAGTGTGCTTTGTCTTGATAAATCTTCAAAGAGATATTTGTTTGTGTGAGAAAAATCTTTGTTGCAATATTCATTGATTTATATCCATAGTTGAATACAAAGATTAAACTCTTTTTGCAAACCAAACTTATACATTGCTAGAGTTTCATATACATATATATATATATATATTAAGAAAACTTGTTGATTGAAATATATGAAGTTTGGATAATATCTTTGTTTGAGCACTTAGATTGAATATCCTGTGATACAAAGATAATTTAAGTTTGCACTCTCACGCACTCATTACAACGATAGTAAATCTATTTGAGAGTTGACATCTTAGACCACATTGAGCTTACATATTGAATCATACTGTGGTGTTTGTTATTGCGCGCATCCGGGTACATATCTGCTTTACACGAAAGCACAATCACTGTACCATTTGATTGTAATACACTTTGGTTGTATTTCCAGGCACGGGCTTGAAGAGGGAGACTAGCCCTGGAATAGTCCCGGATTGGCTTAGACCCGGTTAGGAAAACTAGGTGCGTCGTCCTGTTAAGGCGTGTAGGTTGAGGTCAGCCCCGCTAATTGACCTGGTTAAGGTTGAGGTCAACCCTGTGTTAATTTGACCTGGTTGTAAACGGTGCCGCTCCACCCTTAAGTGAGCTATTAGTGGGATCCTCTAGCTTGCGAGCTTGAGGCGGGGACGTAGACACTGTTGGCCGAACCTCGATAACATATCGTGTGTTTATTTACATTTCTGTACTTTACATTTACTGCACACGTATGTTATTATGTGAATGATGCGCTTAACTTAAATTTCCACATATCTTTTATATCTGCGCATGTGGAATTATATAGACCAACCCTAGGTTGTTTTATACGAGCATTTTATTTAACCTAGGTGATAAATTTGAAAATTCCAATTCACCCCCCCCTCTTGGGAATACACCAATTCTAACAGAACTTAAGATGGTTTGTTTGTTTATATAAGCCCTGTGGATATAAATTTGAACCAAGCCCTGTAATGAATGATAATTTATGCTTACTGATATGAAGCCCTGTATTAATGGATTTGCTTCTTCAATATGATGTGCAATATAAAATCCAACACTCTTTCCAAAAGCCTAGACTTTAAATAAATTTTTAGTTAAAGAGTCTTTGGGGTGTTGACCAAACAACGTACTCCCTTTCGGCTTATACCCAACCTACATCCTCGCCTTTGGCAAACCACCAAAGGATTCACTAAACCTGTTCCTTTTACCAGGCGGAACAAACCTTTACACACTCCTTCAATAGGCTAGAGCCCGCCTCTCCAAACGATGTACCCTCGTTCGGTCACTCCTTCAAATAGGCTAAAGCCCGCCTCTTTAAGCGATATCCCCTTGCTTAGCCAATGATCCAAACAATCCTTAGATGTACAAAGAATTGTTTCCCAAAGAGCTGATTAGTACAATTCAAAACTATATACTTCAATAAAATTCATAATATGAAATTCAAATTGAAGCTCTAGAAATTTTTCACCGTATGATTCTTTCTATGGATGAAAGAATTTATAGTTGAAGCACAATATCAGTGAGAAAATTAGCAAGACTTTAGTGGACTTTGTGCAAGATGTAAGCAATAGAGAGCTTTTAGAATTTCAAAATGCTTGAGAGAAATTTGTTTGCTGAATTGAATTCTTGGTGTTCAAATCAATATAACTTGAGGGTATTTATAGATGTAGAAAGGTATCTAACTTGTTCCCCAAGTTTATTTGGAGTAGGGTCCAAGTTTTATATTAATTTCGGCCTCAAGTAATTGAAATTTCAAATATATATCCGTTGAGTATTTTGAAATTTGCCGCCAGCCAAACGACTGTGTGGTCTCTGGCAGTCGGCTGTCCATGCATTTAAAATACAAATTTCACAAATAGTAAAGTGACAGTCGTATGTCATAGGGGAGACAATCGTCTGTCACTGAATAACCAAGTTTTTTTAAAACAAACAGAAAGGTGCTAGATGACTGACAAAACACACCCAGTCGTCTCAGTTGTCACTGACAATTGTCTCTCAAGCTTCTATCTACTTAGTTAAGGTTCTTTAATATGCCAGTTGACTGTCATAAACAGGCAGTCGTCTGTCAATCAGATTTTCCTTCTTTTAAAAACATTTTTATCTCTCTCATCTTTGCTTAATTAATCTTGGAATATTAACTTGTTTAACTTTGAAAAATATATTTCAAGAATTTAAAAATCAGGTCTCTAAGTCTCTTTGCCTAATGAGCTTCAAAATGAAAAATCATTCTTGAATCATATTTAAATTACTTACAGAGCTTGTCCTAAAGACTCATTTGATTCTTCTTTGCTTTGAGTTATCTTTATTGCTGAGCTTCAATGATTCTGAATTTGATGTGAGCTTTCAATTCTTTATCTCTCTTGATCTTTCATCACTAATTTAGACTTTGAGCTTCATTGATCTTTAAGCTTTTCATGTTGATCACTTGGGCTTTTATTCTTGAAGATTTTTCTTTAATATTAATGCTCTCATGATCTTCAAGTTTTAATCCATGCCTTAAGCTTGATATGATCATCTTTATTTAAAGTACAAGCTTTCAAGAATTCTTTAACCTTACATTCATCATTGAGTCCTGAAAATGCATCACTTAAACAAATATGTTAAGTTTTACTTGTTTGTTAACATCAAAACAAGATGTTAAGCCTTATAAGGCCAACATGAGGAAGTGCGTCAAGAGGCAGCAAATTTTGAGTCAATATCATGCAATAGTTGCAGGAGGTTGTCCAGAGGAAGTAGGAATGTCGTAGCAACTTGAAGCCATGATATGCTACAAAGCGGAGATTGATGAAATGCTTCACTTACGTTAAGGAGATGCTGCGGGTGGCTCCTGCTCTACTTAGTATGTATATATGTGTGTGTAGGTGTGTGAACATAAGAAGATAAGTGTGACTCAAGATATGTGTGTGTGTGTGTGTGTGTGTGTGTGTGTGTAAAAGTGTTAGTGCGTGTGTGTATTTAGATATTAATATATACTAAGTATGTGTGTTAGTGTTTCAATGTGTGTAAGTGGGAGTAGGTGTGCATGAATGCATGTGAGTGTATGTGTGTGAGAAGCATATGAGTGGTGGCATGCATGTGTATGTGCCTACAAGTGTGTCTATGCGTTTGTTTGCATGCATAACTGTGATTAGGTGCATGTGGAGTCTAGTGTATTTGTGTGTGTGTGTGTGTATAAAAGTGTTAGTGTGTGTATTTAGATATTAGACCTTACACTTTTATTTGATCTTTGTTGGTGGGACACATAGTTAGCTTTAATTGTTATAAATTAATATATGTGTCTTGTACTAGTTGATTTTGGTGGTGGTTGTTGTTGTTGTTGTTATTTTTATTGTCCTTATTATTATTATTATTATTAGCTTTCTATATAGATTTCCTATTTGCATATGTGGGCAAGTTGTTGTTTGAGTTTGTATTTCCACAAATGCAAGCAATGGTATCTTGTCCACTTATGCAAACCAAGATTGGAGTTTATTCCTATTCAGATCAAATTTTAGCAATTTACTCTTGCAAATTAAGTGTTGCAAAAGTAAAAACTTGCCCAAGTCTTAGAAAAGTGTGCCCCTTTGAACCCTTCCTCAATGAGTACGTAGATAAACCATCCCTATAGGTTAGGCATAACTTATCGATCATCCACTAGTTTTTGAAGATAATTCATGTTTTGCACATTAACTTTCTCCTCAAATGTACTTAATCATCATTAAATCGATTAAAAGGTCGCCATTACATAATTATCTCAGAAGACCACGCTAGGAAGGAGTTTTTAGGTACCATCAGCTCTGACACGTCCACTTCAATGTCACAGACGTGTCAAAACTAACCCTACTCACTAATATCCTATTGAATATTTAGCCTAATAATCCTTAAGAGGACAAAAATCATCCAAACCAATAGTAAAGCCTTCAGAGAATAGATACTCCATAAGCAGCGGTTGTAATGAATTGAAGATATTCAAAACCTCTTTGAGACCTTTTTCAAATAAAGCAACACTAATAATTTCATTGATCATAGACTAAAGTTCATCCCTATTCATATCAACTTTCAGCAATTTTGAGTCTGTATCTTCAAAAGCTGGCGGTTGATAAACCATCCAGGCCCCTATAGGTTAGGCATATAACTTATCATTCACAAGCTTTTGAAGATACAGACTCAAAATTGCTGAGAGTTGATCTGAATAGGGATGAACTCCATTATTTGTCAATGAAATTGTTAGTGTTGTTTTATTTGACAAAAGTCCCAAAGAGGTTTTGAATATCTTCAATTCATTATAACCACTACTTATGGAGCATCTATTCTCTGAAGGCTTTACTGTTGGTTTGGATGATTTTTGTGCTCCAAGGATAGTTAGGTGAAATATTCAACAGGATATTAGTGAGTGGGATCAGTTCCGACACATCCAGCTATAACACTAAAGTGGACATGTTGGAGCTTACGGTACCCAAAAATTCCTCCCCAACTGAAAATTAGACACTTAGAAGCAAACTGAGTTTAATACCTTAGATACTTTGTTTATTTCAGAACTCAGTAGTCCAAACCGGGCATACGAGGTTCAAATTGAGTGGGGCTAGTTTCGACACATCCGCAACATTGAAGTGGACATGTCAGAGCTGATGGTATCCAAAAACTCCTTCCCAACTGAAGACGCTTAGAAGCAAACTGAGTTTCATACCTTAGATACTTAAAGATGGACACTAAAAGTTCATTCCGATTTTAAAGATGGACACTTAAAATCAAAGTTATATGTTTAAAACTGTATCATTTGTTATTTAACTATGTAGTAATCATTCTTGCTATCGAATAATTCGTACTTATAGTATTAAAAAATTTTATACTAATTTTTTGTATAATTATTATTTTATAGGGTCTGCCGTTTGTCGAATGATGATGAGGACAACAATGACCACAATGATGATGATGCACACTATTTTTTTTTGTATTTTTTGTTATGTGGACAGACCATGTATATGATATTTGTTTACATTCTAATACTTTTTATGTATATATATTTTCACACTACAAAAAATTTCCTTTTTAGTGACAAAAGTATTACTGATAAACCAAAAATTATCACTAATGCTGCATTATTAGTGACAAAAGATCATTCGTCACTAATACCTTGGATATTGGTGATTAAAAATACAACAGTCGCTAATAACTTATCATTAGTGATGAATTACAATTCGTCACTAATAAGTTCGTCACTAAACGTATGTTTTCCCGCTCTAACCGTGACGTCAATATATTAGTAACGGTTCTCCTAATTTAAAAAAAAAATTAAATTGTCGTATGAAACCTTTAGTGATGGTTCTAAAACCTTCACTAAAAGTCGGCCAATAGTGATGGTTCTAAAATTGTCACTAAAAATAGGCCAATAGTGACGGTTCCAGAATCGTCACTAAAAGTGAGACAACAATGACGGCTCCAAAACCGTCACTAAAAGTGGGACAATAGTGACTAAAAGTGGGACAATGGTGATGGTTTCAAAATCGTCACTAATAGTAGGTTTTTAGTAACGCTTTTCAACCCAAAAATAGTGTTAGTTACGTTATAGTGACTGTATTATACCTTTAGTGACAATCCGCCTCCGTCACTAATAATGAGTTGACACAACCGTTATAGTTACCAATCTATAAGCGTCACTAAACCATTACTAATAATTAATAGTAACGGTTTGCCATTATTAGTGACGGCTTCTGACCATTACTAAAAATCTTCTCTTTTGTAGTGACAAGTCTTGATATGAGTATCAATATTTTCAACCAAAAATTTGGTTTCTCTCCAAGATTGTATGATGCATGCATATGTTTGAAAATATTATTTACTTTTTTTTTAGGGAATAATGAATCATCATCCATAAAAATTTATTATGTGCATAGAGAAATAAGATCCATTAATGGAAGAATGACCTAATGTAACATGTCTGAGAGGCAAGACATATAAACAGACACATACTATTACCAAATAATTAAGATTGGAAATTCTTTTTGAGTCCATAATATAAAATAGAAAAGGAACAATGTACTATTTCCAAATTTTACTTTATTTTCACCCTATTCCTTGTTGAATAGAGCAAAACAAACTTTTATATAGATAATTTATTTTGAAATTGTTATAATCTTATACAATTTTTATTATATTTCCATTATATCACATCCTATTCATATGAATATATAAATATATATATATATATGTATATATATATATATATTATATAGATAATTTATTTTGAAATTGTTATAATCTTATACAAGTTTTATTATATTTCCATTATATCACATCCTATTCATATGAATATATAAATATATATATATATATATATATATATATATATATGTGTGTGTGTGTGTGTGTGTGTGTGTGTGTATGTATGTATTTTGGAATCATGCACAACCGGCCTATTCATTGTAAAAACATTTTTTTATTTGTCATTTTAAATTTTTCAATAAATTACAAAAAGTTCAACTTATTTTTCAGTGTCATAACTTTTATATAAAAAAAAGGACTAATATAAAAAATTTTGGCTCTAAAAAATACTTATTTTGTATTATCCACTTAAAAAGTAGTTTTATTTTTCATTTCAAACTTTTCAAATAATTCCAAAAAATATCAATTTATTCTAATTTTCTAAGTTTGTATAAGAAAATTAAAAAACATCTTTTTACCATTTTTACACTTTTAATTTCTCACATAATTTTTTTTAAAATTAAAAAAACAATGTCTGCTGCAAATCAAGAAACCTAAAATAAAAATTAATTTTTTTACAACTAAACAAACTTTTTTATGCTTTTTAAATATAAATTTTGAAAAACTAAAAATAATTTAGTATTGTTATAATATTTTTAAAAATAAAAATTATTCTTCACAATTATTCATGCCATGATCTTTCCAAGTAATAAAACATGGTAACCAGCTTCCAACTTTCCTTTCATTTTTTTTTTTTTTGATAATCTCCAACAATCATTGCATCACTTTATACACTGTGATGCGACATCAAATTAAAAGAGTGAAAGTCACCCCCGCAATTCACACAGTAAACTCTTAAAAGAGAAATCCAACTCATAACCTTCAAAGCAGCTTCCGGCTTTCTTACTATTCAAAGGGTGAGCCACCAAGGCTAGGCCAGGCGTCCCTTCTGCATGGTTATTGCTTCCTTTTGCAGTTTGCCGACCTATCTGTCTCATTCAGGGTCAGTGGGGCTACTTTGGTTATTAGGATTTGCACATAGCGCCGGCTACCTTGTTTATGGAGTCGGTGGCTGACGCTCAATTCCCTATTTATGAATTTTGAGCAATACGGTGTAAAAGTTAAAAATAACCTTTTCAGTATTCTTAAAAAAAATACATACCTATTATTATGTCAATAGCTGCCGTACTTTTTACTTTATACAACCTTTTACTCTACGATAACTATAATTTAGACATGATCAAGCTACAGTGTACATGCATATGCATATATAATAAGGATATGGTTTTAAAAAGTAAGTAATTTATTTATATCATATGTATCAAAAATACTACCAATAGCTTGTTTGTAGTATGGATGAAAACTTAAATTAATAAATGTGGAGGGAATCTTTTTATCCTTAAATTTGAGTTACCTTGAAAATATCTCATTCCCCTTCTCTTGCCTTTTCTCCTGAATTAAAATTAAAATTTTACACCAATAACAAACAGTTCAAAAAAAAAATAAAGCTAGCTATAAGCAAAAATACCCATTATGTCAATCATATTAATATACAAGTCAAATATAATGCCTATACAGTAGAAAAATAGAATGAAGACAAATGAAATTCTATATATGCATGCTTACACCTTCATACCTATATATATATATATATATATATATATAAGACCAATGAAATTAAATGGCAATATTAAAATTAAGAGAGAGAGGGGTAGCGTACGTGGGCGGGCGGATAAATAAAAAACAGTATCTCGGGTCCAACCAACCTGTCAATCATGCACAGCAAAACTCTGTATATAAAGGACCAATAAAATCCCATCAAAACCTAGCAACACTTCGAGTTGCATTAGCTCTGTTGCTCCCAACCCTTCTCATTCTCTCTCTCTCTCTCTCTCTCTCTCTCTCTCAATCCCTCCCTCATTCAAAACCACAACGCACCCAGAAATTTTAAGATCGAGCCCAAATTTAATTATGGATTCTGCCGTCGTACAACCTCTACAACCCATCCTCTTCTACGCCATCCCTGTGCTACTGCTGGTGGGCCTCCTCTCTCGCCTCCGCCAGCGATACCCCCTCCCGCCGGGGCCGACGGGGTGGCCGGTGATCGGGAACATGCGGATTATGGACCAGCTGACCCACAAGGGGCTGGCGCGCCTGGCGAAGCGCTACGGCGGCATCCTCCACCTGCGGATGGGCTCTGTCCACATGGTGGCGGTGTCGTCGCCGGAGATAGCCCGGCAGGTGCTGCAGGTGCAGGACAACGTGTTCGCGAACCGCCCAGCCACGGTGGCCATCAGTTACCTCACCTACGACCGCGCCGACATGGCGTTCGCCCACTACGGCCCCTTCTGGCGGCAGATGCGGAAGCTGTGCGTGATGAAGCTGTTCAGCCGGAAGCGGGCGGAGTCGTGGGACTCGGTGCGCGACGAGGTGGACTTCATCGTCCGGGAGACGGTCAGCAGCGTGGGGTCGCCGGTGAACTTGGGAGAGCTGGTGTTCACGCTGACCAAGAATATCATATACAGGGCAGCGTTCGGGTCCAGTTCGCGGGAGGGGCAGGACGAGTTCGTGAGCATACTGCAGGAGTTCTCCAAGCTGTTCGGGGCGTTTAATATTGCGGATTTTATACCGTGGCTCGGGTGGATCGACCCGCAGGGACTCGGGGACCGACTCGCCAAGGCTCGCCACTCGCTTGATAAGTTTATCGATATCATTATTGACGAGCATATGGAGAAGAAGAGGGGCAGCGGCGGCGGTGGCGGTGGGAGGGTGTCGGATGAGGGGGAGACGGATATGGTGGATGAACTGTTGGCTTTTTACAGTGAGGAGGAGGCCAAAGTCAGCGAATCAGACGAATTGCAGAGCTCCATCAAACTCACCAAAGCCAACATCAAGGCTATTATCATGGTAAGCAGCTTGGTAGCAATCTCCCAAAAGCAGTCCTATCATGGAAATTTGTTAATAAATGCTTTTTCTTTTAATAGAAAATGAAAAGGAGAGGGTCGGGTACATATATATATATATATATATATATATACACACACACACATATATAATTAACCCCTTCTTCCATGCCTACAGTGTTTATGACCTTAATCTATCATAACTGATCCAATGAAACAGAATTAAATTTACAAGTAACTTTTTATATATTTTCCATTCAAATTTTTGTTTTTTGTATTTTGTTTTTTGTTTTTTGTTTTTTTCTAATTTCAATTCTAATTTAATTTTTCAAAACAAAACAAGAGAGACAAGACGTGCTATCATAGATATTTTTAACAAATAAAATTAAGATAATTTAAAGTTTGTTTTTCAAAACTATAATACAAAAAATTGTTTTATGGTTTTGTTAAATTTTTCACTCATTTGATATTTTAAAAATAATATCTTTTTGTTAATGTTATATTACAAGCATTTAATATTACAATTCATTGTCACCTAAGGGAATTCTCATTTTGATGACATGTTAACTACACAGTTTAAGAGAATATATATATATATCATTTGTTCAGATTGCAGACAACATGAAAATAAATAATAGTACCAAATGTTTCATTGTTTTTAAGCACAGTAAAATAGTATAAAATAATTTTTATAGTATGCATTACATGACAAAATAAGTTGCCTTCATAAGTACAGCCTTTTTATATTCTTTGTTTTGTGGTAGGTAAGATGGGAATGAGAAAGGTCAAAAAATAACACATCTCATATGTCTCACTATTCAAAATTTTGGCTAATGCATATTTGAATATATATATATATATATATATATATATATATATATATCCATTTTTATATACAGGTGCTCATATTTTTTCAACATAAAATTAATGGCATGTAAATGAAACCTATTAAATATTTTGAGTAATATAATAGGGCAAAAGATAGTAGTCTTTCTTAAAGTTTAGCAAAAAAATAAAAATCTTTCTTCAAACATAAAAAATTTCACAAAATATCCTAGATGTTTAAGAAAAGATGCAAATCTCTTTTGAAATTTTAATAATTATAAAGATTTCCTTTAAAATATGATTAAAAAAAAAAAAGACACGAACATCCTTTTATTTTTGACAAAAATAAAATAAAATAATGATGTTAAGAAAAAATATAAGTATCTCAAAAGGAAAATATTAACGGGACTGTCTGATTTTTTTGAAACTTCAATCAAGATTTGTGTTATTTTGCTAAATCTTGAAATTTGTAACATGTTCTATATTTTTATTTTCAAAGTTACATAAATTAACATAGCAAATAACTTATAAAAAAATCAATTTCATTGAGTTTGACTCTAATATAACTATATAAATAAATAAAAAAAGTAAAATCTTTTTTTTTGTTTAGTTAGAAAAAT
Source organism: Malania oleifera (assembly GCF_029873635.1). NCBI lineage: Eukaryota > Viridiplantae > Streptophyta > Magnoliopsida > Santalales > Ximeniaceae > Malania > Malania oleifera. The sequence continues at coordinate 40,766,935 of NC_080417.1, forward strand.
GTAAGAAGACAAATGTTACAGCCCTATTGGACGAAACAATAGTAGCCTTTGTAAGTATAGGTTTTTTTAATTCATTGGTTTTTTGCTAGGTCAAAGTGGGAAGAAAAATTTTAACATAACACATTAGTATGTCCAAACTATTTGTAAATAATTGAGAACATATTGATATGTATACCTAGATTTATGTAGTTTGAACTTTCAATTATTATACACCCATCATATCTTTTTTTGACTTAAAATGTCAAAGTGATGAAATGTAAGTATATGGAGTCACTCTAACATTGTCTGCAATTAATGATTATACACTTTTATAAAACTCTAACTTCTACAGAACAAATTTACTTTTAATTAATTTTTTTTGTTATAGAGAATAATAAAATATGAACTCTATCACTATATATGTTATATAAATATTAATTTAGACTCATTGAAATAATAAGTGCACCATAAATTCACATGAGAAGATATACTTTATTCGTGCGAGTATAAATATAAAAGGGTGTGAGTTTAGATAATTAATTGTTAGCTTTATTTGTACAAAAATTATAAAATAAAACAAATTAACACTATTTACTTCTTATTTTTTGTTCTTAGATTTTTAAATAATTGTAAAATATTACTTTATTCTTTAATTTCTAAATTTTTATTAAAAGTTAAAACAATATCTTTTACTATTTTCTAAATTTCTAATCTTTTGTATAATTTTTTCAAAAATTTGAAAATAAGCATATAATTTGATAATAACTAAAAACATATAATTTATATAACCAAACAACTCCTTTATTTTATTTTTTTGTATCTTTTTAATATAATTTTTACAAAAATTAAATATAGGTAATATTTGTTTTAGAAAAATAAAAAATAAAATTATTTGCCACAATCTTTAAGCCGATGACATGTTCTATGATATAATTTATCGATTTTAAATTTTGCATGTAAGACTTATTCTTCATAAAATATTTTTTTCATATATTTGTACGTAGGATGTGATGTTTGGTGGTACCGAAACGGTGGCGTCCGCAATAGAATGGGCTATGGCGGAGCTGATGAGAAGTCCGGAAGATCTGAAGAGGGTCCAAAAAGAGCTGGAGGACGTCGTGGGTCTGAACCGCCGGGTCGAAGAGTCTGACTTCGAGAAGCTCAGCTACCTCAAATGCGCACTGAAGGAGACCCTCCGCCTCCACCCACCCATCCCCCTCCTCCTCCACGAGACCTCCGAGGACGCCGTTGTCGCTGGCTACTCCATTCCGGCGAGGTCCCGGGTCATGATCAACGCCTGGGCCATCGGCCGCGACCCTAACTCCTGGGACGACCCGGAAACCTTCCGGCCCTCCCGGTTCCTCAAGGAGGGCGTGCCAGATTTCAAGGGGAGCAACTTCGAGTTCATCCCGTTCGGATCGGGTCGGCGATCCTGCCCCGGCATGCAACTCGGGCTCTACTCGCTGGAGCTATGCGTGGCTCACCTCCTCCACTGCTTCACGTGGGAGCTGCCGGACGGCATGAAACCTAGCGAACTCGACACCGACGACGTCTTCGGACTCACCGCGCCGAGAAAGACCCGACTCGTCGCCGTACCGAGTCCGCGCCTGCTGTGCCCCATCTACTGATTCAGCGCCCAGTGAGACGAGAATTACAGATGAGGAGCGGGGCACAAAATCGTATTTCAAAAAGCTAATGCTGGGAAAGAAACGATGCTAAGGGGAGGGGTTAATTTGTGAATGCATGGATTTTTGGTTTGTATTATATAAAAACATATGTTTTGAGGGGCAAAACAACAAATAACTGAAACCAAACGAGAGGACGAAATTCTCTCTCTGTCAATAATACAAGACTGAACTTCTGCATTTATTTCATGTGAAGATTTGCGTTATTGTTGACTTCTTTTTTATTTTTTTCATTTTTCTATTTTTAGTTTGTTTCTTTTATCACACTCCACTGAGAAATTAAAAAAAGAAAAAAATTTATTTGGATCCAGCGAAATTTTTTTTATGGATTCTTTAATGGTTTTGTTTTTTTCTTTTTTATGCGGGCTGACGCATGGATTATGATATGATGAGAGGTTTCCCTCTTGCATGTGTCTTGGTTTTGGCATACCTTGCTTATACATAGCAAGGTCCATGCCAATGGACCATTCAGATCATAGCATTTTCAAATTTTACTGCATGTGATTGCTTAGTCAACTTGTTGCATGCCCTTCTGAGCGTTTATAATTTGGAGTTTTAATGAGAAAATAGTGGAGATCCCGATGATTCCAATTGGGTTTTTTTTTTTTTTTTTTTTTCTTATATTTCAGGCCCATTCAACTTGCACAAGTGGAAGGACAAACCCCCATCTCCCCTTCAAAGTTAGAACTTCGTTACAGCTTTCAACCTTTTTAACATTTTAAAAAAGATTTATTTTGATATAAGAATCTGGCATGACAATAATGTTAAGGTTATAAGATATCATAAAAATAAATTTTAAAATTTGTTTTTTGAATATGTCAATGAGTTGTTATCATGTAATATTTTTCCCCAATTAAATGAGTTTGTTAGAGGAAAAATTATGCAAATCACCTCCAAGAAGTATGCACCCGTCGATATCATTATGCACTTGCCAAGTTTCAAGTACAAGTGACTCAAAATCACCCTAGTGATTAAGTAGAGAATCACCTAAATGAGGTATAAGACAAATATCACCTAGGTAAGGCATAAGTAGCCTAAGGGATTAAAATATGGAACCGCTTTACACCAAAACAACCGAGGAATCACAAGTAGCCACCTAGGCAACAAAAGCCGAGTTTATCCTTTTATTTCTATCTCTCATTTTTTATTTTTTATTTTTTTTACTTCCTTAGCTTTATCCCTTTCATCTCCCTTTCCTTATCTATTTTAATCTAGTTCCGATCGCCTCTCTCATTCTCTTTCTTCTTTCTACGATTTCTATGACTTCTACGATTCTCTCAGCATCATTATATCCTTACACCTCTAATAGGGATTGGAATAACAAGTTCATTCACAATCAATCCACTGTCTCCCCATCTTAATCACATCATCACTTCAAATGGTGCTTGATTTATTTTTTATTTTTTTTTATCAAGCTTTCTTTTAGCACACTCATATAGGTTACTTTGTGTCATCGATTTCCAGAGGTGCAGGATAATGACAAGATGTTTCGGAATCCAATTAGCTCACTGATACTAATTTTGTGACAGTTCGTCAATAACTTGTCAAAGAAATTTTTCATGAAATTTATCGCACCTCTCAAGAGGTAACAACCACAATGAAAATGATCCTAAAAGGATTTGAAGAGCGAGATGAGATTTTAGATGGAGAATATGAGAAAAGACATGTTTGAAAATTTTGGATTCTAGGATTCACCACTGAAACAACCTATGAAAACTTCGGTAACAGCTCACTCAAAGTATTTCTATAGGCATGGTCGAACCATCGCCTATAACTACAATGATACATTCAGCCAAATAGATCTCTTATAGCTAGATTTTTTTTGGGGGGGGGGGGGGGGGCCGCAATCTCCTATTGACGGAACCATCGCATGTGATTATTTCAGCCAAACACAATAACACAAAGGGCAACAAAATCCTTTTTTTTTTTTTATAAAAAATATTGGCTATGGAGATTGTAAGAATGATCTATTGATTGATTATATAAAATAAGATAAAGAGGTTAATGTAAGAACCCGAACCGTGATAAATGGGTTTAAAAAAAATAAGAGAGGGGTAAAATTGAAATTTGAACAGGCTTCGTCGACGAAGCTAGTGTTCGTTGACGAAGGCCTTGTATCTCTTGTCGATGAAGTTCAGAGGCTCGTCAACGAGGAGAAGCCGAGGGGTTTCGAAAAACCGAAAATATCAGGATTCGTCGATGAATCCACCATCTCGTCGACGAGCTATCTATATGACCTCGTCGACGAGTACACCATCTCGTCAACGAAGGCGCCCAAGTCAAAGGGCTATAAATAGAAATCTCTTTACTTCCAAGCTAAGAAAACTTAAATATCTCCTCTCTCTCTCTCTCTCTCTCTCTCTCTCTCTCTCTCTCTCTCTCTCTCTCTAGAACTCTCCCTACTCTCTATCTCTCTAGATTTCGTCGCCGTTCGTCGTGAGAATCGTAAATATGAAGTTACCATGAGGATCGTGGAGGGATTCTCTACAAGTTCTATGGATCGGAATCCCGTTTCAAAGATTTTTGGGTTTTGGCGAAAAATCGAGATAAGGCTCGGTTTTCAATTCTGATCTGGTAGTTTAGTAAAGAACAGTGTTGTGAGTATCTTTTGTACTGTTATTTGTAGGTTTTGGAACTTGGCTCGCTATTTAGGGATCTTAGAGTTCGAGATTTGCTATTCGGGGAAAAGGTGAGGAGAATTGTGTTTATATCGATTATTTTTGAAATCGAACTCGGTAGAATTGTGGTTCACGATCCTGTGTGTGTTTTGGCTACTCATTTGGTGGAATCTAATGGGGAAAACTATGAATTTTTCATGATTACAGCTTTGGGAAAAAGGAGGCGACGGGCTGCATTTCTGGTTTTGTTGAAAACCGAGCGTATATATTGATTTATACTATGTTAATTGTGATGGTCGTGCCTTGACTTGTTTTAAACTGTATATGTTTGGAAAACTATTGACCTCATTGGTCACGCCTGATTTTGATTATGACAAATACTCATTGCAACTAATGGGTGTTTGAGATTTTGTGCAGGAACTAAAATTTTTAAAGATCGAGATGTGCACAAAAAGGAACTAGAGCTGAAGACCCATTTATCGATTGTATTGTATTTAATTCATATGCAAAGGGTATGTAATAGTAAATAGGATATTTGGTTTGTAATAAGCTCACATACATCACATACATGATATTATGTAAGCTCAAACCAAATACGAACTAAAAGTGACCGTAGAAAGACCTTAGGGTTTTCCCTTCGGTCGACCGACACCAGACTTTTTCGGTGTCGTTAATTGGACCCCAAGTGACCTTAGGACACACACCATTACACCTATGATTGTTAGGCACTTGAATAGAGTTTGTATGTTTCAATACTGGACCGAAATGCACACATTGTGCACTTTCGGTCGACCGGCCAAAGCAGTTCATTTTGCCCTGGTCGACCGAAACAAGCATGCGTCAACAGTTGACCAAGGCCCTGGTCGACTGAACCAGAGTAGTTCAAAATTTCCTAGTCGATCGAAACCCTCTAAGGTCAAAGTTTGACTATCTGGTCGACCGAGACAATTTTGTACTCCAACTACCTGGTCGACCGAGGGTCCTCGAGAAAAATCCCAACTGTCTGGTCGACCGAACCAACCAGTTCAAAATGGCCCGGTCGACTGGACCTCGGTAAAAATGGAAATCGCCTTTAGAAAGGCACTTTCGGCCGATCGACCATTCAGTTCAAAAATGCCCTGGTCGACCAAACCATATGAGTTCTGGTCAACCGAACTTGTTCTAGTCTACCAGACCTCTCGGGTTGCCCTGATTTTTACTGCAGTTAAACATTTTTTAAACAGGGTTAAAATATTTTAAATGTCATTAAACTTCCCTAATAATACCCAATAGGTCCCTAACGGTCATATCTCTTCACATGTCTATATATATGAGATCATTTATGAAAATTAGCAAGAGATTAGCCACTTTGATTAGGAGAAATTCTCTGAAATTTTCAAATCCTATAATACTCATATCAAAGCCCCAAACACTCATACTTACCTTTTCTTACTGCTCAAACTCTCTATAAGTTGATTGAGTGCTTGATTAAGAAAGGTTTGCTCTCCCATTTTGTGTAAGATTGATTTTATTTTTACGAGAACTAAACCTAAGTATTCTTAGGGGACTTTGTTAATAAGTCTCTCCTAAGAAGACTTTGATTTGATCTTCTGAGGTTATACATTCATTGCAATATCTTGAGAAGATCGCATAGAATTTTGGTTGCAAAAACACTTTCAAATATCTATTGTACTTTATATTGAAAAACATATTTGAAGAGATATTTGTTTATGAGATAGTGATCTTTGTTGTAATATTCATTCACTCATATATTATTTGCTGAATGCAAAAATTACACATCTTTTGCAAACCAAACATATATATTACTAGAGCATCATATGATTGAGAAAATCCGCTCATTGAAATATGCATATATATTGTTTGGCTAGTATCTTTGTGTGAACATCTTGCCTGAATATCTAGTGATACAAAGATTGTTTGATTGATACTCTCACGCACTTATTACACTGATAGTAAACATATATATCTGAGAGTTGAAATACAAGGCCACACTGAGCTTACATATTATATCATTTGTGGTGCATGTAATTGCGCGTATCTGGGTACATATTTGCTTTACTTGAAAGTACATTCATTGTACCATTTGGTTGTATTTTAAATATTGTTGTATTTCCAGGCACAGGCCTGAAGAGGGAGACTAGCCCTGAAATAGTTCCGGATTGGCTTAAACCCGGTTAGGAAAGTTAGGTGCGCCATTCTGTTAAGGCATGTAGGTTAAGATCAACTCCACTAATTGACCTGGTCAAGGTTGAGGTCAGCCCTGTGCTAGTTGACCTGATTGTAATCGGTGCCGCTCCACCCTTAAGTGAGCTATTAGTGGAATCCTCGGGCTTACTGCTAGAGGCGGGGACGTAGGCACAGTTGGTCGAACCTTGATAACATATCATGTGTTTGTTTATATTTCTGCATTTTATATTTACCGCACATGTATGTTATGGGTGAATGATGCGTACGACTTAATTTCCACATTATATTTAACTATGCATTTGAAAATTGCACAGTCTGACCCTAGGTTGTGTATATATTGTTGTTGGATATATTAACCTATGAGAAAAAGTTTTAAATTCCAATTCACCCCCCTTCTTGGGAATACACCAATTCTAACCATGATTTTAGATTACCAAATGGGTGTGGTTTGTTTGATTATATGAGCATGCATGTATGTGTGATTTGTTGAAATTCTAGTAGGAACGCGGTTCCAAATTGTTTCATGTACTGAGAGTGTCCGGCTCTATATCCGAGGGCGTATGAAATCGCTGGCCATAGATTGGCAGAGTGTCCAGCTCTATATCCGAGGGTGTGAGCCTATCCCGGCAGATCAGGCCAAAGGGTGTGGATCCACTAGTTAGCGCCGGTACGATGCCATAGGAGTCGGGGACTTACCATATATCAGTAGCCCCGTGTTACGCAGGTTGGCTACAAGCCAACGCCATATGTCGCGGGCCGGCTTCGGGCTGAAGGGTGTGACAACACCGGGATTGCTGATCATGTGTGTGTGTGCTTGTAGGCACTATTGTGAAATTAGTACTGTACTGCATTTAACTGCGTGTATGTTGCATCATGATAACACTCAAATGTCACACGCTGATATAACTTGTGTTTTTCCTTACTGAGAGGTGTCTCACCCCTACTGTACGTACATTTTTACAGGTCCTTCGAGTAACTGAAACTAGCGTCTTGATGTAGGGAGGGTAGTGGCCGATGTACTTCGGTTAGCACTTAGGTAAGTGCTAGGACTATGTTTTGGTGGGTTGCCATTTTGGGATGTGTTGGGCACCCAGTTGTACATTGTATGATAGAGCCTGTTTCTGCTCTTATATAGACTCTGGTATGGTACTGCATATATATAGAATGACTTTTTTCCGCTGCGTATATGATTGTGTTTGGATGTGTTAAGGGTGCTTGGGAACCCCACGGGGTTGGACCCTCATCCTTTGTACTGTATCTTTGGATGATTTATAGGATACAAGAACTAGTTGGTTTACATTTTCACCCCTGGGTCCCATTTCCGGGTTCGGGGCATGACAGTTAATCCCACCACCAACAGGAATTATGAGGATGCTTTAGTGGCTGAACTTACTAAAGAAGAGGAAGATTTCAATTTGGTTGAACATAAAGAATGTGAAATCTCCTTTTCGGCCAAACTCAAGAATTATGGAGACTCCTTAATAGCCACTATATTCACGAGGAAAATAATTCTAACTCAACCAAACATGAAAAATTCAAGAATTCCTTTTCGACCAAGGACTTAAAGCTTGCTGAAGGACAAAACAAACTTGAGAACAAGAATGACCTCAAGTTTGACTTAGACTTTGGAAAACTTGTCAAGAAAAATTTTGAGTTAGGCAAGGATCATCCCTTAGTCTTGCCTAGATCTAGTATCAAGTGATTGTATTTTATTTCCCATCATTAACCTGGCCAAATATTCTTTAACAAGCTTGGAACATCATTAAAAAATAATTGATTGATCAGGAAATTGTTCGGCCTAAGAAAATAAAAACACGCTTCAGCCCGAAAAGAAAGGAAGAAAATTACTGTTGCTTATTTATAAGCTTTAAAAGTATATAAATGGAGTGCCTGTGAGGGATCATTGTTTGTATCATCATTGTTCACCCCCTTGGAATGTGATGGTGATCACTTATACAAAGTAATCGCTTGAGAAACTGAAATGGAGGTTGCCTAGGCAAGGTATAGGCGGTTCGCTTAGGCAAGGAAAATCAAGCGTTACCTAGTCACCCTAGTGATTAAGTGGAGAATTACCTAGACGAGACATAAGACAAATATCACCCAAGTGACGCAGAAGTCAAGTAAGGGATTAAAATATTGAATCATTTGTTGCCTCAGCAACTAAGGAATCACAAGTCGCCATCCAAGTAATAAAAATCATATAGCCATCAAGTGACGATGGTCACCCAATCATTTGGGAGATTGCCTAGTCATCAAATGACAAGGAGGATAAACATTGGATAAGCATGTCAACTGTAATGAAGTTTTTGTCAACTATAACAATTGGACCTTTAATGTTTAGAAATGGTCCTAATTTATAATTAGGATTTTAATGTATACAAATAGACTAAATTTATGATTAAGATTAATGCCCTGAAATTATTATTTATAACTTTAGAATTGATGAAGATTTGACCTCAAAAGACTAAAAATAGGTGTACAACATGTATTGTAAAATACTTTCAACACATTCAACTCAATTCATGCAATATGGCAAACAATTATCACTTTGGTATTTGTGCCACTTTATTCCTCTATTTTTATCTTTTATTCCCTTCACTTTGTTAACTCTATCCCCTTTTCTCTCCCTCTCCTTATCTCTTGTAAGCTAGTTTTGGCAACCTTCCTCATTTTCTTTCCCCTTTTTCATGATTTTTATGACTTCTATGATTTTGTCTTTGTCCCTATCCTTGTACCTCTTATGCAGGCTACCAAAACAAGTTCATTCACAACCAATCCATCACCTCCCACTACAAAAAAGAAGGCTTTTAGTGACGGTTTCAAACTGTCCCTAATAATAGCAAACCATCACTAATACTTATTAGTCACGGTTTAGTGACGCATACAAAGTGGTGACTATAATGGAGGTCTCAGCTAACTATTAGTGATAGTTTATAAAACCGTCACTAATAATTGAGTATTAAAAGCTGCTTTAAATCAGTCACTAAAAGTCTAAGACCGTCACTAAAATTGGTACATTTTCTCAACTGAAAATCGTCAGTGAAGGCATACTATTAGTGACGGTTTTCTAAACTGTTACTAAAAGTCATACTATTAGTGACGATTTCAAAATTATCACTAAAAAAGTCACTATTAGTGACAGTTCTAAAATTGTCACTAATAATATGACTTTTAGTGAAGACTCAAAAAATTATCACTAAATGATATATTTATAGGTCATGGCTGATTGGAGCAAGTGTTGCTTGGCTAAGACCGAAAATTCAACTAGAAAGAGTCGAGAGAAAAATGTTGGTGGCAGTTTAATTTGGTAGTTTAAAGAGACAGCAACTATGGAAATACATTCATTATTCTTAGGTATTCAATGTGAAAAAATACATCTTTGGTTGTTTAATTTTTTTACTTTAAAATAAAATACTAAGGAAACACCCAATGTGAAAAATAATACCTTTTCTCAGGCATCCCAATATTAAAACACACCCTTTCTTTGTCTTTTTATAAGTTTTTAAATTTAGTTTTTAATTAAAAATAAAATACAAAGGATACATCTAATGTGAAAAATAAAAATTTCTTAGGCACCTCAATGTGAAAACGCACAACCTTTCTTTGCCTTTTTATAAGTAGTATATATATATCCTCTCTATCTAAGGGATGGAAGGACAGTTTTTATTTTTTTTCATATTATTGGAAAGTTGAACAATGAAAATAGATGGTGAATACCTAATTGAATTGACCGGATCATGTAAGAACAAGGTTCGAGTCTACCAATATATTATAATGCCCGCATACATCCCTATGTGCACTTCTGCTTGACACGTCATACACACATATATAAATATGTGTGTGTGTTGTCCCTCCACATGCTTTAAATGTTACCTACAGTGAAATCAAAGTCAATAATTATGGGCCATCGCTCACTGTGGATGGGCAAGGATGAACCAAACCATCTATGAACAAAGGGTAGGGCTAACCATGGTACATCTAAGCTCACTCTTCTATTTACTAGCAAAAAAATTAACTCTTCTATTTGCGGGGCATTTAATTTCGGTAACTATAAACTTGAGATTATGAATAGAATGCCCTTTCTATGAAAATGTAAATTTTTAAAGAGAAAAAAAAAAATGAGAGTATTATTGGCATAATAAGTTTTCAAGAGTTCTCTAATGCATATCATGTGGCTAGGATTTTCAAAATAAGTATGTAGTGGATTCTCAAATCTCATTTAGAGCAATCCTCAAACATTTTATTATGTTTTATTGACTTAATTTAAAAAAGAAAAAAGAAATAAAGAAAGTAATATATATATATATATATATATATATATATATATATAAACACCACTATTAAATTTTATAGCTACACTAACCTTATGTTTAGGAGTTTAGATTTTACACCTTACATTTGAATGTATATAAATTTCAATAGAACATAATTAAAAATATACTGAATTTCTTTAAAATTCATATTTTCAAACACAACTTTTAAAAAACATTCCTCATTTTTTTGGACAAAAACAAAATAGGTAAACTCTCTTTTGAAATCTCTAAAATTTTGAAAATTTTGCACTTATAGAAAAATCATGTTTGAGAAAGTGTTCGTTGGTGTGTGTGTGTGTGTGTACACGGATATATTTGTTGAAGTCAAAAATCAAACTTGATATCCACATTCATAAAACCTGAGAACTATCTACAACCAAGAGAAAAATAAGAAGCTTGTGAAATTTCTGGTGACCTCTTTGAGTTGTTTTCTAATATATTAATGTATGTCCAGTCTCACATTATTTCTGTGAGTAGTTTCAAAGTCAGTTCTCTTAACCCTCCCTTCTTAATACCTAGGTTTTGAGGATGAACTATCTAACATGGTATCACAGTTAAGCCTTGGGCTGCTTGGCTCCTCCATGGATTGGACTTCTCCTCACCTCATTTCCTCCATGGGCTCGAGGGGGAGTATTAATATACGTCGGTTCCAAAACCACTATAAGATCATTTTAGCCCTCTCTCCTTAATACCTAAGTTTTGAGAATGAGCTCTCTAACATCTAATGTTCGAGTCGATATTAAATATACTATGCATAAGTAATGTAATCATTGTCTTCTTATAAAAAAAATTTTAAAGGTGTCCCTCATTGTGTGATCCCTAGGTCTTTTTTATATGCTTGAATAAATATCTCAACTAAATGTGAAATGAACCTTGAGATTGTGGGGTTACACTTTCATAATTTCACAAATTAATGGACAGATAAATGGCAGTTGTTAAATGGTCTTCCTACACTTTTCTCTTTTAATTTATAGGACCAGCCTTAACTTTGCCTCCATCAAATGATCCTCTTCTAATTTTTTTCTTGATTGCAAATGGACACAATGATTTATGGATGCGAGAAGGCAGTCAGATTTTTGGCGCCGACCAATATTTTTGCTTCCAGACACTGATTTTGTTCTACCCCAGTGATTGTGTGTGTGTGTGTGTGTGTGTGTGTGTGTGTGTGTGGGAGAGAGAGAGAGAGAGGACAGGCTTGGTGAGATATGGATATGGTAGGACTGGGTGTAGGTAGCTAGGTGGGATGAGGGGGACACGAGGCCTTTCTCCAGATTTCAAGCCCTTCCATTATGATGGTGGAGAAGCCCAAACGGCCCCTCCAGATATATTTACTAATTAACAAAAAGATTTTTAAAAGAAAATAATTGGTGGGGGGCATGGTGGTACCGGGTTGCAATTGGGGAATGGCCCAGTACAGATACAAAGATCTGGGCCTTCTTTGATGTTGAGTTTCCATAACATTAGCAGTTGCGCCATAGATGTCCCATGGCTGGCCTGTAGTTCTCTCCACGAAGCTGATGAGAATGATAATGATGATGGCTGATAGATTGATGGCATGGCGATGGGTAATGGTTATATGGACTGGGACCTTAATTAATATTGCATTTCAACCAGACCCATTAATACTCCTTTCAAGAGCAGCTGGCATTTTGGTTGGACCAAATTAATGCTGAACTACCCACACCCCCCTCCCATCCCATCCCATCCCATCCCATCTCATCTCACCTTTCTTTTCAATCGCACTCCTTCATTCTGTTTTTCTTATTTTTCACGTTCCAAGAATTTCATCTCTCACATCTTCTGTCAAATTTTGCATTTTCTGTTGTCTTTTATGTTTCATACCATTAATTTTAAGTTTGAAATTTTTAATTGGTGAAAAAAAAAAACGGGTATAAAGGTGTCCGAAGCTCTCTTGATACTTAACTAATCTACCAAAACAATGAATCTCAAATGACAAGCTGAAGCCTCCAAACCTAAACTCTAACATTTTAATCACAAGAGTCTTAAGTTTAATTTATTAACGCATACATTTCATTGAATTTAAATAATAAATTCCTTTGCACACTTGAACCTACAAGTAGTTTTTTTTTTCTTTTTCTTTGGAGTATATGCTCATTACATTAAGCAAGCCATATGATAACCCCATCAACATTAGCACTCAAGCTGCATTCTAAATTAAAACAATTATCCATATAATTTAAGGGGTTGTTTGTATCATTGTCAAAAATTATAGAAGTGAAAGCTAAAGATGAAACCAAAAATCACATAATATTATAAATATATAATTAAATTTATAAAATTACAAAATAATATACATTTAAAAAAATACTATAATGAAAATAAAAATTATTATAAATGTTTTGCTTAATTGTTATAATTTCATATTTTACTTTACGATAAAAATTTTATTGGACATTATAACTAAGAAATAGTAAAAATATTTTGTAATTGAATTTATTATTACTATTTAAAAATTTATGTATATTTTCATTTTAATCATATTTAAATTTATTTGATCGTTTTATTTAATTTAATTTTTAAGTGTATAAAATGGAAGATTCAATCAAAAAAATATTTCTGAATATTAAAATCCCTAACAACAGGTTGCTAGAACAGTTGAAAATCATAAAATCTGATTTTTCAGTTTTTTCACAAATAGCCAAAAATCAATAACAAAAATAGAAAACTAACAACATACATAAATATAATTTTATAATGTGTTTCTTGACTCTCTAGAAACAAAAAATTAAAAATAGAAAACAACAGCGATACTAAATAAATCCTAAATTTTGGATAATCTGGTTTTCAATAAAAGTAATATTTTAGCAACTGCTTTTTAACAAATTTTTAGTGACTCTTTGGCTTAATATTCATTTGTGCAAAATTAATAAAAGTCATACCATTCAATAATATTGCATCCTAAGAGAACAGTCAAAGTTGAACTGGTACTTGTCAATCCATGAGCTCAGCCTCAAGAGCAATTGGCTTAAATTTTCCTTAAAAGAGGGTTAGATCTCTTTGATTCAACCTAATTGAGTGTTCATCTTTTTATCCCACTTTCCTTGTTACTTCTATACATTTGAACATTTCACGACACTGAATCCGTTATATCAAATCCCTATTTGTGTTTTGCCCAATAGATAATAGAGGCATCCACGTTACAATGAGAGAAATAAGGGACTAAAATTTCATAGGAAATGTCATTTTCTTTATGCTATCTTTAAATGAGACCGCTAACCATTTCATACATATATGCTTGACCTTTCTCGATGCTTTTTTTGGGTGACTCACCAACCAACCCAGCAGTGATCGATGACAGAATGGTGGTATACAAAATTTACCTAAAAATAAAAAATTGATCCGAAACCGAACTGAAATAAGTTTCGATTCGATCTTATAGCATTGTGCCTAATAATAAGAATGAACTCAGAAGAGTTATGTGTCAAGGGGACGGAGGAGATGGTGGTGGTGGCTATTTATAGCTGGGGAAGTATGAGATAGGCTGTTCATTTTGGTTTGGTTAAGTGTGAAGGTCTTATTCTTCTTCTTCTTCTTCTTGTATTTTTTTGTGAAACCCAATGAGACCCAGTATTTATAATTTTCAAGATTTGATCAAGGAAATTGACCAAGACATGAAGACTGCAAAACAGCAGGGAGAATTGCTATCCTTTAATGAGAGGTTTTACTTTGTTCCTGTGAGAACACTTTGCAGCTCTGCAATTTTCAAGAACTCTGGTTATCTTGGATCAATTACTACTAATTTACTGTTACGTTTAATATGCAAATTCAAATCTCTGTTTAGGTGCATTCTTTAGTGTTGGAGTTATCCCACATCGGTTGTGAAAGGGGTCAATGGTCAGTAATTCAAGTGTGAGGGAAAGTCTTACCTCCATGAGCTAGCTTTTGGGATTGAGAAGGTCCTGAATCGCTCATCCCTAGTATTAGAGCCCTGATTTAACATTCTTCCCGGCATGTTAAGTATATTGTGCTGCCGATTTGGACCCCGTTGTGTGAGGGAGAAATTATTGAGGTTATCCAACATCGGTTGTGAAAGGAGCTAATGGTCAGTTATTAAATGTGAGGAAAAGTCTAATCTCATGAACTAGTTTTTAGGTTTGAGAAAGCCTTGAATCGTCCACCATTTAGTTCATTATTAATAGACGCAGTCCAATGCAAGCTTCAGGAAAGGGTGATATGTAAAATGATTTTTGGTCCTCAAAAGAAAAAACACTAAAATGCATGCTTTTATTCTTTTCTGCATTTTCCTCAATTTCATTTCTTCCCACTTCCCTACCTGCCAGTGCTGAGCGAAATCTCAATCTCACCTCTTTGCATTTAGTTCTTTTTGAATATTTATACGTTTTACCAACCTAATAAATCCTCACTTGCTTCCGACTTTGCAATTTGAAATTCCTCCCCCAGCTATTAATAGAGGTTCTCCCCATGAAACCGAATGGAAGAAAATCGAGTACACACGTACCATGAGGTGCCGTAGTGCATTTCAGATAAATTAACAAGCAAAGATTGGAACTGTTCCAATTATAACTTAGTATATCCCTATCAAATAAATTTTTTCATTTCAGAGATATTTTATTTTAGGAGCCAACAGTAACTTATTATTAATTGGCATCAAATGCACGACTGCTGTACTACTTGGCATCAAGTCAATCACTGCTGTTCTCTCTCTCTCTCTCTCTCTCTCTCTGCCTGCCAAAAGGTGTTCAACTAGCTAAAAAGTTCAGCATTATTACAAAAAAAGGGGACAAAGAACTGCCCTTGCAATGACAAGTGATTGGTTTCCATAAATTGGGGAGACCAATATGCAAGGACAACTATACAACTAATTACTAAAAGCATCCAGATTAAATGGTACCTTGAATTTCACAGGGCTGCAATGTCAAACTATACATCGGCTAGTTTTGATAAGCTATAGAATGCGTGTGAAGTGCTTTTATTAAATCGAACAATGACAATGAGTACAAATTGGTACTTGCAAAAGTATGGCCTCAAACCCACTGAGATCCTCAGGGTGCAAAAACAATCAAGGCTGACCTAATGAGGTTTATTCGGGGTGCTTTCTTGAGCCAAACAAAAACTGGCCCAATTTTTCTTTCCCCCTGGAGCAACGAACAGCTTCAAAAAAAAACCATGAAGCTGAATGCTGTTTAAACTTATGGGCTATGCCACCATTGGTTTTGTGTTGCAAAGCTCCTACATCAGAATGCGAACTACAGCTATACCGACAGCAGAAATGGAAACCAGGCTACCTATGCAGTATTTGATCACATCATATTTTGCTGCTTCCAACTGAGCCCTTAGTGTATGGATTTCCTGCAGATTCAAAACCATCCCATAATGTAAAATGAAAATGAAATGCAACACCATAAAAAGTATAGCAAGTCCAATCAACCAAAACAAAACCATAACTCAGAATCTTTAACACTCACCCGGTCAAGTTTGTTTGTTAGGTTATTGGTCTCTACATTCTGACTCGCTAGATAATCCCGTATTCTCCTGCACTAGTCGTGAAAATTGAAACAGTAAGGAGTTGTGATTATGCGGAACAGTTCATTTTCCATTTCCGGCTTTCTAAAGAACTACAAAAAATGACAACTTTCCAGGTTTTATATGAATTTGAAAAACACTAAGATTTTTGCCAACTTTCCCACACAAATATTGGAGAAAATGGTGGCAGTTTTGTAATCATTGAACCTGAAAATGGAAAATGAAACTGTTTTCTACAACCAAACAGGCCCTAAGATTGACATAATGGAGATGTTTAACTAACAAAGAAGGGCACTGCTTGAGATTACCAATAACAAGAAATTGCATATTTTTCACTTCCTTACCCCCTTTCAAGATTAAGATCCAGACGCTGTCCAGAAGTTACTTTGTCAATTTCATACCTGGTCAATCATCAATATATTTGCACAATGAAATACACAATGAAACTGCAAATTCGCACATGGAAACATGCAGAAATATGTGCATAGTAGATCTAAAATCAGACCTCAATTCACTGCGCATCTTCTCCATATCATTTCGAAGTTTTTCAGTCTCATGTTGCAGCAAAGAGAAATGATGTTCCTGCATCATAATTTGTTCATACATGTAAACAGCACAGCTAGTCATGGAAACTACAATTATAATATAATGTCATTACTCAACATCTCAAAAAATTGTTCAGAATGTTCATACAAAAAAAAACCACCATAAACTCTATTGCAACTTCTAATTAGTTTTCAATGAAATTAAAATGAGTAGGGAAAAATTATTAAAATAAAGAAACATAGTCTCAAGTCCTCAACTACATTCAGGTTTATCTCATGTTAGCTGGGTGGAGCTTTTGGCATTTAGAAAACATGTCTCCTAAAATATACTGTTCCATTGCTGACTAGTAGTCAATGTGTCAATCCGGAACACCACACTCTACAAATTCCAATCTCAATAAAGACAGGCAAAATCAAAGAACTCATCTCTCCCAAGCATGCAAGCATTTCACATACACAAAACTTGACCAGCCCAAAAACAAAAAGATAAATGGAAAAAAAAAAGATATCATTTTAGATATTCGCCCCTTCTTTTGGAACCATGGATGTTTTTTTCAAGTACACTTCTATAAAAATGCACAAAATTTCAATAAGAGATTCAAAAGAGTAATACCCACAGTATGTCTATACAGGAGGAGACTTTAAGATGGCAGGTGAATAGTGCTGGCAAAGCCACCATGGCACCACCTCACCTACCCGAGGCCCCAACTTCACCAAAACTTTACTGGTTGTATGCATGTAACCAACTTGGTAAAGATTATCATTAATATATTCGAAGCAGTCAAAGTAAACCACATAAAAAATTGTTCCATGAATAAAGTAAATTTTACACTTTCATTAGTGTTCTAATTAAACAAAACTAGTTATTTTTAGTTGGTGTTTAGAGTAATCAAATTTTAATAAAGTCATATAGACACTTGTCGGACAAGCCAACCTTACTGACATGGATTTAGGAGACTGCTGATTCTTGCCATTGATGGGCTGTAATACCCACTATATAAGTAATGCTACTCAATTTGAACATATACAGTAAGGTTGCCCAACCAGCTACTGCGCATGGAGGCAAATCAATATTTCGAGTACCAAAACTAGCACCCTCCTCCTTTCTTTCTCTGGAGGGACATTTGGTGTGCAGAATCTTTCCAAATTCCTAGGAATGTGATGTTCGGATCTGACAGTGGTAACTCTCACATTCCTATAGAATAAAGGATTCCCACAAAACGTAGAATCTCACTCCCATATTCACAATTGGTAAGCTCATTCCTATGCAAATTCTATTTTTGGGAACAATCGCACTCACTATATTGTCTGGTTGGACATTAATGCCTCCATAATAAGGTATTATTACATGCTGTTATTTATAATAAGAAAAATAAAAATCAATAAAAATGGAAATATTATTACTTATGAGAATATATATATATATATATATATATATACATATTGATTGAAATTTTGAGACCAAATTGGCCCCAATTATTTTGTTTAATTAGTCTATTAATTGTTGAATTTTTCAAATTTATGAAGTTGAAATTTTAGGGCATGGATATAATTAGACACATACTCTTTGTAGGTTTCTGTACTTGAAATATGATTATTGTTCATATATTACTTATATGTAGCCATACAGGACAAGGATATCATAATCATCTTCTTAAAATACCCACTCTTATGTTTAACCAAAACTTTATTTGAGCACCCCATGTGCACTCTTGGAATCTTACAAAGCAAACCAAACTAAAAATATTTGCAAGAGGCAAACATCCTATTCTCAAGAATTCAAAATGTCATTACATGAGAATATTTTTTACTATGCAAACAAACACCTCCTAAGAAATTTCTACTTAGGCCACATTGTGTTCACTTAATAGCCCTTAAATAAAGGCTAGGCTCTAACTTGTTCATAACTCAATGAACCAGCCTTATGTGGTAAGCCTCTCCGTTGATGTTGAATTATCTTCAACTAAACAAGAAATCTTCAAATTATTTATTTGCTAAAAAGTTCATTTAGAGGCTTCATCAAACATTTTTGCACAAAAATATACAATTCTACAATGCTCCACATCTCTTATAAAACATCTCATCATCTTCCAAATCCTATCTCAGACACATTTAAAGGTTAGTTACCTAGTGACAAATAATTCAACACTTAGATTTTTTAGATGTTGTTTCAATTATATTCAAAACTTGATTTATATGTTTATTTAGTACCGATTACTTAAATCCCCCTCAGTAATGAAAGCAAGTAGATTCTCTAAAAGCAATTGTGAGACACGGTTGTCATTACGGCTAGACCATTAAAAGGAGGGGTTGAAGGCCTTGACCATAGGCACTATGCCACAAAGTGACCACTAGGGATGTAAATGAATTCAAGTTAGTGGATATCCCACCCTGATCCACAATTATAGGGGCATATTTGGTAGTTCCTAAGAGAATTAAGGGTAGTACTAGGGATGAAATTTGTGACCCGCAGTAGATTTGGAGCAATAAATGGGAAATGTAGTTTCTACGCCCTGAATCTGCCCCACCCTAAATATCGCTGTTCTTAACCAAAATGCACCCAAAATCTGCCCCGAATATGAACAAATCAACATATGTGTGTGTGTGTGTGTGTGTAAAAGAGGTATCAGGAGCACGCCACGCGCACCCCCATTCCTGCACTCCAGTGTGTGCGGAAAAAAAAAGAATAAAAAATAAAAATAAAATAAAGAGGTATCAGGAGCATGCCATGCACGCTCCCATTCTTATATGCCACCATCTTGACCTTCCATTTCCTTAAAATATCGGCCATCCACTGAAGTTGTAGAAATCCTTTCCTGCTCCCAAGCATTTGCTTCTCTAAAAACCCATCTGATTAATGAGATTGTCTCTGCTCAGCAGTCGTCATCACCAAGTTCAACCCCCTACTCTTACTGGTGCCTAAATCCATGACAAATTCATCCTTGCGACAACTCAAATCTTGATATGCATCCATAAAATATATCTGGAAACCACCAGAGCAATTGGCGTTCTTCACTGTAATCAATGGCAATATGACGTCGGTATGGAGGCTACAAGATGGGTCTTCGGAGAAGCAAATGTCTGGCGCAGGAATGGGACTTATGCAACTTCAGTGGATGACTAAGATTTTAAGAAAATGGACTGCCAAGATGCTCATGCCCAGGAAAGGGAGTGTGCGGGATGCACTCCTAATACCTCTTGTGCATGTGTGTGTGCGTACATGTATGCATAAATATAGTATTTTTGCTCACTTGTTCATAGCTTCTCTATGTATTATTTATGTTTAACTTTACACTATTCTACTATGTTATCTTCAGCTATATTAAAATAAGAAGTTATGTTGTTTTAATAATATAAAGACATTGAAATTGTTTTGTTTTCAAAATTTTGTATGTTCTTTTTATAGTTGAGGAGGCGGATTTGAATCCCAGGCAGGAGGCGGATTTCCTTATGAGGCAGGGATAGGGATATAAATAATGTTCCTAGGCGGATTCGGAGCAGTAGGTGGGGCAAACAATTCTTAGCTAGGTAGATTCGGGTTCTGCCCTCCCGCTCCAAACCCACCCTGTTTACATCCCTAGTGACCAAATACGTTTTCGACATATGGTTCACAAGGCAACAATGAATATAAATTTTGAATATACAGATATACATTTCCCTTCACAAGTTAAAATAGAAGCAAGGCATTGATATGTCCATACTTTTGCCAAGGCCTTGATATATCATTCTATGCTTTGATGTTCAAACCACATTATGGTTTGTAAATTTTAACCATCACATTTCACTACAGCAACAATAAAATTGCCACTGAAGAGCTTTTAAATAGAATGCATGCCACAAAAAAATGACAAATTGAAAAACATGCCTTGCATTAAGCAAGAGCAGGGCAGCCCATAAGACAAAATGACAAAAGAGAATGACATTAACGGTAATAGAGCTTGGATGGTAAAATTGATGTACCTCGTCTTTACAGCAACTAAGATTTGTAGGCTTATGAAGCAAGTGAAAGGAAGAAAAGGCAGAAAGTAACATTACTAAGAAACTTATTGTGGTTGACAAAAAAACCAATATTCTACATTCACATTTTTGGCAGAGCACTACATGCTTTATAGCAATTTTCATCAATTTGGATGATAAATTCCATTAACTCCGCCTGTGATGCACTTAATGTCCTACTTTTTTCACACCCAGCCGGTCCCAAGCCCAGATTAAGGAGGAGGGTTGCATTAGGTAGCTAACAGTTAGCGTAAAATTTGTTAGATCAATATGATATAAATTTTTACCGAATATTTGTTGGGACATCCCCTACGAGCGACACATTGCACTTGAACCACCCGGATGTAGCAAAAAGTGGGCGAGAGTGGGCTAGGTCGTCGCCCCGAAGCGACACGCTGTGTCGGTGCCCGGGTACGGTGTCAAATATGTGAGGGTTCCTGCATCATTCTGGACGTGGGCAAGTAAAGACATTAGTTCAAGAAACTATGATTAGATTAGCAACTTGGAATATAGGGACACTTACGGGTAAAAGCATGGAAATTGTGGATACAATGATTAGAAGAAGAAATAATATAATTTGCCTTCAAGAAACTAAGTGGGTGGGGGAGAAAGCTAGAGAAATCGATAAATCAGGATTTAAACTTTAGTACACTAGAAAAGAAAAACATAAGAATGGAGTAGGGATTATTATATAGATGTAACTAAAGTAAGGGATAGAATTATAAAAATCAGGATGGTATTAGGACAAGAGATAATAAATAACATTAATGCTTATGCTCCTCAAGTTGGCTTAACAGAAAATCTTAAAAGACAATTTTGGGAAGATATGGATAGTATTATACAAGGCATACCAATTGAGAAAATATTTATAGGAGGGGATCTGAATCGACACGTTGGAAGAGATAATAAAAATTATGAGAGGATATATAGAGGATATGGATATGGAGACAAATTATGAGAGGATATATAGAGGATATGGATATGGAGACAAAAATGAGGCTGGGGAGATGATCTTAGACTTTGCTATGTCATATGATTTTAGTATAATGAATACTTGCTTTAAGAAGAGAGAAAAACACTTAATAACCTTTAAAAGTGGACAAAATAGAAGTCAAATAGATTTTTTTTTAACTAGGAGGGTAGATCGTTTATCATGCAAGGATTGTAAAGTTATTCCAGGTGAAAGCCTAACCACACAATATAGAGTCTTAGTGTTAGATATATGTATTAAAAAATGGAAGAAAAATGATAAAATAAACCAGTATAGGAGAACTAGATGGTGGAACCTAAAAGGAGAAAATATAATAAAATTTAAACATAAAATGATCAAAGATGGGGATTGGACCTTAGAGGATGGGATAGATACAAATACTCTTTGGAATAGATTAGCTAGCTCTATTAAAAAAATAGCAAAAGAGATATTAGGTGAGGGGAAGATTCTCGAATAGCAAAGAGAGTTGATGGTGGGTTAAAGATGTACAAAAAATAATAAAGACAAAAAGACTTTGGTATAAAACGTGGCAAAAATGTAGAAACAGAAATAACTTTGAAAAATATAAGGAGGCAATAAAGGATGCAAAAGGAGTCGTTAGTGAAGCTAAATATAGATCATTCAATAGTTTGTATGATAGATTAGGTACAAAAGAAGGGGAAAGAGATATATTTAAACTTACTAAAGCTAGAGAAAGGAAGAGCAAGGACTTAGGAAATGTAAAATGTATAAAAAGTGAGGATGATATTGTCTTGGTTAAGGACGAAGATATTAAAGAAAGATGGTGAAATCACTTTAGTAAGTTGTTTAACGAAAACCAAATAGAAGACTAAAAATATAAGATTTATTCGCAAAATTAGAGTTAATGAAGTTAAGTTTGCATTAAAAAAGATGAAAAATGGGAAAGCTATGGGACCAGATAACATCCCAATTGAAGTTTGGAAATGCTTGGGTGATAACGGAATTATATGGTTAACTAATTTATTTAATACAATTGTAAATATTAAGAAAATGTCAGATGAATGGAGGAAAAGCACTTTAATATACAAAAATAAAAAAGATATTCAAAATTGTAATAACTATCGTGGAATTAAACTTATGAGTCATACGATGAAACTATGGGAAAGGGTAGTTGAACAAAGATTAATGTTAGAAACGAAGATCTCGGAAAATCAATTTGGTTTTATGCCTGAGAGATCTCCCACAGAAGCTATTTATCTTTTAAGAAGATTAATGGAAAAGTTTAGGGAAAAGAAGAGGAACTTGCATATGATATTTATTGACCTTGAGAAAGCATATGATAGGATACTTAGGGAAGTTCTATGGTGGATTTTAGAAAAAAAGGGTATACGTTGTAGGTATACCGATATCATTAAGGATATGTATGATGGAGTAATGACTAGTGTAAGGACCATAGATGGAGAAACTAGAGAATTTTCAATTACCATAGGTGTACATCAAGGATCTGCTTTGAGTTCTTATCTTTTTGCTTTAATGATGGACCAATTGACTAAGAGTATTCAAAAGAAAGTTCCATGGTGTATGTTGTTTGCAGATGATATTATATTAATTGACGAAACTAGGGACGGAGTGGAGGCTAAGTTAGAATTATGGAGAGAATCTTTGGAATCTAGAGGTTTTAGGATAAGTAGAAATAAAACAGAATATATGAAATGTAATTTTAGTAATGATAGGAGGAATATTGGAGACAAAATTAAACTTGATGATGAAGAAATAAATAGCACTTGTAGATTTCAATACCTTGGATCTATTATGCAAGTTGAATGAGAAATTGAAAATGATGTAATACATAGAGTTAAAGCAGGTTGGGTAAAATGGAGAAGTGTTTCAAGTGTGTTATGTGATCGTAGAATACCCTTAAAATTGAAAGGAAAGTTTTATAAGACAGCTATAAGACCAGCTATTCTATATGGATCGGAATGTTGGGCGATGAAGAAACATAATATCCAAAAAGTAAAAGTTGATGAGATGAAAATGTTTAAATGGATGAGTGGTATAACATTGAAAGATAAATTAAGGAATGAACATATTCGTGGTAAGTTAGGTGTAACTCCTATAGAAGATAAGATAAGGGAGGGACAACTCGGATGATATGGACACTTGCAACGTAGGCCTTAATAGTGTACTGTGAGATAGAATAACTCAATTACTGTGGGGGGCAATAGAAGGGGTAGGGATAGATCTAAAATAACTTGAGAGGAAATAGTAAGTAAGGATTTAATATCCTTGAATCTATCAAAAGAAATAGTCCATGATCGCATAAATTGGCGGAAAACGATTCATATAACCGACCCCACTTAGTGGGACTAAGGTTTGGTTTTATTGTTGTTGTTGTTGTTGGATGATAATTTCCATTAGTTCATACACTGACAACACCTGTCACTATTAAGAACAGCATTATATCATATATCATAAGTGTTGATAGTTCTGATACGGCTGTTCATCAGTCAATCGTTCTCTACCCATCTCAAACAGATGTTTGCAATCCAAAATTTTCTGTTTTAAGGTTTCAAATCATCACAAAAGATGTTTTGTATTAATGAGAACATGGGAAAATCCTAACAGTACCAGATCAATGGAAATTCATATTAACAAGGGTAGACAGACCGTGGAAACCCACATTATACCCAGACAACTAAATATACATAAAATAAAAAGCTCCAGGCTCACAGACTAAGATTTCAAATAGATGAGCAGAATAAGTCAGAACCTGCGAGCTTTGAACTTCAGATTTAAATTTGGACAAATTGGATTCTTGAATCGTTTCAACCTACATATGGATAACGAATACACAATTAGATAAACGCAGAGGAAAAAAAAAAAACTTTCCTATTAGATGTCGACTAGAACAGAACAAAGCAAAATATAACAATAAACAAAAAAATCCTGTTTACTTTCTGCATCTCAACCGTTGAAACAAAAGACTGAGCCACATTTTCCAAGCTGTGATTCAAGACTTCGGTAGTGGCAGCTGTTATCGCCTCGGCTTGGTTCGAGGGCACGCCTTGCGCTTCCAATCTCCTAACCTATGAATGGTTAGAACACGGAGTTAACACTATAAAAACAAATTCAAAAAAGATAAATGAATAAATTTTAAGGAGAAGATTCGGAGACAAATTTTACCAGTGCCAAAGTGTCGATGACGAACAAACGCCTTCCATTGGATTTCACCGGCTGAGAGCCCTCTCTACAGTGGAAGTGGGAAATTCGCAAACCAGAATAGGCCAACGAAGCAGATGGACGAATCATGAACGCGTTATATGAAGCCCTTTCCACTTTCGGAACACTAAAGTCTCTGATGTTGGCCAATCTGAAACCCGAATTCGAGCCGAATCGCCCCACCCGCTTGCAAGCTGCGGAAGCGGCCATTATAAATCCTGCCACCAATTAACAGCGTTATCCAAAAATTTTGTAAACTTCAAGCCCTAGCATTCCGAATAAATCAGCCGAAGAAGAACCATGCACGTGGTGAGAAAAGAAATAATCAGAAGAGGCAAATCTCAAAGTCCAGGAGATGAAGCAACAGAGAGGAGATTATCGCTTCAGATGCGAATGACTAGGAATGCAGGTGAAGATATAGCAGATTGAGCTTGCAGCAACTGTTGAAGACGGCGATGGTGTTCGGGAGCATCAACAGCCATTGCTGGAGCTTGCGAAGAGAGGGAGGAATAGGATGAGGAGAATTGAGTGGACTTCTTCTGGTTATGACAAAGAGAGGAGAAAAGGGGAAAAGGTTGCTTGCTCGAGAAACGGAGGGATGGCCGGAGGCGACGCAGCCTCCCTGCGACGCACATTTTTTATTTACGGCTTTCTGCTCGCGGCTTCGCTCATTGAACGTACGGCTTTCAGCGCTTCTCACTCGCCGCAACGCAATGCACGTTTCCCTCCGATTTTCGGTTGGAAAATGCATGAGCCACGTGGCAGGATGATGGCAGTTCCTTATTTTATATATTGTGAAATTGAATAAAATTCATATAAACGTTGCGACTTTGGTTAGCTGCATCGCTTCAGATATGAAATTCTAAAATTAAAGATTCAGTATTTTTCAATTTACCGAAGTATAAGATTCTAAAATTAAAGATTCGGTATATGTTATTTTTTTTTTCTCTTACTTTGTATTCTTTTAACCATAGTCAAATTAATTTAAGATTTAAATTTAATTCTTACACTTGATCTATTAAAATACACTAGCAATGCCATTAGGTTGCTGAACACCTGAGTGACATAATTGTATAGCAAATACAAGATGTAAGATAATTGATTATTGTTTAGTTTAAAAGCAAAAATAGACATACATTAAATCAAATTTTAACCGTGTTGATTTTAGCACTAACCAAACACCCCTTTTCAGTTCTTAATTTTTTTTCTTTTTAGTAGTGAGACAAACAGCATATCATAATATATAAAGGGGCTGTGGGCCAGCCTGAGTGAAGAGTCCAAGCGCTCGCACTCCAATGCACCGAGAGGATGATATGGGTCAAGGTGAGAAAATGTTGCATGGCAACCCTCTGTAAAAATCATTTTGTAACTTTGATGATTCCAAGATCACGAATTTGATTCTCCTTTGAGAGTTTATTCGATAAATTACCAAGGATTTGTAACAAACAGCCCGCTTTCACCTCCCTAAATTTGGTGTCATCTAAAATGACACCATAGTCACTAGAGTCCCTAAGTTATTAAAAAAAAAATTGGACAATAAGGTGCTTGAGTTTGTGTCCTGGCTAAATCACTGCACTTGGAAAAGTAAAATTCTGACTTCAATTTTGAATGCAACTTTAGAGAAATTATAATATGATATGATCTTAAATTTTTTTCAAAATCATATAAATTTAAATTCAAAAATCCAGAAATCCAATTCTCAAATATTACCTAAATTTACATTTAGTATAAAGGTGAATAACAAATAGGCTGACCAAAGAAAGCCCTAGCCCTAAAATTCCCTAATGAGAAATTTGAATTGCTTTCTTACTTTTTGTATTATATTATTTTTTTTTTTTTTTTTCATTAAAGATATTTTGAGTAAACTGCAATCTAGTCAACCTTTGCTTCTGAAACAATCTCATCATAATTGCCCGCTCCAGGCTACCCAAGCTTCGTCACACCTCGGCTCTAGATATATCGTTCACATCCGGCCACACAAAAGCTCCCAAACAGAGTTTAGATAATTTGGGCAAGGTAACCCCCAGGCTTATGGCTACATTTTTTATTCCCCTCGTCCTTTGGGAAGCTAGGGTTTTGTCAAAATATATTATAATATTTTAAATTTATGTAAGGCTATGATAATAAATATTGTGTTTTCAAAAATCAGAATATAAAATAAAATGTAGGTCAAAGGAGAAATCTGCATAAAATAGGAATCAACCATTTGGATTCTGATTCCTAGAATTAATTTTCAATTACCGAACACCACCTTACAGCATTCACGGTACATAAAATAAGAAAGGAAATCTGGCAATCACAGGTGTACCATATTTCACCCCAAAAAGGGGAAAAACATGCATTCAATTTAGAATGATAACAGAAGAGTATAAATACAACAGATGTCGACCAGCAAATAATGCACATAACTGAATAAAAGACATAAAACCCCAAAAACTTCTTTAATAGACCTATACTTATTGCTCAAATAAAAAAAGAGGGGCTTAATAGAAGAATAAACGAAAGAGCATTGGAAGGTGGATAGGAAGCTAGTTCCCACTGCCTCCTTTTAAGAAAGGCAAGAAAATTGGAAAGGGCAAAAAAAAATTACATCAGTATCTGCAGTCTTACTTTGGTCGCCTTCGGTATGGATAAAGAATGTCGTCAACATTTTCTTTTATGTAGTTGCCAACTCTACGCATGTTCCGGGCCACCCCTGACGCAACCAGGTTTGCATTCCTTGTAAACCTGCAGTATCGCACAAAATACAAAATTTTAACCTCATCTGTACGAAGTTCTGGAAAATAAGGTGTCAACAATCATATCCAAGGAGGAAGCATGTTGTTGGCTTGCCTGGTCAGGAACTCATTCCCTCCCGAATGTACTGGTTTATGTGTTCTCGTCTGAGGATATCCATGACCATCTTCCAAAAACCAAAAGTACCATAAATCAGTTGGACAATAATGAGGAAAACATGCACAGAAAGAAGTCAAGGCACCAATTTAATTGGGAAGCATACAAATATGTTCCTCATAGCATATGGCCTCAAAGTGCCACTAACTTCAATTATCATTTCAATCATAAAGAACTTGCACTCTCTACGGTTTTAATTCAGCATCACGAGTTGCTCCAAAAATAAATAAATAAATAACATCAGGGATTAAAATTATTATCGGTGGTTGAATTCTTTGTTACCGCATACTATAGTTGAAAGCATGAAGAACTAAGGTTCAAACTATGTTCATGATCCAGGATGCAACTCCCAATTGTCTGGAAAGGTTAAAGTCCAAGATTTTGGAGATTCAATTATATTAGTGCATCTCTTAATCTTTCATATATACATCTGACTAGCTTTTGCCAAGCTTAGTTTACTAACAAACTTTGACTTTAAATTCACAAATTCCAAATGGGAAGCCTCAAACAAAAAGCCCAAACAACCTACATTTTGCACTAATACGTCACCCTTAGTGCATTGTGTGTTTGCCTTTGAAGAGTTTGGTAATTTTTTAGACTGCCACAGGCATTTTAGGCAAGCTTCATCTCGAGACGAGCCTTTGTTGTGCCTTTCAAACATTGATGTGTTCATTGATTATGTTATTGATTTAGAATTTCATTACATGTTTTCTTGGCTTGAAAAGATATTCTTTTGTTTCATTTATCTTAATTTTATGATTTTTAAGCATTTGAAATTGTTTGGATCAAATTAAAATGAGCAGTATTATAAGGTCGTCAGAAGTCCAAAGATTGGGTTGATGTAGTCCAGAACTTGTCGATGGAGGAAAAAGGCATGCTAGACCAAATTTTATCAAGCCTTAAGAACTTTTCTTGGGAGTGACAACCTCTATCATACTAGTTTTGAAATGCAGGGGCTGACCTCTATCATACTGTTTTCGAAATGCATGGAATATAACACTAATTTCAAAATATCAGGGGCATTAATAAAAAATTTTAAGTCTAATAGTAAGCATTAGACAATGTAAATGTGAATCCAAGGGGTCAAGTGCCCCTGCTGCCGATACACAAGCCTTGTGCCTGCACCCAAGTGTGCCTCAGCCACACTTTTAACGATGGCGGACAATTGCTTAAGAAAATCAAAAGCTTAGGTCCTGATTTATCAAAAAAAAGAAAACTTAGATTCCAGGAAAATGGGTTAAGCACAAATATCAAAAGGCACCCAAATTCTCAGCATGATCTACAGGCTACGCATATATGACAATGAGAAATCAGGCTATAAATTACCTAGAGTTGAGATTTAACATGTAATAAAAAATAAGAATTATAAGGAAAAAAAAAACTACTTCTAACGCTGAATATAAATTGATCTCTTACCTTCTCTGTTATGGACATGAGCAGAAGCATGGTCTGCACTAGCAACTCTTTTGTCAACTAAAAGCTGCAGCAAAGGTAAGACGATGCTAGAAAGATTACATTTTTGAATGATTAGAGCCCCAGAAGAAACCAAACACTTAACGTGCATGGAAAGATCACATCTTATTGGCCAAAGTCAAATTCTAAGCACAAAAGCAAGAATTTAAAGATCCCACACTCCCACATCACCCAGAATTTGTAACTTCCAAAAATAAAATTAGTTCATGTCCATAATATGATATAGCATCAAGAGGGAAGAAATGAGGAGGAATGAAAGAAATACACGAGGAAAAGACGAGTCAGCTTCTCAATTCAAAATCACATTAACCACCTATAAAAATATTTACAGGAAAACTTTAAAAAAGGGGGGGGGGGGGGGGGAGCCCGATGCACAAAGCTCCTGTTACTAATTAAATTAAAAAATCATAAAATACATAAATTTTAAAAGAAAGAAAAAGAAGAAAAAAATAAACACCTACATAAACATAATCTTAATTAAGTACCCTTAAATTTATTGGGCTGATGACCATTAATTTCTTAACTCAGTTCTAGAACCATCCTCCAACAAGGGTTCGTGGTCGGGCTTCTTATTCTGCATCAAATCTCCCCCAAACAAGGGGGGTGGGGATGGGAATCAGCCTTCAATTTCGAAATGGAGGATCAAAAACAAGAAGAAATGAACTTTGATTCTTCGAAGGCTAGCGATTGAGTGACGCAAGAAACCTTGTTCCTTTTGTAGACCCAAAGAAAGAAAAGGAATTAATTGAGGATTGGCATCAATAAAGACATCATGAATGACAAGCTCAACAATACTAATGTTTTGAGGACTTTAGATGTCTTCAAGGCTTCGAGCACATGCATGCCCTTGCTTATAATGTCTTCTTGTTGAGTTACTTTGACATGATCCAAATTGTGGTTGGTTGGTTGAGCAGGTTTCAAAATAATCTTCTTATTAATTACTATAGAAAGAGTTTTCATGCCCTTGAGTCACAACCAAATCATCCAACCATGGAGAAAAAAGAGCAGATGGCCAATATCCATGGGTATGATATCACATCAAAGTATTATCAAAATAGTCACCCATTTGGGGAGGAACTGAACACTCTTCACAGAGATGTAAACTCGTGTTATAAGCTGAGTATGGGGTTCAGGATCAAGCAGCAAACGATATACACCATTTCTAGAAACCGCATTTACAGGGCATCTTCCATCAAATAATGATTTTATAAACATTTTCTCCAAACTGAAGTGTGACAAAGCTTGAAATTGTGCCCAAAGGATGACAAAAGGCATTCTCCTTTTCCAATAATTTGTCAGCATGTCTACTTTTTAAATAACAATATGCAAAGGGAACCTGGTTCGAATCAGCAACCAAGTCATGGCAGTTTACTGGCAGGTCAGCGCTTATGTGTTTGAACTTTGATGATGTGGCTGAAGAAGGCACTTGTGGCAGCTTAGGTAAATTGTGGACTCCATACAAAACGCGAAAAAGAGAGGCTGGGTCATTTGATATTAAAAATAGTGGAGCATGGTTTTTTAAATGAAAGAGGCCTGAGGCTTCTTCTTTTGGGTGTCGGTGTGTGGCTGAGTAGGGGTTCTATTATAAGAGCACAAAATAGCCCTACCTGAATAAAATGTTAAGGAGATGAGAGATGGACTTTTCTCTCAGGTCATTTTCAAAAATAAATAAACAAAATTGGGTTGAAAAAAAAAAAATCAGGCACTGTTCAAAAGTGAAGCCATGTCTGTTACAGTATATAGGTGGCAGAAAAAGATTTTGGGAAGGGGGGGGGGGGGTGTGGGGTTGGGTGGGAATTGAACCTGCTTCACAAGACCACAAGCAGCAGCATGTGTGACAACCTGTACATTATTTTCCAGGGACTTCTGGCAATAATTTTTGGTATTATGGGAGATCAGAGGATGGGGAGTTTGATGGTGTCAGTGGCATGTCTAGAGAACTCCATCAAAATGACCAACCAAGAAGAGCAGCCGCAGGTGGAGTATATGGCAGCATGTGGTGGTGCGTCAGCCAGCCAGTGGCACTTCAGATTCTGGCCAATCAGCAATCTCTAATCATGAGGTCACAGCAGATTTTGTGCAACTGGTTTGAGAAGATGAGCAACAAAAAAGAACTGCAACAAGCTTTTTTTTTTCTTTTCTTTATTTGACAATTTGCGGAGACTGAAATTTGAGGACAGAGAGAAATGGGTGAAAGATCAGAGTTTGAAAATTTGGAACTTTTTTGGACCCAAAATTTACAGCAGTGAGAGGATGACTGATTTTAGTTGAACTAAAGGAACTGCAACAATAGTTTCAACTGATTTTTTTCCAGTGGGGGGCAGGGAGGGGAGGAGGAGGGAGGGAGAGGGTGGTTTAATAATTTGACCCTGCTCTAGTTTTGGTTATGGAAGGAAGAATATCGGAGATTAACACGAAGGAAAGAAGAGAAACAAAAGATTAAAGGAGAAAACAAGTGGGTCAAAAGTGGATGAAAGAGAGATTGAACTGGGCCCCAACACCAAATGACATAGCATCAAGAGGGAAGAAAGGAAGAGAGAGAGGAAGAAAAAGGAAGAAGAGAGGAATATTAACTACCTAAAACAATACAACCTACTATTATATATAAGAAAAGTAAAATAAATAAAATTGCAAATGAAACCCTTAGTAATTAAATTTATCAAAAAAAAAAAAACTTGAGACACATAAATTCGGAAAAAAAAACCCCCCACAAAAACATAATTCTAATTAATTACTCCTAAATTTATTCATTCAAGGACTCAATAATTTTTTAGATTGAATTCTATTGGGTCCAGCTTATTGTGCTGCATCACAATGCTTCATAGAACTGACAATAAAATAGAGTTTGTGAGTCCACTTAGGGATGTTGTGCATGTGCACACATTTACCTATCCAAATATTTTAATTTTATTAAACCAACAATTATTTACAGATTGTACTTGTACTCTTTTTGCCTTCCCAAATTGAACCAAAACATAATTTTCCACCTGCTATTTATATTTGCTCATAAAAGTAATTTGAGAAATAATATTAGATTTGTTCAAATTTTCAAACCTCTTATCCCACAAATGGCATCTCTGTCAATCTACAGGGACAGTTTACATTGCTGCATGTATGAGTGCGGCACCACTTTCTGAAAAGCGTTTTGACTAAGTATGTATGATATGGAATTATATTGAAAAATCAATTATACATTAAATGAATGCTTTTCATGATCAAAATCATGATTCAATTTTAAATGAATGTTTTTGATAATCAATCATGATCATAATATTCCTCACACATTAAGCATACTACGCTCTTCCATTATAGCAGCAAATAAAATTCAATAATGAAAAAGGAAATTCTTCCATTAACAAATATCCTTCTTCCTCACTCCCCACCCCAACAATAATAAAAATAAATAAATAAATAAATAAGATAATAACCTCAATGCCAACACAGACTGGCAATTCTGCTTGTGTCTCTTGCATATTTGCTGATGGATCTTTTCCATCCTTGTACACTGAGTAACCGACACATGCATACTTGAAATCTGTAAGACTCCGACCCTCTTTGGAAGCTTCTATTTCCGATTCTCCAACAACATACCTAGGTACTAGTAATCAAACAGAAAAAAGAATCAATCATGTGTAAGAACATAAATTTCAAAAGTAAAATTAATACTTATACTAAATGACCATGTCCCAAGAATATGAGTTACATCAGGCCTGTTACATTAGAAAATGCATCTTCTCAAATTACATGCAAGAGATGCAAAATTTCCTGCTTTTCATGGACTTAGACTGAAGACTGCTTGGTTCTTAAAAGAAATGATGATCTATGAGCAAATGAACTTAGGTACCATTTGTAATTGGGAATCAACTCTAGGAATCCGAATCACAACTGTTAATTCCGATTCCTAGTGTTTGGTTTGCAGTAATCTCATTCCGATTCCTATTCCATCCAAGAATGAGATTCCCCTTTTAGCCCATTTTTTATTCCTGCCTCTTAGCCAATAATCAAATTCCAATTCCAATTCCAATTCCTGAAAACACAATATACATTGCCTTACTCACCATAATGCATACATATTGTAATATAATAATTTTTATATATAAAATATATATTTTTTATAGCAAAAGAAAATCATTAGAAAGAATAAGAATGTACAATCAGGAGAAGAGACATCTCCTAAACAAAGTCTAGGAAACCCTAGGAAAAAAAAAATAAGAAAACCAAGAAGTGTAAAAAACAGCCCAAGGAAATCAGCACAGCCAAAGAAGTCAACAGAGTGCCAATCCTGCTGAATATCTGAGAAGCATATCCCCTTGAAATTACCATTACCCATGCACCACAGAGAAGCCAAAAAATGAATCTTCTCCCACACCAACAAAAATGCTAATTTCTTCCTCGAAAAATATACGTGAGTTTCGTTCCTTCCACAACCCCCAAAATACTGCAAATAAAGCACTAATCCATAGCTCTTCTCCTTCCTTCTTCCTACTAAACCCAACAAAAACTCCTCCACTATCCCTGGACAAACTTAACTTTCTCCAAAATAACTAAATAACTTGTTCCAAACCTTCCAATGAAAATTACAATGCAACTAGGGGTGTGCAAAATTTACCAAAAAACCAAAAACGCACCAAGATCACACCAAAATCACAAGTAGTTAGGTTTTTTGGTATTCGGTTTCGATTTTGATTTTTAATTTCAAAAAATTTCAGTTTCAGTTTCAGTTTCAGTTTTAGGATATAACTGAACCGAAAAACCGACTTAAATATAAATTATATACATCAATTAATGAAATAAATGTGTTAGAATATTATTGGTCCATGTCCCAGCTTTAGTAGGGGGTGAAACAATGGAATCTGAACCAATATAAATTTCCAAAACTCATTTCTCACTTCTCACTTCTCACTTCTCATATCTGATTCATCTGAAGGCCTAAGGGAGTTAGGGACTAAGGTTTCTCACTTTCTCAAATCTCACATCACAGTGCGAGTCACACTGTGCAAGTGGCGTCCACTGTACAGACCCACCGCTGCTGCCTGCCACATCAAGTCATCAATGCAGGTTGCAAGTTGCGAGCATCATGCGAGTCGCGAGTATCACGCGAGTCGCGAGCATCATGCGAGTCACGAGCATAGCAGCTCCGCGCCGCGCCGCCGCATCCCTTCATCGCCACCTGTAAGTCCAGACCTGTCACAGTGCAGCAGGACCATCATGGCGCCATCAGCCCTCAAGGTCGCCTAGCTGCCTCAAGGTTTGCTGCTCAATGCTCATCTTTGGAGTTCCATTGCTTGGATCTTCCTGTTTTTGTTTTTGGTTTGATCGATTTGAGCTCTTCGATGAATTGATCCGGAGTCTTTTGGAAAATGGAGCTTCATCATTACAAATGAAGAGATGAAAGAGAGGGAACTTGATAAAGTTCTCCAGTAGATCAGTTTTTGCTATGGATAAGCCATGCTAGCTAAGAACACTGACTAGGCTTTGACTTTTTCTTATTCAGAATATTCATCAAACACATTACACATGCTCCGTGAAAGCAAGTCTTCCTATTATTTACTATTTCTTTCCCCCTTTCCTTTGAATAAAATTTAAAGTATAATCTTGAAAGTTGACAGCTGTTGTTGAGGACTCAAATGTCATTGAGGACTCAGATTAAAGCTGTTATTTTAAAATCCATTACAAGTCTGCTTTGTTGGGTGAAGCTGCTGGCTGAATATCGATTTAGTCTTCAAATGTTTCGATAAATTAGTCATTTTCTTTTGAAGTAATGGTAGGGGCCTTACATTTAAACTTGAAGGCTATGGTTGAAATAGTAAAGATGTTACATTCAAACTTGAAGATCACAGGTTCAAATCACTAACAATCTGTTCAAGCGACCAAGTTGGACTCTTAATTAGTTTAAACTTTAATAATTCAAATTCTAAATAAACCTACACAGAAAATATTTTGCATTAAAATTGACATGTGTGGTGCTAGAGGAAACAAATCCACATAATTTTTGAAACCATAGACAACTAAGGGCAATAAATAATACACCAGTTGGTTAGAGGTCAGTATTTCTCAAAAGTGATCACTGAATAAGATCACTTGTACTCTTTCAACTAGACAAATACATAACACACGCCCGCACGCGCACCCACACACACATACATTTCCATGAATTACAGGACCAAGGGATCTCCTACAATAAATTTTCATCTACACACACACACACACACACATACATATATATTTTCTTTAGCCTTATAAGCTCATGTAGATCACTTCTTAACATGTTTTAATTTTCTTCATTATATTTCTCAGTAAACTAAACTGCAGTCTGGGTTTCTAGAAAAACATTGAATAAAACCATTTGCTCCAATTGGGGTAGCCTCACACCCTTTGTCACTCCCCTTTCAACTGTTCCCAGTTAAGCTACAAAATGAGGGCAATGACATGCCCACAAGGCAATGGTGTGTGTTTTCTCAAAACTTGTGAATAAGCTTCATTCCTCCGTTTACTTATCTTTATATTCATCAGTGTTTGAAAAGGCATTCTTGAGGTGCATCTTGATGCGTTTTCAGCATAAAACGCCCTAAGGCGTAACGGGAAAGGCGTAAAGCCTAAAATGCGTATGCATCAGGGGAAAAGGTGTATGTCTCAAGAAGAAAAACACACATTTCACGCCTCAATTGGGAATGCGTACGCATTTCTGGAGCGTCAAAACCCCTCAACGAAGCTTCTTTCCTCCCTCTCTCAACGAAACTTCCGTAGGTCTCCCACGATTCCTCTAGCTCCTTCTCCCTTTTCGACGACTCAACGAAGCTTCTATAGCTTTCCTCCAGCTCCTTCTCCCTCTCCGACAAGTCGAAGAAGCGTCCGTAGCTTTCCTCCAGCTCCTTCTCCCTCACCAACGACTCGACAAAGCTTTCTTAGCTTTCCTCCAGCTCCTTGTCCCTCTCCAACGACTCGACAAAGCTTCCTAGCTTTCCTCTAGCTCCTTCTCCCTCTCTGACGATTCCTCCAAGCTTCTCATCTCTCTCCGATGAGTCATGGATCCCTTCCAATTTGATCTGCCTCTAAACTTTGGTCATTTAGTTTTATATTGAAATTAGTGGAGGATGCTTTAATTTGGTTTTTCTCTTCTTTTAGTAATGTGGCCCATGCTTATATTTTAACATGTGTTATTTGTGTTCATAATGTAAAATTGGCTTATATGATATTTAAAAATTATATTTTATTTTTTTTCTCCATTACTCTAATTTTTTTCTCATTTTTTTACTATATATAAATTGATATTATTTATTAATTATTTTATAAAAAAGAATACAGTCCCAAAATGCTTACGCCTCAACACCTTGAGGCTTAAGCCTCGCCTTACGCCTTTGCCTTTTAAAACACTGATATTCATCATCACCAAGCTTAGGGCTGTGTCGGTTTGTTTGTCTTCACACAATCCACTTCTTGCTTTTCATTTGAAGATATGATTTGAACTCTCTAAATATTTCATCAAGTTACCAAAAAGGCATCATACATGCTGGATCTATAATTTTATTTGCTAGATTTCATCCTGCACAGAAGCATTATTAAAATGGTCCCTTGCACATATTGTGACAGATTATGCTGGTCTAGTGTGTGCCTGTGCATGTGTTGTATATGCATGGTACAAATCATGGTTGCAATATATGCTTTTCATGGAAAATGAAAGGCACAGGGAAAATGAAGATTTCTCAAAAAACACTAGCTTCCAAAATTTGCAGTGATGCAGTAAAGGCGACATAATTTAGTAAAAAGAAGCCAAGCCATCAAAATCTGGGTAAATGATGCCATTGCTGGAGGTAGATGAGCAGTACAGTCTAATTATGTTAATTTATTCTGGGAATTGAATATCAAAGATTTTTTATGAGCTTCAAGATACTTTCTGTCAAGCCATGTCAAAATTTGACTCTTTTTTTTTATTATAAATGAATTATGTTCCCCAGTATGAAGGCTTCAAGTTTGATGTTTTAGAAGGGATGGTAGAAAATAGATTAATTCTCAATGTGCAGAGAGTGTAGTTTTTGATTGACCATAAATTTTAATGAAGTGTTCCAATTCTAGTTTATGTTCAAATCTAACGAATTAGCAATTATACATGACTTTTATAGCTGTCTGAAAGTGGAGACAACGCAAGTGTCAATACAACTCCTTGTTCGAGCCCAAACCCAAGTCCAAGCCCAAACACAAATGCAGAATGTGGAGATAATCTTGCTACTTCAGAAACAAAGTTGGGTGATAAGAGAAAGTTTAAATCAAGATCAGAGGTATGGGACCATTTTATTAGATTGTGTGTTGATGATACTCAAGAGGTAAAAGCTAAATGTAAATATTGTCCGAAAGCATTTTGTGCTGATTCAAGAAGAAATGGAACAAGAGTTTTGTGGAATCACTTGAATACATGTGCCAAGTATCCCTATAGGAGACCCCATAATCGTAATCAATCAAATTAACTTCAAACTAGAAACAAAAATGGGGGGAAAAACAATTACCATGCCAAAAATATGATGCAGATGTTCTTGGAAAGGCCATGGCATATATGGTGATAGTGAATGAACTAACTTTTAGATTTGTGGAGGGGCAGTTTAAATATTTTTGTAACCTCATGGAACCTAGATTTAAGGTTCCATCATGAGCAACAGTGTCTAGGGATCGTCTTCTTTTATATGGGGAAGAGAGAGAGAGAGAGAGAGAGAGATAAAAAATAATATACTAAGAAAATTTTTTGGACATAATTGTCAACGAGTTTGCTTCACAACAGACACTTGGACTTCTTTACAGATGTTAGTTACATGTGTTTGACTGTGCATTTTGTTGACAATGAATGGAGGTTACAAAAAAAATTGGTCCGGTTCCTAATCACCAAGGGGAAGTGTTGGGTTTTGCTATTGAGAAAGCTTTGTTAGATTGGGGAATAGATAAATTTTTTACCATTAATGTGGACAATGCTTGCTATAATAGTACAACCATTAGTTACTTAAAGAGGGCAAACAATTGGAAGGGGAGTGTGCCCAATGGCGAGTTCTTGGACACGAGGTGTGTTGCACATATCATCAAATTAGTTGTGCAAGATGGATTGAAACTTGTGGGAGGTTAGGTACTTCGAATTAGGCAAGCAGTGAAATATATTAGGCAATCACCAAGTAGAACTGCATAATTTAAAGTGTGTGCAGATGAGGAGAAGGTTAATTGTAAAAAACTTTTGTGTTTGGATGTGCCTGCTAGACGGAATTCGACATACATGATGTTGGGTACTGCTAAAAAATTTCAAAAATTTTTTGATAGATTTGATGAAAAAGATCAGGACTTTGCGCTTGATCTTTCGAAAGATAGTGGAAAAGGAAAGCCAAT
Organism: Malania oleifera; assembly: GCF_029873635.1. Taxonomy (NCBI): domain Eukaryota; kingdom Viridiplantae; phylum Streptophyta; class Magnoliopsida; order Santalales; family Ximeniaceae; genus Malania; species Malania oleifera. The sequence continues at coordinate 40,805,659 of NC_080417.1, forward strand.
GGAAAATGATTGGGATACTGCGACGAGGATGGTGCAATTCTTAGAATATTTCTATGAATCACTTTGCTTGTTTCTAGTTCTAATTATGTGACTTCTAATACCTTTTTCAATCAGATTTTCATGGTTAATGCTTTCTTGAAAGATTGGTGCAATATTGATGATTTTGAATTAAGTGAAATGGCATTCAAAATGAAACATATATATGATGATTATTAGGGGAATCCAAAAACTGAACATCATGGTGTTTGTTGCCACCATTCTTGATCCTCAATATAAGTTGGAGTATGTGGAGTGGGGCCTTTCTCAATTGTTTTCTCCTCCTACATCTTCAATTTTGAGTAAAAAAGTGAAAGATGTTATTTTTGCTATTTTGATGAGTACAAAAATGGGGGTAGGCAATGGATCTGATGGTAAAACTTCTAAAATTGGCTCTAGTTCTTCTAGTGGTGTGGTAAAATATTGAGCAACCATCAATGAAGATAAGGATGCTTATGGTGGATAAATTCAAGAGGCATAGGTCAGAAAAAGAAGGTGGGGAAGGCAAGAATGATCTTGATAGGTATCTTTCTGAGGACGTTGAAGAGGCTAGTCATGAATTTGATATTTTAGGATGATGGAAGATAAATAATCCGAAATTTCCTATCTTTTCACAAGTAGCACGTGACGTTTTTGGCTGTCCCTATATCTATTGTTGCCTCCGAGTTTGCATTTAGTACAGGAGGTCGTGTTCTTGATTCTTTCAGGACATCGTTGACTCTCAAGATTGTGGAGGCTCTTATATTTTCTCAAGATTGGTTGCGGAATTCATCACTACCAATAAACTATGAAGAAAGCCTTAAGAAACTTGATAAACTTGAATAAGGTAAAAGATAATCTTACTGTTTATCTTTTTTACATTTCCTATTTGTTTTATTCTAATTACTGTTTTGTATTTATTTTCTCTAATTTATTAATTTTTTCCTTTTTAATTCAATTCAGAATTTGATAAACTTGGCCCAAATTCTTCTAGCATTGACACCGTTAATGATTTGTTGGTAAGATTATATATTCATTTCTTTTATGAACATTGATTATCAAATTAATTTTGTTTTCTTATAACTTTCATCTGTTTTATTTTATTAGGAAGAATGAGTGATGCTTGTATGGATATCGGAGAATTGAAGCCGCAATTTTGAATATTGAAGAATGTAGATGACTTTAATTCTCTCAAAGTTCTAAATATTGATTTTTTTTTATTTTTTTTTTTTTGGGTGAACAATTTTAATGTCTGTTGTTTGGTTTTTAAATTGGGGTATTTCTTATTTTCTTGTTTATTTTGAATGTTTGTTTATTTTGGGCAATTAGGAGGCAGAATGACTTTAACTACTAAAGTTCCCAAGAATTTTCTTGCTCGTTTTGTGCAATTAGAAATGAGGAGACTTAATTATTAAAATGCGATTGAGACATTTTGGTTAATTGATATGTAATTTCAACTATGATGATTTGCCGAAAGTGTTCGACAAAAAAAGCTAATAACTAGGAAAAAAAAAAAGAAAAGAATATATGTTTTCATATTTTTACATCAATTACTTTTTTAAAATTTTCCCGTAGGACTAGCAGGTAGCATGTTCTCAATTATTTTTCCATAATTCGTATGTTCTTAAAGTGTATAGTAAGTCCAATTCAATTAAAATTATGAAACATTATGAAAAATCAAGAGGTCCACTAGGTTCTCAACAACCATTGTACTAAAAAAAAAAAATCATTGTATATTAAGAAAATCGGTTAAAAGCCGAAAAACCGCAACCGAACCGCCAAAATTTTGGTTCTCCACATAATAGAAAATATGGTTCGGTTTTTGGTTTTCCCCATAACTGAATCGAAATGAACCAAGTTCACCCCTAAATGAAACAAAAGATCCGGAGCAGATTCTGAGTAGTTAAAACAAAGCACGCATAATATCTAGATAGAAAGCCTTTAGAGGCATCCTAATTTGCAGCAAGTTATTTGAATTTATCCTAAAAGCACAACCAACCAAATAAAAGCTTTGATTTTAGGGAGTGATTTTGGCCTTCCAAATAGTTTTGTAGAGTGGGAAGGAAAAGTTGGTTCTAACCAAGAATTCACCAAAAAAAAAATTACGAGAATAGACTAGACCCCTGATGGATCCAACAACCAAGATTGGCTACTAGGTTTCGAGGACACCTGACAATTATTCAATAGGACCAACAATGAAGACAACTCATTGGTTTCCCTATTGTTCAAGGATCCCCTAAAATGAAATTCCAAGAAGGTAAAGGACCATCCAAATCAACAAGGAAAGATGAAATGGAATCATTTTGTCCTGAGCTCAATCAAAATAGGTAAGGAAAAGAGGTGGATAAGACAATATTCCCCAACCAAAGGTCTTTTCCAAAGACAGATAATACACCCCTTACCCAACACAAATTTAGTATATGGAATAATGAGAGGGTAAATCTGAGAAATAGCTTTCCAAGGACTTTCCAAAGAACATCTAAAATCCAAATTGGCATCCTACCCATTCCCATCAAGTCCAAGCTTGCTTTTAATAACTTTATGCCACAAATAAAAATCCTCTAAAGGAACCGCCAAAGCCATTTGACCTAACGAGTCATGTCTTTAGACAAAAAATTTCCAAAACCCATATCACCCTCCTATTTAGACTCATATACGACCTCCCAACTCACCAAATGATCCCTAGAACCCCTTACTCCTAACCAAAGAAAATCTCTAATAATTCTCCTGATCTTGCTAACAACACGGTGGAACTCTAAAAATAAAAAGAAAAGACAATGTAATACCAAAAAGACAAGTCTGGATTAGAGTAATCCTACCTCCCAAGGAAAAGAAAGCTCCCTTCAACCCATCCACACGCTTGGACACTTTCTCAACTACTATGTCCCAAAAGCTAATGGACGTTCGATTACCCTCCAAAGGAACCCCTAGATAGGACAACGACCACTCCAACTCGACGCACCTTATCTCCAAAGATGACCCTCTAACACGCTCTGCAAGCACATTAATTGCCACGATACCACTCTTTCCCATATTAATCTTAAGCCTTGGAATCCTTTCAAAAATATAATGAAGTCCCAAAACATTCAAAAAAGAAGGCATGTGATCCTCCAAGAAAAAATATGGTATCGTCAACAAATTGAAGGATTGAGATCGTAATCTCCTCCCTCCCCACTTCCAAACATTTTACAAAACCTCTATCCCCCGCCCTATCAACCAACCTACTCAAAACATCCGCCACTAAAACAGACAAAAGCGGGAAATAGGATCGCCTTGTCTAATCCCCCTTGTGGCCCTAAACCAAGATTTAGGTTCGCCATTTCTCCAAACCCCTGCCCCATAAAAATCTTATTAGAAAGCTCCAAATTACTCTGTCATAAGCCTTTTCAAAATCAAGCTTAAAGATGAAGCCCTCCCTTGTCCCCCTCCTAATGTCCTCAGCAGCTTCATCCACAACCAAAATGGCATCCACAATTTGTCCCCACCCTCCCCCCCCCCCCCCCCCCCCCCCCCCCCCCCCCCCCCCCAAAAAAAAAAAAAAGCACTTTAATCCTTGGAAATAGTCTTGTGAAGCACCACTTAACCTATTAGCTAGTACTTTGGTGATTATTTTATAAGCACTGGATACTAAACTAATAAGCCTATAATAGTATAATCAAAAATCTTAATCAATCTACTTTTCTTCGGCACCGAAGTAGTGAAGATAGAATTCATACTCTTACTCCCCTCCATTTGGAAGCACTTAAAAGAAGTGCTTATAGCAGTTATCACTCAAAACATGCACTTTTACAAAATAATAATAATAATAATAATAATAATAATAATAATAATGGTGTTTGGTTGCATTATAACAAGAGTGCTTTCCCAAAACCACTTTTTTGATAACTTTTTAAGTGAATTTTGAGAAGTACTAAAAGACAACCTTTTGGCCACTTACAGGTGGTACTATTCATAGGCGGGGTTAGTTCTATAAAAAAAGAAATTTTTGTAGTTATTTTTCAATTTAAAAAATATATTAGAAGATAATAATATTTTATTTTATTATGTATTAAAACATATTAATTATTTATGAAACATAATTCAACTTCGGAATGAATAAGAAGAACCATCTACTAATTTAATTTAATGTTAAAAAATTTTAAATACTAATTATATGAATAATATTATTTTAGCATAAATTAATACGATAATCATATGTTATTGATATACATTAAGAACAAGATTATTGTTAATTAAAAAATAATATATTATATTATTCTCACTTAATAACAATATTTAAATGTTAGTTAAAAATAACAATTAAAATTAATGTGATAATTATTCGTTATAAATATACAATACTAGCATGATTATTGTTAGTTAAAAAATAATAATATTATATTATTTTAACCAGTAGAAAATAATTAAATTTGATCATAAAAATTAATATAATTATCAATTAAACTATAGAATATTAATATTTTTACCTAAAATATATTAAAAATAATCATATATTATTTTACTATGTATTATGACATATTAGTTATTAATAAAATATAATTCAATTTTGGAACAAAGAAGAACCATCTACTAATTTAAATTAACATTAAATAATTAATTTTTTTAATTCAATTAATAATATTATTTTTATCATAAATATGAGTCATATGTTATAAAGATACATTAATAACAAGATTATTTTTAATTAAAAATAATAATATAATATTATTTTGTTTAATAAAAAATTTAAATGTCAATTAAAAACACTTAAAATAATTATTACTAAAATTGTTAATTCAATAATATTAATTTTTAATTTAAATATATTTAAAATAATCATGTAGCACCCTGTAATAAAAGTTAGTATCTAAATACCATTTAATTTAAACATAACCAAACACCACTCATAACTTTCAGCATTTTGCTAGTTCAGCACTTTTTCTGAAACACACTTCTATATAAGTGGTTCCAAACGACCCCTCAACAGTTTTATTCCTTTCCATTCCAAAAACCATAGATCTAACTCCCTCTTCCTTAGAAGGTCTCTCTAACTATGCCATCTTGTCAACAAACAAAAGATCCCACTCCAACCCTTCCACCGTCGGTCTACTCTCATCCTCTTCAAAAAGATAGAAATCAGTGATCTCAGAGGCAATCCAGGTAGTATCTGAGACAATCACCCCCCTGAACACCTCCAACTCCCTAATTAAATTCTTTCTCAAGTTTCCATTGACTATCCTATGAAAACATCTAGAATTATAATCATCCTCTCTTACCCATTTAAAATTCATCTTCTGCCTCTAGCTTCTCATTTCCTTGAAAATAAAATCTTCCAACTTCAAAGAAACCCCACCTTCTAGCCTCCTCCGCCCTCGAAAGAATAATGCTTTCTTCCTTTCTATCTATCTCTTCCAATTCACCTAAAATGCTAGTCTTTTTAATCCTAATATCTCCGAACACCTCCTTATTCCATTCTTTTGGTTTTTCTTTCAAATTCTTCAGCTTCTTTATAAATCTAAACCCCTCCCCAACCCCTTTCCACAACCTCAGACCAAGAATCCCTCACCAAAATCTAAAAGAGCCATGATCCCACCACATATTTTTTAACCTAAAAGGAATGGGACCCCAAGGCTCTTTCCTTGATTCCAATAAGATGGGAAAAATGATCATAGGTGGGCCTAGATAACACAAGAGAGATTAGGGAACACGCCCTCCCACTCATTTGTACACAAGAACCTGTCAATTCTAATAGCCACCTCCCAAGGTCCCCCCACCGACCATGTAAAAATTAGCATTGCCCAACAAAAGGTCCCTCAAGCCACTCTCCCTAATAACCAAATCAAACTTCTGCATGGTGCCAGTAACCTTTCCACCCCCTCCCCTTCTTCTCCCACAAGAACCTCACCATATTAAAATCAGGACCATGATTCACCTATGAGAACAAAATATGGAGATAAAATAGAACTCATCCCAAGAACCCCTAAGAGTCGATCTAGAAGGGCCCATACACAAAGGAAACCCACCATTGACCCTTGTCTCTAACTTCTAGTAGGACAGAGAGAAAAAAATCTCACTACACTATCCATTCTGATAATAGAACAAGTATCTCACAACACAAGTATGACTCTCGCAGACCCCCAAGAGGGTACATAAACCCAAACCTTACTGCATTCTTCCCAAATCTCTCTCGCAGACCCCCAAGAGGGTACATAAACCCAAACCTTACTGCATTCTTCCCAAATCTCTCTAGCAAACTCCCCGTTGACTAAGTCAAGCTTAGTCTCCTGGATTAACACAATACTGGGACTCAGTAGAACTCCTAAGCGAAACCTCCTAACCATACTTATCTTCATAATATTATATAATATATTATACATGTCACATAAATTAAAAAATAATAATATTGATATTATGAAATCATTAAATATATTATATTAATATTCATTATTATAGGGATAATATAATAATATTATAACATGTCAAAAATAAAGGAATAATATTAAATAATTAAATACTATGATATAATTGTGGTATAATTACTGATTTATTATATTATTATTTATAATCTTAGAATAAAATAAAATATGAATTATTACTATTATTAATTATGAATAAATTAATTTATAATGATATAATATACAACAACAACAACAAGAAGCCTAAGTCCCACTAGTTGGGATCGGCTACATGAATCCTTTGCCACCAATTCACCCGACCAAGAGATTTTCCTCTATCAGATTAAGAGCTATTTAATCCTTCCTCACTACCTCTTTCCAAGTTATTTTAGGCATACCCCTAATATAATTCTATTATTAAACCATAATAATTATATAATATATAAAAGAAATATATAATACTATTGTATGATAAAATATAATTCCATGATTATTATTTTATATTAACTAATAATTATATTATAAGAATATAATATCTGGTATTACTATTAAAATTTAATAAATTACATATTAATAAAATAGAACAATTATAAAATACACAATAAAATGTAATATTAATAATATAATTAAAATAAAATATTATAATAACAAAAATTATTATAAAATATTATCCACAAAGTATAATCAAGCGCATGATTATAATGATATTATTATAAAAACTAATTATTATACAATTTAATATAATAATTATATATATTTATATATTATTATTTTGAATTTTAATTGAAAACGTTTTTATACTATATACTTGCATAATTTATAAATTACACTCATTCTAATTTTTATGTCCACATATACCAAACACTAATAAAATTCCAATTCCGATTCTACTTCAAACAAAACATGAAAGGCAAATCTAACACTCCATTTCCAATTCAAATTCAGATTCCAATTCCAATTATGAACCAAAGACCGCCTAAGAAGTAAGGACAAATGGGTGTTTGGTTCTAGATGTAAAACTCAGCCTCTGTTTAGAAGTTTAATAGGAGATGGAGCCAATACTTCTCTTTCTTATACTTGGCATCCTGGGCCTCTTATTGTGAATGGGAGAAACATCAATAAAGACCAGTTAGCCCTATTATTGTATTATTCATCTTATAGGCTAAGTAGAGTGTATGAGCCCAAAATCCTTATATTATATTATATATATATATATATATATAGGGTTTATTATTATTCCTGATGAGCAGGAAAAGAAAAAGAAAAATAGCAGTATGCTATTTTCTTCTATGAAAACCCCAAAGACCCGTTTCTCATTCCTAGAGCAAGAGAGAGCAAGCTTAAATCATGATTCTACAATTCTCTCTGTGTCTTTGAACTGAGGTTAGTAGAAAATCTGTGTTTTATTGAAAAGCTTTCTCAGTTTTCAATTCTGGATTGAAAGGATTGGAGTCATGGAAGTTCGATAGGATTTTTGGGATTGTGGATTTCTGAAGGATAAATTCTTTCTCCCTATCAAATTTATTGTTGTAAGATTGTTAATCATAATCTAAACAAGGCCTAACAATGGTTATTAAAGGAGAATAAGGGCAGGATCAATTAAAGCTAGAGAATGCAGAAAATTTGGTTGTTATTTGGGGTGTTGGGTGTCAATCACACATCTGATCTGACTTGTAATCTGGATCTGACAACTGAAACTTTGGCATGGTTATAACTGAGACTAATTTCATAACTGAGACTAATTTCTAATGCCACAAACAGCACCTAAATCTGATTTTTCTAAAATGAGTTATTGTTGGAGAACCACCAGAAAACTTTGTGTTTATATTGCTGGTGGGATTTTTATTTTAGTTTTTATAATTTTTTGTTAGTTTAGAAATTTAATTAATGTAGGCTTATATTTGTGTATTTTAACTTCTAAATACCTTGGGGTTATTTTGTAATTATTTTCTTTATTTGGGGCTATTTTGTAAATATTTTTTTAACTGTAATGTTAGTTGCATAAGTATTTCATTAGTAATGTATGGAACAGTTATCAGTTTTGAATTCCAAATTTCCATACTGTTTTCTCTCTTCCTCTCTCTCTCAGCCTCTCCCTCTCCTCTCTTTCTTCCTTCTTTCTTCCTCCTCTCTTCTTCTTCCTTCTTCCCTTCTTCTGCTCTTTCTCTGTTCTGCCTGACAGCCTCTTTTCATCTCCCGTCTCCTCTTTCTTCTTCGACTCTGTTCCCACTCATGGAGATAAAGCTATTACAACATTTTAGAACTCAAGGTTGTGTTATCTCTAACAAGGGGGGTTTGATGGAGAACTACCAATGGAGAACTTTAGATGTTTATATTGTAGCTAGGATATTAGTTTGGGGAAAAATCTGGTTATTTAGAAGTTAAGTTAATTTAGAATTATTTCGTATTTTTTTGTATTTTAATTACTTTGAGGTTATTTTGTAATTTCTTGTTTTACTTGGGTTATTTGCAAACATTTTTTTAGTTGTAATATTAGATGTACGAGTACTTTGGTTGTAATGTATGAAACAGTTATCAGATTTGAATTCCAGATATCCAGACTGTTTTCCCTCTCTCTATCTTGCAGTCTCTCCCTCTCCTCCCTTTCTTCCTCCCTCCTTCCTCCTTCCTCCTTCCTCCTTTTTTCTTCCCTTCTCCTATTGTTCTGTCTTTGTTCTGTTTTGTTCTCTGCTGTCTTAATTCTCTGTTCTGTCCAGCAGCCTCTTTTCTTCTCCCCTCTTCTCTTTTCCTCTTCTCCTCCTCTTCTTCTCTTCTTCATTTACTGGATAAGTACAACCAATCTATTCTAACTATCAAAATCTATCAAAATAGAAAATTTTTCATCAAATCAAAAGAAGATCTTTCCTTTAAGGCTCGGGGATAAAGATAATTTTTTTTTATTTATTGTGAAAAAAAAAATTATTTTAAATTAAAGTTAAATTAAGAAATGAAATAAATATATTATTAATAAATATATTATTAATGAAATAAATATATTATCTCTCCCATAATTCTCTCTCTCTCTCTCCCTCTCTCTCCAATTTTCTACCTGAATCTCTCTCTCTCTCTCTGTTTCCAATTTTCTACCTGAACTACATCGGTTATGCCTAAATATTTGTGTGGTGCGCAAGCTGCCTGACAGCCTCGCCAGTGGCGGTTTCAAGATACGTTAAAAAATTCTGTACTGATTAACGGGATGCGACATATATGGTAGGAAAGATGGTAAGTATTGTTTCTAATGCAACAAAGAGATTATAATTTCAGGTTTTTTAGGCTGTGTTAAGACTGTTTTACCTAAGTGTGCACGGTTCAGCAGATTCCTGCCTAAACCTTAGATCCAAGCCCAATTTTATCTAACACTCTTGTTTAGGTTTCTAAGCAGGTTTATTGGACGATTCTGGTTATTTGGAGCTAGGGAGATAAGTAGAATCTTACACACACTATTTAATTTGAAAACAAAAAAAAAAAAAATTTAATGACATTCAACATGTTTCGACAAGGATGGTTTCTTTTGCATAAAAATTTCGATGAGGAATTTCTTTATGAAACTTATCGTGAATGATAATTATTTATCTACTAAAACAGGGTCAGGCACATGATATTCATAAATGAATCTTTCAATTTATCTATACTCAAGTCATAAAAATTTTTTTATGAGAATGTTTGCAAATAAATGTTTATGAAGTTCACCTGTTTTAGGAATTTGTGTATGAACTACCAAGTGTTCTCTCTATAAAACTCTCAAATAGCTATGAACGAATTAATGGTCCCTAGTTTGGTCTTTCACAAAATGGATGGGATGCTTTTGCAAGAATTAACATCACTTATTCAAGTCCATGGAAATTTGTGTCTCAAATTATCAGTCTTCCTCTCCTAACATTCATTATATTGTAGGTAATGGAGAGAGAATCTGTTTCTAGGAGGACGATTGGATTGAGATGTGCCCTTGTCCATTGGTTTCCCTCACTTGTTTCATCTTTCTAATCTTCATTAGTTTCCTATTGCAATCTTTCTCATTTCCAAAGAGGGGGGGCTCTCATGGGATTTTCACATTGGGAGAAACCTCAATGATAGAGAAACTAACGAGCTTGGTTCTTTGACTATTGTACTGGACTCCTTTCACGTCCAAGTGGGGAGTGATATATGTGTTTGGAATCTTGATTCCTTCAGGGATTTCTCATGCAAATTTTTTTCTCTCATGTAATCCATGACCCTAATATCAAATCTTTTGGCCTCTATTCTCTAGTTTGGAAAGCTAATGTTCCTTCAAAGATCAAGGCCTTTTCTTAAACTGCTACTTGAGAGAATAAATACTGAATCAATACTAATGATCTACTTCAAAAGTGAAGACCCAACAAGGCCTTATCTCCCAATATTGTTTTCTCTGCTACAGGAACGGGGACGCCTGCTCTCATTTGTTTCTAAATTGTCCCTTCACCTGGGGACTTTGGAATAATTTGGGATATTTGAGGAAAATTGGGTTTGCCCAGCTTCTTTGGATTGCTTTCGCACTACTACATTTGGAGGTTTTGGTAAGAGAAAGGAGAGGAAAGTTTTATGGAGGTGTACCGTCTTGGCTCTTATTTGGTGCATTTAGATGGAAAGAAATGCCAGAAGTTTTGAAGGGAGTGCCACTTCCAATAGGATGCTTTGAAGCAGAGTGGCCTTCTTGGTCTCTTTGGTGTTCGGCTAGTGGATTCTTCCGACATGTTTCTTTGGAAGATGTGCAGCAGGATTCTATTGCCTTCAATTGCTGTTTCTACCTTCCGTATTTACTTCTTGTTTAGTTGCTTCCTCATTGTGAAGGAAGGATATCTTGTCCTCCCTATTTTTTATTTTTTTCATTTTCTGTTTTCTTAATTGTATTCCATCTCTCTTTCTTTAATATAGTTCTTTGTTTATCCAAAAATAAATAAAAAATTATTGATCCCTAGTGAGCGGGATAATCAACACCTAAAACTAGATCTGAGAGTGTATAAAATTGGTACACGAATCATGAAATTGTCAATATGGCCTATGTCACTGGTATAAAAAATGTATATATCATGGTTTTTATCTGTGGTTAAGAATTGAGAAGGATTAAGAAAGGAAAGAAAAAAAGGGAAGAATGTTTAAAAGTTTGATTATGAATTGATTAAAGAGATTTACACATACTCTTTGATTTATGAATTTGTCTGCATTGGATATCTAGTGTTAGAATTCATAACTATGGATATGAGTACAATATATAATATATGAAACTGTGCTTGATCCAGTAGTGTGCATGAGGTTGTACTTTCTAAGCATTTGTACCTATGCCCCCTTCTCCCCACACATGTTTGAAGCAATGAAAGGAACGTGTGTGACTTGCAATCTTGTCAATATATGTCACGATAGAGATACTTATAATTGGATTGGAAGTTCTTGTTTAATTCTAGTTATCTTAGGGTTCTTGTTAAACTGGTTTGAGATGACACAAATTTATTTTTGATTTTGAGGACTTGTATTTAAAGTCTTTGAAGTTTAGTATCTAAGATTTTATTTAAGGATTGATTGACCCCATATGGTATATTTATTGAAATATCTTGGAGATTGCTATTTATGAAGATGTGGAAAATCGTTATTGCGATGCAATGATGGCTTCCTGTTACTTAGAGGTTGTTTTCTAGATGATGTGGGCATGCATGTCCCAAACATGGGGCATGAAATACTACATGACAGTGTTCCAAGAATATGGATTATATCAAGCCCAATATACTAGAAAATGCATCATCTGTAATTACATGCAAGAGATGCAAGAATTCATGCTTTTCACGGTCTTAGTTTGAAGGCTACTCAGTTCTCAGGAGAAATGACAATCTATGAGCAAATGAACTTAGAAGGAACGAGTATCGGGTTCTAGATTTAAAGCCCAACATCTGTTCAGAAGTTTGACAGGAGATGAAGCTAGCACTTCTCTCTCTTTTTTTAGACTGGGCATCCTAGGCCTCTTATTGTGAAATATTGGGGAAACATCAATAAGGATTTCTCTTAGCCTTTGAGTGCTAAAATCAGTAATATAATTAGAAACGGTAGTTGGCATCGGCCCAGAAGAATATATGATTCTGTCTCTGAAATCAAATATACACTGAACTTCAATCCTTGTCCCCACAAAAGAGATAGTCCCGTTCTTGCTACTAATCTCTCCAACTCCATAAATTTGCATAAGGCTTAGGATCTTGTTGAGGTCAAAAGCCAACAGGTTCCTTGGGCAGGTTTATTTGGTTTAATGGTCATGTTGCAAGGCATGCCTTTATTTCCTAATTGGCAACTTGGAATAGATTCAAGACCTTGCATAGAATCTCAAGATGGGAAAGTTTTGCTTCTCCTTTATTTTGTTTCTGCTATAATGATCCTGAATATAGGGACCATCTCTTTTTTGAGATCAGCTTCACCAGCACAGTTTACAAAAAACAAATCGACCATCTTGCAGTTACTTCTCCTATTCCCTATTGAGATGAAGAAATTGGAAGGCTCAAAGGCCAAGACAGGACCTGCTACCGACATTAGCAAATTTACCTTTGCAGCCTACATCTACAATATTTGGAGAGCTAGAAAAAAGATGATTTTTGAAAGCTTCCCCACTCGCATTAAGATGTTGGCGACCAGCATAGGTAAGGACATCAAATGTTTCATCACTGGGACTAGAAGTTTCAGAAGATGAGCTGTGCAGTTTTTTTCTGTCTTCCTTCTGCCGCTAGATCTTTTGTTGTAGTTTGGTTATTACTCTTGTGAATTGTGATCTGCTGTTCCCTCTTCGGCTAGTTTTCCTTTGTTGTTCCTTTTTCCTGCTTGCTATTTTTCTGCTTCTCTAATGGTTTGTTGTTGTTGATCCCCAATGCTTAATATATTTTGTTCGCCTGGGTGAGCATCTAGAGGGAGGGTGAATAGACGTCTTTCACAGATATAAAACTTTTTCTACAATCACAAAAATAACTTGACAAGATGCAAGAGTATTATATCACAATTTATATTTAAAGCAAATAATAACAAGCAAACAATATAAAAGAGGAAGGATAAGAAAAACTTAACACGGTGATATTAACGTGATTCGGCACCAAGCCTACGTCCATGCCTTAAGACCAACTCAAGAATTCCCCAAATCCACTAAGCAATCCTCCTTCACCGGCGGAAAAGCCTTCACAATCCAGCTGCTCTCACCAAGAGCTACAACAAGGTGCTCACCAAGAGTCACCTCACAAAGGCTCACAAAGAATCCTTCAACACAATGAATCAAAACAATACAATAAAACTTCAATTGCTGCTTTTTGAGCTGATATTACAAGTCAAAACCTCACACTACTCTCTTTGTGAATGATATCTAAGACAAGAGTAAAGAGCAAGAGAGTATGAGCAAGAATAAAAACACTAGAAATGAATGCACACGACTCATATTTAAAGGACAAAGGGACGAGCAACGCGCTGGAAAGTCGTTGGGCATTAATGGAGATAAGACAATTTGAAAACTAGCCGTTAATACGCATTAAATGCTGCCAGCAGCACGACATTCGTCGACGATTTCATTGCCTTTGTCGACGATTCTTACACATGCCTTCGTCGACGATCCTTCTCTACTAAATTCAGATAGGTCTCATTTTCTTTTCGTTGACGAGTCCCCTGTGTACGTCGACGAGCCACCACTGTTCCTTCGTCACTAAATCCTCTATATTTGTCGACGAACCCGCTTTGAGATTTTAGGTGGTCTCGGTATCTTTAAGTCGACAATTCCCCTATGTACGTCAATGAATCACTTCATTCGTTCGTCGACAAATCCCCTGTATTCGTCGACGAGCTCCCTTGTTTTACTTATATAAGAACCTACATGAATGTGGACAAGTTCAAAGTTGGTTTTCGTTCAAGTAAAAGTTTCATCTTGTCCAGAATTAATTTTTACCAATTTCATGATGTCTTGGTTTGATAAAATACGTTTGAAAGCATTTAACATCTTATGCAATTTAAGTGACTTGACATGCATGTGTGAACTCGGAATCATGTTCTAACCTATTATGAACTATATGCATGTGTGATTTGCTCGTCTCTTGCAACATACTCTTGAACATACCATCTGCATAGGAGTTACAATATCAATCTTACACACACAACCCAACACATACATGCAATGTAAAAATTATAAGTGCTTTGCTTGAGTGGTTGAGTTCCGGATGTGTCATATGTTGGACTTTGTTGATGGTCATTTGCTCTTTGCTTGTTTGATACATGTTTGACCCTTATGCTTGCCTTGGAGTTTTCCTGTATATCTAAATTGAGCTTGAGGAAAAATGTTAGCATACTTTAAGAACTACTAATGGGTTGTTGTCATCAAAACAAGGTGGAATGAAAACCTTTAGCCACTAGGGCTAACATTCTCCCCCTTTTTGATGATGGCAAACCATTGGTGTTCTTTTGAAAAATATTTCTTAAAAATACTCCCCCTCAAAATATGCATACATGTTTAAAAGTTTTTAAGATTTTCTCCCCCCTAATGTATGTACTTTAGGACCCTTTTTATGTTTGGAAAATCAATAGAAATTTTGGCAACATGCCGACTGTAAAAAGAACATTTTTCCATATTTTAAAACTTGAACCAATTCAATATTTCGTTCAACATAAGCAGTTACGCAAGCAGTTCAATAGTTCCACAAACAGTTCAGTATTTTACAATAGTCTATTCAATCACAGGCAGTTCAGTATTTTATTAGAAGCATCAATAAAGCATTCAATCACAATCAGTTCAGAATTAGTCCATTCATGATTGTTTGTCATTACAAAAGTAAGGTATATAAAGGGTACAAGGTAATTTGCATCAAGACACCAAAATTGATGCAAACTAAGCAATATGCTTAACAAAAGATCATCTAAAGACAAACAAGACCATCAATCATCCTATTGTCCTCACGAGCATCCATATACATCTCCCCCTTTGCCATTATCAAAAACAGGGGGGTTTCTACCCAAAAGCTACTACTGTGGGCGATCCAATTTGGCTAAGATGGCAACTAGAGCAACGTCTATGGAGTCAAAGCGGGCACGATTTTGATTATCCTGTTGCGGCATGGCCGCATCAAGAGAGTCGAAACGGGCACGATTGTATTGATCCGATTGTGCCACGGCGAACTGTATGCCATCCAAGCTTTCTAGGACGGGATCAACTGAAGGTTCCTCGGCCTCCTCATCCTCTTCCATGGCAGCTTGCACCTCGTCCACTAGTGTCCTGCCCAATTCATTGGCTTTCACCCAAGTATTGGTGTCCTCATTCTTCTCAAAATGCATCCTACGAAGAGTAGCCTTAGTGTACGTATCTTCCGGAGAGGGTCCAATACTAGGCATGTCAGCGCGGATAAGACCGAAATGATCAAAGAATGTAGTGAGCAAGCGGTTGTACGGCAGACACCCCCATTGTTTTTTCAAATTTTCTTCCATATGCTGAATAATAACTGTTGGCAAGTATTGTCTATGGAATGGCAAAGGGATTTACTTGCCAACAGTTATTATTCAGCATATGGAGGAAAATTTGAAAAGACAACGGGGGTGTCTGCCGTACGGCTACTTGCTCACTACATTCTTTGATCACTTCGGTCTTATTCGCGCTGCCATGCCTAGTATTGGACCCTTTCCGAAAGATACGTACACTGAGGCTACTCTTCGTTCATTTTGAGAAGAACGAGGACATCAATACCTGGGTGAAAGCCAATGAATTGGGCAGGGCACCAGTGGACAAGGTGCAAGCTGCCATGGAAGCTGAAGAACCTTCAGTTGATCCCATCGTGGCACAATCAGATCAACGCAACTGTGCCCGTTTTGACTCTCTTGATGCGGCCATGCCACAGCAGGATAATCAAAATCGTGCCCACTTTGACTCCATAGACGCTGCTCTAGCCGCCATCTTAGCCAAATTGGATCGCCCACGGTAGTAGCTTTTGGGTAGAAACCCTCTTGTTTTTTATAATGGCAAAGGGGGAGGAGATGTATATGGATGTATATGGATGCTAGTGAGGATAGTAGGATGATCGATGGTCCTGTTTGTCTTTAGATGATCTTTTGTTAAGCATATTGCTGAGTTTGCATCAATTTTGGTGTCTTGATGCAAATTACCTTGCACCCTTTATTTACCTTACTTTTGTAATGACAAACAATCATATGAATGGACTAATTCTGAACTGATTGTGATTGAATGTTTTACTGATGCTTCTAATGACATACTTAACTGCCTATGATTGAATGGATTATTGTAAAATATTGAACTGTTTGTGGAACTATTGAACTGCTTGCGTTAAATGAAATATTAATACTGAACTGTTTGTGGAACTACTGAACTGCTTGCGTAACTGCTTGCGTTGAATGAAATATTGAATTGGTTCAGGTTTAAAAATATGGAAAAATGTTCTTCTTGCAGACGGCATGCTGCCAAAATTTCTATTAGTTTTCCAAACATAAAAAGGATCCTAAAGTACATACATTAAGGGGGAGAAAATGTTAAAACCTTTTAAACTCAAAAAGGGGGAGAATGTTAGCCCTAATGGCTAAGGGTCTTCATTCCAACTTGTTTTGATAACAAAACTCATTAGTAGTTCTTAAAGTATACTAACATTTTTCCTCAAGCTCAATTCAGATATACAAGAAAACTCCAAGGCAAGCATAAGGGTCAAACATGTATCGAACAAACAAAGAGCAAATGACCATCAACAAAGTCCAACATATGGCACATCCGGAACTCAACCACTCAAACAAAGCACTTATGATTTTTACATTGCATATATGTGTTGGGTTGTGTGTGTAAGATTGATATTGTAACTCCTGTGCATATGGTATGTTCAAGAGTATCTTGCGTGAGACGAGCAAATCACGCATGCATATAGTTCATAATAGGTTAGAACATGATTCCGAGTTCACACATGCATATCAAGTCACTTAAACTGCATAAGATGTCAAAATGGATTTCAAACGTATTTTATCAAACCAAGACATCTTGAAATTGGTAAAAATTAATTCTGGACAAGATGGAACTTGTACTTGAGCGAAAACCAACTTTGAACTTGTCCATATTCATGTAGGTTCTTATATAAGTAAAACAAAGGGACTCGTCGACGAATACAGGGGATTCGTCGACGAACGAATAAAGTGATTCGTCGACATACACAGGGGAATCGTCGACGAAAAGATACCGAGACCACCTAAAATCTCAGAGCGGGTTCGTCGACCAATACAGGGGATTCAGTGACGAAGGAACAGTGGTGGCTTGTCGATGTACACAGAGGACTCATCGATGAAAATAAACCGAGACCTATCTGAATTCAGTAAAGAAGGATCGTCGACGAACACAGGGTTTCGTCAACAAAGGCATGTGTAAGAATCATTGACGAATGCATGTGTAAGAATCGTCGATGAAGGCATGAAATCGTCGACGAATGTCGGGCTGCTAGCAGCATTTAATGCATATTAATAGCTAGTTTTCAAATTGTCTTATCTCCATTAATGTCCAACGGCTCTCCAGCGCGTTGCTCGTCCCTTTGCCCTTTAATATGAGTCTTGTCAATTCATTTCTATCTAGTTGAGTACTTTGTGGTTAAGCACATTGAATGAGCATTCATTTCCAGGGTTTTCATTTTTACTCATACTCTCTTGCTCTTTACTCGTCTTACATACCATTCACAAAGAGAATAGTGCGAGGTTTTGACTTGTAATATCAGCTCAAAAAGGAGCAATTGAAGTTGTATCTTATTGTTTCGATTCATTGTGTTGAAGGGTTCTTTGTGAGCCTTTGTGAGGTAACTCTTGGTGAGCACCTTGTTGTAGCTCTTGGTGAGCACCTTGTTGTAGCTCTTGGTGAGCAGCTGGATTGTAAAGACTTCTCTTCTGGTGAAGGAGGATTGCTTAGTGGATTTGGGGAATCCTTGAGTTGGTCTCAAGGTGTGGACGTAGGCTTGGTGCCAAACCACGTTAATATCATCATGTTAATCTTTTCTTATCCTTCCTCTTTCATATTGTTTGTTTGTTATTATTTGCCTTAAATATAAATTGTGATATAATACTCTTACATCTTGTCAAGTTATTTTTGTGATTGTAGAAAAAGTTTTATATCCGCGAAAGACGTTTATTCACCACCCCTCTTTTTACCTGGGCCAACATATTTTGCTTACCTTCTTCTTAAAAAAAATTGTTTGCTTCTGTTGATCCGCGTGCAAAAAATATTCTACTTACCTTCTTCTAAGGGAGGAAAAAACAGAACTTTAGGAGAAAAAACAAAAACTCACACAACATCAGGTAACAAACCCTTTCAAGCTAGGGAAAGTGAAAAGAGAAGATAAATGAAACAAAATATCAACCTTCGATAAGCTAGCATTTACAAATAAACTATGCTAAAGGTACACAAGCATGGGAATTGGACGTGCTTGTCTCAAGGACAAAGGGGACAGGAAAATCATCAGTCTATTTTTTCATCCTGAATACCCCCAACTAATGTGTCAATTTGGCAAAGCCTCCTAATATAAGTAATCACTATATTTGGCAGGAAAGAGCTGAAAGATGCAGGAAAGACTTAGCTTACATTTGGTTCACTGGAATGTCTATTCCTAGAAATAGGGTGGTTGCAATAGAAGAATTTGATAATTTACACAAAAGAAAAATACCATCACCATAAAGCAAATAAGAATGCAGACTTTTTTTCTTGAGTTCATGACATGGAACAAACAAGGAATAACTATTCCAAAATTTTACCATAGGAATTTATATTCCCATCCTATTCCATGTTGGATAGAACAAAACAAAATTTTGCATGGATAACTTCCTTTAAAATTGCTAATCGCTATATAATTTTTATTTATTACACTTCTGTTGTTGTCCAATCTATTCAGATATTCCGCAAACCAAACTGAACATTAGTCCCAAATTCCTCTCGCCATTTTTTCAATTTGAAGAGAGAAGATTTTGAACGCTATCTTTACATGTTTGAAAAGAAAGACGGTCCCAACCACTTTGTTCCTTTTTGCAAAGGAGGGCTCCTATCCTAATTGCAAAATCATGGATTTTGTTTACAACAATTTATTAGGAAAGGAGAGTTCATTTTATGTAATTGCAACAACATTGCAAAATTTCTTGGTGATTCTTCCTTTAATTTTTGTGCGTATTTTTAGACTCTGTTAGCGTATAAACTTCCAACGGATCGAAAGTTAAGGACCAAACCCATAGAACTGTTCTGAAAAGTGAAAACAAGAAAACTAACAACACAGATAGACGAAATCTGATAAATCGCATGATCGCGCGAACATTACGACCAGTATGGAAGGAACCGGACGAACGGACGACTGAAAATAAAAGCAAATAGTACGTATAATACATAGTATCATTCAAGCATGCTCTATTCAAAACCCTAAGCGATGAGATGAGGGGTAAAAAATTTAAAGAAAGGGAGAGGAAACCTTGAGGAAGGGATCGACTGATGCCAACGCAAAGAGGGTTACGAGAATTGGATTTGAGAACGGATGAGTAGTAGAGGCATCCCTTGCATGATTTGCCCTTTGAGCCTCTTCGTTGGGTTTCGTTCAGGTTCTTGTGTGCCCCCTCACCTCCCACCTCCTCCTCCTCCGCCATAGCTGGTCCCCTCTCTCTCTCTCTCCCCCTCCCTCTCGCTCGCTCGCTCGTATTAGGCTTTGTAGCCTACAATTCGCATCAATACTGTTCCCGCGGTGACTACAGCCCTACGGGGTGCGCACCGTGCGGTTCGGTCAGCAAGACACTTCTATCCTGACCGTGGGAGTTTTTTCCCGTTTTATTATTAAATATAAATAAAATATAAAGTAACACTTTGACTGGAAAAAATTTTTTCAAAATAATACTCACGTAATCTCGCAGCTTCTCGCAGCTTCATGCCGCGAAATTTAAAGTGATGGGTCACTCTACCTTCGACGCGTGACGACACTGGACCAAATCTCGCAGCTTGGAGCTGCGAGATTTCATGAGAGCATCCAGCTAGAACGTGACGCGTGGCAGAAATCTCGCAAGACTAAGTTACGAGATTTACCCCTGAAATCCATTCGCGTTGTGACACGTAGTAAATCTCGCAGGACCAAGCTGCGAGATTTTCTCCGTCTGCTCATAATAAAAAATAATTGCTAAAGTAATATATATAAAAACTCAACCCGAGTTTTATTAGTAATAATGATACAATTTTTTTAAGAAATACTGTATAATATATATAATTTTTTTTTTAATTTCTCAATATAATATATGAATTAATTTAAGGTATTCTTTAAAAATTAATGGGTGCTTAATCAATTTAAGATTAGGAGTTTAAGTTATTGGACTCTTTTCCTGTTTAAAGTGTAGCAGTCAAAACATTTTTCTTATTTATTATTTCTATTTAAAATTTTTCAATTTTCAAGGGTAACTTGTGTCATGTGTGAAATGAATAAGCAAGCTCTTCTGGACTATGTTCAAATGGAACAACATTGTACCACTGTTGTACTGATTTATAATTAATTAAAAAATGTTACCTAATTAAGTCAAGTTCAAAAATTATTTTATTAGGGAATTATATTGGGATTGATAAAAAATAATCAATTATTATATGCATGTGGACTATTGCGTAAAAACAATTTTAATAGAAATTCAATTTACAACCCCCCAATCATCAAGGATGGGACTGTCAAAAAATATTTGAAAATCGATTTTAAATATAATTAAAGCGTGACATAATAATTTCTTGCATGTAGTGGTAAATCAAGTTAGAAATTTTTGAACGATGGAGGGGAAGAGAATATTATTATGAGACCCAACAAAACAAAGTACTAATCTATTGAAATTTAACTGAGAAATGATTAAAATTATACGAAAATTACCTTAGGATACTATCAAATGGGTAGGTAGATTATTCTTATTTAATTTATTATTTTGAGATAAGGTATAAAATTGTTTTATTAAAAAGTTATTTATTAATACAATAAATAGTCTTAAACACCTATGACACTAGTTTCCACGCACACTTAAATGTCTAATTTGTTTTCATGGTTTTGGAAAATTATACGAAAATTATCTTAAAAAATATTCAAGCTATTTTTTTTTAATACACAAGTAATCCTACTTTGACTGCCCACGACACTAAATACACCGCGAAAAGTAAAATCCATTAACCAAATACCATACAAATTTTAGCGATACGAATTTTGCAGTAAAAGACAATTAAATTTAAGGAATTAACTTGACTAGGCATGCAAATTTTAGCGATACGAATTATGTGTCATTTTTTATATTTGGCAGTATTTAATTCTTTAGAGATACAAATTATTAAATGATATATACAAAAGAATAAAAAAAATAATCAATTATATACAAATGAAATCAAAACAATCAATGATATACATACAAATAAAGTGCAATTAAAATAATGCTAAACTACTCCGTGCCGCAGCGAGGTCGTCTCCGGGGTCGTGGTGGCTGCCGTCTGCGTCTACCCTCTCCTTGCTGGTCAGCATCATCAGGTGTCCTGTCCCGTCGTCCAGGATGTGGATCCTCTCCCTCAAGAGGTGCTACATAATCATCATCATCCACGCGGAGCGCACGCGGTGAGAAATGATACGATGTCTCGGGACAAGAACGAGGCGGCATAGGGGGTGCATCGACCTCCACGCCATCGAAAAATCGTCTAGTAAAAATGATATCGATGGGGTAACAGCAGAGTCGAATGGGGCATCAGTTGGTCTACTCGACGGTCCAACAATATTAGCTGCAGTGGAAGGCGCATAAGGCACTGACGGGCCGAACAAGTACTCGGCTTGTACGATCGGTGGGGAGGACATGGGAGTCCCTGGACGACTAGAGGAGGCATGTTGTCCTCCTCGTACTGGTGCTGCTCGACCTCCTCGTTCTGGGATCCGTCGACCGTCCTCATGGACGAGGTCCAGTGCAACACTCATCAATCGGTGGATCGCAGGATCCGACGAAATCTGGTCTGCCTCAATGACTATGATTTATACCTCATGCTCTTGGTGCATGTCCAACTCGAACCTGTACCAGGGCAATGTGTGAAGCGCAACCATCGATGCCCTCAAGTCGTCCCTCCATCTGTATAAGATGAAACGTAAGTTCCCAAATGCAAGACTACTACGTATTATGAATTAGTATTCGTAATAGTTATAAAGTGAATGAGGAGGGATAGATAAAATTTGTACTAATCGGTATACGAGTGGGAGAGGATCAACTGGACGACCGTCCTGACCCCTCTCAATCTGCAGGAAACCTCACCGCGTAGACGCGAATGAAGGAAATCTTTCCCAAGCCCAAACCTAGAGTAAGCGAAGGGGGCCCGCAATCTGTGTCTTCGAGTGGCGCGCGCGGCGCGACACATCTCCCTGTACAACCACGCCAAAGTGGCGGACCTCCAACTGTACGAGTGACATGCTCCGAAGTCCTCAAGGAGTGGAAGGAACATCAGATGCGCATAACTGCCGAAAACATCAGAGAAGATCACCCCACAAATCAAATGCAACAAGTGGGCTGGTGCGTGGCATGCTATCGTCTAAAAATCTGCATCTATCGGGAGCTCACGAAACACATCCCCCTCGAGGAACCACATACGGATGCGTGCACCAATCAACTCGCTGTCAGGTGGAACAACACCTAACAAACGCTCACACATAGTACGCAGGGCGAGTCGATCCTGACGGTCTGTAGGTCCCTCCACTGGTCCGGCAGTGCGACTAGTGACGACTCGCCCATCAATCGGCAACCCGAACAAAACAGCTACGTCCTGTAATGTGACAGTGGCCTCGCCATGAGGTAGGTGGAACGTGTGCGTCTCGGGTCTCCATCCTCCACCAATACTGTGACGAGATGCCAATCAAGCTAGATATGAGCAATCCGATAAATGCCATAAAACCCCGCATCCCGTATCAGCTGGACGATGCAGGGGTCTGCCTCTAACCAACGCTCCGCAAACTGCGTGCCCCCTCGGCATAATAGGGGCTCCGTATGCCCATCAGCCCACGCTCGGCTAGCCTTGTGATGATCGCCCATTGTCAAGACGCTCGGATCAGACGGCCCTGGATCAATCCTGTAAAATGCATCGTCGCATCAGAATAGTTATATACAAAAAAAGAAGGGTGTGAATGAGTCTCAAACTGCATACGACATCAACGCGACGATCCAGCTGCATCGCCTGAGTGGGTGCTTCTCGGATACCTTGTGCGATTATGTCCTTCTTGATGACATATACTGCACGTGCTCCTCTTCCTACCTTCCCTAGCGTCCATCTCATTATGTATACGAGAGCTCCTAAGATGACCTTTATGTCGAGCATAAGCTGGATTTGCCTGTATAGTCGGCAACGATGATGCTGGCTAGTACGCCTCATGCAATATCGGCTAAAAATCCACCGCATATGTCGCATAATGTTCGGCGGTGCTCCAACAGGGCTCAACGTACTGCATGGTGTTCAGTCGTGTCTCCGCACATGCAATGAGAAGGTGGGAGCATTGAAAGTGCAAGGCTTGCCACTTCGCACACGAGCAGAAGTGCAAATCCTGAATGCGCAGGGTTTGCACGTTGTTTCCTTTATAAGGTCCCAACTACGCAGTCGTGATACTAAAAGTACCTCTAGACCGATTGAATGTCGTCACGCGATGTCTGGTCGCCTTCAACTTCCTTCTTTCTATCGCAAGCAATATATAAGGAGTTAATGCATTTCCTCCTGATATTGTATTACGATCAGGCTCCCATCGGCTGTTGAAATAATGTGCAACGCAATAAAATGTCAGTTGCACAAGGGCAGTGATTGGGAGGCTACGAGCGCCCTTTAGGACGACGTTGAAACATTGGACGAGGTTTGTCGTCATGTTCCCATACCTTCTGCTACCATCGTGGCACTGAGTCCACATATGAGGAGGGATCTAATCAAAGAACATCTTCGCGGGTTCCCCACCCTCATCGAAGATCCTCTCCTTCCACATGTTAAAGTTTCTGACCTGATACTCCCTTCTCGCTCGCTCAGCCATTCGCTTAAGATTGACATTGTGCACTTTTGTGCTGAAGTTGCTTACAACGTGTCGAAGGCAGAATTGGTGGTGCGCACGCGGTGGCTGCCAATAGGGATTGTGAGACACTGCAGCGATGATCCCTAGATGCCTATCTGATATAAGGCAAATGTCGTCCCTGTTGGTAATGGAACGAAGACAACACAGAAACCAATTCCATGTGTCCAAACTTTCCTCTTGCACAATAGCAAATGCAAGGGAAAATATTTGCCTGTTTGCATCCGGACACGTCGCAATAAGGAGTTTTCCCTTGTACTTACCGTACAAGTGTGTCCCATCTATAAATATCATAGAAGGACAGTGGGGAAAACCCTGAATAGATGCTACGAATGCCCAAAAGACTGATACAAATGTTACGGTCTGATCGCTGCCTGGTATAGGGTTCCATCTCCACTTGACAACACTACCAGGATTATAAGTGCACATTGCTTCCATCCACCTAGGCAAAGTCTGATAAGACTTCTCCCAATCGCCGAATACTTGGGCAATTGCCTTCTGTTTGCCCAACCAAATCTTCTTATATGATATGGAATAGCCTAAACAACGATCTATGAATTCTTTCAATGTAGCGATTGAGGTCGACGCATCACCCCTTATCATATTCACAATCTTCCTAATAATAAGGGATGACGTGATTTGGCTATGGTCTTGCGAGATGAGTTCATTCAAGCATATGTGCGGACCACCATATTGAGTGATTTCGAAAAATCGATGTTTCTGACGATACATCGCACGCAGTCTCCAACAGCATTCAGAGTTCTTACACCTAACAACCCATAATAGTGGGGTCGACTGCAGGACGTGGAAGTCATGGTGCGTTCGAGCGTGGTATATTCGCACAGTAGCTATCAATTGATCTTTCGACCCGAATAGCATCCATTTACTCAGTTCTGATGATTCATTCCAACGAGTTACCCGTATAGGAAGCTCGTCACCATGGGACAAATCTGCAGCATCTACGTCAATTACACCATACATAGGAGGTTCGTCCATGAAATCTGTCGTATACATCGCATCGTTCGATTCATGGGGGGGAGGGTCGACATCATTGGGGAACTCGTTCGTCCCTTCACCAATTTCCTCCTCGTACGTGTCATCTTGTAAATGAACATCATTCGTGATGTTCATCCCCTCGTCTAGCGCGTTGTTCGCTATTGCGAACAACGATCCTGGTTGTTCTGCTAAAACTTCTTCGCAAACACCATGATAATTCGTGTCAATAATAGGTCCTTTGTACGTTTGCGGCTCGAATGACGATCGTGGACATTCGTTCATATCCACAACAGGCATCCCACCAACATCTGGATCTTCTTCCTCCGCTTCAACCACGTGCTCAATAGACGTTCCCGGCTGCCCAACTGCGGTGACACCCATCTGAGGAATGTTTTCGACATACAGTTGCACAGTCAAATATATCATCCCTACGCAGTGTGCATCCAACACCATGCGCAAACCGTAATCACTAGTTACGGGAACAACCTCATAGAAGATTGTATCATGATGCCCCTTAATCAGGTATCTTGCGGTTACCCACAATGCATATTGATTTGGATCAATATGCAAGTACTTGTATATCTTCGTATACAATTTAGTTAATTTACACCTATGACCAATTCTAATAGGTTGAACTGGCGGAATACTATAACTAACACCGGTTTATCCGGTTATAATGTTACCCCCCATGTACAACAATACCAGAACCGGAATACTGCTTGAACTTCCTGTCATCTAGATTGACGCTCGAGAAATATAAAAGACCTACGCAAAACAACAATTTTATGTATAAGTGATATGCTAAGTAAATAGTAAACAAAAATTATTTTAACTACGTTCGTGTGCATGCAATATTCTCTAAATGTTTCACTTGTTGCTTTGAAAATATTCTTGCATGCAATTATGACTTTACTACAAAAAGTCGTATCAAAATTTCGGCAGCATGCCGAGTGTAATTTGAACATTTACCCATTTTTTACAATGACCCTTAAACGTTTGCAGACAATATAATAATATAGTTTAAGCAGGCGGAACCTATGATATCTACCAGTATGCAATTCACATCACTGCATCAGTCATACAGGAGGCATTTAAATTCGCGCTTAGAAAAAAAAAAAAAGACTTCTTAGATATAACATATAATATCCAAAAAAATAGACTTCCTAGGCATTTACCCATTTTTACAATTCCATGCAGGAGGCATTTTCTAATTCTTCCTATTTTTTTCCTGATTTCATGATCTTTGAAACTTTTTTGTAAGCAAGCCTTCAATTAATGCATGTGTCACAAATATTTATTTAATATTTTATAAAAATTAATTAACATTTTCTATTTATATTATATAATTAAATTAATTATATATATATATGTATGTATGTATATATACGTATCTCAAATATAGATTGCAAAGCTCCAAAACATCATGTGCCATGGAGTGTATACTAATTAATTAACTTATAATTCCTTCAACTTATATGCATGCCCCAAATTTCTATATTAGGGGAACAAAGAAAATAGAGCCCCATCAGTTGCTTTATTACAACAAAAGAGAATTAGAAGAGACTAATGACATGTCTGGATTTAATTAAGAAGAAATGAAAATCATAAAGTCATATAGAGTTCTATATTTTTATAGCCGACAAGACGTCAAATTTCTTTTTCAATTTGAAAAATTTTGATCTCCTTGAAAATAAAAAGTAGTATCTACAAATGATTAACTTACTCCCTTTAGTTAGGCTAGACTGCATAACAAATCATAGGTTAGGGTTGGGCATAGTTTGGTTAACTGAACCATTACCCTCAAACCGTTAACCGAACCAATGTTTCGATTCTCTAAAAAATGCGAATTGAAATTAGTTCGATTAAAATGGTAATTAAAATTCGGTTGATAGATTTTTTAAATTAATTTCCATGGTTAATTGAACCGAACTGTTAAGTATAATTTGAAAATTTAAAGACACTACAAACAATATTTTTTCTTTGATAATAATCAATATGTAAATTTAAAATATTCAAGATAAAATTTGAAGCATGAATATTAGATCAATATACTTTTTTAAATTTAAATTATTAAAAATTTACATGATATTATACATAATATGCATCATATATATATATATATATATATATATATATATATTTATAGTATATCGGTTTGGTTTGGTTAATTGTGATTATTGAATGGGCCAAATAAAAACCAAACTGATAAATGAAAAAAATTAAAATTTTGTGACCAAAATTGAACCAAAGAAATGGTGAACCAATTTTTCGATTTGGTTTGGTTTAATGTTGCGGTTCGATTTTTTATTATGAAACATAGAATCTTAAGTACCATCAATTAAGCAAATAATAAATAAATTTTATAAACTGAAATAGTCAAAACTACTCAAGTGATACAATTGAAATTAAACATTGAATTTTTAAAGATAGTAATAATAAACCAGGAAATGGAAAAAAAAAAATTATTTTCAAAAACTAAACAGGCCTTAAGTGTACAGCAATATCAAGTTCTACAAATCATTATGCACACAAAGTATATACACATACTAACAGAGATACAAACATACATGGCATGGGTAACTGATTTGTGAAGAAAACTCAGGTTTATAAATATAGATATATTCATGGATCTTATGATACTTCATTGCTTTCACTAAAATTGCATGTTAATGAAATTGTTAATTAAAAAAACTAACCTTCCTCTAGATGCAGCGACGAACCCAAATAGTCGGAACGAAAATATGAAACGAAACCAACTCAAAACAGAAAATAAATCTCAGTAAGTAAAATAATATATTCACGTTTTTGCTGAATAAAAAAAAAACATACCCCATCTTCGGCCCTTAAATAGCCTCGCCTTCACCCGAACGATCACCTACCACCTCGAATGGTAACCTGCCACCTCGAACGGTCCTCTCTGCAAGCTCAGCTTGAACGGTCCTCTACAACCTTTTCTCCTTTGCGATAGTCTTCTGAGAGAGCTTGAGAAGGTTTTGAGTAGACGAAGCAAATCTCGCAGGACTATCCTGTGAGATTTACCACTTGTCACAACGTGAATGGATTTCAGGCGCAAATCTCGCAGCTTGGTCCTGCGAGATTTGTGCCACGCGTCACCTACTCGCTGTTTCTCTCATTGCCATGCGTCGAAGGCAGAGCAGCCCATCAGTTTAAATCTCGCAGCATGAAGCTGCGAGATTACGTGAGCATTATTTTGGGAAAATTTTTCCCAATCAGAGTGTTATTTTATATTTTATTTATATTTAATAATAAATCGAGAAAAAATTCCTGACCGTGGGGCGGGGATACAAATTATTTTTAAAACGTCATCGTTTCAACTTTTTCTTTTTCTTCTAAACATATGAGCATGGAAATATGGTGATTAAGTCAACACATTATTAGAGTAAAACTATGGAGATAACACTATTCTCGAAAGCTACTAAATTGATATCACAGTGATTAATGGGCTTGCTCAAACTTTTGTTACTCCTATATTGATTTTGTTGAGTTGTGCACAGTATGTGGAGATGGTAGCCACCGCTTCAGCAGTTTATGTTGATTTTCTAGAAGAGACCAGTAGTCCTTCACTAACCTTGCTTGCCATGGCCGACATTAAACCACCATGTTTGATTTTTTTGCTAACCACTCCACCTCCCCATGCCTATATATAGCAATGTGTCGTGAGTTGCAGTGT
The DNA here is from genome assembly GCF_029873635.1 of Malania oleifera. Classification (NCBI taxonomy): domain Eukaryota; kingdom Viridiplantae; phylum Streptophyta; class Magnoliopsida; order Santalales; family Ximeniaceae; genus Malania; species Malania oleifera. Next base: position 40,834,773 of record NC_080417.1, read on the forward strand.
GTGTGAGGCAGAACAAAGTGTTGTAAGAGAGAGAAAGAGAGTTGAGTTGAAGGCAATAGCCTCCTCCTTGTATTATTCTCCCAGTTACAGTGAAATTGGTGTGTGCTTCGTGGATGTAGGTTGATTCAAGCAAACCACGTAAAATCTGGTGTTCCATTTTGTTCTTTATTTTTCCCGTGTGTGATTGTTGTTTTTAGATCCACACCAACAATTGGTATCAAAGCGAGGTTGGAGCGAAATCACCAAATCAGACAAAAATTCCCAAATTGGAGCCTTTGTCTAGTAGGTCAAAACTCAATTTTGAGGCCACCATTGCGTTCCTCTCGTCGAGACGAAGCCAATGGTGGTAACTGGAGCTCAAAAGGAACTCAGCCGACACCGCACACTGCTGCACGCGCCGCCAACGTCCGGACAACATTTCCACGCGCCCCCACACCCCTTCATGCTCCGGCAAGTGATCGGCAGGGCGAAGCAACAGAAGGTTGAAGATGGTCCATATCATCGGACGAGTCAACACATTATCTGCTGGGCCCCGCGACATGTCAACACTGAGTTTGTGCCCTGTTAGCGCGTCGCATCAACACCCAGTCACTGCCACGTCAGCGCTGAGTAAGCACCCTGTCAACCACCACATCAACCGGGTCCTGCAACACGTCAGTGGCAGAGTCAGCAGCCACGCCAGTAGGGCCCCACACCACGTTAACCGACACGTCAGCAGCTAGGCCCCACAGCGGGCCTCAGAGTAACACGCTAGCAAGTGGGCCCACAGTGCCATGTCAGCGCCACATCAGTAGTGGGTCCTACCGTGCCATGTCAATAGTGGGTCCTACCTTGCCACGTCAGCAGAGGACATCAGTTAACGACGTCACTAACATCGTTAGGAATATTCCGTTAGTTATATGAATATTTTGTTAAAGTTGACCAATAATTGACTGGTTTGATCAGGAACTTTGACCGGGCTTTTCAAAGTCATTTCAAGTCCATGTTTCGAATGACTTGAACCATTTCTAAGGTTTTTAGCCATTCCGAATCCAACCATACTATATGTTTGAACTAATTTCGTATCTAGATTGGTGAATGAAGATATCAAATGAAAAAAGCTCATAGATCTAGATGTTGACAGCACGAATTTTGGTTTTTAGAAAATGTAGGTTGAGGACTACTTATTTGGTAAGGAGTTGCACTTACCATTGAAGGAGAAGGCAGAATCCATGAAGGAGAGCAAGTGAGAGTTGCTTTACCGAAAAGCTCTTAGAGCTATTAGAATGACGTTAGCAAAGTCTATTGCCTTCAATATCAAGCACTTGACAACCACCAAGTCCCTTATGGATGCGCTATCCAATATGTACAAGCCGCCATCAACCGCGAATAAGGTACACCTGATGAAAAGATTGTTTACTATGAGCATGTCTATAGGTGAAAGTTTTAACAGACACCTAAATAATTTCAACAAGCATCGGATCAACTCGCCTCCGTTGGAATTACATTTGACAGTGAGATCCGTGCCCTACTGATTCTCAGTGCGCTTCCTGAGAGTTGAAAAGGTATTGTTACTGTGATCAGTAGCTCTGCAGGAAAATCGAAGCAGAAGTATGATGAGGTCATTAGCATGATTTTTACGGAAGATATCAAAATGCAGTTGAACAATGCCTCCACTTCAAGTTTAGCCTTAAAAGTGGAAAGTCGAGGAAAAGGAAGTGGGCATGGACGATCAAACAATCACAGAAAATCGAGGACCAGGCGGTCTAGATTTAGAATCCCAGAGGTTCTGTGGCACAAAGAACGTTGAGTGCTAAAACTGTGGAAAGGCTGGGCATTTCAAAAACCAGTGCAAATGTAATAACCCAGAGAATTACATAGGGTCTCGTCGATGAACACAGGGGATTTGTCGACAAGAACATAAGAGAGTCTCGTCGACGAAGACAAATCTCATCGACGAGAAGACATCGAGAGGGGTTTTAAGTCAATCTGAAATTCGTCGATGAGGAATGAAGGTTTGTCGATGAACTTCTTCAGGGACTCATCGATGAGATGACGTGTCTCGTCAACGAATCCAAGACTATAAATAGCCAAAAATCGGATTTTTCCATGAAAAATTGGCGCTAAACCCTCCCTTTCTCTCTCTAAACATCTCCCTCTCCTTCTCTCTTCGATTACGACTCCATTTCTCGCCAGATCGATGATTTGAGGCCACCACGACGCTCCTGGGAAAGTTCCCTGCAAGTCTGCCAGAGCGGATCGTCGGTGGGAGTGGTTAAAACTCCATCCCAATTTCAGGATAAGGCATTTTATTCAGAATTTGCCTTTTCCATAGTTATATAAAATGTTGTACGTAGGAAAATAAGGATGTTTTATTCTAGGAGATGTTGATTTCACGGTATTGAGTGGGGAACCCTGCGGGAGTAAGACCAAGCATAGTAAGGGACTTTCATAGAAATTAAGTAAGGGAAATATGTTATGTTAGGAGTTTTAATTGTACTATCAGAGATTTTATGTATATCTAGATATGCCAGTTTATTATTTAGTTTTTACAGAATGAGAATTTTTAATGAATGTCTGGCCTGAGTAAACGTTTACTTGATATAGAATTTATACAGTTTTCATCGTATCATGTTATACAGTATATAGACAGATATTCATAGATATTTAATAGACAGATATAAATAGATTTTATCTAGTTAAGTATATTACAGTATTTACAGAATGTCATGTTTTCCTAATGTCATAACACTCAGTTTATACAAATAGTTTATATAGATAGTTTATACAGACAGTTTATTCAGATAATACAGTATTTACAGTATAGAATTATAGTGTTATAATTATTTTGGAAATGTGATAAAAACAGTAGAAAGATTATAGTATTTTATATATATATATGATATCAGATCCCTGAGAAAATATTACAGATAGATACAGTTTACAGAGCACGGTATCGTTGTTATTATAGATAGAGTGCAACCACATATCTCAGATAGTGTGTGGGTACCATCAAACCGCGCTCGGAGTGGATGCAACTCCCCAGTTCGCTGGGTTGAGGGGGCCGGTTTGACGAGGTAGCAGTCCAGTTACACGCCTAGGAGTGGATACAGTTTGGCCGGGCTGAGGTAGTGTAGAGTACAGTGACTTACTTGGTGGGCCAACTAGAGTCAAGTCCCGCCTACGGGCCGCATAACTCTGTCATGAGGGATTAATTCATAACATACAAAGTTCCAGGGAAAACCACAATTATGTATATGTATATAATTGTACAACATTTGATATTTATCGTATGATATTAGCAGTATAAAAGATAGAAAGCTCAGATAACACAGTTATACTATAAGCAACGATAACGTAAAGTATATTTGTACTAATTTGTCAGTTTATACTGTTTTGAAAGTTATTATTATTGTTATTGCAACTTAGTCGTCACACACTACTAATAGTATATTTCCACTTACTGAGCGTCGACTCACCCTATTATTACAACATTTTTTTCAGGTGAGCCAGCTAGGCGAGCAAATCAGGCTCGCGGATAGAGAGACCCTTATTGCCCTGTATATAGGGTAAGTTTGGCACTGGGTAGTTGAGTTTTTAGGAAATGATATCAATATATGTAAATGTAATATGGGAAAACACTGAATTCTGGTATTGTATATATATGAATGGTTATGTGATTTATGTTTGTCTGCTGTATAGAGGTACCCATTACATATAGATGCTGGAGTTATTTATAATTAAAAATAATAATATATGGGATAATATTTAGGGTGTTACAGCAAAAATCCAAGAAAGGAATCTGAGAAGAAGACAGAAGCAAAGCTTGCCTCTTCCTCAGGAGAGAAAGATGAATTGATATGCTCTTTGGAGAGCAAGCAGGAGTCTTGGGTCTTAGACTCCGGAGCCTCATTTCATGCCACTTGTAGCAAAGATTGCCTAGAGGAGTACACACCGGGTAATTTCAATAAGGTGTACTTTGGCAACGATCAACTTTGCGACATAGTTGACAAGGGAGTTGTGAAGATCAAGATAAACATGTCATTATGGAAGCTGAAGGATGTCAGATATATTCCAGACCTGAAAAAGAATTTGATCTCAGTTGGTCAACTGGAAGATGAGGGATACATGACGACATTCATTGGCAATGAATGGAAGGTTTCAAAGGGTGTACTAACGATTGCGGGAGGTAAGAAAACGGAACACTTTATCTAACCTCTAATGCCTCCATATCTATTTTAGTTGCTACAGGAAATGATGATAACAACATCTGGTACCAATGACTTGATCACATGAGTAAGAAAGGACTCACGGTGATACATTCAAAGGGAAAATTGAGTGGTCTACGGTCAGTCGAGATTGACATATGCGAGGATTGCATATTTGGGAAACAAAAGAGAGTCAGTTGCCAGACAAACACTCGTGCCCTAAAGAAGAAGAGACTAGAATAAGTCCACTCAGATGTATAGGGACCGACGCCCGTCTCATCCATAGGCGGAAGGAATTATTTCGTCATATTCATTGACGATCATTCTCGGAAAGTATGAGTTTACTTTCTGAAGTATAAGTCAGAAGTTTTTGATGCTTTCAGAGTATGGAAAGCTATGGTTGAAAACAAAAATGGTTTGAGAGTCAAGAAACTAAGAATAGATAATGGTGGTGAGTATGAAGACACTGGGTTTAAGAAATTCTACTATGAGCACGGTATCAGGATGGAAAGAACTATGTTAGGTACGCCTCAACACAATGGCGTAGCCAAGCGAATGAGCCGAATGTTGACTGAAAGAGCTAGAAGCATGCGTATACAGTCAGGCTTACCATTGCAATTATGGGCAGAAGCAGTCAGCACAACAGCGTACTTGATTAATAGGGGTCCATCAATACCATTGGACCATCATATACCAGAAGAAGTATAGAGCGGAAAAGAGGTGAGACTTTCACATTTAAAAGTTTTTGGTTGTATTGCATATGTACATATTAGTGATCATATCATAAACAAGCTTGATCCTACGTGCCGGAAATGCACCTTCATCGGTTATGGTGAAGATGAATATGGGTATCGCATTTGGGATGATGAAAACAAGAAGTTGATCTGAAGTAGAGACATGATTTTCAACGAAAAGGTGATGTACAAAGAAAGACACACAGCAAAATTCACCGAACCAATTCACAAAGAGTCAACCTATGTAGATATGGATGATGTCCTAGACGGTGTCAGGATGCAACAAGAGAATGTCGAGAATCTTCAGGAAGAGGAATAAGTAAAGTAGATCGTCACACCACCGCCTCCTACTCCAACTTCAAAGCTTAAGAGATCTACTCGACCCCATGTACCAAATATAAGGTATATGGATTACTTATTACAGATGGATGAAAGCTTGAATGTTATGATGAAGCATATTAGGTGGCAGATACAAGCAAGTGGGAGCTTGTGATGAAGGATGAGATGAAATCCCTCACCTCCAAAAAAACGTGGGAACTAGCTGAGTTGCCCAAAGGTAAGAAGGCCTTTCACAACAAGTGGGTGTACATGATCAAAGAGGAGCAGGATGACTCCAGAAGGTACAAGCCTCGATTGGTAATCAAAGGCTTCAAGCAAAAAGAAAAGATTGACTACACCGACATCTTTGCACCAGTTGTGAAGCTGACAACCATCAGATCAGTCTTGAGCATTGTTGCCTCAGAAGGCCTACATCTCGAGCAGTTGGATGTGAAGACGACATTTCTTCATGGTGATCTTGATGAGGAAATTTACATGCATCAGTCAGAAGGATTCTCAGATAAAGGTAAAGAGAATTTGGTGTGCAGGTTGAAGAAGAGTTTGTACGATCTCAAACAAGCTCTCAGACAATGGTACTAGAAATTTGACGACTTTATGCACAGGAATGATTTTATAAAGTGCAACGCCAACCACTGTTGCTACTTTAAGAGGTATCAGTATAACTATATCATTATGTTGTTATATGTGGATGACATGCTAATCGCAAGACTAGATATAGAAGAGATCAGAAAATTGAAGCAACAATTGTCAAAAGAGTTTGACATGAAGAACTTAGGCTCATGGAAGCAGATACTTGGGATGCGAATCTCCAGAGATAAGTGATAGGAAACGTTGCAGTCATCTCAGTCGAAGTACATTAGTCGTGTTTTATAGAGTTTTAACATTAGCAGCATCAAAGCAGTAAATACACCATTGGCAGGACACCTTCGCCTCTCTAAGGATCAGAATCCCTAGACAGATGAAGAGAATGACTTCATGGCTAAGGTACCTTACGCCTCAACCATTGGAAGTCTCATGTACGACATGGTTTGTACCAGACCGGATATTGGCCAAGTAATGGGAGCAATTAGTAGGTTCATGTCAAATCTAGGGAAAACTCACTGGGAAGCAGTGAAGTGGATCTTCAGGTATCTCAAAGGCACTATTAAAAAGTACTTATGTTTCGGTAAAGAAGACTTGAAAGTCAAAGGGTATGTAGATGCCGATTTTTTTGGTGAAGTTGATCACCGCAGGAGTACCACCGGATATGTGTTCACTGTTGGTACAACAACCGTTAGTTGGATGTCGTAGATACAAAAGATTGTTGTTTTATCCACTATAGAAGCTGAGTACATAGCAGTGATAGAAGCCAACAAAGAGATGATTTGGCTTCAACGTTTGTTGACAAAGCTTGGATTAAAGTAGGAGAGGAATGTTTTGTACAGCGACAGTCAGAGTGCGATACATCTTACAAAGAACTCTGCATTTCATTGCAGAACCAAACACATTGGATTGCGTTATCACTTCAAGATATCTCTATTAGAGGAAGGAGTGCTGACACTTGAAAAGATTCAAGGTTGCAAAAATCTAGCAGACATATTGACGAAGGTGGTGACTACTGAGAAGCTGAAGTTGTGCTCAACTTCAGTTGGTTTTCATGCTTGAAGACATACGAGCACATCATTTGCCTACACACTGGTTGAGATGACGTCTCCGTTTCCAAGTGGGAGATTATTGAGCTGCGCACAGTATGTGGAGACAATAGCCACCGCCCCAGCAGCTTATGTTGATTTTTTAGAAGAGACCAACAGCCCTTCACCAACTTTGCCTGCCATGCTTGACATTAAGTCACTGTGTTTGAATTTTTGCTAACCACTCCACCTCCCCATGTCTGTATATGGCAATGTGTCGTGTGTTGCAGTGTGTGTAGAGAGAGTAGAGCTGCATGCATGAGTGTGTGAGGTAGAACAGAGTACTGTGTGTGTGTGTGAGAGAGAGAGAGTTGAGTTGAAGACGGTAACCTCCTCTTTGTATTATTCTCCCATTTATAGTGAAATTGGTATGTGCTCTGTGGACGTAGGTCGATTCGACCAAACCACGTAAAATCTGGTGTTCCATTTTGTTCTTTATTTTTCTCGTGTGTAATTGTTGCTTCTAGATCCACCCCAACAGATTTAATAAATAACATCTAAGATTTTCTTATTTTTATCTATTTATTTTACCAGCTACAAATTTGTATCCCTCCATTATGATAAGACAAGAAAAATGTAGAAAAATCAAAAAACCATTTTTGGTTTAATTTGGATTTGAAATTTTTTAGTTTTTGAATCAACAATTTGGTTTCAATTAGACCATTCAATAGCGATTGGATAGAATATTATAAAAATATGTTATATATTAAATAATATCATAATAATTTAAATAAAAAAATGATTTTTCACTAGCAATTTAGAACTTGAATTTATTACTTTATTTTAATTTTTTTAGAGTTAGAACTTAAATTATGAATTTCGTTTATATTCAATTTATGGTTGGATATTTTTAAGCTTATGTAAAGTGCTAATTTAAATTTATAAATATGATGCTACTTATTGATACACAAGTTTTAATGTTTAGATTAGCTTGTGATTTATAAATTTTAAATTAGATCTAATTGTTCAGTTTGATTTACTGTTAGGCACCTCTCTATAAATTAATTAACCAAATTTTTTAATAACTATTTCAAACAGAAACAGTTAAATTTCAATTCACATTCTTTATCAAATTGAAACTTTTTAATCAGCCGTTTGAGATGCATAATCGAATCTTATTCAATTCTGCTCTGCACTACTTAGACCCATGATAATTAAAAACACTCCTAGGAACATATTGGCACGCAAAGTTGGACCAAGAACAATATATGAGGCTGTAAGTTTTGAGTAACGTTTTTTCCCGTCCCACTGGGAAAATAGACGCACCCTAAAAAAATAAAAATAACTTTCCCTATTAGTCCCACAGCGGAGAACTCTGGAGATGAAGGCCATATACAAATGACTGCTGTGTATTCAGCATTTAAAATATGGGCAGGCTAAAGAACAAAACAATCAAAGTGTATTGCTTTATTTTATGCACTGCTTGCCAAAATTCAATATGAAACAAGAAGCAGAAAATAAAGAGCAAAACACAAATCGTGCATACAGAAATTGAGGAACTCATGCCGCCGCCATAAAGATTGAATACAGAATGAACTGACTGAAGTAGAAACAAAATTAGGGAGACTCTCCAGGGTTTTGCCCTGGGGCATTAGGGCTCCTGAAAACAGGGTAGTAGGTATCCAATTCAAGCAATTCCAGGATCTCTTGGGTAGCCCACAGGTAGGAGGAGTGACCTTCAATTAGTTTTGTTACATCAACCTGCAAAAGCCCAAAAGAATAATTTAATTTGAAGAAAAAATGAAATGCAGTAGAGATTGGTATACGAAGTTACTTACCCCATGTTCAGGAGTTCGAATTCTGGCTTCAAATTTGGATTTAGATGGATTTGAATAAAATGTGAGATAAAATTGTACCAAGTTTTCTCCAAACCCACACAGATCCAAATTCGAGATTTAAAATGCACTCTCAAACACTAAAATAGAAAATTATGATTGCACACTTACATTCTCAATCCCAGGAACATCAACTGGCTGAATTCCAGCTAATCCTTGAGTAAGCAGGCTGTTAATAACATTCAAATGTCAATTGAAAGCAATTTTGGCTAAATACATAAGAGGGCCTAATCGGATAACAACATAAGTAGAAAAAGGATTTGAAATTTCATCCCACAAGAATGTGTGCGCGGCGTGTTTTAACATTTATATGAGTGTGCATTCAGAAAGGACAACCTGAACAATCAAAATAAAAAAATCAAACTGCCAGACCAACTATATGAGCAATGAATTGGGTTTCACCCGCCCCTCAAATTTTACCTCAAGATAAAAGACAGGAATTAATGGACACCAAAAGCACAATCACAAATCCCAGGCAGGAAATTTAATAAATTGAAAAAAAGAAAAAAAGAAAAAAACACACACACAGAACAAGAAATGTTTCTTTAGAAATGGGGTGCAGCAACAAGCTGCTTGAACTTTTTGCAGACCATTCATCAACCTCGCATTTTATTTCCTCTTCGTACAAGATGAACATAATTAATCTGGGACTTCTGACCAGTCAGTCACATACAAACCAAGTGTCATGAAGACATGAGCTGATGAACAACATGCAGAATCACTATAGGAACCATAACCCCCATCTCAAATGATCATATCATTGCTGAAATAAACTAATAATATGCAGGGCTGCAAAATAGCCAGTTGGGGCAGGTTAAGGGCATACTAAAGACCAATCCTAAAGTTGCACAGGCAACACAAAACTCAACTAAACTGGATTTAGGGTTTGACATGCTCAGCCTGAACAGAGTCGGGCAAGGATGAGGTTGTCAAGAATGGAGAGTAATTATGGGTTTGTTTAGTTATGAAAAACAGTTTTCATTTTCCATTTCTAGTTTTTTAAAAAAATATACAAAAATGTCAGCTTATTTTTTAGTTTTCAACATTTGTACAGAAAGGTTAGAGAAGTAAAATAAAAAAGATTTTGATAAATAATCATTTGCAGAAAATAATTTTATTCTCCATTTTTAATTTTTCAAATAATTACAAAAAATGACATCTTGTTTAACAATTTTCTAAGTTTGCAGGATAGTTGGAAAACATCCTTTTATTGTTTTCTAGATTTCTAATTTCTATATAAATTTTGAAAAACTGAAAAAACAAGGTGACATTTTTGTAATTATTTGAAAAGCAAGAAATGAGAAATAAAAATTATTTTCCACAACTAAACAAACCCTTTATTTTCTATCTATTTAATACAAATGTTAGAAATGAAAAATAAGTTGCCATTTTTATAATTTGTTGGAAAACTAGAAATGAAAAATAAAATTGTTTTCCACAAGTGAAAAAACCCTGCCACTTTTGGCATTTATTGCGATTTGTTAAATCACAACGTGCAGGGGAGTCTCAATGCAATGGTAGAGTTGTCGCTATGTGACCCGGAGGTCATAGGTTTGAGGCATGGAAATAACCTCTTGTAAAAATGCGAAGTAAGGTTGCACACTATAGACTCGTTGTGGTCCACTCCTTCCCCGAACCCCACATATTTAGGAGTTTTGTGCCCAAGCTGTCTCTTTTTTTTTTTTTCTTCCTGCTAAGTCACAATGCCCACTGATTGAAGATAACCAGACAATGGCATGCTTTCCAGAATGACTAGGGACTTGCAACATAAGCAATAAGAATTTACATGGAAAAAGACTACAATGAGTTAAAAGTGCAAAGTACTTGAGGTAAAATAACTTCAAGGGCATTTTGTTTTCATATCTGTTTTCAACAATGCTATAGCATGTAAGACTACTCATTAGGTTGGGTTAATTAAAAAACCATTGGCCAGGTTGGATTAATATTGCCCCTTGGGTAACATTGCTAGATAAATGGGCGGCTGGGATTATCATCAAAATTTGTACATACAGGAAGTATCACCAATTCTGAAATATTTGAATTCTAACAACGCATAACCTTTGTATCATGCATACCTAGCACGGAAAGCAACTCCAAGTGTCCAATCATTTGTAGAGTAAGCATTCACAAACCTCCCAGCCACAACCTGCAGAACAGCAGGAAATAAAGAGACTTATCAAGAATAATGATAAAAGGCTGGCATAAATAAAAATTATATAAATAATACAGAAGATTCTGTAAAGAATATCAAAAAATAAAATAAAGAATGCCCAATTACTTTTCTAACTGCTTCCCAATTCTCATCCTTAATTGAAATGGGTGCTCCAAGAAGAATAACTCTTTCCACAAGCCCAGCTAAACAAATTCAATAAAAAATGTATGAGACCAATAAAGCCATCCAAAGCCATTTATGAAACACAATGTCCTCAGGTAAGTATGGGTTACCATTATTTTCACTTTCAGCTAAAAACTGGAGACACTTGAAAATCACTCGTGCTCCAAGTGAGAAACCCACAAGTGTCACAGGTCTGAAATAATCATAGACCGCCAAGTATAGAAATTGGATAATTTTTCATCTCATGAGAATATTTAAGGAACAAACTCTGCTTATTTTTATTGAACTTGCTACCTGTAACCTTGCAATCCTTTCAGTAAAACTTCAGCAAGCAGTTTTCCTGCTTTGTCAGATCTGAGAAATGGCAAAAGATAAAAAAATAACATTAACTCACAAAAGATGCTACTATGGTACTAATCAGTAAGTTTCCTAAAGGAATGATAAAGGAAGAATGGCTGAAGATAGTTATGGAAGAAATCGTGGAGGTTACTTCAACAAATAACATGTTTAATAAATCTAAGGAGGCTGAGACTAAGAGTTGCCATTGTCCATGCAATAGTCTACACCACATAATAAAATGAAATAGTTCGATTAGGCTATGCAGTAATGGTTCGTCCAAATCAAGTTCTGAAAATGAGCAGCCTACAATCTTTTAAACTTTTAACCATTTTGATTAACAACTCTGTCATTTTTTTTTAATACTTCAACTTTGGTTGTTTACAATATCAAAAACCATAACTTAAATATTTCTATATTAATGTTATATTAAGTAGGGAAAAATAACAAATGAAAACGATAGGAAAGCATTGAACATTGGGCCACAGGCTTGTAGCCAGATGGTTTTGAGACATCTAACTGAGAAGGTTGGCAAGGGAGTTGGAATGCTGGATATGTATGAGAAGAGAAGTGAGGGGGATGGATCAAAGACCTGGGCTGTAAATTCTTTTGGTTTTGTAGTGAATAAGGCTGAGAAGGATTTCAATTTTCAGCTTACCCACTGGCCCTTCCCCTTACAAGAGGTTTAAGGGGTGTGTGCATGCAGTGCGGTAGATGCATTTACTTAGCAAAACAATATGGAATTCATAACCTTAGGTAGCTAGTTAAACCATTGCAATACAGTTCCCTAATATTTCCAGCAGGCCAACACTTCAGACTTCTTTTGTAATTTTTTTCATGAAAAAAGAGAGCCTAAATTCACTAAATATGGCAAAATATTTTGACAAATAGTTGAAAGTAACATTAGGAATACTTTCAAAACACTTTGAAATTCCTAAATATTATTAATAACTCAAAACTGACTCCATATACTTCTTTTTCCAGATATTTATAACACAATCAAACGACAAGCCAAAACAAAAACCTGTCTACAGCAATCGTCCACTTGCTGTCTATAAAATCAGTAGCTACAAGTAGAGTTGCTGGCCAAGCCAATGCTGCTAAAAGTGTGCTTAATACAGTCAGCATGGCACCTTGCTTCATCAATTCCAATGCAATTCCTGCAGCAAGTTGTGGCAATATCAACAACATACACAATTGTCATCATAAGAGTAATAAATTAATAATAATATTGGCAGATAAGTCCAAACCAATTACTTGAAGTAAGCCAATCCTGAATTGCAGTGCTTACTGCAATCAGATTCTTAGACTCCCACTGAAGCACATACCTAAAGATTTATCAGGGTTGTAAGAATACAAAATGTGTAACAAATTGTGTAATGCTATCTAGGGGTTCTGTAAAACTGTATCATATTCTATTTTGCAATAAAAGTGTCATTTAAAATTATAAGAAAAAAAATGAAGAAGAAGAAAAGATCAAAGAATAGGCAAACATGGTATCTTCATCATGGCAAGCCAATAAATATAACATATTTTACATTCACAACAGATCTTCTACGCCAGAAAATTGATCTGATTTAACTTTGCCACAACACGAGCAATCACATTGCAGAAAAATGATAAATTAGATGTCATACCAGCAACAGCAACAAAAGGCAACACCCCAAAAAGATATGAGAATCAAGCAACCACACAAAAAGGCAAAGAAAATTGATCTGATTTAACTTTGCCACAACACGAGCAATCACATTGCAGAAAAATGATAAATTAGATGTCATACCAGCAACAGCAACAAAAGGCAACACCCCAAAAAGATATGAGAATCAAGCAACCACACAAAAAGGCAAACTATTTTCTTCCGAACTGTGGACAGACACCAGTCAATTAACTATTATCAATCAATTTCATTTTGGCATGAAAATATGCATTCACAACAAAACCATTAAATAAACAAAAGAAAGAACTTAAGACTTGAGCAGGTAGAAAACTGAACAATTAGAAAAAAAAAAAAAAGAAAAAAAAAGAAGAGAAGAAATCTAGAATGCAGTGAACCACATTAAAACATTAAAAATATATTAAGCATAACAAGTAAGGAAATCAAAAAACTAAAACAAATAAATCTACAGGACTATCAGGGGAAAAAACGAAGGAAAACGTCATTTACCTTTCCAAGTTATCATTTTGTCCTTCCCAAGGCCTTACAAAATCCCCCTCCTCAAAAACAAATCCCGAGACCAAGATTTCCACTGCTAGTCGCTAAAAGGAGACAATTTACTGACTAGTGAGTAATAATTATGAAGAGAAGCATTGTTCTACAAAAAATGCAGAAGGAAGAATGGGAAAATGGAAAAAAAAAAAAAAAAAAAACCAATAGCAGCAGCAGCAGGAGGAGGAGGAGGAAAGAAGAAAGAAAAAGAAAAGAAGATGGATTTTATTCAGAAAAGCCTTTCATGGAACAGAATGTTCATAAAATTGAAGATGAAAGCTTAAAAACTCACTCCTGAATTTTGATTTTCTCCTATAGCTTTGAACTCAAATTCATCAACACTTCCCGTTCTCCTAGCCATTTTACTCCCTGTAAGTCCAGCTCCAGCAGCTGGATTGATCAAAGCATTTATTAGTAGGAAGATCCACACATACACAATAAGTTCTCCACCAGATAAGCAAGTTGCCACTTGAATTGTAGATGGTTAAGCATAAGACAAGTCATGTACGTCCTGAACATGTAGTTCACATGCAACTGAAAGCATCAAGGAAGTTCACAGTTTTGAAGCATTACAAACATTTCATAACAGACATAATTAAACGGCAGCAATATAGAACTTTATAGTTTTGAGGCATTGTTCCACGAAACCACTGATGAGGGCTGATTATTAGGCAGAACATGCAGTTAAAAAATTTAAAGCCATTCACAGCTGATGTTTATTAAAAACTCATCAAAATTCCATATTGTCAATGTACTTTAAAGAAATGCATGAGATGGCTAACTGGCCACATATACATCACATATTAAAGCAAAGAGGCACAGGCTGCAGAGTTAAAAGTTCCTACTTCACCCCAAAAAAATAAAAGAAAAAAAAGTACTAGGAAAAAAAAATAACAGTGGACTTTGCTTTTTCAGAGCTTCACATAAATAGGCAACTTACAAAAGTTTGAAGCATTGTTCTCATTTCAGCATCATTTATATGATGATTTTTATGATCTTTTAATGAAATTTCACATCACAGTTATTACGATTCCTAGATTACCACTTGATTTACAAGCTTACTCTATTAGGTTGTAGGCTAACAATGTACATCAAGCCTTGACACTTCCCATCACATGCAGTCCGATTGCACATGGAGAGAGAAACAAACAATGTATAACACTCATTCTAGACTAGAGGATAAAATAATTTTCAAAAGCAGAAGGTAAGTGTGCTAACAACAATAGAACCCCGACACATCCTAGCTCTTAGAAACCAAGACTTAAGCTATTACATCACAGGCCAATATTATATATCAAGCCTCAAGAGTGATAACAAAGCATCTGCATAATCAGAAGCCATTAAAAAAATTAAAATTAATGTGCAAGGCTAGAAATACTAATTTCCATTTATAAATAAATAAATAGAAAACTTTAAGGGAATTCTAAACAAGAGCGAGTTCATCTGATCAAAGAACAAAGAGCCCAAGGGTTTGGCTTAGCAGCAGGCTGAGCGTAGATAAGGGCCTAAAGAATTCTTAAGTTCGGTATTTGTTATACAGCATGAGCAATGGCCCCCTTGTTGACAGAACACCAGTGCCAAGATGACTCAGTAATTGCTCAGCATGTGAGAGACCGGGGGACTGCAGGTGCAAGCAGGGAGTAGTCTCATCCCAAGAAGGGATGGGGATATGCCTCTCACCCACACGGAAAAACAATGATGATAAGGGACAAACATCTTCTTCAAACATCTTCTTCCACAATCTACAAGCCAGATAACTTTTCAAAAAAAAAAAAAACTAAACCATTGGAAAGCATGGTAATCCACATTATCATCAGAGACAGGCATCTTCTTCAGTATGCCAAGACTTTTTTAAAAAACCAATTAGACAATTTGAAGCAAGGCAATTAACACAATCAAATGTGGACTGAATTATATGATGTTGCGATTGTAAAACCACCGACAGCACACAGTAGTGCACATGATAAAGTCTTGAGAGTAGCCAGTGAAAGTGATCTAGTCCAAGTCTTAAGAGTTGAGAATGGCCGTGTAACCACAGAAAACTGAGGTCTAAGATCATATCCAGGAATACCAGGACAAGTGCAACAATAAACCTTAAAAAAAGTGCCATACCTTGATGAGTATTTTGTTCGTGTCTTGAAATACCATTTTATTTTTTGTTAACTGAATTAGAACTAATGTAGAGAAATATATCGATTTAAAAGTGTGCAAATTTCTAGATTAATAAATGCTAGCAGCTGCTAATCCTGAGCTTGTCCTACAAAATTCATGTCAAAAAAAGTATACGTAGAATGACAAAAAAATTAATCATGAGTTAGTTTGTCCTTTAAAAAAACAAAACAGCATGGCAACACTATTGAAATAATTATTATTATATATATATATATATATATATATATATATATATATATATTTAGGACATCTGCTAGCACATGTTCTCATCCAGACCTCCAGTCGGTCAATACAAATTCTTTAAGGTTGTGATGGTAGCAACAAACAGCATACACAGGTAAGTATTCTAGCCACTTCTATCAATTGAAACTTGGACAGTAGAAACACTTCAAATTTATAGATATCTCTGTCTAGCTACATGAATTAATGATAAATTAATGCTAAAGTCAAATGGCTCCTGAGAATATTTAGTACTAACATTTGACATAAATCAGTTTGTTAGAGGGGAAAAAAATTGATTTCACTTCAAAGATGCCAAGAAATGTAACATCTTTTTTTACCTCCAAATGATGCAGCAACTGCAACAGAGCCAGCAACAGTTCCCGCAGCACTTGCAGCTGCAGCAAAACCACTCGCTCCAATCACAGGGATAAGAGTACCCAATGTTGGAGCTAAAGCACTAAATCCAGCAGCTATTGCTGGGGCAGCTAAACCTGTTGAAAAATGAAATGTGACTGAGGAGTAAAAACATTCAAATCCTCAGAAACATGTTTTAGGGCAATATCATCCCTTGACATCCAAATATAAAATTTGAGGATTCCATACCCCCTGTAATGGCCATCAAGGTTCCTCCTGTTAAGGCAGCTGCACCAATGATACCTCCACGTTTCCATTTCGCCCATGAGCTTTTTGGTGATTTATTTTCTTCTTCCTTTGCATGTTCCTCATTTGCTATTGCCATTGCAGAGCAAGCAACCATAATCTCCATTGCTTCCTGCAAAAGAGAAATTCATTGTGGTCCGGAGAAAATATAGGACACCTCATACCATACCATTCAAAGTAAAAAGGACAATAATCTAGATGCTCAACTACAAGAAGAAGGGCTGGAAAACATTGCCCCAAAGGTCACCTTCCCCAACTAACAATACAAGTTTAAACCTCACACAAGCACATTGTTTATTCGCCTCAAAGCAGGAGGAAAGCTCCAAAATGCTTGTCTAATTTTATAAAGTTGTATATCAGATGGTCATTTGGCCATGTTAAGTCACAAGATAGTTTGGAAGGCAGCCTCATCAAATTAAGTATATAGCCAAGCAATAGCTAGATCAGACAGGTTACATGGTTTCAGTGTAGAACCTAATTTTTAAAAATCAGGTTTCCAAGAGTATCATTATGCAGCTAAAACAAGGAGCCTTTTGAGGAGATATATCAGTCATCCCTAAATATTCTGTCTTCCCCTTATACAGTAAAATATCCCACATATCCCGCAAATAAACATCCTCTGAAGGATTTCAAAGACCCAAGCATATTGTCTTGCATATTATAGCAGGGTCCCCCCCCCCCCCCCCCGGGGTTTTTTTTGAGCATTTTATACTGTAGCATAAAAAGATCCTTTCACTGTTGCACGGTTATGTATTTATGTCTGACAGCCACATGCAGGAAAAAAGAACTCAGCAATCTACTATTTTGTGGAAATAGCTGAAAGGTTTCACCAGCCAGTACATTAGTCATTTGACATGCTAAACTGTCTGAAAAGCATGTTTTCATGCTTATAATCACTTTGATTGAAGACACTCTCAGGCGACATTTTTTGAAAGCTATAGTACAAACAATTATCTCACTACATGAAATCACTTAACAGAATCATACATTTTATAAATTCATTAGCTTTGACTTAAAGCAAGCAATACATTTAAGTGGCCATTTAAAAGGGCTGGAAAGTATCACTTTCAAAAATGAAATCTAGAAACCAGAAACAAAAACTAAAAAATGAAAACCAGCAACATGGTTGGTTAATATTTCTAAAACTAAAACAAATTAAAAACTTGAATGAGCATTTAAACAAATCCTCAAAATTTTCCTTGAATCAAATAATATGATTACAACAATAAAAAACAAAAAAAATACAAACTAAAAAAATATTATAATAAAAATAGAAAATATTATAATTATTTTACTGAATTATTATATTTCAAAACTCACTTTTAGTGCTACAGCCTACAAGAACAGTCTTATTGTGCATAAAAAAATAAAATAAAAAAATAAAAGGCGTCCCTAGGCTACAAGGCTCCCCGGTTTGAGGGCAAGCCTTGGATCAATGATCAGGTTGCTCTTTTGTGACCAATTGGAAAAATAGTAAGAATATTTTTTAAAAACTTTTATTACCTTCTTTCTAATTTTCAGAAATTTTATGGATATTTTTATTTCTATTATATTTTCTAATCACATAGTCGTTTTTATTTTAATTTAGTTAATTATGCCTGAAATGAATTATTTAATCAAGTTAATTCTAGGTAATAAAGTACTCTAGCTCCAAACAATTGAAAACCATAAAATCTGTTCTTTTTAACTTTTCTAAAAACAGCTGAAAATCGATAACAGAAATAGAAAACTAGCAAAGTAAACAACCACGTCGTCATAATTTGTTTCTTCAAACAAAAGACAAAAATGATACCAAACAAGCCCTAAATTGTCCTCAGCGAGCCACGTCACTAAACATGTGATCCAACACCTTCCATGGTAAATTTTATCTAGAACATATCTACATACTAGCTTAAACACCTAATCCAAACTACAAATTTTGAAGGAAGCAGTCTTCCTAACTGTGAGCCTGTGTATGAACTATGAAGTGTTTAATTGCAAATTATTCTCCATTTCTTCAGCATGCAAAAAGCCTTAAAAAGGAGCACAAGCATATATATAATTATATATATATACACACACACAATGGCAGAAGGTTTCACATAAATCCCCAACACGTCGAAGTAATATATTGTAAAATATTCTACAGCAGAGTACTACTATGTGAAGTTGAAAAAAGAATGTGGCATGGGACAAATTCATAATTGTACAAGCCACTTGGTCTAGTGACAATATATTATAGGATTTCTCAAAACTTAAAATAAATTAGCAATCAGAAGAGTGGTATCAATATATTTAGCATCAACACCAAAGAAGGAACTCCCACATGATTCAGCAGATTGCACCTATTTATAGTTTTGTACAACTAGAATAGAGAAAGTATATAAATATCTCCTGGTAATCGCACAATTAGAGAGAGGTGGCGTCAAGCAGAAAGGTATCAGCGTTGGATTTATTAGATCTCTTTTCCTCGTGAATCTCATTATATCCAGGCCTTCTTGTCGAACCATGATTCACATGCAGAAAAGTTTTTGTAGCTTCATCCTAAGTTCCTAACTCATAAAAGCTGGTAAGACACGTGGCATATTTTAAAACTAGTTCTATTTAGTTTCCTTCTTGCCTAACATGATCTATAACTATTCCTGCTAGTAAACATTTTGTGACAAAGCAATGAGAAAACAGACACAATGGTTGTACAATATGAAAAGTAGCTAATAATTATTAAGTAGTTGAGCATACAAACCATTTCTATCCACTTGAAATCAAGCCATGTTGCCAGCAACCGCAGAGCTACACGATGTCGAGCATCATAGCCTTTTCTTCGTCGAGCACGTTTTTTGTTATCTTCAGGTGTATTTGCTAGACAAGCAGAAAGAAGCTCATAAAGAACTGTCACTTTCCTCTGATAACTGATCATCGTTACCTCTTCCAAGGGTTTCTCATCAAATTTACTACCAGACCCATAAGATGCCTTTTCTGAGCTTAACACATTATAATTTATCTCCTGCAGATTTTTGGAATGTGCATTTACCACTTCAGAGCTTGATTGTGACTCAGATGTAGAACATTTCTCACGGCACTCATGTTCATACTCCCGATGCTTCTCCTTCTTAGACTCATAAGATGCAGACCTTGTTTCCATGCTTTGTGCCATAACATCAACAGCTTTTGACAATGCCAGTTCCTTATCACTTCTCTCGGAAGAACTATCATCACTTTCTTCTGTGACTAACCTCAAAAACTGTGATAAGACAAATAGTAATATAGTTAAGAAAATGAAAATGCCAATAATAATATTGAAGCATCATTTTTTTGGTAGGTAGGGAGGAGCTCAAACTTGCAATTGGAAAAACAACAATTAGTCTTTTATTCAAGCTATATTATTTTATATTCTAGCTTTAAACTTCTGAAATATAATATATCGACATTAAAGAAATGTTTTTATAAAGCACACAGCTTTAGCATACCAATCAATGTTAATTACACCACTGTGCTGACATGCTGCATATGAACATGATATAGAAGATATTTAAGTGCATTCATAGTTTGAAATCATAAGAAAAAGTCTCATAAAAATCTAATTTTCAAAATTTGTAAAATGCATGAAAATAAAGATAAATAAATAAATTACCGCCCCAACATGATGCTGGGCTGTTGAAGTGCCAGCGGTTTCTTCAAGTCCCAGCCATGCAGTTGATTCTATCTCTAGGAACCTATTGACCACAATTTCAAAGCACGCGTTAAAAAAATTTATCCCAAAAAACATAATAATGCAACAATAAACCTTTATAAGGATGCTGATGATAAAAAAGGGAGGAAACATAAAAATTAAAAATTAAATAAAAAACCCGCATGCCATTTCGTACAATCTTCTGCTTTTCAGAGCCTAGAAAACTTGTAGAAGCAGCCTGGCTTCATGCAGCTTTTCATGGAAGCAATAACCACCTCACATTGAGGCATTCAGATCAAGTGAAGTCAGTCATACAAAGTACAGTCTCCTGCTATAAAAGGGGCAAGCCCTTCCAATGTATGCAAGAATTAACAGAGGTGTGTATAAGTGAGTAGCAGTACTGTGAGTGCGTGCTAGCAAGGATATTTGCATTTGCTGTTCCTTGCTTAAAGAGGTTCTGCCACTACTTTGTCTTCGGTCTACCACTTGCACGTCTCTTGAGGTGGTAATAAAGCTGGTTATCAGGACCGTTGCAAACATTGTGCTCTTGGACAGTATAGGAATGAAGCTGTCTGGTCTGACAACTCTGACCAGGCTTACTTCATAGAGTGTGGAGCATCGCCAAGTCACAACAACATAACTCACAAACAGAATAAGTTGTGTGGAAAAACTTCAAGTAATTATAACTAATCAGTTTGGCATACAAGCATCAGGTCATATTTTCAATGGGAGGACCTGTGGGGATTTGTTGGGGTAGTGAGACCATGCCTCCATCAACATAAAATGCAGTGATACTACGAAAATAGCACATTAAGAATAGTAAGTGTCACAAGGTCTAAGTTCAGAGCACACAACTTGAAACTGCGATGGCACCAAGTAGCACACTTGGTTAAGCCAATGACACACAATCTCACAAACACATTGGTAAATCCTGCTAGTGTATAAGTATGGCATACACAGTTAACAATTGCATACAAGCAACAATTTACAGGAACAACACCTCCCAACCTTATTCTTTATTCAAAGGCAAGGATTATATAATCTTTACATGTGCAGGAACACAATGCACAAATTCCACTAGTGCCCCACACCTGCCACATGTCATATTAATACATAGTTGACACCCCCAACTGTCCCAACTGCCTAGGGTCTGCAATTGACAATCCCAACTGCCTAGGTTGTGCTGGATGCAGCTAGCATTTGCCAACAAGGCTAACAAGTTATGTTTACAATTATGTGTCTAGAAACATGCCCAGATGTCAACTCACAAATTCATGCTGCAGCCAAGCCTAAATCAGACTTACAATGAAAATTGCCAAGTAATTGCCTTGCCAAGTCAACATGTCAAAGCTGCAACACTTGAAACTGATGCTGCATACTACCCACGGGTCAACACTTTGTGTCAAGCATGGTTTCCCCTAAACCATGACTTATTCAACGTCCCAGCAACACCATATGTCAACAAGGCACTTGACATACCCGAGTTAACCATTTGATCATGTTAACCGAAACCAGCCACTGTAAACAACCTTGTCAAGGACCATGGTCCCATCTATGTCTATCTCTATCCATGTCGAGTAAGCAATTTAGTATCCATGTGCTCCCTCTTTAGCAACATAGACTATCCAACCACCTAATGTTAAGATAACCCATCACAGGCCATCTTAAGTGATTGCCTTGGCACATGAGTTGCCCAAGCCATGTGCCTTGGCAATGTCAAGCTAATCAAGGGTCTGACAGTAAGGCAAGGTAGATTCCCGAATCCATTATTGAAGATGATTTATTTGTATATGTATACAGCGAATATTGCAAGACATCCAAGGCAGTAGGGATACTTTTTCTGTAGAACTAGAGGGTCCGCTTGTTAATAAAAAAGATTTGACTAAGTAAATGGCTGGAGAAGAAAGCTCACTTTAATAAGAGTGCATTAGAGAGAACGATAAATAAGTTGCATGATCAAACAATGGGGAAAACAAATCAAGAAGCATGCTGGAAGATTGGTGGAAAAGACCATATGGAAGGAGCTTTCAGTGAGAGGGGGCGCAACAGGACCAAGACAAAGAAGAAAACAAAGACAAGAAATACCCACAGAAAACAACTAATGCTATTAATTTTTTTTTATCATTAAAGAGAAATTTAAATTAGCAAGGCATCAAGAGGATGCCATCTTGGGGTACAAAACATCAACCACTCTGTAGAGTACTGCAAACATCAAGGATTACTCTATGATCATTAACACTTTGTTCACTAAGCTAGCTGGAAACAACAGCAATCCACTGGTCTTTGCAAATCTGAAGTGGAGTAGTTGCATATTTGAAGGCTTCCTTATTTCTTTCTTTCCAAGCACACCAAAAGATGGCGAAAGGGATGAGGTTCAAAGCCTTTTGCTCCTCCTTGCTGGCTTTGATGCCTTTCGAAGCCCAAATCTCCCCTCAAACTGAATTTTCCGTAACCCACTGCTGTCTAGTTAAGGATAGAACCAAATTCCACAAGTTCCTTGTCCAGGGGTAGTGGAGAAGAATGTGGTTGACTGATTCTGCATCAACTATACAAAGAAAACACCTATTTGTGACTGTAAGCCCTCTTTTCTGCAGACTGTCAAGGGTTAAAATATTTCCATGCGTGGATTCCCAATTAAAAAAGCAACCTTTGAAGGGGCTGCTGCCCTCCAAATGCGAATCCAAGGGGAGTTGTCACAATTTGTTCCCATCGAAGAGAGCTTCTTGTAGAAAAAATTAACAGTGAAAATACCATTTTTGTCCAGGGATGTTTTAATAATGAAAATTACAGAGATTTCTGTGAAAGTCAGAGAGTGCATGAAGTTCTCAATCTACCACATTCCTAGTATAAAAGGAATATTCCAGAAAATTCCGTGATTTGGATATGGTGACTGATAAGGCATTTTTGTCACAATCCAAGCTGTATGAAAGGAAAGAAAGCTCTAATATTACTGCTCTCATGTCACACATCATGCCAGAAGTAAACATTGTCCCATTTCTTACTTGAAATGTCACAGATTGGAAAAAATCATCCCATCCTTTCCTGATGTATTTCCAAACTCCCAATTCATAGGTTCCCCTAGTGTTGTCCAACCATTATGCTCAAGCCCATATTTAGCAACAATAATATCCCACCAAAAGTGGTCTTTCTCCTTCATGAACCTCCAAACTTCCAAGGAGAGCTTTATTGAAAGTGAGGAGGGATTTCAGCCCCAAACCTCCCGAACAAATGGCCTGTTTAACCATTCCCCATCTAACAAGGTGATATTTAAACTCCTCGCCTAAGCTTCCCCAAAGAAATCTTCTTTGAACTCCCTCCAATCTCCTAGCAATTGAGACAAGTAAGGGAAGGAGGGACATGAAATATACGGAAAGATTCATCAAAGTGCTCTTAACAAGGGTCAGTCTGCTTCCCTTTGATAAGAAATTTCTTTTCCATCCTACCAATCTCCTTTCAAACTTCTCAATAATAGGGTCCCAAACTCCTTTGCCTGTGAATTTGGTTTTGAGTGGGAGACCAAGGTAATTAAGGGGAAAAGGATCCCATCTTGCAACCTAGAAGACCAGCAAGATGGTCTCCCCCCCCCCCCCTCCCAAAGTGTTCTCTCCAATTGGAATAAGCTTACTTTTTCCAATGTTCACTTTCGAGCCTGAGACAGCCTCAAACCCTAAGAAAATGCATTGGAGGTTGAGGATATAAAGGGGATCAACTTCGCAGAAAATGATAGTATCATTTACGAAAAAGGAGATGAGAAACTTCTATAAGCCTTCCATTGGGTAAAGAGAATGTTCTAACCTCTGCCCCAAATAAGATGATAGTGAAGAGAAATGGGACTTTGAAGGATCCTTAGCAGAAATGGATGATATGTCCAATGAAGAGCATGCTGCCTCTCAGATTTTTGAAACAAAGCAGGACTCCGCACTTGTCCTGTTAAAAATGGAATCCAAGAGCCACAAGGCTCCCCGCTTTGCCAGGGGTAGGAAGAGGGTCATCACAATCTTACCCCTGCTTTTTATGCATAGAGGTTGTTTTCTTGAACTCAACCCCAACCAGTCACAAAGGAGCAACTTTGCTGTTGATCCAAGGCCCACCCTCATTTTTCCTAGTAAAAGTGATCAATTAATTAATTATAGTAGAGAATGGATAATTGATTCTGGTTGTTCCAATCACATGACTGGAGGCAATGAAGTTGGAAAGCCTGTCCAAATATAAAGGAGGGCAGTAGTTGTGACTGCTAATAACTCCAAACTGCAAACCACTCACATTGCCAAGGAAAAAGCAGTGTTGAGGTTTAGCCAAAGTGCATTCCACATGCCACAAATGTAGAAAATCTGTCGCTAAAATCACAACTCACAACTTCCAGGAATTACATGCTTTTTGGCCCAAATAACGTTAACGTATGTTGTAGCTTGAACTTGAAGCCTATACGTGCAGCAATCATGGAAGGACAACAACTTGGGACTAAAACTATTGTAAAGTTAACAAAGGAAAGGAAAGCATATGAAGATAAGATGAGAAAGAGTGAGACAACAGATCTGTGGCACACACAACTTGGACATGTGAGCTACGACAAGCAGAAGATGAGGATGAAGAAGTCAATGCTCAGAGGCCTCCCCTATTTAGATATCCAAGAAGATATTGTGTGCGCTAGATGCTTGTAGAGGAAAGCATATCAGCTACCATATAAGGAGTCACAGTTCAGAGCAAAGAAGTCTCTTGAACTAGTTTGCTCAGACTTGGATTAGTAAAACAATAGTCTGTCAGTGGCTTTTGATATATCATAACCCTCATTGATGACTTCTCCATATTTGGGTTGATTTTTTTTTTCTAAAAGAAAAATCAAAAGCACCAAATGTGTTGAAGGGTGGACAGGCCTTGGATCAACAATAAGGTTGCTCCTTTGTGACCGGTTGGTCACAGGTTCGAGTCCAAAGAAATAGCCCCTCTCTGCATTAAAGTAAGGGTAAGGCTGCAAACACTGTGACGACTCTCCCCCTACCCTCACAAAGCGGGGAGCCTTGTGGCCCGAGGATGCTATCTTCTTTTTTTTTTTTTTCAACTAAATGAATTGAAGAGCTTTATTGAAAATGTGGAGAAAGCAACAGGTCAGCAAATATGGTTTCTACACACAAATAATGGGGGGAGGGTATGCATCAAATGTGTTCCTAGACTGTCTAGAGTAATGTAGCAACATTAGCAGTTGAGTTGCCCAGAAACTCCACAACAGGAGAAGAGACCTAGAAGGGGGAGGGGGGAGGAACTGGCATCTTGCAGAAATATTTGCAAGCATGCTACCTGCTAAAACCGTGCCATTTGCAATTTCAAACTAAGTGCATGAAGATTATAGTGCACATGAACAATAGACTATGCAAGGCTGGGATTTGTAGGTTGGGGGCCCCAGGGGGTGGGGGGTGGGGAAGAGCTGGCATCTTGCAGAAATATTTGCAAGCATGCTACCCAACAAAACCATGCTATTTGCAATTTTGGACTAAATGCATGAAGATTATAGTGCACATGATCATTAGACTATGCAATGCTGGGATTTGTCTCACCTTTTGGGAAGTTGTGAGACATCAAACTAATGATGAGTCATTTTTGGGTTTTTGATTGTGTACATTATGTATTTGCGCCTAATCACCCAAGCAGCAAATTCTACAAGAAGGTGATTAGCCAATTGCTGCATGTTCACGAGTTATGAAAGTCGAAGGATGGACATACTTTGACCCTACAAGCAGAAAGTGCCAGTCTTAAATTTCCACAAAACTAGTCAAATTCTGTTGAAATTTCTGCTCCCCACCACCCTCGAAATAGAAATGACAATCAATTTCTATCTGACAAAGTTTCAGTCAAAATTTCCATGATTCATCCAAAATTTGTCAAAATCATGAAATTTCAACAAATTTTGTTGAAATTTTGACTATGAAACAAAATTTCCTTGAAATTGAAATTTGAGATTCAAAAGTCAAGTCTCAAATTAAAATTTTTGGCTTAGTAAATCTTCTTTTACTGAAAATAAAGATCATTACAAAAAGGATACTGTTAACGGTTATTGTAGTCTATTAGTATTATTATTAAGTATGTTAGTAGGTTAATTAGTGAGAGTTAGTAAGGGTATTATGGTCACTAGAATATATAGTAAGGTCATTCATTTAATCAAAATCTCAACATTGTATCAGAGCGCAATCCAACTTAAACCATATCACACTCAGTAGTCGCTGGAAAACACCCTCACGTCGCTGCCCTTCTCAGAGCCACCGCAACCCTTCATTATTTCACAAAACCAACCATATAGCCAAAAACAAAACCCTACAAAATCCCATCATCGAAGACCACCCCATGAGCCCCTACGCACCAGTCAATGTCGGCAGTCCCAACCCCATCCGCCAGCATGTGAGTGTGATTCCGGCCACCTTTTTCTAATTTTTTCCTCCAGCATGTTTTGATTCCTTCCCTAATGTTGTGCGGTGTTCGTAAAGGTTTTTTGCGAGTTTCTTGGAGCAAAGGTAGTGTTCATAAATTGATTTATGAGGCTGTAGCAACGTTATATCAATTTCCAGCTAAATCAAGCGTCACATCAAGCTTCTCTTCCCATTGCATCTCTTGCCCAAACAGGTAATCCCATAGCATGCCTGCCATCTAGTACTTCTCGTCCTAGTCTTTGGGTTAGAGCCTCCGCTACCACTGATCATATCACAAGTATACCTAATTTCTTCTCTACTCTTCAGTATCCTAAAAAATTACCTTGTGTTACTCATGCTAATGGATCCACCACTGTCGTTAAGGGAATTGGGACTATAAATCCCACTTCTTCTATTTCTCTTCCTTTAGTTTTGTATGTTCCCAAGTTTCCTTTCAATCTTCTGTTTGCTAGAGAGATTACCAAATCCATGAATTGTTCAATAACATTCTTCCCTAATTCTGTGGTTATTCAAGATTTGAAGATGAGAAAGACGATTGGCGAAGGGTGCGAAGCTGGTGGACTTTATCACTTTGAGCCGCTATCTCCTTCTACTGCCTACATCGCGGCTGCCATACCTCTCCAAATTCATTTTCGCCTTGGTCATCCTTCATTGGAAAAGTTGAAACGCCTACATCCTAATTTAAGTTTTGTGCCTAGTCTTGACTGTGAGTCTTGTCAGTGGGGAAGCATCGTCGTGTCCCTTTTTCTTCTCCAATCAATAAACAAGCTGCAAGTCCTTTCATGTTAGTCCATTTTGATGTTTGGGGTAATAGTAAAGTTGTGACCAAGTTGGGTTTCCAGTACTTTATAACCTTTGTGGATGATTATTCAAAGATGACTTGGCTATATATAATAAAATATCGTTCTTAGTTATTTCATATATTTTGTGCTTTTTGTTTGAAATAAAGACTCAATTTCTTTTGCCAGTTTGAATACTTCAGGTTGATAATGCTAATAAATATTTTAATACTCAATTCACTATGTATATGACTCAATTTGGTCTTGTTCATCAATCATCATGTGCCTGCACTCCTTAACAAAATGGGGTTGCAAAGAGGGAAAATAGACATATCCTTGAAATCATTCGCATCTTACTTCATCAAATGCATGTACCTAAAGTGTTTTGGAGTGATGTTATACTTACTGCTTGCTATATTGTCAACAAGATGTCATGCTTTGTTCTTAGAGGTAAAATTTCCTACTCCGTTCTCTTTATTAATTACCTCTATTCTCTCTACCTCCTTGTATATTTGGGCGTGTGTCCTTTGTTCATTAACTAACTCCTAGGGTGGGTATATTGGATCCTCGTGCTATAAAGTGCGTCTTTCTAGGCTACTCATATTCTCAAAAGGGATATCATTGTTATAGTCCTTCGCTGCATCGCTTCCACAGATGTTACCTTCGTTGAGTCTGCACTTTACTACACTCAATCCCTGAGTGTTTCTAATCTCAATGAGTCTCTTCCTCTACCCAATCTTCCAGATTCTAGTTTGTTTGTCCTTATCCAATCAACCACCTATGTCTCCATGTAGTTTGAGTCCTTCTCATGGTCTCAATCATCCTAATTTGCAAGTGTATTCACAACGGCAGCGCCAAGGAAGAGAGTCACCTATAACTTCTACTACAACACCTTTGGTGTCCTCGTTTGATGATCATATTTCCCATGATATTGATCCTCGCACTGCTGTCCGGAAATGTAAATGCACATATACACAACATCCAATCTCCAACTATATACACAACATCCAATCTCCTACTATGTTTGATATGACTTCTTGTCACCTTACTATTATTGTTTTCTTACTACTTTATCATTTATTTCCCTCCCTTAATCTATTTCGAAAGCCTTAGCCCACTCTAGGGGGAGGAATGTCATGGTTGAAAAGATGAATGCTTTACAGGACAATGATACTTGGGATTTGGTATCTCTTCCTCCTGACAAGTCTATGGTTGGTTGTCACCAGGTATACACTGTAAAAGTCAACCTTAATGGTTCTATGGCTCATCTGAAGGCACGTCTTGTTGCTAAGGGGTATACTCAGGTGCATGGTTTGGATTATTCCGACATTTTTACCCCAGTTTCCAAGCTTACATTGGTACATCTATTCATCTCCTTGGCTAGCACTTTTCACTGGCCTTCGCATTAGTTAGATGCAAAGAATGCCTTTTTGCATGGTGATCCTGATGAGGAGAAGGTCTATATGGAGCAACCACCTAGGATTGTTGTTCAGGAGGAGTCAAGCTTAGTGCGTCAGCTCAAGAAGGCACTATAAGGTTTAAAACAATCTCCCAAAGCATGGTTTGATCGATTCAGTGTTGTAGTACTTGAGTTTGGTCTTCGACGGTGTGGAGTGACTTTGTGTTTTATCATCATAGGTACGATCTTTCTTACTGTGTATGTGGATGATATTGTAATTACAAGCGATGATGATCAAGGTATTTAGAGCCTTAAACATTTTCTGCAAACTAAGTTCAAACCAAAGTTCTAGGACCATTGAAATTTTTCTTAGGTATGGAAGAATCTACATCTTGTATGGGAATTGTTTCATCACAAAGGAAATATGTTCTTGATCTATTGGATAAGACTAGGTTGTTGGATCCAAACCGGTTGATATGCACAGGGATCTTAACAACAAGTTAGTGTTAGATATGGGTGATTTGTTGCCTAATTTTGAACAATATTGGAGATTTGTTGGAAAGTTGAATTATCTCACAATCACTCAACTAAACATATCTTTTGCAACAAGTGCTGTCAGTCAATTTCTGAATTCTCCAAAGACAAGACACTGGGACACAGTAATTTGCATCTTAAGATATCTCAAATATGCACCTAAGAGAGGTCTTTATGTCGAGATTAGGGCCACACTTATATTCAAGGATATACAAATGTAAATTGGGTCGGGTCGGGTCGCCTTCCAACCAAAGATCCATAACCACGTACTATATCTTGGTTGGTGTTAATTTGGTTTCTAGAAAGAGCAAGAAACAAACTATGGTATCATGTCAAGTGCTGAATCATAGTATAGAGCTATGGCTCACACTACTCATGAACTTGTTTGGTTGAAGAACATGTTGGAAGAATTGGGTTTTCCACATTCTCAGTCTATGGAGTTGATGTGTGATAATCAAGTTGCTCTTCATATTGCATCCAACCCGTTCTTCCATGAGCAAATGAAACACAATAAAGTTTATTGTCATTTTGTTTGAGAGAAACTTGTGCAGAAGCTCATTACTACCACTTACGTTAAGTCTAATATGTAGCTTGCTAATTTGTTTACCAAAGCTTTGGGGGCACTCTTGTTAAATTTATTTGTAACAAGCTAGAAGCATATGATATCCATGCTCCATCTTGAGAGGGAGTGTTAATGGTTATTTTTGTATTTTAGTGTTATTATTAAGTGTGTTAGTATGTTAATTAATGAAAGTTAGTAAGGGTATTTGGTCATTAGAATGTATTTGATCTGTATCATACATAGAGGGAGGGACCTATCTTTGAGTAAGGTCATTCAATTAATCAAAATTTCAACAAACATGAATGGTGGCCTTCAAACTTTTGAAATTTTATGTAAAAATGAACTTAGATATTAGATACAATATTTTCTTCAACTTTCTATGCCTAAATTTGTTTTATTTGCATAATAACTATTATTGGCCTAATCTATGAATTTCAGAAATATTAAATGGATATGAATATGTTTAGTTTGGGTATTATATTATAGTTGTTGCACCTTGTACACCGCATTACTTGTCAATGACGTATTATCTACAATATTATAGTTCTAAATCTTGCTTTGTAATGTTTATTAACAGTTTCTGAAGTTTAACAAAAACATTCCATGCTTTATTATTAATTTCCATCATTTTTAAAATCAAAATTGACATCAAAATTTTTGTACTTTCAAAGCCTTAAAATTTTAGTTGAAAATTTGAAATTTAAAACCTTTGGTCAGTGCTAGGAACATGGTCTTCCTCAAGCTGGTCATCACAAAAAATATTATTGCTAGATTAAAGGAGAAAATTGTAGAGAATTTGCAGGAGAAAAAAAAATTGAAGCACAACAACGGACTTAGATACAATCCATCCAAACCAAGAGAATATTGAGGCAAGGGCACCTCTGGATTCTGGAAAGTTAGGATAAAGAAAAGTTCAGAGCAGGTCACTAAGAACATGAAGGGCCAAAGGAGACAAGATTACAGAAGAAGAAAGGCAGACAACTGGAAAATTAAAAGAAGAAGAAGAAGAAGAATCTAAATCACAAACGTGAAAATGCAGCTTTCAACTAAGAAAAAGAGCCAACCTCATACAAGGAGGCATCACGGAGCATAGAATGGAGGAAGGCTATGAAGAAGAATTCAAGAACAATAAAACAATAGATTTGGTGCCAAGGCCTAAAGATGTGAAGACCATCTATTGCAAATGGATTTATAAGATCAAGAATTCACCTAGTGGATCAATAGAAAGGTACAAAGCACAGTTAGTAGCTTGACTGGTTGACAATTAAAAAAGGTATCCTTGGCCCCAAGACTCCCTGCTTTGCGAGGGTCCACCGTCAAAAATATGGTCTAGACTACAATCAGTGCTTTAGCCCAATGGCAAAAATTGCTATTGTATGTGTCCTACTTGCGCTTGTAGCAAGCAAGTCATGGGGACTCTCGCAGACAACTGTGAAAAAATATGTTCTTGCATGGCGAGCTGGAATAGGAGATGCATATATATGAAGCAACACAAATGAGTTGAGAGCAAGGTTCATGCAGGTTACGTGCAAACTTAAGAAAGCACTTCATGGGCTAAATCAAGCACCAAGAGTCTAGGACTTTGGGGTGACAAGAAGTAGGGCTACAAACGAACCAAGCTGCTCATGAGCAGCTCGGGAGCTCGGCTCGATAAGGAGCTCATTCGAACATGTTTATTAATTTAAATGAGCGATTCCCACGCCCAAATTTTATGTTTCATTCGTAAATGAACCAAGCCTGAAAATAGATGGGCTCAGTTCGTTCACGCTCATATCAGCCCTTCCATTTTTCTTTTTGCCAAAGGCTAGCTCTGTCAATGTTCCAATATGTTTGCCAGAGGCTTGATCGTAGTGCTAGGAAACTGCTGCCTTGGGAATATAGGAAAATCTCTTTATTCTGGTAGGCTGACGGGTGAAATGCTTGCAGGTATAGAAATTGAAGTTGGAATACAATTATTTCAATTACTTGAACATTTGAGGGTAGACAACTTATAATATTATGTTATATCAGGTTGTAATAAGCCACTGTTTTTGGGGTTGGACTCGAATCAGCCATGTCATTAGTATAATAAAAAGCAGTTATTAAATATTGAAGATTTTATAGGCACGCCTTCTCAATTTATTTTATTGTGCTTTCTTCTTCATCACTTGACCATATGAAAGAATTGAAACCAACGTTTATGTTAAGAAGCACAGTGAACAGAAACTGCCATGAATGCCAAGAATCAGATTAGTGGTTTAAAAAAGAGTAATTAATAGCATCTCATGTAGATAAATGGGAATCAATGGCCCTATGATGCATATTGTTAGTTTATGCCTCCTGAGCCCGGAAATGAGCCGAGATCAAACATGCTGAAGCTTGACTCAGCACGGATCATCTGGGCTCATTTGCAGCCCTAGTAGGATAGCATAATTTCTAATACAAAGTCGTTGCTCAGTATCATCAGCAAATTCTATCTTGTTCATGGAAAGAATGTATGGAAAGCAGGCAACCATGCTTGTGCATGTGTATGATCACATAATTAATCGAGAAAATGAAAAGAAGATGCGTCAAATGACTCAAACCAGTGATAATCCTGCTTACAAATGAATGAGCCAGGACAGGAGAGCTTGAAATTTTCTCAAGCTCAAGGCAGCGCAAACCAATGAAGGATTGTTTAGTCGATGGTGGATTTTTTTATCTTACCACAATACATCCTAATATATAGTTTGTAGTCGGTGGATAAGTTGTTCCTGCAGAAATTGAAAAAGACTCATTTGGAAGCAGTTCAAATAATACTGAGGCATGTGAAAGGAACTATCAACTTCAGGCCCATATAAGTAAGGGAAAATGTGAAGTAGCAGGACGATGCAATGCTGACCACACTAGTCATCATTCATGAGTTCACTCCACTACCTAAAAAATGTTCAGCCTTGGTCCCGCCACAGTCTCCACGTGCACCATAAAATAACCACTAATGTCCCTATCAACTACAAAAGCAGAATACAGACATCAGTGATGGCAGGAGAGGAAACTATGTGGTTGATGCGGCTTATGCAGGATCTTTGTTAACTAGCTGATTGTCTTACGCAACTACAGTGAGACAGTCAACCAGCAATATGCTTAGCAGAGAAACCGCTATTTCACGAAAGTACTAAGCCCATGGAGCTGCATTATCACCTCATTAGGGAGAGTACTTCAAGGGGAGATTGAGATGATCCACATCAAAACAACAGACCAAGTTGTAGACTTGTTCGCTAATAAAGAGCTTACTGGTACTAAATTTGAAAAGTATAAAAGCAACTTGGCATGGCTACGAGATCAAATTAAGACAGGCGTCGTTGAGGAGTGCAGAGAGAAGCATCGACTCTCTCTCTCTCTCTCTCTCTCTCTCTCTGGCAGGCTATGAAGGCATCGAGACCACTTTTATCTTGAGTCCACCACTAGCATTTCTCATTAAAACTGAACCAAATATTTGTATTACGGAGGTACACAATTTCACTCAATTGAGAAATCTATTATTCATTTTTTATTTAATTTCTTCTTTCATCCTACCATTTCTTCGTTTTTTCATTTATTTGCCTTGCTTTTCGCACAAACCAAACGAAGCATAAAGTCATTACCATGAAAAAAAAGATCGATAAGTCGACGATGAAATAAAGTCACCTGAATACGGGGCGGAGGAGACCGGAGGATTCGTGGACCCAAAGCTCAGCGTCCTCCGAAACCGAGTCGCCGCTGCTGCTGCCAGTGCTGTGGCGTTCACCGGTGGCGTCGTCGTCGTCGACCGGAGAGCCCAATGGGCGCGTCTGATGATTCTGAGCCTGGTGAAGGGCAAGTGCGAACAACGCGCCGGCAGCGTATCTTTGCGTCGGCGTCAACAGAGACGACATAGTCTTGACTGACCAATTCAATTAAAAGTTGCATAGCATCATTCGCGCGATCGATCGATAAGGGTTTGAGGAAATCGAATAGGTTGAGACTGTCCCAACTTCCTCCCTGTAATCGAAATTCAGATTAACTGATCTTTGATGACGACCCTTCAACTTCGATTAATCGGAGCGACCTCGGAAAAACTCCATTCAAGTTTCCTTCTTTTTTCCCTCGAACGAGTAACATCAACATTAATACTGCTTACGCCTAATAAATGCGAAATGGTGGAAGTTTCTGAGAGCGCTACCCGCACAGAAAACGACCTCGTTTTGAAAATATTGAAAAAAATAAAAATTGAAATTTATAGCCTCCATCCAACCCTTGAGGACAACAAATTTAATATGCTCACGGTTATTCAATATCAATATCAAAAATTATGAAATAAAATAAAAAATATATATAAATTATAAACAAAAATTTAAAATTTAAAATCAACAATATTAATATTTTTACAATTAAAATAAATTAAAATTTTAATTAAATAAATAATCAATTTTGTCCTTCAAAACTACAAAGTAATAAAGTAAATATAGAAGAGAGTAATATACTCTGATACAATGTCCCTCTAATATAACATAAGATACGGAGAACAACAATCCAATGGATCGTCGTGAGAGAGGAGACAAACTGTCTCACAATATGAACCACATATATAATGGTCGAGTGATAGAGAGATAAACCAAACTACCAACAATAGTTCGTTATAGAGTTGGATCTGCCAATGGAACCCCAACAAGAGGAGTGTCTATAGTTCGAGTATCAATAAGACAGACTTTTTGAATGACATCTGCTGCATATTTAGACTGAGAGAGGAGATAACCTTTAGGAGAATAGGCTACCTCAATGCCAAGAAAGTATCTCAGAGGTCACAAATCTTTCATTTCAAAGTGTAGTACAGCTCTGATTTCAACGTTGCAATCTCATCTGTATAATCTCTAGTTAAAATCATATCATCTACATAAAGAATGAGAATAATATGCACAGTAGATGTAGAATGAGTAAACAAGGCAGAATCATAATCACTTGAACGGAAGCCAAAAGAACAAGGCACTTCACAGAACTTATCAAACCAAGTCATGTGAGCTTGTTTAAGACCATATAAAACTTTTCTCAATCTACAAACCTCTCTTGGATGATGAGGAACACCAGGGAGTGGAGATATATAAACTTCTTCTTTGAGATCCCCATTTAGGAAGGCATTTTTTACATCTAACTATGAGAGATTCCACTGATTAATAGAAGCTACTGCAATCAAAGTACGTACAGATGTCATTTTAGCAACTGGTGCAAATGTATCCTCATAATCAAAACCAACTTTTTGAGTGTACACTTTTGCAACCAAACGGGTCTTATATCTTTCAACAGAACCATCAGACTTAGTTTTGATCTTGTAGACCCAGTGACATCCCACTATCATTTTACTAGGAGGGAGAGGTACCAAATCCCACGTGCTAGTCTTATATAAAGTAGTAAGTTCTTCATTTATAGCATGTTGCCAAAGAAGGTCAAGAGCTGCCTCCTTATAGGAAGCAGGTTCACAATGGAATGAAGAGAAACTAAAAAAGTAGAAAAACTAGAAGAATAACAAGAATTAAATGCAAGAACATTTGAATCAAGATGAAGCTTCAAGTTTTATCATATTGAATATGCATTAGGTTTTTATTGTACTCATTAGCTTTGTGTAGAAGCATTTGAGTTTTTGCAGAAATTGTAATTTTATTTTGTATTCACGGTTCGGGCTGTGAACCGGAGTTGAGGAGGAAGTTAGGCCTCTTGTAAGCAGCAGATTGTAAGGGAAGCTCCGTCCTAGTTAAAAGAGTAGATTTTTAGTGGAATCCTTAAGTGGGTTGCTCAAGGCGAGGACGTAGGTTGAGGTAGGCTGAACCTCATAAAAAATTGTGTTTGTCTTCTCTCTTCCTTTAACTCTTTTAACTTCCACCTACATTTAAATTATTTGTTTATTGTGTATGAGTTAAGCATTTGATAAGCTTGTTTGTAATTGGGTAAAATTGTATGTTTGATAAGGACACACATTAAATTGATTAATTGTGAAACATTAAGTTAGGTATTAAGTAGATTGCAAGTTCGTAATTCATAGTTTTCAAAATTAGAACTTAAAGGACTTAATTTTTGAAAATACCCAATTCACCCCCCCTTTTGGGATAACATTGTAATTTAAATTTGGTATTAGAGTAAGGTTTACATAGACTTAACCGTTATTTTTGTAAAAGATGACAATAGCACACACCGGTGTAAACCTATTCGATGAGGGACACTCGTCCATTAGACCACCAATTTTTTACGGTGTAAATTACACCTACTGGAAACAAAGGATGAGTATGTATATTTTAAATGTTGATTGGAAAGTGTGAAGAATAGTTTCTAAAGGAAACCATGTGCTTGTAAAAGTAGTTGATAAAGTGAATGTACCTAAGACTGAAGATGAGTATACTAATGATGATTGGAAATTTGTTCAAATAAATGCTATTGCTATAAACCTCATATATTGTGCACTAGACTTTAATGAGTTTAATAGGGTAATGACCTATAAAACTGTTAAAGAGATATGGAAAAAATTAGAAGTAACATATGAAGGCATTAAGGAAGTAAAAGATAGTAGGATAGATATGCTTACTAATGAATATGAGGCATTTAAAATGACTGCTGATGAGTCTATTCAATCCATGTACACTAGATTCACACACATCACGAATTCGTTAAATGCTCTTGGTAAATATTACCCTACTTATGAGTTAATCAGGAAAATCCTTAGGGGACTATCGCTAGTATGGGAAGCTAAAGCTACTGCTATAGCCAAATGAAGGAATCTGAAAGAGATGTCAGTTGATGAACTGATCGGATCGCTCATCACTTATGAGCTAGCGATAAATGAGCGGAAAAATAAGCAGAATAAAGCAAAGAGAGTTACAACTCTTAAGGCATCGTCTAGTAGCTCTAGTGAAGGAAGCGACTCAAAATCAGAAGATGACATGACTTTGCTAACAAGGAAGTTCGGAAAGTTCTTGAAGAAGAATAAGAAGGTTAACAGAAAATTTCGGAACTCGAAATCAGAAAGAGGTAAGTCTAGTAAGAGGAGACAGAAGGAAGATCTGCCAACTTGCTACAACTACAGAGAGGTTGGTCACATCAAGCCTAAATTTCATAAACTAATGAAAGCCTCCAAGAAAAAGAAGAAGACTCTAAAAGTTGGTTGGGACACGCAACACAAGTAGTTTAGACATGGAGTCTAGTGATGATCTGGTAGCAAATCTATGTCTAATGGCACATGATGACCTTGAGGTACAATCATCTTTCTCAGCATCTTCTTATTATTCCAATGATTCTGAAAATGAAAATAGCATGCTTTCTTATAATGAACCGCAACAAGAATATTTGTACATGCTTAAAATGCTTGAGAAGAAAATTAAGAAAATTTCTGACTTGAAATATAAAGTTAAAGAACTCTAAAAGTTTATTGAAAAACATAATGAGTCTCATGCATCTATGATAAAAGAAAATGATTTAGAAATTGAGGAATTGGAAAGAAATGTGAAATAAAAATTCTAAAATTATTCATAAATTCATAGAGGGCCAAAGTAACTTTGAAGACTTCTTGGGGCACAAAGAAATTCCCTAGATAAAGAAAGACTTGGTTTTAATGGAAAGACAAATTTGAAACAAAAACTTCTTTACATGGGTTATTTTGTAAGAGAATCAAAAGCTTATGCTCAATCAAAAGATTATTATAAATATACAACATGTTTTAAATGTAAAAGGATGGGTCATATAAAATTTGTTTGTCCTTTTAAGAACAAAGATGTTAAGATGAAAAAGGTATGGAGAGTTAAAGGAGAGTCAAGCACCGACCCCCGTGGACCCAAGAAAAAATGGGTACCAAAAACAATTACTTAAATGTCTATTACAGATGTACTTGAGATCATCCTCCTTAAAAGATAGATGGTATATGGACGTCATATAATTGGGGATAAAGCTAAATTCACATCCATCACACCAAAGCATGAAGGATTTATCACTTTTGGGGATAATGCAAAAAGAAGGATCATAGGTGTTGGTAAAGTTGGTAACGATTCATCACTCTTTATAGATGATGTTTTACTAGTTGATGGTTTAAAACATAACTTATTAAGCATAAGTCAATTGTATGATAAAGGTTATAAAATATCTTTTGAACATGACAAGTGCATTATAGGACATAAAACTGATAACAAAATTATATTCACTGCCGAGCGTCATGAAAATGGGTAGAAACCTAAATAATTATAGTAATTAAATAATAAAAGAAATGGGAGAAATTTTTTTTTCAAAAGGGGATTCAGCAGGGTCTCATCGACGAGTGAAGAAGTGCTTGTCGACGAGCAGTGCTCTTTGGCTCGTCGACGGGAATTCGTGCCTCGTTGATGAGAAATTACTGAGAGGACTGTTTTAGACTCTGAAACTCGTCGACGAGGAGAAGGTGTCCGTCAACGAGCTCCCTTCATTGACTCATCGATGAGAAGATGTGACTCGTCGATGAGGTTATGTGGACAAGCCTTCTATATAAGCTAAAGAACTTATTTTTTGGCAGAAAAATTTTCTAGAAACCCCCTCTCTTTCTCTCTCTCCAACGACTCCCTCTCCTTCTCTCTTCGATTCCAGCTCCATATTTCACCGGATTGACGATTGGAAGCAACCACGTTACTCCTGAGAAGATTCTCTACAAATCTACTGGAGTGATTTGTTGGTTAGGCTAACTTAGGCACCATCCCAAAATTTGGGTAAGTTGATTATTTTAATATTTATTAAGGTATTTGGTATTTCTGGGTTGAGGAAAGGTATTGGATGAGTTTATACTAAAGTTTTGTTGGGAAAAATGTAAATTTCAGGGTGTTGAGCTGGGAAACATACGGCTATAATTTTGGAGTAATTTGTGGGCTTTTCCATAAGTCAGGTAAGTGGATAAATTAAGTTAGTATTTTCATGAAATTATTTATTAATATTTAGCTTTTATTTTCTAGGAAATTATGTATGTTATATAATTGAGTTTGGAAATACTGCTGTTAATAGGAAAAATGATTTTAATACAGTTCAACAGGGAAACTGATTTTGTGCAGATTTTACAAATAGAACAATATTCATTTTGTGTGACATGAGTATGAAATTATATGATTTTATATAATATCAGAATATTATGTGTTGGCCTTACAAGGCTTAAAATCTTGTTATCTTATTTTGATGCTAACAAACAAGTGAAATTTAATGTATTTGTGTGAGTAATGATATTTCAGGGCTCATATATGAGAAAGCAAGGTCAAAGTGCTCACAAGGATCAAATGAAGCTTAAAAGAGTCAAAGCATGGATTTAAAGATGATATATGAAACCTTAAAGAATATGAGGACATGAATGAGTTGTTGAAAGCCAAGGCATATTAAAGTCAAAAGAGCCAAAGAAAAGCCAAGTGAAGAAGCTCAAAGAATATGAAAGCTTGAAGAAGAGATGGACTCAATCCAAGGACAAAGCATGAAGACTCAAGAATCTAAAATGTTAAAGTCTTAGAAGTTTTCATGTAAGTACTTTAATATTTAAAATATCATTTAAAATATTTTGAAGCTCTTAGGTTAACTTCTTGGACCTAGATACGTTTTAAAATACTTGGAAAATTTTTTTATAAGGTTAAAAATTATTTTAAAAGGGTTAGAATCATTTTTGAAATGAAAAGCACCCAAAAAAAAGAGTTCTTCCAAATGCTGTCAGTTTTTATACAGCCACATTGAGGTGAATTTTTCTATATCAAAATCTCATTAATTTAAAATGTGTTCAACATGAAAGTTGTAGAATTTTCTCTTAGATTTCTTTTGACACTAAGAACACCTAATTTGAAGTTATAAAAAAAAAAGTTATGTCCAAAACACTGAAATGGGGTCACTGTTGTCAGACATCTAAACACTGTTCACAGGAGGGACTTTAGATAACTGAACAAACGACCTCAGACATCTAAAGATTTTCTGGACAGAATATAAAGAAGGTAGTAGCAGTTCAGACGTCTGAACTCGCGACTTCAGACGTCTGAACACTG
Source organism: Malania oleifera (assembly GCF_029873635.1). Classification (NCBI taxonomy): domain Eukaryota; kingdom Viridiplantae; phylum Streptophyta; class Magnoliopsida; order Santalales; family Ximeniaceae; genus Malania; species Malania oleifera. Next base: position 40,874,797 of record NC_080417.1, read on the forward strand.
TTCAACGGGCAAATTTTTTAAATTCTAATATTTTAAAATATAGCCGTTTGAGCTCTAAACTTTCTAAAATTTTGGGAAACACTTAAAGGAAACTTTTGCAACATGGAAACAAGTTTGAAAGCCTATAAATACATGGTTTTGTAAATCAAAATACATCCAAGAATTGAAAAATCTGTTTGTAAAGTTGAAAGCACTCTTGTTCTTCCAAAGCTCTCTTTCTCACTCATTGCAAATCTCTTTTGCTGAGACATTTTGAAGTGCTAATCCTTCATCCTCTGAATTCCTACTGCTAATCCTCATCTAAGAAGGATATTGGTGATTTCTACACTTGAGTTTCATTGTATTTCATATTGATATTTTACATTCAAGTATATAGTGCTGAAATTGTACTAACTTGCTCTTTGAGAGAGTATACTTGTACGCAGATTTTATCTTGTGTTTCTTGTAATTCTTTGACGTTCCAAGGATTGTTTGGATCGTTGGCTAAGAAAAGGGATATTGCTTAGAGAGGCAGGCTCTAGCCTAAAGGAGTGACCGAACGAGGGGACATTGTTTGGTGAGGCAGGCTCTAGCCTAGTGAAGGAGTGTTTGAGCGTGGGGTATTGCTTGTAATTAGGTTTTGTTCCACCCTTCAACGGAACAGGTTTAGTGAATCCATTGGTGGTTTGCCAAAGGCGAGGACGTAGGCTGGGTATAAGCCGAACCTCGTAAAAATCTCCGTCTCATTCTCTCTTTCCCTTACTCTTTATTTTGAGTGCATATTTAAATTGCGTGGATGATTTAAATTTGAAAATCATATAAACTACATATATTTGGAAATCAAACCAACTTAAGGTTTAATTTTGATTTGGGTTGCGGAAACCGAAAGGAAGTACGTTGGTTACACCATATCTTGCGGAAACCATACAGGAGTATGTTACTTGGTTAACATTCCAAAGATATAAGATTGTGATTAATTGTTTGAATGTTTTATTAGCTATGTGGTTGATTAAAGAGATTAAGTTGTTGTGTGATTGGTGAAATTAAATAAACAAGTTAAAGAATTGGTTAAAAGAAATAAAGAAGTTAAGGATTCTTAAAAGAAGTTAAAAGAAAGTTTTAAAAGCCAATTCACCCCCCTATTTGGAAGCTATTCCTAATTTCATTATGTTTTTAGAATCAACATGTTTTTACTGTTTTAAAAGTCAATTCACCCCTCTATTGAAACAGTACAGAGATTTCAAACTATGTATGTAAAAATATATGCCGACGTAAGGACCGTGATTTTACATGATATGACATGCCGACGTAAGGGTCGTGTATGACGACCCAATTTTTGTATCAATCTTTTTTTATAAACAATAATAAATATTCACTCGTCATCAACAATATCCACAAATTGGCCACGTCAACAATCCTGTTACCACTCATATGACCCGACCTGCATTGGGTATCGGGTAAATAGTCATTTCATTTATACAACCTAATAGCGGAAGATAGTATATACTTCACAACCACAATACAATACCTAGAGTATTTACATACATATATGTACATTACCATCTCATACCCAAAAACAACACAACCCTAGGGAAATTATACCTCCCTTGTCCAAGAACTCACCCTGTATGTGATGACCCAAAAATATATATACGATTAGAGCACAATAATAATAAAATAATAAAAATGGTCATTAAGTTAATATCAATACAGAAGTGTTTTTTTCTGTAGGATCCTTGATTCCATGTTTGATGCCTAAGAAAGACCTTGTTTAAGCGAGTGCTCAGAGACCATTACGGCTCAGTCGCTCCTTGGAGGTCGGCCTGGTTAAAATGAAATTTCATAGGATAAACAGGATAGACATTGTTTGTATACGTAAATAAGTATATATATATAAAATAGTGTTTTGACAGACATAATTTGTAGAAATACATAATAAGATGATAATAATATAGGTATCATATGTGGGGCCCACAAGACTATGTGGGGTCCACATGAGTCTTGGAGCCACAAGACACTGTTTATATACGTAAATAAGTACATAAAATAATGTTTTGACTGATATAATTTGTAGAAATATATAATAAAATAATAATATAGGTATCATCTAACGGGCCCACAAGACTGTGTGGGGCCCACATGAGTCCCAAAGCCGTATGGAGGTTTACACAAGTCTCAAAGCTATGTAGGACGCATAAAATCGTATGAGAGTTATTCGAGTTACGTAGGATCCATTTGGGTCTCGAAGTTGTGTGGGGCTCACAAGACCATGTGGGGCCCACATGAGTTTTCAAAATTTAAATTTAATTCTTGTTCAAAAATAAAAAATAAAATAAATAAATACTAAAAATAGTTTAAAAGTAATAATAATGATAATAATAATGATAATAATGATTAAGAAAAATAATAAAATAATTAATTAACTAATTGATTAATTAATTAGGTAAGTAGTTAATTAAAAATTTATTTAATGGGAATGGTGGCAAGCACTCCCACATGGCCTCCATCCCCATCCCATACTCAACTCATACATTGCCCATTCTTTAATTTAAAAAAAATTATAATTTCACCTATCTCCCCACACTTTTACAAATTTCACTTCTTTTCCAAAATTTTCCTATAAATAGGGAGCTCTCAACCTTCATTTTTCACAATAATTTTCTAAGGAAGAGAAGAAATAGTGAGTGAAAGAATTTGTGATGGAGAGAGAATTTTTGAGTAAATTCTCACTTACCAACTCTTTCCGATCTCATTTCTTAGAGATAGTTACTGTGTTCGTAGCACAAGGTAAAAGAAGAAAGTAAGTAAATTTTGATTATGTTAGTTTTTTTTTATTTAAAATTCATACCCAAGTTTATTTTATAAGTAAATTTCAATTATGTTAATTAGTTCCACAAAATTTCCATGAGTTTACTTTTACGCATATTTAATTATACAAGTTCTATCTTTAATATACATGCATCTATTTTTGGGTTAAGAAATGTTCTAATTCCCTTGGGTAAACTTTCAGCATTTTTTTCTATTCAAAAATAAAATTATATATATTTTTAACACAAAAATTTTGTGGCATGAGTTTATTTCTACGTTGCATTTTTTTTATGAAAATATAAGTAAAGATGAAATTTTCACGATATTATTTTAAATTGCATAAATTATAATAAGATGATTTTAAAACCCCTTATGGCAACGAAAGTTCAAAGTTACAGATGTTCGGTACCGCAGTTTTAAGTTTATACGGATCAGAGTGCACCCACACTGTTTACAGAGTGGTTATTTATGTTAGTGAATTTCTCCTAAGTGCACACCTGGTTCCGGACCAGGACTTAATAAGGAAAATTTTACTTAAAGTTTACGTACGTTGATTTAGTTTGGTCGGCCAGCCAGCTAAATCCAGTCTTCGGACCGCATAACCCAGTCATGGGGGTAAACATGACTTACGGCAAACAGGCCTAAGGGTGGTTTTTACAATATATGTTTATACATATTTAATTACGTGTATAAGGTTACTGATGATTTGAAGGAAAAGTGTAAGTTTACATGAAAATGATCATTATGATGCTTAAATGATAATATAAGGAAAACGTATAAGGAAAAATATTTGTATGTTTATCATTAAACGTTTATACAGTTTTAAAGTTAAATGTTTAATTTAACAGTTAGAGTATATGATTATAAAATTTTACTGTTGTAATTAATGACAAAAGTTTTATATATAAATTTTTAAATTTATATTTATTCTAGAAGTAGTTTTGAAGTTATAGTATTAAATATTATTTGAAGAAATTTTTAAAAAAGCACATTTTGGCCACACACTAATAATAATCTTATTTACTTACTGAGCGTCGTCTCACTCCAAACATATTTTTATTTCAGATAACTCTGAAGGGCATATCGGAAATCGGGCTTAGCAAGCATGCAGGTGGGGATTAGAAAAATAAAGATTGATTTGAAATATTAATATGATGCCAGATATTTATGCTTATGTAATTTTTCTTCTTTTGAAATAAATGATTGTAATATGGATAATTAGCGCTCTGGTTTAATAATAATAGAGTTTATTTGCTTTCGCTGTAAATCAATAGTAAAAAGTTAATATTCCATACCCCTCGGGGTTGGGGTGTTACACTGTATACCAATGTTTCAGCTCCCTACGGTCTTGGAGCTCTATCACTTGGCCTATCTCTATTCCCTGAAAAGTTTAGACAATTTGGGTGAGACACATCTCAATAAGAAGGAATAAATTATTTATAGTGTGTGGCAATATGAGTTCAGTTATAACACACTTTACTTTTCAAATCATTATTTCATCTGAGAAAATATACTGATATACACATTTTCATAATCATACAGATATATAACACAAGTTTTTATAAGCTTTAAAACCATTTCTCAAGTTCATTCATTTCCAACACATATTTACCCGCGAAGTTCTTGAGAATAGAAAAGATTACCCGCCCATACGAGTAACTTCCCTCTGCTCTAACACGTTATGTAGCTAGGTATAGCCACATCTGATACCTATCAGGGGACTCACCTTACTTAGTAAGCCCTCAGGCGGAGAGTTTCACTTCGCCTCAATTATTTATATTATTAACTCACACAGAACCATATCTCAATTTTATCATTCTCTATTTCTCATTTTTCATTATTTCTTTCATTTCTCAATTTAATCATTCTCTACCAGCTCCACACCGAGCCTCTCTAGATCCATCTGGATCAGATGCTGAATCTCCGCTGTAGATATGGATGAATCCACTGATTTTCAATTCAAAGCATCAGCGACCACATTAGCCTTTCCCGGGTGGTAGCTGATAGTGCAGTCGTAATCCTTTATCAGCTCTAGCCATCTCCTCTGCCTCATATTTAATTCCTTTCGCGTGAAGAAATACTTTAAGCTCTTATGGTTAGTAAATATCTCACACCTACCCCCATATAGATAGTGCCTCCAAATCTTCAGCGCGTAAACAACCGTTACTAACTCTAGATCATGGGTAGGGTAGTTCTTCTCATATTCTTTCAACTGTCATGAGACATAGACTATCACTTTCTCTCGCTGCATCAATATGCATCTGAGCCCTTTATGGGACGCATCACTTGTAATGCCCCGAACCCTTAAAATCCGGGTCCAGCGTGTTATACCTGATAAAATTCCTGATAATTAATAATTAACATATACGCAGCGGAAAACATAAACATAATCTCCATACAACATAATAGCAGAGTTTACTAATTATAATTACCAACCATAATAAATTAATTATCCACCTGTATTCAAATATATACATGTCTCCAAAACATTATCCACAAATACTAGTATGTTTCACAACCATCCATATCTTATAACACTTAAAACATAAATCATAAAACATAAAATATAATCAAAATTAACATAAAAATATACCATTTTCTCTTTCTATTTACCAAAAATGCTATAAAATCTCGAGTTCTCTAAGCTCGATCACGAGGAAATCCTAAAAAAGATAATTCATATTCGAGTGAGACACATCTCAGTAAGGGAAGAAATCATATATTAAACATAGCGTGTGGCTAACATGAGGTATATAACAACATAATATTTAACATTTAAAAATCATTAGCACAATTTTTTTGAAATCGTTCTCTGATCCTAATCAAACACATGCAAAAGATTTAACCCACGAGATTACCTGAAGATAGGGGTGATTACCCGCCCATACAAGTAGCACCCCTCTACTATGATATTTAGGCAACCCTAAAGTCAGTAATAAAGCATACCAAGGCACTTACCTTACTCAGTAAGTCCTCAAGTGATAGATTGATCTCGTATTCACACCGTTTATACAAAAGTTTATCGGCAAAAGCTCCCAAGAATAGGGAAATCTACCCGCCCATACAAGTAGGTTCCCTTTGCCCTAGTACGTTATACAGCTACTGCCACATCTGAAACTACTAGTGCACTCGCCTTTCTCAGCAAGCCCTCAGGCGAAGAGTGTGCCCCGCCTAAACGTAATATGTTCTATATACATAAATACTTCTAATATCATAATACATTATTTTTTTCTGTCATTATTCAATCATGCACATCTGTTCATGTTCATAGTTTAAACATTGCATTTCATTTCACTTTAAGTGACTCTTTCCCATTTTACATTGTTCACATTTCACATTTCACGTTTCATTTTCATTCCATTCATTTCCATTTTCATTTTCATTTCATTTCATTTCATACCCAGCATCTTTCAGCTATTTTACCCAGCATCTTTCAATTGTTTTACCCAGTATTTTTCAGTTGTTACACATTTACCCAACATCTTTTAACTGTTTTGCCCAACATCTTTCAACTATTTTACCTAACATTTTTCAACTGTTTACTTAACATTTTTCAGCTGTTTACATGGTTGCAGTAACACACACAAGCAGCATAGTCCATATAAATGTTTTATTCACAATGCATTACTTACGTAACCTGCATCTCGTACATTTAACGTATATTTGCACAAAATTTACATTTATTTATGCCATACAATTTAGCAATAAAATTCATACAATGTCTGTCAAAATAGGCCAACTAACATTTAATTTTTATATACTGAAAATACCTTTCATTTCTTACATAATTATCCTAAAAATATTTCTCCACTTTCATCAGGTCATTTTTGCATATACATATCTAATAAACAGCCCTATACTTGAAAAAAACATAATTTAAATGGTTAGCATTTTACCCATACCGAAACATATACACGTACATATAGCACAATTTATTTTTCATTAAATTCATAAAAATTTTGATTTAATATATATTTTTCCCTTTACTTGATTTCTTGAACTATGCCAACAGGGATCCCGAAAAATACCTGCGGCACTCACCCGGATCCTGAATAAAAAATTTTAATTCCATTAAATTAACCATAAATAAAATATTATTTTAATACTTCCTAGAGCCATAAGTTCTAAATAAATAAATATACCCTTAAATTTAACAAAATTACCAAAATTTTCAAATCCCACTCTCGCTTTGGAGTAGGATCTAGAAAACCCCAATTGGAACTTACTTATGTCAAAATGATAACGATCACAACTAGGACCCCATGATGGTGTCTGATCGTTGATTTAATAGCAAATTTAATAAGAAATTGAGAAATTAGGGAAATTATACATTTCCCCAGGAGTGGTGCCTACGCCGCTCCCACGACAAATCCACTTTAGTAGAAATGTCGGTGGCGGAGTTAGGAATCTTACAACACCTTCCATTTTCCAAACGACGCTCATTAGGCTGACGAAATCGAAGAGAGAGAGGAGGAGAATGAAGGATTGAGATGGAGATACTGAGAGAAGCTGTGAAAGACTGAAGCTGAGAGGTGTGAACTCTAGAGAGGTAAGGTTTATAATTGAATTGGATTTCAAATTGAAATCTAATTCATTTAATTCTATATTTACATTATTTTATATTATATATATATATATATATATATATACATATAGTTATTACTTTAACCATATATATATATACCTTACCTTTATATATATATATACATACCCATCATATAATTTACTTAATTAATTTAATTAAATAGCGTTTAATTAATTTATTAATTCAATTAAATAATATTTAATTAATTTAATTTAATTTAATTTTTTATTTTTTTTCATACTATTCCTTTTATTTGTTTATTTAATACATCAATTTAATAATGTGTAACTAATTTTTTTTAATTATTTTTTTTAAAATTTTTTAATTTTTTTTCGGGTTATTACATCACTATAAATTACAAATCCTTCTTCTCCTAAAGGAATCGTTAACACAGGTACAGTAATGAGTTGCTGCTTCAACTCTTGGAAGCTCTGTTCACATTCGTTAGACCACTCAAACTTCACTCCCTTCCTGGTCAATCTGGTCAATGAGCCCGACAGTTTAGAGAAGCCATCAACAACCCTGCGGTAATACCCAGCCAATCCTAGGAAACTCTTGATATCATGCACATTCTTTGGTCGTATCCAGTTTACTACCGCCTCAATCTTACTTAGATTAACAGAAATATCACCTCTGGATATAACGTGTCCAAGGAAGGTAACTTGTTCCAGTCAGAACTCACACTTCTTGAGCTTTGTATAGAGCTTCTTCTCTTACAACACGTGAAGCACTATACTCAGATGTTCCTCATGCTCCTCTGGGCTCTTCGAATACACCAGTATATCATCAATAAATACTACCACAAACTGATCCAAATACTGGTTCCTGTTCCTCAAATCCATAAACACTGTAGGAGCATTCTTCAAACCAAATGGCATAACCAAAAATTCATAGTGACCATACCGTATTCTAAATGCCATCTTCGGAACATCTTCCGCCCTAACTTTCACCTGATGGTACCCGGAGCGTAAGTTTATCTTTGAAAAGATCTGTATCCCTGTAACTGATCAAACAAATCATCGATACGAGGGAGTAGGTATTTATTTCTGATAGTTACTTTATTTATTTCCCTGGGGTCAATGCACAACCTCATCGACCTATCCTTCTTCCTCACAAACAAAATCGGTGCTCCCCAGGGCGACACACTAGGCCAAATAAACCCCTTATCTAACAGTTCTTACAACTGTTCTTTCAATTCTTTCAGCTCATCCAGTGCCATTCTATATGATGCCTTTGAAATCAGCGTTGTCCCCAGAATTAGATCAATAACAAACTCTACCTCACAATCAGAAGGTAGTCTCGGAAAATCCTTGGGGAATACATAAGGAAAGTCCCTTAGCACTGGGATATCCTCTTCCTTTAGCTCCCCTTCTGATATTGCCTTCACATAGGCTAAACCTACAGCCTTCTAATAACAATCTATGCGCTTGAATAATGGATAACAATTGTGGTGGGGTACGCACATATGACCCCACAAATCTATACTCTTATCCTTCTGGAGGTCTGAACACTACCTCCCTCTGATGGCAGCCAATGCTGGCATAGTGGGTAGCTAACCAATCCATCCCTAATATTACCTCCAACCCATGCATCTCTAATACCACTAGATTAGCTGACACATACCTCCCCTAAATACCCACTAGACAGTTCCTGAGTACCTTTTGGCATATCCCTACAGCCCAACGGCGTAGGAACTAACAAACTAATATCTAACTGCTGAGGTTCAAACCCACACAACTTAACATATTCCCGGACGATAAAAGAATGAGTCGCCCCTAAATCAAACAAGGTAATAACTTTAAATGACAGTATTGAAACAATACCTGTCACCACATCTCCTGTCACCCCAGCATCTCCCGGCATCAGTGTATAAACTTGCGCTAGAGTAGTATTCCTTTACTGTCCCCCTCAAGGTGCTTAATAGCCTCCTCTATATGGTCGAGAAGTAGCCGCTATCGTTGACGATGCCTGATAGTTTCTCGTGATATGTCCAGGTTGGTGACACTGATAGTAGACAACCTCCCTTACTCGACACTCGGGAAACATTTGGGACAAGGAGGGGGCATTTGTCTACGATGTAATGCTCGATCTCCTCCTCCCTGTCATCGTCCCCTTCTTCTATCATATCTTTTCCATGGCCCTCAACTGGACCCTGCCTGAAAATTAGGAGGCAGGAGCCTCTTCCTCTAACTCTGTGCTGCTGTGCCTCTCTGTAGGCCGCTCTCAATCACTATACCTCTATCTACTATCTCTATGAAGGTCTGAGCCCGGAAGCCTACCACTTGCTCATATAGGTTCTTCCTCAGGCCCTCTTCAAACTTCCTCGTATTCCTTTCCTCATTTGGCACTAGATACAAGGCGAATCGGGATAACTCAATGAATCTTGCTACATACTACCGCACCGTCAAAGGCCCTAGTGTCAGATACAAAAACTCTGATGCCTTTGCACTTTTGACCATAGTGGGAAAGTACCGCTCGAAGAAAATCTCTCTAAAGCGACTCCACGTCATCGCTATAGGGTCAAGCCTCTGCTCCTTCAATAATCTCACCGACCTCCACCAACGCTTTGCTTCCTCAGTCAATTTAATTGTGGCAAATAACACCCTCTGCTTGTTTGTACCTAAGAGAACTACCAGTATGTCCTCTATATCTTGGACCCAGTTCTCTACTACCAGTAAGTCCGCTCCTCTAGCAAAAAATGGGGGTTGCATATGCGTGAACTGCTCAATCATGCAGCCCCACTCCCCCGAGCTCTTGGCCATCTCAGCCATCACCTGCTAGGGGACGCTACGCAATACTGCGTCAGTGTCTCTTCCACCTATACTGGAAGGTCCTGCTCTATCACCTCCCGCACTCGTGTTACTGTTCCTTGGATCCATCCTACAAAGGGAGCAACTAGTCTCAGTATACAATTACTATCACACAACCAATACACTGCTATAATTCATAAATCACTCTTCTACGACCATTTATCTCCATATCCTTAATCCTCATTTAAGATTTAGTCCTACCACTCAGAAACAAGACCCAACAATAGTATCCATGGTTTTCCTGAAATTGTCACCGCAGGAAAAACACAGAAGCAACCCCGGTACTCCTTTCTCTAGGCCGTAAGATAGAATCGTAAATTCTCATCTCATCCTCTAACAATCACTAACTCACATTTCAATCTACCCATCTCCAATTTTCCTCAATATCCATTCTTATACTCTGATATTGTATTCCGCTATTTACTAAAGTCCACAAAACCTAGCAACCTAACCTCTGATACCAAACTATGATGCTCCGATTTTTGTACCAATTTTTTTATACGCAATAATAAATATTCATTCATCATCAACAATATCCACAAATCGGCCATGTCAAAAACCTTGTTACTGCATTGGGTACCGGGTAAATAGTCATTTCATTTATACAACCTAACAGCGGAAGATAGTATATAGCCTTACGCCGAAATCATATGTAAAACACAGCCTTACACTGGCTATCAATCACGACCTTGCGTCGAACGTTTCATACATATCATTCTGAATAAATAATTCATTTATCACGTATTTTGAAACATAATGTACTGCATTATTTCATAATTTCTAAAAACATACTTTATTCATAAAATTGTCATATCATAATACTTCCCACATAAAATAATATTCACGTCACACATTGTTGTATAAAACCATACATTATACTCTGAAATTATAATTTCTGGCATTTTTTACATATATATACATTTTAACATAATAGTAGTATTTTCCCAAATATGCATTTTCTTCATAATATACAAATAGAATACATGCTTTTTTGAAAATTAATTTGCCGATAAATAATAATAATTTGTATGAAAAATAATTGCTTTAGTTTATTCCCTTACCTGAAACTGAAAAGAAACCCCCTAAATGCACTGGTCCTGCACCCGTAGGGTTCCCCGTTCAATACGCTTAAAATGACAACTCTCAGAACTAAATTTTAGTATTTTTTTGTGAATATCATTTCCTATAACTACGGTAAGACCAATTTTTGTATAAAAAGTCTTACCTTAAACTAGGGATGAATTCCAACTCTGCCCCACCAACGATTTGCTCCGGTAGATTTGGAAAGAACTTCCCTAGGAGCGTCGTGGTGGCTTCAAATCGTCAATCCGACGAACAGCAGGGCCAGAATCGAAGAGAGAGGTGAGAGAAACCATAGGGAGGAGTGAGTGAGAGAGAGAGAGAGAGAGAGAGAGAGAGAGAGAGAGAGAGAGATTTCTGCTGATTTTTTTGTGTGTAAAATCTTAGGTTTACACTATTTATAACATGGGTTTCGTCGACGAGCCACGTTATCTAGTCGATGAGGTTAAGAGGCAATTCGTCAACAAACTCTCCCATTCGTTGACGAAATTCAAAGGCCCAAATATCCTCTCGGTATCTTCTTGACGACGAAACACACCTTCATCGACGATCTCATAATGCAACGTCGTCAACGAAGCCTGCTACCTCCTTCTATTTTTGTTTCCCATTTCCCTTTTCTCTTATTATTTAAATATCATTATTCTTCGGGTTATTACATTCTCCCCTCTTTATAAAATTTCTTCCTCGAAATTTACAATTCATATAACTCATCCCTTAAGGCAAAACGGTCTACTTATTTGATTACTTACCCCCACTTATAGTGGAGGAATACCGTGGTTACATTTCGAGTCCTGGGAGATTACATATACAAAATAAAATTTCCCAAAAACTGAAATATTACTTACTAACTAAAGTATTACATGCACCTGCAAAAGAAATACTACATATTTACTTACATTTCCTAATTATATCTGAACTTCCGGGAATAATTGCGGGCACTTCTGTTTGATCTGTTCCTCGAGCTCCCAAGAAGCCTCTTCTATTACATGATTCCTCCATAGAACCTTTACTAGAGGAATCTTCTTATTACGTAGTTCCTGTTCTCTTCTATCCAAAATCTGCACTGGTACCTCCTCATAGACTAGTGAATCATTAAACTCTAATTCACTATAACTGATAATATGAGAAGGGTTTGGGACGTATTTCCTCAACATGGAAACATGGAATATGTCATGCATCTTGGATAACGCAGGTGGTAAAGCTAACATGTAGGCATCTGGTCCCAATTTCTCTAGAATTTCAAACAGACCGATAAACCTAGTGCTAAGTTTACCCTTTCTTCCAAACCTTATAACTCTTTTTAACGGAGCTATCTTCAGAAATACATGATCCCCAATATCAAATTCTAATTTTCTGCAGCGATTATTGGCATAACTCTTCTGTTGGCTTTGAGCTGCACTGATTCTATCCCTAATGAGTCGAACCTTATCGTATGCCTGCTACACAAGCTCTGATCTCACAATTCGCCGCTCACCCGTCTCGTCCCAATACAAAGGAGATCGACATCTCCTACCGTATAAAGCCTCAAACGGTGCCATGCCAGTGCTGACCTGATAACTGTTATTATATGCAAACTTTACTAGCGGCATGAACTGAGTCCAACTACCCCCAAAATCTAATACACACGCCTAGAGCATATCTTCTAGTATCTGCATCGTCCTCTCAGTCTGCCCATCTGACTAAGGATGGAATGTTGTGCTAAATGATAGTTGAGACCCTAAAGCTTCCTGCAAGCTTCTCCAAAATCGTGATGTGAAACGCGGGTCTCGATCTGACACTATGGATACAGGCACTCCATGAGAACGGACTATCTCCTGAATGTAAATCTTCGCCAAACGGCTGAGGGAATAGTTGATCTTGATAGGGAGAAAATGGGCGGTCTTGGTAAACCGATCTACTATCACCCAAATTGCATTTCTGGCCATGCGGTGTCGATGGCAGCCCTGAGAAAAAATCCATAGATATATGATCCCACTTCCACTCAGGGATAAATAGCAAATGTGGACCTCGATCTGACACTATGGATACAGGCACTCCGTGAGAACATACTATCTCCTAAATGTAAATCTCCGCCAAATAGTTGAGGGAATAGTTGATCTTGATAGGGAGAAAATGGGCGGTCTTGGTCAACCGATCTACTATCACCCAGATCGCATTCTGGCCATGCGGTGTCGATGGTAGCCCTGAGAAAAAATCCATAGATATATGATCCCACTTCCACTTAGGGATAAATAGCAGCTACAACTGACCTGCTGGCCTCTGGTGCTCAGCTTTTACCTGCTAGCACATCAAACACTGGACTATATATTCGGCAATTTCCTTCTTCATACCACTTCACTAGTAAAACTCTTGCAGATCCCTATACATTTTCGTACTGCCAGGATGAACTGTATACAAAGATCTGTGAGCCTCCTCTAAAATAGCCTTCCTGATGTCAGCATCAGTGGAACACATAATCTAGAACGGAACCGTAAAACTCCGTCATCTGTAATGCAGAATTCCTCTCCCTGATCAGTCTGCACTCTATCTACCACCTCTGTTAATTCAATGTCTTTCTTCTGAGCGGGCTTTAATCCTTTCTTATAGAGTGGGCTACACTACAAAATTGGCAATACATACCTGAGGATCACCCTCGACCAATTCGATGTCGAGTCTCTCCAGATCCATCATGATCAGATATTAGATTTCCATAGTTGCCAACACTGATTCCACGGACTTTCTGCTCAGTGCATCAGCTACCATGTTTGCTTTCCCTAGGTGGTAACTGATAGTACAATCAAAATCCTTAATTAATGCTAACCACCTTCTCTGCCTCATATTCAATTCCTTCTGGGTGAAGAAATACTTTAAACTCTTTTGGTCAGAGAAAGTCTCACACCGCTCGCCATATAGGTAATGCCTCCAAATCTTCAATGCGTGTACCACTACAACCAGTTCGAGATCATGGGTAGGGTAGTTCTTCTCATATTCTTTCAACTATCTGGATGCATACGCCACCACCCTGCCACACTGCATCAATACACAGTCAAGTCCCTTTATAAACGCATCATTGTAGATAGTATAACCCTCACCCCTTGACGGGATGATCAGTACTGGTGTTGTGTCTAACCTTTGCTTCAATTCTTGAAAACTCTGCTCACAGCTGTCGTCCTATTCAAATCTGGCATTCTTCCTTGTCAGTCGTGTCAGAGGCCCTGATAAAGTTGAGAACCCCTCAACCAAATGACGGTAGTAACTAGCTAACCCCAAGAAACTCCTGATCTCTTGGACGTTACTTAGTCTAGCCCAATTCACTACCGCATCAATTTTACTAAGATCCACAGAAATTCCGTCTCCTGAGATAACATATCCCAAAAAAACAACTTCCTCGAGCCAGAAGTCACATTTACTGAACTTGGCATGCAACTTCTTCTCCATGAGCATCTACAAAACCTGCCTCAAATGTATCTTGTGCTCCTCATAGCTCCTCGAATATACCAGTACATCATCAATAAAAACAACAACAAACTAATCTAAATATAGGTGAAAAATCCTATTCATCAAATCCATAAATATCGCAGGAGCATTCGTCAGACCAAATGGCATAACAAGGAACTCGTAATGCCCATACGTGGTCCTGAAAGCTGTTTTCGATACATCTTCCGCCCTTACTTTTACTTGATGGTAGCCTGACCTAAGGATGATCTTAGAATACACTCGTGTACCCTAGAGTTGGTCAAACAAATCATCTATACGGGGTAGAGGATACTTTTTCTTGATTGTTACTTTATTAATCTCCCTGTAATCTATGTACATCCTCATAGACCCATCTTTCTTCTTCACAAATAGTACTGGAGCTCCCCACGGAGATACACTAGGTCGTATGAAACCCTTTTCAAGTAAATTCTACAACTGACCTTTCAATTCTACCAACTCTACCGGTGCCATTCGATACGGGGCTTTAGAGATCGGCGTTGTACCTGAAAGTAGATCAATAGGAAAATCTACCTTACGATCAGGTGGGAAACCTAGTAATTCATATGGGAACACATCGATAAACTCCTTTACTACTGGCATACTGGTGAGCTTCACTTCATTTCCTATGGTTTCCTTTACGAAGGCCACAAATCCCTGACAACCACTCAGGAGGAGTATCCTCGCCTGAATAGCTGAGATCATCTAAGGTAGATATTGCACTCGTAACCCTCTACATCTGAATTTTGGTTTCCCTGTAGGTCTGAATATCATTTCTCTCGCACGACAATCTATACTGGCAAAATTAGCTGCTAGCCAATCCATTCTGAAGATGATATCAAACCCATGCATATCCAGTACTACCAAATCAGTAGATAGAATTCTTCCCTGAATATCAACTAGACAACCCCGGAGCATCCTACTACACCTCACCGCTAACCTGGTCGGTGTAGTCACTAATAATTCAACATCTAATAATTATGTGTCTGCCCCACATAATTTAACACATTCCACAGATGCAAACGAGTGTGTGGCCCCTGAGTTAAATAGCGTAATAACTTTAAATGAAAACATATTAATCGTACTTGTCACCACGTCGCCAGCCGCCTCAGCATCACCCAGCGTCAGAGTAAAGACCCTGGTTGGAGTCATATTCCTCTGCTGGCCTCCACGTGGCACTTGGTAGCCTCCTTGAGCAGGTCTAGGAGTAAGAGCAGCACCAATCTAAGCCGGACAATCCCTCATCATGTGCCGTGGCTCCCCACACCGGTAATAGATACCTTGCCCAACACGACACTCTCCCGGGTGTCTCTTCCCACAAGTAGGGCAAGCTGGAAGTGGTTGCATACCCTGAAAACCGTGAGTCCCTATCTCTTGCCTCCGGTCTCTATAGTAGACACCTCTTTTCCACGAACCACGGCCAACTCCCTGCTGAGAACCAGAAGGTGCGGATCTCTTCTTCTACCTCTACTCCTCAACCTCCAACCGCTCCCCAACTTCTGCTATAGTGGCCCTATCTACCACCTCAGCAAAATCTTGTAACTTCAGTATCAACATCTGCTTATATATTTCTCTCCTCGGGCCTCTTTCAAACTGTCGCACCTTCTTCGCCTCATCTGGAATAATGTACGGGGTGAAGCGAGATTGTTCGATGAACCTCGCCTCATATTGCTGCATGGTCTACTGTCTCTGCTTCAGATTTAGGAACTTCTCAATCTTAGCTTCCCTAGACGTGGCTAGAAAATACCTATCGAAGAATATCTCCTTAAACCGCTCCCACGTCTTCTCCACAGGTACTTTCCTCTGCTGCTCTAAGAGTTTCACCGTTGTCCACCGTCTCTCAGCCTCTCCAATCAGTTTATATGGAGTGAATAGCATCCTTTGCTCCTCGGATCGTTGCAGTACTGCAAATACTTTCTCAATCTTCTACACCTAGTTTTCAGCGACTGCAGGATTAGTTCCTCCTGAGAAAGTCAGAGGATTCATCTTAATGAATTTCTTGATCGAGCTACTGTGGCCTGCCAACGGACCACCCCAGTCCCTGGTATTCCTGGCAATTTCGGCCATGACTTTCTGTGCCACGCTGCGTAAGACTGCATCTAAATCACCGCCCGCAGCACCTGAGGGTCCAGCACCCTCATTTCCACTAGCATGGGCACTACTACCACTAGAGTCCATCATGAAAAAAAAATAACTTAACTTAGAACCACTATCACTATATCATATCATCCAACTAGTACAATATTTCCTTAATCAATTCATCACTCCTGATTATAATTCAAGGTTCAATCCTGTAACCTAGATACCCAATTCGACGATAATTTACCATGACTTTCCTAAAATTGTCACCCCAAGAAAATCACACAAACCACAACGGAAGTCCTCCATCTAGACTACAAAACCATACCTCAAATTCCCTTATTATATACTCTGGTATTATTACTGCTACATTCTAGAGTCTACAGAACCTAGTAACCTGGCTCTGATACCAAACTGTAATGACCTGCTTATCTTAACAAATAATAAAACATTTTTAATAATATGGTCAACCCGAACCCGTGGGTAACGAGGACACATTTGCCATTCACAGCGGAAACCTAAGCAGCAGTAAATGTAAATCACATTCTCTTAACCACAAAATACATTATACTAGAGTCAAATATAATCCAAAACATTGTTTTGATATGCAATCTCCCAAAATACAAAAATAGATACAAATCTAGGAACCCATAACATACATCTCCCGTTCCTAGATCAAAACTTACCCTCCTAGCAGGGTAACACAACTGACTCAAAGGCGGCCTTAATCCGCCGGTCTTTATGGGTTTCCTGAAAATTGTTTAATGTTTGGGGGTGAGACACTTCTCCGTAAGGGAAAATAAACTAAATACAGCTGTGTGGCAACATAAATATTTGATACAATTATACATATACAGTACATTTCATATACCTGAAAAACATTCATCATAACATACTGAATAATCATAACTTTCATAATTTCTAATAATTTGTACTGATCATGAAATGTCTGATATAATAGATAATATTGAAATTTACCCAAGATGTATAGCTAGCTGATGTCATGTATTACCTTCCATGACGGGTTGTGCAGCCCAAAGACTGGACCCGACAATGGCTGGCTGACCACTGCCGAGTCAAAAATATCTGTAAGTACGATGGGCACACCACATCCTAGTCCAGGCTACCAAGTGGACGCCTACAACTCTACACTGAAAGCCACATCGACTATCCATGTCCCACCCCCTTGTGGGGTGGTTAGCACAAGTCTGAACATAGATATTTGATCTGTATAGCAACGGTACCGTGCTCCTGTAACTGACCTGAACTATCATCTGGGTTCTAATAACATATAATACATGATAATATACTTGTTTAACATAAAAAGATTGATAGCATTTTCTATAATAACATACATGCATATATACGACCTTGCGCCGATTTCTTTCATATCTGCGGCCTTGTGCCAAACATTTCATAAATACGACCTTGCGCCGAAATCATACATAAAACACGGCCTTGCGCCGACTATCAATCACGAACTTGTGCCGAACATTTCATACATATCATTCTGAATAAATAATTCATTTATCAAGTATTTTGAAACATAATGTACTACATTATTTCATAATTTCTAAAAACATACTTTATTCATAAAATTGTCATATCATAATACTTCCCACATAAAATAATATTCATGCCACACATTGCTGTATAAAACCATACATTATATTATGAAATCATAATTTCTAGTATTTCTTACATATATATACATTTCAACATAATAGCAGTATTTTCCCAAGTATGCATTTTCTTCATAATATACAAATATAATACATGCTTTCCTGAAAATTAATTTACTGATAAATAATAATAATTTGCCTGGAAAATAACTGCTTTAGTTTATTCCTTTACCTGAAACTGAAAAGAAACCCCCTAAATGCACTGGTCCTGCACCAGTAGGGTTTTCTGTTCAACACCCTAAAAATGACAACTTTCAGAACTAAACTTTAGTATTTTTCCATGAATATCATTTCTTATAACTACGGTAAGACCAAAATTTGCATAAAAAGTCTTACCTTAAACTAGGGATGAATTCCAACTTTACCACACCAATGATCCGCTCTGGTAGATTTGGAGAGAACTTCCATAGGAGCGTCGTGGTGGCCTTTGATCGTTGATCCAACGAACAGTGGGGCCGAAATAGAAGAGAGAGGAGAGAGAAACCGCAGGGAGGAAAAAGAGAGAGAGAGAGAGAGAAATCTGTTGATTTTTCTGTGCAAAATCTAAGGTTTACACTATTTATAACATGGGTTTCGTCGACGAGCCATATCACCTCATCGACGAGGTTAAGAGGCAATTCATCGATGAACTCTCCCTTTTGTCGACAAAATTTAGAGTCCCAATTATCCTCTCGATATCTTCTGCACACATACTAGGTACCTCTGACATCCATCCAAGAGTAGCCTCCTCACCTGAAGTGTCAACAGAATCTGTGGCGCTGGACGCACACACGATCCCATGAATTCGTACTCCTGATCCCCAGGAGGTCTAAAAATTACCACTTTCCTATGACAGTCGATCACAACATAACTAGAGAACAACCAATCCATCCCCAGGATGACATCGAACCCCGACATGTCATATACAACAAGATTTATCGGTAGCAGCTTTCCCTGAATTTCCACTGGGTAGTCTACCAACATCTTCCTACAAAAAGATACACTCCCAAATGGCGTAGTAACAGATAACACCTCATTCATGTCTCGAGTCTCAACCCCACACCATCCCACAAAATTCATAGACACAAAGGAATGGGTTGCACCCAAATAAAAAAAACAGAAGCTTTATTCGAAAGCAATAACAAGGTACCTGTCACCACGTTACTTGCATGCTTAGCGTCTGTTGGAGTAAGAGAGTATACTCTAACTGGAGCTGTATTCATCTAAATGGTACCCCGAGGTATCTTATTGCTCCCTCAGTCCCCACTGAATGCAGGTATATCTCACTTTGGTGCACGAAAATCACGAGTCATGTGACCAGGTCGACCACAGTTATAGCAGTTACCGTTAAAAGATCGACACTCACCCTCGTGCTGTCTGAAGCATCTAATACAATGACCACTAGTCTGGCTCCTCTGAGAATTCTGGCGCTCGGTATTCTAATAATAACCCGAGCCTTTGCTCCTCTTCTTCCACGATCCCTGACGAGATCTTGTCTGAAAAGCAGAAGGTACTGTCCTCTTCCTCGATTCCTGATCCACCTCGTCCTCTCGGATACCAGTCTCCATCACCGTGGCTTTATGCACCAACATTGAGAACTCGTGGATCTGAAGCATGCCCACCGGTCTGCGGATATCCTTCCTCAAACCCTTCTCAAACCTCCGAGTCTTCTCATACTCACTCGAGATCAAACATGGTGCAAAGTAGGACAACTCTATGTATTGAGCCGCATACCCCTGCACCGTCAAATTCCCTCGCGTCAGAGCAGAAAACTCGTCTGCCTTCGCATCACGTACAGAAGCCAGAAAGTATCTGTCGAAGAATACCTCCTTGAAATGACTCCATGACATCTCCTCGGGACTGGCTTTCTGCTTCTCCAGCAGACTCACCGCAGTCCACCATCGACCCGCCTCCCCAAACAACTGGAATGTAGCATAGAGGACTCGCTGCCTATCCGTGCAGTGCAAGACTTCTAGAATCCTATCAGTATTCTCTATCCAGTCCTCTGCTGTCGTTGGGTCAAGTCCTCTAAAGAACGTCTGAGGATGCATGCGTGTGAACCTCTCAATGGTGCACCCCGTAGCAGTAGGAGAGCGCTCGCGTCTCCTTACACTCTGCCCGATCTCCCGTAACACCTGCCTCGTCAAACCTCGAGGCACAGATGGAGACTCATCACTCATAATCTCTTCGGAGCCACTTCCCAAGTCATTATCCTTGGGCTCCATTCTGTAACACAATAGGAATCTATCAGTATCCCTACAACACATACAGTTAACACAATGATCTATACTAATTGTGTTAACTACTCTCTGCTAGGTCTAGGTCTGTCCTATCGCACCGACACGAAAGTCATCAATGATTTGCCCTACTTTTACTAGAATCGTCATCCCAGGAAAAACACAGAATACCATTGACAAATTCCAGTCTAGCAACTGAACAACCCTCAACCAACTCTACCCATATCCACATCCTATACTCTGGTATGTACTCACAACTAAGCCTAACCAAGTCTACAAGATCTAGTAACCTGGCTAGCTCTGATACCAAGTTGTCACGCCCCGAACCCCGAAAATGGGACCCAAGGGTGAAAATGTAATCTAACCTATCCTTGTAACCGATAAAACATCCAAAGATATAGTACAATGGATGAGGGTCCGACCCCGTGGGGTTCCCAGGCACCCTAACACATCCAAACACAATCATATACGCAACCGAAAAAGGTCATTCTATAAGCATATATAGTACCATACCAAAGTCTATACAAGAGCAGACACAAGGCTCTATCAACGTACAAACGGGGTGCCCAAATACATTTCAAAATGGCAACCCACCAAAATACAATCCTAGCACTTACCCAAGCGCTAATCGCAGTACACCGGCCACTATGCTCCCTACACCAGAACTCTAGTTCCGGTTAGTCGAAGGACTTGTAAAAATGTACGTACAGCAGCGTTGAGACACCTCTCAGTAAGGTAGAACACAGGTTATATCGGTGTGTGGCTTTTGAGTGTTATCATGATGCAACATACACGCAGTTAAAGGCATTCCAGTACTAATTTCCACAGTGCATACACGCACACATACACACATGATCAGTAATCCTAGTGTTGTCACTCCCTTCGGCCCGAAGCTGGCCCGTGACATATGGCATTGGCCAGTAGCCAACCTGCGAACACGGTGCCACTGGCACATGGCTAATCCCCGGCTCCTATGGCATCATACCGACGCTAACTGGTGGATCCACACCCTTCGGCCTGATCTGTCGGTATAGGCTCACGCCTTTGGATATAGAGCCGAAAACTCTTACCTACGTGGCAGGCGATAAACACATACCCTCGGATATAGAGCCAGACACTCTTAGTACTTGGAACAATTCGAAACCCCGTTCCTACTAGCATTTCAACAGTCACACACACATGCATGCTCATATAATCAAACAAACCACACCCATTTGGTTATCTAAATCATGGTTTTCCAAACAAATACAGTTTAAACAAGTCAAGGCACGACCATCCCAATATCACAGTATAAATCAACATATACCCTTAATTTTCAACAAAACCAGGGATGCAGCCCGTCGCCCCCTTTTTCCCAAAACTGTAATAATGAAAAACCCATAGTTTTTCTTGTTAGATCCCCTCAAATGAGTAGCCAAAACACACACAGGACCGTGAACCACAATTCCACTGAGTCCGATTTCAAAAATAACCAATAGAAACATAGTTCCCTTTACCTTTTCCTCGAATAGCAAATCCCGAACTCCAAGGCCCCTAAACAGCGAACCGAGTTCCAAAACCTACAAATCACAATACATAATATACTCACAAGACTGTTTCCTACAAAACTACAGGATCAGAATTGAAAATCAAGCCTTACCTCGATTTTACGTTGAAACCTGAAAATCTCCGAAACGAGATTTCGATCCGTAGAACTTGTAAAGAATCCTTCCACGATCCTCGTCGTAGCTTCAGATTCCCGATTCCAGCAACGATCGGTGAAGAAATCTAGCGAGAGAGAAAGAGAGTAGGGAGAGTTCTAGAGAGAGAGAGATAGGATTGAAGTTTTCTTAGTGAGGAAGTAAAGGAATTTCTATTTATAGCCTTTTGACTCAGCCCAATTCGTTGACGAAATGGTGTTCTCGTCGACGAATCTTCCACTGACTTCGTCGACGAATCGGTGGCCTCATCGATGAATCTGGGATCTCCGATTTTTCAGAAACTCCTCGGCTTCTCCTCGTCGACGAGTCTCTGAATTTCGTCGACGAGAAGAATAAAGGCTTCATCGACGAAACATGCCAAATTCCCAATTTGTCCCTCTCTTACTTATTTAAAGCCAGTTATCATGGTTCGAGTTCTTACAGCCCTAGTCAACGGTTGACTCGACCACATTTCGAGTGCCCGAGGAGTTTTGAACTCCAGGGGTTCGGTTGCTCGGGCTCTCTTAAAATCCTGATATTTGTTCAAATTTAAGGCACAAAATTTAACACTCCTATATGTTATATGATATGTGTGAGTGTTAGTACCTAGAGTCGTGCTATGGTCTTATTGAGCTTACCATATATCCTATATGCATGATGTGCAAGTAACGTAAATACATACCACATCCTAACTTACTATTACAGACCCATATAACACATATTGAATTTATAATTACAAAGATGAAAGGTCTTCAAGATCTTCTAGTTGCTTCAAGTGTCCTTCCTTGGGACATTCATTTAGACTTGCACAAACACTTGACAATTATCAAATACCTAAGTATTTGTCATTATCGAAATTGGGTGTAACCTATAAGGTCAACAGGAGCTAGGTAGGGTCAGTGGAGAAGAGGAAACTATGGTAGGGGACAGAGGTAGGAGACTAGAGGTCGTGAGTTTCAGGTAATGCAGAATTTTTCTGTCTGTAAGACTTGTGGAAAGAGACACTTGGGAGAGTGTTGAGTGGGGAGAGTCGTATGCTATCGCTGCAGTTGGCAGGGACATTTGATGCGAGATTTCCCTACACAACCTGGTACCACTTCGGCTCCCACACTGTACCAGGGAGGCTATCAGGCGCCCCGTGGAGACCAACAGAGGAATGCTGTGACAACCTAAATAAAAATAGAATTTAGATAATAAAGAGAGAGGAAAAATGGAAACAGAAACAGAAGAGAGGCTGCCAAGCTTTGTCGACGAACACAGGGTTTCGTCGACGAATGCTTTAAGGATTTCATCGACGAACACAGGGCTTCGTCGACGAGAAAATACCGAGAGGGGGGTATGGAGTAGCCTGAATTTCATCGACGAATACAGGGACTCGTCGACGAATTTAATGAAAGATTTGTCAACAAGGTGACGTGTCTCGTCAATGAATCTGGTAGTATAAATATCTAAAAACCAGGATTTTTAATCATTTTCAGCACTCCACTCTCTCTAATCTCTCTCTACGAATCCTCTCCTTTCTCTCTTCGATTCCGACCCCACCAGTCACCGGATCGACGATCCGAAGCTACCACGATGCTCCTGGCGTAGTTCTCTACGAGTTTGCCAGAGCGGATCGTTAGGGAAAGAAAGTTGGAAATCATCCCTAAGTTGAGGTAAGGCTTTTTAAGCCCAATTAGACTTTATGGTAGTTATAGAAATTGATGTATGCATGAAAATATTGATGTTTAATACGAGAAGTTTTGAGTTTCAGGGTATTGATCAGGAAATCATACGGGGGTTAGCCTAGGATATTTTGGGGGCTTTCTTAGTAGCCAGGTAAGGGAATAAACTAAAGCAGTTATTTTCCATGCAAGTTATTATTAATTATGAGCATATTTATTTTCATAAAAACATATGCTATATTTGTTTATCATATATGAAATGTATGTTTGGAAAATATTGCTATGATGATTAAAATGTATATGTATGTATAAGATGCTAGAAATGATGATTTTAGAATATGAGGTATGACTTTAAATGGCACATGTGTGGCATGGACATTATTTTATGTGAAGTGAATCATGATATGAATGATTTTACGAACAAAGCATATTTTCAGGTATCTTGAAAAAGACGAGTGATGCTATATTGAGTTTGATGAATATATGATAAATGATTTATTTTCAGAATGTAATACCTAAAACGATTTTGGCACGAGGCCGTATTTTATATTATCGGAACGAGGCCGTATTTTATGTTATCGGCACGAGGCCATATTTTATGTCATTGGCACGAGGTCATATTTATGTTATTGGTGCGAGGCCACGTATTATGTTATCGATGCGAGGCCGTATTTATGTTTTTGGCATGAGGCCGTACTTATGAAATTATGAACGATGCTATATTACCATGTACTATATGTTATCAGAACCCGGATGTTAGTTTAGTTCAGTTCAGGAGCTCGGTATCGTAGCTATATGTAGATCAGATATCTACATTCAGATTACTGTTAACCATCCCACCAGGGGATGGGAGATGTATAGTCGATGTGGCTTTCAATAGAGTTTGGACGTCCACCTGGTAGTCCGGACCAGGGTGTGGCAGGCCCATCATACTTGTAGACATATTTTACTCGGCAGTGGTCGGCCAGCCATTGTCGGGTCCCGCCTTTGGGTTGCACAACCCGTCATGGGGAGTAATACATGACACCAGTTAGCTATTCATCCTAGGTATATTTTCAGTACTATTCAACTATAATAGATGTTTTATGTATGATATGACTTATTAGAAGATATGAAAGCATGTGAATATTCAGTATGATATGGTGAATTTTTTATGAAAATATGAAATGCACTATATATGTATAAATGCCTTAAATGTTCATGTTGCCACACAGCTGTATTTAGTTTATTTTCCCTTACTGAGAAGTGTCTCATCCCCAAACTTAATTAATTTTTCAGGAGCCCCTGAAAGACCGGCGGGTCAAGGCCGCCGTTGAGCTAGTGAGATTACCCTGTGAGGAGGGTAATATTTTGTAATAGGGTCAGAGTTATTTTGTGTTTGACCCTAGAGATATTTTGATGTATATGAGGATGTATAGAGTACAGTTTCATAATATTATAGAAAGCTCTGGTATGATGCTTTATGGATGGATGTTTGGTTTTTATGTTTACTACTGCGTAGATATCCGCTTTGTTTGACAGGTGTCCCCATTACCCACGGGTTCGGGTTGATCATTTGATCTATTATGTGACATTTTATGTTAAGAAATTGAGGGACGTTTCAAATGTAGCTCTAGCGAGGGTCTATGCTTTGAGGCCTAGAGATGCTAATACAGTCGGCGATGTAGTGATAGGTATGATTAACATGCTTTCATTTAAAGTTATTGTATTTTTTTTATTCAGGAGCCACACACTCATTCGTGTCTATGGGGTATATTAGATTTTGTGGGGCAGAAACATAATTGTTAGACACTGAACTGTTAGTGACTGCACCGACAGGGTTAGTGGTGAGGTGTAGTAGAGTGCTCCGAGGCTGTCCAGTTGATATTCAGGGGAAAGTCCTGCCAGCAAACTTGATAGTATTGGACATGCATGGGTTCGATTTAATTTTTTGTATGGACTGGTTGACAGCTAATTACGTCAGTATAGACTATTGTTTGAAAGAAGTAATATTCAGACCTCCGGGCAGACTAGAATTTCGGTTCATAGGGTCGCGTGTGCAATCCTCACCTCAGTTAGCATTAGCCATACAAGCGAGGAGATTACTCTTGGATGGTTGTCAGGGTTTATGACCTTGGTAAAGGAGGTGTCAAAAAATGAACTAAAGCTAAGCAATGCACCAGTGGTTAAGGAGTTTCCAGACATTTTTCCAAAAAATCTACTTGGGTTACCTCTCGACCGTGAGTTAGATTTCATTATTGATCTACTTCTCGAGACGACACCTATCTTTGAAGCTCTTTACAAAAATGGCTCCAGCAGAGTTGAGAGAGCTAAAGGATCAGTTGTAAGACTTGCTGGATAAGGGTTTTATTCGGTCCAGTGTATCACCGTGGGGAGCTCTAGAGTTATTTGTAAAGAAGAAGGACGAGTCTATGAGGATATGTATAGATTATAGGGAAATTAATAAGGTGACAATCAAGAATAGGTATCCTTTACCCCGTATAGACGATTTATTTGACCAGCTTCAGGGTACACGGGTCTATTCCAAGATTGACCTCAGATCAAGCTACCATCAGGTGAAAGGAAAAGCAGAAGATGTCTCGAAGACAGCTTTCAGGACCAAGTATGGACATTACGAATTTCTAGTTATGCCATTTGGTCTTACAAATGCTCCTACTATGTTCATGGATATGATGAATAAAGTTTTTCACCAGTATTTAGATCAGGTAGTTGTAGTTTTCATTGATGACATACTGGTTTACTCAAGGAATTTTGAGGAGCATGAGACGCATTTACGGTTGGTACTTCAGATGCTTAGGGAAAAGAAGTTGTATGCTAAGTTTAGTAAATGTGAATTTTGGCTAGAGAAAGTGTCATTTCTAGGGCATGTTATATCTAGTGATGGAATATCTGTAGATTCTAGTAAGATTGAGATAGTGTTGAATTGGAAAAGGCCGAAGAATGTTCAGGAAATTAGGAGTTTCTTGGGACCGGCGGGTTATTACCGTCAATTTGTAGAGGGGTTTTCAGCTTTATTAAACCTCCCACGCATCTAATCAGAAAGAATGTTAGGTTTGAATGGGATGATGATTGTGAATAGAGCTTTCAAGAACTGAAATAAAGGCTTATTACTGCACCAATGCTGATCATTCTGTCAGGGGGTGATGGTTATGTCATTTACAGTGACGCGTCTTTGAAAAGGCTTGGATATGTATTGATGTAGCATGGTAGGGTTGTAGCTTATGCCTCCCAACAGTTGAAAGAGTATGAAAAGGACTACCCTACTCAGGATTTGGAATTGGCTGCAGTGGTTCATGCGTTAAAGATTTGGAGGCATTACCTATATGGTGAGAGATGCGAGATATTCTCCGATCACAAAAGTTTAAAGTACTTTTTCACTCAAAAGGAGATGAACATGAGACAGAGAAGGTGGTTGGAACTTATTAAAGATTATGACTGCACTATTAGTTACCACCCAAGGAAAGCAAACGTGGTAGCTGATGCTCTTAGTAGGAAATTAGTAGGGCCGACACTGGCAACTATGGAGGTTCAGCATTCGATCCAAATGGATCTAGAGAGACTCGGTGTAGAGTTGGTAGAGAGTGATCCTCAGGCATTTATTGCCAGCCTGGTAGTGCAGCCCACTCTACAGGAAAGGATTAAGACTATTTAAAGAGATGACGCAGAATTAGTAGAGCTGATAGCTAGGGTGCAGGATGGACAAGGAGATGAATTCAGTATTTGTGATGACGGGGCCTTGAGATTCCATTCTAGGTTGTGTGAGCCTGCAAATATGGACATTAGGAGGACAATCTTAGAGAAGGCTCCCAGGTCATTATACATGGTTCATTCGGGTAGTACTAAAATGTATAGGGATCTGCGAGAATCTTACTAGTGGAGCAGCATGAAGAGGGAAATTACCAAGTTTATGCAGCAATTTCTGACGTGCCAGCAGGTAAAGGCTGAGCACTATAGGCCAATGGATCAGTTGCAATTGCTTTATATCCCAGAGTGGAAGTGGGAACATATATCAATGGACTTCGTGATGGGTTTACTGTCGGTATTGCATGGTCAGAAGGCTATTTGAGCAGTCGTTGATAGATTGAAGAAGACCGCTCACTTCATTCCTATTAAAGTTAACTACTCCATGGACAGACTGGCAGAATTATATATTTAGAAGGTAGTACGATCACATGGTCTGCTAGTGTCTATAGTATCAGATCGAGACCCACGTTTCACATCATGATTTTGGAGGAGGTTTTAGGAGGCTCTGGGGTCTCAGTTATTTTTTAGCACGACGTTTCATCCTCAAACGGAAGGCCAGACTAAGAGGGTGATTCAAATATTAGAAGATATGTTGTAGGCGCGCATGCTAGATTTTGGGGATAGTTGGACTTAGTATTTGCTATTGGAAGAATTTGCATACAATAACAGCTAACAGGCCAGCATCGGCATGACACCTTATGAGGCGCTCTATGGTAGGAGGTGTCATTCTCCTTTTTTCTGGGATGAGATAGGTGAGAGGCGAGTGTTGGAGCCAGAGCTAGTGCAGCCGGCATATGATAAAGTTTGGCTTATCAAAAATAGGATCAGTGCAGCTCAGAGCCAGCAGAAGAGTTACGCTGATATTCGTCGCAGAAAATTGGAATTTGATATGGGTGATCACGTGTTTTTGAAGATAGCACCATTAAAGGGAGTTATGAGATTTGGAAGGAAGGGTAAGCTTTTAATATTGACCCATTTGAGATCCTTGAGAGAGTGGGGTTAGTTGCCTATAGTCTAGCCTTACCACCCGTTTTATTCAGAATACACGACGTATTCCATGTTTCCATATTAAGGAAATATGTCCTAGACCCCTCCTATGTGATAAGTTATGGTGAGATAGAGCTCAAAGATACTCTGGCATATGAGGAGGTATCAGTGCAGATTATGGACAAGAAAGAACAAGAATTGCGTAATAAGAAGATTCCTTTAGTAAAAGTCTTATGGAGAAATCATGCGATAAAGAAAGTTTCATGGGAACTCGAGGAACAGATACAACAGAAGTACCCGTATCCCTTTAGCGGGGATCAATAGTAATCAAGAAAAGTTACTAGTAAATATGTAAAATTTCTTTTTATGCAGGTTAGTTAGATGTAATAATTTTCTGGTAGTAGAAAATATTTTGGTTGTGGGAGAATTTTATTTTATGTTTATATGTAATCTCCCAGAACCTTGAATGTGTAACCACGGTTTTCCTCCTCCACAAATGAGGGTAAGTAATAAAATAAGTAGCCTATTTTTCTTTAAAGGATGGTGTCAATACAGATAGTAAATTTTGAGGATGAAATTTTTATAAGGAGAGGAGAATGTAGAGACCCGAAGAATTATAGTAATTAAATAATAAAAGAAAGAAGAAAAAAAGATTTTTCAAAAGGGGATTCAATAGGGTCTTGTCGATGAGTGAAGAAGTGCTCGTCGACAGTAACTCGTACCTCGTCGACGAGAAGTTACCGAGAGGACTGTTTTAGACTCTGAAACTTGTCAATGAGGAGAAGGTGTTCATTGATGAGCTCCCTTCATTGACTCGTCGATGAGGAGATGTGACTCGTCGACGAGGCCACGTGGACAAACCTTCTATATAAGCTCAAGAACTCATTTTTCTACAAAATTTTTTTTACAGAAACCTCCTCTCTCTCTCTCTCTCTCTCTCTCTCTCTCTCTCTCTCTCTCTCTCTCTCTCTCTCTCTCTCCTACGACTCCTTCTCTCTTCGATTCTGCTTCCACCTTTCGTCGGATCGACGATTCTAAGCCGCCACATTACTCTTGGGAAGATTCTTTACAAATCTATTGGAGTGATTCGTTGGTTAGGCTAACTTAGGCACCATCCCAAAATTTGGGTAAGTTGATTATTTTAATATTTATTAAGA
This sequence comes from Malania oleifera, assembly GCF_029873635.1. NCBI lineage: Eukaryota > Viridiplantae > Streptophyta > Magnoliopsida > Santalales > Ximeniaceae > Malania > Malania oleifera. Next base: position 40,904,720 of record NC_080417.1, read on the forward strand.
TATTTGGTATTTCTGAGTTGAGGAAAGGTATTGGATGGGTTTATACTGAAGTTTTGTTGGGGGAAATGCAAATTTCAGGGTGTTGAGCTGGGGAACATACGAGTGTAATTTTGGAGTAATTTATGGGGTTTTCCATAAGTCAGGTAAGGGGATAAACTAAGTCAATATTTCCATGAAATTATTTATTAATATTCGGCTTTTATTTTCAAGGAAATTATGTATGTTATAGAACTGAGTTTGGAAATATTGCTGTTAACAGGAAAAATGATTTTAATACAGTTTAGCAGGGAATATGATTTTGTACAGATTTTAGGAATAGAACAATATTCATTTTGTGTGGCATAAGTATGAAATTATATGATTTTATATACTATTAGAATATTATGTTTTCAGAATCAGCATGTTCTTACTGTTTTTAGGAAGATATTAAAAATGATATGGGAACTATATTTAAAGTATGGTATTGAAACAGTACAGAGATTTCAAACTACGTATGTAAAAATATATATCGGCGTAAGGGCTGTGATTTTACATTATATGACATGCCAGCGTAAGGGTCATGGTGTTTATATGATATGCCGATGTAAGGGTCGTGGGTTTTATATGATATGCTATGCCGACATAAGGGTCGTGGTTATATGTTATGATATATAAAAATTTATGAAAATATTATCTTGACTAATATTATTATGAAACAGTTATGTATCATTATTTGAGATTTACTATATGTTATTAGAACCCGGATGACTTAGTTTAGGATTTCACGAAGCATGGTACCGTAGCTATATGATCACGATCATGAATATGTTAGTGCTACCACATGTCATAAGGGACTGTGGGAGATCAGAAGTTGATGTGGTTTTATGGTAGTGGAGGCGTCCCTTTGGCATCTGGACTAGGAGGGGCAGACCCATCGTACTTACAGACTTATGTTGATCTAGCGTGGTCGGCCAACCATTGCTAGGTCCCGCCTTCAGGCTACACAACCTAGTCATGTGAGGGTAAGACATGACACCAGTCAGCTATCCATCCAGGGTATTATTTCATGTACAATTATATATGATGATTTCAAGTATAGAAACTCAAGATGTTATTCCATGTTATGATAAATTATATTATATCCAGATATGATACAGACAGTTTTGCCAAATATGATTTATGTACTGTTACATTTATAACACGAAAATACTCATGATACCACACACTAATGATAGTTCATTTCCCTTACTGAGAGGTGTCTCACCCCAACTGTATAAACATTTCAAGAGCCCCAGATAGAAGAGCAGATAAAGCTCCGCAGCATTAGAGGTTGACTATCCTACCCTGTCAGAAGGGTAAGTTGTTATGCTAGGGTCTGATGGAATTTTGGGTTGTGACCCTAGGGTACTTCTTGGTCATTTTGGGATGTGTATATGTATATAATAGTTTTTGTAAAACTCTGGTATTGTGTTGGTTGAATGATTTGATAGGTATATGATTTTGCGTTTACCACTTCTTAGGTTTCAGAGTTGCATTTCAGGTATATCCCTGGTACCCATGAGTCTAGGTTGGTTATATTTTATCAGCTGATTAGGATTATTATATTAAATGTTATTATTTAAAAAAAATTTATTATTACGTAAAATAGGCAGGTTGTTACAAAATATATATACCACCAGCTTTGATAACTTAACTACTTAACGTGTGACATGTTTCTCTACTATGAATGAAATTAGTTGGATTTGACATAGGAGACTAGGACACACAAACATGGACTTAATAGCTAAACTAGTTAAGGGAGACTTAGTTAGGGGATTGCCTAGGACAAAATTCGTGAAAGGCAAAATCTGTGATGCATGTCAGCTAGCAAAACAAGCAAGATCTAGTTTTAAGAAGAATAAAGTAATCTCTACTACTAGGCCACTCCAAATGCTACACTTAGATTTATTTGGTTCAAACCAAATTTAGAGCTTAGGAGGAAAATCATACCCATTTGTTATCGTTGATGATTATTCTAGATTTACGTGGGTACTATTTTTAGGTCACAAAGATGAAGCATGTGAACAATTTATTAAACCGTGTAAGAAAATTCAAAATGAAAAAGGATACACTATCACTAAAATAAGAAGTGATAGGGGTAAAGAATTTAAAAATCAAGGTATAGAAGAATATTGTGATTCATTATAAATATCTCATAATTTTTCAACTCCTAGAACACCACAACAAAATGGTGTAGTTGAGAGAAAGAATAGGTCTATATAAGAAATGACCAGAACTATGCTCAATGGACATAAACTACTTAAGTACTTCTGGGCTGAGGCAATAAATACCACCTGTTATGTTCTAAATAGAGTCTTGATTAGACCATCTCTAAATAAGACTTCATATGAATTATGGAATGGCCATAGACCAAACATCTCATATTTCCATGTCTTTTGCCGCAAGTGCTTTGTACTAAGAGACAATGAACATTTAGGAAATTTTAGTGTGAAATCTGATGAAGGTATTTTTCTAGGATATGCCTTAAATAGTAAAGCCTACAAGATATATAATAAACAAACATTTACCATTGTAGAATCCATTCTTGTTGTATTCGATGAATCCAATCCATTTTCTCAAAAGACCGATGATGATGAAATTGAGATTAATAAGGAATTTGAAAATTTGTCTATTGAAAATAATTCAGATAAGGACACTTAAGTTAAAAAAACATCTTCTGAAGATAATCAAGTGGAAAAAGAGATTAATGAACCATCTAGAGAATGAAAGTACATAAAGAATAATCTTATAGATCAAATGATAGAAGAACCATCACATGGAGTAACTACACGATCCTCACTTAGAAATATGATTAGTCAATTTGCTATCTTATCACAAGAAGAACCTACGAATGTGATTGAGGATGAATCATGGGTAATAGCTATGCAAGAAGAACTAAATCAATTTGAAAGAAATAAAGTTTGGACATTAGTTCCTAGGCCTGAGGATAAGACAGTTATTGGAACAAAATGGATATATAAGAACAAGAAAGATGAACATGGAATAGTTGTTAGAAATAAGGCAAGACCAGTAGCTCAGGGATACAACCAGGAAGAAGGAATAGATTTTCAGGAAACCTTCGCACCTGTAGCTAGAAGGAAGCTATTAGAATGTTGTTAGCTTATGCAGCTTTTAAGGATTTCAAGTTGTATCAAATGGATGTCAATAGCACATTTTTAAATGGCTACATAAGTGAAGAAGTATATGTAGAACAACCCCCAGGTTTTGAAAACCAGAAGCATCCAAATCATGTTTATACTCTAACTAAAGCCTTGTATGGTTTAAAGCAAGCTCCTAGAGCTTGGTGTGAAAGGTTAAGCGGTTTTCTACTGGATAATGGATTTATTAGGGGAAAGATAGATACGACACTCTTCATCAAATCTAAGAATGACAACATGCTTCTAGTACAAGTATACGTAGATGATATCATCTTTGGAGCAACAAATGAAGAGTTGTGCAATGAGTTTGCAAGTTGTATGCAAAATGAATTTGATATGAGCCTAATGGGAGAACTCAACTTCTTCCTAGGACTTCAAATCAAACAAGCAAAACATGGAATCTTTATAAATCAATCAAAGTATATTAGAGACTTGCTCGAAAGGTTTAATATGGAATATGGTAAAACTCTAGGTGCACCAATGAGCTCTTCTTTAAAATTAGACAACGACGAACAAGGCATACCAGTAGATGTTAAGCTCTATCGTGGGATGATTGGTAGCTTATTGTATTTGTCTACCAGCAAGCCTGACATAATGTTTAGCGTATATTTGTGGCAAGATTTCAGATTGCACCTAAAGGGTCCCATTTATTAGCTGTCAAAAGAATACTTAGATATCTAAGTGGAACCATTGAACTTGGATTATAGTATCCTAAGTATACCACCTTTGAGATTATTAGCTATTGGGATGCAGATTTTTCTAGTAGCAAAGTAGATAGAAAAAGTACGAGCGACACATGTCATTTCTCAGGACATTCTTTAGTATCTTGATTTTCAAAGAAGCAAAATTCAGTTGCTTTTTCCATAGCTGGGGCAGAATATATAGCGGTTGGAAGTTGTTGTGCTCAAACGCTTTACATAAAACAACAACTTATGGATTTTGGATTATTCTATGACACAATTCCTATAAGATGCGACAATACGAGTGCAATAAACATCTCAAAGAATCCTAAATCACAATAATGAATTAAACACATAGAAATTAGACATCATTTTCTACGTGACCATGTGCAAAAAGGAGATGTGACACTTTCGTTTGTATGCACATATGAACAATGGGTAGACATATTCACGAAACCACTCCTGGAGGATAGGTTTATCCAAATTAGACGTGAATTAGGCATGATGCATAGTTGAGAAGTTGCCTAGAGTTACATTAGACTACATAATTAAGGGGGAGCATTTTAAATTAAAATTCACATTTGGTTAAAATTTTTCACATTTGACTACTTTGTGTTATATTTGGTATGAAACTTAACAAATGGTTGCTGCATGTTAAATTTTTTATGGATACATGACACATGTTGATGCTCACAAAAACTTTTTGACTTTAATGGACTGATTTACTTATCCATGTCTATGTATATTGCAATACTGTGTATGTTCAATTTGAAATTTGAATCAACAACACAGATATACCTTAGAAAGGGGGAGAAGTAAATTGAGTAACATAGGGAGATATATTCTGTAGTACAATCTTGAAACATAGAGGTTGAAATTTATTTTGATAGCAAAGATGAGATATAATTATGTCAGCACATTTTTTTTATACCTTTTTGTTGATGTCAAAAGGGGGGGGGGGGAGTAAGCAAAAATAATTTTTCTTTTGTCAAAAAGGGGAAGTAGTAAGCAAAATTTTTTTCCTTTGAAATAATGGGGGAGAAGTATATAGAGGTATATACTAGCAAAAATATTACATATTCTACAATGTCTATGAACTTCATTGTGTGTAAACCATATTGCTATATTGTTGAATTGTAAATTATGCATTATCTTAGGGGGATCCTTGTTAGGCGTAACCTATTTTTGCTCGTGTGTTTGTCATCATAAAAATGGGGAGATTGTTGACTCTATGAGTCCAATTCTGTTTTGATAATGACAAATCACTTGGTATTTGGCCTGTGCAATTGAGTTTGTGAACAGGATCATGATTTAGAATGCATGAACGGTAAGCTTGATATGGAAGCCACGAGGAACCTAAAATACATATCACTTTCTCGATCCATGGAACTAGAAGAATAAAAGGATGAAGAGGGCAAGCTTCAAGTTCAAGATTTTCAATGGGAATGGGTATTTAGAATTGAATGTATTTACATATTTCATATAATTTAATTCAAAGCTCAAATATACCCTAGATAGACCTTGGGACTCATGCATTTCATAAAAGATTCATTTACATTAATTCTAGGTTGAATAAATTTTTCGAGGCAAATTTTAGTGGGCTCGTCAACGAACCCCATGGCCACATCAATGAATATATGAAGGTCACTCATTGATGAACAGTGTTGTCTCGTTGATGAAAAAATACCGAGAGCCCAAAAAGTTCTGATAGTGCTCTTGTTGATGAACTCATGGCCTCGTCGACGAACGAGTGTTGTAGACAAACGTACCCATTCATCGACGAAGGTTGCGGTGCATAATAACGTTTCAGCACAGACTCGGACGTAAAACCTTTATTTTTAAATGATTCGACAACCAGGATTTAATATGAGAGTGAGAACACTATTTAAACACACCCTAAACCCTAGAGACACAAGAAGAACACTTTAGAGAGACTAATCTTGTGATATTGTGCTAAGTGTGCCTCCACTCTAAAGAATTTGCCAATACTCTACTACATCTACAATCTTTGGGCAAATCATCTCAGATTTTCAAAGGAATTTCATCTACACATCTTGCAAGCATTCCTTGGGGATTGAGGTTTGATAAATAAGTGGTTGATTTGTGATTCCAATAAATATATATATCTCAAAGTTGTTTTTCATACTCATATATCTACTATTTTTATTAAGAAGAAAAATCTGTGTTATTACTTGAAAAAATTATTTGAGAAAGGATTTCGCTAAAGGTTGAATATTTGTGATATTCAAGTTTTTATTTTCATTCAAAGACTCGATATTTTGTTATTGCAGAAACTATTTGATTAAATTTTTAGAGCTTCTAAGTACATATTTTTGAGGAGTATCTTTTAAGTAGTTTGTTTAAATCTTTGCAAGATTCAAAGTTATATTTTTATTCAAAGATTTAAGTCTACTAATTATTTGATAGCAAGAACATAGATTTGCGCATTATTCAAGATTATTTTTGAAATGATCTTATTTTCTATTCTTGCATAAAGTATTCTGAAATCGAACCCTAAGATCTCCAAATCTTTTATGTATAGGAAATTATTTTTGGGAGAAATTGATTAAAAGGTAAATTTGTGACGCATATCATTATTCATATAATGATTTTATCGTTACATACATATTGAGGTTCAAGTTTTATCATATTGAATATGTATTAGGTTTCTATTGTACTCACTAGCTTTGTGTAGAAGCATTTGAGTTTTTGCAAAAATTGTAATTTTATTTTGTATTCACTGTTCGGGCTATGAATCGGGGTTGAGGAGGAAGTTACGCCTCTTGTAAGCAGTAGATTGTAAGGGAAGCTTCATCCCAGTTAAAGGAGCGGATTTTTAGTGGAATCCTTGAGTGGGTTGCTCAAGGCGAGGATGTAGGCTTGGGTAGGTCGAACCTCATAAAAAATCATGTTTGTCTTCTCTCTTTGCTTAACTCTTTTAATTTTCGCCAACATTTAAATTATCTGTTTATTGTGTATGAGTTAAGCATTTGATAAACTTGTTTGTAATTGGGTAAAATTATATGCTTGATAAGGACACACATTAAATGGATTAATTGTGAAACATTAAGTTAGGTATCAAGTAGATTGCAAGTTCATAATTGATAGTTTTCAAAATTAGAACTTAAAGGACTTAATTATTGAAAATATCCAATTCACCCCCCCTCTTGGGATAACACTGTAATCTACAGTCTTACTCTAATTCAAAACCATTGTACTGGTGGCTTTCACACTATTACACTTTAGAAGGCACCCACTTTCTTGATTAGTTAAGACCCCAGTAGTAGGTAGCTGTTTCCAGTGCATGAATGTACAAAGGTGGTTTTCACGCTACTACACTTTAAAAGGTACCAACTTTTTGTTTAGTTAGGACCCCGGTAATAGGTAGCCCTTTCCAATACACAATTGTTCCCCTCTTTTTATTCCTTTTTTTTTTTTCTTTTCTCTCTTTTTATTCTTTTTGCAATTGATCCCTGGCTTGTTTCTTGTTTTCATTTTCTTCAAACTTTTTTTTTTCTTTCTTTTTCTAAGTCATTAGGATATGGTTCATTAGAGTCCCAAACAACTTAAGTGTATAATAACTAGAAATGATCTAAGGTAGTCTTTCTAAGTCTTCTACCCTGTGTAGTGTGTGTAGCAAGACTTTCAATATCCATCCCTTGGTTGAAATTAAGTCAAATGGATAAAATTCTCTTTTAATTCAAATTCTGATTTGCACTACATCCTACATGTTCCATGCCCTCAAAAAGAGAAAGAAAAAAAAATTGGCACATAACGTTCACAAATAAGAAATTTAGCATGCTCTGAGCTCAATACCAGTATTTCCCAAAAGGTGGACCTAACTAACATGCAAACATCACATGAAATTTTCACATTGAAATTTTATCACATGGAAGCACACAATTGCACATGCGAATCCTCTCCCCCCAACTAAATTGAAACATTGTCCTCAATGTGAAAGTATAGGGGAAATGGAAAAGATATGCACGGGGGAAACAAACCAACAGAAAAAACAAAACAACAGACAGTTACAACCAACAAACGCAGTAGAAAAGAAAAGAAATATTCAAATAAGAACAAATAAAATGAAAAATAAAAATAAAGTAAAATAGAAAGGTCTAAGGACTCTCCTAGGGTCTTGCAGAAGCAAGATCTCTTTATGCGGATCGAATGAAGTCATGAAAGGCTTGAGGCGTTGTCCGTTGACTGTGAAGCTGTTGCCATTATTTGGATCTACAATTTCTACCATGCTATGAAAATGAACTTATTTAACGATGTATGGGCCACCCCATCGGGACTTCAGTTTCCCAGGAAACAGATGCAATCTGGAGTCATAAAGAAGCACTTGCTGAGTAGGGAAAAGTTGTTTGTCTTTGATTTTCCTGTCATGCAACAACTTCATCTACTCCTTTGCTAAGCGGGCATTGTCATAAGCTTCCCTCCTGAATTCTTCAAGCTCACATACCTGCAATTTCCTTAAACCTTTGGCATCATCAAGTGAAAATTTAATATGTTTTATAGCCCATAAAGTACGATGCTAAATCTCAATAGGTAAATGACAAGTCTTGCCATAAACTAACCTGTAAGGGGACATCCCTAAATTTGTCTTGAATGCAGCTCGGTAGGCCCAGAGTGCATCAACCAGTTTTTCTGACTAGTCTTTTTGATTAGGCGAACTGTCTTCTCAAGTATAATTTTGATATCTCTATTGGCTAACCTTGACCATTAGTCTGAGGGTGGTATGGAGCAAAGACCTTATGGGTCACTTTATACTTTTGCATGAGTTTTCCAAATGATTTGTTACAAAAGTGCAACCCTCCATCAGTAACGATTGCCTTGGGCATTCCAAAATGCGCAAATAACTCCTTGAGAAACTAGATGACAACCTGTGGTCATTTGTCCTACAAGGTATAACTTCCACCCATTTTGAAACATGATCCACAACAACTAGAATATAAGAATTTCAAAATAGTTTGGGAAATGTCCCATGAAGTAAATTCCCCAACAGTCAAAGATTTCAAGAGTCAAAATGGGAGACATAGGCATTTCATTCTTTGATATGATTTTCCCTAGTTTCTGACAAGCCTCACAAGTTTTGTAAAAATTCTCAACATCTTTGAGCATAGTAGGCAAATAGAGTCCACTTTGCAAAATTTTTGAAATAGTTTTCTTTGTAGCAAAGTGGCCTCCATATACTCCACTATGATAAAAATATATCACAGAAGTGAACTCATCATCAGGCACACATCTGCGAACCAATTGATCAAAACAGTATTTAAATAGAAATGGACTGTCAAAATAGTAGTGTCGTACCTCTGCAAAAAACTTACGCTTATCTTGAGCTACCCAATGATCAGGCATTCGGTCAATGACAAGGTAGTTCACAATATTAGCAAACCAAGGAGCGCGTGACACTGCAAAAAGGCGCTCATCAGGAAAACAATCATTTAAGGGAGAAAAGGATACGGACACATCAGGTAGCTGCAAACGAGAAAGATGGTCAACTACAACATTTTTCTACTCCCTTTTTATGTCGAATGGTGATGTCAAACTCCTGAATAAGTAGTATGGAAACCCAAATCCAAAAAAAATAAAAGAAATAAATAAGAAAAGAAGCAAGGAAATTTTAGTAAGCTTCATTGATGAATCCCCTGTTTTCGTCAACAAATGCTCTTCGGTTGTTTGTCGACGAAGGTCAGGGTATCGTTGACGAAGAGATCCCAAACGACTAAAATTTCAAGCTAGGAGTTCGTTGACAAAACCCTTCTTTTTTTGATGAACGTTCTTTTGTAGTTCGTTGACGAAGGCTCCAACTCGTCGACAAAGGTGACCGGGTCAACGGCTTATAAAAGGATGTTTTGGTTGCTTAATCATTAAGAAGCTTATTTTCTCACTCCCTTTCTCTCTCTAACCGGCGCCTTTCACTCTCTCTCTCTCTCTCTCTCCAGTTTCTTCGTCGTTCATCGCCCGAATTGATAATCGGAAGTTACCACGAGGATCAAGGGAAAATTCTCTACAAGTCTAGTGGAGTAGATTCTTGAACGAGATCTTTTCAGTCATCACTCCAAAACCAGGGTAAGTAGGTATTTTGGAATTTTATTGTTGTTTTGGAGTATAGGGGGCCTAGGGAGCATTTAATGAAAAGTATTGTGTGGGTTGGGATGATTAATTTGGGAAAAATGTATTTCAAGGTTTTGAGCTTTGAACGCCGTAGGGCATGGATTAAGGGTGTCAAAAGGCTTTCTAGCAAACTGGGTAAGGGGATTAAGTTAAGTCAGAAGTTTTTGAAATTAGGAATAGCTTCCCAAGAGGGGGGTGAATTGGGTTCTTTAAAAAATTTTATTCCTTTTTTAATACTTACTTGTATTAGTATGACAACAAGAAAATAAAGTAATCAACTAATAAACACACTACAAGATACTAATATTTAAATAAACAATCCAACCAATTAAAGTAAACAATTTAGACAAACATGCAAGAGTTTTACAACTTTTATCAGTTGCCCTGTAGAAGTTTGCAACCTTCTTTGAATGAAATCTTTGTTTGCAATTCTCTTGATCAAGATTTCTGCAAATTAACCAACGTACTCCCTTTTGGGTTTCCGCAAATGATTAATCAAAACTTACTTTTTAAATATCAAGAGTCTTCCATTGATTTTAATTTCAAGCCCTGCTATCTGCACTTTAGTATACACAAAAATAGATTGTACAGAAAATAATAAGTAAAGAAGAAAGAAAGACACAAAGATTTTACAAGGTTCGACTTCAACACAACCTACATCCTCGCCCTTGGCAAAATACCGAAGGGTTCCACTATAGTAGTTCATTTACCGAGCGAAACAACACCAATTACAATCACTCATTTGTTAAGACTAGAGCCCTCCTTCTCCAAACAATATACCCTCATTTGGTTAACAATCCAACAACTTAGAATCTTCCAAAATCTATAAGAAAAACAATAAGAAGATTGTGTACAAAGAATGCTCACACAAAGAGCAAGTTAGTAAAATTCAAAACTATGTACTTCAAAAGATAAATATCAAGAATGAAATACACTTTTGAAGCTTAGGAATGGATTTCACCAAACTCCCTTTTCTCTAGATGAGAAATCAGCAGTATAACTTCAGGGATTGATGAACAACAATCTCAGAGTCACAACATTTTCAGTTTGCAAGAGATGGACAAGATGAGACTTTGGGAGCAAGAGAGCTTATGAAAATTTTTCAAAACTTGGTGTGATTTTACATTAGAAAACCATGTATTTATAGGCAATTAGACTTGTTTCCTTGTTGCTAAAGTTTCCTTGGAGTGTTTCCCAAGATTTTAAAAAGTTTGGAGCCCAAGTAACGGATATTTAAAAATTAAAATTTTGAAAATTTTTGCCCATTAACAGTGTTCAGATGGTTGAACACACGAGTTCAGTCATCTGAAGTTCCTAAGCTAGCTAAAAATATGAACTAAACACAGGGTCAGATGACTGAAGATGGGGTTCAAATGACCGAAGAGTCGAGTTCAGACGACCGAGGTCCAAGTTCATTCATCTGAACTGCTTCTGCCAATTTTTGCTTCTCACCAGAAAATCTTCAGACGTCTGAGCTTATTCTTCGGACGTCTGAAATAATTCTTCAGTCATCTGAACATGAAGTTCAGTCATCTGAAGTTGTTACTTTAGGCATCTGATCAGAACTTCAGTCATCTAAACAGATTGCTTTCTAAATTTTCTATTTCAATAATAAAAAATGGCTTGCTCTCTTTCTTTCATTCTTTATAAAACTTATTGTGGGGTTTTTTAAATAGGTTTCTAAGTCCATATGATCCCCTAAAACCTTATATGCTAAGCTTGAGATCATCTACATTCTTTTTGCTTTTGAAGTCCCTTGGATGTTTGCTTGAGCTAGCTTTATCTTCCAATGCTTTGATCAGTAATGAGCTATTTTAAGCTTCTCTTTGGATCACTTGTTAGTTTATCTATCTTGATGGTCCACACTTGATGCTTGTTTTCCTGTAAAACATCACAACTTAAACATTCTAAGTTAAAATGTCCTTCGTTTGTTATGACCAAAACTGATTGAAAAGCCTAGTTAGGCCAACAGTTTTATTAAAATTGAATCGATTAAAATGCTATATATGTATATTTATGTTTTCAATTGTTATTTTGAAAACCAACCGTTCAAAATGATCTTTTCAAACCTAGGATATGTGATATGGTATTTTTAGTAAAAATGAAAGATGGAAAGTTCAGTTTGACGTTATAAATGGAATATATTGTATACGGATAATTGTGTGGCAGATGGATAATTTTGTGGGTCATTGTATACTCGAGGTTATGAAATTGGTTGTGAAATACTAGGAATGTTTGTGAAATACTGGAACTGTTTAGTGAAAACGTAGGAAATTTTATATGATGGTTGTGAGGGCTGAGATTATGTTTAGCAGCTGTGAGCCGAGTGTTACATGATGGTCGTGAGGGCCAAGTTATACATGATGGCTGCAAGGGTCGAGTTTTACATGATTGTTGAGAGGGCCAAGTTATACATGATGGCCACGAGGGCCGAGTTTTATATGATGGCTGCTAGGGCCGAGTTTTATAACATGATAGGTTTTATATGAAATGGGTTGAAATGCAATTTTTATTATTTAAATTGCATGATATGCTTAGGAACTCTGAAGACCAGTTATGCTATGAGCACGGTACCGTTGCTAGGGGTTTAGTATTTAACCATGTGTTCCCACACTATTCGCGAGGAAGTGTAGGGTGGTCTCAGCCGATTAGCCTCAGTAGAGGGTGTACCTTCTCTAGAAGACCAGACTTTCAGAATGTGCTAGGGCAATCAGACCCGCAAGCAAGTTGCAGATGCCTGCGTAGTTGGAGTTAGATACAGACGTATGTTTTGACTTAGTCTGGGTTGATATCTCCTAGGGCTAAGTCCAGCCTTTGGACCGCACAACTCGTACCATGAGGGAAGTAAATGGTTAGTCCCAGGGAGTGTCTTTTATGCATATGTGTAGACTTATGTAAATGATACTATATATTTACTGAATTGTTTACACCATGGAAATGAGATGAATATTTTCAATAGGATAAAGTGAGTATAATGTATAAATGCTATTTTTAGTTAAATGAAGGATGAATATTTTCCGTAAACACCTAATGTAGAGACCTGAAGAATTATAGTATTTAAATAATAAAAGAGGGAGAAAAGGAAATTCAAAAGGAGAAATTGCAAGGCTCGTCGACGAACCCTTCGGTTTCATCAATGAACACACTACTAGATTCATCACACGCCATGTGTCTCGTCGATGAGAAATTATCGAGAGGGCTGTTGCAAGGCCTGAAATTCATCGACGATAAGTAAATGTTCGTCGACAAACTCTCTTCTGGGCCTCGTCGACGAAGTGACGTGTCTCATCAACAAAAGTTGGTGTATAAATAGGCTCAAATCCAATTTTCTACGAGAAAATTCAGCCACACCCTTTTCTCTCTCTCCCAACTTCAGTTCCCTCACCTTCTCTCTTTGATTCCAGCCCCGTTCTTTGCTGGTTCGATGATTGGAAGCCACCATGTCACTCCTGGGAAGATTCTATGCACATCTGCTGGAGTGATTTGTTGTTTAGGCTAACTTGGGAACCATTCCAAAGTTTGGGTAAGTTAATTTATTTTAGTTTTATGAGGTTTTTTGTGTTTCTGAACTGAGGAGAATATATTAGGGAAGATAATACTAAATTTTTTTTTGGAAAATATCAATTTCAGGGTGTTGAGCTGGGGACCACACGGGTGCAATTTTGGAATAATATGTAGGTTTTTCCATAAGTCAAGTAATTGGATAAACTAAGTTAGCTTCCTTATGAAAATATATTTATTATTTTACAGCATTTAATTTCAGGTAAATACGTATATTATAGAATTATGTTGGAAATAATGTTGTTGATCAGAAATATGATTTTCATGTATTATATCATAAATATGATTTTAGAACAGATTTTATGTTTTGAATATTACCCTTTTTGTGTGGCATAAATAACATTTACCATGGAAATTATGATGATGAAATATTATATTTTTTAGAATATTCATGTATTACCAGTTTTTAGGAAAAACTTTATAACAGTATAGGAACTATGTTTTAAATATTATGTTAAACAGTACAGAGATTTCATAATTCAGTATGTTGTGATATGCCGGCGTAAGGGCCGAGGTTTTATATGACATATCGGAGTATGGGCCGAGGGTTTTATATGATATGCTATGCCGGCATAAGGGTCGTGATTTACAAGATACAAAATGTCGGCGTAAGGGCCGTGAATTTTATATGATATGTTATGTAAAATTTTATGAAAATATTGTCATGACAGATATTATTATGAAATAACCATGTATCATTACTTGGTTTAGGCTTTCACGAAGCACGGTACCGTAGTTATATGATCACGATCATGTATATGTTAGTGCTACCACTTGTCATAAGGGGCAATGGGAGATCGGCAGTAGATATGGTTTTATGGTAGTGCAGGCGTCCCTCTAGCATCCAGACCAGGTGGGGCAGACCCATCGTACTTACAAACTTATGTTGATCTAACATGGTCGGCCAGCCATTGTTAGGTCCCACCTTTGGGCCACATAACCCAGTCATGTGGGGGTAAGACATGACACCATCCATCCAGGGTGTTATTTCATGTACAATTATAGATGATGATTTCATGTATAGAAACTCAGTATGTTACACCAAGTTATGATAAATTATGTTTTAAACAGATATGATACAGACGGTTTTACTAGATATTATTTATGTGATGTTCTATGTATAACACGAAAAAAACTCATGTTGCCACACACTGATGTCAGTTTATTTCCCTTACTGAGAGGTGTCTCACACAAGCTATATAAACATTTCAAGAGCCCCAAATAGAAGAGCGGATAGAGCTCTGTAGCGTTAGAATTCGTCTGTTCTACCTTGCCTGAAGGGTAAGTCATTTTGCTAGGGGCTGATGGATTTTTAGGTGGTGACCCTAGGGCACTTTTTAGATATTTTGGGATGTGTGTATGTATATGACAGTTGTAGTAAAACTCTAGTATTGTGTTGGATTGATGATTTGATATGTATATGATTTTACGTTTCTCATTGTTTAGGTATCAGTGTTGTATTTCAGGTATATCCCTAGTACCCATGGGTCCAAGTTGATTATGTTTTATTAGGATTATTATGTAAAAAAAAATTTATGGTAAAATAGGCAAGTCGTTATACTTAATGCATGCTAACCACACACTAATGTTAACTTAATATTCCTTACTGAGAGGTGTCTCACCCCAATATACAAATTATCTTTTCAAGATTATCTTGAGCTTGAGGTTACCGAACTCCAGGGCAGGTTGATACCCAATTAGATTTTTGTGAGTGTCAGTAAGAACTTTATTGTAATTAAGTTGGGTTTGAAGCCCTGAGTATGTGATATGGATGTATAAACTGAGTTAGTTTTGGTATTGTACTATGGTTTGTATTATAAGTTCAGAGAGATGTCAATGTAAATTAGTAGCATAGAACTCTGGTAATGAAGTATAGAAACTGTTTTATTTATTTTTGCTGCAATTTTATAATTATTATGATATTAGGTAAACATATGTCACTAAAGTGGCACCCAGGACCTGTGTGGTCGGCCAGGGCGCTACAAGTGGTATCAGAGCCTAGGTTTGCTATATTTTACCAACATTTTTAAGAGGAGCGGACCTGATTGCAGCTGAAAATTAGGTTCAGTAGATGGAGGAGTTGTTAGGTGTGCTAAAGTGCACAAAGGAACAAAAGGTTTGGTTTGCCACCTTTAAATTAGTGGTAGAAACAAAGAGTTGGTGGAGGTCGGCAAAGCTGGTAGAGGAACAGTGCCCAGGGCATGCATCTATTACCTAGTGCTTTTTCAGGGAGGTTTTCTTCAGCAAATACTTCCTTGTTGGCACCTGAGAGGTGAAGGTAGAGGAGTTTCATCATATGACCCAAGGGCTTATGACTGTGCAGCAGTATGCGGCCAGGTTTGTGGAGCTGTCTCGTTTCACTCCGCATATAGTCCCAGATGAGCCCAAGAAGCCTCAGATATTTGAGAAAGGTCTGAGGTAGGGTATACGTGCTCAGGTAGTGGCATTATTGACACAGAGTTTTACAAAACTGGTGAATAGGGCCATGGCAGTCAAGGCTAGTATCCAAGAGGGGGAGAGAGCAGCAAACCAAAAAAGACACCGTTGCATCAAGATTTTCAATCTAGCGTCAGCCAGAGTTCATGGAGGCAGCCTAGTAATTTTATGGGCCAGTGACAAGAGATGGGGTTTCGAGGCTCTCAGGGGAGTTATTATCATTCTACCTGTCCCAGGTGCCATAAAAGGCATTGAAGTAAGTGTAAGATTGGATTGGCTGTCTGTTACTAATGCGGTGGGGCAGGACACTAGGTGCGAGACTGCCACGTGATGTTGAATTACGCACCGCCACAACATCAGTATGGGAGAGGTACTCAAGCACCCCAAGGTGGTTACCATAGGGGCACCGCCCAGGCGCGGGGGTATTCCATGACTCTGGGTGATGCCGAGCACGCAAAGGGTGTAGTTACAGGTAACATTTATGTGTTTTTAAATAAATTTTTTGTGCTCTTTGATTCAAATGTGACGTACTCATTTGTATCTCGGGGATTTATTAAATGGTGCGGGGTAGAAACACAGTCGTTAGATGTCTTGTTAGGTGTGGCCACGCCAACAAGGTCAGTGGTAGTGTGTAACAAGAAGATCAGGGACTACCTAGTGGAGATTCAGGGGAGAAGGCTTCTCGCTAGTTTAATCGTCTTTGATATGTATGGATTTGACATTATTCTAGGGATGGATTGGCTAGCATCCAACTATGTAAGCATTGACTGCCACAGAAAGGAGGTAGTGTTTAGACCTCCAAAAGAGCAGGAATTTAAATTTGTCGGGTCGTGTGTGCACTTGACACCATAGATCCTTTCAGCAATTCAGGTGAAGAGGTTATTTCGAGATGGCTACCAAGGGTATCTTGCTTTTATAAAAGAAGCACCGAAAGAGGAACTGAAGCTGTAGGATATCCTAGTGATAAAGGAATTCTCATATGTCTTTCCAGAGGACTTACCGATATTGCCACCGAATTATGAGGTGGAATTCGCCATTGAATTGACTCCATGGACGGTGCCAATTTCCAAGGCTCCATACCGAATGGCTCCAACTGAACTAAAAGAGCAGCTACAAGAACTTCTTGATAAGGGGTTCATCAGACCAAACGTATCACCCTGGGGAGCACCAGGGTTGTACGTGAAAAAGAAGGATGGGTCGATGAGGATGTGCATCGACTACAAGGAGATTACTAAGGTTACAATGAAAAGTAAGTACTCGTTACCTCATATTAATGATCTGTTTGACCATCTGAAGGGCACTCAGGTCTTCTAAGATCAATATGCGATCCAGGTATCATTAGTTGAAGGTGAAATCAGATGATGTATTGAAGACAACTTTCCAAACTTAGTATGGCTATTACGAATTTAAGGTTATGTCATTCAGTTTGACAAATGCAATAGCAGCATTCATGGATTTTATGAATAGGGTGTTCCACGAGTACTTAAATCAGTTGTGGTGTTTATTGATGACATCCTGATCTATTCGAGGAGTCCTGCAGAGCATGAAGCTCATTTAGGACTGGTGCTATAGGTACTCAGAGAGAAGAGGTTATTTTTTAAATTCAAGAGATGCGAGTTCTTGATGGAACATGTTGCATTTCAAGGACATGTAGTGTCCGAGGAAGGAATCTCAGTGGACCCAAGCAAAATATAGGCGATAGTTGAATGGGCGAGACTGAAGAATGTACATAAGATTAGAAGTTTCTTGGGTCTGGCAAGGTACTATCGTCAATTCGTCGTGGGTTTTTCCAGGCTGTCAAGTCCTTGACGCAACTTACAAGAAAGAACAGTATGTTTGAGTGGACTAGTGAGTGTGAGCAGAGCTTCCAAGAATAAAAGCAGCGACTAGTCACATCCCCGGTGTTGACCATTCCATATGGGGATGGTGGTTTTGTAATTTACAATGACGCATCTCTAAAATGACTTGTGTGTGTCTTGATGCAGCAAGGAAAGGTTATTACGTATGCTTCTCGCCAACTCAAGGAGTATGAGAAGAATTATCCCACGCATGACTTGGAGCTGGCAGCAGTAGTGTATGCATTAAAGATTTGGAAGCACTACCTATACGGTGAAAAGTGCGAAATCTTCAATGATCACAAAAGCCTTAAATACTTTTTCACCTAGAAGGAATTGAATATGAGGCAGAGGAATTGGCTTGAGCTGATTAAGGACTACAATTGTACCAACAGTTGAGGTTCAGGGATGAACCTGGAATGGTTGGGTGTGAAATTAGTGGAAGGAAATCACCAGGCGTTCATTACTAGTCTAGTAGTGTGGCCGACCTTACGGGAAAGGATCAAATCAGCTCAGAAGAAAGATACAGAGCTGGCAAAGATTGTGAGTGAAATATAGGATGGCCCGAATACAGATTTCAATGTCTTTGGTCATGGGATGTTTAGGTTTCACACCAGGATATGCGTGTCTAACGATGCAGATATTAAAAAGACAATTCTGGAGGAGGCTCGTTGTTCTCTCTATACTGTTTATCCTGGAAGTGCGAAGATGTATAGAGATCTACGAGAATCGTTCTGGTAGAGTAACATGAAGAGGGAAATTACAAAATTTGTGGAATAGTGGTTGACATGCCAACGGGTAAAAGCAAAGCACTAGAAGCTAGCGAGACCATTTCAGCCACTTGATATTCCTAAGTGGAAGTGGGAGCATATCTCAATGGACTTTGTATCAGTGTTGCCTTCGGTGGTGCATGGTCAGAATGCTATATGGGTTATTGTGGATTGGCTGACGAAGACTTCACACTTAGTTTCAATTAGAGTCAGTTACTCTATGGATAGGTTGGCAGAGCTTTATGTGCAGGAAATTGTACGACTTCATGGCATCCTGGTTTCTATTGTTTCATATCAAGATCCACGATTCACCTCTCGATTCTGGAAAAGTTTACAGGATGCCTTAGAATCTCAACTCACTTGCAGTACCGCATTTCACCTACAGACGAATGGATAGTTCGTGAGGACCATTCAGATTCTAGAGGATATACTACGAGCGTGTGTATTGGATTTTGGGGATAGTTGCATTCGGTATCTACCGCTCGTAGAGTTTGCATATAATAATAGTTACCAAGCTAGTATCTAGATGACACCATATGAGGCTTTGTATGGTCAGCGGTGCCAATCTCCGTTGTACTGGGATAAGGTAGGCGAGCGGCAGATTTTGGGGCTGAAATTAGTTCAGTAGACCTCTGCAAAGGTTGAGCTTATCAGGGAGAGGATAAAAACAGCACATAGTTGGTAGAAGAGTTATGCAGATACTCGGTGATGGGAGCTAGAATTTGAGATTAGTGATATGATATTATTGAGGGTTGCTCTGATGAACAGGGTGATGAGTTCAAGAAGAAAGACAAGTTGAGCCCTCAGTACATTGGGCCATTTGAGATCCTGGAAAGGATCGGTCCAGTTGCCTTCTGAGTGGCATTACCCCCAGCATTATCTATAGTTCATAATTTTTTCCAAGTATCGGTGCTGAGGAAGTATGTATCAGATCCTTCTCATGTGATAAGCTATGAACCCTTAGAGATCGATGATGATTTGTCTTACGAGGAGGTACCGGTTCAGATTCTGGATTGGAAAATACAGGAATTGCGTACTAAGGATATGTCATTAGTGAAGGTGTTGTGGCGTAATCATACAGTTGAGGAGGCTTCTTAGGAATTAGAGACAAAAATACGCCAGAAATACCCACAACTTTTCAGAGAGGATCAATGTTAGACAGACCAGTATGATTGCACAGGTAAGTGTTAAATTTATTTGCAGGTCAGGTAAGATAAGTATGTTTAGTTTGTTAGTTGTTTATGATTTCATATATGGATGGTCTCGGGGAGAGTTTTTTATGGTATTATAATCTCCCGAGACATTATGTGTAACTACGGTATTCCTCAGTCGTAAGTGAGGGTATCTACTAAACTTGAGATGGGGCAGCTATGTGGGTGGCTACTAACTCTTCGATAGAGATGAATTGTGAGATAAGGATTTGATAGAAATCAATTAGCAAATTTCGGGGACAAAACGTTTATAAGGAGGGGAGATTGTGGAAACCTGAACTCGAAAAAATAAATAAATAAATAAGAAAAGAAGCAAGGAAATTTTAAAAGGGAATTTCAGTAAGCTTCATCGAAAAATGCTCTTCTATTGTTCGTCAACGAAGTTCAGGGCGTTGTCGATGAAAAGATCTCGAATGATTGAAATTTCAGGTTAGGAGTTCATCAATGAAACCCTTCTTTCATCAACGAGTGTTCTTTTGCAGTTCATTGACGAAGGTGCCAACTCATCGACAAAGGTGACTGGGTCAACAGCTTATAAAAAGATTTTTGGGTTGCTTAATCATTAAGAAACTTATTTTCTTATTCTCTTTCTCTCTCTCTCTCTCTCTCTCTCTCTCTCTCTCTCTCTCTCTCTCTCTCTCCGGTTTCTTCATCGTTCGTCGCCAGAATTGACGATCGAAAGTTACCACGAGGATCAAGGGAAATTCTCTACAAGTCTAGCGAAGTAGATTCTTGAACGGGGTCTTTCTAGGCACCACTCCAAAACCAGGGTAAGTAGGTATTTTGGAATTTTATTGTTGTTTTGGAGTATAGGGGGCCTAGGAAATGTTTAATGAAAAGTATTATATGGGTTGGGATGATTAATTCGGGGAAAATGTATTTCAGGGTTTTGAGCTTTGAATGTCGTAGGGCATGGATTAAGGTTTCCAGAAGGCTTTCCAACAAACAAGGTAAGGGGATTAAGTTGAGTCAGAAGTTTTATTAAAGTTGAATCGAATAAAATGCTATATATGTACATTTATGTTTTCAATTGTTATTTCGAAAGCCAACTGTTCAAAATGATCTTTTCAAACCTAGGATATATGATATGGTATTTTCAGTAAAAACGAACGGTGGAAAGTTCAGTTTGACGTTATAAATGGACTATATTGTATATGGATAATTGTGTGGCAGATGGATAATTTTGTGGGGTCATTGTATACTCGAGGTTATGAAATTGGTTGTAAAATACTGGAAATGTTTATGAAATACTAAAATGTTTGTGAAATACTGGAACTGTTTTGTGAAAACGCAGGAAATTTTAAATGATGAACGTGAGGCCTGGGATTATGTTTAGCGGTTGTGAGCTAAGTTCTACATAATGGCCGCGAGGGCCGAGTCATATATGATGCGAGGGCTAAGTTTTATAGGATGGCTGCGAGGGCCGAGTTTTACATGATGGTCGCAAGGACCGAGTTTTATATAATGGCCGCAAGGGCCGAGTTTTATAACATGACAGGTTTTATATGAAATTGGTAGAAATACAGTTTTTATGACTTAAATTGCATGATATGTTTTAGGAACCCTGACGACCAGTTATGTTATGAGCAAGAGTATCGTTGCTATGGGTTTAGTATTTGACCATGTGCGCCCACAGTGTTTGTAAGGAAGGGTAGGGTGGTCTCAGCCGATTAGCCTTAGTAGATGGTGTACCTTC
Source organism: Malania oleifera (assembly GCF_029873635.1). Lineage (NCBI taxonomy): Eukaryota > Viridiplantae > Streptophyta > Magnoliopsida > Santalales > Ximeniaceae > Malania > Malania oleifera. Next base: position 40,926,205 of record NC_080417.1, read on the forward strand.
CCTAGAAGACCAGACTTTTAGGATGTGGTAGGGCAATTGGACTCGCAAACAAGTTTCGGATGCCTGCATAGCCGAAGTTAGATGCAGACGTATGTTTTGACTTAGTCTGGGTTGATATCCCCCAAGGCTAAGTCCAGCCTTCGGGTCCCACAACCCATACCATAGGGGAAGTAAATGGTGTTTAGTCGCAGGGAGTGTCTTTTATGCATATCTGTAGATTTATGTAAATGATACTATTTAATTACTGAACTGTTTACACCATAGAAACGAGATGAATATTTTCAATAGGATAAAGTAGGTATAATGTATTAATGTTATTTTCAATTAAATGAAGGATGGATGTTTTCTGTAAACACTTAATGCATGCTGACCACACACTGATGTTAAGTTAATCTTCCTTACTGAGAGGCGTCTCACCCTAATATACAAATTATCTTTTCAGGACCATCTCGAGGTCAAGGTTAGAGAACTCTTGGGTGGGTTAATAGCCAGTTAAATTTTTGAGAGTTTCAGTAAGAATTCTATTGTAATTAAGTTGGGTTTGAAGCCCTGAGTATGTGATATGGATGTTGGTATTGTACTATGGTTTGTATTATGAGTTTAGAGAGATGTCGATGTAAATTAGTAGCATAGAACTCCAGTTATGAAGTATGGAGACTATTTTATTTATTTCCGCTGCAATTATATAATGATTATGATATTAGGCGCACAGACGTCACTAAAATAGCACCCCGGGCCCGCTTGGTGGGGCTTAGCATCCTTTTTTGCCAACAAATATTTCAAAGTAGAGTTATCAGTAAAAATAATGACAAGGTATCCAATGACATAAGAGCAAAATTTTTCCAAGGCAAACACAACAGCCAACAATTCCTTCTCTGTGGTGGTATAACTTTTCTGGCCATCACTCAAAGTATGACTTGCATAATAGATGATAGAAAGCTTGTTATTGACTCTTTGACCAAGAACGGCGCCAAGAGAGAAATCACTAGCATCAGTCATAATCTCTAACGACAAGTCCCACTAAGGGGTTTGCATAATAGGAGCCATAGTCAAATGTTTCTTCAGTGTCTCAAAAGCCTGTTAGCATGCATCAGTCCATAAAAATTCAATCTCATTTTGCAATTAAGAACACGGTGGTTTAACAATACTACTGAAATTCTGAATGAAACACCTATAGATGCCAGCATGGCCAAGAAAAGAACGGATATCCCTCACTGTCTTGGGGACAGGTTACTGAAAAATCAACTCTACCTTGGCTCAGTCGACCTCTATACCATGCTCAGAAACTAAATGGCCAAGTACCAAACCACACTTACCATAAACTGACATTTTTCTCAGTTCAACAATAAGTTCTTTTCTTCACATCTTTTTAGAATAGCAGTCAAATTTTTCAAACAGATATCAAAAGACTTACCAAACAAAGAGAATTCATCCACGAAAATTTCACACATATCATCTAACATATCAGATAAAATACTTATCATGCAGCGTTGAAAAGTAGCGAGTGCATTGCATAATCCGAATGGCATTCTACGAAAGTGAAGGTGGCCTTCTCTTGATTTTCTAGTGCTACAAAAAATTGATAATACCCAGAAAAACCATCCAGAAAACAATAGAAAACATTACCAGCTACTTTTTCAAGTATCTGATCTAGGAAGGGTAATGGGAAGTGATCTTTTCAGCTAACCGAATTCAACTTATGATAATCAATGCACATTCTCCAACCCGTTACTTTCCTAAATGGAATCAACTCTCCATTGGCATTCTCAATAACAGTCAAACTAGATTTTTTTTGTACTACCTCTGTCGGGCTTACCCACTTGTTATCGGAGGTAGGATATATGGTGTCAGCAGCTAATAATTTTAGCACTTCTTTATTTACCACTTCTTTCATGGTTGGATTCAATCTCCGCTGCGCATCACAAACTGGTCTTGCATCTCCTTCCATAAAAAGATTGTACAGATCAAGTTCAGAATCCTTACTTATAAAAGAATCAGAAGAACTACCAGACTCTATGTTGTGTGTGTCACTACTAGTACTGTGAAATGTGGGATAGCCTATTTGAAATGTCTCTGACCCAAGACATCAAACATCAATTCAAACAATAGACATTCACCAATACAATAGCAAACAAGAATGAAATTTATTTTTTTTTTTTTTTGTGTTTTTAAACTGTGAGAAAAATCAAAATGAAAAGAAAACACTAGTTTGAAACTAAATCTGGCACTCCCCGGCAATGGCGCCAAAAACTTGACTCACTCTAAAAATGAGCAGCGCAAAGGCTGACCCAAGTATAGGAGTCACGTCGTGTAATAATTAGCCCAAAGAGGCCAGTTCATCTCCTCTGAGAATGCAGATTGGTTTTAAACTAGCGCAAAACAGTAAAAAGAAAATATAAAAATAATTTTACTGAACATGGTTTAGATTCAAAATCTTGGGGGTTTTAAAAATTTGTGGTGAAATTGAAATGACGTGAAACCTAAACTATGAACCTAACACGCATAGAACCAACCAAGCACTCACTTATTAAACATTCAAATAGTAAAACAAAGATAGCTAAAATTAAACTTTAACAATGACTTAATATTAATGATCCGACTCTACGCAATAATAACTCAGATAAGATAACTAGATCCTAAAATATCTCAACATAAACCGAACCTAACAATGACTTAACTAAATGAAATAAACCAAGCTAAATTGTGACGCCCCGAAACCTGCCAAGTGGGGCCCGGGTGCCACGTGTTTTGATCACTTGCATCTGATACCGTGATTATCATGCACGCAGCAGAACATAAATAAATAACCTCAAATAAATACCAGAGTTTTATATAACAACCCAAAAACGAATACTCCAACATCCAAATATCTATATCCACAACCAATATTTAAAACATAATCCCGTACAAATATATCTATACATATTTCAATACCTCACAATACCCCAAAAAAGGAAACCAGCAAAAACAGTCCCAGCCTAGGCCTTCAAACCTAGTCTCCAGAAGAACCTAAAAAAATGTTAATCCACTAGGGTGAGACACTTCTCAGTAAGGGTGGAATAAATTATAACAGTGTGTGACAACTAAGTTTTAATATTTATATCTCAAAATAAATTGCTTCTCATATAACATCAATAACAACTGAGAAAACGTATCACTGATAACATCACTAACATATGATATCATACACAGATCCAAAATGCACAAGTACATAATTTTTATGTAGGTGAAAGTCCCCAAGGATAAGGAAAATTACCCGCCCATACAAGTAGCTTTCCTCTGCTCTGGTACTAAAAACTACCTACCAGAACACTCACCTTACTTAGTAAGCCCTTAGGTGAAGTATTACCTCACCGCTAGTACACATATCTTTATTATTTTAAAGGCAAAGGTTTCCGAGGATTGCGATGTCTACCCGTCCATACAAGTAGCATCCCTTTGCACTGAAATCAAGAAACTACCTAACAGAGCACTCGCCTTTCTCAGCAAGCCCCCGATGGTATGTTTAGCTTGCCGCATGCACACACATGCATTCACAATATGCTATACCATTATTTTTATGCTATAATTAATTTCACATGTGCACAACACATCCACATAGGAATCATGCATCTCATACTTCATCTTCCAATGTCCTCAGTACGTGGCCCACATAGAGCAACTGCGTACATGTCAGTGCGTGGCCCACACAGGCACCTACGTACTTCTTATCTACACGTGGCCCACACAGGCACCACTACCCACACAGGGTATATAACATGGCCCACACGGGCACCATTATCCACATAGGATATAACGTGGCCTACAAAGGCACCACTACCTACACAGGGTATATAACATGGTCCACACAGGTACCACTATTCACCAGTATCCAATTCCCATGACCTACCCATCGTACATCAGTAGAACAAGCTCCTCAACCTGCCAACGTCATATCATGATTTATATCTAGGCAATATAACAACCTCCTCATGCCAACGTTATATTGAGATGCATACAAATAACCACACCAATTAATTCACACAGACACATCAATGCATTTCCACACAGGAATCCAACAGATCAATTCATTTCCCACACAGTATCCCAACAAATCAATACATTTCCACACAGGAGTCAAACATGACAATTCATTCATCATGTCATAATTATTCCAAACACCCCCACATGCAAACCCAAATACCACAGCAATTCATATTCAATTTATTAGGAAAAATTACTCCCATGTCACACGAATTTAATATCATAAACAATTATCCCAAATATAACCTTAAACCAAAATCATCATTTTCCCAGTAATCAGGCTATTCTGAAAATCATATAGATAAATAATAAATTTCATACGCTCGTAAATAACCGGTTCACCTTAATAAAATACTGATATAATTTTATTCCCCCTTACCTGATTTCCTGAACCACGCCTGCAAGGTTCCCAAAATTATACCCGCAGTGCTCACCCGAACCCTGATTCAATCAAATCAATCCCAATAAAATATTATTTTAACATTTCCTAATCTACAATAATTAAATAACAATTAATTTCTAAATATTTTATTTATCTTAGTTTTGGAGCTATTCCTACAACGACCCCATGAAAAATTCGTTCCGCTAGACTTGTAGAGAATCATCCCTAAATTCTCGTGGTGGTATTTGATTACCCTTTTGACTTAAAATTTAAGAAAAATTGAGACAAAAATGAGAATTTGGCTTACGCCAGGAGATATGCCCACGTTACTCCTACAACAAATCAATTTCGGTAGATATGCCGATGGTGGAGAATGGAGTTCGGTGGTATTCTCAGATTTCCAATTGGACAAGAATCGGCCGCGAAATCATAGAAAGAAGAGGAGTGGAGAGCATGAGAGTATATATATATTTTCCTTTCTCTTTCCTTCCTTACTGACGCGTGAAACTTCTTTCTTTTTTTTTTCTCTCTCTACTTTCTTCCTTATACCGCGTGAAGCTTCCTTTTCTTTCTTTTATTCTTTCCTTTCCTGCTAACTTAACCACTAAGTTTCCTTTTCCCTTTTTTTTTTTTTTTTTCATCCTTTACTTTAAACTTTATTATATACTTATATATATCCAAAATCCTCAAATATCTTAATTTAATTAACTTTCTTAATATTAATTAATTAATTAATAATATATATATATTTTGGGTCGTTACATAAATGATAAATAAAACTTGACTAAATAAATAAACTAAACCCAACAATAGATAAACTCAAAAAATTCCTAAATAAAAATGACTAAATTTAGACTAATAAAAAAAACTCTATCAAGATATTTAACATGACATTGGCTAGAGTAAAATAATTAAACAACAACAAAGGAAGGAGGGATTGAGAGATTTCTAATCAAATACTTAACTTCAATATAATAATAGCAAGGTAAACACAAGAATAAAAATGTCCAACAAGTATTAACTCCTACAATGACTTTGAAATAAAATAGATAAAGTGAACTTAATAATATAAATAATCCAACAGAATTTAAATTCAACAACTACAAAAAAAAATAAACTGAATTTAACCACTTAAATAATCTAAACAAGTATTTAAATTGAAGAGAGAGAGAGAGAGAGAGAGAGAGAGAGAGAGGGAGAGAGAGAGAGAGAGAGAGTGGCTGTAAGGGAGCTCCTGTGCCCACAGAGTGTGCTTTGTAGCATGAGACCCTAGGAGGGAAGACCCCAACCGTTGCCCAAGTCTCCTGCCTTTCTAAAAAGCCTCCTCTCCTTTTATGAAAACCCTAGCTACCTACTACTTTTTTAGTTGCCCTACTTCCCCATTTTCTCCTAGCCGGCCTGCTGCCTTTTATTGCAACCCAGCGCCCTCTCCTTCTCTTGCATAGCCGAGTCACATCATGACCGGCCTTCCTTCTTTCTTTCTTTTTTCACTTCCATTCCAATGCATACACAAGCCATGACAAGGCCCAACTGACCCGCTTAGATACTCCAACATGTATGCGCACATGGGCTTGCTCCTCTCACTCTTGCATGGTCAGGTCACATCATGGCCTGGCCTCTTTTCTTCTTTTTTTTTTTTTTCTTTTCTTCCCAACGCACACACAGGCTCAATATATGTAGCCTAGAACTCACGAACGCATGCCCTACAAAGCCCAACTCTCATGGTGTATGTACACGGCCCACATTCCAATTCTCATGCCCTTCTCCATGTTCACATGCATTCTCATGAGACTCTCTTCAATTCAGTTGCTCCAAGTGCATGGGCTCCAGTTGCATAATCACGTCAAGGCTTTATGAAGCCCAACTCATTTAGCTCTCCACACGGCCAAGCTCCAAGCTTATGACATGGCTTCGTTTGTGGCTCATGTATACGGCCTACGCACGGACCATTTTAATTTCGGATTTGATTTCCAAAAATTTTCCTACAATAATAGGATACAAAAAATCCGTAAATTATCAAATAAAAACCCAAACATTATAAATTGAGCTTGATGTTAAAATATTGAACCTAATCAAACATTTAAATATAATTGTAATCTTTAATGCACGAATTTAAATGCCTAATTATGCAATTTTGACGTGTAATCAGGGATCACTAGGTACTATACAGTTCCACATGGGCCACAGCAAAATGGGGTGGCTGAAAGGATGAACAGAACATTACTAGAGAGGGCAAGGTATATGAGGATTAAGGCTAATCTTCCTAAGTCATTCTGGGCAGAAGCAGTGAGTATGGCATGCTATCTGGTAAATAGGTCTCCTTCTGCAGCTATTGATGCAAAGGTTCCTGAGGAGGTATGGACAGGTAAGCCAGTAGATTACTCTATGTTGAGAATATTTTGTTGTCCATCGTATATGCATGTCCAAGAAGGAGTGAAGGGATACCGATTGTGGGACCCTATAGCATGGAAGGTGGTCATTAGTAGGGATGTGGTCTTCGATGAGGAAGCCATGTTGAAGGAGAATGTTGATAAGAAGGTGGAGTCTGATTCAGTGGGAGTACCTATTTAGGTGGAGCTGGACAGTATTCAAAATTCAGGTATGGACAATACTCAGATTATTGTTGTTGATTCTGTTGCACAGGATACAGTAAGATAGGCTACAGTTCCTCAAGAAATTCCCTAGATAAGTGATAGACATGAGCCTAGAGGGCTAGCCACTGGAAAAGAAAGGAGAAATATTTAACCTCCGGTCAGGTATGGGTTTAAGGACTTAGTTGCATTTGCTCTGATTACTAGTAGTGGAGATCCTTCTGATTTTCAGGATGCAGTTTAGAGTTCTGAATGAGATAGTTGTCTTGGAGCTTTGGTTTAGGAGATGGAGTCTTTTCATAAGAATGGCACTTGGGTGTTGGTTCAGAAACGCAAGGATAGGAAGTTGATTGGTTGTAAGTGGGTTTTCAGAAAGAAAGAACCTACTTCAGGATCAGAAGGAATAAAATATAAGATCATGTTAGTAGCAAAATGATACAAACATGAAGAAGGTATAGATTATAATGAAATCTTTTCTCTTGTTGTTAAGCATGCTTCTATTAGATCCTTATTAGCATTGATTGTCATGCATGATTTAGATATGGAATAGATGGATGTAAAGACAGCTTTCCTTCATGGTGAGTTGGAGGAATATATCTTTATGGAGCAACCGTAGGGGTTTTTGGAACAAGGTAAAGAGCACCTGGTATGTAAGTTGAATGGGCCTCTTTATGGTTTAAAGCAATCCCTTAGGCAATGGTAGGTTTGATTCTTATATGTTGAGGTTTGGGTATGTTAGAAGCAATTATGACAGTTGTGTTTACTTCAGATTGCTTAACAATGGTGTATATGTGATCCTTATGCTATATGTGGATGACATGTTGATTGCCTATAACAGTACTGATGAGTTGAATGTGTTGAAATCCAAGTTATAAGATGAGTTTGAGATGAAGGATCTTAGTGCAGTTAAAAAGATCCTTGGTGTGAAAATCAGGAGGGATAGACAACAGAAGAAGTTGTGGTTGTCACAGGGTAAGTATATTGAGAAGCTGTTGGAAAGGTTTAGCATGGATAAGGCTAAATCGATAAGTACACCTCTAGCTGCTCATTTTCACTTGTCTACTCAACTATGTCCTTCTACCGATGAGGATAAGTTGGATATGGTTAGTGTGTCTTATACCAGTACAATACGAAGTCTGATGTATGTTATGGTATGTAGTAGACCAGACTTGTCATATGCAGTTATTTTGGTAAGCAAATATATGGCTAATCCAGGTAGAATGCATTAGAATGTGGTGAAATGGATTTTCAGATATTTGTGTGGCACTTCTGATTATGGTATCCTGTTTGGAAGTCTTGATGATTCTAATGTTCAGGGTTATGTGAACTCTAATTATGCAGGTGATTTGGATAAGAGGAGGTCTACTTCTGGCTTCATTTTTACCATGGCTGGTGGTTCCATTAGTTGGAAGGTCATGTTACAACCTACTACAACTTTGTCTACTACAGAAACTGAATACATAGCTTTGGTAGAGGCAGGTAAGGGGGTTTTGTGGTTAACTTAACTAATTCAAGAACTTGGTGTTATGTAGGATAGGTTACACGTATTTTGTGATAGTCAGAGTGCAATCCACTTGGCAAGGAATCAGGTCTACCACTCTCGCACGAAGCATATTAATGTACGACCATGCAGTTAGAGGTTGGGTTGAACGTGGTAAGTTCCAGTTATTGAAGATCCACGCAGATGGAAATGCTACAAATATGCTCACGAAGCCTATTACATTAGCTAAGTTCAAGTGCTGTCTGGACTTAGTTAATGTAGTCTCTTGTTGATTGTTGATAGAGCATCCTAGAGTGTGGGGATGGAATGTTGTGATTGGTTGTGATTAAAAACCAAGGTGGAGATTGTTAAAAACATATGTTTATTTTTATTTATTTATTGTGGCTTTTATCACAGCCATTGGATCGTCTCTAAATCCAATGGTTGTGTGGTATCATATATATGTTTGTAAGCCATGGGAAAATATAGTGATTGCTTGTCATTTTGTGCAAGGAGAGCTAGAGGGGGGGGTTCTCTCTAGGAAGAACTTTTCTTCAACGAGTTGAAGGTGAAGGGGTGTACATGGGATCTGGGATCAGGGAGAGACTGATTAGATCTTGTACTGCCATCGTTTCATAGTGGATTTTTCTCTAGGTGCAGGCTCCGTGGACGTAGGCAACCTTACCAAACCATTTAAAATCTCTCATCTCCATTTTTCTATGAATGTTCTTTGTGTGATTTATTTTTTTGATCAAAAGATTAAAATCATTGCGCGTCAACATATTCCATTGAAAGAAAGTTGTAGGGAACTTAAAATCAATCTTCTGAAATTATAAATTGATATTATCATTGTTCATTATTGAAAATAAATTCTGAGTCTGAAATTTGTTTATCCATTGAAGTATTGAAATAGGGATTGGTTTGTTATCTTCATACATAGGATTGTTGGTTGATTTAAGTAAGGTGGTTGATAAGAAATCTTGTGATTGTGTAATTGTATCAAATTAAATTGAAAGGGATTATAAAAAAATAGAAAGTTTTTGCAAAGAAAATTTTAAAACCCAATTCATCCCCTCCCCCTCTTAGGAGTACACCTTTATGCTCAAGTATAAACATTACTTGAAGTGGTATAAGACTTTGATTCCTTTACGAAGTAGCCCATGTAAAGATTTTTCTTTTTACTATTTTCTTTATCATTATAACTAATACCTTCTTTATCTAAGGTCGTTTTGTGAGAACCCACTCACTTTTCAAAATTTTCTTTTCCACTCATAAATTTATAAATTATTTTAGAGTAGTCTTCAACTTCTCTCTAAACTAGTAATTTTCAAATCCTTTTCATTTTCAAGGATAGCATGAGATTTTAAATTTTCTAATTCTTTTGTCAATCTTTCAATCTCATTTTCCAAGCTAGCAATGTTTAAATCCTTTTCCTTTTCAACAATATCTTGAGATTCTAATTCTTTTGCCAAAATTTCATTCTCATTTTTCAACGTGATGTTTCTTTTAGACATCTTAACAAGACTCTTATGTACCATAAACAATTCATTTTGCAATTCATTATAGGATGGCATGCTATCACAAAGATTAATCACATGAGTCATCACAAGATTCCATAAATGAGTTTGGAGAAGAAATTTGTACCTCATCATTGTTTGGTAACATAAAGCAAAAGTTAGCAACCTCTTGATCGCTTGAGTCACTTTCCGAACTACTTGAGCTTGAGTCATCCCGAGTGGTACAGCCTTCATAAACTTCTTCTTCTTCTCTTCTTCTTCTTCTTGGAGTCCTTTTTGAGTAGAGGACATTCTAGTTTGATATGGCCAACCTCCTTGCAATTGTAGCAAGTAGGAAGTTCTATTTTTGGTTCTTTCTTACTTGAATCTCCTTTATCCATCCCAGAGCCCTAGAACATTCTAGTGAATTTCTTGTTCTTCTAGAAGAACTTTCCAAGCCTTTTGGCAATGAAGGCTATATCATCTTCATCAATCTCTTCGTTATCCTCATCACTAGAGCTTTCCTTGGAAACCTTGAGAGCAATGGATTTCTTGGCTTTATTGTGTTCATTTGCTCGTTTGTTGATTGTCATCTCATATGTGAGGAGTGACCCGATGAGCTCATATAGGGACATCACCTTCAAGCTCCTTCCTTTAGCAATGGTTGTTGCCTTTGGTTCCCAAATGGATGGGAGTCCTCTAAGTACCTTCCTAATCATATCATAAGTAGGATAAGTCTTTCCAAGAGTGTTAAGAGAATTAATAATGTGTGTGAATCTAGTGTACATGTTAGAAATAGATTCATCAAAAGTCATTATAAAAGCTTCATACTCACTAGTAAGCATGTCAATGCGACTATCCTTAACGTCTTTGGTTCTTTCATATGTAATTTCTAATTTTTCCAAATCTCCTTAACACTTTTACATGTCATGATCCTATTGAATTCATTGGATCTAGTGCACAGCATAAAACATTCATAGCACTAGAATTACTTTGCATTAACTTCATATCATTTTCATTCATCTCATTTTCAACTTTAGGAACTTCCTTTTTATCAATAATTTTCATAGGCACATCGTGTCCATGAACAATCACTCTCCAAGCCCTCCAATACATTGTTTGAATGAAGATCCTCATTCTTTGCTAACAAAAGGTGTAATTTACACCACAAAAAATTGGAGGCCTTGTAGAGGATTGACCCTCACTAAAAACGAATACACCTAGGTTTGCCATATGATCTTTATGCAGATACTGTTAGGTTTATTGCAACTGTACTCTGATACCAATTGTGAGTTGAGGTGTAATCCCAAGAGGGGGGGATGAATTGGATATTTAAAAAATTTATGCAAGTACAACAATTTTTACTACGATTTTAAGCAAGTGATCTAACTACCCAAATGATAACAATATTCAGAACAAATATATATATATATATATATATATATATATATATATATGAATGTAGATATGCTCAAATCTAAAAGAGTTAAAGGAAAAGAGAATGAAACCATATTTTATAAGGTTCAGCGATTCGTGCCTACGTCCTTGCCTCAAGAAACCCACTTGAGGATTCCACTATATGCTCCTTCAGTAGGTGGAGAAATCTCTCTCCTTCAGTAGGCAGAGATGCCTCTCTCCTTCAATAGACGGAGATACCTTTACAAATCCTTAAGCGAAAATCCCCTTTCGCTTGACAACGATTCACTCCAGAATCATCGAAATACAATGAAAGATCGAAGTAGAGTTTGTACAAAGAACACTATTTGAATAGAGAAGATGAGTGCACCTATAAATCACTCACTAATACACTCCCAATTGAATATGAACGAAGCTCAATGGAGTAACTAGGGTTTTCTGGGTTTTTGAAAGAAATATGCTTTGACTAATAAACTTAAAAATGCTATCATCAATAATCTGCATTAATCTCGTTTAATCTCTATTCTAAACACGTTTAGAGGCTAGGTATTTATATGAAAATTTGGATTCTAGTCATTGGGCATATTTAATAGCTTAATTAATGAAAATCTTATCTATTTTATGGTCGTTGTGATAATTATCGCGCAGGCTTCGGTCGTCTAAACCAACTAGATCTAGAATTTCAAAAGTTAGTAGCCACTTGGTCAACTGATTTCTGAGGTTCGATCGCATAAACTAACTGGGTCTAGAAATTTCGAAAGTTAGTAGCCACTCACTCGACAAAATTCTGAGGTTCGGTCACCCAAACTAACTAGAGCTGGAATTTTCAAAAGTTAGTAGCCACTCGATCGACTGAACTCATAGGTTCGGTCACCTGAACTACCTGGAGCTAGACCAGTATTTAGACAGTATCAATTCAGTCAATTGAGCTCTTTGCCTCAGGTGCCTGAACATCCTGAAGCTACAAAATCTTTTTTTTTTTTTTCATTTCAAAAATGATTTTAGCATTTTGAAATACGTTTTGCACTTGTATAAAATATTTTCCATGAATTTTAAAATACCTAGAGTCCAACTAAGTCACCTATGAGCTTCATCACAATGTTCAAATTTAGTGTACTTACATAAGTCCTAATTGCAAATATACATTAAAAAAATTCTTCATATCTTCAAGCTTGGTCTTTTACAAGCTCCATGATCTTAGCCAAATAGCATCGTCTTGTATGCTCCATGGCTTCCATTTTGTATCTGTTATTGTACTTTAATACCTTAATACCAATGTATAAACTAAATAGGACAATTGGATGCCTTGGTTTGTTATTATTAAAATGGGATGAAGCCTAGATAAGCAAACAACTTTAACAAAAACCTAAAATTTGTACTCTATATTCGGAGAGGTAGGGTTAAAATATTTTTTAAACCTGAGGAACGAGATTCCGATAAAAATTATCCACATGAGAGTATAGAAAACCCTTATGTTTGTCCTCCATTCACATGAAATTTGATATTACTGATGCATATTATCTTCTCATTTCAAAAACAAACTCGAAAGAGATGCTAAGGTTATGGACATTCAAAAATTTTGAAATAGGAATAGAAACAGAAGACAGCAACATATTGAAATAAAATTTACCCATCCATCAATAACACACCGAAATAAACATGAAATCAAATAAAAGCCCTAACAGCAAATTTGCTTCATTATCAGCAAATTTAAAGTGCAATGCAACAATTTTAAGTTCCAGCTATCAAAAATTTCAACTCAAATTTGTAACGTAGGAGGAATTTAGAGTTTCAAACAATACAATGTAGAGAGAAAATACCTCATCTTTGTTACTTAATAGAAAATTTCTCAACGTTCCTCAACATTCATTGACCATTTGTAGATGGTAGGCTTATGGCCATGGTCATCTGCTCTGAAAAGCCTCTTGCCTCGACTGTTGTACCTTTATACTATTGCTACTCCTTTGCTCCTTCTGCTGCTCATTCATGCATCTATAGGGAGGGAAGGAGACCACTTTTTAATCCGACCAAAATCCGTTGGATGAACCAACGTGTTTTATTAAGAACATCACGTGACCAAAAATTGCTAGATCATCCAATGTCTTTTAAACGACCACATACTGTAAAAGGCGCTGGATGAACCAAGGAGCTTTAACTAAATTAAATTGCCACCTAACTGCCTCATCAAAATGCATGAGAGGGCATTAAAAAACGCTATTTAATCCAACAAATTTTCCTGAAAACACGCTATCTGGTTCACGCGCAACAATTTGGGAAAAAAATATCAACCCATTTTTAATAAAGTAATATTAGAATTGAAAAATAAAAAATAAAGAATAAAAACTCCTCTCTAGCCTTACTTAGGTATACAACCTTTTATGGAAAATCTTGGAAGTCTGAGAGCATCCCAAACTTAAAATTCAATCAAACTGGACAAAATTCAACACAAGCCATCTCATCAGTCTTCTCAATGAACACGCCTCCTCCATCCGATTGACCGCGTCCCTGTGCCTGTCAATTAATTTATCCTTAATAAAGCCAAAATGTCCCATTGGATTATAAACCAGCACCAAATTGTCAAACACTGAACAAGTCCAATTTGTCCCCCCCCCCCTACTCCCGAGGCCAAGGGAACACCAGCCCTACTTTTCACATGGGACAGGCACCTCAAGTTCAGCCCCCGCACATGGGGTCTCATATTCAAACCACTGGAATAGAGGAAACTGGAGCATGAGGGGGGAAGAGAGATTGATTAACCCCGCTCGTGATGCCTTAAGCCAATGAGCCTCCTTAATTAACCGGAACCAGAAAAAGGGACAACTAAGTTTTGACCCCCTGCATGCAATTAAACGTACCTGCGGGCCTAACCAGCAAATTGAATTCTACATTCAACTTGACCAAATATAAAAGTTCACAATTTTGAAATGGGGAGCCGTTCTCTAATAAATGATAACACAAGTTACATTACATAACTCGGCTGAATTCGTCCAATAAAGCACTGTTTTATTCAGAGAAAGCACCACCCACTCAAATGGCAACAAGACAAATGTTGGAGTTCCAACTTTTAACCACCAATAAATGCAGTTTGGCAGGAATTTATGAAATCTCAAAAATAAAAATTTTATTAGGATTACTCCATTGCTTTTCACAGGATATCGGAGAAAGCACATGGTTCTCGACATAAGAATAAGAAATTATCCTTCATGTGACAGTCATAATAAGGAATGGACAAGATTAAATACAGAAGCTTACAATAATACAATTATGGTAACTGCCAGGCTATCCAAGAAGAATTTGTATTATGTTGCTAAACTGATAGATTTTGGGCCTAGCAACTTAAAATCTTCCTAACGTGAAATTCTATGGAAAACTAATTTCACTCAGTTGCAGAGTAAACCTATGTGATCATGGGTGCAGATAGTCACAACGTGCACCTTTCTTGCATCGCCCGCTCTCATTAAATTTACAGACTCGCTGCCCTTTGGGAAGAGGTCTGGATGAACCTCCGCCTCCACCAAATGAGGATTGCCTGTTCCATGATGGCCTACCCTTATCAAAACTCGAATCCCCACCATGAAAACCCCTGTCCCTAGTAACAGAAAATCTCTCCTCGCCATATTTTGGTTCGCTTGGCCATATGCCTATATTTCCAGCAGATATGCTCCAATTCATGTTTTCATTTTCCCGTGCTGCCTCCGCAACAGCTCCCCAACCCATGTTGCTATTTCCTTGAGTTGATCCACCACAAACCAAGTTTGCATTTCCATTTACTGGTCCCCGGCCAGTGTCTGTAGTTTCAGGACCTGCTCTCCAGGCAGCACCTGGAGCAGATATGTCCCAACTAGTGGTGGACGACACGGGAGGCTCAACAACTGGATGTGTTTCCCATTGATTTACTGAAACATCACTAGGCTTTGTTTCTCCTTCCACTTCGGCACTTGTAGAGGACTGCCCACCTGACCTCTTTTGGGAATCAAGAACATCATGAGATACCCCCCGGGGTTCATCCCTAATAGTAGATTGAAAAGGTATTTGTAAATCTCCAGTGGAGCTCAAGGCATCACTTTTTCCTGGATCGAGTGGGCTCAACTCCTCGATGGAACTAAAACAATCATTTTTAGAACCCTGTGCAAATTCTCCACCACAGTTCATTATTGAAGTAGGAGAAGATAAACCATTTAGAGACTCCATTGCATCGACTTCAGCTAAGAGATCTGAAACTGATTCTTCGGCTAAAGAGCTGAATTCTTCAGGTCCAGTAACAATTGCCTGCCAGCTCGATGTGTTCGGTGGAGGATTGGTCGTGGAAGAATGAGTCAGTATGCCAGTATTTGAAGTCGGAGTAGCAGCATGATCACCAGCTGCCTCAGATGGTTTAAGCAAAGATACTGACACAAGACTGGAGTCCCATTCCTCGACCGAAGGTTTTGCCGGAGTAGGGGAATATCCACTCCATTCGCCAGCTACTTCAGGTAGTTGCACCCCACCACCCACTAAGCTAGAAGCACTACTCCAGCTGGGGCCCGAATCTTGAACAAATACATTTGAAGCCACAGAGAGCTTGTTTTCTGTAACCTGACCATTTGAATCCACATTGCTTGGCTTTGGTGTGGGACTAGGAAAATTTGGAAAATCAGTGTCATGATTCTGCTCTGATTTATCAGATGATTTGGCCACAGTGGATTTTGAGTCCCAGCCATTTGAAGAATCACTTACTAGTGGAGGTTTCCAATTCTGTCCAGAAGACTGACCAGAATAACCACCACTGCTAGATTGTTTTTCATTATCATGTCCATTACTAGTTTGAATCACCGTACTGCTGTGTGAATTTTGATTTCCATGGTAGTGATCAGAGCTCTGCCCTTTGGCCTCATGACCTTCCCTCTCCTGCTCTAACAGAGTTTCAGATGCCTTCCCTGCCAATGTCAGTGAAGGAAGTGAACCTACCTGGGCCTGTGCCTGTGCCTGGGCCTGGGCCTGGGCCTGGTCAGACCAAGAGTTGTTACCATCCGATGAATCCCAGACATGAGATAAACTTCCTGCCTGTTCCTCCTTGGAATTGACATCGGCATGCGTACTCCAACTAGAAGAACAGGAGCGATGCTCATCACACCTCACAAGCTCACTGTTATCATTAGAAGGGGCACTACCAGTATTAAAGTTTGCTACATCATCTTGTTTACCATCTATCGAAGTCGCATTCATCCCCCGATTCCCCTCCCAATTATTTTCTCGATCATCAGAGCGAGCCCTAAGTTGCTGTGATTGTAAATAGCTGTTGTATAGAAAAGGCTGTCCTCTATTGTACTGCCCATCCAATAGAACCAATACATCAGTCAAGAGTACAGAGTCATCTTGTGTTTCCGTAATCCTCCATATTTTCAGATCAGGTGGGAAATATCCAGTTGTACTCCACTTACGCAACTGCACCATCGAAAATGGTCCTTGTATATTTCCATTTGGATCTTCATAGTGCCATATTTTGTCAATCTCAATATTGTATGCTGATGACTCTGTTCCTGTAGAGAGAGATGATGCTAATGCTGCCAAAGAGAGCACAGAAATATCAACCTGGTTATTTAGTTTCTCCCAGTTATTTGATTTATATGCATCTCTATTTTGATTCAGTGAGGATTCATTCAATCTCCCATCAGCTCCAGAAGCAACTTCTTTATGCAGGTTAAAAGGTGTACGCATGTTTTCACTTGGCTCAGTAATGTCTAAATTTTTATGCATCCCACTCCCAGTATCATTTGATATATCATTGCCTCCCAATAGAGAGAGCTCCCTTCCATTGCTGATGATGCCAGAATATATTGGCCTTGTGAAGTCATCTGCATGTGTCAACAGTGAAGTTACAGCAGAGTAGAATGTCAAGATGGAACATAAAGAGAAAGGAAAATAACTCCATTACACGGCCGACAGTGGTTTTTTATGTGTGTTGGTGCAGGGGGTGGAAGGAGGGACAAGTTACCCTGTTTCTTTTTGTCTGATTCTCTAGCATCTTCTTCAGAATCATAACTAGGATTCATTTTTGGATCAGCATGCACCACTGGAATTTCATGCAGCCTGCGGTGACGTTCATCAGGAGTGTTCAAGAGCTGTAGTTTCTCTATGCACCCTCTAAGCTTGAAAGATGGTCAAGGAATAGCCACTGAAGCCCATACCAGTTTTCCCTTCTTATGCAACGAAAATGGGAACATATACAACAATGTAAACTACCCAGATCATTCCATTGGAGTGATCGAAGTGTTTCATCTAATGCTCTATTTTATTGCAAAGAAGAATGAAGACAACGAAAACAAGGAAATAGGGGTTGGATCGGTTGCTATAGAATGGGTTGTCTTAATCAAGCTAAAGACAATATAATATTCATACACTGTATAATGAAATGAGCAATAACAGATTAATTCCTTCTATACGCGGCAATTGATTCCATAACTATCAATAAGCAATAATGGTCTTCCTCACATTCCTTGTGAACCGTGTGCCCTAATCATTTATGATCCTTCATTTATTAGCAAACATGATCCTCCTTTATTAGCAACTTTATTGCTGATGAATACATTTACTGTTGCTGTGTTCAACTGAACAAAGTGCTTATTCATATATCAATAAGAAATCATCTAGAACACTTACAGACATTTAGATATGTGCAGCGAGTGGGTAGATCTTTTCTCCAAGTAATAAGCCCCAATTTTGAGATTTGTTTTTTCCATTTTTCATATGAAAGGTATTTTTACCAATTTAATTTTATAAAGAAAAGGATCATATTATTAATATTTTTAGCTGAAATTAATACTTTTTCTACACATTGTGGTCCGCCCCTTCACCGGACCCCGCATACATGGGAGCTTTGTGCACCAGGCTGCCTTTTTTATTAATACTTTTTCTAAATCATTTATCCTTCACGTAGCTATAGCACCAAGCACGAAGAAAGGAGAATCAAATTAGGCCACAGACAGAGCAAAAAGACTTTAACAGACAACTTAAGTTGACATTTTAATATTGATGTTAAGTATCTATGCCTATGCATAGATATCATATATATATCAATATAAATCAATACAAACAAGGCACCAATATCTAAAAACCGTTCAAGGCATTTAGCCCAACTCTAAACTTATCTTAAATCACCATAAGTGCCACATCTGAATTGTGAAAAATGTTCAACATTCAATCCGCCCACCCATGACATTCTCACCCCAACCATGTCCATTTTGTGAGGGAGGAAAAAAATTTTAATATATTTTTCAGTGCATAAGTCAGACGTTTCATTTTTGGCCAGGAATGCATATCCAGAAAAGTTCATGGTATTGCATACATAATTCGATAAAAGACTACCAACGCTAACACCTTCTGGGTCTCTAAGATCATATAAACTCCAACATTTACAAACTGCAAAACCTTCCACTCACTTTAAAAAAAACACGTACTCCACAACTCCAAGTGAAGTTGGAAGGGGAAAGCAAAGTCTCTCAAACCCAGTCCATGCATTTTCAGCCATCAAAAATTAGGCATTGTCAGATCAGATAACATAATGTCTTATGCAAGCAATCAGGAAGTTGAAATGTATGTCATGGCAAGCAAGCAATCAGAAAACACTAAAACAGCAAAGGATATTCCTTTCTATGCCCCTTTTCACTTGCTCGGTCACGAAGATGACTAAGCCTCAATACTTCAGATTCAAGCCACTACAAGGAAAAAAGCAAGCATCATGCACAGCCAAAAAGCAAGTTCAGAAAGTTTGGAATTTAAGACAGTAACAATCATAAAACCATGCACCGTGTAAAGTGGACAGGACTGACCAAGATCTATTTTATACATATATATATATATATATATATATATATAACTTTTCAGCTCCAAATAAAAATGCATATTAGCATAACGTATGCATCATTTTTATACATCACAATTATCATTTTTATGCATTGCAATTAATAGTAAAGAAACTCACATCATTCAATTTCACTGCCCGGAGTGCCATTGCTTTATCCTGAATCTCTCCCTGCAGTCAAGTACCCTTTCTTAAGACGAATGCACAAATACCTAATAAGCCAAAAAATATGCACACTCACCACGGTCAACCGCTTAACTCGCCCACATTTAATACTCTGATGTAAACGTTTGCATTCATCCTAGAAAGAAAACAAATATATCAAGCCAAAGAAAAACAGGAGGAAAAAAAAAATGCTTGACGCAAATATATTTTCAAATTTAATGGATCAAATTTTATGTGTAGCTATACAAGGCTCCATATTACAGAACCCAATAGTGTTCATATCCATCAAGAAAATTTTTGAAACTGGTTTGCTCCAATTGAGGCATGTTTCATCTAACACTAGAATCATATCATAATTAGAATTATAGAAAATACGCATGCAATTGTCAAGTCAACAATTCATGTAGAAGACTAGAAGTAATGAATGCACAACCATCCTTCGTATCTGTAACCCACAAGGCATTACATGCTTTGCAACCATAATCCACAAGGTAATGCTAGGAGGATAAGCATAAACTGCAGCAAGAGTTCAAAGCATACTCAAATTTCATTTCCATTAATAGTTTTAAATAGGATATTCTGAAGTATCTTTAAAGCTACAAGTTTTCCAAAACATGCACTAAAAGCGACCAACTCTGCAAGCATACATGAATATAGCTAATATTAATCAGACCCAACATAACTGATTTTCAATGCAGGCAATAAAAGGATACAAAAACAAGTGCAAAGGTTTTTCACTTTCTTTTTTCTGCTTTTTTTTAAAATTTCTTTTATTTATTATTTTTTATTTTTTGTTTCTGGAGCAACAGATCTTAGGGCATAATCATAATCTTATACATGTCAGGGTAGAGTTGTAATATTTTAAATTTATTTTGCAGGTTACTTGCAGGGTAATAGGCTAATAGCTTGGAAGTTGAGTCGAGGGATGGTTTTAGAAGTTTATTGCCTGAAGCAAGTTAAAACCATAGGATTGGTTACAGAATCTATATAATAGACTGTACTATTTTGATTTTTAATAGATGAATGGATGATTTCCAACAGTGTGCTTTTTCATAGCCATGTCAACTCCAGGTGGGGCTGTGATTGGATTTCTCAGAAACTAAGGTAGTGTTTGGAAGTACGGATTTTGGACCTTGGATTTGGATTTGGGTCGCATTGGACAAATTTCAATGTAATTTTATATTACATCTTATTCAAATCCAATACAACTCCAAATCCAAGGCCTCTCCAAACATAGGGTAAGTGAATTCCTGAGTTCTATCCTTTTCTTCTCATTCTTTTCTGATTCAAGACTATTTCCACAGTTTCCTAAATAACAAAATCACAGTTTAAAGTTCATAATTTCCCAAATCCATATCCACATCCCTAGAACCTAAAACTTGCTAAAACCAAACTCAGAAGCCTAATCAAAACCAGTAAATTCACGATCAAAACCAACACTTTTTCTGAGAACCTTAAATCTATTTTCACCCTTACAAGACCACTAAGACCCTTTCGAAAACTCTGATTTCCAGATCTGCTTCATTCTGCTGATTGTTCTACTTCAATTTTACAGTAAATGATTTGCATCCACTTACTAGATTTTAAAATAATGATTATCTTAATAATTAAAAAAAAATTTATAAATGAAATGACAGTGACAAAGATCCAGACCCTCTGTCAAAAAGTTGGAAATGGGCCACTAAGAAAATAATAATGCACCCTAAAAGTTCAGGCACCATACAAGCACCAAACATGATATTTTAAAACCACAGTAAATGAAAGACTAGCCAACCAAGAATGAGTGTGTGTGTGTGTGTGTGTGTGTGTGTGTGTGTGTGTGAGAGAGAGAGAGAGAGAGAGAGAGAGAACAACAGTAAAGAGAAATAAGGTATTTTTTTCCACTAATTATGCATTCACATTTTCACTGGAAAATAATTGGAAATGCTTTCTTGATATCAATGCATATATATATATATATATATATATAAAATGTTCATCAATCAAATTCAAGCATGCAATTCAACATGATGTTCATCACTGAAACACATGAACACAAATTCAGAGAAAGAATAAAAAGAAAAGAGGGGTGGGGGTATAGTCTAGAAGAATGCAAAGCAACGGGTACAATCTTTCTTTCTCTTTCTTCTGTGTTATTCCTCAGCTTTACAATCATAGTAAATTTATAGAATAGAAAACAGAGATAACGAGATGATTTATCAGTACACCTGTTGTTCAAGGGCTAACCATATGCATGAACATATATATACATGCAAATATTTGAATCTTAAAATACACATGCACACACACACACAAATACATATATAATCTTTGGAATATATGCATGCGTGTGTGTGTGTGTGTGTGCGTCTATAATATATACAAACATACTTCTACAGCTATAGTTAACAAAAATTTAGGGGAAAAAATTACAAATGGAGGCTCAAACACCATTAACGACAATTCAAACCCTATAATTTATTATAATTTTGCGGAGTATATAGGTGGCCTCCCAACAATCTTCAAATTCTTGAATAACCAATTTGAATTAGAAGACACTCATCTTAAAATGTTGTCAACACTGAGACTTCATTTGTCACTTGCTTGAAACTTAAATTAAGTGTTTGAGGCATTTTGATGATAGTCACATTATGTCTGTGACAGCATATATACTCATTCACATGTTATCCACAAAAACCTCAAAACATTTTATAAAAAAAAAAAAAAAAAGTCCCTTAAAGTAACAGTAGAGTTCTGAAAAAACAAAAACAACATAAAATGAAAAATAAAACCATGTTGAATTAGGAAAAGAAAATGCGCCTACAGCCATATGTATAATCACCTCAGAGAACTCCTGATTTGAGATCGCATCAATTGATATAGCCTCTTTCTTGTCTAAATTTAAAATTTCAAGCATGACATCCACTGTCCTCTGGCCAACTTTATATGGAACTGCCACCTTACTTGTACCTGTATGCTTTTCATCATCATTGTCACAATTTTTAAAAAGTATGATTCACAGTAAGTGGTTGAGAAAGAAATAAAATATATTTGGTAATGCTTATAACAATAAGTACCTACAACTTGGACAAGCCTATACATATCTTGCTTTTGGTCGCCACAGGAAATTCTTATTCGCACAACTGCACCAACAACCTTCTCACCAAACTTCTCAGCATCTTCAAGGAGATTCTCCATCAAATTACGTCTTAAGTAAATCAAGTTAATATTGTGAACATCAATTGCTGCATACTCATCTAAATTAGTTTGCAGTCCTCTGTTATTGCCTTTTTTACGCGTTCTGTGTCTCTTATCTTCACCTGTTATAAGTTGGTTATCCTTGTTCCCGTCAGCCTCCATTGGGCTAGCAATAGCATCAACAACTCCCCCCTTCCTACCATCTAAAAGAGGATCATCCCTTATCTGAAAATGAAATTCTAAAAGTTTCAACATTTCAAAGTGACCCACCCTTGCTTTTCCAAACAGCTTACCAAGCCTCAGATCACAAATAATTTGACTTTTACGACAAGGATCGCGAAGATTGTTTTTCTTTATATACTCCAACAAAAGGGCCTGGACATCAAACTGGGATAGAATAGACGTATCACCACTTTTCATGTGGGCAACAAACTCCAGGAGCTCTTTCGATGCCCATTCAGGGCCTTCAGGAAATGACATCTCCTTGTCACCGCCTGATTTTAACCCATCTTGAGCATCCTCCTTAATGATCTTCAGTTGTTTCTGCATCTTTTTTCTTTTAGAACTGTTTCCTACCTGGTTTCCAGAAGAACCATCTGATGCAGAACTCTTGTCATCATTAGCATGGTATGGTTCACCCAAAGATTCCCTCTTGCAGGAAATAACATTAGCTTCTTTCCAAGGATTTTTAGCTTTAGTGAGTTCGTCTAAAGTTAAAGATAATTTCCCCTTCAAGTAAATCCAGTACACCTTGAAGAGATACTCCCAGCTACTTTTGTCATCAAAATCTACTTGAACCTACACAACTCAGACACAAAAGGAAAAATATAATTATTGAATAAAGTACAAATTAAACAGGGTAATTGTCTCTCCTAACATGATCCAAGTGTCATGAACTAACACCGCTTTGACAACTTCCAAACATCCATAGATGAACTCTACTTTAATGGCATTATCAAACGTATTTGAGCACATATACGCTTGTGCCAAACACCTGGATACAAATTTCGACAAGAAAAACATAGAACTCAAAGTAGACTAAAATAAAATGCAAGATATGAAAGAGTTCAAGCAATTAGAATATTAGATTATTTACATATGCTCCTTCTAGACAAAATTAAGGAAGCAATATTTAATAATGATGTAAATCAATGTTTTAGAGGGCTCAATTGAGTCTTGCCTCAAGGCAAGGCATGCCTAAAATGCCTTGAGGTTCAGTCTAAAATACCAAATTCCAAAAAAGTTAACACATTACATGCTGAGGCTTACGCATTTGTACAAAAGGCGTGCCTTTTGCACCTTTTTCGTTGAGGCTTATGCATTTTGAGTGTGTGATTGTCAAGTTAGATTAGGTTAGAAAATTGTAACTACCTGTTTATATAAAAGGAATGTCATAATATAAGTTGATTTCTTAACTCTTGAAGCTCAACTTTTCCAAAATAAGAGTTGTATCTTAGATCATGAAAATAATTTGAACTTTGTAATAGTATAGCTATTTCTTGTTATGATTCACGTCATGAATTCAAGTTAGCAGTTTTTGAATGCGCAATAGGTACTTTGCAAAGTATATTTATTTTTTTAAATGATATTTGTGATTTTCTTAATTTTTTATTTATTTTAAAAATATTTGTAATCTATTTACATATTTTTATCTAAAAATAAAATTCTCAAAAGCGTTGCGCCCCAACACCTTAAGGCTTACGCCTCGACTCTTAAGGGCTAAAAGGCCTCACCTTACACCTTCGCCTTTTAGAACATTGATGCACAGCCATTCATGGAAAAAGAATAACTCTGTACTCGAAAAGGAAACATCAAAAAAGTTGAAAAAATCATTGGCATGCATAAATCATTTAGCATTATCTAATCCAAATAGTTACTCCCCTCTAAACTAAGACTGATTTAATAGTCACAACATGGTTTTAAATAACGGTCGTGACGCGGTTTTTTGGGTTCCCGATACCGTTACACCGCAAAATCAGTGGGGAGAAAAATCACAGCTGTAATAGCTGTTACGAACCGTGACCGTTACGTAAAGGCCGCTACGACCATTACATAATGGTGCTATAGGATTGTTACGCCCAAAAAAATTATTTTATTTTTTACTTTTTCTTCTCACTTTTGTTCCCCCCCCTTTTCATAAATCAATTTCTATATACTATGTGGCGAGAGGGGGAAAAGATTATATTGAGGATGATAATGATGCAAAATTTACTATTCTTTTAAATACTCACAAAAGATGCATTAATTAATAATTTGAAAAATACTAACTTGTTAGGAAAATATTATTTTGATAATATTAGAAATTTTACATTTATGTTATTTTTCAACTTCAACCTTCTTTCTTTTCCAGTTATTGTATATTTGTATTATTCAGATGCCTTATGTTTCTAATAGATTAATGGAGTGCATAATGTACTTTCGTTTTATTAATTTAGCATACATAAGATTTATCACGTATAAGAACAATGAGAATAAATACACACACACACACATAATTTTTGTCAATGGTCATTTAAAGCAAATGTAAACTTCTTGCCCTTACCAAACAACTTAGTCAGGTTGAACTAAAGGATCCAAAATATACTAAAGCTCTTTCTAAGAAGTATTAAAATCTTTAAACATGCAAATGCACAAATATGCACAAAGTTGTGCATGCTTGAAAAAAATTCACGGTCGTTGCACCTGCTTCCTGTTATGTAACATCCGCTATCCCACTTCCTGTTACCATTACGCTACGCTACCCGCAACCATGATTTAAAACCATGAGTCAAAATGCACAATTACAAGAATTATTTTGACTCGAAAGTGTTAAATAATTCCAAGAAATTGCTTGTTTTGAAGTGTTTTTGAACCCAAAAAAAAAAAAAAAAAACAAAACAAAGAACTCAGAAATTAATGCAAAGCCAAATCATGCAATTTTAAGTAGCACCAACAAATTGAAATTGAAATTGAAATTGCTGCAAGTTAAAACACTCATGAGAAACATCCACAGGCCTCCCCCCTAAGGACGTCACCAGGATCTTCAAGTTCCCATGATTTCTCAGTGCACGTTCTGCAGAAAGCCCAGGTACCTATGGATTTAGGAAATTAAGTCCAACAACCACTATCAGTAGCCAGTTCTAAAATATACTAGTGTCAATTGCTTTGATCAAGTCCCACCTAGGCTTGAACAACTTACAGTCTTGAATCCTACAACCCATACAAGTTGACAGTTCCATGGTTTGACCATCTAACGCACTACAAATCTTAGAAAATGAGAACACCAGTGACAAATGATCCATGCAAGTCAAATCTGGAATAATCAAAACTAAAAGCAAACTCAAAAAATTAAAGGACCTAAATCAATTTTGTTTCATGCTTTCAACAGATTTTTCCTGAGATCATCCCAACTATATAAATCCGGGTAAAACTGCATGAACAATTGTCTTTTCTTTTTTTTTTGGATAGGTATTGAGTGGCCTGGGGGTTTCAATGCACCTAACAGAAAATGCAGCATACCATTTCCTTATCTTGTTGCTCATTATTTTCAATCAGCATAACAGTTCTCATGCATGTTGTGCAAAAGCCTTTGTTCCCCCTTACGCACAAAATTTCAGCTTCTTTAATGCATACTTTGCACAATGAAAATGTACAAGTATAGCACATATAATGGGCTGCCTTCTCACAACTGCTACATATGTGCCAACCTGAAATGCATGACAAACACAAGACTGAAAAATTACTAAATGTCTAAAACCTAAAGATCAGAGCTGGCATAAATAGTAAGGATTACAGTGTAAATTAACTGATATACATACATATGTTATATATATATATATATATATAATGTATTGCAGCTTATTAACGATCTCAAACACTAAGCAGTATTGATGCGACCAAAAGCAAAGTAAATACTAAGGGCATCCTTAGCTGTGGAAAACAGTTCTCATTTTCCATTTCCAGATTTCCAAATAATTACAAAAATGTCACCTTGTTCTACAAATTTTCAAGATTTATGTAGGAACTCTAAAAAACAATAAAAACATGTTTTCCAAATTCCCCATACAAGGTTGGAAAACTGGATAACAAGGCAACATTTTAGTAACTATTTGGAAAATCAGAAACGAAAAATAGAATTAATTTCTACAAGCGAATGGGGCCAAATTTCTCTTTAATTCCCATCAAGAAATATTTCAAAAGCTAAACAAAATATCTCAGAAAACAACACAACTGGCCCCACACATTAAACAATTAGAAGTGGAAATATCAGTAGTGAAAGCACCCAGGGGAACTGGAAGCCTAACTTGTTAAAATGATGAGAAGGGTAATGACAAGAATGTCCCTATTAATGGAAACTAACTCATACACTGCTTACAAACTAGCCATGAATGCAAACTTAATTGCCAAACAAGAATCTAACAGTGGCTCAGACTACCAAGCTCTTCACTCCAACATTTAGTATGATGTCAACAAGAAGAATTCAGTGGAAGTCAAGCAAGATTATAGTACAGAACTGATTAAGTATGGTGAGATATCAATTTAAATCCAAAGGATGAAAATAATTCTGCCAGTTGAGTTCTATGTGCCCAAAAAAGAGCAGCAGGACATCACCACTTCTGATCTTGCCAAGTAAATCCCAGGATGGATGAGTTGGACACAGTTCGACACTAAAGCATTTTTGCTTGAAGCGGCCACTCTCAAAACTTGACCTGCATTCATACTTGACAGGCACCAAACAAGGTGCCCCTACCCAAGTTTGAAGGTAATTATGAATAAGGGGTAAAATGTCCAGTTCAAATTTGAGATAAATTGATATATGAATTGAGTTTAATTATAGGCTGAAAGCGCATAAAGTGATATTTGATTAAGAATTGATATTGCCCTCATAAGTATATGCATAGGTGCGCGCTATCATATGAAATACAAGCTAATGTATTTGACCATCAATTAGATACAAACTACCTAATTCAAAATTTAACTCAATGATAAATAATCCTCACAAGTAAAGTAATTTAATCTTGACCCATTTCAATAGAGATAGCAACTCATGTCAACGCAAATGGCTGTACCGGTTTGAAAAATTATTGATTGAAGTAAAGATTTGGAAAGTTCCCATGCATTGCATTGATCACTAAAGTTGTTGCTTTAAAGATTCTTATGTAAAAATGAACAAAAACTAGTGAATTAACACTTTACCTAAATTCGCAATAAGAAGTTCTGTTTGTAAAAAATTAACGACCAGTTTACTCGTGGTAAACATTTTTTCATTTCCATTTTTAGTTTTCCAATGAATTACCAAAAAAGTTAGCTAATTTTTTTAGTTTTACAATTTTTGAATTAAAAAAAAAATTCGGCAAAATTCACTTGTGAAAACAACTTCGTTCTTCACCATAATTTTTCATATAATTACAAAAAATGTCTCCTTATTTTCCAATTCTCAAACTTTATATGAAAAATTTAGAGAACATCTTTTTATTGTTTTCTAGAAATTTGATTTCTTACCCTGCATTTTGGGAGAGTGGAATTAAAATCTTTGATTTGGATTTGTGTGCATTTAGAGAAAATATAGAATAAAATTAAATTTTCTTCCAAATCCACCCTAGAATCCGTGCTCCCAAGCACCACCTTATATAATAATTAAAATATGAAAATATTTTTGTAATTATTTTGAATTCTAAAAATAAATAAAGCACTTTTTTGCACAACTAAACCATTTATTTTCTATCTTTCTAATACAAATCTTGAAAAACTAAAACATAACCTGGAATTTTAAAATGGGAACTAGCTTCCACAACTAAACGGACCCTAGAAGATAATAATTTAAAAAGAAAAATGGACTGTCACTGCAGAATTAATGGTTAAGCTAGACGGGTATATTTGCATCAAGGTGTTGTAAATTAAAAGAAAAAAAAAAAGTAGCATAACCTAGAAATTCAACGCTCCGTGTCCATGCCTTAACTGCGCATGGCTTTAATTTACTATTAACTTCATAACTGTATTAATGGTTCACTATATACTTCATGTTTATTCTGCAGTAGTGTTCAATCACTCCACGTGGCAATTTGCTTTTTTTTTTTTTTTAAATATTGCCTTCACAGAACAGCATTTAAAAAATTACTCTTCTCCACTATCATGGAGAACAGCAACGGACAAGTGAAATGCAGATGCATTAACCTACTAAATGAACACTCTACAACTGGCATTACAGGTCCCTATTATTGAACATAACAAGACAATTAACAAGATAATATTACTTCCAAATATGTACACTTTTGTATTAGTAACGAGTTAAAAACAAAAAAAAAAAAACAAACCATATATATATATATGTGTGTGTGTGTGTGTGTATCAGTATCAGTGACTCAGTGTTCAAATCACATCAACAAGTCTACCTGTTTAAATCTATGAAAGGAGAGGGAAGGGACAAAAGCAGCATGACCTGAGCAGTTGTGACTCTGCTCGATACTTTATTGTGTTATTTTAATACTAAAATTTAATTGAATAATGGGTGAACAGGCATTTAAAAGCCAACCATCTTTTGCGTTGTGCGTATAAAAACCAGAGATTAAGCTTATCTTCATGTATGATCCTATGCTGTTAAAAAGAAAAGATGAGCAGAAAATCACAATCCAGTAGGATAATCCATGATGCCATATTAAATATATATATATATATATATATATTTTATAAATAATAATATAAAAACAAAAAGGCCAATGAGCGCAAGAAATAAGGAACTACTTGCAAGTAAAAATATGAAAGCATACCACAATTCCATCGAGCCTTCGATCGGAAGAATGCCTCATCCCGCTTAATGCAAGCTGGATGGTATGCCTTAGGGCAGCCCCTGCCGTGCAAAGTGAATAACGCTTAAGAAACACAAGGCGATAAGCAGGCAAACTAAAACGCGGCTTAAACCCTTGCAAGCGCACATATTTTAATTTATCCAAAAAAAAAAAAAAAAAGAGGAGAAAAATAAACAAAGCATACGCTCACCGGCGGTCGCACATGACGAGCGTCCCACCATCGAAGCAGATGAAGCAGACGTCCTCCTCGTCCCTCTTCCTCTTCGTCGGGTTCGATTTCGCCTGGCCGCTCGGCGGCCGCCCTCGCTTCCGCTTCCCCACACTCTTCTCCTCGACTTTGACCTCCGCCACCAGCGGCACCGCAGCCACGGGCGCCAGCGGAGCAGCCTCGTTTCCCTCATCCACCGCGGGGACCGCCTCCGGAGCCCCGACTAGCATCGAATCGTCCACATCACGAATCGCATCGCATTGGCTGAGGTCCCGCGGCTCGAAATTCTCAACGCTAGGGTTCTGAACCTCCATAGAAGGCCTGTAAGGAGCCAAAGCGACTGCCGATTCGCCCTCCTCCATGGCCGCAAACTCAATCGAAGCACCCGAGCAGAAGAAAAAACCCTAGATTCTGTGGCCGGGTCCTGGGTCGTGGACTGGCCGGTCGGTACATGGATAGAAATGGAGGGTGCGAGTATTTTTAACTTTTCGGACACCTTTTCCAGGTGTAGAAAGAGAACTCCAGAGCGGGACGACACCGAAAGACGGTCACGTCATCCTCAACGAGTGGGAATTCGAAGCTCTCACTCTCTCTCTCTCTCTCTCTCTCTCTCTCTCCCTACCTTACCGAGACGACTTTGAACCAACGCCTTCTTGCGTTGTTGTGGCACAACAATAATTAATTAATTAGTTTTTTTTTTTAAATAATAATAACAACAAATTATTTTCAAATTGGGAAGTAGAAATGACAATGGGCGTGGAAAAAAAAAAAACAGTGAACCCCAGCGTCAAACCCGGGGCGATTGGATTCGCAAAATCCAGGCACCGGTGCGCCCGCCCCGCGTGGCTGTCCTGAAAAGGTGGGTAGATACATTAATGGTGGGGCCCGCCCCGAGAATTCGTTGCTCGCTGGAAAATTATTTTGCTCTTCGTTTTTGCGCTTTGAACGAGTTAGGCTTTCCGCCCCATTTTATTTTTCTATGAAACCACTACAGTCCACATCCTTTTTGAAACCCCTCAACGTGAGACCATGCGTCGGCATTTTATTCACTGCGCAGTACATTATTCTATCATCTTCTGTTCACTTACATATTAATAAATTAAATCATTAATAAATTAATCGCACAGACTGATTGACCATTCATGAATTTACTCATTAGTGAATTGACTAATTTACCGTCCATGGGCTAATCTTTGCTTTGCCATTACATTAAATCTAGTTGATTCAATTTAAATGAGTTAGCCTTTTGAGTTGGAAAAGAAAACTATGAGGCCCTCTGCAACTTTTTATGAAAATGGTAAACTTGAAATCGTGCGTTGACGTTATGGTTGGTATTCTGTCAATTGTTCACGGTAATATTTTATTTAAAATATTCTTAAAATAATAGCTATTAATAAAGTATCGTATAAGTGAATTGCTAGTAAATTAATTGATTTTTCACTCATGAGTATACTGTGTTTGGTGGTCAGATTAATTCTACTCAAATTAATTTAGATACACATGTCCTAGTCATGTCATATATATGCTACGAGTAATTCAATTATGTCACTCTGCATATATGTGATTTTAATGGATAAAAAATATATATAAGAGTAGACATATATTTTCTGATTTTGTGTTTAATGTCACTTTCAAAATAAAACCATTTGGTGAGTATATTGACCTACGTAATGCATTGGCCCGATTCACTGGCCAAGCCTTAACTAATTAAAAAAATTAGTTGAAAACATTTATGGGTTTGTTGGTATTAATTCTCAAGTAATTACACTGCATGTATATCTAAAAAAATATTCAATATGTTTTTAATGGGTACAAATACACTGAAATATATCTCTTTTATCATTTTATGTGCTGATTTATGTTAATAGTATTTTAAAATAAAATTGATCGGCAAAATGGCAGTAAGTTAATTGATTGATTTGTTGTGCATAAGTTTAAAAAAAAAAATGTTGAATTTGTTGAATACTTGTTCTTGGATGCATCAAATATGATTAAATCAGTTTATTTTCTAACCCAATTGATCGTGATAGATGAATATATATATATATATATATATATATATATATATTACAAATAATTGTCTTACATGTACGTAAAACATAGAATATACAAGTATTAAATATAATTTTGTCAACTCCAAAATTTCATGACCTAATTTTGATGAAAACAAACTTTTCAAGAACTAATTATTTTTTGCTTAAGTGTGATATATAGGAGGCCGTTGATGAATTCATGAAATGAACAAAATTTGAAGGAAATTTTTAAGACTTAAAAATGGGTATAGCTTCAAAAAAATTCAAGACTTGATTATAGATTCCAAGTAGAAATGAATATATTAGATTGTATATTTTATATAAAAAAATGTGTAAAATCTCTGAGAAAATGAATGTTCATGGCATAAAAGTAACAAAACCAAGAAAAAGAAGAGAAATGCAGTATATTCTAGGCTAGTGTCAGGTCAACCGAACTAATCAGAAATTAGACCCCCAACGAGCAAAAATGACTAGTTTGACCAAATTTAGACATATATATATATGACCTTTAAACCCCAATGAACAACACCTAAAAAGCTATTCACATTGATATTTGAGAGACTCTAAAGCTTTCTTCTCTTAAAAATTCATTTATGCTAAAGTTTGCTTACTTTTTAAAAACGTTTTAAGAACTCTTGTGTCATAATCTCATTCATTCTTTGAGAGTTTGTTTTTGTACTTACATTTGTATATTCTTCCTAAGTGAGAAATTCTCATCTATCAAAATCAAATTTGGTGCAATTGGTGTCCTTACCACCTTGAAAAAAGATGATTATAAGAAGTTTGGAATTAGTGGAACCTCAAGGTGAATTGTTCCTTAAGAGAGTGGATATAGGTTTGAGGAAGTCGAACCACTTTAAAGAGTTTTCACATTTCTTCTCCCCTATCTCATTTATTTTTGTGTACTTGTTGTCGTCATTGGGTTTTGGTGGTCCATTTTGGTTCCAACATATTTGGTAATAGTGAAAAAATCAAACAAGTATAGGCAGCTAAATAATTATTTTTCTAACTTGCCTATTTATTTTAGAAATTGGAGTTGCCACTTTATTTTAGTTTTAAAAATGAAAAATAAAGAACAATCTTTTTGAAAAGAGATCTAGGTTTACGAGTATCATTGTGAATAGGGAAGACAATTCCTTCAAAATTTTTTGATGAAATTCAAAGAAGTCGGCCACTTTATTCTTGTGTATTTCAGTGTTTGTTGCCGTTTCTATTTAGTGGTCGCATTGCATTTCAAATTCAAATTCAATCCCTATTTTTCAAATCTAGCTGGATTTTGATTAGAGTTGGTCATCACTGTGCTACAATTGGTGACTCGCATGGCAATTTACTCAATAAAAGTTGTTGTTTTGTTGGTTTGTTGTTGGAGAGTTTCGGTGGTCCATTGTTCAAGTTCAAAAGTTGGTGTTGTTTTCAAATTGCTAACTTAAAGGGGAAGAAAAATGGAAAGAAAGTGGGCAAAAAATTTGGGCAAAATTGGTTGACTTACTAATAGAAATTGGTGTCGCTGATGTAGCGCAGGAAATTGGCACCACTGATGCCACTCCTCCAACGCTCCTCAAGCCTATAAAGGAGAAGAAAAAAATTGAGAAGAGGAAGAGAGTTGAGCATTATCAAGACTGGATTGCACTTCTTCTTTTTTTCTTAATATCCGTGTGACGACCTGATTTTTATACCATTATTATTTTATTTTATAAAATCAATACTCAATTATCTAACAAACAACTCTGATACCATATATCTTCCATAACCCGACCCAAAATGGAATACCGGGTAATCAGTCCATCCAGAATCACAATAATCATGCAACATAATACATATCATAATTGAGCCCAATATACAATATGTTGACTTTTTGAGTCTAATACCTGTTTTGATGCTGACAAAGTACAAGTTTCTTATGTGTGTATTTAGTGATTGAACATGTTATAATTCAACACATACATAAGGATACTGACAATGGAAGCCTTGAAGGACGTAAAGACTATACACTCAAGCGCATTCTAGGATGTCAGAAAAGCAAAGAAGAAGACATATTTGTTTTAATTTGTATATGCATTTAATTTTTATATTTTGGTATGTAATAACTGCATACATCTTGCATGATATGACTTAAAGCTCAACATGTAAATTGACCATAGGGAAACAAATGACCATAGACGGTCGACCGACGCTAGGTTTTTTAGGCTTAATTGAAAAGCCTAGACCGTAAACTGACCCTAGGTCCTTGAACAAGCCCTTAGGAAAGTTCCCACTATCAACTATGCAATCAAGGGTAACTCATGATTTGAAAAATATGACTTAGGCTTTAAAATTGGAAGGGCTTTGGGCGACCGAGCTTGTACATTCAAAATGCCTCGATCGACCGAATGTATGAAAAGTCAAAATTGTTGACCGAGCTCGGGCGACTGAACCAAAATGAACTAAACGTTCTCGGTCGACCGAATGTTTAATGCTAACTTTTTCACCTTCCTAAGCGCCCGAATTTCACGTTCATTTTTACCTTAAGCGACTGAAATGGCAAGTTCGGCAGACCAAACTTAGAACCGAGCGACCGAACCTCAAACACTTTGAAAATCGCCTTGGTTCAGCCACCCAAACTATTCACCGCACACCCGAATGCATAAAATGCACTTTTCCATCTGTGTCTGTTTGGGCGACCGACCCTATGGATTGGGGGACCGAAACTCTCAGGTTGCTAATTTTTTATCGGAGCAATTAGGGTTAAAACTCAATTAAAACATTTCCAAAATTCCTAATTGTAGAATAACAACACCAAAATCTTTTTTGAAGAAACGATTGAAAAGATAACACAAAGTTTTATTACAACAATTTGTCCAACCATGCACTCACTAAATGAGTTTCAATAGCTAAAGGAAAAAAAAATAGAAAAATAGAAGAGGACACAATCTTGCAGTCGAGATGTGTGTGGTGCTCCAGTGGGGGGGGGATCTTATTTATAGCCTCTGGTCCATGGAAGAAGCACATGGGTGGCTCACCTACCATTGCCGAATTTGATAGTAGTGGTCGACTTTGACATTAGTGGTCGTCTTTGACATATCGTGCCCACCGTTCACACTAGATAGACCATACCGTCTCGGGGGGCGTTGTGCCCCATACCTCCCACTAGGGGCGCTTGCCCCGGACCCTCATGTCTTGGAGGGGAACGACTTCTGTTTTCGTAGTACCATTGCGGTATACCGCTTCGACCTCATCTGAACCATACGTCAGGTAAGTGTGCCAATTAACTCGTGGGAGATGGGCATTGCACACATATACACCAACACCCCTCTCAATGTCCACCTATGCTCTTAGACCAATACCAATAGCATCTCGATGCTTATTGAAGTCGAAACTACCCAATGCTTTGGTGAAGATATCTACATGATTATCTTTTGTTGGGCAATACTCCATCTCAACAATCTCATCCTCAATGAGTTCTCGTATGTAGTAATACTGAATCTCAATGTGTTTGGTTCTTGCATGGAACATCCGATTCTTACTGATAGCTATGCAACTTTGATTGTCACGGTGAATCAGAGTTACGACATTTATCGTTATCCTAATATCACTAAGAAATCTTCTTATCTAGACAGCTTCACATGAGGTGAGACAAGTTGACTTGTACTCGGCTTATATGGATGATAGCGGCATTGTTGGCTACTTTTTGCTTGTCCATGAGATGATTCTATTCCCAAGGAGAAAACAATATCCAGAAATTGACTTTCTGGAATCAATATCTCTTGCCCAATCGGAGTCACAATATCCAATTAAGGAGTTCCCTGATGTATAAGAGATGTCAAAATGAGGAGTCCCTTTTATTTGCTCGAGGACCCTCATTCTAGCATTCCAATGAATTTTTTGTGGCTTATTTGCAAATCTACTCAGAATACCAACTGCAAAACTGATTTCGGGCCTTGTGTTGCACAGGTGCACTAAACTCCCAATTAGGCTTATGTACCTTTTAGTATCAACAAGTGGAGAGGGATCTTCAATGGAGAGCTTAATGTTTACTTCCATTAGAGTAACCACTGTAGTGTATTCTGCCATCCCAAATGCCTTCAATAACTCTTGAGCATATCGTTGCTGAGAAATAAAGGTTTCGCTTGGATGCTACCACACTCCAATGCCTAAGAAGAAGTGGAGTAGCCCCAAGTCTGTCATCTCAAGTTATGAGCATAGGCCTTCACGGATGTTGTTGATCTTCTCCTCGTGGTCACCTGTAAGCACAAGATCATCTACATATAGTACAATTATTACATACATCTCATTCTCCTTCAGTACATATAAATTTGCATCAGAAGTACTTCTACAAAATCCATAATTGATGAAGAAAGAATCAATCCTCTGGTACCAAGCTCAGGGGGCTTGTTTCAGCCCATACAACGCTTTCTTAAACCTGCACACTTTGTTGTCTAAATTTGGAAATTCAAATCCAGGAGGTTGCCTCACATAAACCTCCCCTTTAAGATGACCATTGAAGAATGCAGACCTCACGTCCATTTGAAATAGAACCCTACTTTTGCGTGCAATAGTAACCAAAACCAGACAGATTGTTTCCATGTGAGCTGTTGGTGCAAAGGTTTCAGTAACATCAAAACCTTCCACCTAAGAAAATCCTTATGCGACAAAGCGTGCTTTATACTTCTCTAAAGTACCATCAGCTTTATATTTTACCTTCCATATCCACTTCGTGCTGATTACCTTCCTATGAGGGGGACGATCCACAATCTCCCAAGTATCATTTTTCATGATACTTTCATATTCAGCTTCCATAGTTGTTCTCCACTTCGGATCAGCTAGCGCTTCATCTAGGCTACTTGGTTCCTTAACTATACTAATTATATCAGCCATTAAGGCCATATTTACCGAGTGTTCTGCTGATCGTTATTGTTCCTTTATTCTCTTCGACCTTCGAGGTCCATCAGGTTGTGAACTTTGATTCATAGGTTCTGGATTGCCTTCATCAAAGAACTGTTGTACCCACCTAGGGTGTGGCTTCTGAACAGGTGCTACTGGTACAACAGGCTAGTTTTGAATTTTTTCTTCATTCACCTCAATCTACTGCTTTGAGTAAGGCACATGGTGGGTTACTTTATCGGTTGATGATAAAGTGGGTCGATCTCTATCTCTCACTAAGTGTGGTCCTTTATCAAATACCACATCTCGGCTTGTGATGATCTTCTTTGCCTCTACATCATACAGACGATATGCCTTTGATTCTGTACTGTATCTTAAAAAGTTGCACTTTCAACTCTTGTCATCTAACTTCCTTCGATTGTCATCTAATATGTGCACAAAACATCTGCAACCAAATGTTCTAAGATAAATAACAGAGGGTTTCTTACCATAGTAAGCCTCGTGACGTGTTTTGTTCCCCAAAGCTTTAATGAAGCATCAATTGAGGATATACACAGCTGTATTAACAGCTTCTCCCCAAAATGATTTTGGAAGGTCTTGTGCCCTCATCATTGCTCTGGCCATCTCCATCACAGTGCGATTTAGCCGTTCCACAACGCCATTTTGTTGTGAAGTTTTTGGTGCCAACAATTGGCGCTTAATGCCAAATGCACTGTAATAATTGTTGAACTCCCCTAATGTGACGCCTCCTCGATCTGTTCGAAGTTTCTTTAAATGCAAACCTATCTCATTTTCAACAAGTTTATGCCACAGTTTAAATTTTACAAAAGCCTTAGCCTTATCACGAAGAAAGTACACCCACATCTTTCTATTATAATCATCGACTAACAGCATAAAATAGAAAGATCCTCTTAGTGCAGGAATAGTCATTTTACCACAGAGATTTGCATGTACCAACTTTAGAGGAAGCTTTGATTTGTTGTTGCTATCTTGTGGAAATGACATATGATGTTGCTTGCCCAGCATGCAAGCTTCACAAGGCTCTGAAGTATCAACTACTACAAGCAGATCAACCACCATAAAAGAAAAACAGAAAAAAAAAATTTGAGTTTTGAAAAATGGCTGCATCTGCACCACACACGATAATGGATTTTTTGCAGTTTGAATATGCCACTACATCCTCTTCCATTGTTTTGCCTTATGACGAGCTTAATTTCAAGATGCAGCGCGGGAGGACATCATTGCTACCCGAGTTTTACGGGACGGAATCTAAGTGCCCTTATCAGCACCTAGCAGAGTTTGAGTTAACCTGCAACATGTTTTTCTCTCATGCTAGAGCTAACGAATCTACTAGACTGAATTTATTTCTTGCTACTTTGCAGGATAGGGCACTGATTTGGTTTCATTCTATGAGACCTTATTCTATCACTAATTGGTCTGATATGGAGCGTGAATTCCTGCATATTTTTTGTCCCTCACAGAGAACTCAATTTTTGCAGGAACAGATTCTTAATTTTGTGCAGCAGGATGACGAGACATTTGGGGCTTGCTGGAAACGATTCAAGGATCTGCTAAGTACTTGCCCACATCACGGGTTTGACTTATGGAGGTTAGCTGATTATTTTTATACTGCTCTTACCCCTGATTGCAAGTGTTCGGTCCAGACTATGTTTAATGGAGAGCCCGTCAGCGAGGATCCACATCAGGTATTATCATTCTTTGATTACTTAGCTGACAATGTCCCACAGTGGAACACATGATGCACTCAGGCACCCATAACTGCACACCCTATCAGCACAATTAGTGGTGGTGATGCATATGAACCACCAAAATACCTAGATATTCCTCCGCCTCATTACCAGCCACAACAGATCCCTCAGAGCTGTACGCCGTCGGAATTTCTGGAGGATAGCATAACTCAGATGGCGAACATGCTCCAGCAGTTCATGCAAACTCAAGTCGATCATAATAATGAATTGCGGGACACCATTAATGCAATAAGCACATAGTTGGATATCTTAGAAAATGAAGAATTGCTCGCAGAACCTCAGCCTAGTCCTCAAGAGTACCAGCAACCACAACAACAAATGCATGATGATCTCTTTGAGGTAGCAGAGGCCACCACTACTTCGAGAAGCGAGAAAGAATTTCCCTAACCTGAGATGCTCATCGTCAGACAACCAGTTGTCCCAGCACTAGAAGTAATGGCTGAACCAGAAGAGGTCAAAGAAAAATCAGAGGAAACGGGGCCACAAGCGAAGCAGTTAGTTGATGAGGAGACTGATACTCATACGGAGTACCAACCTGTGGTACCTCATACTCCGAGCTCAAAAATTGTGAAATCGTCACTCCTGCCTGAATCAGATGTTAAGGAGCCTAATGTGGAGGCAGACTCTTATAGTGGTATGATGATAGGTACACCCGATAAAGAGGGTGATCAGTCTGGTAAGCATATAATTTTCAAAGAACCAGGTAAAACTTTTAATGTTAATGCTTTTGAAGAACTACAGGTAATTGCTCCAATAATTTCTCATCACACGTTAGTTCGTAAAGAAGCACATTTCCTGGACACAATGTTGAATAAAGACCCTTTCTTATCCACACACGAGGGTCGACCTGGACACAAATTGTTTGGTATTTTGACACGCATTTATTCATTTGAGGCTAATTTTCGTGCAGGTATGAAAACTGATCCACTGTGGCGGCTGAAATTTGGAGAACCTCCGGTGCAATTTATAGACTTGCGCCCACCAGACGAAATTCCTCCTAAGCCTTCGCCAGACAATTGTGATGTTTTTCTTTCCCTTATTTTCCTTTTATTTTATCTTATTTTATTTTTAGTTAGTTTTCAGGACCATTTTCTCGTAGTTCGATTTTTGTTATTTCGCCACTCAAGTACGCTTTACTTTTCCCGTGTACAGTCCTTTCTATTTCCCCTATGCTTTCACATTGAGGACAATGTTCCATTTTAGTTGGGGGGGGATGAGCATTTACGTATGTGACACTGTGCACGTACACGTACTGAGTTTCATATTATTAAAAAAAAAATCAAAAATCACAAAAAAAAAAATCAAAAAAAAGAAGAAGAGAGAAATAAAGAAGGAGCACTAAAGGATTACATTGCATTATGCCATGCTTAACACTGATTCATACCCTTTTACATACGCATGTATAACTTCAGAATGACACACTTGAGTCAATCATGCGTAGTTTCTCTTTATATGACTTTATGACTCTATGAAGAACTGATTGGTAGTACACTCATGTTAATTTGGCTGTATAATTTCCTGTATCTACATGCATCTCACGAGGCTAAATAAACACATTCACGTGATTCATTGCACTTAGGGTTTCCTTGTGAGCATTGAGAGAACACCCGTGGCGACTATGACACCTTTGTGATATCCTTGAGCTATTTATTGTCCTTTTGAGCGTTAATATCAAATCAGAATTCACAGAACTCAATTCTCTTTTTCTGGATGATTCCTTGTACACTAGTCTTTATTTTTGATTTGCTAGCCTAGAGGTGACACCTAGTGGGGAGATAGAAACCTAGGTCTTGTAGCCTACTCAAAATGTGAAGGCTGAGCCACCCCTAGAGATAGACTTAATTCATGAACTCCTATTCGAGCTCAATTCCCATTGATTGTTTGAAGATTACAAAAGAAGTGTTATGATTGTCCTAATTGATCAAGAAAAGACAGAAAATGAAGAATGAGCAAAAGAAGGAATAATAAGCAATACACATGCGCATGAAATGAAATGTCAGTGCCGATCCACGTACATATCACAAAGAATCAAGGACATGACACATATTTTCCACGTATGAAGATGCTTCAACCGGTTAATGCCTCAGATGTATTCACGACAAGTTTGTGAGTGAGTTGATCTAGGGTGGTCTCGGTTAGATATGGCGAGTAGGTGAGAAGATGCTAGGGTGAAGGACCCGACACCTCATAGATAGGCTAGATCCTTTCCAGACTAGTCCACTCCATATACTTAGCGTTGTTCCTTTTAATACGTGGGATGTTTGATTGCGACACTCCTCCTTATATATGATGAGTGAACTCATTTTCTTTGAGTGTTCTTGAGGGTGTACCAGTTAGGCCGAGTCAAAGCGACCGTTCTATAGGTGTCCACTGGCGTCCTAGGTGTACTAAGTCACACACATCACACACACCTCGAGAGTTTACCTGTTTATACTCGAACTTATATGATTGCATTAACCCTGAATGTGCCACTAATTAACTTCATGTGAGTATACAGCTCTTAAATGACATATAAACAATGAAACTTGCATGAGTGACGTGCTTTGGAGTCGTGTGCATTGAATATGAACAAACTTGTGTGAAATTTAGTTATGTTCTTGTATGTGAAGTGGTATAATTATATCGCATGTGCATTGATTTCATGATTACTGGAGTATGTAGTTGTAGACACCACCCTGAAATTCATTCACGTCATTTGCTAGAGGCTAGCAAAACGTTAGTTGGGAGGTGTGATTACGCATCAAAACTGCGTAATTTGGCATCTTAACCCAGGCTTTACGGTTTATATTTTTAATTAAATGTCTAAAATTATCCAATATTTTAATAAAGTGACAAAATCATCATTCTTGAACTTTATTGCACTATTTATGAAGTTTTGGTAATTTTTTGTCGCAGGAAAATTCCCGGGAACCAAAACCGACACCTGTTTGTATTTTATGTATAACTTTTCCGTCCGAGCTCCAATCGAGACGATTCAAATTTATAAAGAAAGAGGAAAGGATTATCTACAACTTTTGTGTTTTGATTTTTATGAGACAAGGGCTTCAGAAGAGTCATATTTGTGATGAACTGAGAATGAAGAAAATGAAAAAAAATATAACAATACGGGTCAACCCTTTCCAAACGGGTCGGGTTGTTCCACGCCGGATCCTAGGGCACCCAATTTCCCCTTTTATTCCTCTGCTTCCTCCCCCTGCGCAGGCAGCCCCCGGGGCTCCCCATTCTCCTCTTCTCCTTCTTCTTCTTCTTCTTCTTCTTCTTCTTCTTTAGTTTGTTTTTTGTTCTTTTCAATTCTGCCTTGCTCCTTCTCTCATCCTTCTTCCCTCTCCATCTCTTCTGTCTACTATTTTTTTTTTCTGCCTCACTCTCTAACTCTCTGCCTCACCCTTCTCGTGTCTCCTTTTCTCTTTTCTTATCCTCGTTCACTCTCCCCCTCTTTCTCTTTTCTTTTCCCCTCTCTGCTGCTCCCTCTCCGTCCTCCACTGCTGCTGCCCGTGAACATCCCAACAAAGACCCGAACCAGCATTGCTGCTGGCCCTTTTTCCCTTTGCTATTCTGCCATTAACTGAGGCCCTGCTGATTGTTAGCTGCTGCTGAAGTGCTGCCCAAACCCGAAGCTGTGCTGTTAATGCCCAGACCCGAACCACCACTGCTGCTAATGCTTCAATACTCACAGCCTCCATGGCTGGACTTTTCTTTCTCTCTCTCTCTCTCTCTCTCTCTTCTTTCCTCTGCTCTTTTCTTTCTTTTATTTTAAATTACAGCAGGATATTGTTTTTTTTTCCTTCTTTATTTGGTTATTATTTAGAGTTTTGAAAAGATTATATGAATGAGTGTTAAGTGATGTTAATTTATTTTAGTGAAGTTTAATTTTTACTTATCTATTTGGCTTTTAATTGATGTTATTGTTAAATTTGAAGAATTTAGATTAGTTTTGGTTAGAGCTCTTATTCAGTTAAAGATTCGATTTTTATTACGCGTGTGTGTGTTGGGTTTAGTTTCCATTGGGTGTTTTTAATTCCATGTTTTAGGTGACCATCTTTAAACTAACGCGTGTTAAGTTTCCTTGAGTAAATTAGGATTTCCATTAGTGTTCTTTAGTTCAATGCATGTTAGTTTTAGGAATTTAATTTACATGTCATTTAATTCATAAAAAGTGAAATGAACGATCTTGAAATCTTGAATCTGAACTGAGTTCAGTAACTTTTATTTTTCGATTGGGCGAACGTAAAATCTGATATTAAAACGCATTCCCTGAGGAGACGATCTAACCCTTGGGCTTAATATTACACGACGTAACTCCTATACTTGGGATAGCTTCCAAGCTGCTCATTTTTCGAGTGAGTCAAAGCACAATTGCTTTCATTTTCTCTGGTTCTCAGCCTCATCTCCTCCTCTAACAATAAAGCACATAATTCCACAAAGGTTAGTGCAAGAGTTCTAATCTGCGTGTTAAGAGCAGTTACCAGACTATCATATTTTGATGGCAGCACTTGAATACATCTTCAAGCTAACTCCTCACTAGTCTGATCACATAGATTTTTTATTCTGGTGATGAATACTTCTGCCAATTCTCCGTCATGTAGCTTTTCTGTAGCAAGTTGATTCTCCAAGTTTTGAATGCGTGTCTGGTTCCTTGTTTCATATTGATTCTTCAGACCATTCCAAGCATCTGCAGCCTTAGATGTATTGTAGTGACCCGAAGAATAATATTATTTTAATAATAAAGAGGGAGGAAAATGGAAACAGGAACAGAAGGAATTTTCAAGACTCATCGATGAGTGCATAAGGAAATTCATCGACGAATACAAGGTTTCGTTGATGAAGGTCTTCAGGACCTCATCAATGAAGGCAAGATTTCGTCGATGAGAAAATACCGGGCGCAGGATTTAGGCTACTCTAAATTTCGTCGAAGAAGGGTAAGGTTCGTCGAAGAATTTACTAAAGGACTCGTCGACGAAGTGACATGGCTCATTGACAAATCCTGTAGTATAAATAGTGCTAAAACCCATTTTTCACATAATTTCAGCGCCATTTTTCTTCTCTCTCTCTCTCTCTCTCTCTCTCTCTCTCTCTCTCTCTCTCTCTCTCTCTCTCTCTCTCTCTTACGGCCCCTCCCTCTTCTCTCTTCGATTTCAGCCCCACCAGTCGCCGGATCGACGATCTGAAGTCACCACGACGCTCCTAGCAAAGTTCTCTGCAAGTCTGCCGAAGTGGATCGTTGGTGAAACAAAGTTGGATTTCATCCAAATTTCAGGGTAAGACCTTTTAGTCCATTTTTTGCCTTATGACAGTTATAGGAAATGATGTAGGCGAAGAAATACTGATATTTTGTTCTAAAAAATGTTTTTTTCAGGGTGTTATATAGGAGGCCCTTCGGGTGTTAGGCTAGTATACCATAGGGGCTTTTCAATAAACAGGTAAGGGAAATATGTTATGCTAAGAAATTTTGAAATATTATACAGTTTATTAAATTATGAAAATTCTATATTAAAGTATGGTGTGGCTTGAGAATATGAATATAGTACGGAGATATGTTTTACGAACTTCAGTATCATGATTTAATGAATTTCAGTACCATGATTATACGAATTATAGTACCATGATTATACAAATCTTGGTACCATGATTATACGAATTTCAGTATTATGATTATGCAATTCTCAGTGTTATAAATATACAGTTCTCAGTACTATGACATATGGATTACAGTTACTATTTATTCACTATTATGGTAATTACGGTTATTTCAGAATCATGGTAAATTAGATAGCTGTATATAGAAATATATTATATAGTATCAGACTCTGTTGGACTATGTAGTTACAGAGCACGGTGCCGTTGCTACAGATATTAT
Source organism: Malania oleifera (assembly GCF_029873635.1). NCBI lineage: Eukaryota > Viridiplantae > Streptophyta > Magnoliopsida > Santalales > Ximeniaceae > Malania > Malania oleifera. The sequence continues at coordinate 40,970,287 of NC_080417.1, forward strand.
GTTATGTTATAAGTGCAACCACCTATTTAGATAATACGTGGTAGTAGATCGATCACCTAAGCCCTTGATGTGGACAGGCTCTCCATCGGATATGGGTTGAGGTGGGCAGATCAGACCGATGGAGTATAGTGATTTACCCTAGTCGGCCAGGCAGTGTAGATCTCGCCTATGGGCCGCACAATCCTGTCATGAGGGGTTAAATAATAACATACAATTATCCACAGGGAAAGTTTTCAGTTACTATTACGTATGTACAATTTTACAGAAATTGGAAACATATTTATGTATACTAAAAGTATTTTGAATAGTAACCTACAATACTGTTATGTTAAGCAACATGTAAAGGGTGGTGTATTTTATTACTTGTCATGTACTTACGTATCCAGTTATACATAATCGAAAACAGATTTTCATAATACTGTAGCTCATTTGTCACACACTAGTGATAGCATATTTCGTCTTACTGAGCGTTGGCTCATCCCAGTGTTGAATCATTTTTCAAGTGATTCAGGTAGGCGAGCAAACCAGGCTCGCAGATAAAGGGGCTTTAGTAGTGCCTTGTCAGTGAAGTGAGTATTGTTGAGGATTTTTGTATATCCCAGTATAGTTGAGGGTATTTTGGGAAACAAATATATGTGTATATTTTGGGGAAACATGTTAGTACTCTAGAATTGGTATTGTATATATATTTTCATATGGTTATGTATATGTGATTTCTATTTCTCGGTGCTTAGGCTAATGATTGGGTTTACTCCCAGAATAGTATCAGAGCATGTTATATGTCATAGTATAAAAATAAAAAAAATAATATGGAAATTAAGTAGGTCGTTACATGTATGCTGGATCAACATAAGTACATAATTGGATACACTTGTGACAATAGCACAAAGTGCCTCTGCATTTCACCTCTTCCATGCTTTGACGAGGGCAACATATGGAGGGATGATAACCTTAGGATTGGTGGGATCAGCAGTTCCAATTGGTTATGGATCCATACCTTGAGTTTTATAAAGTAGTTCATATGAATCCAAAATAGCACTCATCTTGAACTTCCACAAAGAGTAGTTCGTGTCGTCTAGATTTCCTTCTGTGAATGCTGGTGGACGTATCCGAAGTGCTGATGGAGATGCAGTAGCCAAAGATGAAGTTCCTGCCATTGCAAAGTCTTAACAATTATAGTTGTAACGACCTCTTTATTTATTTATTTATTTTATTTTATATATATATATATATTAACTATTTAGATACCCCCTGCTATGGAACTCGAGCCTCGGAAGGCACCGGGGTGAATCTGAATATAAAATCATACCTATGCAACGAAAACGTAATCCATATATCCATACACATCATACAATACCAGAAATCCGTATTTCAATACCATAACTATATAATACATCTCTCTCCAAAATACCTGTCCCAAAATACAAAACCCTACACAAACTTACCCTATAAACTAGGGTAATCAATATACTCTCTATCCATGAGCCTGATCTGCTCGCCTAGCTGACTCACCTGAAAAATGTTAAAGTCATAGGGTGAGTCGACGCTCAGTAAGCGGAAATATACTATTACTTGTGTGTGGCAACTAAGTTAAAAATACTATTTAAATAACAACTGAACTGTAGTATAATAATAAATCTGTAAAAAATATCTTTCTTTTCACAATTTAAAATATAACTGTATCATCAGTGTTTTCTACTTTTCATACTGCTAATATTATAATATACTCATCATATACTATAAAGTTGTATACATATACATAATTGTGTTTTATCCCTAAAACTCTGTATGTTATGATTTGACCCCTCATGATAGGGTTGTGCGGCCCGTAGGCGGGACTTAATCTGGTCGGCCCTCCAGATAAGTCAATATACTCTACACTACTCGAGCCCAGCCAAACTGCATCCACTCCTAGGCTCGAGACTGGCTGCTACCTCGTCAAACCGACCCTCTCCACCTAGTGAACTGGGGAGCAGCATACTCTTCGAGCATGGACGACGGTACCCACATACTATCTAAGATATGTGGTTGCACTCTATCTGTATATAGCAAGGGTACCGTGCTCTGTATTCTTTATCTGTATCTGTCTGTATTCTTTTCTCAGGGATATGATACTATATATATACTCTTTTACAGTTTTCATCATGTTTCCAAAATTACCATAACGCTATCTTTTTGTACTGTAAATACTGTAATCTCTGTATACTATATCTGTAGCATCTTGATGTTATCTCTGTATATCTGTCTGTGTACTCTGTCTATATATTCTGTCTGTATTCTCTGTATATTATGGTAATAGGAAACATGGCATACTATAAACACTGTATATACTGTTCTGTATAAAGCTGTAATATATACCGATTTGAGTAAAGCTGTAGTATACTAATTTGGATAAATATCTATGATATACTAATCTGTATAAAACTATAACATACTGATCTGAGTAAAACTATAATATACTGTTCTGGATAAAATATATGTAATATACTATCTATATCTGTGTAATCGGTATAGTATGATATAATGTAAAAACTATATAAGTTCTTCATCACATAAATATCTTCTCAAACCACACAAGTATTTAAAACTCATATTCTATAAAATTAGGTAATAAACTAGTATGCACATATGTGTAAAATCTTTGATAACATTATAAAAATTTCTAGCATAGCATATTTCCCTTACCTTAGTTCTAAAAAGCCCCTACTAAATTCTGGCCCAATACCGGCAGAGTTCTCCACTCAACACCCTGAAAATCAAATCCCCCAGAACAAAACATCAGTATTTCTTCGTGTATTGTATTTCTTATAACTGAGGGAAATACAAATACTGAATAAAATGCCTTACCCTGAGATTGGGATGAAATCCAAACCAACTCCATCAACGATCAGCTCCAGTAGACTTGCATAGAACTTCACCGGGAGCGTCGTGGTGGCTTCAGATCTTTGATCTAGTGTAAAATGGACTTAGAATCGAAGAGAGAAGGAGAGAGGGACGTAGAGAGAGAGATAGAGAGGAGAGGGTTTCTTGCGCTAATTTTCATCAAAAATTCGGGTTCTCACTATTTATAGAGTTAGATTTGTCGATGAGACATGTCACCTCGTTGATGAGTTCTTCAATAATTTCATCGATGAACTTCCTCCCTCATCGACGAATTTTAGTCTATCCTAAAAACCCTTCTCAGTATCTTCTTGTCGACGAGTCGTAGCTTCATCGACGAGGTCCCCTTGTGCACTCGTCAACGAATTCCCTATGTTCGTCAACGAGGCCCTATGTAAGAATTTCGGGTTATTATCTCCAAAGTGCAATGTCGTCAACGAACGCTTCGCGTTCATTGACGAAGCCTACTGCCTCCTTCTGTTCGTGTTTCCATTTCTCTCTCTCTTATTATTTAAATACCATTATTTTTCGGGTCGTTACATTCTCCCCTCCTTATAAAATTTCGTCCTCGAAATTTATTATCTGTATCTCCATCTATCATCCCATAAAGGCAAATGGTCTTATTTTATTACCTGCCCTCACTTGTGGCGAAGGAATACCGTGGTTACATTTATGTTCTGGGAAATTACACATATAAAACTAAAAACTATCTATTAGCTAAAATCAATACATGTACCTGCAAAAGAAACTTATCTAACTATTATACTTTACCTGAGTACTTCTATACCTCTTGGAACAACTGCGGGCATCTCTGTCTGATCTGCTCCTCGAGTTCCCAAGAAGCTTCCTCTATAGCATGATTCTTCCACAAAACTTTTACTAATTGAATTTCTTTGGTGCGCAATACTTGTGTCTTTCTATCTAAAATCTGTACTAGTGTTTCTTCATAAACTAATGAATCCTTCAACTCTATCTCTGCATAACTGATTATGTGGGACGGGTTTGGGACGTATTTCCTTAACATGGCAACATGAAACATGTCATGAATTCGAGCCAAAGCTGGCAGCAAAACTAGCCTATAGGCAACTGACCCCATTTTCTTAAGTATCTCAAAAGGGCCAATATACCTAGGGCTCAACTTGCCCTTCTTTCCAAACCTCATAACTCCTTTTAGAGGAGCTATCTTCAAAAGTACTCGATCTCCCACATCAAATTCTAGCTTCCGGCGGCGAGTGTCTGCGTAGGTTTTCTGCCGACTTTGTGCTGGACTAATTCTTTCTTTAATTAGTCGGATCTTGTCACAAGCCTGCTATACTATCTCTGGACCCAAAATTCATCTTTCACCTACTTCGTCTTGGAAGAGAGGAGAATGACATCTCCTACCATACAATGCCTTGTATGGAGCCATGCCGATACTAGCCTGATAGCTATTATTGTAAGCAAACTCAACTAACGGCATAAACTGAATCCAACTGCCTCCGAAATCAAACACACAAGCACGAAGCATATCCTCTGGTTTATGAATCGTCCTCTCGATCTAACCATTTGTTTGGGGATGAAAAGTAGTGCTAAAAGCTAACTACGTACCCATAGCCTCTTGAAAACTTTTCCAGAATCGTGAAGTAAATCGAGGATCTCAGTCGGAGACTATGGATACCGGCAAACCATGGATGCGAACTATCTCCTGAACATATATCTCTGCCAATCTGTCCATGGAATAGCCGATTCTAATAGGGACGAAATGAGCGATTTTCATCAAACGATCTACAATCACCCAAATCGCATTCAATCCCTATCGTATTGGTGGTAACCCCGTGATGAAGTCCATCGTAACGTGGTCCCATTTCCATTCTAGAATGAACAGTGGTTGCAACTGTCCTTCCGGTCTCTGGTGCTCAGCTTTAACTTGCTAACATGTCAAGCATTGCTGAACAAATTCGGCTATCTCCCTCTTCATTCCACTCCACCTTAAATACTCTCGCAAGTCCCTATACATTTTAGTACTGCCGGGATGGACCATGTATAGGGATCTGTGAGCCTCCTCCAGTATAGTTCTCCTGATCTTAGTATCTGCAAGGAACACATAGCCTAGTACGGAATCGCAGAGTTCTGTCATCTGATATGCTTAACTCCTCTCCCTGACCATCCCGTACTCTAGCCATCACTTCTGAAACTCTGCATCGTCGCCCTGAGCTGCTTTAATCCTTTCGTACAGTGTAGGCTGAACACTAGACTGGCAATAACTGCCTGAGGACTCTTCTCTTCCAACTCTATACTGAGCCTCTCCAAATCCATCAGAATTGCATGCTGAATCTCCATAGCTGCCAGTGCTGATCCCCCTGACTTCTTACTCAGAGCATCTGCCACCACATTTTCTTTTCCTTGATGATAACTAATTGTGTAATCAGTCTTTAATGAGTTCTAGCCATCTTCTTTGTCTCATATTTAGCTCTTTCTGGGTAAAGAAATATTTCAAACTCTTATGATCCATGAAAACCTCGTACTTTCCACCATATAAATAATGCCTCAAGATCTTGAGAGCATACACCACTGCAGTAAGCTCTAAATCATGGATAGGATAATTCTTCTCATATTCTTTAAGCTGTCTGGACGCATATGCAATGACCCCGCCGTAGCGCATCAACATGCATCCAAGATCCTTCAAAGAGGCATCACTGTATATTACGAACCCATCCTCCCCTGAAGGAATAGCTAGTATTGGAGCTGAAACTAACCGCTGCTTTAACTCTTGAAAACTCTGCTCACAGTCATTAGTCCATTCAAATTTTACATTTTAGCTCGTAAGTTGTGTTAGTGGGCCTGATAGCCTAGAGAAACCATCCACAAAGCGTCGGTAATAACTTGCTAATCCCAAAAAGCTCCTGACTTCTTGAACACTTCCCGGCCTTTCCCAACTCACCATAGCCCCTATCTTACTCCTGCTTCTGAGATCACATGGCCGAGAAAAGTAATCTGCCTTAACCAAAACTCATATTTCTTGAATTTTGCATATAATTTCCTTTCCCTTAATACCTGCAACACCAGTCTCAAATGATGCTCGTGGTCCTCAAAACTTCTTAAATAGACCAGTATATCATCGATGAACACAACCACAAACTGATCTAAGTATTGATGGAATACCCGATTCATCAAATCCATGAACACCGCTGGTGCACTAGTCAACCCAAATGGCATCACTAAAAACTCATAATGCCCATACCTGGTACGAAATGCGGTCTTCGAAATATCTTCTGCTTTAACTTTCACCTGATGGTAGCCTTACCGTAGATCAATTTTAGAGTAAACCTGGGTCCCCTGGAGCGGATCAACTAAATCATCGATCCTAGGGAGAGAATATTTATTCTTGACTGTCAGTTTGTTTATCTCCCTATAATCGATGCATAATCTCATGGTTCCATCTTTTTTTTTTTTCACGAACAGAACTGGCGCACCCCAAGGCGACACACAGGGCCCGATGAAACCTTTATCCAGCAATTCTTGTAAATGTTCTTTCCATTCTTTTAACTCTACTGGGGCCATACGGTATGGTGCTTTCGATATTTGTGTAGATCCTAGCAACAAGTCTATAGTGAACTCAATCACATGATCTGGTGGCAAACCAGGCAATTCTTCTGGAATTACATTTGGGAATTCCCTCACTACTGGTATGTCAGCTTGTCCCAATTCTTCTTTTGGCAATTCTTTTATGTATGCGACATACCCCTGGCAACCATCCTGTAGCAATCTCCTCACCTGAATAGCCGACACTAGTTGTGGCGAGGCACGCACGCGTGAACCCGTAAATCTAAATTTTGGCTCACCCGGGGGTTTGAAAATTACTTCTTTCTAATGGCAATCAATACTAGCGTGATAAATAGCTAACCAATCCATACCTAGTATCACATCAAATCCCTGCATATCCAAGACCACAAGATCAACTAAAAGCACTCTCTCCTGAATACTTACTGGAAAATTCCAAAGTACCCTCCTGCATCTAACCACAAATCCCATCGGCGTACCCACAGACAGTTCTATATCTAATGGTTGTGTCTCTATTCCATCTATCTTCACGTATCCCATCGATATAAAAGAGTGGGTGGCACCTGTATCAAACAAAACAATCATTTTATATGGTAAAGCAGTAAGAGTACCTGTGACCACGTCTCCAGCCGTCTCAGCATCTCCCGGTGTCAACGCATGGACCCTTATCGGCAGTGTTCCTCTATTGACCACCGCGAGGCGCCTGATATCCACCATGAAATGGTCTAGGAGCCTGAGCATAATTCAACGGCGTCTAACACAATCGAGCCATATGATCGGGTCTCTCGCATCGATAACAAACATTTTCCCCCAGTCGGCACTCACCAAGATGTCTCCATCCGCATCTAGGACAAATGCAGGAAGTTGTCTGCCCTGAAATCTCCTATGCTCTACCATCTACCTCTAGCCTCTGCCAAATCTACCTCCTCTGCAAGGGCCTCGGTTGGGACCCACCTAAAAACTCGAGGGCACAGTCCTCTTCCTCTAACTCTGTGTCTCTGTCACTCTAGATAGACTTTCCTCCGCTAAAATGGCCCTATCAACCAATTCTGCAAAATCCTAGATCCTTAGTACCGCCACCTATCTGTAAATGTCTCGCCTCAGGTTCCTCTCGAACATTCTGGCCTTCTTTACTTCATCAGGGACAATATATGGACAGAAACGCAAGAGCTCGATAAATCTCGTCGCATAATGCTGGACAATCAATGATCCCTGGGACAGGCTCAGAAACTCCTGTACTCGAGCCTCTCTGACTGAGGCAGGGTAATATATATCAAAGAAAAGGTCCCTGAAATGAGCCCAGGTCATCGACACTGGTATAGCCCTATCCTCCACCAACAACCTGGTGGCTGCCCACCATCTCACGGCCTCCCCTGCCAGCCTATATGTAGCATACATAACTCTCTGCTCATCGGTGCAGTGAAGTACTGTCAGGATCTTCTCTACTTCCTACACCCAATTCTCAACAACTGCAGGGTTAGTCGCTCGGGAAAAAGCTGTCGGATTCATCTTCATGAATTTCTCTATGGTGCATCCCTGAACGGGAGATGGGCCTCCCTGCTCTCTATAACTCCGCATTATCTCAGTCATAACTTGTTGAGCCACACTACTTAGCACAGCATCTGAATCCCCACCTGCTGCGCCAGAAGGACCAGCACCATCATCCCCACTAGCGTGAGCGCTATTGCCTCCTGGGTCCATTTTGCAAACACATAGAACACCGTTTCAAAATTCTATAACCCTACAGACCCAACTTATTCAACTAAACTCCAAATTCTCTATTAACCATCCCTCCTGATCCTAATCCCAAAATCCACTCCTACAACCCAAACACATGACTCGTTGACAGTTTATTATGATTTTCCTGAAATCGTCACCCCAAGAAAAACACATAAACTACCATGAAATTCTGTATCCAGATCATAAAATAAAACCTCAAATCTTTTTCCTATATTCTGGTATTGTTTTCCGCTATACTCTAGAGTCTACAGAACCTAGCAACCTAGGCTCTGATACCAAATTGTAACGACCTCTTTATTTATTTATTTATTTTATTACTATTATTTATATATATATATTAACTATTCTAATACCCCTTGCTATGGAACTCGAGCCTCATAAGGCACCGAGGTGAATCTGAATATAAAATCATACCTATGCAACGAAAACGTAATCCATACATCCATACACATCATACAATACTAGAAATCCATATTTCTATACCATAACTATATAATACATCTCTCTCCAAAATACATGTCCCAAAATACAAAACCCTACACAAACTTACCCTCTAAACTAGGGTAATCAATATACTTTCTATCCGCGAGCCTGATCTGCTCGCCCAGCTAGCTTATTTGAAAAATGTTAAAGTCATAGGGTGAGTCGACGCTCAGTAAGTGGAAATATGTTATTACTAGTGTGTGGCAATTAAGTTAAATATACTATTTAAATAACAACTGAACTGTAGTACAATAATAAATCTGTAAAGCATATCTTCCTTTTCACAATTTAAAATATAACTGTATCATCTGTGTTTTCTACTTTTCATACTGCTAATATTATACTATACTCATCATATACTGTAAAGCTGTATACATATACATAACTGTGTTTTATCCTTGGAACTCTGTATGTCATGATTTAACCCCTCATGATAGGGTTGTGTGGCCCGTAGGCGGGACTTAATCTGGTCGGCCCTCCAGATAAGTCAATATACTCTACACTACCCCAGCTCGGCCAAACTGCATCCACTCCTAGGGTCGGGACTGGCTGCTACCTCGTCAAACCGACCCTCTCCACCCAGTGAACTGGGGAGCAGCATACTCTTCGAGCACGGACGACGATACCCACATACTATCTAAGATATGTGGTTGCACTCTATCTGTATATAGCAAGGGTACCGTGCTCTGTATTCTTTATCTGTATCTGTCTGTATTCTTTTCTCAGGGATATGATACTATATATATATACTCTTTTACAGTTTTCATCATGTTTCCAAAATTACCATAACGCTATCTTTCTGTACTGTAAATACTGTAATCTCTGTATACTGTATCTGTAGCATCTTGATGTTATCTCTGTATATCTGTCTGTATACTCTGTCTATATATTCTGTCTGTATTCTCTGTATGTTATGGTAATAGGAAACATGGCATACTATAAACACTGTATATACTGTTCTGTATAAAGCTGTAATATATACTGATTTGAGTAAAGCTGTAGTATACTAATTTGGATAAATATCTATGATATACTAATCTATATAAAACTATAACATACTGATCTGAGTAAAACTATAATATACTGTTCTGGATAAAATATATGTAATATACTGTCTATATCTGTGTAATCGGTATAGTATGATATAATGTAAAAACTATATAAGTTCTTCATCACATAAATATCTTCTCAAGCCACACAAGTATTTAAATCTCATATTCTATAAAACTAGGTAATAAACTAGTATGCACATATGTGTAAAATCTTTGATAATATTATAAAAATTCCTAGCATAACATATTTCCCTTACCTTAGTTTTAAAAAGCCCCTACTAAATTCTGGCCCTGTACCCGCAGAATTCTCCACTCAACACCTTGAAAATCAAATCCCTCAGAACAAAACATCAGTATTTCTTCGTGTATTGTATTTCTTATAACTAAGGGAAAGGCAAATACTAAATAAAATAGCTTACCCTGAGATTGGGACGAAATCCAAACCAACTCCACCAACGATCAACTCCAACAGACTTGTAGAGAACTTCACTGGGAGCATCGTGGCGGCTTCAGATCTTTGATTCAGCATAAAACGGACCCAGAATCGAAAAGAGAAGGAGAGAGAGACGTAAAGAGAAAGAGGAGAGGGTTTCTTGCGCCAATTTTCATAAAAAATCTGGGTTCTCACTATTTATAGAACCAGATTCGTCGACGAGACACATCACCTCGTTGATGGGTTCTTCAACTATTTCGTCGACGAACTTCCTCCCTCGTTGATGAATTTCAGTCTGTTCCAAAAACCCTTCTCGGTATCTTCACGTCGACGAGTGGTAGCTTCGTCGATGAGGTCCCCTTGTGCACTCAACGACGAATTCCCTATGTTCGTTGACGAGGCCCTATGTAAGAATTTCAAGTTATTATCTCCAAAGTGTAATGTCGTCGACGAATGCTTCACGTTTGTTGACGAAGCCTATTGCCTCCTTCTTTTTGTGTTTCCATTTCCCTCCCTTTTATTATTTAAATATCATTATTTTTCGGGTCGTTACAATAGTTGTTTCCTATTAGTAGCCTTCAGCTCTGATACCATGTAAAATAACAACTCCATGATCTATTTTGAAGAAACGATTAAAGAGATAACACAAAGTTTTATTACAACAATTGGATTACAACAATCTATCCAACCATGCACTCACTAAATGAGCTTCAATGGCGAAAGGACAACAAATAGAAAAACAGAAGAGGACACAGCCTTACAGTCGAGATGTGTGTCGTGCTCTAGTAGAGGGATCTTATTTATAGCCTCTGGTCTGTGGAAGAAGCAGATGGGTGGCTCACCTACCATGGTAGGTCGTGGTAGCTCACCTACCATGGCCGAATTTGACATTAGTGGTCGTCTTTGACATTAGTGGCCGACTTTGACATTAGTGACCGACTTTGACATTAGTCGTCGTCTTTGACATTAATGGCCATTTTGACATATCGTGTCCACCATTCACACTGGATAGGCCTTACCGTCTCGAGGGGGGCAATTACCCCCCATACACTCCGCTGGGGGCCCATGTCTCAGAGGGAAATGTCTTTTGTCTTCGTAGTACCATTGTGGTCTACCGCTTCGACCTTATTTGAATCATACGTCAGGTAAGTGTGTCAATTAACTCGTGGGAGGTGGGCATTGCACACATATACACCAACACTAATTTGTCCCCAACGGTGATATTTTGTTGAAAAACTCTAAATACCCCCTCATTTGCTTTAATTAGCAACTTTAATTAACTCTAAATTCTCTCTAAACCCTTTGTTAATCAAAGTTCCCCTAAACCATTTTTATTGTAAAAATAATTTCTTTGGGGCAAATCTTTTCATACTTTCCAAACTCTCTTTGATTCTTTTGTTGAAAATATTTTTTTCAAGAGAGTATTTTTATTGGGCATTTATTTTTAGAGTGTGTTTATTGCAAATGAGTATAAATCTGTTAGTTTTACCGTGATCCCAAGAGGGGGGGTGAATTGGTATTTTAAAATCTATCCTCTAGGTATTCCTCCTAACAGCAGTATATTCACAATCTTATGGTCAATCTAGTGCAAGTAATATCAGAAATTAAATAAAGCAGTTTAATCATTTACGCAAGCACTAGAAAGCAGTAAAGATAAGAATGACACACAGATATGTTATCGAGGTTCGGCCAACTGCCTACGTCCCCACCTTGGCTAACCAGTACAAGGATTATCACAATAACTTGCTCACTTAAACGGGTAGAGCGGCACCTATACAAACCAGGTCAAATTAACACAGAGCTGACCTCAACCTTAACCAGGTCAATTAGCACAGGGCTGACCTCAACCTTTACACCAATCGTTACTGGGCTGGATTACCGCCCCCTCAGGCCACGCCTAGAATCTCTCAGATATACAAACAAAAGGTACAGTATAAGAGTGCTTTCATGTAAAGCAAATTTGTACCACAGATGCGCACAATCACATACACCACAAATGATTTAAAATGTAAGCTCAGTGTGGTCTAGATAGTTCAACTCTCAAATATATTTTCTATCAGTGTTATACGTACGTGAGAGTGTCAACAAGCAATCTTTGTATTTCTAGATGTTCTCAATCAAGAAGCTCAAACAAAGATATCATGCAATATTCAAATATCCCACATAGTAGAATATGTCAATCACGTGAATAGTGTATATGCTTGGTTTGCAAGATATATGTAATCTTTGTATTTTAGCAAATGATGTAGGCTTGAATGGATATTGCTACAAAGATTAATATAACACACACAAATATCTTTTCACAAATATATCAATATGAATACCACAAGATATTTGAGTAAGTTAGAAAATTTTTTTGCAAGCCAAAAACAAATACAAACTTCCTAAGATATTGCAATGAGAATGCAACACTTAGAAGTTCAACAAAGTCTTCTTAGGATAGGCTTATGAGAAAATCCCCCTAAGAATACTTAGGTAATGCTCTCGAGAAAATCGATTCAAACAATCAAAGAATAAGAGAGCAAAACCTCAAACCAATAACACTCAAATACACTTACAAATGATACTGAGATGAAATAGGTAAGTTTGAGTGGATTTGGAGATAGTATGAGCAATAAGAAGTATTTAGCTTAAGAGAGAAATTTGATTTTTGGTTTTTGCTAATCCCTCCTTAATTCTCCCAAATGAAGGAGTATATATAGATATACTGAAAATTTTGACCGTTGGGGACCTATTAGAGACTGTTGAAAAAGTTTAATAACATTTTAAACAATTTAACCCTATTTAAAAATATTAACTGCGGTAAAAAATCAGGGCAACCTGAGAGGTCTGGTCGACCAGAAATGTTTCGGTCGACCAAGTTTCATATGGTTCGGTCGACCAGGGGAGTCTTGAACTAAAGGCTTGCTCGACCAGGAGAGGGCGATTTCTTAATTTTCTGAGGTTCAGTCGACCAGACCATTTTGAACTGGCTGGTTCGGTCGACCAAACCACTGGGAATTCCCCCGAGCACCCTCCGGTCAACCAGGTAGTTGGAGAACAAAAGTGCTCGGTCGACTAGGGCAGAATGAACTGACTTGGCTGGTCGACTGAAAGTGCACCATGTGTGCATTTCGACCCATTTCGAAGATTTCAAAGATTGAACTGGGGGGTAGAAACCATTTACATCCTCTCCTTACAGGGCGAGGAAAACCCCAGTTTAATTATAAGGCTGAGCCTAATTTGTCTCACTTACTGGGCTGCAAATCTCCAGTTCAATTTTCGGGCTGAACCGAACTGGTCTCACTTACGGGGCTGAGACCCCCCAGTTCTTCGGGCTTAAACGTGTACATCTTTGTTTGTATTTTCAGAAGTATTTTCATATACAAAAATTATTTTTACTATACCGGTTGGGTTCATCCCATTAATTGAATTGGGGGGTCTCAGCCCCGTAAGTGAGACCAGTTCGGTTCAGCCCGAAAATTGAACTGGAGATTCGCAGCCCAGTAAGTGAGACAAATTAGGCTTAGCCTTATAATTGAACTGGGGTTTTCCTCGCCCTATAAGGAGAGGATGTAAACGGTTTCTACTCCACCCATTTAAGTGGGCAGGTTTAATGTAATCCTGGGTGGTATGCCCAAGGTGAGAACGTAGGTTGGTTAACTCACTTTTAAAAATGAGTAGCACTAAGGCTATCCTAAGTATAGGAGTTACGTCGTGTAATAATTATCTCAAATAGGCCAGATCATCTCCACAGGGAATGTAAATTAGTTCTAAATTAGCGCGAAACAGAAAAAAAGAAAATAAAAAAAGAAAAGAAAAAAAGAAAACAAATTTTACTGAACATGGTTCAGATTCGAAATTTTGGATTTTTGGAGAATTTGTGATGAAATTAAAATGACACGAAACCTAAACTATAAATTTAACATGCATAAAACCAACCAAACAATTCACTAATTAAACAAAGATAAACTAAAATTAAACCCTCAACAATGACTTAAGATTCACCCAACTCTACAAAATGATAACTTAACCAAAAGAATAAAGCAAATAAGACTCATTCAATAACAAACTAAACTCACAATAAAAATAACTCAAATAAAAATATTTAGCTTCAACAATGGCTAAAGAGAATTAAACTTAAACAAAGTGTCAAACTAACATTAAAGTAAATAACCAAAATGGCAAGGAAGAGAGAAGAGAAAGAAGAAAGAGATGAGAACAAAAATAAAAGTAGCTTAAACACATCAATAAAACAAACTCAACATTAATTTAATCTGTAAATAAACTTAATCCACTAATATTTTTAAACATAAATATGCCCAACATTAACTCTAAGCAAAAATAATCAATGTAGTACTCAACTGAAACAAAATATTAAAACATGTATTAAAATGACAAAAGAAAATAAATAACAATAAACAACTAACAAAAAAGATTAGAGAAAGAAAGATTAGAGAGAGAGAGAGAGAGAGAGAGAGAGAGAGAGAGAGAGAGAGGTGAGAGATGGTGGCCGTAGAGTATGGAGCTCCTGCGCACATAGCTGCCTGCTCTACTGCAGTGAGAGACCCTCTGAGAAGACCCCAACTGCCCCCTTTCAAAACCTAAAAAAACCCTTTTTTTTTTCTAAAACCCTAAGGAAGAAAATAAACTAATAAAGCCTACCCAAAAAGCAACCTAAGCCCACACTTTTTGACTTTTCAAACTTTATTTCCCAATCCAAATTTGGCTCCAATTTGGCACACAAGCCCAATTCATGCATTTCTTCCTTAGATTGCATGGGTAGGTCACACCAGCCCCAAAAGCCACTCAAGCCCACAATTGTTGATTTTCCCATTCATTAAAGCCTCATGCCAGCTTGCAATTCGGCCTTGAGCTCCAGTAGCCCCTTTCACGCACACACCAAGCACATAGGCTTCTCCATTTCAGGCCTAGGTGCACGTGCATGGCCAGTCACTCATCAAATCCACAGCCTTCTTGTTTGTGATTTTTTTTAAGCCCAACTACTCCCTTTTGAGATCCAACTCAGATGGCTTCTTGCAATTGCATGCCCATCTACGGTTCACGCAATATTATTTTTTTTCTTTTTGATTCTTCTTTAATTGTCCATGAAAGTCCTGCAATAATTAAATATAAAAATTCATAAATTCTCGGCAAGAATAGGATAGTTATCTTAAAATTATCTAATGGGCTCACTGATTAAAATATGAGACATAATCAGACATTTAAGTGAAATTGTAATATTAAATTAATAATTTTAAACGCCTAATTATGCACTTTTGATGCATAATCACACCCCCCAACTAACGTTTTGCTAGTCCCTAGAAAATAACGTGAATGCAATCAAATCAGGGGAAAAGCAACTAAAATTCCAATACTTATGAAAATTACATGCCATGAAATATGCTTAATGAGTTTAGGAACATAGAACATAGATTAATCCAAGTTACGTCTCAACTGGATGATTTATACACCATTTAGTAAAACATCCAAGGTAATGGAGTGTAACAAAGCTTACGTGTACAAGAGAGGATCAGAGTTCCAAGATTGACCACCAGCAAATATTAACGGTTTTAAACACAATCAATTAGTCTGAGACAACCGCACAGTCTTACTCTAATTCAAAACCATTGTATTGACGGCTTTCACACTATTACACTTGAAAAGGCACCAACTTTTTTGATTAGTTAGGACCCCAGTAGTAAGTAGCCGTTTCCAATGCATGAATGTACAAAAGTGGATTTCACATTATTACACTTTAAAAGGTACCTACTTTTTTGTTTAGTTGGGGCCCCGGTAATAGGTAGCCCTTTCCAATACACAATTGTTTTCCTCTTTTTTTTTTCTTCTTTTTGCAACTGATCCCTGACTTGTTTCTTGTTTTAATTTGCTTCAAACTTTTTTTTTTCTTTCTAAGCCATTAGGATATGGTTCATTAGAGTCCCAAACAACCGAATTGTATATCAACCAGAAATGATGTA
Source organism: Malania oleifera (assembly GCF_029873635.1). NCBI lineage: Eukaryota > Viridiplantae > Streptophyta > Magnoliopsida > Santalales > Ximeniaceae > Malania > Malania oleifera. The sequence goes on from NC_080417.1 coordinate 40,986,375, forward strand.
AGGTAGTCTTTCTAAGTCTTCTAACCTGTGTAGTGTGTGTAACAAGACTTTCAACATCCTTCTCTTGGTTACAACTAAATGAAATGGATAAAACTCTCTTTTGATTCAGACTTTGATTGCACTACATCCTACTTGTTCCATATCCTCAAAAAGAAAAAAAAAATTTGGCCATGTAACATTTACAAATAAGGAATTCAGCATGCTCTGAGCTCAAAACCAGTATTTCCCAAAAGGTGGGCTTAACCAACATGCAAACATCTATAATATGCAAATATCACATTAAAATTATATCACATGGAAGCACACCATTGCACATGCAAATTCTCTCCTCCCAACTAAAATGTAGCATTGTCCTCAATGGTTGAAAAGAGAAGCAAAAAAATGATACTAAGGGAAGTAGAAGCGTACGTGGGTAGAGCAGTAAGGGAAAAGGAAACTGAAACTAAAGGAAAATGTACCTACTAATAAACTAAAATAAGACAAAAAAAAAAAAACAAAATGAAAAACAAAGGAAAGAAAAACATCACAATATGTTTGGTGGAGGCTCATGAGGAATCTCATCTGATGGGTGCAGGTCTATAAATTGAATTGGTGAGTCTCCAAATTTGAGTTGCCACAATGAATCAATCTTGTTACCTTCACAAAAGTTAGCCTCGATTAAATCAATGCTCTCTAAGGTACCAGACAAAACATGTGCAAGTTGGCTTCCTTGTTTTAACAAGAAAGGATCTTTATTCAATATATTGTCCAGGAAATTCAATTCTTTAAGAACCAGTCTATGAGGAAAAAGGGTCGAAACAGTTACCTTCGGTTCTTCAGAAACATCAACATTAGAATTTTTACCTAGTTTCTTGAAATTTAAGCTCTCACCATTCTGCTCATTCTCTTTATCAGGTGTACCGATCACCTTACCACTGCAAAGATTTGTTTTAGCATTGCACTCCTTGACATTTACTTCAATCGGGAGAGACAGTTTCACGGCTTCCAATCTCTGGGAATAAGGTACCACAGGTTGGTACTCCTTATTAACTGACTTCTTCACTTCCGAGCTTGCTTCCTTTGATTTTTCTTTGACTTCATCTGTCTCAGTTGGAACTTTGGGTGTCTCATACCATTCTCCACAATGTACTGCTCTCAATGGTTAAGCTACAATTGGTCTTCTGTCAATCCTAGTGTTCCACTGCTGAGCATAGTCAGCTAAATGATCCAGAAAAGTCAATGTCTCATTAGGCTCCTTGTCGAAGAAATCTCCTAAACACACAGTATGGATGAACTATTTCAAGTTAGGAGTTAAATGCAGTGTAGAAGTAGTTAACCAAGCGCCATGATTCAAATCCATGGTAGGGACACATATTGACCAGATCTTTAAATTGCTCCCTGCTTTTATGAAAATTTTCGCCAGCTCTTTGCTTGAAGTGACTAATTTGTTCCTACAAAAATTGAGTTCTTTGTGAGGGAGAAAATTTATGCAGAAATTCACATTCCATAACATTCCAACTAGAGACAGAATGAGGCATCAAAGAATTAAACCACATCTTCGCTCTATCCTTTAGAAAGGCAGTAAATAAACGAAGTCTAGTTAATTCATCAGTTCTAGTACTAGGGAAAAAATATTGTAAGTCAACTTAAACTCCGTCAAGTGTCGATAAGGACACTCGGATTCCATCCCATAGAACTGAGGTACACCCTCCCACACTGAGTCATGAAATTAAGTGCACTATCAGATAAAACAGTGTAAGATGGTGCAGTGGTGCATGTAGCTTGCAAAAAATCCATAAGATTGTGTTGTGCAGGTGCATCCATATATTCTTCAAAACTCTTTTCTTCTTCTTCTTCTTTTTTTAATTTCTTTTTCATGAGAAAAATTAAAATAACGGGAAAAACACTAGTTTAAAACTAGAACTAACATTCCCCGGCAACGATGTCAAAAACTTGACTCACTTCTAAAAATGAGTAGCACTAAGGCTATCCCAAGTATAGGAGTTACGTTGTGTAATAATTAGCTCAAATAAGCCAGATCATCTCCACGGGGAAAACATTTTAGTTCTAAACTAGTGCGAAACAAAAAAAATAAATAAGAAAAAAAATTTTATTGAACATGGTTCAAATTCGAAATTTTGGATTTTTAGAGAATTTGTGATGAAATTAAAATGACACGAAACCTAAACTGTGAATTCAACATACATAAAACCAACCAAACAACTCACTAATTAAACAAAGATAAACTAAAATTAAACCCTCAACAATGACTTAAGATTAAACACACAACTCAACACAATGATAACTTAACCAAAAAAATAAAGCAAATATGACTCATTCAATAACAAACTAAACTCACAATAAAAATAACTCAAATAAAAATATTCAGCTTCAACAATGGCTAAAGAGAATTAAACTTAAACAAAGCGTTAAACTAACATTAAAGTAAATAACCAAAATGGCAAGGAAGAGAGAAGAGAAAGAAGAAAGAGATGAGAACAAAAATAAAACTAGCTTAAACACATCAATAAAACAAACTCAACATTAATTTAATCTACAAATAAACTTAATCCACTAGTATTTTTAAACATAAATAGGCCCAACATTAACTCTAAGCAAAAATACTCAATGTAATACTCAACTGAAACTAAATATTAAAACATGTATTAAAATGACAAATGAAAATAAATAACAATAAACAACTAACAAAAAAGATTAGAGAAAGAAAGATTAGAGAGAGAGAGAGAGAGAGAGAGAGAGAGAGAGAGAGAGAGAGAGAGAGAGAGAGAGAGAGGTGAGAGATGGTGGCCGTAGAGTATGGAGCTCCTGCACACACAGCTGCCTGTTCTGCTGCGGCGCGAGGCCCTCTGAGAAGACCCCAGCTGGCCCCTTTCAAAACCTAAAAAAAACCCCTTTCTTTTTTAAAATCCTAAGGAAAAAAATAAACTAATAAAGTCTGCCCAAAAAGCAACCTAAGCCCACACTTTTTGACTTTTCAAACTTTACTTCCCAATCCAAATTTGGCTCCAATTTGGCACACAAGCCCAATTCATACATTTCTTCCTTAGATTGCATGGATTGGTCACATTAGCCCCAAAAGCCACTCAAGCCCACAATTATTGATTTTCCCATTCATTAAAGCCTCATCCTAGCTTGCAATTCAGCTTTGAGCTCCAGCAGCCCCTTTCACGCACACACCAAGCACATAGGCTTCTCCATTTTGGGCTTACGTGCACGTGCATGGCCGGTCACCTCATCAAATCCATAGCCTTCTTGTTTGTGATTTTTTTAAGCCCAACTACTCCCTTTTGAGATCCAACTCAGATGGCTTCTTGCAATTGCATGCCCATCTACGGTTCATGCAATATTTATTTTTTTCTTTTTGATTCTTCTTTAATTGTCAACAAAAGTCCTACAATAATTAAATATAAAAATTCATAAATTCTCGGCAAGAATAGGATAGTTATCTTAAAATTATCTAATGGGCTCACTGATTAAAATATGAGACATAATCAGACATTTAAGTGAAATTGTAATATTAAATTAATAATTTTAAACGCCTAATTACGCACTTTTGACGCATAATCACTGGTTTGGCCGAACCTCGATAACAAAGATCTTGTGTCAGTTTCTCCTTATCTTATTTACTTTCCGCTCTTTAATTTCAGTATATGTATGTTTGTTCATGTTTTTTTATAACCATCTTGCATGCACACAGAATTAATTTAAATGAGATATGCAACACAGATGTATGTATGCACACATTGCTCACCTACGTTACATACATGTTTTATTTCAAATAGGATATGAGATGTGGTGAATCGGTGTAATGATTTAAATTAGCGAAAAAGTTTTAAATGTCAAATTCACCCACCTCTTGGGATCACACCAATTCCAACACAATACCAACCAAATACAATACAATACAATACCAAAGTACTACCCATCTATACATACACATATACAACTCTGAGAATCCACCTGAATATACCAGGGAATTTCAAAAATCACATTTCCTAACTCAAAACACTTACCCTATCTATTAGGGTACCCGCTCCCCTCTATCTCAGAGCTCTCTTTACTAGTCTGTCATGGTTGCCTGAAATGGTTAAATATTTGGGTGAGACACTTCTCAGTAAGTCGAAATAAATTATTTACACTGTGTGGCACATGAGTTTAATTATATCATATCACATTCCATTTTAATAAATATATCAGCTGAGAAAAATATATACAAATGTAGAGACCCGAAGATTATAGTAATTAAATAATAAAAGAAAGGAGAGAAAATGATTTTTTTTTTACAAAAAGGGTTTCAGCAGGGTCTCATCTACAAATGTAGAAGTGCTTGTCGACAAGCAGGGCTCTTGGGCTTGTCGACAGGGACGCGTGTCTCGTCAATGAGAAATTACCGAGGGACAGTTTTCAGAACCTGAAACTTGTCGACAAGGAGAAGGTGTTCGTCGACGAGCTCCCTTCATTGACTCGTCGACGAGAAGATGTGGCTCATCGACGAGGCCACGTGGACAAGCATTCTATAAAAGGCCCAGAGTTCATTCCTGCGAGAGAATCACATGCAAAATTTTTCTTTCTCTCTCTAACCCATCCTTCTCTGCCTTCTCTCTAGGTTTTTGGCTCGGTTCTTTGCCGGTTCAATGATCCGAAGCTTCCACACTACTCCTGGGAAGTTTCTCTTCATATCTACAGGAGTAGATCGTTGGTTAGGTCAACTTGGGCACCATCCCAAAATTTGGGTAAGTTAGTTATTTTAATATTTATTAAAGTATTTTGTATTTTTGGGTTGAGGAAAAGTATTAGATGGGTTTATACTTAAGTTTTGTTAGGGGAAATGTAATTTCAAGGTGTTGAGCGGGGAACACCACGGGTGCAGGATAGGTTAATTTGTGGGCTTTTCAGTAAGTCAGGTAGGGGGATAAATTAAGTTAGTATTTTTCATGAAATTATTTGTCATATTACAACCATTATTTTTAAAAATTATGTATGCATTAGCACAGCGTTGGGAATACTGCAGTTGAATAGGAAAATGGATTTAATGTTATTTATTAGGAAATGTGATTCCAGATCAGGTTTTGTGCATAAAAATATTACTCATAATTGTGTGGCATGAGTATAAAATTCTATGATTTTATGTGATATCAGAATATTATGTTCTTAGAATAAGCATATTATCACTGTTTTTAGGAAGATATTAAAAACGGTAGAGGAACTATGTTTAAAGTATGGTATTGAAATATTAAAGGGATTTCAAAATTATGTATGTTAAAATATGCCGGCGTAAGGACCGTGGTTTTACATGATATACTATGTCGGCGTAAGGGTCTTGGTTTTATATGATATATTATGCTGGCGTAAGGGTGGTGGTTTTACATGTTATACTATGTAGGCATAAGGGCCGTGATTTACAAGATATATTATGCTAGCGCAAGGGTCGTGGTTTACATGATATGTTATGCAAAAACTTGTGAAAATATTATCATGATAGATATTTGTTAGACCAAATAGTTAAAGGTCTTTCATTTCTACTATGTCTTGATGTTATCAACCAATTAGCTGCTCTCAAGGTCACTAACGTTTCTCTAAGATATGTTTCAGGTATACAGAATGACATCTGAACCAACAAGCAGTCAAAACAACTTATGTCATGATCAGAAGCACAAGTCTCTCAAAGCATTCATGAACTATACGACAAATGTACAAAAGTCATCTGAAAAATAAGTGTGTAAAATAAGAGAGATATTTTCTTGTAAATATCTGGTACATAAAGTGAAACTCAATACAAAGAGCAAGAAAGGGGCATATCACACACGCACAACAAAATACTAGTAAAGTCATTTTTTAAGTATATAAAGAAACCCCCAAAATGGACAAGAACCATCTTAGAAACTTAAAAGGTCAAAAATTTAAGAAGGAGGATCTCGTCGACGAACACAGTGCTTCGTCGACGAGTTTAGTGCAAACTTCATTGACGAACACAGGGTTCTCGTCGACGAAAAGATATCGAGAGGCATCTGAATTCAGAACCACAACTCGTCGATGAACACAGGGCATTATCGACGAATTACATGAAGGACTCGTTGATGAACACAGGCTCTTATCGATGAAAATATACCGAGGGGCATCTAAATTCAGAACCAGCAACTCGTCGACGAACACAGGGCTTCATCGACGAAATTGCTGAAGAGCTCGTCGACGAACACAGGGCTTCGTCGATGAACGTTGGGCAGCAGCGAACATTAAATGCTGCGAACGGCTATTTTTAAATCTTGTCTTATATTCATAAATGCCCAACGGCTCTCCAGCGTTGCCCTCGTCCATTCAATGTATGAATAGGAGTAAATGGCATTTTACTAAATATCTAGAGAAATCATTTTGAAACAAGAACATTCTTTAGTGTTGTCATCTCTAGGGTTTACTCACAAACTCACTTCCCCTCTTCTTGCTACTCTTAGTATTGCATTCACTCTATTGACAGAGGATATTGAGTAAGGAGTTTATTGGTTTAACTACCTCAAGGGAGTATTCAAGCTTACACTTAATCTTCATCTACCTTTTTGTAAACAAAGGCTCTTTATGGGCTGGTTTTTTGGTGTCTCTAAGTGTGTACCTTGTTGAAGCTCTTTGTGAGCTGGTGTGTATTGGCTTCTTCGCCCAAAGGAGGATTTTAGTGGATTTTGGGAATCCTTGAGTTGGTCTCAAGGCGTGGACATAGGCGGGGTTCCGAACCACGTAAATATCAATGTGTTAAGCTTTTCTTCTCTCTTATCTCATTTATATTGTTATTGTGATTTGCTACATTTTCTTTTACACAACAATTTTATGCACTTGCTCTTGGTAAGATTTTTGTGTTTGTAGAAAGTAATCTTATCACCCAAGAAAGTCTATTCACCCCCCCTCTAGACATACTACCAGGTCAACAATATTATTATGTAATAGTCATGTATCATTATCAGAACCCGAATGACTTGGTTTAGGCTTTCACGAAGCACGGTGTCGTAACTATATGTTCACGATCATATATATATTAGTGCTACCACATGTCGTAAGGGACTGTCGGAGAACGACAGTCAATGTGGTTTCATGGTAATGTAGGCGTCCCTCTGGCAGTCTGGACCAGGAGGGACGGATCCATCGTACTTACAAACTTATGTTGATCAAGCATGGTCGGCTAGCCATTGCTAGGTCCCGCCTTCTGGCCGCATAACCTAGTCATGTGGGGGTAAGACATGACACTAGCCAACTATCTATCCAGGGTTTTATTTCATGTACAGTTTTATAATATGATTTTCATGTATAGATACTCAGTATCTCATAGCATGTTATAATAAATTATATTTTATTTAGATATGATACAGACATTTTTACCATATATGATTTATGAACTAATACATGTATAACACAAAAATACTCATGTTGCCACACACTGATGTTAGTTTATTTTTCTTACTAAGAGGTGTCTCACCCTAACTATATAAACATTTCAAGAAACCCAAATAGAAGAGCAGATAGAGCTCCGCGTCGTTAGAGGTCAACTGTTCTACCGTGTCATAAGGGTAAGTCATTATGCTAAGGTCTGATGGATTTTTGGGTTTTGACCCTTGGGCACTTTTTGGGCTTTTTGAGATGGGTATATGTATATGACAGGTATGATAGAACTCTGGTATTGTGTTGGTTGGATGACTTGAAATGTATGTGGTGGATGTTTTCTGCTGCTTAGGTATTAGAGGTGTATGACATGTTTATTCCTTGTACCCACGGGTGTAGGTGAATTATGTTTATGGTTATTATGAATGTTTTATGTGGGAAAAAAATTATTATTTGGTAAAATAGGTAGGTTGTTACAGTTTGGTATCAGGGCCTAGGTAGTTAGGTTCTATAGACTCTAGAATGCAGTGAAAATAATACCAAAGTATAGGTGATTTGAGGTTTTGTTATGTAGTTTGGAGGCAAGACTTCCGTGGTGGTTTCTGTGTCTTTCCTGGAGTGATGATTTCAGGAAAGCCATAGTAAACTATTGTTGAGTTATGTTTCTAAAGTGTAGGACTGAATCTTGAATTAAGATAAGAATGTCAAAATAGGGGGATTTTGGTTAGATGCGTAAATTATAGGAATAGGGTCTTTAAGCCATGTTTATTGTCTTTTCAGGATGGACCCTGGAGAAGGTAGTGCTCATGCGAGCGGTAATGATGGTGTAGGGCCCTCGAGTGCGGGCGAGGCTGATTTAGATGCCGTACTACACAACGTAGCTCAGTAGGTTATGGCTAAGATTGCTAGATGCTCTAGAGAGCCGGGAGGCCCATCGGTAGGTCATGGGTATACGATATAGAAATTCACCAAGATGAATCCTCCAGCATTTTCAAGAGGTGCTAATCCTGTAGTCACCAAAAATTGGATGCAGGAGATTGAAAAGGTGTGGGCAAGATTGCAGTGTACAGAGGAGCAGAGGGTCCTCTTTGCCACCTATAAACTAACAGGGGAGGCCGAGAGGTGGTGGACTGCTGTAAAACTTCTGGAGTAGCAAAGGATGACGCCGATAGCTATGACATGGGACCGATTTAAAGAATTATTCTTTGATAGATACTTTCCAACCATTAGAGAGGCCAGAGTGGAAAAGTTCCTGAATCTGAAGCAGGGACAACAGTCAGTCTAACAGTATGCGACGAGGTTTATAGAGTTGTCCCACTTCACCCTGTATGTTGTTCCCGATGAATTAAAAAAGGCGAGACAGTTTGAAAAAGGATTGAGGCATGAAATATACAAATAGGTAGCAGTGTTGAAGATACAGGATTTTGCTGAGTTGGTCGACAGAGCAGCTGTAACGCCCCGAACCCTTAAACCTGGGTCCGGTGCATTATACCTAATAAAATCCTAATAATCCATAATTCATAACTTACATATGTAGCGGAAAACTTAACCATAATCTCCATAAACATAGTTTTACAATACCAACATTCCATAATACTAGAGTTTGCTATATCCTAACTAGAAATCCATAAAATTTATCCATCACTTGCATTTCCATATATACATATCCCCTAAAACATTTCAGTATGTTCACAAACATTCTTTTCTCCACAAACTTAAAACATAAAGACTTATAACATAACATATGCATCTCCAAAATATTCCACTATATTCACAATCATTCCATTCTCTACTCAATAACCTTTAAACATAAAAACGTAAAACATAAAATATTTACATCCCCAAAGTTTATCATAATATACCCTTTCTCTTTTACAATCCTCAAAAATGCTAAAACCCTCGAGCTCTCTAGGCCCGACCTCGAGGATGTCCTAAAAAAGAAACATTCATATTCGGGTGAGACACATCTCAGTAAGGGAAGAAACATACATATTAAAACAGCGTGTGGCCAATATGAGGTAAATAGGTATCATTTTAACTACATGTGCAAATCATTAACATAACTCTGAAATCATTTTCTGGACCTAATCAAACACATGCAGAAATTTAACCCACGAGATTACCTAAGGATAGGGGTGATTAGCTGCCCAAACAAGTAGCACCCCTCTGCTCTGATAAATAGGTAACCCTAAGGTCACAACTAAAGCGTACCGGGGCACTTACCTTACTTAGTAAGCCCTCAAGTGTTAGATTAATCTCGTACTCACACATTCAACAATAGTTTACCAGCAAAGGCCCTAAGGATAGGGAAATCTACCCGCCCATACAAATAGGTTCCCTCTGCTCTAGTACGTTATGCAGCGACTGCCACATCTGAAGCTACTAGTGCACTCGCCTTTCTCAGCAAGCCCTCAGGCGAAGAGTTCGCCTTACCCCAATCGTAACATGTTCTACATACATACATTCTTCTAATATCATAATACATCATTCCTTTCTGTCATTATACATTCATACACATTCATTCATATTCATAAGTTAACTTTGCATTTCGTTTCACTTTAAGTGACTCTTTCCCATTTGTATCATTCATGTTTCACATTTCATTTCATTGCATTGTCATTTCATTGTCATTTCATTGCATAACATTTCATTTCATTACTTCGTAGTACATCTGGTCTTTAGCCATCATTTGTTAGTTTCCACATAGAAATACACTAGAATATGCTACAGTTAGTTTCCACATAAAAATGCGTCAGAATCTACTAACATGGTAGTCTTTCAGTTGTCTTACGTTTACATGGTTGCATTTAATATGCACAAGAAACATTGTCCAAATCATTTTTATTCATAAAGCTTTACTTAACCTGCATCTTGTATATCTAACATATATTCGCACAGAATCTCATGCCACACAGTTTTAGCAATAAAGTTCATATACATTCCTTACAAAATAAGCCAACCCATAATTAATATTTATATGTTGAAAATGCATTTCATTGCTTACTTAATTCCTCAGAAAATACTTTTCACTTTCATTCATTTACTTTCACATATACATAACTATATAAACAATCCTTGCTCAAAAAACATAAATTTCATGGCTGGCATTTTAAACTCACATATAAACATATATACAAAAGTAACACATAATTCAATTTAATTCATGAAAAACCTGATTTAATATATAAATTTCCCCCTTACTTGACTTTCAAACTATGTTGGCAGGATCCCCGAACCGATACCTGCAGCGTTCACTTGGACCCTGAATCAAAAATCCTAACTTAATTAAAATAAATTCCAATTAACTTAAATCTTAAAGAAAATACTTATTTACTATTTCTTAGGCTCCAAATAACAATATTTCTTAAGACAATCCCAAAATAACTAACTTACCCTGATTTTGGGATGTTTCCCAAACCTCACAACCCAACGATTAGCTCCTACAGCCTTGAAGAGAATGATCACACGAACCTCATGGTGGCTCCGGATCGTCAAACCAAGTCAAAATCGGCCTGAAATCGAAGAGAGAAGGCTGGGGGATCATTTTTAGAGAGAGAGAGAGAGAGAGGAGAGAGAGTTTGGAAAATTCACGCTGAAAGTGAAGAACAGCCTATTTATAGGCAGGGCTTCATTGATGAGACACGTCGATTCGTCGACGAGGCGCTATAGAGACTTCGTTGACGAGAAGATACCTTCGTCGACGAAATTCAGAGTTCCACAAATATACTCTCTCGGGATTCCTTCGTCGACGAGAAACTGAGTTCGCCGACAAGCTTAGAAGGACACTCGTTGACGAATACAGGACATTCGCCGATGAAGCCTGTTATTCCCTTAAAAATTCTTCCTTTCTTCCCCTTAGTTTCCTTTAATCCTTTTTATTGTTTATATTTTCTAATTATCTTAATTCTAGGTCATTACAGGAGCATTGGCTGAGGCTAGTGAGCGGATGGATGTAGAGGAGCAGGGACTGAAGAAGAGATCTACCCCTTCAGGCTTTCAGTGGGGATCTGGGCAGGGTCAGTGGAGGAGAGGAAACTATGGTAGAGGATAGAGCTAAGAGACTAGAGGTTGTGAATTTTAGGCATTGCAGAATTTCCCTGTATGTCAAACTTGTGGGAAGAAACACTTGGGAGAGTGTCGAGTGGGGCGAGCCGTCTGCTAATGCTATGGTAGGTAGGGACATTTGGTGCAAGATTGCCCTACACCACTTGGTACCGCTCTAGCTCCCAGACCTTACCAAGGAGGCTATCAGGAGCCCCATGGAGGCCAGTAAAGGAATGTAGCTCTGACGAGGGTTTATTCTTTGACGCCTGGAGATGCCGAGACCATAGGCGATGTCGTGATAGGTACCTTTAATGTTTTATCATATCAAGTAATTGTTTTATTCGATTCAGGTGCCACTCACTCCTTCGTGTCTGTGGCCTATATTAAATTATCTGGAAATGAGACCCAGTTATTAGATGTAGAGTTGTCAGTTGCTACTCCGACTGGGTCAGTGGTGCAATGTCGTAGGGTGCTCATGGGTTATCTAATAGAAATTCAGGGGAGAGTACTACCAGCTAACCTTATTGAGCTTAATATGCATGGATTTGATGTAATACTAGGTATGGATTGGCTGGCAACTAACTACGCTAATATTGACTGTCATTTGAAAGAGGTGATTTTCAAACCACCAAGGAAGCAAGAATTCAGATTTGTGGGATCATAGGTGAGTTCCTCGCCACAGTTAGTGTCAGCCATGCAGGCGAGAAGATTACTTATAAACAATTGTTAGGGGTTTATGACCTTTGTAAAGGAAATGTCAGGAAGTGAATTAAATCTTGCTAATACTCTAGTAGTGAAGGAGTTTTCAGATGTCTTCCCATATGAGCTACCCTGTTTGCCTCCTGATCACGAGGTGGATTTCTCTATTGATTTGAATGGCTCCAGCAGAGTTGGGAGAGCTAAAAGATCAATTGCAAGACTTGCTGGATAAGGGTTTTATTCGGCCTAGTGTATCGCCCTGAGGAACAGAAGTGTTATTTGTAAAGAAGAAAGACGGGTCATGAGGATGTGTATTGATTATAGGGAGATAAACAAGGTAACCATTTAAGAACAGGTATCCTCTACCCCGCATAGATGACTTATTTGATCAGTTTCAAGGCATATGAGTCTAGTCCAAGATCGATCTCAGGTCAAGCTATCATCAGGTGAAAGTAAAAGCAGAAGATGTCTCAATGATAGCTTTCAGGACTAGGTACGGACATTATGAATTTCTAGTTATGCCATTTGGTCTGACAAATGTTTCTACTGTATTTATGGATTTGATGAATACAATATTTCATCAGTATTTAGATCAGTTCGTTGTAGTTTTCATTGATGACATACTGGTCTACTTGAGGAGCTTTGAGGAGCATGAGACGCACTTACGGTTAGTACTTCAGATGCTCAGGGAAAAGAAATTGTATGCCAAGTTTATCAAATGTGAATTTTGGCTAGAGAAAGTGTCATTTTTGGGGCTTGTTATTTCCAGGGATGGTATTTCAGTGGATCCCAGCGAGATTAAGGCAGCGTTGAATTGGGTTAGGCGGAAGAACGCTTAGGAAATTAGGAGTTTCTTGGGACAGGCAGGTTATTACCGTCGGTTTGTAAAGGGGTTTTTAGCTTTATCAGGGCCTCTCACGGGTCTGACCAGGAAGAAAGTCAGGTTTAAATGGGATAATGATTGCGAGCAAAGCTTCCAAGAACTCAAACAAAGGCTTGTCACTGCACAAGTATTGATCATTCTGTCAGGGGGTGATGGTTATGTTATTTACAATGACGCGTCTTTGAAAGTGCTCGGATATGTATTAACGCAACATGGTAGGGTTGTAGTTTATGCCTCTCGACAGTTAAAAGAGTATGAAAAGAACTACCCAACCCATGATCTAGAATTGGCTGCAGTGGTACACACGTTAAAGATTTGGAGGCATTACTTATACAATGAGAGATGTGAGATATTCTCTGATCACAAAAGTTTCAAGTGCTTCTTTACGCAGAAGGAATTGAATACAAAGCAAAGAAGATGGTTAGAGCTCATCAAGGACTACGACTGCACCATCAGCTACCACCTAGGTAAGGCTAATGTGGTGGTCAATGCATTAAGCTGGAAATCGGGGGATGCAGCTCAGTTAGAAATAGTAATTCAACATCTGACCATGATGGACTTGGAGAGGCTCGACGTAGAATTAGTGGAGAGTGATCACCGGAAATTTATTGCCAACTTGGTAGTGCGGCCTACTCTACAGGAAAGGATTAAGATCGCTTAGAGAGATGACGCAGAATTAGCAAAGCTGATAGCTAAGGTACAGGACGGACAGGGAGAGGAATTCAGTATTTCTAATGATGGGGCCTTGAGGTTTCGTTCCAGGTTATGCGTGCCTGTAGATATGGACATCAAGAGGATGATCTTAAAGGAGGCTCACAGGTCCTTGTACACAGTTCATCCAGGTAGTACTAAAATGTATAGGGATTTGTGAGAGTCTTATTAGTGGAGCGGCATAAAGAGAGAAATTGCCGAGTTCGTGCAGCAGTGTCTAACGTGCTAGCAAGTAAAGGCTAAGCACCAGAGGCCAACGGGTGAGTTGCAGTCACTTTACATCCCATAGTGGAAATGGGATCATGTAGCTATGGACTTAGTGACGGTTTTACCGCCGGCACCGCATGGTCAAAATGCTATTTCGGTGGTTGTTGATAGATTGACGAAGACTGCTCACTTTATTCCTATTAAAGTCAACTACTCCATGGACAGATTGGTGGAATTATATATTTAGGAAATAGTATGATCTTATGGTGTGCCAGGGTCTATAGTATCATACCGAGACCCATGTTTCACGTCACGATTTTGGAGGAGTTTGCAGGAGGCTCTAGAGTCTCAGTTATCTTTCAGCATGACGTTTCATCCTTAGATGAATGGCCAGACTAAGAGGGTTATTCAGATATTTGAAGATATGCTGCGGGCGTGCGTGCTGAATTTTGGGGGTAGTTGAACCCAGTATATGTCGCTGGTAGAGTTTGCATACAATAACTGTTATCAGGCCAGCATCAGCATGGCACCTTATGAAGCGCTTTATGGTAGGACGTGTTGTTCTCCTATATACTGGGATGAGATAGGTGAGAGGCAACTCTTGGGACCAAAAATAGTGTAGCAAGCCTACGACAAAGTCCGGCTCATTAAAGAAAGAATCTATGCAGCTTAAAGTCGACAGAAGAGCTACGCTGATACTTGTCACCGGAAGTTAGAATTTTAAGTTGGGGACCATGTGTTTTTGAAGATAGCACCATTGAAGGGAGTTATGAGGTTTGGGAGGAAGGTTAAGTTGAGCCCTAGGTTCATTGGCCCTTTCGAGATACTTGAAAGAGTGGGGTTAGTTGCCTACTGGCTAGCTTGACCACCTGCCTTGTTCAGAATGTATGACGTATTTCATGTTTCCATGTTGAGAAAATACGTCCCTGATTCCTCCCACGTGGTCAGTTATGCAGAGTTAGAGTTCAAAGATTCACTGGCTTATGAGGAGATACCAGTGCAGGTTTTGGACAGAAAAGAACAGGAATTGCGTAGTAAGAAAATTCATTTAGTAAATGTCTTGTGGAGAAATCACATGGTGGAAGAAGCCTCTGGGGAGTTGGAAGAAGAAATACAACAGAAATATCCGCACTTATTCAGTGGAGATCAGCACTAGGTATATGAGTAAAGTAAATGTAATATGGTTTAATTTTATGGAAAGCAAGATGTTATATGTGTGAGTAGTATTATAGGTTTTAGAATGGGTAATATTTTGGTTTTTGGAGAATTTTTCTTTTATGTATATATTTTAATCTCCTAGGACCCTGTATGCAACCACGATATTCCTCCGCCATAAGTGAGGGTAAGTAATAAAATAAGTAGCCCATTTTCGTTAAGGGATGGTGTATAGTTTAGATAATAAATTTCAAGGAAGAAATTTTAATAAGGAGGGGAGAATGTTGAGACCCAAAGATTATAACAATTAAATAATAAAAGAAAGGAGAGAAAAAGAATTTTTAAAAAAAGGGGTTTCAGCAAGGTCTCGTCAACGAGTATAGAAGTGCTCGTCGACGAGCAGGGCTCTTAGGCTCGTCAACGGGGATGCGTGTCTCATCAACAAGAAATTACCGATTGATGTTTTCCAGAGGCTAAAATTCATCGACAAGGAGAAGGTGTTCATCAACGATCTCCCTTCATTGACTTGTCGATGAGGAGATGTGGCTCGTCGACGAGGCCACGTGGCCAAGCATTTTATAAAAGGCCAAGAGTTCATTCCTGTAAGAGAATCACATGCAGAATTTTTATTTCTCTCTCTAACCCACCCTCCTTTGCCTTCTCTCTAGTTTTTTTGCCCGGTTCTTCGCTGGTTCGACGATCCGAAGCCGCCACGCTACTCTTGAGAAGTTTCTCTTCATATCTGCAGGAGTAGATCGTTGGTTAGGCCAACTTGAGCACCATCCCAAATTTTGGATAAGTTAGTTATTTTAATATTTATTAAGGTATTTGGTATTTCTAGGTTGAGGAAAGGTATTAGATGAGTTTATATTGAAGTTTTGTTGGGAGAAATGTAATTTCAGGGTGTTGAGTTGGGAACACCACAGGTGTAGGATAGGTTAATTTGTGGGCTTTTCAATAAACCAGCTAAGGGGATAAACTAAATTAGTATTTTTCATGAAATTATTTACCATATTACAATATTTATTTTTTGAAATTATGTATGCATTAGCACAGTGTTGGAAATACTGCAGTTGAACGGGAAAATGGATTTAATGTTATTTATCAGGAAATGTGATTTCAGATCAGGTTTTGTGCTTAAAAATATTATTCATAATTGTGTGGTATGAGTATGAAGTTATATGATTTTATGTGATATCAGAATATTATGTTCTCACAATAAACATATTATCACTGTTTTCAAGAAGATATTAAAAACGGTACAGGAACTATATTTAAAGTATGGTATTGAAACAGTACAGGGATTTCAAAACTATGTATGTATAAATATGCCAGTGTAAAGGTCGTGGTTTTACATGATATACTATGCTGGCGTAAGGGTCATGGTCTTATATGATATACTATGTCGGCGTAAGAGCCGTGGTTTTACATGTTATACTATGTCGGCGTAAGGGCCGTGATTTACAAGATATAATATGTCGGGGCAAGGGTCGGGGTTTACATGATATGTTATGCAAAAACTTAGGAAAATATTATCATGACAGATATAATGATGAAACAACCATGTATCATTATATGAAACTTTCTATATGTTATCAGAACCCCAATGGCTTGGTTTAGGCTTTCACGAAGCACGGTACCGTAGCTATATGTTCACGATTATGTATATGTTAGTGTTACCATATGTCGTAAGGGACTGTGGGAGAACGACAGTCGATGTGGTTTCATGATAGTGCAGGCATCCCTCTAGAAGTCCGTACTAGGAGGGGCAGACCCATCGTACTTATAGACTTATGTTAATTAGGCGTGGCCGGTCAGCCATTGCTAGGTGTCGCCTTCGGGCTGCACAACCTAGTCATGTGGGGGTAAGACATGACACCAACCAGCTATCCATCCAGGGTGTTATTTAATGTACAGTTATATAAGATGATTTTCATGTATAGATACTCAGTATGTTATACCATGTTATAATAAATTATGTTTTATTTAGATATGATACAGACAGTTTTACCAGATATGATT
Source organism: Malania oleifera (assembly GCF_029873635.1). Taxonomy (NCBI): domain Eukaryota; kingdom Viridiplantae; phylum Streptophyta; class Magnoliopsida; order Santalales; family Ximeniaceae; genus Malania; species Malania oleifera. The sequence goes on from NC_080417.1 coordinate 41,003,458, forward strand.
TATGAACTGATACATGTATAACACGAAAATACTCATGTTGCCACACACTGATGTTAGTTTATTTCCCTTACTGAGAGGTGTGTCACCTCAGCTATATAAAGATTTCAGGAAACCCAAATAAAAGAGCAGATAGAGCTCCGTGGCGTTAGAGGTCGACTGTTCTACCCTATCAGAAAGGTAAGTCGTTATGCTAGGGTCTGATGGATTTTTGAGTTATGACCCTTGGGCACTTTTTGTGCTTTTTGGGATGTGTATATGTATATGACAGGTCTGATGGAACTCTGGTGTTGTGTTGGTTGGATGACTTGAAATGTATGTGATGGATGTTTTCTGCTGCTTAGGTATTAGAGGTGTATGACAGGTTTATTCCCTGTACCCACAGTTTAGGTGAATTATGTTTATGGTTATTATGAATGTTTTATATGGGGAAAAATTATTACTTGGTAAAATAGGCAGGTTGTTACAACATATATGTATTCATAATCACATAAGTATGTATAACATAATTTCAAAAGCTTTCATTTCATTCTTATAATCATATATACATATACTTCCATTTCTCAAATCATATACTTACCCTTTCATTCTCGTATCATATACATACTCATTTATTCTCCTATCATTTGCATACTTTCTCATTCCTCATAATCATATTCATATTCTTTCATGTCCCATATTCATATTCACATTTCCTAGCCTATGGGTGTCCACCAGCATATAACACGTCGTGTTTGTAACCCACAGCTGTTCATTTCTCATATCAATTTCACATTCTTTCATTTCTCATATTTATATTCGCATTTTCTAGTCCATGGGTATCCACCAGCCTATAGCACGATGCGTCTGTAGTACGATTGGCCTACCCAATCCTGGTTCAGACTCCAGGGGGCAATACTACCCTTCTCACTAGCCTAATCGACTGTCATGCCACACTCTCCATGAGACGTGTGGTTGCACTAATCACCATGCTAGCAACGGTATCGTGCTCTGTATACTATGGTCCATTAGGTTCTCATTTCCACATTTTTGTATTCACATTTCATCATTTCTGTAATTCTTATCATTTCTGTTTAATTCTCATCTAATATCTATATACATATCTCATTTTAATATTTCTGTGAAAACATATTATGTATATCACAATTTATCATCATTTCCCAGTAAAAACATATTCGTATATCATGTTTCATCATTTCTCTATAAAACATGTCTATATATCACATTTCATCATTTCTTTATGCAAAATATACGCATATCATATATATATATATATATATAGATATATCATTTCTTAGTAAAACATATCCGTGTATAAATCTCATATATTCATATCTGTGTAAAACATACTAGTATATCTCATATTATCATACCTGTATAAAATCATAACTCACATTTCCAGTATACATTATCATTTCATATTACTCATGCCACACAATTTTTGACTGTTATTCACAATATAATAATCATAAGAAAAATATCCATATTATAATTTCCAAAACTATATTCCATAATTCTCATTTTCACATACTATAATCAACAAGTTAATTTTTCCAAAACATCTGCTATAATTTATTCCCCTTACCTGCTTACTGAGAGGCCTGCTAAAAACCCTAAACCCACGCCCGCGGCGTTCGAAACTCCAAAACCCTGAAATCATATTTTCCCCAATTAAATCAACATCAATCCCAACATCATATTCATATAAATATCTCTAGGCCCATATACTCCATTTAATCAACTTAATTTCAAAATTTAACACCCTTACCTCAGCTTTGGAGTGGTGCCTGGAATGCCTAAATTGAAAATCTACCCCGATTAATTAGCTCAAGGTAGCTCCTAGAATCTCGGGTAGTTTCTGATCGTCAATTCGGACTATAATCGGAGTAGAAATGAAGAGAGAAGGGAGAGACATTCGCACGATTGAGAGAGAGAGAGAGAGAGAGAGAGAGAGAGAGAGAGAGAGTAAAAGAAAGGATTTAATCTCATAAAAAAAATAAGCCGTAGGACTTTCTTATATTTAGAACTTCAGGCTATAATCAGAGTAAAAATGAAGAGAGAAGGGAGAGGCATCCGTACAATTCTGTGTGTGTGTGAGAGAGAGAGAGAGAGAGAGAGAGAAAGGATTTAATTTCATAAACAAAATAAGCCATAGGACTTTCTTATATTTAGCGCTACAGACGAAACAGTCGACGGTTTGGGTTTTTAACCCACCCTTTTTACCATTTTACCTATAACTGGCCCGCAGTAAATACAAAACCGTTGACAGTTTTCTACGCCCCCATCAAACCGTCGACGATTTGGTCTTCACCAAATCGAAAATCCTCTTTCTTTATTTTTATTGTTATTTAAATTTTCCAGGTCTCTCTAATCCGTGCAGCCCCTTCAACCTAGCAGCTCTCTCACCCTCAAAATAGCAGCCACCTCCATCACGGTCTCATTGCAACTATGTGCACCATCTCCGGTGGCCAACCCACGGCCAGTTTCTCACAGAGTTGCAATAGTTCAGGCCAACCCTTAAGCTTAGTTTTTTTTTATTATTATGTTTAATTCATCATGTGTTGTTATATTCCAGTATTTTAGTTTATTATTATATTTATATAAAAATGATTACTATTAGTATATATGTTATGTTTAGTATTTTAGTTTATATTAGTATCTTAGCATTATGGTATGTTTAGTTTATATTAGTATTTTATGGTATGTTTAATATTTTGGTTTATGTTATATTTTGTATATTTTACATTATGGTATATTACATGTTTATATTTAATATTATGGTATCTTTAGTATTTTTGTTCAATAATGCATGTTGGATTTCCACTAAGCGTTGGTAAGCCTATGAAAATCCGTTGGTCAGCCCACCAAGCCGAGAGAGCGTTTAGTGTAGTGACCCGAAGAATAATAGCATTTTTAAATAATAAGAGGGAGAGAAAATAGAAACAGAAACAGAAGCAAATGTGGTGGCTGATGCTCTAAGCCGTAAATCAGGAGATTCAACACAGTTAGCAGAAATAGTTCAGCATCAAATTCAGATGGACTTAGAGAGACTCAATTTGGAGCTAGTGGAGGATGATCCTTAGATATTTATGGCCAATTTGGTTGTACATCCCATGTTGTATGAGAAGATTAAAAATGCTCAGAGAGATGATCCAGAGTTAGTGGAAGTTATAGTTAGAGTTCAGGACGGTCAGGGGGAGGAGTTCAGTATTTTTTATGATAGGGCTTTGAGATTTCACACCAGATTGTGTGTGCCTGCAGATGATGGCCTCAGGAGAACTATTTTAGAGGAGGCACACAGGTCCCTATACACTGTTCATCTTGGCAGTACGAAAATGTATAGGGATTTGCGAGATTCTTTCTGGTGGAGTGGCATGAAGAGGGAAATAGCAGAGTTTGTGGAGCAGTGTTTGATGTGCCAGCAGGTTAAGGCTAAGCACCAGAGGCTGGCTGGTCAGTTGCAACCACTTTTCATCCCTGAGAGGAAGTGGGACCATGTGTCCATGGATTTTGTTACTGGGCTGCCGCCGGCGTTGCATGGTCAGAATGTCATCTGGGTGATAGTTGACAGATTGACGAAGACAATGCATTTTCTGCCTATTAAGGTCAGCTACCCTATGAACAGGTTAGCAGAGATATATATACAGGAGATTATTCGATCCCATGGAGTGCCGATATCCATAGTCTCGGACCGTGATCCACGGTTTACATCACGGTTCTGGAGGAGTTTGCAGGAGGCACTAGGGACTTGGCTAGCATTCAGCACAGCTTTCCACCCTCAGACCAATGGTCAGACTGAGAGAACCATCCAGGTATTAGAAGATATGCTTCGTGCTTGTGTGCTAGACTTTGGAGGTAACTGGATTCAATTCTTGCCACTAGTTGAATTTGCTTATAATAACAGTTATCAAGCTAGCATCGGCATGGCACCTTATGAGGCATTATATGGTAGGAGATGTAGATCTCCTCTTTTATGGGATGAAGTGGGATAAAGGCGAGTTTTGGGTCTAGAGATAATTGAACAAGCATGTGATAGAGTCCGACTTATTCGTGACAGGATCAGTGCAGCGCAGAGTCGACAGAAAAGTTATGCAGATACTCGCCGTCGAGAACTGGAATTTGGAGTTGGTGATCATGTTTTTCTAAAGATAGCTCCTCTGAAAGGAGTTATGAGGTTTGAAAAGAAGGGCAAGTTAAGCCCTAGGTATATTGGCCTTTTTGAGATACTTGAGAGAATAGGGTCAGTTGCCTACAGGCTAGCTTTGCCGGTAGCTTTGGCTGGTATTCATGACATGTTTCATGTTGCCATGTTATAGAAATACGTCCCAGACCCATCCCACGTCATTAGCTATGCAGAGATAGAGCTCAAGGATTCATTGGCATACGAAGAAGCTCCAGTACAGATTTTAGACAGAAAGGTTCAGATTTTACGTACTAAAGAGATAACATTAGTTAAAGTTATGTGGAGGAATCACGACATAGAGGAAGCCTCTTAGGAGCTCGAGGAGCAGATTAGACAGGGATACCCACAGTTGTTCCATGAGGTATAGTAGTTAGATAAGTTTCCTGTTGTAGGTACATGTATTGATTATGGTTAGTAGATGGTATTTTGTTTTGGGAGAGATTTTCTTTTATGGTTGTATTCTCCCAGAACCACTCATGTAACCATGGTATTCCTCCGCCATAAGTGAGGGTAGGTAATAAAATAAGTAGCCCCTTTTTCTTTACAGAATGATGGAGAGTATAGATAGAGATTCAGATAGTAAATTTCGAGGACAAAATTTTATAAGGAGGGGAGAATGTAGTGACCCGAAGAATAATAGCATTTTTAAACAATAAAAGGGAGAGAAAATAGAACAAAAACAGAAGGAAGCCGTAGACTTCGTCGACAAATGCTCCGCGTTCATCGACGACATTGTTATTTGGAGAAAATGTTAAATAGTCATAATTTCAGAATTTTGCCAGGCTTTGTCGACGAACACAGGGTCTCGTCAATGAAGGCCTTCAGAATTTCGTCGACGAGAAAATACCGAGAGGCGATTCGGGCTGCTCTGAATTTTGTCGACGAACACAGGGCCTCGTCGACGAATTTTTTGAAGGGCTCGTCGATAAACACAAGGTCTCGTCAACGAACCTGGCCCTATAAATAGTGAAAAGACGGGATTTTTGTTCATTTCTCTCACCTCTCTCTCTCTCCTCTCTCTCTCTCTCTCCCTTCTCTTTTCATTTTTGGCCCCACCAGTCACCAGATCGACGATCCAAAGCTACCACAACGCTCCTGGTGGAGTTCTCTACGAGTCTACAGGAGCCGATCATCGGGAAATCAAAGTTGGAAATCATCCCAAATTCAAGGTAAGGCCTTTTAGTCTCCTTTTGGCCTTGTGGAAGTTAGAGAAAATGTTATAGATGAAAAAATACTGATGTTTAGTTCTGGAAAATATTGGTTTCAGCGTATTTTGTGGGAGGTCCTACGGGTATCAGGCTAGAATACAGTAGGAGCTTTTCAGAGATAAGGTAAGGGAAATATGCTATGCTAGGAAAGTTCTGAATATTATGCAGTTTATTTATTTATGAAAATTATGTATTTTAGTATGGTGTTCCTTATGATTATGTATATGGTATGAGGATATGTTTATGAATTTAGTTTCATGATTTTACGAATTTCAGTATTATGATTATACGCATTTCAGTACCATGATTATACGAATTTCAATACCATGATCTTATGAATTTCAGTACCATGATAACACGAATTCCAGTATTACGAATATGCAGTTCCATGTTATGATTATTCAGATTTCAGTACGATACGCAGTATCATGGTTATTTCAGTACTTCAGAATCATGGTAAATCAGATAGACATGTATATAAAAATATATTATACGATATCAAACCCTGTTGGACTTGCAGCTACAGAGCACGGTACCGTTGCTACAGATACTATGTTACATTATGAGTGCAACCACCTATTCAGATATACGTGGTACGGTCGACCACCTAGGCCCTTGAAGAGGTTAGGCTCCCCATCTAGATATGGGTTGAGGTGGGCAGGTCGACTGACGGAGTTCAGTGATTTATTCCTGGTTGGCCAGCCAGGGTAAATCCAGCCTACGAGCCGCACAACCTCGTCATGAGGGGCATGTCATGACACAGATAGCCACAGGGAACAGTTTCAGTTACTATTACTTACGTATTGATTTACAGAAACAGGGATCCTACTATATACACTAGAAGTATTTTGAATTATAACCATAATACTAATATGTTAAGCAATAGGGAAAAAGGGGTGTTGAGTTTTATTATTTATACTGTACTCTTGTACTCAGTTATTCATGTTTATATGAAATAGATTTCATAATATATATATAGTAGCTCATTTGCCACACACTAGTAATAGCATATTTTCTCTTACTGAGCGTTGGCTCATCCCAGTGTTGATATATTTTTCAGGTGATCCGGGTAGGCGAGCAGATCAGGCTCGCAAATAGAGGGCGTCTGTAGTGCCCCATCAGAGAGTGAGTATCATTTTTGGGAGTGATTTTGTGTAGCCCTAGCTAGTTGAGGGCATTTTTGGGGATACAGTTATGTTGTATATATATATATATGGCAAAACATTTTAGAACTCTGGTATTGAATGTAATGGTTCAGGTTATGTTTATATGAATATGCTTCTCGCTGCTTAGGATAATGTTATGGTATTAGAGTATGGTAATTATTACAGTGCACAAAAAAAAAAATCAATTAATTAAGCAGGTCGTTACATTTAGGGTGGTCCCGGTGGTGTTGCCCATTAGTAGAGAGAAAACCTACAAGACTAGAAAAATTTAGAAAGAAGATGGATAAAGTGGTTCAAAGTATTATGAATACAGGAAAGTTATTAAAAGAAGTTAAGCATAAACAAAATGAATCATCAAGTAAAAGTTCAGATAAGAAAGAATTACAAATTTATTTAGGAAAAATTGAAAGAAGATTAGCAAACTGGAATGGTAAAGATATACCAAATCAAGAGTCAAATAAAATCTCAAAAATGTCTAGAACAGAAAGTCAAATTATCAAACAAAAAGGATCAATTGAAAATAATGAAGAATACTTTATCAAAGTTATCAACAAATCAATCTCTTTAGTCATAAATGAAGCAAGACAACAAAAGAGACTTCTGGATGATGTGTTTCTTGGGATGAGATACAAGTGATTGTCTATTAAAGTTTGCTTGAAGCATGATTGTTTTCGTAGCGATTTCTTCGCTGATCCAAAGTTCCTCGACATCTCTAAATGTGCGAATCCCAGCGTCTACCAGGTTGATGTAGAGGAAATCCACGAAGCTTTTGCGGATGTCCTTGCCCCTGAAACTCAAGAAAACTTCGTAATCCCATCCTGCGGATGAAGTAGCCATTCTATCGGTCTTGTCGAAAACACTTGCAGTTGCAGTAGTGGGAACACTTGCAGTTGCAGTAAGGGTTTTGTTCTTCTTCTACAATAGATGAAATGCGATCAAGGGAAGCAAGATTACTCCAAGAGCGAGAAGAATCCATGACCAAAACAATTTGGGAAACATTTTTCACTGTTTTCTTGTTCCAATTTGCTGAATTTTCTCACGATAGAAGTATAATCTTTGAGAATTGAGGTGGGTTCTAGGCTAGCTTGCTGAAGGAGCATTTTTCAATTCGAAGGACATTACGTTCCATTCGTAATGTCCAAATGGTACTATAAACGTTGTTTTGTATTTATCTTCTTCTGCAATTTGAATTTGCCAAAATCCTGATTTCATGTCAAATTTTGAATATATTGTGGTTGTATTTAATCTATTGAGCAGGTCCTTTTTGTTAGGTATTGGATACCTGATCCATTGTAAAGCCTTGTTTAAAGGTTTGTAATTAATGACGAGTCTTGGTGCACCTCTGTCTATTTCAGCTTGATTTTGAACATAGAAGGCTGCACAGCTCCATGGGGATTTACTTTTTCATATTAACTTTTTATCTAGTAAATCTTGAATTTCTTTTTTACAATATTCAAGGAGTTCTTTGTTCATTTGAATGGGTCTTGCTTTCGTAGGTATTTTATCTCCTGTAAATTCTTTTGTATAAGGTAATTTAACAGAATGTTTCTTTCTACTCCAAAAGGCATTTGATAAATTTGAACGAACTTCTTTTTCAAGTTTTTCTTTAAACAAATCGATCTGAGTTTTGACTTCTGGTCTTTGAATATGTTCTTCTATCCTTTTATGATGAATTTCTTTTGTTAAGGATTTTATATGCTTTCTTTTATTTTGAATAAGATTGATTTTTACTGACGGCTAAGTCTTTTAAGGTATTAACTTCCTTTTCTTGCATTTTATCTATGAATTCAAAAGAAATATTCTGCTTTCATCAACTTTAAAAGGATAAATCATTGTAAAAAATGGAGTTCCAAGAATGATTTCTTGTTGCATATTTTTAACAAGCACGAACATAGTCTTAAGACAGATATTTTGATTGCAGACATGAACATCTAAGATTTTATATTGGATTTTTAAAGTTGAATTGGTTGCACTATATAATTGCATTTTTGTTTTTTCAAAATAATAAGTTGGTATAAGGCCTTCTTGAATACAATTCATATCGGCTCCTGTCTCTAATAAGGCACGAGCCTCAAGAACAAATGATTTATTAATTACAATCTTAATTTTTGATTACCATTTATAAATATTGATTTTTGATAAAAATCCAAGGAATATTTCTTTCTTTGGATCTATTTGATATTGAAATTCTTCTTCATCTGGATCAATAATTTCTTCAATTTTTTATTTTCCTTTTATATCAATTTTATCAATTCTCGATTGTTGCTGAAACATATTTTGTTTAAATTTTTCATTTTCTTCCTTTATTGATTTAATTTCTTCTTTAGTTTGATTTATTTCTCTTTGTAGGTCTTGAATATTTAGTTCTTTATTTGGCATGAATTCTTTGTTTTTATATCTATTAATGATTTCATTTATATCAAATCCTTTGTTAATTTTTGGAGTTTTATCTTTTTCTAAATTCTTTTTCAATTGATGTAAATATTTGTTTTTAATCTCTGGGTCATTAATATGTTCAATCATTTCGAAGATAATTTCATTTTCTTTTGAAATTACTTTAATTGACTTTGAACATTTGTTGCATGTACATAATCCAATATCTTCTTGACATGATTTTTTAGAACTACTTGAAATTTCAGAGCTTGAACTTGTTTGAATTTCATTGACAAATTCATCCTTTGTTTTCGATAATGATGTGGCTTCTGAATTGTCTGATTCACTGCTGATTATTAGATTTAGTATTTGTTTTATGAGTTTTTCTCCAATATTCATTTCCCTAATTTCTTGCTTAACTTTGTAGTCTCTTGCATAATGTCTTCTTTTCCCACATTTGAAATAGGTTTTTTGACTCTTGTCTCTGCTTTGACCTTTATCTTTGTTTTGTGCCTTTGAAGGTTTTTCATAATTTTTCTTTTTCTTTTTATAGTAGTTTTTATCGTATTTTTTGTAGTAACCACTTGATGGTTTGTATTTTTTATGTATATGTTTCTTATGATGTTTTTTGGACGGTGCTTTAATTCCCTCGTACCCATATTGGGCACAGGAATCTCCTAATTCTCCTTTATTTCTTTTAAATTCATTTTTCATTTGAGATTGAATTTTTAACTCATCACAAAGTTTTAATCCTTCATGATTTATGACACAAACAATTTGGTCATAGGTAATTGATTCATAATTTGATTTTTAAAGTTTCTTTGACTCGGTCTCTAACTCTTTGAGCAAATAATTTTGGTAAACTGCTTATAAATTTTTCTTTCCAAAATCCAAATCTTCCATCTGGTCTGCTCATTATTTTTGCAATAAAGATATCTTTGTACCATTAAAAATCTAATAATTTTGGACATGTAAGATTTAAAAGTATGACACTACTTTTTTCATGTTGCCTACTTGCATCTCCAATAAATTGTCTAAAGATTGCCGAGATAAGTGCTGCGACAACATCACTTTCTTGAGTTTGTATTCCGTTTTCTTCTTTGATCTTTTTGGCCTCCATTATTTGATCTTTTTCATGAGTGGTGAGATAATGATCCCACCATTCCTTTAGGGTTCCTACAAAACCATGAGTTAGAAGGGGAACAATTTGTCCTTCACTAACTGCTGGTGGATGTAGTCTAAAGGTTGTTGCTGCAACAGACATTTGATGTAATAAGGCATGAATTTGATGTTCAATAAGACCATCAATTCCCCATTCATGAATCTCATTTCCTTGAAAGATTTTTTGAGGTAACATGTCTCTTGATTCTTCAAATAAGAGGCTTGGAGGTGTTGGTTTTTTGTATAAAGTCTTTTGACTTTGATTTCTCCAATTTCTGATTTTATTAACTTCAAGGTCTTCATTATCCTTAAATTTTGATTCTAAAGAATTAACACCTTCTTCTTTTGATAGCATATTGATTTTCAAATTTGTGGTTTTATTGACAAGTTCATCAATTTATTGAGTGAGAAGTTCATTTTGTTTTTCGAACTTAAAATTTTTTAATCTTCTATCTAATGTATTAATTGGTATTGATTCTTCTAATTTGGGTTTTGTTTTACTAGATTCTCCTTTTTCATAAGTGCTATTGTCCTTTATTTTAGAAAGATATTCTAAGTGATTTTCAATTCTTACTGATTGATCAGCCATTGTTCGAAGCATTTGATTTGTATAATTGTTTTGGCTAATTATTTGATCAGTTTCCGTTTTTCCCTTTGCTTGTTTAAATGGTGAAGCAACGACTTCTGACCCTTTATAATTGATTTTAAAAGAATTTTTTGGAGGATGTGTTGATGAAACAAAATTGTTATCTATTAGTTTCCAATTTCTTTTACAGTCATGAATAACGTTGACTGATTGTTTTTGTTTGACAAAATTGAAAAATGGAATTTATGTTCTTAATCTTTGCATTTCTTTGAACCATTGTTCTTTTATTTTTTTCTCTTTCCTTTTCATTATATTCTTCAAAGAATTTTTCTCTATTATCTTTATTAAGTTCATGTTTATAATCTCTTATAATCTTTTCCATATCTGGTTCAAAAGCTTTACTTATACTCATTAGTTTTTTCCTTTGATGTTCTTCTTTTAATGTTTCTCTTTGATCTTCAGTTAGGATTTGAGATTCTGTTGGAGAGGTAGGTTCAGAAATTTCTTGATAATATCCTTGAGGGATTTCTGGACCAAAATCAATTCCTTTTAGTTTGAGATTTTTATTTGGTTCCGTGTAAGTTTAGAGACTTGAAATACTTTTTCTTCATGAGTCAATTGATTGCTTTGAATCTATTTGACCAACACTTTTGCTTCTTGTTAATAATGATTGGAAATTAATTCTAACATTTCCACTTTCGTCTTGAATAACTTTTGTAGCAATGGTTTTTTGAATATTTTTAATAATATTGTCAAAAGAAACGGATTAGTTGTCTCTCAGCCAAAAATCAAATTATTTCAAACTAATATTAGATTTTTGGGACATCAAATCTATCAGAATAAAATTACTCCTATACAAAGGTCTTTAGAATTTGTAGACAAATTCCCTAATGAAATTACAAAAAAAAAAATCAATTGCAAAGATTTTTAAGATGTCTCAATTACGTTACAGATTTCATTCCAAACATTAGGATCTTAGTCAAACAATTATTCAAAAGGCTTAGGAAGAATCCTCCTGCTTGGACAGATGAGTGCACTTAAATTGTTATCAAGGTCAAGGCTTTAGTTAAAACACTTCCCTGTTTAAGTCTTCCAGACCCTAAAAATGATTACTATTAGTATATATGTTATGTTTAGTATTTTAGTTTATATTAGTATCTTAGCATTATGGTATGTTTAGTTTATATTAGTATTTTATGGTATGTTTAATATTTTGGTTTATATTATATTTTGTATATTTTACATTATGGTATATTACATGTTTATATTTAATATTATGGTATCTTTAGTATTTTTGTTTAATTGTATGGTATCTTTAGTATTTTAGTTTATTACTATTTTTATCTTTATTATTATGTTTATATTATTATGTTTATTTATTTATATTTTTTTTAAATCCAAGGAGTTTGTTTTGAAAAATATTAAAATAGCCAAAAAAAAAACTCTACAAAGACTTTGAACAATCCCGGAATAATTTTAAAATTACTTTTGATGTTTCTCTTAATTTTTGTGTGGGTGTATCCCTATGATTTCAAAAAAAGGGTTATGAGCTTTTTAAACTTCAAGTACCTTAGTTCTAAGGGAATTATTATTATAAATATACTATGTAAAAACAAAAATGTAAATACTTGTGTGATTTAGTGGTGTTTTGTAATTCTTCAAAGGGAGTAAAATAAAAGGTTATTAAATTTAATTTGGGGATAATTTTTAATTAATTAGGTACCGTTCGTAGAACGGGTGTGAAGGGGGCGCTGGTACCTTCCCCTCACATAACCAAACTCTCAATCCCAATCATTGTAATGCAAATCGATTCCACCCTTAATTGAGTGGTAATCACGTGTTCTAACCATACTCCAAAAGGTTAGTGGCAACTCTCAACTCTAAACTTTTCCCAAAAATTATAAATCATTTTTCATTCACCTCCCCGGGACACCTCGCTCCCACTGTATGTATCTTGTGTGTGTTTGTGTCTTTCTTTTTGGAAAACAATTTTCTAAAAAATAATTATAAAAACATAAAAAACAAGTTGCAACATTAGTCGAACGACTGCCTGTAGAGACCAATTGACCACTTGAAGCAACTTTTTTTTTCTTTTGTTTGTTTTTTTTCATAAATCTATTATTCCCTAATCCATTTTGAAAAGGCCTTTGTAGGATCTATACGGAGGATTTAACCCCATGAAAATCTTACTACTTTATGCCTCTCCAAAATGAACATACATTGATGCAAATATAGAAAATAAAGAGAAGAGAAAAAGAAAGTGACTTTTTTTGGTTTTTGGTTGATATGACTATATCTGTAAAGTAGATTGCCTACATATCCTCTAAAGAGGAATCGAGCCATCTGTAGTTCCCAAAAACATTTTCTAATTTGAATTTAAAAATATTTTTGGGTTTATTTGAGAAAATTCTTGAAACTTAAATGTTTTGGTTTTTTTCGAAGGAAAACCATAAAATCCACCTTGAAATCTCTAATTTTACTTTTAAGAAATGATATTTGTTAGTGTCTACCTAATAACCACATCATGGATTATTCATTAGAAAGGTAATTTTTTTAGAATGAATGTTTCGATCTTTTTGGAAGGAAAACCATAATACCCAAGTTGACATCTTTGGTTTTATTTTTAGAAAAAGGCTTTTTAATTTATCCAATAACCACATCATGTATAGTTTAATAAAAAGGTAAATTCTCTAAAATTAATTTTGTTTTTTTGAAAAAGAAAAAAATTGTGAAAAATGATATTTTTTTACTTTTTAAAGAAAAAAACTACAAAATTGACATTATTTATTATCAGATGACTCGGCCATTTTCAACATATGTCACACAAACATTGTAGCATTCTAGAAAATCAAAAGAGAATATGAAAAAAATAAAAATAAAGACTTCAACGCTCTGGCATAGTCTGTCGACAATTTGTAGAGATGTTGTTGATCGTCTGCATACATGCTTTACAATATTCAAGTTTTTATGCAATTTTTACTGAATCCAAAGTGTAAAACTACTCTAAACTAATCCTAGATGACATGCTATCATTCAAAATCAACATGCATACTTAAGAATCATGTAAAATTAATCATGTTAGCTCATATTCTCAAATAAGCAATAAGGCAACAATGACATGCAAATAAACACCAAATAAAAGATATAGGATTGACTTGAAGATTGTTTTTTTAAGTAAATCAGAGGGGAAAACTCTCACTCAAATGAAATTATGGAAAAATGGAAGGAATGGAACCATAGAAAGATGAGAAAAATGATGGAAATGTTGGGAATGAGAGATTTCCTCCAAGCATGGATGAAAATCCTCTATGTCTTTGTCATTATACTCTCTTTACCCTTTGTAGGCATGCCCCAAAATGGTTCATGCATATTTATAGGCCGTGAAAAATTGGAAGGAAATAAATTTGAATTTAGAATTTTAAACTTCAAATTCAAACTAAAATAACTACCAACAACTAACTACCTATGGCTTTACTCTTTGCCTAATATGTGGCAACAATTAGGGCACACAACATAACCAAAACAACAAAATAATCACAATAAATGAGTTCAAAATTTAAATTTGCATTGGATTAGTCGACCGCCCATAAGTAGCCGTTTGACTAGCCCATAATTTATTTTTTTTGTTTATTGTTCTTGAATTTTGATTTCTTCAGTTGGGTTAAGATTAGTTTGGTCAAAAAATGACTACCGATTATCCAGTACGCAAATTATTTGTATATTAGAAGATATAGTTTTCAGAATATGGAATATTTATTTATTTAATTGTGTGGCATGAGACATTATCAGATCAGTACAAAAATCCTATAGTTTTCAGATTACTATGATTTACAGTATTTATGCAGAAATATGTTTTATCAGATTTTACAAAATTATGAATTACAGTGTATATATGGACATATATTTTATAGCATTTACAGATTACCATGATTCCCAGAATTTTTAAGTCATAACACTATGATATTATTGTTTATAAAGTTCAGATATTACAGATAAGTTATTACAGCTATTACAGTTCAAATATTACAGTATTTTTAGAATAGTTTACGGTGTTATGGTTATTTTGGAATCATGATGAAACAGTAAGATGTATATATATATATATAATAGTATTATACAGTATCAGACCCTGATAAATCAGTTCAAATATCAGTAGAGCACATTACCGTTGCTATTATAGATCAGAGTGCAACCACACATCTCGGATAGTGTGTGGAGGATTTTGTCAATTGTGCCTAGAGAGATTATAGGCTCCCTAGAAGACTGGGTTGAGGTGGTCGGATTGACGAGGTAGATATCAGTACTGTGCCTTTGAGAGATTGTAGATGATCGGGTTGAGGATTGATAGAGTTATAGTTGACTTATCCTAGTGGGCCAACCAGAAATAAGTCTCCCCTACGAGCCACACAACCCTGTCATGAGGGGTTAAATCATGACGTACAGTTTTTCAGGGTAAATATTATAGTTAGGTATATGTATATAGATTTACACAATATCAGCAAATATATTACGATACTAAAAGTATGAAAATTAAAGTAGAAAACACAGATATTACAGTTGTATTTTAAATTATAATAGATGCAAGTTGTACTGTATAATGTTTTACCAGCTTTTATAGTTTCAAATATTTATCAGTAAAGTATTTATGTAACTCAGTCGCCCAGGAGTGGCTCTTCCCAATATGGGGTCTTAAGCGAATGATTTAATTAGGGTCTTTTAATATTTTGTTTAATTTTTATTTTTATTTAAAATTAATTTTTTTAGGTACATCAAGTAATTTTAGCTGCACTGGATGTGCAAGGGTACTAAATATTGACACAGTAGCTAATAGTTAAAAATAATATTAACATTATTATATAAAAAAAAAAATTTGGGGGCCCCAAAAAGTAGGCACCTCAATAGCCTTAATGAAGAGCTGGCCCTGCAGTCGCCACACACTAGTAATAACATATTTCCTTTTACTGAACGTTGTCTCATCTGAGTGATTTAAAATTTTTCAGGTGATCCAACTAGACGAGTAGAGCAGACTCGCCAATAGAGGGATTGTCTCACTTGCTTGGTTGTGGGGTAAGTGTTTTCAGGGAGATGTGTTTTTGGGTAGTTTTCCAAGGTTTTTGATGGATGTTACTGGGAGATGTGTTTTTGTGTATGTATATTTTGGGGAATTATTGAATTCTGGTATTGTAAATATGGACGTACAATTTTATATTTTTCACTGTGTAGGTATGCAAAATGAACAGGGTTACCTCAGTGCTTATTTGGGGCCTGAGATGTTATAGTAGATAATCTAAGGGTATCAGAATATATTAAGTTTCAGTATATAGTAAAGTTTAAATAAAAAAAAATGGTATAGATTTTCGGGTCGTTACAGTTTGGTATCAGAACCTGGGTTTGCTAGATTCTGTAGACTTTAGAGTACAGCGGAAAACAATACTAGAATATAGAAATGGATTTTGAGAAAGGATAGGAATTAGGATAGAATGGAATAACGGTGAGATAATGTTGGGAAATTAGGATGAGAATTTAGGGTTTTATTCTATAGTCTGGAAGCATGAATTTCAGGGTGGTTTTTGTGATTTTACTGGGGTGACGATTTCAGGAAAACTATAGTAAACTATTGTTGATTTCTATTTCCATATAGTAGGACTAGACCCTAAATTAGTGAAATAAGGTATGGGGTATTTTAGCTAAAGTAGCATTGTAAGGTTTGGATTCTCACAATAATTTGGTATGATTATATGATGGACCCAAAAGGTAGTAGTGCCTACGCTAGCGGCAATGATGGAGCAGGGACATTTGACATGGGAGGTGGGGACTCAGATGCTGTATTACCCAGCGTAGCTTAGCAGGTCATGGCTGAGATTGCACGGAGCTCCAAGAGTAGGGAGGTCCATCTACTATGCAGGGGTGCATGATAGAAATATTCACGAAGATGAACCCTCCAGCATTTTCAGGAACAATTGATCTTGCAGTTGCAGAGAATTGAATACAGGAGATAGAAAAGATACTAACGATGCTCCACTGCACCGATGAGCAGAGGGTCCTTTATGCCACGTATAAGTTGGCAGGAGAGGCCGAGAGATGGTAGATGACCACGAAATTGTTAGAGGAGCAGAGACCCATCCTAGTGCCGATGACTTGGGCCAAATTCAAGACATATTCTTTGACAGATACTATCTTCCCACGGTTAGAGAGGCTAAAGTACAAGAGTTTCTAAGTTTGACCTGGGGATCATTGACAGTTTAGCAGTATGTGACAAAATTCATTGATCTGTCATGATTCGCTCCATATAGGGTACCTAATGAAGTCAAGAAAGCCAGAATGTTCAAGCGGGGTTTGAGGCGAGATATATACAAGTAGGTGACAGTACTGAAGATGCAGGATTTCTCTAAGCTGGTTGACAGAGCTACAGTAGCAAAGAAGAGTGTGCAGATAGATGTAGGAGTACCGAGCCAGAGGAAGAGGCTCACGCCACTGAGTTTCCTGATAGGTCCCAGTTAGGGCCCATGGAGAGGAGACTGATATTGTAACAACTTGCTTAATTAACTAGTTTTTTTTTTTATACTATGATATTCTACATACTTTGATACCATACTAGGGGGTAAACTCAATCATTAACCTAAGCAGCGAGAAGTAGAATTCAAATAAACATAACCATATGTAAATATGTATATACAATACCAATACCAGAGTACTAACATGTTTCCCCAAAATATACACATATATCTGTTCCCAAAATACCCTTAACTATACTGGGATATACAAAAATCTTCCACAATACTCACTTCACTGATAGGGCACTACTAAAGCCCCTCTATCTGCGAGTCTGGTCTGCTCGCCTACCTGGATCACTTGAAAAATGATTCAACACTAGGATGAGCCAACGCTCAGTAAGACGAAATATGCTATTACTAGTGTGTGGCAAATGAGCTACTATATCATGAAAATTTGTTTCATATAATCATATATAACTGGATACGTAAGTACAGTACAAGTAATAAAATACACCACCCTTTCCATGTTGCCTAACATAGCAGTATTATAGATTACTATTTAAAATACTTATAGTGCACATAAATATGTTCCCTATTTCTGTAAATCTGTACATACGTAATAGCAACTGAAAACTTTTCCCGTGGATAACTGTGTGTCATGATTTAACCCCTCATGACAGGGTTGTGCGGCCCGTAGGTGGGATTTACCCTAGCTGGCCAACCAAGAATAAATCACTATACTCCATCGGTTTGATCAGCCCACCTCAACCCATATCTAATGGGGAGCTTGTCCACGTCAAGGGCCTAGGTGATCGACCTACTACCACGTATTATCTAAATAGGTGGTTGCACTCATAACATAACATAATATATGTAGCAACGGTACCGTGCTTTGTAATTGCATAGTCCAATAGGGTCTGATACTATATAATATATTTCTATATACAGCTATCTGATTTACCATGATTCTAAAATAACCGTAATTACCATGATACTGAATAAACTGTAACTGTAATCCATATGTCATAGTATTGAGAACTGTATATTCATAACACTGAGAACTGCATAATCATAAAACTGAAATTCGTATAATCATGGTACGGAGATTCATAAAATCATGATACTGAAATTCGTAAAATATACCTCCGTACTATATTCATATTCTCAAGCCACACCATACTTTAATACATAATTTTCATAATTTAATACATTGTATATTATTTTAAAAATACCTAACATAGCATATTTCCCTTACCTGATTACTGGAAAGCCCCTATGGTATACTGGCCTAACACCCATAGGGTCTCTTACTTAACACCCTGAAAATAACATTTTCCAGAATAGAATATCAGTATTTCTTCGCCTATATCATTTCCCATAACTGTCAGAAGGCCAAAAATGGGCTAAAAGGTCTTACCCTGAATTTGGGATGAAATCCAACTTCGTTTCACCAAGGATCCGCTTTGACAGACTTGTAGAGAACTTCGCCAGGAGCGTCGTGGTAGCTTTAGATCTTTGAGCCGGCAAGGAATAGGCCTGGAAACGAAGAGAGAAGTGAGAGAGAGACGTAAAGAGAGAGAGGAGAGAGAGAGAGGGGCGCTGAAAAATGCTAAAAATCCCGGTTTTCCACTATTTATAGGGGTAGATTCGTTGATGAGACATGTCACCTCGTCGATGAGTCCTTCATTAAATTCGTCGATGAAACCCTGTATTCGTCAATGAAACTCAGAGCAGCCCATCCTTCGCTCGGTAGTTTTTCATCAACGAAATCTTGCCTTCGTCGATGAGGTCTTGAAGACCTTCATCAACGAAACCCTGTATTCATCGACGAATTTCGTTATGCACTCGTTGATGAACCCATGTACTCGTCGAAGAGTCCTAGAAATTCCTTAAAATTATTATTATTATTATTATTATTATTATTATTATTATTATTATTTTTATTATTATTATTATTATTATTATTATTATTTCCAAAATGCGATGTCGTCTCCGTGTTTGTCGACGAAGTCTACTGCCTCCTTCTGTTCCTGTTTCCATTTTCCTCCCTTTTTATTATTAAAATAATATTATTCTTTGGGTCACTACAGATATGGAGGAGGCTAGAGACAGATGATGGGGCACAGCGATGTTTAGGGTGGGCGGATTATTCCTAGCTGTCCTAAATGTGGCCGGAGGCACCCAGGTGAATGTCGGTTGGGAGAGAATGTCTGCTATTGGTGCGGGAGGTTTGGCCATATGGCACGATCGTGTCGGGGACCTCTGATCCACACACTAGCTCATGACCATTTGAGGGTGGTTAGCAGGCGCCTCGTAGGGGCTAATAGAGGAACACAGCACTGGCAAGGGTTTATGCATTGACACTAGGAGATGCTGTGACTGCTAGAGACGTTGTGATAGGTATCCTTACTATTTTACCATACAAAGTTGTTATTTTATTTGACACAGGTGCCACCCATTCCTTTGTATCGGCGGGTATATTATAGTAACTAGGGTAGAGACACAATTGTTAAATGTTGAGTTGTCTATAGCCACGCCGATGAGATCTATTGTGAGTTTTAGGAAGGTACTTAGGAACTTTCCAGTGGGCATTCAAGGGAAAGTACTACCAACTGATCTCGTGATATTAGATGTGTAGGGGTTTGATGTAATATTAGGTATGGATTGGCTGACAGCCAATCACGCCAGCATAGATTGCTATTAGAGGGAAGTGATTTTTAGACCCCCAGGTGAGCAAGAATACAGATTTGATGGTTCACGTGTGCGTGCCTAGCCACAACTAGTGTTAGTTATTCAGGAGAGGAGACTGATTTAGGGTGGATGTCAAGGATATATAACTTACATAAAAGAGCTGCCAAAGGAAGAATTGAAACAGTTTGATATTCTAGTGGTCAGAGAATTTCTAGATATCAATGGAATTACCTGATTTACCACCAGATCGATAGATCGAATTCACCGTGGATTTGTTACCAGGGTCGGCACCAATATCTAAAGTGTCGAATAGAATGGCTCCAGCCGAACTGAAGGAATTGAAAGATCAGTTGCAGGAGTTGCTGGATAAAGGGTTTATCAGACCCAGTGTGTCACCTTGGGGAGCCCCAGTTCAATTTATGAAAAAGAAAGATGGGACCATAAGGATGTGCATAGATTATAGGGAAATAAATAAACTGACAGTCGAGAATAAATATCCTCTTCCCAGAATTGATGATTTATTTGACCAACTCCAAGGGGTCCAGGTCTACTCCAAAATTGACCTTCGGTCAGGCTATCACTAGGTGAAAGTCAAGGCAGAGGACGTATCAAAGACAGCATTCCAAACCAGGTATGGGCATCACGAGTTCTTGGTAATGTTGTTAGGATTGACAAACGCACCAGCGGTATTCATATTTTTAATGAATCGGGTGTTCCATCAGTACTTAGACCAATTTGTTGTGTTCATTGATGATATACTGATCTACTCAAAGATTCTTGAGGAGCACGAGGATCATTTGAGATTGGTTTTGTAGGTGCTAAGGGAAAAGAAACTGTACGCTAAATTTAAGAAATGTGAATTCTGGTTAAGGCAGGTTACTTTCCTCAGGCATGTGATCTTTGGGGACAATATATTAGTTGACCCGAGTAAAATAGAGGTAGTAGTGAGTTGGGTTAGACCCGTGAATGTTCAGGAGGTAAGAAGGTTCCTAGGTCTAGCAGGGTACTACTAGCATTTTGTGGATGGCTTCTCCAGATTATTAGATTCACTAACATGACTCACGAGAAAGAACGTGAAGTTTGATTGGACCAATGAGTGTAAGTAGAGCTTCTAGGAGTTGAAGTGATAGCTGGTCACTACACCGGTATTTTCTATCCCCTAAAGGGAAGATAGTTTTGTGATATACAGTGACGTGTCCTAGAAGGGACTCAGGTGCATGTTGATGTAGGACGAGAGAGTCATTGCCTACACATCTAGACAGCTTAAAGAGCATGAAAAGAACAACCTTGTGCATGATCTAGAGTTAGCTACAGTGGTGTATGCTCTGAAAATATGGAGACATTATCTTTATGGTGGGAAATGCCAGATCTTCACCAATCATAAAAGCTTAAAGTATTTCTTCACCCAGAAAGATTTGAATATGCAGCAAAGAGGATGGTTGGAGCTCATCAAGGATTATGATTATACTATCAGCTACCATCTAGGGAAAGTAAACGTGGTGGCTAATGCACTAAGCAGGAAAACAGCAGGAGTAGCGGTGCCAGCAGTGGATATTCAGTGCCTATCCAGATGGATTTGGAGAGGTTAGGCATGGAGCTGATAAAGGGTGATTACCAGACATTCATTCCCAACTTGGTGGTACAACCTACTTTGCAGGAGAAAATTAAAGCTGCACAGAAGAATGACGTAGAGTTGGCAGAGTTGATAAAGGAAGTGTGGGATGACTAGGAAGAGGAGTTCAATATTTCATAGGATGGAGCCCTAAGGTTTCGTGCCAGACTATGCGTTCCTACAGATGTTGAGATCAGGAGAACTATATGGGAGGAGGCTCACACATCCCTATACTAAGTTCATCCTGGTAGCACTAAAATGTATCGAGATCTTTGAAAGACTTTCTGGTGGAGCAGAATGAAGAGAGAGATAGCTAAATTTGTGCAATAGTGTTTAACATGCTAATAGATAAAGGCTAAGCACCAAAGGTCAGTAGGACAGTTGCAGCCACTCCACATCCCTGAGTGGAAGTGGGATCACATATCCATGGATTTCGTCACTGGGTTACTGTTGGCACTGCTTGGTCAGAATGCTATCTGAGTGATTATTGAGCGATTGACAAAATTAGATCACTTTTTACCTATTAAAGTTAGCTACCCTATTTACAGACTGGTAGAGATCTACATTCAAGAGATAGTTTGATCCCATGGAGTGCCAGTATCCATTGTTTCAGACCGTGATATCACGATTTTGAATTAGATTGCATGAGGCTTTGGGGTCTCGGTTATCATTCAGTAGGGCATATCATTCTTAGACTGATGGGCAGATAGAGAGAATGATCCAGATACTTGAGGATATGCTACGAGCATGCGTGCAGGATTTTGGAGGTAGTTGGACCCAGTATATACCGCTGGTTGAGTTTGCCTATAATAATAGCTATTAGGCCAGTATCGGCATAGCACCTTACGAGGCATTGTATGGTAGGAGGTGTCATTCACCTTTGTACTGGGATGAAATAGGTGAAAGGCGAGTTCTAGGACTAGAGTTGGTGCAGCAGGCATACGATAAAGTCCAACTAATTAAAGATAGAATCAGTGTAACTCAGAGTCGGCAGAAAAGTTACGCCGATACGTGTCATCGGGAATTGGAGTTTGATGCTGAAGATCAAGTATTTTTGAAAGTAGCACCATTGAAGGGAGCTGTGAGATTTGGGAGGAAGGGTAAGCTGAGCCCTAGGTTCATTGGCCCATTCGAGATATTAGAGAGAGTGGGTCCAGTAGCCTACAGGCTAGCTTTACCACCAGCATTGTCCATAATACACGATGTATTTCATGTTTCCATGTTAAGGAAATACGTCCAAGACCCTTCCCATGTGATCAGTTATGTAGAGATAGAGCTCAGAGATTTATTGACATATGAGGAGACACCAGTGCAGATCTTAGATAGGAAAGAACAAGTATTGTGCACTAAGATAATTTCGTTAATAAAAGTTTTGTGGAGAAATCATGTGGTAAAGGAGGTTTCGTGGGAGCCATAGGAGGAGATACAATAAAAATACCCACACCTGTTTGATGGCATCGGTAGTAGTTAGGAATAATAAATCAAATAAAATTAGTAATGTTTATTTCAGTGCATAATAATTAATGTATGAATTATATATTAGATTATAGGATAGATAGTGTTTTTGGTTTTGGGGAGAGTTTTCTTTTATGTATATATATGTGTAATCTCCCAGAACCCTAGTTGTAACCACGGTATTCCTCCGCCATAAGTGAGGGTAAATAATAAAATAAGTAGCCAATTTTTTTCTTAGAGGATGGTGTTTAATAGATAAAAAATTCTGAGGACGAAATTTTATAAGGAGGGGAGAACGTAAAGACCAAGAAATTTTAATAATTAAATAATAGAGAAGAAGGATAAATTTAAAGGAGGTAAAGCAGGGCTCGTCGACGAATGTCCTGACTTCGTTGACAAATTCCCTCTAAGATTCATGGATAAAGTTCTGGGTTCATCTACGGAAAGATATCGAGAGGGGGGTCTTTAGACCCATAGGTTCGTCGACGAATTATTTTCCTTCGTCGACGAACCACCTTCTTCACTTTGTCAACAAAGCCACGTGTTTCGTCGACGAAGTCACATGTCAAGACACCTATAAATACATAAAATTGGAAATTCAACGTGAAAATCTCTCTCTCTTTATTTTCTCTCTCTAAAATTCGGTTGCTCTGACTTCTCTCTACAAATCCAACTCTGTTTTTCCTCAGTTTGACGATCATAAGCTACCACAGTGATCCTGGGGAGATTCTCTACAACCTAGTCGGAGCAAAATGTTGATTTAAGAAGTTTAGACACCATCCTAATTTCAGGGTAAGTATATTATTTTGGTATTTTCAGTATTACCAAGTTTATCTGAGCCCAGATTTTGTGTTGAATGAGAATATACTTATGTATTATTGAGTAAAACTAGGGTGTTATGATTTCAGGATTAGGGTATTTTTGGGACCCTGTAGGCATGGGTTGAGGACCTTAGCGGTTATTTTCTTCCAAGAATCTAGGTAAATTATAGTTTAGGAAATTACGAAAAGGTAGATTTAGGAAATGAGAGTATGATGATTTTCTGGAAAATTCAATGTTTTACTGGGAAATTTGTATGTATGTAATTACATGATTTTGAGGTGGGTACGCCGAGGGCGTGAGGGTTGAATTGGAGGCAAGCCTCCTTGTCAGATAGGTAAAAGAAATATGCCATACTAGGAATCCTGGAATGTTTATCACTAAATTATATGTTTGTCCAGATTATTATTCAGTACGCAAATTGTTTGTATATTAGAAGATATAGTTTTTAGAATATGGAATATTTATTTATTTAGTTGTGTGGCATGAGACATTATCAGAACAGTACAGAAGTCCTACAGTTTTCAGATTACTATGATTTACAATATTTTTGCAGAAATATGTTTTATCAGATTTTACAGAATTATGAATTACAGTGTATATACAGACATATATTTTATAGCATTTACAGATTACCATGATTCCCAAAATTTTTAGGCCATAACATAATGATATTACAGTTTATAAAGTTCAGATATTACAGATAAGTTATTACAGCTATTACAGTTCAAATATTACAGTATTTTTAGAATAGTTTACGGTGTTATGGTTATTTTGGAATCATGATGAAACAGTAAGATGTATATATATATATAATAGTATTATACAGTATCAGACCCTGATAAATCAGTTCAAATATCAGTAGAGCACATTACCGTTGCTATTATAGATCAGAGTGCAACCACACATCTCGGATAGTGTGTGGAGGATTTTGTCAATTGTGCGTGGAGAGATTACAGGCTCCCCAGAAGACTGGTTTGAGGTGGCCGGATTGACGAGGTAAATATCAGTACCATGCCTTGGAGAGAATGTAGATAACCGGGCTGAGGATTGGTAGAGTTATAGTTGACTTATCCTGGTGGGCCAACCAGAAATAAGTCCTACCTACGAGCCGCACAACCCTATCATGAGGGGTTAAATCATGACATACAGTTTTCCAGGATAAATATCACAGTTATGTATATGTATACAGATTTACAGAATATCAGCAGATATATTACAATACTAAAAGTATGAAAAAGTAGAAAACATAGATATTACAGTTGTATTTTAAACTATAATACATGCAAGTTGTACTGTATATTGTTTTACCAGCTTTTACAGTTTCAAATATTTATTAGTAAAGTATTTATGGAACTCAGTCACCACACACTAGTAATAACATATTTCCTTTTACTGAGCGTTGTCTTATCCCAATGATTTAACATTTTTCAGGTGATCTAGCTAGACGAGCAGACCAAGCTCGCCAATAGAGGGATTGTTGCACTACCCTGGTTGTGGGGTAAGTTTTTTCAGGGAGATGTATTTTTGGGTAGTTTTCCAGGATTTTTGATAGATGTTACTGGGAGATGTGTTTTTGTGTATGTATATTTTGGGGAATTATTGAATTCTGGTATTGTAAATATGGATGTACAGTTTTATATTTTCCATTGCGTAGGTATGCAAAATGAACATGGTTACCTCAATACTTATTTGGGGTCTGAGTTGTTATAGTAGATAATCCAAGGGTATCATAATAAATTAAGTTTCAATATATAGTAAAGTTTAAATTAAAAAAAATGGTATAGATTTTCAGGTCGTTACAGTTTGAGTTGTTAGTTGTGGATAACTTGAAATTTGAACTCAATCAGATCATCTCTATACAGAAATTTTTGGGAAATTGTAACAGCCCAACCCTCTATGTGGGCCCAGAGTGCTACTAATCCATTCATTTACCTGATAATTCACATACTAATATCACGTACGCAGCGGAAAACATAAATATAATCTCCACAAATATAATACCAGAGTTTACTATCCCTATCTACCAATCATAATAAATTAATCATCTACCTGTATTCAACATATATAAATATCCCCAAAAACATCCAGTATTCACAACCATTCCTATCTCAAAAACTTAAAACATAGAACAAAAACATAAATTTATACATCTAAAAATTAACATAAAAATATACCCTTTTCTCTTTCTATTCCCAAAATGCTACAAAACCTCGAGCTCTCTAAGCTCGATTTCGAAGAGGTCCCCAAAAAGATGAATTCATATTTGGGTGAGACACATCTCAGTAAGGGAAGAAACAATATATTAAAACAGTGTGTGGCTAACATGAGTTTATATAACAACATATTAATAACATTTGCAAAACACTTCCATAAACACTGAAATCATTCTCTGAACCTAATCAAACACATGCAAAGGTTTAACCCACGAGATTACCTAAGGATAGGGGTGATTACCCTCCCATACAAGTAGCATCCCTCTACTCTGATACATTAGGCAACCCAAAGGTCACAGCTAAAGCATACCAGGGCACTCACCTTACTCAATAAGCTCTCAAGTGATAAATTAATCTCGTACTCACACAGTTCATACAAAAGTTTATCGGCGAAGGCTCCCAAGAATAGGGAAATCTACTAGCCCATACAAGTAGTTTCCCTCTACCCTAACACATAATGCAGCCTACTACTACACCTGATACAACTAGGGCACTCGCTTTTCTTAGCAAGCCCTCGAGCGAAGAGTTTGCCTCGCCCAAACATAACATGTTCTACTAGCATAAATACTGCTAATACCATAATACATTATTTTGTTTGTCATTATTATGCATTTCTCAACTGTTCATGTTTCCACCTTTTACTTTTCATTTCATTTCACTTTACGTGATCATTAACATTACATCGTTCACATTTGTCATTTCATTCCTTTATCATTTCATTGCCATTGCATTGAATTTTCATTTCTTTCCTTCGTACTATAGCTGGTCTTTAGTCATCATCAATTAGCCTACAACTCCTTTCAACTGTCATCAGTTAGTCTACACAGAAGTGTATTAGAATCTGCTAACATGATTGTCTTTCAGCTGTCTTACATTTACATGGTTGCATTTAGCATACACAGGCAACATAGTCCATAACATATTTTATTCTCAATACTTTACTTACTTAGTCTGCATCTCATATATTTAACATATATTTGCACAGAATCTCATGCCACATAATTTAATAGTAAAATTCATACATATTCCTGTAAAATAAGTCAACTCACATTTAACGTTTATATGCTAAAAAAACATTTCATTTCTTACATAATTTCCTCGGAAATCACTTTTCACTTTCATCAATTCATTTTCACATATACATAGCTAAATAAGTGGTCCTAGGCTCAAAAATTATAGTTTTACATGGTTAACATTTTATAATTCACACTAAGACATACATATATTATAACATAATTTATTATCTTTAATTTCATAAAATCTGCTTTAATATATAATTTCCCCTTACCTGATTCCTTGAACTACGCCAAGAGAGACCCTGAAAAATACCTGCGGCGCTCATCCGTACCCTGAATAAAAAATCCTAATTCCATTAAATTAATCCTAAATAAAATACTATTTTAATATTTCCTAGGCTCTTAAATACCAAATAAACAGTTATACCCTCAAATATAACCAATTCGCCAAATTTTTCAAATCTCACTCTCGCTTTGGAGTGGGGCCTAAAAATCTCAATTAGAAATTTACTCATGTCAAAATAACGATGATCACGGCTAGGACCCCGTGGTGGTGCCTGATCGTCGATTTAACAGCAGATTTAACGAGAAATTGAGAAATTAGGCTAAGATTGCCTAAGTCTTACCCCAGGAATGGTACCTATGCCGCTCCTACGACAAATCCACTCGAGTAGAAATGTCGGTGGCGGAGCTAAGAATCCAACGACACCTTCCGTTTTTTGATCCACCGCAAATCCATCGAGAAATTGTGAGAGAGAGAGAGAGAGAGAGAGAGAGAGAGAGAGAAGGAGATGGAGGCGAGCGTGGGGGACACAGGAAAATTTCAGGGGGGTGTGAGTGAAGCTGAGAGACGATTCTGTCTGCAATCTTCCAGAAAAGCTTTAGCTTTCTTCTTTTCTCTTTTTTTTTTTTTTTTACTTACTTTAACTTTTATATGTATGTATATATATAATCATCATTTTACTTAATTAATTCAAGTTAATGATGTTTAACTAATTAATTACTAATAAATAATTTTAATTTAATTCAATTCTTTTTTTACTATTCCCTTTATTTGTTTATTTAATAGATTAATTTAATAATGTTTAACTAATTAATTGATTAATAATTCTAATTAATTAATAATGTTTTTTTTATTTAATAACTCTTTTTTTTTTCGAGTTATTACAGAAATGTTCTACTTTCAAACGGCATGCTACTGCAATTTCTAAAAATCTTCCCAGTCATATTTTGTATTTAAATTATTTATACTCAATGTCTTGCCTATATATCTTAAATTTATAATGACCCTTTTGCTGTTGGCAAAAGGGGGAAAAGTTAGGCAAAACTGGGTAAAATTGGGTACCTTAGTAAATGTGTTTGAACTTTTCAAATCTTTACATTTCTCTTATACATAGTTTCAGGGGAAGCCTTTCTTGGTTGTACCCACTTTTGCATAAGGTATTTGTCATCATAAAAAAAAGGGAGATTGTTGACCTTAGAGGTCATATTCCGTTTTAATTATGACATATATTATGGTATTTAATGGTTGATGAGTTTGTGTGCAGTATCAATTGGAAGTCTCATATGGTGCACGCACACGGACTTGAAAGAAACTGAATACCCAAAGTGTTTATTTTGTAATTTATATTTCATATTATTCAAGGTCTGTAATATTAATTATAGTCTGTAATAATTAATGCATTGCATGGATGATAGGATAGATAAGCTCAAAGACATTAGATTGACCATAGGACTCAAAATATTGCTTAAAAAGTCCCCCATAATCTTAGAATTAATTATCATATGAATAGGGTGACTTCATAAGAAGAATAAGACTGAATTGCGCAAAATTGGTGTGTTCGGTCGACCGAACCCTAATACACAGAGCACTTCGGTCGACCGAACCTCTCCATGGTCAAAAAGTTGACCAATTGGTCGACCACTTCTAAAAGGAACTGCAACGCCCTAGTCAACTGAACTTGCATGTGGGAAATCCCAACACCGTGATCAACCGAACTCATAGTTGTAAAATGGCCCAATCGACCGAACATTCAACTTCGGTCAACCGAACTTGGTCCGGTCAACTAAACCTCAGAGGTCCTGAAATCGCCTCAAGTCTGGTCGACCATCAGTGCAGTGCAACAACACTTTGGTCGACTAAACCAAGCAACCTGGTCGACCGAACCTCAAAAGTGGTCGACCGACCTTCTCAGGTTGTCCAATTTTTACCGAGGTTAAACTAAGTTATTTTTTATTAAACTCACTTAATATTTTTCCAAAATACCCAGCGTGTCCCCAACGACTATAATTCTTCCCAACTCTATAAATACCTCCTCATTTGCAAAATTAAGAGAGGATTAGAGTTTTGAGATTAGCCAAATTTCTCTGAAAATCATTTTGGCCAAAATCATTCATACTCCCATATTTCTTCAAATATATTTCCAGAATCCACTTCCTATATTCATCTAGACATTTATCATGAGTGAGGTTGTTTTCATTCATAAATATTGTATTGGGAAAAACTCGTACTTGACTTAAGATCTTGCATCCTCATCGCAAGATTCATAAGCTTGCTTTGTGCTTTGATAAAAATACTTTTTAGCAAGCTTAACCCTATTATTATTGTGATATTTGTTCAAGGGTTATAGAGACCCTTTGATTATGCACATTACAATCACATTATCTTGAAATTAAAAGTCTTACTCTCACATAAACACACTAGCATAATATTGTTGAGAGTTAAGACATCGGTTAACAAAATCTCACTTGAGCTTAATATTCTATCATATATGAGTGCTTAAATTGATTGAGCATAGTGGTACATATTTTCTTAGTGCAAGAAGCATATTTGTTTGTACACGTATTTAATTATCTGTTTTATTTCAGGCGTAGGCCTGAAGAGGGAGACTTGCCCTGTGAAAAGTCCTGAATTGACTTTGACCCGGTTAGGAAAGGTAGGTGTACCATCCTGTTAAGGTGTTGTATTAGGTGTCACTCCACTCATTAAGTGAGCCTTAGTGGAATTCTCTTGCTTGTGAGCTTGAGGCGAGGACGTAGGTAGTATTGGCCGAACCCCAATAACATTTCTTGTGTATGCTTTTAATTTCTACAATTTAAATTTCAGCACTTGAATGTTTGCATTTAATTCTTGATTATGTTTATGATTGTATAGAAAGACCTAGGCTCTTGTAATACTGCTGCTAGAATTTGAATTGACCTAGGAAGAAAATTTTAAATACCCAATTCACCGCCCCTTTTGGGAATACACCAATTCCAACACTTTCTTGTTCTAACAAGAAATGATCTTTATTGAATATATTTTCCAGGGAATTCACTTTTTAAGAACCGGTCTTTGAGGCAAAGGTGTTAGAGTAGTTACCTTCGATTCTTTAGAAACATCAACATTAAAATTTTTACCTAGTTCCTTGAAAGTTTAATTCTTACCATTCTACTTAGCCTCCCTATCTGGTGTATTAGTCACCTTACCACTGTAGAGATTTGTTTCGGCATTGCAATCCTTGACATTTACTCCAATAGAGGATGACGGTTCCATGGCTTCAAATTGCACTTGCGTATCAAGATGGGCTTGAAATAAGGATTCATCTTCCTCTAATGCACTCAAAGTTGTGTTCAACCTAGTCAAATTGGTGCTTATCTAGTTGATGGTTTGAGAAGTCTGAGTATTGATCACATCTTAGCTTGCCATGAATTTTTGAAGTGTATTTGCCATCTATGCCATGTTATCCTCAAGAGACTTCTTCGGTAGAGCGAGTGCTACTAAAGAATAGATCTGAGAAATCTGATGTGACTTATATTGATGCTGAAAGGCAACTTGATGATATACCGGTTGAGAAGGTGGTGCATAAGACTGGGGACTTTGATTCCAATGTTGCTCTGTACTATTCTCCTTTTCCATCTCCATAGCATCCAATCTTCTGGTGATTGCAGCAATATGTGCCAGAACATCAACATCATCCTTCAGTTCATACCGCCCCCCACTAGGTATTACTCTCAATGGTTGAACTACAATTGGTCTTCTATCAATCCTAGTGTTCCATTGCTGAGCATTTTCGGTTAAATAATCTAGAACACCCAGTGTGTCATTAGGTTCCTTGTCGAAGAAATCTCTTGAACACATAGTATGGATGAACTGTTTCAATTCAGGAGTCAACGCAGTGTGGAAATAGTTGACCAGACGCTATGATTCAAATCCATGGTGGGGACACATGTTAACTAGATCTCTAAATCTTTCCCAACAAGCTTGGAAAGTCTCATCACCTTTTTATATAAATTGACTGATCTGCTCTTGCACAAATTGAGTTCTTTGAAAAGGAAAAAGTTTATGTAAGAATTCACATTCCATATCAGTCCAATTAGAGATAGAATTAGGCTGCAAGTAATTGAAACACATCTACGCTTTATCCTTTAAAGAGAAAGGAAATAAACGAAGTTTAGTAAACTCATCAGTGCCAGCTCTAGTAATGAAAGTTGGCTTGGCCAACTCAAAGTTCGTCAAGTGCTGGTAAGGACTTTTAGAATCCATCCCATGGAACTCATGTATCACTAAAAACATCCCATGCTTAATCGTAAAATTTGGTGCATCGTTAGGTAAAACAATGCATGATGGTATAGTGGTTCGTGTGGGCTGTAAAAAATCCATAATAGTGCGTGATGCAAGTGTAGCCATGGTTTCTTTAAAACTCCTTTTTTTTTTTTATGAGAAAAATCAAAATAAAGGAAAAACACTAGTTTGAAACTAAATATGACATTCTCTAGCAATGGCGCCAAAAAAATTGACTCACTCTAAAAATGAGCAGCACAA
The DNA here is from genome assembly GCF_029873635.1 of Malania oleifera. NCBI lineage: Eukaryota > Viridiplantae > Streptophyta > Magnoliopsida > Santalales > Ximeniaceae > Malania > Malania oleifera. Next base: position 41,035,239 of record NC_080417.1, read on the forward strand.
AAGTTATCCCAAGTATAAGAGTTCTGTCATGTAATAATTAAAGCAAAAGTCCATATTGTCTCCTCAGGGAATATAGATTGGTTTTAAACTCATGTAAAACAGAAAGAAGAAAATAAGAAAACAATTTACTAAACATAGTTCAGATTCGATTTCTGGGGTTTTTGAAAATTTGTGACAAAATTGAAACAAGCGAAACCTAAATTAAAAACATAACATGCTTAAATAGAAAAATAACTACCATGCAATTAAACAAATGAATCGACTATGCTAACCCAGTACAATCCATTCAATCTTTTAAATAAACAAAATGAGATTAAACAAGCAAATTAACCAACTCTTTAAACATTCAAATGACGAACTAAGACAGAAGACTTCATTAATCTTATAAGCATTCAACAATTAGATAAACTTAAAAAATGGCCCAAACAAAAATAAACTGCACCTAAACAAAGTCTTAAACAAAAACAAACTCAACGTAAATAAAGTCTTTAAATAAAAATAAACTAAACTCAAACAAGGTCTTAAGCAAAAATAAAGTAACTTAAACAAAGTCTTAAACTCAACCAAATACTTAAAAAGATTAAATCCGCATTAAAATGAGTTTCAATGAAAATTAATCTAACAATAATAGGTTTCATTAAATATTAAATTGACATTAAAGCTTAAATAAGACAACTAAATAAGAACAAGAGGAAGAGAGAGAGTAAATGAGAATCCTACAACATTAAAGTAAATTTTAACACACCAATATCTTAAACCAAATTTAATTCCAATAACAACTTTAAATAAAAACAAACTAAATTCAACAATAAAAGTAACTCAAATAAAAATAACTACTTCAATAATGGCTAAAGAAAAATAAACTCAACAATGAAATTAACTCAAACAAACATCAAATTTAGGCAAGGCAAGAGAGAGAGAGAGAGAGAGAGAAAGCTGGAAAAAAAAACTCTTCAATAATGAAATAAACTATTACACCAATTAACTTAAACAAACATTTAAATTCAACATTAACTTTAAATAAAAGTAAAGTAAACTCAATAACAAAAATACTCAAAACAAATATTAAATTAAAACAAGGTAGGGGAGAGAGAGAGAGAGAGAGAGAGAGAGTGGGAGTAAAGGAATAGCCGTGGAGAGTTGCACACAGCAACAAGGTTGTTGTTCTCCCCTCTGTTCGACGCTTTTCCCCAAAAGAAGACCCTCCAAAAAGCTCCCTGTGCGGCTCACCCTCCCTCTAGAAAAGGAACCCTATATCCTTGCTTAATAAAACCCTACCCAAGCCTTGAGAATTCCAATGCATAGGCCTTTGCATGGCCCATGCAAACTCCACATCTTGTAGCCTCCATCTCTCCTAAAAGTAGTGCACACCAGCGCACGACCCTTGAATGCATGCATGGCCCATGCATTTTGCATAGGCCTCTATCCAATTCTCCTTTTAACCCATCAATGAAACCTCATTTCTTAAGGCTACGCACGAGCACCAAGGCCCAGCTCACACGGCCTCTCTTTAAAGCAGTTCTAGCCCACTTTATGTTTGTGCATTCTCTAATTTATTTCCACCTTATGGGCTATCTCACAGCTACCCTAGAAATAGCCCACCTCCCAATTATGCATGGCAATGCACATGACCCTTTTATTGCAAATTCCTTGTATCCTTGTCACGTCCTCGAGCTTCCTTTATAAATCATTTAAGTCTTTATCCTCCACGAGCCCCACATACACGACTTTTTCAACGAAAAGCTACGACCTTCACGTGCACGACTTTCGCATGTAATTTAAATTCAACTTTAATTCTTAAAATTGGCCTGCAATAATAAAACACGAATGTTCGTAAATTTACAGCAAGTGTAGGTTAATTATCTTATAATTATCAAATGAACACAATGATTAAAATACTGGACATAATTAAGTATTTAATTAAAATTGCAACACTTAATAAATGCATTTAAATATTTAATTACGCGACTTTGACACGTAATCAATAACATTTTATTTCAGTATTATTTTTAACCTGGATCCAATTAAAAGCATTTTATTAACTAAATCCTTTTTCATTCCTCTTACTATGTCCTTGATTTTAATTCCTTTTTTTTTTTTTCACTCTCTCTTTGCATATTAATCCCACTGGGTCCCTATAATCAAGTCCAAGTATTTAAGCAATTCTCATTTTATTTATTATTTGTACAAACATACTAAAATACATGTAAATACATCAAGATTACCAAATATAGGGAAATACATCCAAATTACAAAAATATAAGGAAATACATCAAGATCACACGAAAATACAGTGGGGGAGGGGTAGGATAGTAACAGAGCGGCTGAATAAGCATCTTGCACAAGAATATCCCTAGCATCCTTGAAAGATACTTGCATCCACAAACAAAAACGAGGTAAAGTAGTAAAGGAAACTAAATTGGGGTCAATCTTGAAAATAATTAGAGAATATTGGAATCTATCCCCCATATATTCGACCAGAGACTTAAAGAAAGGGAGAATCAATCAAATTCCATAAATAAGGGGGATCAATTTCTATAGGAAGGAAAGCACGGGCTAGGGTTTTGTTAAAAAGGAAAACATTAGAAAAGGAAATGACTGAAGGCTACCTAAAGTAGCTGAGGCCCTAACCTTATAAATTTGGGGCCTCCCAGAAGGTGAAGAACACGAATTCATAGAGAGGAACATACAGAGAAAAGCTTTAAAATAAAATAAAGACATTATTGAGAGTTAAGGTATAAGTTAAGGCAAAAACCTTAAAGAGATTGAAAGGTGAGCTCACCCTGCTTATAGAAGGAGGCAGCACATCCCAGTTGTAAAGACCCGAAAAATTAAAATGATTAAAATAATTAGGAATATAAATAATAAATAAAAATTAATTAGTTAATTAAAATTATTAATCAATTAATTATTTAAACATTATTAAATTAATGTATTAAATAAATAAATAAATAAAAAGAAACAGTATGAAAGAAAAAAAAAATTTAAAAATATATTATTAAAAATTTAAAATCTAAAATTAAAAATTAAAAATTAAAAAAATTTAAAAAGTTTAATTAAAAAAATTTAAATTAATTAAATAATTAATATTATTGAATAAACAATATAATAGAATAATAATATAATATTATATTATTATAGAGGATAAGTATAAGGAAGGAATCCTGAGATTTGAAATCTCAGGATTGCAGGAAGTAGAGGCGCTTGCAGTGTTCTCCGTTTTGCTTCGTCTTTCTCTTTCCTTCTCTCAATTTCTCAGCGGATTTGCAGCAAATCGGGAAACGGAAGGTGTTGTTGGATTTCTAGTTCTACTGCCGACATTTCTACTGGAGCAAAGTTGTCGTGGGAACGGCTTAGGCACTGCTCTTGGAGAAAGGTAATTTTTTCCCATATTCCCAATTTCTCTATAAATATGCGGTTAAATCGGCGATCGGGTACCACCATGTGGTCGTAGTCACGATTGTCATCATTTTAACGTAAGTAAACTTCCAATTGGGGTTTTCTAGGCCTCACTCCAAAGCGAGAGTGAGATTTGGAAAATTTGGCAAATTAGTTAAATTTGCGGGTATAACTGTTAATTTAAAAATTATGACCCTAGAAAATATTTAAATAGTATTTTATTTAGGAATAATTTAAATGAAACTAGGATTTTTGAATTAGGGTCTGGGTGAGCGCCGCGAGCATCTGTGCAGGATTCCTATCGGTGTAGTTCGAGAATTCAGGTAAGGGGAAAAATATATATTGAATCAGAATTTTTATGAATTTAATGGAAAAATAAATTGTGTTATATGTACGTGTATATGTTTCGGTATGGGTAAAATGTCAACTGTTTAAATTATATTTTTTCGAGTTTAGGGCTGTTTATTAGATATGTAAATGCGAAAATAAACTGATGAAAGTGGAAAAATATTTTCAGGGTAATTATGTAAGGAATGAAAGGTATTTTCGATATATAAATGTTAAATGTTGGTTGACCTATTTTACAGGAATATGTATGAATTTTTACTGTTAAATCGTGTGGCATGAGATTCTGTGCAAATATATGTTAAATGTATGAGATGTGGGCTAAGTAAGTAAGACATTATAAATAAAATGTGATGTGGACAATGTTGCCTGTGTATGTTAAATGCAATCATGTAAATGTAAGACAGCTGAAAGACAACCATGTTAGTAAATCTGGCTTATTTCTATGTAGACTAACTAATGACAGCTAAAAGGAACTGCGTTAGCAGATTCTAGCGCATTTCTATGTGGACTTCTCAAGGATGGAGCTTAAACTCCTCGGTATAGTCTTAGGCATACAAAAGTGCACGAATGAATTTCATTTAAGCACATTCATCATATGTTCATCATTCTTAATATTACTTAGCATGCAAGAGATTTTAGGCATTAAGTTCTTATTGATTTATCCTAAGATTGAGACTTAAACTCCCCTGTATAATCTCATGCACGCTTACATGAATTAAGCTCAAGGATGATGTTCACTTAAGTGCATTCCTTATATACTTATCCTATCAAATGAATTCAGCATGCAGCAAATATTAATCATTCAGCACATATGCATGACATATTGTATTTCATTTTAAATGCATGAAAGTCAATCAAGACTATATTCAAAGGTATGCAATATGGGTTCAAAAAGGACGACACAACTCAAAACACAATGAGTGTGTGCAAAATGAAAAACTCCCCCTAAATCATGCAAATACCTTAGTCAATGGACCATCATCAACATATGAGACGTTCAATTTAAAAGGGATGATGCTCTACCATTTAGGTCCGGAGTGAAAGTACATAACCTAAAGAATTTGACCAATTGGTGTCCATGAACTAAGTTCATCCTAAGACACAAACTAAATGTGTACATGTCTTCAAAATATATAGCGGTTTGGATTTCACATGTCCTAACCTATGCAATTATTGTGTATCCTAGAAAGGGAAATGTATTGCTTATACTAATCAAAAATTGATTTCACTAAGTATACCATAAGCGGTCCTTTTAATGCAACTATACTGGTTATCTATTAAGGCATTTTATCATATGTTCAATATAGTCTTCCCTATAAGCTATAGATGCATCAGAGAATGTATATTAAGGCATACTTTAGAATTGATGACCCATGAACATTCCATATCAAATTATAAGGCTTTAAGAGCAGGATAAAATGTTCAAGGATATTAGAAGAGCCTCAATGTTTTGATAAGCGAATTGATGCATATGAGTTCTTTGATCCTTTTCTATAGGGATGGAGCTTAGCTCTTCTAAATGTCTAATGATTATGCTAGGATGAAGTTTAATTATTTAATTGATTTTCACTCATCATTTCAAAAATATTTTGAATTTAATTTTATTATAATCATCTTTGGACAAGGTTTTATGTTGGGAAAATTTCTATCAAAATTTCGGCAGCATGCCGTCTGTAAATCGGACATTTTTCCATAAAACCTGCACCTAATAGGTTCAATCAAACAATTTATAATTTAGTTCAAGGCACAGAGAACCTATATCCACTACCAGCATGCAATTCACATCAACTGCATTTGCCATGTAGGAGGCATTCTTAACTACTCATGCAATCAAGTAGCTCAATCAACAATACATATAAAATGTACCATCCATTAAGATAACATGAACAATAAATACAATGGATAGTTAGAAATTCATATCAGTACTCATATGGACATTTAGGCATGAAATAAAAATATGAGAGCAATTTAATTTATATAATCATTAAGAATAAAAGCTCCCCCTGAGTTATGCACTCAACCATTTAATGCCTTTTTCATTTTCTAATTTCTCTAGCCAAGACTTATAATATTTTCAATGATTTTAGCTTGACTTCGAATGCTTAGGCTTAGAGGACCAAAAAGTCACAAACAGTATTTTCCAAGGTCATAAGCCAACCTTGCCTCTTTTCTTATGAATCTCAATACGTGTGAGAGGCATAGGATTAAATACTCTCAAGGATTAAAATTTATGTTTAAGTTCGAAGAGTATTTATTATGAGTGGACATTTTCAAAAATGTTTTTGTGCTTAGTAATGAAGCCCAGGTATGTGTAAAGAGCATATAGGAGAGTATGAATTTTGAAAACAACTCTTTGAACAGTGGTATGTATCCTTTAGATATATTTATAATTATGAAGCAAGGATACAACTGTTGAATAGAAGGGATGTCTTATGATAAGCACTCAATATATATTAGTCATTTATGATCAATAGTGTTTTAAGCTTAGAGTAATGACTGCTACTTGTTCAAGGATTTTAAGTTCAAGGATGGGTTTAGGATTAAATGATATATATGGATCCACAAGCTTGAGCTATGGACAATGTATACTTAACCTTAAGATTTTCATATTTATGTGTGAGTAAAGCATTTTGAATTATATACTAGGCATAGAAGCCTTGTCCATTTGGAAGTGGATTGTATACAAAGCTTCTACATTTTAAACCTAAGCCACTTCCCAAGCCTATTGGCATTACTAACCCCTAAACCTAGGAACTAAGGATGGATTAGATGATTATATAATATTAATTTAGATCCATTTTTCCAAAGGTCCTACGGGGTTTGCCTTGCTGATTATCCATTTCATTTCTTTCTCTTAGTCTCTGGCATCTTTAGGTGGATAATTATATTTCATGTGCCCTATCTTTCCAATGTATAAGTAACTTTTATATACTCGTGAAAGATTGTGCTTATTTATTCTGGTTTTATTCATTAAGACATTTTTATAACTGTGGGACTTAAAGTATGAACCCTTTCTCAAAGATTTATTTCTTTTAATTCCTAAGGATTTATCATCTCTCATTCCTCCCTTCTTGCGAATTATTTTTCATATTTTCTTCAACTTTTTCTTCTTCAAGGTGGTATGATAATCTTTTAATTCCTCTAATTGTTTAGCCAACCTTTTGTTTTGAATTTTAAAAAATGTTTCATGATAAGACATTCCAACTAAAGACTTATGAATTTTAAATGAATCATTTTCTAGTTGTCTATTCAATGACATGCTTTCATCATAAAACTTATAACATGATTCAATACAAGATTTATCTATATAACTATCATATAAATCAATGCATACAGTATCCTCGTCAGAAACAGTCAATGACTTATTATAAGATATATCACAAAATTTTTCATAAGAATCATCGCATGTATCAACAACATAACTATCATGAAATTCAACAGATGATTCATCATTTGACATATCATAACATTCAGCAACAAAATCATCTACAAAGGCTGAGATAGGAACGTATACCTCTCTGTCTGTTAATGCAATTGCCCTATTATTTACCACTTCCTGAGTGGTGGTCTCATTCTCTTGGGACTCTCCATATCTCTTTTCCAGCTCAACTCAGATCTCCTGTGCACTACTACATGCCATAATCTCATGAAGAATATTAGTATTTAAAGCACAGTACAATAAGCCCATGGCATGTGAATTTGCATTCATTATATTAATATTATTTTCTATAGGCAGACAAATTCCTTTGACAATCACCTGCCAGGCCCTCCAATTCATTGATTTTAGAAATATGCTCATTCTAAATTTTTCACGCTCCAATCCCGGAAATGGGACTCAGGGGTGAAAATGTAAACCAACCAATCCCTGTACCATACAAAACATCAAAGATACAGGACAAAGAATGAGGGTCCGACTCCGTGGGGTTCCCAAGCACCCTATACACATTCAAACATAACAGAACATACGTAGCAGAATAAGGTGTTACTATATACATATGCAGTACCATACCAAAGTCTATACAAGAGTAGAATAGGCTCTACCATATAACGTACAACTGGGTGCCCAACACATCCCAAAATGGCAACCCATCAAAACACAGTCCTAGCACTTACCAATGCGCTAACTGTAGTACACCGGCCACTACACTCCCTACACTAAGAGGCTAGTTCCGGTTACTCGAAGGACCTGTAAAAATGTACGTACAGTAGGGGTGAGACACCTCTCAGTAAGGAAGAACATAGGTTATATCGGTGTGTGGCATTTGAGTGTTATCATGATGCAACATACACGCAGTTAAATGCAGTTCCAGTACTAATTTTACACAATGCATACAAGCACACAAACACATGATCAGCAATCTTGGTGTCGTCACACCCATCGGCTCGCGACATACGGCGTTGGCCCGTAGCCAACCCGCGTAACACGGCGCCACCGGCACATGGCTAGTCCCCGACTCCCATGGCATCGTACCAGCGCTAAAATGGTGGATCCACACCCTTCGGCCTAATTTGCCGGAATAGGCTCACGCCCTCGAATATAGAGCTGGACACTCTGCCAATCTATGGCCAGCGATTTTATACGCCCTCGGATATAGAGTCGGACACTCTCAGTACCTGGAACAATTTGGAACCGTTCCTACTAGCATTTCAACCAATCACACACACACATGCATGCTCATATAACCAAACAAACCATACCCATTTGGTAATCTAAAATCATGGTTTTTCAAACAATACAGTTTAAAACAAGTCAAGGCACGACCATCCCTATAACACAATATAAATCAACATATACGTTCCGTTTTCAACAAAACTAGGGATGCAGCCCGTCGCCCCCCTTTTTCCTAAAACTGTAATCATAAAAAACTCATAGTTTTCCCTATTAGATCCCCCCAAATGAGTAGCCAAAACACACATAGGACCGTGAACCACAGTTCCATCGAGTCTAATTTCAAAAATAACGGATATAAACACAATTCCCCTTACCTTTCCCCCGAATAGCAAATCCTGAACTCTAAGGTCCCTAAACAGCGAACCGAGTTCCAAAACCTACAACCAACGATGCAGAATATACTTATAACAGTGTTCTCTACTAAACTACCAGATCAGAATTGAAAATCAAGTCTTACCTCGATTTTAAGCCAAAACCCAAAAATCTCCGAAATGGGATTCCGATCCATAGAACTTGTAGAGAATCCTTCCATGATCCTTGTGGTAACTTCAGATTTACGATTCTCGCGACGAACGACAAAGAAATCTAGAGAGATGAATAGTAGGGAGAGTTCTAGAGAGAGAGAGAGATAGGATTTAGTTTTCTTAGTTGAGAAGTAAAGAGAATTGATAATTATAGCCCTTTGACTTGGGTGTCCTCATCGACAAATTGGTGTACTCGTTGACGAGTCTACCATTGCCTTCGACGACGAAATGGTGACCTCGTCGTTGAGCCTGAGATCCCTGGTTTCCCAAAATCTGTCGGCTTCTCCTCATCAATGAACCTCTGAACTTCGTTGACGAGACTTACATGGACTTCGTCGATGAACTCTAGCTTCGTCGACGAATCCTACTAAATTCCCAATTTACCCCTCTCTTATTTAATTAAACCCATATATCACGGTTCAGGTTTTTACAATCTCCTCTCCTTATAAAAATTTCGTCCTTGAAATTTGCCATCTCTCATTCACAAACTTATTTGTACAATCAAACACATATCACGACTCTAGCAAGAAACTGGCGACTACTACAGCGTAGCCCCATCATACAGATATATACACACCCTCACTTATGGCAGAGGGATACCGTGGTTACAACATAAACTGTCTCGGGAGTTCACAAAATACATACACACTCCCAATGACTAACCACCTATCCCAACCCAAAGTAGGATAATATACAAGTGCTCAAAACAACTGGGAATACTTCCAACATATTTTCGTTTCCAGTTCCCAAGAAGCTTCCTCAACCTCGTGGTTTCGCCACAATACCTTCACTAATGGTATCTATTTAGTACGAAGCTTCTGAACTTTACGGTCTAGAACCTGAATAGGTATCTCCTCATATGCTAAAATATCCCCAATTTCCTACTCATCATAATTGATAACATATGATGGATCCAACACGTACTTCCTCAACATGGATACGTGAAACACATCGTAGACCCTCGAGAGTGTTGGGGGTAGTGCAATCCTGTAGGCTACTGGACCCACTCGCTCAAGTACCTCGAATGGTCTAATATACCTCGGGCTCAGCTTTCAAATGGTCTAATATACCTCGGGCTCAGCTTGCCCTTCTTCCCAAATCTCATCACCCCCTTTCATCGAAGCGATACGAAGAAATACCTTACCCCCCACCTCGAACTCTAACTCACGGTGGCAAACATCTGCTAACTCTGAGCTAATCTAATCCTCTCCTGGATCAAACCCACCTTCTTAGACACCTGTTGCACAAGTTCAAGTCCTAACACCTGACATTCGCTAACCTCATTCTAACACAAAGGAGATCGACACCTCTGACCATACAAAGCCTTGAACGGTGCCATCTCGATACTAGCCTGGAAGCCGTTATTATAAGCGAATTCTACTAGTGGCATAAACTGTATCCAACTACCACCGAAGTCTAACACACAAGCTCGCAACATATCCTCCAAGACTTGTATCGTCCTCTCCGACTGTCCATCAGTCTGGGAGTGGATCGTTGTACTGAAAGTAAGCTTCATCCCGAGTGCCTCATGTAAGCTCGTCCAGAATCGAGAAGTAAACCTCGGATCTCGATCTGACACAATGGATACTGGTACTCCGTGCATTCTCACAATCTCATGCACGTACATATCCGCTAGCCTACTCAAAGGATAGCCAACCTTCATCGGTATGAAATAAGCGAATTTTGTCAATCTATCCACGATCACCCAAAAAGCGTTTTGCCCGTGAAGTGCTGGCGGCAATCCAGTAACAAAATCCATGGAAATATGCTCCCATTTCCACACCGAAATAGGCAAAGGCTGCAATGGCTCTACCGACCTCTAATGTTCAGCTTTCACCTGCTGACACGTCAGACATTGCTCCACGAACTGAGCAATCTGCCTCTTCATACCAGACCACTAGAAGGTCTCGTGCAAGTCCGATACATCTTTGTACTACCATGATGTACCGTATACAAAGACCGATGCGCCTCCTCCAAAATCGTCCTTCTGATCTCATCATTTTTTGTAGCACACAGTCTGGTCCCAAACCTCAACACACCTCCATCAGAGATGTTAAACTCTGTAGCTAGTCCCTGCTGTACCTTTTCCGTAACCTCTGTCAACTCTACATCACTAGCCTACGCGACCTTTATATGCTTAAACAAAGTCGGTTGGACCACCAAACTAGCAAGATAAGCCTGATGATCACCAACCACCAAATCAACGCCAAGCTTCCCAAATCTCGTATAATATGATGCTGAGTTGCAACTGCCGATACAGCCGCAGGCTCTGACTTCCGACTCAATGCATCAGCCACCACATTAGCCTTCCCTAGGTGATAACTCATCATGCAATTGTAGTCCTTAATCAATTCTAGCCACCGTATCTGCCTCATATTCAACTCTTTCTGCATGAATAAATACTTGAGGCTCTTGTGATCAGTGAAGATCTCACACTACACACCATACAAATAGTATCGCTAGATCTTCAGTGCATATACAACAGCAGCCAATTCTAGATCATGTGTAGGATAATTCTTCTCGTACTCTTTTAGTTGCTGAGAAGCATAAGCTACTACCTTACCCTGCTACATAAGCACACATCCCAAACCTTTCAGAGACGCATCGCTATAAATCACAAACCCACCATCCCCCAAAGGAATGGTCAAAACCGGAGCAGTAACTAGCCGGTGCTTCTGCTTCTGAAAGCATTGCTCGCAATTACTGGTCTACTCAAACTACACCCCCTTCTTGGTCAATCAAGTCAGAGGCCCAGACAATTTAGAGAACCCCTTCACAAACCGACGATAATAACCCGCTAGTCCTAGAAAACTCCGAACCTCCTGCACATTCTTCGGCCTCACCCAGTCGACCACAACTTCAATCTTGCTAGGATCAATTGATATACCATCATCAGTAACCATATGGCCTAAGAATGCAATCTGACTCAACCAGAATTCACATTCCTTTAGTTTAGCATACAACTTCTTTTCTCGCAGCATCTGTAATACCAACCTCAGATGATTCTCATGCTCTTCCGAACTCCTCGAGTATACCAGAATATCATCAATGAATACCACCACAAATTGGTCCAGGTACTCATGGAAAATCCTATTCATCAGATCCATGAACACTGCCAGAGCATTTGTCAACCCAAAAGGCATGACTAAAAACTCGTAGTGGCCATATCTGGTTTGGAAAGCAATCTTAGCTACATCCTCAGTTCTAACCCTCACTTGATGATATCCTGACCACAAGTCAATCTTTGAAAAGACCCGCGTCCCCTGCAACTAGTCAAAGAGATCATCTATACGAGGTAAAGGATAGCGATTCTTTACAGTTACCTTGTTAATCTCACGGTAATCGATGCGCATCCGCATCGACCCATCCTTCTTCTTCACAAACAGTACTAGAGCTGCCTAGGGTGAAACACTAGGTGGAATGAATCCCCTGTCTAGTAATTCCTACAACTGCTTCTTCAACTCTCGAAGTTCATCTGGAGCCATCCGGTACAAAGCTTTAGAGATCGGCGCCTTACCAGGCAGCAACTCTATCGTGAACTTCACCTCTCGATCCGGAGGTAAATCTGGTAAATCATTTGGAAACACATCCAAGAATTCGCTGACTACCCGAATATCCTTGAGTCTCAACTCATCCCGTGGCAGTTCTTCTACACTAGCTAGGTACCCCTAACACCCGTCCAAGAGTAACCTCCTCGCATGTACTACTGATAGAATCTATGGCACTGGACGCACACACAATCCTACGAATTCATACTCCTGCTCCCCGGGAGGTCTGAAAACTACCACCTTCCCATGACAATCGATCATAGCATAACTGGAGAACAACCAATCCATCCCCAGTATGACATCGAACCCCGACATGTCGTATACAATAAGATTCGCCAATAACAGCTTCCCCCGAATTATCATTGGGCAGTTTTCCAACATCCTTCTACAAAATGATACACTCCCAGATAGCGTAGTAACAGATAATACCTCGTTCATGACTTGGGTCTCAACCCCACATCGTCCAATAAAATTCACAGATATAAAGGAATGGGTTGCACCCGAATCAAACAAAACAGAAGCCTTATTTGAAAGTAATAATAAGGTACCTGTCACTACGTTCCCTGCATGCTTAGTGTCCACTAGAGTAAGAGAATATACTCTGGTTGGAGCTATATTCGTTTGAACAGTTCCCCGAGGTATCTGGTTGCTCCCTCGGTTCACACTAGATGCAGGCACATCTGGCTTCGATGTACAACAATCACGAAACATATGACCTGACTGGCCACAGTTGTAGCAATTACCCCCAAATGACCGACACTCACCCTCGTGCCATTTGTGGCATCTAGTACAATGGCCACTAGTCTAGCTCATCTGAGAATCCTAGCGTTCGATATTCTGACGATAGCCCGAGCTCTTGTTCCTCTTCTTCCACGATCCCTGACGAGATCCTGTCTGAGAACTAGAATGTATTGTCCTCTTCCTCGATTCTTGATCCACCTCATCCTCTTGGATACCGATCTTAATCATTGTGGCTTTATCTATTAACACCGAGAACTCGCGGATCTGAAGCATACCCACTAGTCTGCGGATATCCTTCCTTAGGCCCTTCTCGAACCTCCGAGTCTTCTCATACTCGCTCGAGATCAAATATGGTGCAAACCGAGACAACTCTACGTACCGAGCCGCATACCCCTACACTGTCATACTCCCCTGAGTTAGAGCAGAAAACTCATCTGGCTTCGCATCACGTACTGAAGCCGGGAAGTATTTGTCAAAGAACACCTCCTTGAAACGGCTCCATGTCATCTCCTCAGGATTGGCTCTCTACTTCTTCGGAAGACTCACCGCAATCCACCATCGACCCGCCTCCCCAGATAGCTGGAAGGTAGCATAGAGGACTCGCTGCCTATCCGTGAAATGCAGGACCTCCAAGATCCTCTTAGTATTTTCCACCCAGTCCTCTGCTATCGTTGGGTCAGGTCCTCCAGAGAACGTCAGAGGGTGAATGCTTGTGAACCTCTCAATGATACATCCCGCAGTAGTAGGAGAGCGCTCGCGTCTCCTCACACTCCGGCCGATCTTCCATAACACCCGCCTCGTCAAACCTCGAGGCACAGAAGGAGACTCATTACTCAAAGTCTCCTCAGAGCCACTTCCCAGGTCATTATCCTTGGGCTCCATTCTGCATCACAATAGGAATCTATCAATATCCCTACAACACATACAATTAACACAATGATCTATCACTAATTGTGTTAACCGCTCCCTGCTAGCTTCAGGTTTGTCTTATCGCACCAACACGAAAGTTATCAATGATCTGCCCTACTTTTACTGGAATCGTCACCCTAGGAAAAACATAGAATATTGTCGACAAATCTCGATCTAGCAATCGAACAACCCTCAACCAACTCTACCCATATCGAACATCCTATACTCTGGTATGTACTCACAGCTAAGCCTAACCAAGTCTACAAGACCTAACAACCTGGTTAGCTTTGATACTAAGCTGTCACCCCCCGAACCTGGAAATGGGGCCCAGGGGTGAAAATGTGAACCAACCAGTCCCTGTACCATACAAAACATCCAAGATATAAGACAAAGAATGAGGGTCCGACCCCGTGGGGTTCCCAGGCACCCTATACACATTCAAACATAACAAAACATACGCAGCGGAATAAGGTCTTACTATATACATATGCAGTACCATACCAGAGTCTATACAAGAGCAGAATAGGCTCTACTATACAACGTACAACTGGGTGCCCAAGACATCCCAAAATGGCAACCCATCAAAACACAGTCCTAGCACTTACCCAAGCGCTAACCACAGTACACCGGCCACTATGCTCCCTACATCAGGACGCTAGTTTTGGTTACTCGAAGGGCCTATAAAAATGTACTGCAGTAGGGGTGAGACACCTCTCAGTAAGAAAGAACACATGTTATATCAGTGTGTGGCATTTGAGTGTTATCATGATGCAACATACACGCAGTTAAATGCATTTCTAGTACTAATTTTACATAGTGCATACAAGCACACAAACACATGATCAGCAATCCTAGTGTCATCACACCCATCGGCCCAAAGCTGGCCCGCGACATACGGTGTTGGCCCGTAGCAAACCCACATAACACGGCGCCACCGGCACATTGCTAGTCCCCGACTCCTATGGCATCGTATCGATGCTAAATTGGTGGATCCACACCCTTCAGCCTGATCTGCTAGAATAGGCTCACACCCTTGGATATAAAGTCGGACGCTCTGCCAATCTATAGCCAGCAATTTTATACGCTCTCGGATATAGAGTCAGACACTCTCAGTATTTGGAACAATTCGGAACCGCGTTCCTACTAGCATTCCAACCAATCACACAGACACATGCATGCTCATATAACCAAACAAACCACACCCATTTGGTAATCTAAAATCATGGTTTTCCAAACAATACAGTTTAAAACAAGTCAAGGCACGACCATCCCTATAACACAGTATAAATCAATATATACATTCGGTTTTCAACAAAACCAGGGATGCAGCCCGTTGCCCCCTTTTTTCCAAAACTGTAATCATGAAAAACCTATGGTTTTTCCCGTTAGATCCCCCCAAATGAGTAGCCAAAACACACACAGGACCGTGAACCACAGTTCCACCAGGTCCGATTTCAAAAGTAACTAATATAACACAATTCTCCTTACCTTTTCCTCCGAATAGCAAATCCCGAACTCTAAGGTCCCTAAACAGTGAACCGAGTTCCAAAACCTAAAACTAACAATACAGAATATACTCACAACATTGTTCTTTACTAAACTACCAAATTAGAATTGAAAATCGAGCCTTACCTCGATTTTAAGCCAAAACTCGAAAATCTCCGAAATGGGATTCCGATCCGTAGAACTTATAGAGAATTCTTCCACGATCCTCATGGCAACTTCAGATTTACGATTCTCATGACGAACTGCGAAGAAATCTAGAGAGATGAAGAGTAGGGAAAGTTCTAGAGAGAGGGAGAGATAAGATTTAGTTTTCTTAGTTGAGAAGTAAAGAGAATTGATATTTATAGCCCTTTGAATTGGGTGTCCTCATCGACGAATTGGTGTACTCGTCGACGAGTCTGCCATGGCCTTCGTCGACGAAACGATGGCCTCGTTGACGACCCTGAGATCCCTAGTTTCCCGAAATCTCTTGGCTTCTCCTCGTCGACGAACCTCTGAACTTCATTGATGAGACTTACATGGACGTTGTTGACGAACTTTGGCTTCATCGATGAATCCTGCTAAATTCCCAATTTACCCTTCTCTTATTTAATTAACCCCATATATCACGATTGGGGTTCTTACAAAATTTCCAAGCATTGTAATCAACACCACAAAATAATGGAGGACTAGAAGGTGATCGTCCCTCTCCGAATGGGGATACATTAATGTGAGCCATCCCGATCTTTAGTAAAAACGTTTAAGTCAATACTATGAGGCTCTAATACCAATTGTTGGAATTGGTGTATTCCCAAGAGGGGGTGAATTGTGTATTAAAATTTATTCAAAGGTTTAGCTAATTCAACAACAGAATTTCACAAACTAGGGTGTCTATATACACATAAACCCAAATGTGCAGATAATATGCGAAAATTAAATCATGCACTATAACATACACGTTCAGGAATATTAAGTGTTGAGAATATAAAGTACACGCACGATATGTTATTAGGGTTCGACCAACTGTGCCTACGTCCCCGCCTCTAACTCGCAAGCCTGAAAATTTCCACTAATGCTCACTTAATGGGTGGAGCAGCACCGGTTACAACCAGGTCATTTTACGGGGCTGACCTCAACCTACACCTTACCAAGATGGTGCGCCTAGATTTCTTAACTAGGTCTAAGCCAATATGGGATTATTCAACAGGGCTAGTCTCCCTCTTCAAGCCCACGCCTGGAATACAACGGATATAAAAATTTTCATACAAGTAAAGTGTTTCTTACATTAACCAGATTTGCACCAATATGCTCGATCAAATAGTGCACTCACATATGATAGGATATTAAGTTTAAGTGAGATTTTGTTAACTCAGGTGTTAACTCTTAATCAAATGTATATCAATGTATGTGTGTGAGAGTGAGACTTTTGATATCAAGTTAATATGCTTCTTGTGGGAACAATCAGATAGTCTCTACAACCCTAAATAGATATCACAAAAAATATTTCTCAAATATTAAGTACAGTAGATAATAGGGTTTATAAGCTTGCTAAAGGTGTTATCGTCAAAACACAAATCAAGCTTATGATACTTGCAATGAGGATGCAAGATCTTAAGCCACACAAGAGTTTTTCCCAATCAAATATTTATGAAAGAAATATTATGGGAAAACCTTAGCTAGCTCTCCAAAAATCAACACGTAATCAAATAAAACTAGGGAGAGTTTAGCCTATGCAAAGAGTATAAAGAATACTACCTTCTTTCAAGATAAATAACTAGATGAGTATAGGAGGTAGATTTTTACAATAGGATTGAAGAGATATGAAAATATAGAGATTTAAACAAAAAATATTTTCAGATAGTTTTTCTTAATCTCAAATCCTAATCCATGCTTAATTTTAGCAAATGAGGGGCTATATATGGAAATGAGAGAAAATATAGCCATTGGGGACATGCTGGGCATTTTTGAAAAAGATTAAGTGAGTTTGATAAAAATTAACCTAGTTTAACTCTCGGTAAAAATTCAACAACTTGAGAGGGTCGGTCGACCAAACTTAAGGTTCGGTTGACGAAGTGTCCAAGTTCGGTTGACCAAGGAAAAAATGAATTAAGAGTTCGGTCGACCGTACTTAAGATTTTTAAGGTGATTTTTCATTCTAACGTGGTTCGGTCAACCGGAACACTTTGAACCAAGAAGTTTGGTCGACCAGACAGTTGAGACATCACCCGAGGAACTTTAGTCAACCATAATGTTGCAACACATTTTGGGTCGGTTGACCGAAGAGTCAAAGTGTTGACCTTAGGGTAATTCGGTCGACCAGCATAATTGAGCTGGTCTTGTTCGGTCGACCGAGCCATGGTCAAACTATTGACCACTTCCCAGTTCAGTCGATAGAATGCTTTTCAAGCATTTAGGTTCGGTTAACCGAACATGCATTTTTTATGCACATCAGTTCTGATCATTTTAAATATTAACCCTATTTATATGATGTTTATTTTTAATATAATAGAGAATTTTTTCATGCAGATTTATGGGTCCTAAGGTCAGTTTAAGGTAACTTGAAGGTAACTTTGTTTGAATGGATTATTTTAAATTTCTTGATAAAAATATTAGAACAAAAGACATTGACATTTTTTAAGATTTGACGAGATCTTCCTTTTCAAAATTTTCACAAGTTTTCCTTGAAAATTGGAAAAAATACATGACTTACACTAAAAATATTGAAAATCACATAGACCATGTTTGATGTTTAGTAAAAAGATGTAGACATCTCGTGGGAGCATAAGTGTTCTAAAATCAATTTTTAAGAGAAGCTCGTGAGCATTTTGAAATCTCAAAAAATTTTAATATCTTTTTAACAAAATTTATAAGATGTTTATGAAACTTTTAAAATTTTAATAAATATTTGGGTTTTTTCATCAAAGTAAATGAGATTATATTTAGTTGTCAAATTTTCCATTTTAAGTTTCCACTAAATTAACAAAAAGTAGCTAATTTGTCAATTTTAAAAGAAATTCATGAAATAAACAAACAACAATAAACAACTTTATTACTATATATTTGTGGAAATAATTTTATTTTTGATTTTAATTTTTTTAAATAATTATAAAAATATCAACTTATTTTCTAATTTTTCAAATTTATATTTAAAAATTGAAAAATATATTTTCATAATTTTCTTAGATTTCTAACTTTGACTTTACATATGAGAGCATAAAATTCAAATGTTGAACTTTAATTTCTGTGAATTATGTAGACACTTTTTCTTATAAATTTACACAAATTCAAATTCAAGCCCCAATATTTATGATTCTAAATGTTATCTTATATAAATAATAAAAAATTATAAAATAAGTTATTTCTTTTGTCATTATTTATCCATTTTTTTTTATTTTTAAAAATAACGTAAATTTTTATAATTATTTAAAAAATTAAAAATTTTAAAAACGAAAATATTTTCTAGGACTAAATCTGCACTTATTATTACTTTCTTTTGCCCAACCACAAATACTGAAAATTTGGGGGAAAAGAAACAATTTCACAGTGTCATCATTTATTCATAGTAATTATCGATTTCGTGCGCGTGGGCACATAGCCAGCCATATTGGTGCCGAACCGTGCACGATACAGTTCCCGCATTTATATGCACTCGGCCGGAGAGGTTTTTGGGGACTAGAAAAGCCGGCGAACAACCGAAGCAACGAAGGGATGCTCCAGAGACCCAGACGAAGGTGCGAAGGCACGGCCATGGGAGCCATCGTTCTCGATCTCCGACCTGGCTTCGGAATCGGTCCTTTCTCCCTTGGTAATTTCCAATTATATTGTTGTTGTTTTCCTTTTTGCCGATCAATTACGATGGCTATCGATGTAACATCTTTTTTTTTTTTCAATCGCTGTTGATCAAACCCGCTATCGAGTTAGGTCAAATTAAACTTCTGTTCAATTTTGGTCGATTACATTTCGTCGCTCGCAACTATGCTTGCGATTGAGGGTGATTGCGGTTCTGGTCTGTTGTTGCTAAATTGTTCAAATCGGAAGGTTTTTGGAAATATCAGCTGAATTTGATGGTTAATAGTTATTGAAATCTCGATTTTTTTGTTACTGAACTGTTTTGTCGATGCAACGGACTCATCGATTTGCTTGTTTTTCCAGGTATGCCAATATGCGAAGCTTTTGCTCAAATAGAACAGCAGTCTCATATTTACGATGTTGTCCATGTGAAGTACCTCGACGAGGTTTGTGTGAGTACTAATGGCCTTGTTGGTATCTTAATTGCACGTTAATTAGTGGAACCAGAAATTTCATTTCCACTAAAATCACATTTTCATTCAATTAAGTATGTATAATTTCTTATTGTACTCTTTTTCCCAGATATATAGGCCACAGCAGAGTATATAATTTTTTGTGTTGTTAGTTAAACAGAGATTTTGCTTTCTTTCTCTGTAGTTCACTCCACCCTTGGTGTCAGATGCGATAGAGTTGTTTAATTGTCTCTTTTTCACTCATCCAGGATTGATCTTGTGAACAAAATTATTTAATTTGCACGAAAAGTGCACAAAAATTATTTATGGAATTTCATGATTTATTTTTTAAGAAATAGGACGCTTAGTGCACAGAGGGTGCTTTTGGCAATTTTATTCAGTATGGTTTTTTTTCAAACCACTCAGATGAAATGTTCCATTTCAGTCGATGCATCTTGTTAATTTATTTGCAGAATGTTGGATGTCAATTCTATATGTAAATTATCTACTTGCCTTTACATATTTCTTGCATGAATCATGGTTCATGAGAAGTTACATATTTTTTTTAGCATTTGATGCCTACAAGCACTCTTGGGACAAATCTGAGATGAATATCAAAATGGCTGTTAACATTTGAGATATTTGGTTGTAGGTTTTATCCTGAATGTTGAGGACATAGGCATGGCAAAAAGGAGAGTGTCTTGAGCTTCAAAGATGGATCCTGTGCTGTTAAAAATCTTAGCGTTTAGTTTTAGCACTAGTCGTCATTAAATATACATTGTAGATAACATAATTAAATTTGTGTCGATGTCATTATTAAAAGAATGGCATTTGACAACTGTTTGTTTGCATGGACGAAATACTATTGTTACTATTACTTTTTCTATTTTTTTTCCTACCTCATGCATGTCTAACAATTATTTTCTGGTGTTTGGTGTGAGTATATTTTTAGCAATATGTCATGCATTGGCTATATTACATAGCTGATGAATGTCAAGGAAAAACACGGCTGCTGTTACTCAATTAATGATCCTATAAATTACAATAGGTTTCGCAGAGTTGACTTAACTCCATTTATTTGTGTCACATTTATTTGATCTGAGGCACGCGAAGCCTGTATTTACATCACATAATCAAACTGCAACATCTTGACTTCTAACATCTTGGTCATTCATTAAGTTTGATCTCTAGGATTTACTTGATGAAGAATTTACCATGGCATATATAAATCTTAGTTTTGTAACACCCCTTCCCCCAATTAATGTGTCTGTTGTGTACAGGAGCCTCTGAAATTGGATATAGTTATAGGCTTTCCAGACCATGGGTTTCATCTGCGTTTTGATCCTTGGTCACAGGTATCCCTCACACTCACTGGCTGTTACTTTGTCTTCCTTTAATATGCATGTTTCATTGGAAAATGATTTGTGTTGTTTTGGACTATGATTTGACAACCTAGTCTTCCACGAAATGATTCAGTGAAAACAGTTGATAAAATGAACAGCATGTGTAAAATTTATTTTTGTTACTATGGATATGTAGATAACCTGCATCTCTCATGTATTTTTGGGTATTATGTAGACAATCTGCAGCTCTTTCATGTTTTTTATTTGGTACCATCTCTCTCGTGTTTTAAATCTAAGTTGAACGAAGTACATTTGGATGTACGATTTTCGCTCTTTTGTTGGGATTTGGTTGGTTGGAAAGGAGTGCATGAGCTTTTAGCTGAAGGTGCTTATCATTGCTATGGTATAGAATCTGGATTTTAGCATCCCCTTTGGGCTTTTTTGCTTGCCCTTTTTAGGTGACTTGTTTTTTGGATTTCCAGTTGGCAGGCTATATTCATGTGATATTTTGTTTTTCTCTCTGTTTTTTCATTGTACTTTTTATTCTTTTCATTTTTTAGGATGGTATCTTATCATAGGATCTCTATTTTCTTTTCTCTCTTAATGAAATCTTCCTTTTTTTTTTTCTATTTGTTTTAATCTTGAAAAAAAATCTTAGTTGAAGCTTGCATTATTTGATCTAGAGTTTGGATTTTAGATCTATTAGTGGACGAGAAGAATTAGGTCCAATGATTTTTCAAACAGCTGGAATATTTATTTGGCTAATGTGTAAATCCATGTCCTGTTGGAAGTACTTCTTGATTACTATAAACTGCTTTTAAAATCAAATAAATAATGTAATCATAGAAAATCTTGCAAAATATCAGATAGAGTCGATGTGATAATATTACTTAATGATCTTGATACGCAATGAGCCCTTTTAAATTCTGCAATGAGGATGCCTTTTAGAATAAAGAAAGAGTTAGACAAGACCCCTATGGATGATTCAATTCTTAGTTTTTCAGTTCACATACTATTTATAAGAAAGCCTATAATATAAGAAACTACACATATATCCCTCAAAATGCATGAAATTAACAAATGCACCCCTAAATTACACAAATATTACAAATCAATCCCCAAATACACATAATCTGATAGTAATTAAACAAAGCACACATAGTAAACTAATTAATTAAATACAGTCCTTGATCCTATTCTGTTGAATTAGTCTCCAACAAGGGTTTGCCAATGGTCCGGCTTCTTGTCTAACATCAAATATCCCCTAGTTGGAATAAATTTGGCCTTGAATTTTGAAATGTTGCAGGATCAATCACTTAGAGATATCACTGCAGCAAAATCGGATTCTTGATGCTGCAGTGATAATTGACGCTTCGAGGTATTGATAGTATGGTAGCAGTTCAATTTCTAGGGTTTCATATAAAAATATCATGCTTGTTTGCAAAATATCTTGTCCACAATCAGAATTTCATGCGACAAGCCAAAATACCAGGAGAAAACCCAAATATTATGGCTGGAACAATTTTCTTGTGAGTCTGGAAGTTGCAGCAGTTTCAGGGATTTCTTTACATGCGCATTGCTGGCAAGAGTCCTCCAGTGGGGAAATTTTGGAAGCTGGTACATCGAAGGGTGGTGAGTCCAGTGGTGGTGGTGATGTGAAGCGAAAGCGCCTGGAAGTAATCAAGGCTATTAAAATCGAGATCCTATGCAGGGTAACTAGGTTGGTGTGCAGGATCAGATTATTAGATTCTACTAAGTACATAAGTAAATATGAAAAATGCATTTTTATGCTTTGTTTTTCATAAGCTTCTGTGATATAAACCTACAAAATTGGCTAGTAAGTGTCGAAAGCTGAAAAATTTACACGTATCTATGATTAGGGCCCTCATATTACAAAAAGAAGAAAAGATGAAATGTACAAATTGTTGCATTCCTAATTTATCAAGCTGGCTTACATATAAAATGAAATAACTTGTAAAAAAACAAGAACATAATTTTTAATACAAGTTAGTCAACAAACAACCATACAACATGAATATCTATTCTCCTTTTTTTTTTTTTGGTCTTAACAAACAAAAGCTAAACTATTAAGCTAGCTTCTACGTTAAATGTTAGCATTCAAGTCACCATTTGTCTAGTTGGTATCACTAAGACTATCTTCAATGGCTTTATCAAGGTCATCACTAAAATCATCACTCTCATTATTATTTCTTAAAATGAAAAGATAAAGCTTGGGATAGGCTGAATGGTGCCTGCGGTGATGCCTGCACAGGACTTGCAATGAGCAACCTCAGCCTCCTTCCTTTGAAATCTGACTCCCAATCTATCGTTCCATTTTCCTACCCCAAACTGTATCCTTCTCCTTGAACCTTTTGCCCTCATATACTGTACTCTTTGCTTGAAATCTGTTCTACAAACCTTAGGGGCTGTTTGGTATCATTGACAAAAATTATGAAAACGAAAACTAAAAACTGAAATAGAAACTAAAAACCAAAAACTAGTAATCTGTTTGGTTAATATTTGTAAAACTAAAAAAAATTTAAAACTCAATTAAAAAGCTTATTTTCTTCTTTAAATAAAAAAATATTATAAAATTATTTTTAAAATAATAAAGGTGCAAAATAACACAAATTAAAAATACTAAATAAATTTTTTAATTATTATTTCACTTAATTGTTATATTTTCAAAATTCACTTTACAATAACAATCTTATTGAACATGAAAATTGAAAAATAGTAAAAATATTTGTAACTGGCTTTTATTATTTTTACTTTTTTTGAAATTTATATATAGATTTATTTTAATTATATTTAAATTCATATGATCATTTTATTTTATTTTAATTAAAAAGGGTGTATAAAATGAATGAAATAATCCAAAAAAATTATTTTTTCCTGGATACCAAAATTTTTTACAGCAGGTTACCAAAACAATTGAAAATCATAAAATTTCGTTTCAGTTTTTTTTTTGTTTTGCGAACAGCTGAAAACTGACAATAGAAAAAAAAACTGGCAACATAAAAACAAACATGTTTTTATAAACTGTTCCTTCACTGTGCAGAAACAAAAACAGAAAATAAAAAATAAACGATACCAAATAGGCCTTTATCCTTTCTAAACCAGCCAACCCAGAAGTAACAAGCCTCATTCTCCAAACTTGGGTCTTCATCTTGCTGTTGAAAACAAATCCATGCTTCATTACCCATCTTAGGCCTTGTCTTCTTATTGCGGTCAATGCTGCCCCACTCTAACCAAGGTTTTTCAAGGTTCATCACTGCCTAACTTTGACCAAGCTCTTACCTATCTTCTTAGCAGCCATCATGGGGAGTTTCAAATTCTTCATAAACCAAAAAACAAGTTTCACCATTGAGGAAAAAAGAGGGGTCCTTGTCATCACTGAGAAAGAAAAACTTGGCCTTTTCTCCATTCCCCTCTCAAATAGGAGAGAATGTGGCTGTTAGGGGAGCTTAGGATTTTCCTGAACCCAAAAACAGCAAGCCCCTGGGTAAAACCCCTCAAGGCTCTGAACCATTTTATCATGATTGGTCAAAGAGCCAATGCTTTTGGTCATTTCATTTCTCTGGAAAAGATCCCAACAAGTTGACTAACTCAAATAGTGTGACTAGATGGAAAGGAGGTGACA
Source organism: Malania oleifera (assembly GCF_029873635.1). Classification (NCBI taxonomy): domain Eukaryota; kingdom Viridiplantae; phylum Streptophyta; class Magnoliopsida; order Santalales; family Ximeniaceae; genus Malania; species Malania oleifera. The sequence goes on from NC_080417.1 coordinate 41,060,092, forward strand.
GGGTGGAATTTTGGGAGGTGGTTACTGGAGAACAACTAGCTTAGAAAGGTTTGAACTCAAACCAGATTTTGAGATGTTGTGACTTTGGATCACATAATATTTGTTTTGCAAATGAACAACAGCAACAGCCTCCGCGTTGGAACCCAAGCCTTCAATATTCTCAAGATTGCAGGCTTTGGCTTGCTGGAAAAGGAGGAATTCTGGTGAGGAGGATCTTGAGAAAATCTCTATTGATGAAGGAAAGTTGACCAAGGTCATAAAAATGATTGAAAGAAGGAAAATCTCTCACAATTTGGGCAATTTTTCAAACTCACACCCACATACTTGTTTAAATATCCACGCCGGCAATGGGTATACTAAGTGGGCCACAAGTAAGCCCACAGCTTCAGGCCCAAAGCTGATTTATGTCATTATCAAAGATGGATCTTTTGTCAGCCCCAGTCCAAGGAAGATTTGGCTGTAGACAGAAGCGAAGGGGGGCAAAATGGGCTTGTGGGAAATCATTCCAATGTCTAGGAAATTCAATACCCAAGACAAAATAATACAAAGGCCATGCTTTCTTCTTCATCAGCAGGACCTTCTTTGGGTACAAGTTGTCTCAAAGGACATGTGCAAAATAGAAAGAAATAAGACAGATAAACCAGGTGCTGAAACTGAGAAAGAACCTCTGCATCCAGCTCTATGAAGACTTTCAAATGTGTACTAGGAGATTAAAAGGAAAGCAGATAGTTGAAGCTAGTGGTAGTAATTATGACTCCAAGGGTCTTGATGAAGATGCTTTTGCTTCTGTTTCCTTTTATGGCCTTGAAAATAAGGATTTGTTGATCGAGTACTTGCGAAATATAGAAATTACTGATGATTAGCACAATATATCCCCATCAATTGCTTGCATTGATTCCCATCAAGAGGAATGGGAGAGATTGGAAATTGAGGATGCTAGCCTTGATACAATCGGGGTAAACAAGTTGAGACAATTAGGATCTTACGAAATCTTTGAGAATATTTTGAGTCTTAAAATAGACATGTCTATAAGTGGGGTAGCAGGTATCAACTTAGGTTTGACAAAGATGGTTTGGCTGACTTAGCGGGTTGCACCATTTTGCAGTGGCCTTTGACTTACTTGGTCTTCCCCTTGGTGGAATCCTGGCTATATTTCATTTTGGGGGAGTGGGGAATAGATTGTGGGGGTTGGGGGTGGAAGAGGGCTTACTTATCAGTAGGAGGTCAGATAACCCTTATAAATGTTGTTCTGTCTAATATACCTAGTTATTTTCTTTCCCTTCTCAAAATTCCGATTGGGGTAGTAGAGGTCTTGGTGCGATGGCAAGTGCCTCCGCCTCGGTACGGGTGGTCTCGGGTTCGAGACTTGAGAGCGGCCTCTCCAAAAATAGGGGTAAGGCTTGCCGACATCCACCTCTCTCAGACCCCACCCAATGTGGGAGCTTTGTGCACTGGGTATGGCTTTTAGTTAGGGAGGGTTAGAAGTCTTAAGTCTGAAGGGGGTTTGGGACTTAGGAATGCGGACTCTAAAGACATTTTGCTAGTTGGAAAATGACTTTGGAGGTCGACTCCCTTTGGCACATGGTAATTAGAAGTAAATATGGTTTGCATTGGAATGGGTGGGATAATAGAGGCAGTCGTTGTGCTTCTCATGCAAGTCCTTGAAAATTCATTTCTCAGATAGCCCATTTATTCTACCCTCTTACTCATTCTGAGGTTGGTAATGGGAGCAAGTCATGGTTTTAAATAACGGCCGCGACCATTGTGTATTTGGGTTACCGATACCGTTACACACCGTGAAATCGGTGGGAAGAAAAATCACGGTTGTAGCGGCCGTTACGGACCGTGACTGTTATGTGAAGGCTGCTACGACCGTTTCGTAACTGCTACAGGACTATTACACCAAAAGAAATGTTTTATTTTTTACTTCTCACTTTGTCCCTCCCTTTCATAAATCATTCTCATTATACCATGTGGCGAGAGAGGGAAAAGATTATAATGAGGATGACAATGATACAAAATTTACTATTTCTTTAAATACTCACAAGAGATGCATTAATTAACAATTTGAAAATACTAACTTATTAGGAAAATATTTTATTTTGATAATATTAGTAATGTGATATTTATGTTCTATATTTTTCAACTTCAACCTTCTTTATTTTCTAGCTATTTCATATTTGTATTATTCGTATGTTTTATGTGTCTAATAGATTAATGGAGTGTATAATGTATTTTGTTTTATTAATTAATTTAGCACACATAAGAATTTATCATAGATAAGAACAATGAGAAGAATAAATATGCACACACACGTAACTTTTCAATCAATGGCAGTTTAAAACAAATGTAAACTTATTGCCCTTACCAAATAACTTTGTTGCTCGAACTAAAGGATCCAAAATACACTAAATCTCTTTCTAAGAAGGGCTAAAAGCTTAAAACATGCTAGTACGCTAATATGCATAAGGTTGTGCGTGCTTTAAAAAAATTCACGGCTGTTTCACTCGCTTCCCGTTATGTAACATCCGATATTCCCGCTTCCTGTTATACCCATTACCATTACGTTACGCTACCTGCTACCACGATTTAAAACCATGGAAGCAACATTCTTTTTTGGAAGATATTTGGGGGGTGAGTTTTTGTTGGAATCTTAGTCCCTTGTCTTAGATTGTCTAGGTTACACAGATGTCCTATTATTGATTTTTAAAAGTTGGAAGGGGGATTTCTCTCTTGGGATTATTTATTTATTATTTGATAAACAAAGAATTGTATTAAAAGTGAGAAGAACGTACATTAGAAAATTAGAAAGAGAAAGGAAAAGGAAAAAGAAAAGACAGGGAGAATAAAATATCCTCCCTTGCATAGAAACTAGTTACAAAGAATGCAACCTAAACAAAGAACCAAACTCAATGTGATAGGGCCTACCAATCTTGCTGCAAGTCTTCCAGAGAAACATGTCAAAAAAAAAAAAAAAAAAAAATCATTTGCTGACACCCACAGCGATGCAAGATATGCCACTCTATTCCAAAGAAATTTGTAAGCAATAGCCACACTTTTGAATGTTCTATCATTCCTTTCCAACCAAACACCAAATAATAGTAATAATGGTTCAATGCCATAGAGATTTCCTATTCTTTCATTTGCCAAAACTCCTAAAAGTAATGGTATAAAAGGCCTTCAAAGTGTATGGAAAGACCCAATTTTCACCAAGTATACCAAATATCTTATTTCAAGTAGCCAACGTGAAAGGGCAATGAAGAAAGAGATGTGCGCAAGTCTCTTCACTCATACGCAGGACACAAATGTCGGGGATAGGGTTCTATTAGGTCTTCTCTTTTGAAGCAAATCACTGGTATTAATTTGTTCAAGTGTCGCAGTCCAAATAAAAGCTTTTATTTTTAAAAAGGAGTTTTAGCTTTCCAAATCAAAGGATATGAGGCAAAAGGATTTGCAGTAGAATCACAAGTCAAGTAGGTGAAAAAAAAAATCTACGATAGAACTCCCAAAAGCATCTTAACTCCAAACCTTATTATCACTCACCAAATGAACATGAAGAGAATTGACAACCTGGTCAAAAGAACCATCTCATTAATCTCTCTCATTTAGATTTCTCCCAAAATGGAAGTTCCGAGAATGCCCATCTTCTTGCAAAAGAAGAAATCAGGGTGTTATGAAGATTCAATAAATAAAAAAGCTAGGGAAAGTACTAGCCAAAGGCATCTCCCCCACCCAATGATCCTCCCAAAAGCGAATACACACTCCATTACCCATTATATAATGGACTTTAGGAAGGAGATAATCATAAATTTGAGATACAAATTTCCAAGGACTAGAACATAAGAATAAGTAGCATCTGCCCATTTTTGTAGTATTCCAAATTTACTGTGAATTACCTTATGCCAAAGAGAATTAGGTTCTAAAGGAAAGTGCCATATCCATTTCCCCACCAAATAGATGTTTTTGGACACCAAGATACCAAGACCGAAGCCTCCCTCCTTTTTAGGCCTACAAATAGTCTTCCATCCTACAAGATGATCTCTACTACCCTCTCTCCTGCTTGACTATGAGGAATCCCTTATTAATTTCTCAAGCCTCCCTGCCAATCTTACAAGGATTCTAAAAAGAGAAAGGTAATAGTAATACAAGGGGATGGAAGTGTGGATAAGGGTAATGTGACCCCCTAAGTGAAAAACGCTCCTTTCCACCCGACCAGTCTCCTAGCCACTCTCTGAAAAATAGGGTCCTAGAAAGAGTCCACATTGGGGGCACCTAAATAGAGGCCAAGTCAAAACGGCACAACCAGCTAGCCTAGAAAAAGAATCCATATTAATACCCAGACGCACCAGACTGCTCTTAGAGAAATAATTTTCAGCCCCCAAACTCCTGTAGATAGTCAACAAATTAGAGAAACAACTTATGTATGCAAACTAAAGATGAGGAATGATGTAATTCTCATAGCCTACCTTAATCCTCTCCTGCAGCCAAGGTCTTAAATTTCAATTTTGACTCAAATTTCGAAGCTCCAAAAGTATGGAAATTTCGATAGAAATTTCAATTTTGATGTCAATTTCAATTTTAATTTGAAAAAATAATGGAAATAAGTAGTAAAGCATGGAATTCTTTTTAAAGCTTTAGAAATGATTAATAAACATGATAATATAAGTTTTTGGACTAATATATTATAAGTAAATACATCTATGTTGTGTTTGAGGTGGAGAAGTTGTAATATAATATGTGCATCAAACATATTTGTAAGATAATGTCCATTAAACATATTTAGTGAATCAGTTAATACAAATGAAATTCATAAATCATTTATATATTATTTATTATACAAATAATGATAATTTAGACATGAATGGTTAAATAAAATGTTGTTGTGAGTTTACTTTTTCATATAATTTCCAAAGCACTTGTAATCTTTTGTTTCGATAAAAATAAATAAAATAAATCAAGAGAAATTTCACTTCACTCCTAAATCTCTCATTTGCATTCCGGGGAAATTTCATTGCATGGTTCAAATTTCGACTGCAAGATGGAAATTGACTGCCATTTCGATTTCAAGGGTGGCGGAAATCGGAAATTTCGACAGAAATTTAAGACCATGCATGCAGCCCTCTATCTACACCTCTCCTAGTCATCTTAGTTGAAGGCATCAACCACGATAGTGAAGAGAAAGGTAGAAAGAGGATCACCTTGTCTTAGACCCCTTGTTCTGGAGACACAAAACCAATACTTGGTCTCTCTGTTTACTTAGATATAAAAGACCATAGAAGATAGATGCCCTCTAATCCATTTTCTTCACTTTAGGCTGAAACCTTTTCTAGCCATAATCTTGTCCAAGAAGCTCCAACTCACCCTATCGTAAGCTTTCTGAATCCAGTTTCAACACAAGACGCCTCCTACGAACAGCATCTTCAACCACCTCATTAGCTATCAAGGCAGCATCTAGGATCTGTCTGTTACTTATAAAGCAGTTTGGCTAAGAGAGAGTGTGTCCTCCAGACTAGTAGTCAACCCCTTGGATAACACCTTTACAAGGCATTAAAATTTTGATTTCGATTGAAATTTTGAAGCTCCAAAAGTATGAGGTGCGATAGTTGTAATATAATATGTTTAACATATTTTTAATGTAATATGTGTATTAAACATATTTGGTTGACTTAAATGAAATTCATAAATCAATTAAATATTTTTATTATACAAATAAATATGTATTAAACATGTTAGGTCATAAATCAATTAAATATTTTTTATTATACAAATAAAGATAATTTAGACATAATAAAATGTTGTCATAATTTCAAATTTTCATATAATTTCAAAAGTGCTTGTACTAATTGATAGATTACCACTTTACCTAAAAGCTTAAGCTATTAGTTTGTGGGCCAACAATATATATCAAGCTTTAACACTCCCTCACATGTGCAGCTTGACAGCACGTGGAGAGATAACACATGATAGGTAGCACCCATTATAGGGAATATAATAATTTTTTGCGAACATCACACAATAAATGCAGGCAACAAGACTAAAACCCAAGACCTTCTAGTAATCAGCTTTGTTACCATCTTAGATTACCATTTTACCTAAAAGCTTAAGCTATTAGGTTGTGGGCCAACATCAAGCTTTAACAATAATCTTTTGTTTCAACAAATAAAGAAAGATAAACCAAGGTAAAACTTTCATTTTGTGTTTAAATCTCACACTTGAATTCCTAGGAAATTTTATTCTATAGTTATAATTTTGACAAGTTTCACCAAAATTTCAAGGTTTTGATAAAATTTTGGGAGATTCGTTGAAATTTCAAAGGAAATTATGTAATATAGAGATCGATTGTCATTTCGATTTTGAGGGTGATGGAAAGCAGAAATTTTGATGGAAATTTTGACAATTTCATGGAAATTTAAGACCATACACCTTAGTCAAAGTCTTATAGACACTAGTTACCGAGCTAATAGGTCTAAAGTCCTTGACTTTAACCGCACCATCTTTTTTGGAGACCAAGGTAATAAAAGTGGAATTCAAAGTCCTCCCTACCACTCCATTGTGAAAGAATTACAAGGAAAAACTTTGAGGTCTCCATTCAAGGTCTCCTACTATCCTGAAAGTTGCCATAGTAAAACCATCTGGTGCAGGATTCTCTATCCATCTCAAAAATTGAGCTTTTAATCTCCTCTTCCTCAAAAGGCCTCTCTAGTCAAGCAGCTTTATCAGTTGATATAGGACACCAATCCAGATCCTCAATCATAACTCTACCCTCATCCTCCTCTGAAAAGAGATTCTTGTAAAATTCAGTAATCAGGTCAGAAATACGGTTAGGATCCCAAATAACCTCTCTGCTATCATTCTCAAGTTCTTTAATAAAGTTCTTTCCTCTCCTACTAGTCGCCACCCTATGGAAAGGCCTAGAATTACAATCCCCATTCTTGGCCCAATTCATTTTGAGATTTCTGTCTCCAACTCATCTCCTCTTTAAAAACATGTTCAAATTCATTAGACAACTCGTCTACCAACAATGTCCTCGGAAATAGGTCCCTCCTCAGCCAATCTATCATTCGCACCTAGTTCCTCAGTATATATATTTTTTCTAGATCGAACATCACCAAAAGTCTCCATATTCCAGTTTTTTAACTTTTCTTTCACACTTCTCAATCTTTTCATAAAACAAAAACCTTCACAACCTTCCATAGTGCACTCACCCTGTCAATTCCTAATTCGGCTCTTAAAATCAGGATGAGTCAATCACATGTTTTTTTTCAAATCTAGAAGGAGTGGGGCCCCACCTATCAGGATTAGATTCAAGAACCAAAGGGCAATGATCAGAAGTCACTCTAAGGAGTACTTCTTGAGTAAGGGTGGGAAAGTATCGTCCCATTTAGTGGTAAACAGAAACCTATCAATCCTAGTATTCACTGTCCTATTGCTATCTAAAAACCAAGTAAACTGCGCATTCGCAAGTGGAATATCCCTCAAATCACTTCTTAATTAAAGTATCAAAACCCCTCATGCTTGAGGTGATTCTGGAACCCCCTAACTTGCCATTAGTGGATGTAATAACATTAAAATCACCCCCAAACACCAATGGGGGAGCACATTCCAGAAATTGCATCTAATTTATCCCAAAAATGCCCCTCAACTGAGGGTTCTTCGGTCCATAGACTGAAGTAAACCACCACTGGCCCTTATCTTTGACATCTAAATGAACAGAAGCGGAAAATGAACCGATGAGAACATCCTATTTGCTTGCAGATCTGGTGTCCCAAATTATCACAATACCCCCTGAGGAACCTGTGGACGCTACCAAACCCAATCTTTGAATCTAGAGTCCCAAATGCTCCTAACAGGAAAACCGTCCACCACCTCTAATGTTGACTCTTGAAGCATAACTAGGTTTTCAGCTACCTTAGCAATGATATCCTTAATCTAACGGCGTTTACCAGGACTGCCTAGACCCTAGCGTTCCAGCTCAAAATCTTAATTCTACCACCTTATTGCCCGTAACCCTCTTAGCCTTCCCCCCCCCTCCATAGTTAATATTAGAGGCTAATTTTTGCAATTCTTTTTCCACTCTTTTCTTTTTCTCTCATAGGTTCCAAGGGAGACAACAACCTTAACAGTCAGGCCTAAAGGATTAACTAGAGAGCAGCCCAATCTGTCTATAAGCCTCTATGGGTCCCGGCTGTCCTTATCTTCCAACAGATCAACGGTTAACGTCTCTCCTACAGAGCCTAATTCCCTTCGGCAAGAAAGGTAATTAGTTTCGATTAGGTCAGCCACAGGCGTAGGCAGGGTAACTTTGCCAGAATTAACTAACTCATTTCAAGTTTCAGAATTATAGGCCAATATTTAGGATCAGTCGAAGGATGGGATAAAGGCTGGCAGTAGAAAAATTATCCACGAGCGTATTAGCAGCTGAAGCTTCTTCATCAAAAAGATTCCTTGAACCTATAGAAAAGCTTGAAAAAACCTTACCAGATTGATCAGAAAAGGCAGACCTGTTATAATTCCTTAACTCCTTCAGAATGCCTCTTGCTTTGGATTTTCATTTTGATCTTCATCTAGAATTTTTTTTAGTTACTCAGCAGCTTCTAAATTTTCCACATTTTCAACTGAGATGAAGTCAGACAAGCATCCTCGTATTCCTGAATTTGTTCTAGCAGCATTTTGTTATCTTCTTCATACCAATCGTTCAATTCAGTATCAAAATTGGGAAGACTGCATCTTTGTGTATTAAAATCTGAATTCTTCACCTCAGATTCCCTGCCCATCTCCATAGTTGATGTTCCTGTATCTTCCACAAATATCTCTAAGCATTTAGCCTTTTTTGTAAAATCTTCCTATTTGCATGAATTAGATATTCTTTTGAAACCTTGATAACCTTACTTCTGGTCTAATGGAAAGAGAGGCTAACAACAGATTTCCCTTTCATGTCTTTCATTACTTCCTGAGACTCCTCTGATTTTTTCCTGTAATTCTTCCATAGTAGTTGGGATGCACAGAGCCACCTTTGCAGGTTTTTCCACCCTCCTTGATTTCTCAAGCATTTCTGACTCTCTATTTGATCTCTCTGGAAGCTTCGGCAACCCACTTGATTTTGTCTCTGTCTCCCCCAAGGGCAGTAAACCTAACCAATCATTCAAAGAAAGCCCCTCGTAGTATCTTGAGTTTTTGGTTTAGTTGGGCGTCTCTTTTTCCACCCAGATTACACCTGCTAAGCCATCCTATTTTTTCTTTCTTGGGCCTATCGGATATACAGGTTTTAGAGTAAGTCTTGCAGGCCCAAAATTTGTAATGTAAGGTTTTTTTCCCACTGCAGTTACCTTCACCCCAGCTTTCAAAGCAGCAGCCTTAGGAGGAAATTTCTTAAAATTTGAAAAATCCACACTTTCCAAATCCAATGACTTTCTTGTGAAGCCAACAATCTTAGGAGGAAATTTTTTAAAATTTGAAGATACTGCCCGAAAACCTCTCCCTCCCAAGTCCACACTTTCCAAACTCAATGACATTCCTTGCTGAATTTTCTAACTGGACTCACCTGAATTCCTCCCTCTTCGATTAATAGAAACTCCATCCTTCACCAGCCCTGCATAACTGGGCTCATTGGGAAGCCCATTATACCGAAGGCTCTCTCCCTCATACTTCTCTATATCCTGGGAACCACATTTTCTACTTGAAAAGCACAGTATTTTCTGTGTATTTTGTTGAAATATGCCTTCATCTGCTTTCAGTGATTTGTGGAAAATCCACCACACTGAAGCCTCCTTTACCTCTGGAATTCTCAAGGAGAATCTTCCCCCAGAGTACAGTATTTTCTCGATAACAATCATATGTCTGTGTTTGTTTGACCCCAAGCCAACGATCAAAGAACATCCTGGGTTCTAGTCGTTTTCACCCAAGGATAAATGGAATTATCTGTCCAAAATTCACAGAATTATTGTTGAATCCATTTAACTTCATCACCTAGCAATAGGCAACGAGATTCTCTGTTCATATATTTCTTTAGTATTATAAGAGCTTGCACCTTTGGAACCCACTCAAAGAAAAATAGCTTCCTAACTGTCTTGACTGAGGAAGACATAGCTGAAAACCTCAAGAAGACTGCTTTTATTTATTTATTTTCACCAGATGTTTCTCCTTTCCCTTCTTTGCTTCTTTTCTTTTTTTCTTTTTCTTCTGGGAAGTGAAGGATTAAGCCATGAACAACTTGATGGCAAGCCTTTACTGGAGTTCTTCAACGTCCATATCTATTAGTATGCTTGAAACATGGACATGGCATAAAGGGTTTCACGGCAAAGGGACTTTAGTTCTCTCTAGACTCACTTTTTAGGAATCTCAATGTGAGAGAGATTGATGGTTTAATTGTCTTATTGAAGAGTGTTTGAATTTTTTTCTTCAATGGTGAGAGATGACTTGAGGATTTGAGTATGGGATTCATGGTTTTAAATAACGGCTATTATGTAGCGTAACGGCTGTTATTTAATGAAATTTGAAGGCCCCACCCCGATACTGATATGGACTGCTATAGCGGTGAGGAAAAAAATCACGGGCTGTATCAGCTATTACGCTTCCATATCGGGTGTAACAGGTGTTACACTTCCGTTACAGGCCGTTACACCATCACTCCCTCCTGACAGCCCCATATACAGAAAAATACCTCATTTGTTCCTGATTTTTCTGAGTTTTTCTGCAATTCTCCCTCTCCCCAAGGTGGTCCAGCTTAGATCCAGGGATCTATGGCTGTGAAAACAGAAATTTGTGCTTGAAATCGCCATGTGAAGGTGATATACTGCATTCCCTTCCCTTTGAAATTTTATCCATTTGAGAAGAAACTCATTGCTGTTTGGAAGTGATTTGGGTAGACTTGAGTAAGAAATCAAGCTAGAAATTTGGGATTAGGATAGATCCGAAGAGGATTTGAGGCTTTGAGATTTGAAGAGGGTTTGGGAATGGGAGACGCTTTGTGTTTGTGAGTTCCTGAATCCTGACTTCCTGTTCATGGATTTGCCTATGGCCAGCATGTGCAATTAATTCCACCCCACTTTTTTTTTCACTAAAACAAGTTAGGCAGCTTATTAGCTTAATTAATTAATTTGCTACTGATGACTTAAGCTTAAACAATGCTTCTAGCTGAAGTGCTTAATTAGTTAATTTGCAACTTATAGCTTAGCATATGCAATGTTTATAACTTAACTATTTCCACTTATTACTTAGTTACTTATACTTTTAATTGCTAATTTGCTACGCTTATAGCTTAACTAATTAATTTGCTTGATGGGCCTAAATTGCCTAATCGCTAATAGCCTGAGTTGCTATGCTTAGTTATTGATATTTTGAATATTAGAATTTCAAAATTAAAATTATTATAAAATACAAAAGAATATGTAACTATTAACTATTAGGTATTAAGTACAATGAAACTACTATCTATTTACTCTTAAATTGCTTAATGGGCCTAAATTGCCTAACCCCTAATGTCCCAAACAGTGTTTTAGAAGGCGAAGGCATAAGGTGAGGCGTAAGCCTCAAGGTGTTGAGGCGTGAGCATTTTAGGACTGTATTTTTTAAAATAATTAATAAATAAAAAAATTTAATGAGAAAAATGTTAGAATAATGGAGAAATGTTAAAATTTTATGCCCCTTGAAATCAGCTTCAGACATGTTTCAGCAGGTGCAGCAAGATTTAAGCAATTAAAATCTGAAACAAAAACCTCAGAGACGAGATGAGAACCTCAGACCCGTTGGACAGAGACGAGAAGCTTGAAGCTTCGTCAAGAGAGGAAGAGTCAAGAGAGCAGAACCTTCATCAAGGCGTCAAAGAGAGAGCAGAGGCTTCTTCGAGGCTTCGAAGGGAGGGCAGAAGCTTCGTCGAGGCTTTGAAAAAGAGAACAAAGGCTTCGTCGAGGCTTTGAAAGAGAGAGTAGAGGCTTTGTGAGAGAGCAGAGGCTTTGTTGAGCTTCATCGAGGCTTCGAAAGAGAGAGTAGTGGCTCTGTCGAGGCTTCGAGAGATAACAGAGGCTTCGTCGAGGCTTCGAAGAGAGAGCAAAGGCTTTGTCGATAGAGCAGAGGAGAAGAAGCTTTGCGGGAGAGACAGGGAGGATAGGGCACTGGCTTCTGGCCTCTTAAAAATGTGTTTTAAACCAGGAATACCGAAAGGCGTACGCCATGAAGTTGAGGTGTAAAAAAGCGAGGGTTTTTGTTTGATGTGTATGCGTACGCTTTTATGGAGTCACGCCTTTTCACTAACGCCTTGGTGCGTTTTTGGCCTAAAACGCCTTTCAAATCACTAGTCGCAAATGTTTATGCTTGCTTCGTTATTGAACTTATTGTTATTTTGAATAGTAAAATTTTAAAATTAAATTTGTAGAAAATGATAAAATTATATGGAACTATTAAATGTAACTATTTCACATACTAATACAAATGAATTTATTATGTATAATTGTATATGACTCATTTTATTTCTCTAATTAATTGGTTTTCATTTTCAATTACATTTCTATATATTTTTAATCATTAAAGTAGTGGAAAGTATAAGAAAAATGACTTTTCCCATAAACAACTCACTAAAATTAGTATAAAAAATCATGTTGCATATTATAAAGTTAGTGTTTGTTGAAAAAAGTGGTCAAAATTCATTTTAAAAGAAAAAAAATCATGTTTCAAAAGATTCCATGCTTATTTTTCAATTTTGGCATGGTTGTGCATGCATGAAAATAATTCACAACTGCTACAACCGCTTCCCATTACTTAACGTCCACTTCTCCTGTGTCTCACGACACTTGTGACCGTTTTGCGACCGCGATTATAACCATGTTGGGAATCCTCTAGTTCTTTTTCTACCAAATCTTTTTCCTCCCAACTTATGAAATTCTCTAGTCCTTGTACATTCCCTTTGAATAATTTTATTTGTAAGGCAAGGTTCCCTTCAAAACTAAAGCTTTCATGTGGACATTGGTACTTTATGAGCTTAATACCAATGATTTGTTACAGAAAAGGAGGCCTCACAAACACGAAGTTATAAGTCAAATATATGCATTGTGTGCCATGACTCACTCAAAACTATCGATCATTTGTTCCTACATTGCAGGATGGCTAAGTAGCTTTTATGTTGTTTTCAGTTGACTCACTCTAAAAATGAGCAGCGCGAAGGCTATCCCAAGTATAGGAGCTATGTCGTGTAATAATTAGCCCAAAAGGCCAGATCGTCTCCTCAGGGAATGCAAATTTGTTTCAAACTCACGTACAATGAAAAGAAGAAAATACGAAAACAGTTTACTAAACACTGTTCAGATTCAATTTCTGGGGTTTTTTGAGAATTTGTGGCAAAATGAAAACAAATTGAAACCTAAAACAAGAACATAACATGCATAAATAGGAAAATAACTACCATGCAAATAAACCAACTAAGCCAACCTAGTATAATTCATTCAACCATCCAAATAAATGATAACGAAATCAAACAAGCAAATCAACCAACTCTCTAAACATTTAAATAACGAATTAAGACAGAAGACTTCATTAATCTCTTAAAGGCACTCAACAACTAAATGAACTTAAATAAAGGTCTAAACAAAAAGTTCTTCAACAATAAAATAGCCTTAACATGCTACTTAAACAAATATTTAAATCCAACATTAATTTTAAATAAAAGCAGCAAAGCAAACTCAACAAATAATATAACTTAAACAAGATTTAATGACTTAAAATAAAAAGAAAAACAAACTGACTTTAATAATAAAAACAACCCAAATAGGATTCAATCCCAACAATGACTTTAAATAAAATTAACTAAACTTTAAACCAAAGTAAAGTTCCAACAAAATATTTAAATTGACATTAAAGTAAAATAATCAAAAGCAAAGGTTCAATAAGAATTTTAAAATAACATTAAATGAAATAAAACAAGTAAATAAAAGCAAGGGAAAAAGGAGAGGCCATGTGGAGAGAGAGAGAGAGAGAGAGAGAGAGAGAGAGAGAGAGAGAGAGAGTGAAGGAGAGGCCGTGTGGAGTGAGGAGAGTTGCAGCAAAACAGTGCTGCTCGGTTCCCCTCAAAAGATCTCCTCTGTGCGGTGGCCTCTTCCCTAGGCAATCCTCTCAAAACCCTACTAAAAAAGTTGCCCTAAAGCCCTAAAAAAAACAAAAACTATATATCCCTACCTCACTTTACATTAAATGCCCTCCTGCTGCCTTTGCAATTTGGCACCCCTTGGAGCTCCCAGCACATGGGCCTAGCAGCCTTCATGCATGGTAATCGTCTTCTTCATGTGGTCACATCACAGCAAGCTCACGACCCATGTCCATATTCACGCATGCATTGCTCACAGCCCAGCGCATGTCTCCACGGACTGCACACGGCCCAGTGCATGTGAAACTTAAGCAACCGGCCCATGCTTGTAGACTTGTCACTCCATTTGAGACCCAGCTCACCTCTCCTTCATTCCATCTTCAAAACACGGCCCAGCAAGCCTTCTCACGCACGGGCCCTTCCCTCGAGAAGCATGTACACGGCCATGCAATTCACACAGCCTGAGTTCAACTCATGGATTGCATGCATGACATCTCACGCACAGCCCAGTTCACGCATCCGTGTACACAGCCCACATCAGCTCACGGTTCCTTCAAGCATACAAGCCGTCTCCGCATGGGCCTACGTGCATAGCCCAAGAACGTCCTCCACCTTTGCTTTCAATGCACACGGTTCACAAGCCTTCTTTAATGCATGGCTCTCTCTTTTTGGGCTCCATTCCCTCACACGGCCTTCTTCACGTGCATGGGCTTCATTGGATTTTGCAAGGCTTTACAATATGTATTTTTTTCTTTTTGATTCCCCTTTAAATGTCCAAGAAAGCCCTGCAATAATTAAGTATAAAAATCCATAAATTATCGAATAAAAATCAAATATTGTAATTTGAGCTCAATGTTGAAATATTGAACATAATTAGGCATTTAATTAAAATTATAATCTTTAATGCATGATTTTAAACGCCTAATTATGCAACTTTGACACGTAATCACACCCCCCAATTAACGTTTTGTTAGTCTCTAGAAAATAACGTGAATGCATTCAAATCAAGGTCGTAGCAATCATAATTCCAATACTTTTGAAAATCACATGCCATGACATATGCTTAATGAGTTTAGGAACACAAGAAATAGATTAACCCAAGTTAAGTATCAACTAAGAGATTTATACACCATTTAGTAAGCAAACCAAGGTACTGGAATGTAACAAAGTTCACGTGCATGAGAATACGGCTAGAATTCCAAGATTGACTACCAATAGACATTAACGGTTTCAATTACAACAATTAATTTGAGACAATCACATGATCTTACTCTAATTCAAAACCATTGTATTGACGGCTTTCACACTTTTACACTTTAAAAGGTACCCACTTTCTTGTTTAGTTAGGACTCCGGTAGTAGGTAGCTGTTTTCAATGCATAAATATACGATGGTGGCTTTAACGCTTTTACACTTTAAAAGACATCCACTTTTTTTATTTAGTTAGGACCCCGGTAATAGGCAGCCCTTTCCAATACACAATTATTTTCCTCCTCTTATTTCCTTTTTTGTTCTTTTCTCTCTTTTTCTTCTTTTCTTTTTGCAATTGTTCCCTGACTTGTTTCTCATTTTCATTTGCTTCAAACTTTTTCTTTTTCTTTCTTTTCTAAGCCATTAGGATATGGTTCATTAGAGTCCTAAATAGTTGAAGTATACATCAACCAAAAACCATCTAAGGTAGTCTTTCTAAGTCTTCTGACTTGTGTAGTGTGTGTAGCAAAACTTTCAACATCCTTCCCTTGGTTGAGACTAAGTGAAATGGATAAAGTTCTCTTTTGATTTAAACTTTGATTTGCACTACATCCTATATGTTCCATATCCTCAAAAAGAAAAAAAAAATTAGCATCAAATAAGGGATTCATCATGCTTTGAGCTCAATAACAGTAATTTCCCAAAAGTGGACCAAACTGACATACAAACATCACATGCAATTATCACATTAAAACTCATCAAATGGAAGCACACAATATCACATGCAAATGGTCTCCCCCAACAAAAATGTAGCATTGTCCTCAATGGTTGAAAATAGAAGCAAAAGAATGATATTGAGGGAAGTAGAGGTGTACTTGGGTAGAGCAGTATGGGAAAAGAAAAACTGAAACGAAGGGAAAATGTACCTAAAAATAAACTAAAAATAAAACAAAATAAAACAAAATGAAAATAGAGGAAAGAAAAATATCACAATATGTTTGGAAGGGGCTCGAGAGGAATTTCATCTGGTGGGTGCAGGTTTATAAATTGAATTGGCGAGTCTCTAGATTTGAGTCGCCACAATGAATCTGCTTTCTTACTTGCACAGAAATTAGCCTCAAATAAATCAATGCTCTCTAAGGTATCAGATAAAACATGTGCAGATTGGCTTCCTTGTTTTAACAAGAAAGGATCTTTATTCAGTATGTTTTTCAGGAAATTCACTTCTTTAAAAACCAGTCTTTGAGCAGCAAATGTTGGAAAAGTTACCTTCGGTGCTTCAGAAACATCAACATCAAAATTTTTACCTAGTTCCTTGAAAGTTGAACTCTTACCATTCTGATCAACCTCCCTATTTGGTATACCAATCACCTTACCACTATGGAGATTTGTTTCGGCATTGCAATCCTTGACATTTACTTTAGTAGAGGATGACGGCTCCACGATTGCAGACTGCACTTGAGTATCTGGTTAGGCTTGAAATGGGGATTCATCTATCTCTAATGCACTCAATGTTGTGTTCAACCTAGTCAAATCGGTGCTTATCTTGTTGATGACTTGAGAAGTCTGAGAGTTGATCATATTTTGGCTTGCCATGAATTGCTAAAGTGTATTAGCCATCTGTGCCATGCTATCCTCAAGAGACTTCTTCGGTGGAGCGGGTGCTGCTAAAGAATGGATCTGAGAAATCTGATTTGATTGATACTGATGCTGAAAGGCAACCTGATGATATGATGGCCGCAAAAGTGGTGCATAGGACTGAGGAGGTTGATTCCGTAGTTGTTTTGTACTATTCTCCTTTTTCATCTTCATAGCATCCAATCTTATGGTGATCTCAGCCATACGTGCCTCAACATCAACATCATCTTTCAATTCATACCACTCTCCACCATGTATTGCTCTCAATGGTTGAGCTGTAATTGGTCTTCTGTCAATCCTAGTGTTCCACTGCTAAGCATTTTCAGCTAAATGATCCAAAAAACCCAATGCCTCATCAGGCTCCTTGTCAAAGAAATCTCCTGAACACATAGTATGAACAAACTGTTTCGATTCAGGAGTTAGAGCAGTGTAGAAATAGTTAACGAGACGCCATGATTCAAATCCATGGTGGGGACACATGTTAACTAGATCTCTAAATCCCTCCCAGCTTGTATGAAATGTCTCATCCACTCTTTGCATGAAATGACTAATCTGTTCCTGCAAAAATTGAGTTTTCTGTAAGGGAAAAAATTTATGCAGAAATTCACGTTCCATATCATTCCAATTAGAGATAGAGTTAGGTCTCAAAGAATTATACCACATCTTCGCTTTATCCTTCAAAGAGAAAGGAAATAAACGAAGTTTAATAAATTCATCATTTCCAGCTCTAGTAATAAAAGTAGTGCAGGCCAACTCAAAGTCCGTCAAGTGCTGGTAAGGACTCTCAGAATTCATCTTGTGGAACTGAGGTATCACTAACATCATCCCATGCTTAATCGTGAAATTGTGTGCATCATCAGATAACGCAATGCAAGATGGTGTAATGGTTTGTGTAGGTTGCAAAAAATCCATAAGTGTGTGGTGCAAGTGCAGTCATAGTTTCTTCAAAACAATTCTTTTTTTTCATGAGGAAAATCAAAATAAAAGGGTAAAACACTAGTTTGAAATTAAATTCGGCATTCCTCAGCAACGGCGCCAAAAACTTTACTTACTCTAAAAATAAGCAGCGCGAAGGCTATCCCAAGTATAAGAGTTATGTTGTGTAATAATTAGCCCAAAAGGTCAGATCTTCTCCTTAGGGAATGCAGATTTGTTTCAAACTCGCGTAAAATGAAATGAAGAAAATATGAAAATAGTTTACTGAACACAGTTCATATTCAATTTTTGGGGTTTTTTGAGAATTTGTGGTGAAATTAAAACAAATTGAAACCCAAAACAAGAACATAACATGCATAAACAGGAAAATAACTACCATGTAATTAAACAAATAAACCAACTAAGCCAACCCAGTATAATTCATTCAACCAGCTAGATAAACGATAACGAAATCAAACAAGCAAATTAACCAACTCTTTAAACATTTAAATAATGAACTAAGACAGAAGACTTAATTAATCTCTTAAAGGCACTTAAAAACTAAATGAATAAGGGTCTAAATAAAAAGTTCTTTAACAATAAAATAACCTTAACATGCTACTTAAACAAATATTTAAATCCAACTTTAATTTTAAATAAAAGCAGCAAAGCAAACTCAACAAATAATATAACTTAACAAGATTTAATGACTTTAAATAAAGAGAAAAACAAACTGACTTTAATAATAAAAACAACCCAAATAGGATTCAATCCCAACAATGACTTTAAATAAAATAAACTAAACTTTAAACCAAAGCAAAGTTCCAACAAAATATTTAAATTGACATTAAAGTAAAATAATCAAAAGCAAAGGTTCAA
This sequence comes from Malania oleifera, assembly GCF_029873635.1. Taxonomy (NCBI): domain Eukaryota; kingdom Viridiplantae; phylum Streptophyta; class Magnoliopsida; order Santalales; family Ximeniaceae; genus Malania; species Malania oleifera. Next base: position 41,078,785 of record NC_080417.1, read on the forward strand.
CAAGAATTTTAAAATAACATAAAATGAAATAAAACAAGTAAAAAAAGCAATGGAAAAAGAGAGAGAGAGAGAGAGAGAGAGTGAAGGAGAGGCCGTGTGGACTGAGGCGAGTTGCAGAAAAACAGTGCTGCTTGGTTGCCCCCAAAAGACCTCCTCTGTGCGGTGCTCTCTTCCCCAGGCACTCCTCTCAAAACCCTGCTTAAAAAGTTGCCCTAAAGCTCTAAAAAAAACAAAAACTATATATCCCTACCTCACTTTACATTAAATACCCTCCTGCTGCCTTTGCAATTCGGCGCCCCTTGGAGCTCCCAGCGCATGGGCCTAGCAGCCTTCACGCATGGCAATCCTCTTCTTCACGTGGTCACATCACAGCAAGCTCATGACCCATGTCCACGCATGCATTGCTCACAGCCCAGCGCATGTCTCCACGGACTGCACACGGTCCAGTGCATGTGAAACTCATGCAATCGGCCCATGCACGTAGACTTGTCACTCCCTTTGACACCCAGCTCATCTCTCCTTCATTCCAGCTTCAAAACACGGCCCAGCAAGCCTTCTCATGCACGGGCCGTTCCCACGAGAAGCATGTACATGACCATGCAACTCACACAGCCCGAGTTCAGCTCACGGATTGCATGCATGACATCTCATGCACGGCCCAGTTCATGCATTCATGTACACAGCCCACATCAGCTCACGGTTCCTTCAAGCATACAAGCCGTCTGCGCATGGGCCTACGTGCATGGCCCATGCACGCCTTCCACCTTTGCTTTCAATGCACACGATTCACAAGCCTTATTTAATGCATGACTCTCTCTTTTTAGGCTCCATTCCCTCACACGGCCTTCTTCACATGCATGGGCTTCACTGGATTTTGCAAGGCTTCACAATATATTTTTTTTCTTTTTTATTCTCTTTAAATGTCCTGAAAGCCCTGCAATAATTAAGTATAAAAATCTGTAAATTATCGAATAAAAATCAAATATTGTAATTTGAGCTCAATGTTGAAATAGTGAACATAATTAGGCATTTAATTAAAATTATAATCTTTAATGCATGATTTTAAACGCCTAATTACGCAACTTTGACGCGTAATCATTAGTTTGTGATGAGGCTGTGGTTTTCCCAAGGACAATTGAAGCTCTCTTAAAAGTGTGTTATAGAGGATTTGGGAGAAGTAAGAAGGGAGGGTCCTTTGGAGGTGTGCTATCCTTGCGCTCGTTTGGACTCTTAGGACAAAAGAGAATGCAAGGATTTTTAATGGCAAATGAAAACCTCCTTGCTTCCTTTCGGATAGAGTGGTTTTCCTTGTGTCTTTTTGGATTCATTCTTTTGGTGTTTTTGGGGTTTACTTTTGTTAGATCTTCAGAGGAACTGGAGGGGAGTATTATTGTAATCTCTTTGGTTATTTATTTCTTTTAGGAGGATCCCTTTTCTATAATTTGTCTTATAAGAAAGAAAAAGAGTGAAATGATAAAATGGGGGATTGATAATGGAAGAATGTTATTATCTTGGTTGGGCTTGGAATCCTCTGATACCAACTGATGCAAGACAGCTTCGTCGAATTACAGCCAACACATAATTTGGGAGAGTTAAGAGGGGAGGAGAGGAGAGGAAGAAGGAAGGAGATATGAGGTTGGGGGGGGGGGGGATCACACATTCACTTCAAGTCAAGTTCATCAAGAACCACCTCTTACATGGTTTTCACGTGCTATTATAAGAAAGCCTGTAATTAAAGAAATTACAAATATACTCTCCCAAAATACATGAAACTACTAATAAACCCCTAGATTACACAAATATTGTGACCACCCCCTCCCTCCCCAGCATAAAAAAAAAAAAAAAAAAACCAAAATCCTACTAATTCAACTGAACATGCATATTAAACTAATTAATTAAACACAACCCTTGATCCTATTCTGTTGAATTAGTCTCCATCAAGTGTTTACCCTTGATCTGTCTTGTCCTACATCAATGTGTTTCCACGGAGCATTGATCTTTATTTATTTTTAATCAGGAAAAAATTCATTAGAGGAAACCAAGAGGGGTGCCTGGTGCCACCTAAGTACAAACAGTGACTAGAAAAATCACCCATTATAAAAAGATGTCAAAAAAGTAGAGAATAGTATTGAATTTCTATTGTGTACAAGCTTCTATACCAACTAGTTACTGTAACAGTCCATCTGTCTTTATTATATGTGAGGGCATAGGGGATCCTTTGAAAGCTCTTCTATTCCTTTCCCTTTACACAATAAAAAAATGGTAAGGGGAATTAAGAGTCAAAGGTTTACTTCCTTGAGTGAATGCTTAAGCCTATACTTTTCCCTCATCTGTTCTGGCAGTAACCCGGTGCTCTCTGATTATAGCGGTGGCTAGATTCCAAAGATTTCGAGTTCAAGAACAATGCAAGAGGATATGCTCAATTGGTTCGGCATTTTCCATTCACAAAAAAACATACAAGAGGCTGTTCCGTTTTCTGCACGTTGTCTATTGTTAGAATCTTCCTAAGAATTTCCTCCAACTCAAAAAATCTTCCTTTGTTGGCTTTGTGGGGTATCAGTTTTCCAAATAGGCTTCTAGGAGAAGCTGCTACTTGCGCTGTATTAGAAGTGAGATTCCTGTAGTATGTAAAGTTGCTGTTTTTGTCTAGGGCCCACTTAGGTTCATTAGGGATGTTCTCAAAGGAAACTTTGTACAAGCTGTCAAAGAAATCTGCGAGGCGAACAATCTCCCAAACATAGGCATTCCTCACCAAGTGAATATCCTAGGATATCCCATTTTCTGAAATTTGGAGGTGATTATCAATTAGAGGCTTAGAGCTTCTTTGTGATAGGCCAAGCCAAATATAGAAGGAAATCTAGTGCCAAGGGGAGAAGGGACACACCAAGTGTAATGCCAGAACATTATTCCTATTTCCCATGTCAAATTTAACAAGGGGTAGAAATCTTCCCCTTCATGAACCTGCAGAGCTATTTTGCCTGATTTCTTAAGAGGCTCAACCATTGTGGTGAAGAGTGAACCATATTTTGGCAGCAATCTTTCATATCCAAAATGGTCCTTCCCCTTCATAAACCTGCAAAGCCGTTTTCCAAGGAGGGCTTTGTTGAAGTAGGGAGGGATCTTAGCACTAAGCCTCTACTTTGAACAGGTTGCATAAAAACCTCTCATTTGATACGATGGTATTTGAATCCTCCCCCTTGCCTCTCTGAAGGAATCTTTTTTTGAATGCCCTCCAACTCTGGCAACTGAGCAAGGGATGGGGAAGAGGAACATATAATAGACTGGGATGTTTGAGAGGGTGCTTTTGATGAGGTTAAGGTTTCCTCCTCTTGAGAGTTATTTGTTTTCCAGCCAGCAACTTTCTTCTATTTCGATGATAGGGTCCGAAACTCCTTCAGTCCTTTGTCTTTGATTTTAGCCCCAAGAGGGAGACAAAGGTAGGGTATAAGAGAATTCCTCAATTTTCAGTTCAAAATGCCTGCATGGACTGCCCCCTCGGTGCTGTCTTCTGTTGTATTAGTATCAGTTTCCATCATTCCTGAGATTGCTCCAAAGCTGAGAAGAATGTGCCTTAAATTCAGGCTTTGGTGAGGATCCATTTAGTTGAAAATGATTGTCATCAGCTATAAGAGAAGGTTGGAGACTTCCATTTCTCTGCCAGCCCGTCCTATGCTAAAACTTTTGAAAAGACCACCATTGTTAGCTTTTTGTAGCAAGGGACTCAAAGTTTCTGCCTTCCATCACCATGATAAACAATAAGTGGGAGAGGGAATCACCTTCCCTCAAACCTCGTGAGGAGCGGAAGAGATCTGATGGGAGCTATTGATGAGCACTGAAAAAGTTGTAACACATTGTTGGATCCATTTGAGAATGCGGAGGAGAAAATCTCAAGTTACATGGTCAAAAGCTTTTTCCATGTTGAGTTTGCACACCACTCCTTTTTCCTTCCCCTGAAGTAGGCATCCACAACTTCAAATGCAATAAAGGCTGCATCTTTGATTTGTCTACTTTCTTGAGCCTCATGGCAAGGACTTCGTATAAGATCATATACTTGCTGCAATGCCGATAGACTGGAAATCCTTGATGCTATAAGGCCCTGCTTTCTTTGGAGTCAGGGCAATGAATGCAGTCTTATTGCTGCTTACAAAACTGTCTGTTCCATGAAAATCGTAAAGAAATCCTGACTGATTTTATCCTGCTCGAGGAGGTTCCAGTATCCAAAGTGAAATCGACTCGGTTTAGACTTGTCATCTGTTCAAATATCAGTGGGACTTCTCATCTGTTAATGTGTTTGACTTTTTGCTATTGAGTGTTCTGGTGCATTATTTTTATCTGATCTAATCTGTCAGATGGATAATTAATGTGTGATTTCTACTATTGGTAGATTATCTATATGGAAAGTGATGCATATGACTGGTTCATACTAATGTTTGATATGTTTGACTCTGAATTGTGTTAGAGACTACGACTTATTGAAATTTTTGATGTCAAACGTCTTCAGATGCGCTATGCCACCTCTTTGATTGGGTAGGTTATATGCTAAACTTTAATTTTCATGCCTTGTAACCTAATGTGCTCTAATTAATTCTTATCTCTATTTTTCAGAGGGCCGTCAACTCTGGCTACTTTTGTGGCTGTATATGCACTTTTTGGGCCAACATTTCCAGGAATTTATGACAAAGATAGAGGTGTTTACACTCTATTCTACCCAGTATGTTCACGAAGACATAATTGTGACACAATTAAGTTTTTCCTGTGTTTTGTTTTGTTTTGTTTTGGTTTGTTTTTGTTGTGTTTTGTTTGTTTTCTTGTTTTTTTACCCCTTCTGGGTTAAGTTTGATTATGTATTGTGCAGGGGTTATCCTTTGCATTTCCAATTCCGACACAATATACGGATTGCTGCCATGATGGAGAAGGTATTATAATAATTTCCAACCTGATTTACTTGTGTGTAATATAGCTTCTTATTTTTCCTGTCTTGATTGTGAAAGCGGAGCTGCCACTAGAGTTCCCAGACGGAACTACTCCTGTTACATGTCGTGTCTCCATATATGATGGCTCTAGAGACAAAAAAGTGGGTGTAGGATCCTTAATGGACAAGGCTTCTGCCCCTCCCTTGCCAGCTGGAAGCCTCTATATGGAAGAGGTGCATGTTAAGGTATAATGTCTTAATTTTCCTGCCTTTGTGTGACCCTTTACAAATTATCTTCAGAGTTTTGATTAATGTATCTTATTTTTATTTCATTTAATTTTTCTTTATGGATTTGAAATTTGAAGTGTTGAATAGCCGGTTGCGTATTATTATTCCTGTTAACATCAAGTTCTTAATTTGAGTTGTGAACAGTTGTTTTGCATATTTATCCTTTTCATGTTTGTTTGATGAAAGATCAGTCTATGTTATTAGTCATACAGTTTACGCATTTAGTTTGAAGCCTGGAGAATGGAAGAGGGGGATTGTGTTACGTGGATGGGGCTTAATACCTTTTTGTCAAAACCATGTATACTTGATTTTTAGCTATAAAATTATGTTTGCGCCTTAGAATTGCTGGGACAAGGCTTTGTGCTTCTCAATGCTTGTTCATATGTGTCTATCAATTTACTTATTTGGATGATATGCACAAAAAAATTTTAGAAAAGAGAAAAAGGTTGTAGAAATAATTGCAACCTACAAGTAGTAGTTGTAGCATTTGGATCTGATTTCGTACCTTCTCTATTTCATGCAGCTTGGTGAAGAATTATGGTTTACTGTAGGTGGCCAGCATATTCCTTTTGGTGCATCGCCACAGGTACATATGGTCTAAATCTCTCTTGGTGCAGGTCATTTCTAGCATGGCTTTCGAAAGTGGTCTTGTTATGTCTATTGAGAAACGTGTTTCTAGTTTTAATGTTATTGGCACCCTCATTTGTTGGTGGCTTGCTTCTTACATGCTTAACATTGGATTATTCACAATTTACTAAAGAAAGCTATTCTGTGACCTTTTAATTTTTTGTTGTCGGTTGTTACCATGGCTTGGAAAATAAAATCTCATGTTCTCAAAGAATTTTAGATGATCTTTGATGGAAGAGTGGTAGAAGTTCTCTCTCTCTCTCTCTCTCTCTCTCTCTCTCTCTCACACACACACACACACACACACACACATACATGTGCATGGGCATACAGGCACATGAACATTCATATGTGCTCGACAGGTAAAAGTCAATCTTGACCCCTTTATATAATGTGAATGCAAGTCTTGAACCAATGTTAAGGGTGCTACACTCAAACTTGAAGATCACTGGTTCAAGAGATGAAAACAGTTTCTCCAAATGTGGAGGTATGGCTGCATACATGATGCCGTTCCCAACCCCTCACCATAGCATGGGAGACATGTGCGTTGTGTGTTGCATCATTTCCCTTTTTTATGGTGAAAAAGTAATTAGTTTGGTTTGTTCAGCTTAGAGACACGAGCAGCATTTTGAGCATTCAAGAATGATCAACTAATTTTATTCCTATGATTAGAAGTGGTATGACAGTCATGAAAGGCATATTCTTGTTTCGTTGTGTGATTATAGTCTCTTCAACATTTGAGCCTTGGACCATGCATCATTAAATAAAATCGATATAGGGCGCTGAATTTGATGCAATTCAGGCATCTGCACAATGCATGTATATATTTGTTTTGTATCTCATAATCCTTGCATGTGTGTATGTGAAACCCACATTTCCAATGTCATTTCCCATATTGAAACTTTCATTTTATCACACTTTATTTATTTTTGTAATATGTCCTGGAGTCTTTGATATGTGCATGTTATAGTGTTCTTTATCTGCTATAATATTTATTCTCTGAATCTTTCTATATTGAAAATGAAATTCAACAGTCAAATGCCTGTGTTCGAGATTATATAGGCCACGCCTTAATCTTGTTTCTGAAATTAAAAAAAAAATTCCTTTAAAGTTCTATTCAAGTCAGTTGTGTTCTTAACCAAGCATTGTGGATTGTTTGGGGACTGGTGTTTGCCATAGTGCCTGAGATAGAGTTAACTTCCCTCAGGAGTGAGGTGTGTGTGTGATAATTTCTACTGCATAGGCTTCCATCAACTTACATATTAGTTTACTTTATTTGAGGGAGGAGATAATGTTGATGCGATGCTGTTTGCTGATTCAGTGTGTAAGCCTATTTTTCTTGTTTTAATGCAGGATGTATGGACAGAATTAGGACGTCCTTGTGGAATTCACCAAAAGCAGGTAGTGTTAAGCAAACTTCATATGTATTGATAGCTCAAGAAGCTTAGTAGATGATAGGAGATTTAAGGGATGAAGAAAGAAATGTGAAGAATTGTGGGGACCAAAATTAAGCCCCACACTCAAATCCAATTACTTTCATCCCTTGATATAATTGAAAATACTTCCCATGTGCTCTTAAGCTCAAACTCATTTTAATTTTACTTTTATAGAAAGGGCAACTTATCTGTTGACTCTTTCTTTCAAAATATATATTTGGTTTTATTTGTGGCAAGTGTGAATCCATTCTGGCGCATCTGGATTTTCAGGCCAGTTTTGGTGGAGATTGACTTTATTAATTGTACAGGTAGATCAAATGGTGATCCATTCTCCCTCTGATCCTCGTCCGCGGACAACTCTCTGTGGTGATTATTTTTATAATTATTTCACACGTGGCTTGGACATACTATTTGACGGACAGGTATGATCTTGGCTGTTATATGTTTGTAGTCATTTGTGGCGTGTGCTAATCTTTCTGCTGGGAATTGCCTTGTTGAATTTGCAGACACAAAAAATCAAGAAGTTTGTTTTGCATACAAATTATCCGGGGCATGCAGATTTCAATTCATACATCAAGTGTAATTTTGTTATCTATGCTTCTGACTGTAAGTTCAGTTCTATTCTTCATAATGTTTCAGCTAGACTTATAATTACACGCTGGTAAACTACCCTTCTGTTTTTGCCTTCAGTTGGGGGTTCCTTTCAGGAATTAAATTCGTCCAAACACAATATTACACCAAGCACAAAATGGGAGCAGGTGAAGGTAATGTGTTTTTCTCCAATATTTGAACTTCACGTCTGGAATGATACTAGTATTGCCTTGAATATCTGCGTAGAATATGGATTTTTCACCCTCTCGCTCTCTGTCTCTATCTCTCTCTCTCTCTCTCCCTCTCTCTCTCTCTCTCTCTATATATATATATATATACACACGCACACACATATATAATTAGACCTTTCAGCTAATAAGTATTGCCGCTTGGATTTGCGGTAATTTTTATTTTGCATTCTGCAGTATTCTTTCTCTTGTATTTTCCAACTCAACATTTGTTTTTGTTGCAGACTGCATAGAGGAAAAAAACGATGTGTGTGTATTGATATGTTGCATTAGTTATCGATGAACTTACTAGGAAGGAATGTCCAAAATGACATTCCATATTATATGTTGTTTGCAGATGATATTGTCTCGATGGATGAAACTAGAGATCGAATACTATTTAAGTTAAAATTATGGCGAGGTTTTAGAATTTATAGGTGTTTTAAAATAAGTAGAAATGAGGCAGAAAATTTTTGAGGAATATTGGATAAAAAGAGTAAACTTCTTGTTTAAGGAAGTATTAGTACTAAATAGATTTTAATACCTTGGTGGGTTGGATTTATTAATGCACGCTTTATAGGGGAAATTTAAGGTGATGTAATATATAGAGTTGAGGGATGTAGTAATATAGAGAGTTAAGGTAGGTTAGATAAAATGGAGAAGTCTTTTGCACATGATGGATGATTGTAGATAATCTTAAATTAAGAGGGGAGATTAAGATCAGAATATTGGGCTATTAAGAAATAACTTGTCTAAAAAATGGAAGTTGAAATGAGAATGCTCATATGGATCAAGGAATGAATACATTTGTGATAAGTTTGGTGTAGCACTTAAATAAGATAAGGGTTACTAAGATGGTTTGGCTACTTGCAATGCAACTAAAATAATGCACGGTGGAGCATAGTTTTAAAACCTTGTCTGGACCTGTTGGTATGACTGGGTTGGATCGGAACCGGTCTAGGTCATGCTGTAAAACCAGAAATCATGCAACCTGGGGCCAATTTTGGCAGAACGGTAATGGTCATACTGGAACCTTGGTTGAGTGCGAATGGGAAACAAAATTACCACTGGATTTATGATTGTAAAGCCAAGACAAAATATATATAGATAATGTCTTTGCATTTATTAAACCTAAGATACTAATCTTACACTAAAAGCTAAACCGAGTTCTCATCCTCACTGTTCATTTTTTTTTCCCGCTAAACACCGTCATTGTTCATTTCACTCTTGCTAATTATTATTATTATTATTATTATTATTATCTTTTAATAACTGTTACTATTATCAAGAAATTATTATTATTATTATTATTATTATCAAGAAATGGTTTGAGAGACAATAGGAAAGGAGTTGATGGAGAAAAAAAATTATTTAGTTAATGTTATTAATTCTTTTTTAGTTTGATAATTTCAAATTTTAAATTTGATTTGGATGGATATTAAATTTATATGTGTGATTTTTTAAATTTAATTTGTTGATATATGCGATTTTAATCAAACACACTTATAAAATATTTATATAGAATCAGTGCAATATTTTTTTGTAAAAATATGATTACATATAAGTTTACACATACACAAATAATATATGTATATATATATATATATATATATATATATATATATATATATATATATATTCTGGTTTGATCACCAGTTTGACCTCAGTCCTACTGACTTGGCTGACCGCTTCACTGGGTTGGTCACTGTTCCGGGTTTTAAAACCATGTGGTGAGTGAGTTAATGTAAGTAATAGTAGGAGGGAGAGGGATAGACCTATATTAACTTGGATTGAGATATTAATGGTTTGATAACCATGTAATTGTCAAAAGATATTTCCCTAGTTTGCGGGGAATAAGGAAAGAGGATTCATGTTGACTCCATCAATTCGGGCTTAGGGCTCAGTGGTGGTTTTGTGCATGTGTGTGTGTGGGGTAAATCTATTAATGCTTGCTTGGCACATTCTTGACCACATTTTCTTTGTCTTCTAGTCAATGCTTTTATGGAAGATTTTATTTTAACCTTTAGGAAATCCTTGGAGATTGTGGTCGTGCTGCTATCCAAACACAAGGATCTTCTAGCAATCCTTTTGGATCAACTTTTGTTTATGGCTATCAAAATGTTGCGTTTGAGGTGAGCTACTAGTGGATATTTTTTTAATATATATTTATATTTGGCTAAAAAAGCTTCCTTGTTTTGATATTTTGATGTTGAATATTACAAAATCCTTCTCATTTTGCCATTTAGTGTTTGCAGGTTATGAAAAATGGATATATTGCTACTGTAACTCTCTTCCAGTCGTGAAGGATGGGTTGTTGCCCTCATGATGGTTGTCTAGATGGGCTATGTACAGTCAAATTGTTTTTTTATCATGCTGGCAGGGGCAGTTGTAATTGTACATTATGTAATGATTTGTACAGTTGATTCATAGTGCCATACCATGCGTGTAATTCACTGGACGTGTGTTCTGAACTAAATTAGCACAGCGTTTGTACATCATGTTCTTGGCTCCGCAAGCTGAATGATTGTTTTTATGGCATGTTTGATTAACATGAGTCGAGACTGGAATGGAATCGCAGTTCCAAATATGATTCTTTTACATTCTTTGGTTGCTTATTATGTTGGAATGCATATTCCTTTGGAATGAGCATTTTTAAAGCCCATGTCAAAGGAATGAACATTCCACTGGATTTTGAAAAGCCTATGTCTTATTTATTTATTTTTTAATATAAAGACATAAAAGCCTATGTCCCCAACATTCTCGATAGATCGCACGTGAGGCCATTTTCTCCCTCTGTCTCTCTTGGCACCATGGCCATGTTTATCTGCATGTGCAATTGGAGAGTTCATCTTAGGCGCGTCTCCACTTTGATAATCTTCATCGGGCAGATCTTTCCCCATTTCTTTAGCTCTACTCATTTCCATTCTCTTCTCCTCATGAATCCTATTGCTAGCCCTAGACATGAAGTTGTGATTTCTCTCCTAGTTTTGGTAAAATTGTTCACTGAGGAAAAGAGGTGGAACCAGGAGTTCTAGAAATCAAAACCTTAAATTTTTTTCCCTTTGTTTTCAGGGAAGCAAACACAGCCTGTCTTCAATTTAGAAATTGAAAAATTTAGAATGTCCTCGATTTGAGATGGGTAACTGCTCTATTCTTGGCTGTTCAATTCTTGGATACAACTTAGTTTTATGTTTCAGGCACTCCATGCTTGCTTTTATAGAGGCATGATATTTCAAATTGTAGGGAATGTTTCAAATTTGAGGTATTATAGGCCGATAATTGGGCTAGATTGCTTAGCCCTTCCAAGGGAGAGGACTTGGATACCACGATCTCTCTACGCCAAACTCCACGAGAGAGGCCTATAATATTATTAGGCCCCGGGGAGGTTCTGGAAATTCACCTCATAAAAGTCAATTTAGGGCTCACTTCTGAGTGCTTGATGGTTTCAATTGGTTGTGGGTGGGCCAAACTGAATTTGGATAATATTCCTATAAAAAAAAATGATGGTAATTTAATCTTGATTTTCTTCTTGTATTTTAGCTGGATAATGGATAAATTTTGTACAGCAGAATTAGAGAGAGTATCAAAATAGATTTTGATTAATTGATGCTAGTATGCTCCACTCCAAAAATGAACATAAAAGATGCTACTGTGATTGTATTGGATTTGAATAAATGTAATATAAAATTATATTGAAATTTTTTTAAATTCGTTAAAATCTAAACTTAAGATCCGAAATCTTTGCTCCCAAACGCATCCTTTGAACATTTGGGCTTTCTTGGCTAGAGCAGCGGTTGTTTCTTGCAGGTGTAGATAATGCTAACCCCTTGAAAATTTGGGTTATTGCGTATGGTTTGTCAAATAATAAACCAACCTAAGAATCTACATGGTTTAAAGTTAGTAGGAGAAGATGATTCTTGGATGTTTAATTTTTGCACATTCGAGAGGTTCAAAATTGTTCAAACATATATATATATATATATATATATATAAGTGGCCAAATATTACTTGTAAAATTTTCTGTTATAGCACGCCATTTTCCTGGTAGGACTCTTGCTGTAGATGCGATGTGCTCTATGATCATGATTTTTTGCTTGACATCGGCAATCTTTGTTTTATAATTTAAACAACATGGTGGTTGTTCCAGAAAATGGAACCCCTCCGCGGGGTCGAACCAAAAAGCATGTGCCTCATCTATTTCCCCTAGTCCCATTCCTGTAAACTTTTGATTGAATCAAATACAGATCCCCTGCTCTCCTGCTCTGTTCCCCAAGAACTCAACTTCTAGCTCGTCTCTCTCAGGCACTGCCCTGTTTCTCCGTGCACATTTGTAAACTAATACGTATAATCTTGTGCAAACGATTAAAAACACGAACAGGTTTTTGAAATTTTACATACAGAAACACAAATAGGTATTTAATATTTCATAAGAACACAAATGAGTTTCGATGTTTAGTAAAAACAGAAATGAGCAGTACCTGCCCATAACTAGCATGCAAACACCCTGCTCTTTCACAGTACGAGTCTGCCATGCCCCAATTTAGAACAACTTTTGTCATGATCTAATAGTATTGCTTACAGCAAGCAATGGATATTCAAATGCAATTTCTTTGGATTTTATTCCTTTTTCTATTTTTGATATTGGCAGGTGTCTTTCTTCATATGTACATAGTTGTCAAGTTGTTGCATATGATGCTTGCCATGTTATTTTCTCTACTAGAAAACTAATGTTTTAGTTGCACTTTTTCCTATGCTGAAAAGTTCTTGACCATTGTGTTCTCATTGTATTTGATTTACTCATCATAAAAATGGCTTCTTTATTTAGTGTTGTGCCTGAACCCATGAGGCATAGGGCACCGGGGTTTTAAGTTTTTATCAGTTCGATTTTGGGTAAAATTAGGTAAAATCAAACACTGAATCAAAATTAATTGTTGCTAAAATTACAAACCACTACCTATTGAATCGTAAATTAACAGTTCAATGAAAAACATTTACACTCCTTTGGGTCGGCTTTCGGTTATTAACCAAACTGAACTGACACTAAATTATTCAGGCCAAATGCCAAAAGTTTAAGGTGTAACAAGCGATAACTTATCCATGCTTAAGCTGCTGAAGCACAAATTAGGTGATTTGATTGGGGCAGGAGATCTGTTTTTATAAGTGACTGAAGACTGCACGAAAACTTCACCTGTCATGCACTTAATGTTCTAATTTTTTCACACATAGTCGGTTCCAAGCCCGGGTAAAGGAGGAGGGTTGCATTAGGTAACTGACAACCAACGTAAAATTTGTCAGATCACTATAATATGAATCCTTACCGAATATTTGCTGGGGCATCCCCTATGAGCGACGCATTGCACTTGAACCACCTGGGTGTAGCAAAAAGTGGGCAAGGGTGGGCTAGGTCATCACCTCGAAGCGACGCGCTGTGTCGGAGCCCGAGTACGGTGTCAAATATGCGAGGGTTCCTGCATCATTTTGGACGTGGGCAGGTAAAGACATTAGTTTAGGAAATTAGGATTAGATTAGCAACTCGGAATATAGGGATGCTTATGGGTAAAGACATGGAAATTGTGGATACAATGATCAGAAGAAGAATTAATATAATTTGCCTTCAAGAAACTAAGTGGGTGGGGGAGAAAGCTAGAGATATTGATAAATCAGGTTTTAAACTTTAGTATACTGGAAAAGAAAAACATAAGAATGGAGTAGGCATTAGTATAGACAAAAACTTAAAAGATAGCGTTGTGGATGTAGATAGAGTAGAGGATAGAATTATAAAAATCAAGATGGTATTAAGATAAGAGATAATAAATATCATTAGTGCTTATGCTCCTCAAATCGGCTTAGCAAAAAATCTTAAGAGAGAATTTTGAGAAGATATGAATAGTATTATACAAGGCATACTCGGGACTGAGATAATATTTATAGGAGGAGATTTGAATGAACACGTTGGAAGAGATAGTAAAAATTATGAGAGAATACATAGAGGATATGGATATGGAGACAAAAATGAGTCTGGGGAGATGATCTTAGATTTTGCTATGTTTTATGATTTTAGTATAATGAATACTTGTTTTAAGAAGAGAGAAGAACACTTAATAACCTTTAAAAGTGGATAAAATAGAAGTCAAATATATATATTAACTAGGAGGGTAGATCGTTTATCATGCAAGGATTGTAAAGTTATTTCAAGTGAAAGTCTAACCACACAACATATAGTTTTAGTATTAGATATATGTATTAAAAAATGGAAGAAAAAAGATAAAATAAACTAGTGTAAGAGAACTAGATGGTGGAGCCTAAAAGGAAAAAATATAATAAAATTTAAAGATAAAATGATCAAAGATGGGGATTGGACCATAGAGGATAAGATAGATACAAATACTCTTTGGAATAGATTAACTAGTTCTATTAAAAAGATAGTAAAAGAGATTTTAGTTGGGTCAAGGAGAAGATTCTCGAATAGCAAAAAGAGTTAGTGGTGAGATAAAGATGTACAAAAAATCATAGAGACAAAAAGAATTTGGTATAAAACGTGGCAAAAATATAGAAACAGAGATAACTTTGAAAAATATAAGGAGCCAAGAAAAGATGCAAAAAAGGTCGTGTTAGAATTGGTGTATTCCCAAGAAAAATGGTGATTTAGAATTTTAAAAATTATCTTTTAGGTTAAATGAAATACCTATATAATATAACTTAAGATCTTTTTATGCAATTCCAAATGCACTAATAATATCATGTGCGAAAATTTAGCACAAGCGCATCATTCATACCATAACATATATGTGCGGTAAATATGAAGTGTAGAAATATAAGCAAGACACACGATATATTATCGGAATTCGGCCAACTGTGCCTATGTCCCCTCCTCTAGCTCACAAGCCTGAGGATTCCATTAAAAGCTCACTTAACGGGTGGTGCGGCACCGATTACAACCAAGTCAATTACCACAGGGGTGACCTCAACCTTTACAACCAGGTCAATTAGTGGGGCTGACCTCAACCTACACCTTAACAGGATGGTGCATCTAACTTTCCTAACTGGGTCTAAGCCAATCCAGGATTATTTCATAGGGATAGTCTCCCTCTTCAGACCCTTGCCTGGAAATACAACAATATGTTCATAATCAATGAAATTGGTACTGTGATTATGCTTTCATGTAAAACAGATATGTACCTAATTGCGCGCAATCATATACACCACCAAATGATATAATATGTAAGCTCAATGTGGTTTAATATATGCTCTCAAATAAATATTTGCTATCAATGTAATCAGTGCGTGAGAGTGCAATCACTATAATCTTTATATCACAAGATGTATTTAATCTAAGTGCTCAAACAAAGATATTAGCCAAACAATATATATATATATATATATATATATATATATATATATATTTCAATCAGCAGATTTTATCAATCTTATGATGCTCAAGTATTGTATATGTTTGGTTTGCAAAAAAAGTTTAATTTTTGTATTCAGCAAATGAAATATAGATCAATGAATATTATAACAAAGATTTTTATCACATAAACAAATATCTTTTCAAAGGTATGTCAAGATAAATCATATAAGATATTTGAAAATGTTTGAGATGATTTTGCAATCCAAAAATAAATACCAACTTCACAAGATATTGCAATGAATATGCTATACTCAGAAGTTTAATGCAAGTTTTCTTAGGAGAGACCTATCAACAAAGTCTCCAAAGAATACTTAGGTTTGACTCTCAAGAAAATCGTATCAAATAATCACAAATCAAGGAGAGCAAACCTCTTGATCAAATAATCACTCAAATTAAACTTACGAAGAATTTTTGCAATGAGAGAAGGCAAGTATGAGTGAATGAAACTTAGATATAAGTATTATGGATTTTTGGAATTTCAAAGGATTTTTCTTAAACAAGCTTGCTAATCCACCACTAATTATTCCAATGAGGGGGTATTTATAGACTTCCCCAGAAATATAATCATTAGGGATATAGTTGGAATATTTAGGAAAGTTTTAATAATATTTAATTAATTTAAGCTCGTTTAAAAAAGTTAACCACGGTAAAAAAATGGGTCCAACCCGAGAGCATCGGTCGACTAGGACAAGTTCGGTCGATTGAAGTTCTTGGGGTTCGGTCGATCGAGCCAAAAGTGAACTGTCCGTTCGATTGACTAGACATGTATATCCAAGGTGATTTTTCCTATTTTGCGAGGTTCGGTCGACCAAGACTAGAATGAACTAAACCGGTCGATCGACCAGACCGTTGGATTCTCATACGTGGGAACTCGATCAACCAGGTTGGTGGTATACAATTTTCTCTCGGTCGACTAGGATGTCAAAATGTTGACTTTAGGGAGGTTCGGTCGATTGAGGCCATTTGAACTACAAGAGTTCGGTCGACCGAGATGTGGTCAACCAGTTGACCCGGACCAGGTATGGTCGACTAGGGCCAGAATGAACTACACAGGTCGGTCCACCGAAGATGCACATTTTGTGCATTTCGGTCCTGTTTCATTCAACAATCACCCTATCAAGTGCCTAACATATACAATTGCAATGATGAGTGTCCTAAGGTCATTTTTAGGTCCAATTTTAGTTATGATTCAATCTGAACTTACCTATTAGACCATTCATGTGATGTGTGTGATTATTACAATTAAAAATCCTAATTACTATTACAGACCAATTACACAAATGAAATATATATTACAACATAGAATGATTTGGGTCTTGATTGTTCACTTTGTCTATGTGCATCTTGATCTTGACAATTTAGGTTTCTACACATAATCTCAAACACCCATTAAATATAATAGGTATTTGTCATTATCAAAATCGGACGTGACCTATAAGGTCAACAGACCGTTAGTGAAGTTAAATATAGCCTAACCTGCTAGATGGACACCAAGTTGACAAGGGAGAGCTAGAGAGTTTGAGAGAATGAAGATTCTTGTATTTCTTGGAGAATGCTTTACAATACTTTGATGTTTTAAGGGTTTTGTGTGTGTTTGGCCAAATGAGGCCTCCCCCTATTTATACACTTCCACCTTCTCAATGGACGGTGGTGATCAATTTGAATCAACGGTCTAGATTTATCTTCTAGACTATTCATCTAGATATTTACAAGGAAGGTTCTAGCATATGTACATTCTAATAAAATGTAGAAATATCTAGTTGGTCCTACTACACTCTAGGACACTCTAGAGAATTCTCTCCACGGTTCTTGATCACTCAAGAATACTCTGAAGAGTTCTTTATAAATCCGGATTATTCTAGATTTTTCTTTAATTTAGCCTCTTAAAATTTCATGGGGCGTTACACATGGCTCACTTGCCAACGTAGATGGTGACGCCCCCACACACATAGTCTTCCTCATGTCCATGCTGCCCATCTCCACCGCCAACCTCTTTGTCGCATTTGCTGGCCGCGGCGGATTCTATACCTTCGACGCCCTCTATGGTGTGGCCAGGTTGCACGACGCGCGCGTGTTTCTACTCATCACCCAATCGGAGACGGGATTGTGCGTGAAGTATGCCACCGCAGTGGCTCACTTGCCGACGTAGATGACGGTGGACGACGGAGCAGGCAAGGGAGATCTCAACCGGAGGTGTTGTCGATGGGAAGCGTGTACAAAGGAGCCATGTTCGTGCTGTTTGAGATGGTAGTTTACAGACTGGGCGTCCTCATTCCTCTTGAAAATCTCGTCCCGCATCGATAAATGATAGGAGGAAAGCCCTCATCCTCTTGGATAAAGTATCTCTAACCGCGCGCATGCTCTCGCTGCAAATTGCATTATCTTATATATTAGCTTTTGATAACTTTATTAATCATTGCAAGGAAAAGTAAATAAGTTGTATTACGTTGGACTAAAATTTTAGATAAAACATATATTTTGATTTATTTAATATATTTTTGGTTTGGTTCTCCTATATAGTAAAAATCAAAGTCCACCAAAACAGGAAAATTGTATGGGAAATGGTTTGATTTTGGTCCCATTTTAGGTTACTCGGTAGTTTTACACTCCCAGAGGGCACCTTGATTATATTCCCTACTTTGTCCTAAGTAAAAAAGCAAGAAATAATGGTACTCCGGAGTGGTGGGAGCATTTTAGTAATTTCAAGATTTGCTGTAAATTGCAGAGTTGAGGTCCAAGAATCCTATTTTAAGTCTTTATGCCCTTTGGCTTTTGTTTCCAGTTATTTTTGTACTTTCTATAGTTATCATTATCCATACTATCATTAGATCATACTTAACTTTTTATTGTATTTTTTCTTTGTATATTAAATATTATCACTTTATATTTGGGAGAAGTCTTAGACTTGAACTCGTTTTTGCTGACTTAGGTTTTCTAATAATTTTAAATTTTGTTTAAAAAATAATTAAATTAAGAATTTCAAAATTCGTATTTGATGCATTGGTACCAATCATAACTAGTTATAATGAAAACAATTAGTACATTTTAAAATGATATTTTAATTTAAAAAATAACTAAAATGAGTTTAAGAAATAATTAAATTTTATAGAAGAATAATAATGATGTGATTCTTTAAAGATCCATTGAGCTTGTCATATTATTGGTTGGATGTGCACTAATGAAATTTGATAACTGAGCTAAATATATCATTATAACTCATTTGAAAATAGTGTACGCTCACGTGTTTCACTCTAGGAAATGAAAATTAAGAATGTGATAAGATTTTATTTAGAACTAAATTACTTTTATACATATTTGAGATTAAAATTTTGCCTCCTACATTATACAAAGATTGGAAATTTTTTTTGAAATATATTACACCATATATGACAAGGTCCACCAAAAAAATTAATGCACTAGTGAATTCAAGAAATTATGCCACGCCTCGAACCCCGAAAGTGGGCCTCAGGGTGTGATATGAGAACCTAACCTGTATCTGTATCATACAAACATCTAGATACCAATAAATATGAGGGTCCAACCTGATAGGGCCCGCGGATACCCTACTCACAACCACTATTCACTTGAATAACGTAGCAAAATATATTTCAACCTATTACATTCATTCATACCAGAGTACTAAGTCTGTCATAATACAAAACATCAACCTAAGGTATCTAGCATAATCCAAAATGACATCCCGACTATAGTTCAATACTCACAATAGTACTTACAAAAACTAATAAAATACTATGCTCCAAAACCCTCTTGAACGCTAGGTCCGACTACCTGAAGGACCTGAAACAGATTTGTATGATTGGGGTGAGACACTTCTCAGTGAGGGAGAATCGGGTTATATCAGTGTGTGGGCACATGAGTGTTATTCCAATAAGAAACAAAGCATTTCGCATTTTCAATATTTTCACAAACAGTTCCAGTATATTTCACAATCATTGGTATAATCCGGCAAACCGGCATGTCATTATTGACCCACGGTATTGAACCGACATTCCATAACCCTCGATATTATCTGACAAACCGGCATGTCATTATTGACCCCATGGTATTGAACTGGCGCTTTAGTAACCATAATCCGGCAAACCGACATATCATATTGACCCACGGTATTGAACCGACACAAATCTAGTATTTTCACACTCTTCGGCATAAATTGGCAATTTACGACCATCAGTATTAACCCGACATATCTTACGACCCACGGTATTAATCTAGAATGTCTCGACCCCATGGAATCAAATCGATATGTCATTATTGACCCCACAGTAATGAAATCGGCATGTTAGCAACCACCATTCCTGAAAATAGTTTGGAACTTCAGTTCCTATATTCCATTTCAAACACATCACAACTCAATCTTCACAAAATATCCTCTCTTGCCACACTTATTTGGATAATTAAACAATGATATGATAATTGATCCAGAAATACAATTTAAAATAGAATAAAGGTACGGTCATTTCTATACTTTAGTTTTATTCATATAAACGATTTTCCCAAAAAAATGGAGATGATACCCGAAACCATAATTTTTCCGAAAACTGCACACTCGAAAAATCGGCAATCTCACCTAGTGAAATTTTCCAAATAAGTAACCAAAACATCCGTATAAACATAACCTATAGTTCTACTAGATCAGATTTTAAAAATAACTGATATAAACAAATCCCCTTACATGTTCCCGAATACCGAAACACGATTCCAAATGGCTCGAAACAGTCACATGGATTCCCAAATCCTAAAACCGAAAGACCATATGTCAACATCACCCTATTTAGTATAGATCTACAAGTCACTAGGCTCGTTTGACCCTTACCTCAACTTTGGGGTAAAAACCAAAAAATCCTTAAATCGAGATTCTACTCCATAGGACTTGTAGAGATTCACCCGTTGATCCACGTATTGGATTGTTAATTCGGGCAACGAGCCGGCCGAGATCTCAGAGAGAGAGAGAGAGTTATATAATAAACATAACTTAGTCCTTAAGTAATCTAAAAATATCTCCTCCAAGATTTTTTTTTTTGTTCGGGTTACTACAATCTCCCCTCCTTATAAAATTTCGTCTTTAAAATTTTCTAACTGTTTTTATCACATTGTTTGAACTCTAACTACTCTGTCTTTAGGAAGAGCCTGCGACCACCCACATAGCAGTATCGTCCCAAATTTATTACCTACTCTCACTTATGGCGGCAGAATACCGTGGTTACACATAACGTCTCGGGAGATTACAAATACAAGCTCTCCTAGAGACCAAACAAACCAATTACTTACTACTCTGCTTACCTGTCTAACTCTAAGCATCTATGAATAACTGAGGATACTTTTGACGTATCTCTGACTCTAACTCCCATGAAGCTTCCTTGACTGTATGATTTTGCTAAAGTACCTTCACAAGCGAAATCTTCTTAGAATGTAGCTCTCATTCCTTACGGTCTAGAATCTGAATCGGTATTTCATCATATGCTAAAGTGTCCCTGAGCTCCAAGGACTTGTAGTTGATCACATGAGAAGGATCAGGAACATACCTCCTAAGCATGGACACATGGAACATGTCGTGAATCTTAGACAATGCTGGGGGTAATACTATCCAGTACGCCATCAGATCGACCCTCTCTAGAATCTTAAATGGCTCGATGTATCTAAGGCTCAACTTGCCCTTCCTACCAAATCTCATATCCCAATTCATCGGAGCGATCCTCAGGAATATCTTATCCCTTACCACGAACTCCAACTCCTGACGGTGAACATCCGCATAACTCTTCTGACGACTCTGGGCTATTCTAATTCTATCCCTGATCAATTTAATCTTCTTAAAAGTCTGCTGCACGAGTTCGGGTCCTAACATCTGTAGTTCACTGACCTCATCCCAGTACATAGGAAATCGACACCTCCTACCATACAATGTCTCGAATTGTAACGGCCTGCTATTTAACTGAGTTTTTTGTTTTATATATACTATAACATTTACAATGCTCTGATACCAAATTGGATTAAACCCAACCAACAACCTATGCAGTGAGAAGCGGAAATCAAATAAACATATTTATATATAATTATATACAATACCAGAGTGCTAAGATGTTCCCAAAATATATATGTACGACTGTTTCCCAAAATACCCTCAACTGGGCTAGGGCTATACAGAAATACTCGAAAAACATAGTCACTCTCTACTGATAGGGCAATATTGAGACCCCTCTATCTGCAAGCCTGGTCTGCTCGCCTACCTAGATCACCTGAAAAATGTTAAAGTAATGGGATGAGCCAATGCTCAGTAAGACGAAATATGCTATTTCTAGTGTGTGGTAATTGAGTTACAATACTGTGAAAATCTATTACTATATAATCGTGAATCATAGAATTTGTAAAAACAATACCAGTAATATAAACCATCATTTTTCTTTTGTTGCTTAACATTTATGTACTTTAGGTTTCTACTCAAAATACTTCTAATATATATATATATACATTTCTGTCTTTGTAAATCTATATAAACATAGTAATAATTGAAAACTTTCCTGTGGATAACTGTGTGTCATGATTAAACCCCTCATGATAGGATTGTGCGGCCCGAAGGCGGGATCTACCCTGGCTGGCCAACTAGGAAGAAATCACTATACTCCATAGGTATGATCAGCCCTCCTTAACCCATATCTGATGGGGAGCTTGTCTACTCATGGGCTCTATATGATCGACCTTTATACCATGTATTATCTGAATAGGTGGTTGCACTCTATATACTGTATGTAGCTACGGTACCGTGCTTTGTAAACTGTAACGGTCCAATAGGGTATGATACTATATAATACATCTCTATATACAACTATCTGTTTTACCATAATTCTGTAATAATTATATAAACCATGACGCTGTGATAAACTATATCTGTCTTAACTGTATTCTCTGAAATAAACTGTAAAACTGTATGTCATGGTACTGTAAACTGTATTTATATCAACTGTATTTCTGTAATTAACTGTAAATTTGTATAATCATGATATTCTGAAAATGCTGTAAAACATGTTCACTGTCTATATATTCAGTATAACATACTCTAAAAATACTGCAAAACATACTTCTATACTATATCAATATTCTCAAGCCACACAGTAATTTAAAACATATTAAATATGCTTGATGAGCTGTATAATTTCTGTTGTGAATAATAATCAGATAAAATATACATTTCTTATTGAAAATCATTCTAAAACTCCCTAGCATAGCATATTTCTCTTACCTGTTTTCTGCTAAAATTCCCCTACTATAGCGGGTCCTACACCCTCAGGGTTCTCCACTCAACACCTTGAAAACCAGAAATCTCATAACAAAATATCAATATTTATTTGCCTACACCATTTCCTACAACTTCCAGAAAGTCAAAAATTGACTAAAAGGCCTTGCCCTGATTCTGGGAAGAAATTCGACTCGATCCCACCGACGATCCGCCCCAGCAAACTTGAAGAGAATTTCGCCAGGAGCGTCGTGGTGGCCTCAGATTGTCGATCCAGTGACTGACGGGGCCGAAATCGAAGAGAGAAGGGGGAGAGGTCGTAGGAGAGAAGAGAGAAAGAGTCTGCGTTGAAATTCTACGTAAAAACTGAGTTTAAACACTATTTATACTGCGGGATTCGTCGACGAGCCACATCACCTCATCGACGAGTCCTGTAGAGAGTTCGTCAATGAATCTGCACCCTCGTCGATGAATTTTAGACTTCCAAAAATCCTTCTCGGTATCTTCTCATTGACGAGACGGGACCTCATCAACGAGATCCTAAAGCACCCTCGTTGACGAAACCCCTGTGTTCGTTGACGAAGTCGGCTGCCTCCTTCTGTTACTGTTTCCATTTTCCTCCTTCTTTATTATTTAAATACCATTATTATTCGGGTCATTACACGAATGGTGTCATATTGATACTGGCTTAGAAGTTATTGTTGTAGGCAAACTCCACCAACGGTAGAAACCATATCCAACTACCGCCAAAGTCCAAGACACAAGCCCCTAACATATCTGTTAAATTAGGTGTAATCCCAAGAGGGGGGGGGGTGAATTGGGTATTTAAAAAATTCTAAGGCACTTAGTTACCTTTTAAACTATTCTTATAAATTTACCAACAACTTCTTGTTACTCAATTATGTATGTGTACGACTATTCAATCTATGCATGCAATATACACAATTTAAATGCATAAAGAGTGAAGGGAAGAGAGAGGACAAACGCAGTTTTACGAGGTTTAGTCGACTTGGCCTACGTCCTCGCCTTGAGCAACCACTCAAGGATTCACTAAAACCCTACTCCTTAAAGTGGGACGGAGCTTCCCTTACAATCCGCTGCTTACAAGAGGTACAACTTCCTCCTACTCCACTACTTACAAGAGATACAACTCTCTCCTCACACACCGGTTCACATACCGAACCGTGTATACAATAGAATCTAGAAAACAACACTCAAAACAATGCTTCTAACAAAATCTTGTGAGTACAATTCAATTTCCTAACACATTAACATATGATATAACTTGAAGCTCATGAATGTATGAAAAATGATACAATCGTTTTATGGATGATATGCTTCAACACAAAAATCCCTATTTAACCACAACTTCCAAGTAAAGAGATATTTGAAATGCCTTGGAGTCAGCTAGGGTTCTTGATTCATTTTGTAAAGATGCACAAGTATGTTTGATGTGAGCTAGTTAACAAAAAAAAAACTTTGTCTTGAATACAAACTCAATCAAAATCACAAAGTTTTAGTTGATGTTTTCAATCACAATTTGAGTATATTAATTTTCAGAAAATATCCTTCAATTAATTGTATGGTTATAAGTACCAAGGATTTAATCAGGATTTAATATATCTAAAATATAAATCTTTTAGAAAACACACACTTAAATCAAATAATGATCTTGTTTAAAATAGCTATGTATATGTATAGATACTTTCAAGATCACCTTTTTAATCAAACTAGGTTTTTCAATAATAAGCTCTTTGAAAAATATATGTATATTTATATGCTCTTGAATCAAAATTCAATCAACCAAGTTAAATAACCTTTCTCAAGTGATGATCTCTTCAAAAATTAATTTTTATACGAATAAGCACACTCAAGATCAAAACTTTTCCAATGCTAGTAAAAAACAAGCAATGAGATGAGATGAAAAGTTTGTAAGACTAATAACTTGAAAAATCAAACCTCAATACTAGATTGAAGTACAGTAGAGTAAACAAGTTTCCTTTGAGAATCTGAGTTGATTTGCCCAAGCTTGAAGAATAGAGATTGAAGTGTAGGCAATCGTATAACGCTAGGAGTAGATTTTCAACGTTCTTGCAACAAGGTGTGTTCATCTCTTTCTTGTGTGTCTAACATCTTCTCTAGGGTTTAGATATTCAGAATATATAGTATATTACCCTTAGGATTGATCTCAGCCGTTGGATCAATAAAATAGCTCGCGAGTCTTTTTAATAAAATCTGAATTTAAAGTTTCCCGCAGGTTCAGGCAACCGAAGTGGGGTTCAGGCAACCGAAGTGACAACTTCAGGTGCCTGAGGTTCTAGGGTCAGGCGACCGAAGTACCTCTGCCAGGTTCTGTCTTTCCCATTTAATTCTTCAGGCTACCAAACTTAATCTTCAGGCTACCGAAGAAATTCTTCAGGCGCCTGAGGTTGACTTTAGGCTACCGAAGTCCCCTTTTTCTCAATTTTTTTTTTCTAATTTAAAATTCTGTTTTGCTCCTTTTCTTGGGTCTTTTATAAAACTTATTTTTCATGATTTTAAGAACATTTCTAAGTCCATGAGAGTTTCCTAATGATGTACATGAAATGCATAAATCCTAAAATCATTCTAAGTTATATTGAGCCTCAAATTAAATCATACAAAAATGTAAGTATATGAGTTCTAAATACCCATTCCCAAAATATTCTTGAACTTTGCTGCTTGCATCTTGATTCTCGTACTCTTTGAGTTCTATGGTGCTTTCTAAAATGTATCAGCTTTACTTTATGGCT
Organism: Malania oleifera; assembly: GCF_029873635.1. Classification (NCBI taxonomy): domain Eukaryota; kingdom Viridiplantae; phylum Streptophyta; class Magnoliopsida; order Santalales; family Ximeniaceae; genus Malania; species Malania oleifera. The sequence continues at coordinate 41,104,297 of NC_080417.1, forward strand.
TCCATGACTCGTTATCTTTCCGTGCATGCTTAGTGTAAGTCTTGTTCACAAACTCAAAGCATAGATCAAATATCAAGTGATTTGTCATTATCAAAATAGGATTGGACTCGTAGTGCCAACAATATCCTCCAAGATTTGAATCATCCTTTCCGATTGTCAATAAGTCCGATGGTGAAATTTCATATTGAGGTAAGCTTAGTCCACAATGCTTCCTACAAACTTTTCTAGAACCGGGAAGTGAATCTTGGATCTCGATCTGATACAATGGACACTGGTACTCCGTGCATTCTAACTATCTCTTGAACGTATAGCTCTGCCAACCTATTCAAGGAGTAGTTGACCTTCATCGGCACAAAGTGAGCAGTCTTAGTCAACCTGTCGACAATCACTCAGATCGTATTCTACCTGTGAAGTGCTGGTGGCAACCCCCTAACAAAGTTTATTGAGATATGCTCCTATTTCCACTCAGGAATACTCAATGGCTACAATGGCCCTGTTGGCCTCTGATGCTTAGCCTTCACTTGTTGACACGTCAGACATTTCTCCACAAATCGAGCAATCTCCCTTTTCATGTCACTCCACCAAAAGGATTCGTACAGATCCCGATACATTTTGGTACTACCCGGATGTAGCGTATACAAAGAACGATGTGCCTTCTTCAGAATCGTCCTCTTTATATCCTCGCTATTTGGAACACAAAACGTGGTGCCAAACCTTAATACACCATCATTAGAGATGTTAAAATCTGTAGCTAGCCCCTTCTACACTTTCTCAACAACCTCCACTAACTCCTCATCATTGGCCTGCGCGACTTTAATTCTCTCAAACAATGTCGGTTGGATCACAAAGCTAGCAATGAATGCCTAGGGATTACCACCCACCAATTCTACACTGACACTTTTCAAATCCATTCTGATATGATGTTGATCTACCACCGCGGATACTAATGCATGCTATGACTTCTGACTCAACACATCAGCTACCACGTTAGCCCTTCTAGGTGATAACTGATGGTGCAATCGTAGTCCTTGATCAACTCAAGCCACCTCCTCTGCCTCATATTCAACTCCTTCTGCGTGAAAAAGTATTTGAGTCTCTTATGGTCTATGAAGATCTCGAATTTTTCTCCGTACAGGTAGTGTCCTCAGATCTTCAATGCATACACCACTATCGCCAACTCTAGATCATGTGTAGGGTAATTCTTCTCGTACTCCTTGAGTTTCCAAGAAGCATAAGCAATCACTTTCCCCTGTTGGATCAGCACACATCACAAACCCTTCTGAGATGCGTCACTATACAATACAAAACCACTATCCCCATATGGGATGGTCAAAACCAGAGTAATGACCAGTCGGTGTTTCAACTCCACACAATTTCACAAAATTTGCATATGTAAAGGAGTGGGTTGCTCCCGAATCAAATAAGACAGTAGCTTTATTTGAAAGCAATAACATGGTACCTGTCACCATATCGCTTGCGTTCTCCACATTGGCAGGGGTAAGCAAGTAAACTCTCGCCTGAGCCGTGTTTCTCGGCAAATTTCATTGGGGCGCCTAGTTACCTCCCCCGTACTGATTCAGTGCAGGCATAGCACTCATAGATGCGCAACAGACTCGTGCCACGTGGCCCTGTTCACTGCAATGGTGACAGTTACCCATGAATGGTTGGCACTCACCCTCATGCCACCTATGGCACTTGGGACACCGTGCGCGAGATGAATCCCCGTGTGGACCCCATTGTTCCACCTCCTGTCGTTTACCAACACTGTAGTTATTCTTTTTCCACTGCCCCTAACGAGCACCAGTCTGAGAACCAGAAGGTGCTGGCCTCTTCTTATGATCCTGGACTACCACTTCCTCCTAAAGACTAGCTTTAGTCACAGTGGCTTTATCCACTAGTACAGTGAATTCCCGAATCTGCAGAACTGCCACCTACTTACGAATATCCTTCCTCAAACCCTTCTCAAATCTCTGAGTCTTCTTATACTCATTCGATATCAGGCATGGAGCAAAACGAGATAGCTAGATGTACCTAGCCGTATATCTTTGAACTATCAAGGTTCCCTAGGTCACACTTGAGAACTTATCCACCTTCGCGTCTTGGGTGGAAGCCGGAAAGTATCGCTCAAAGAATACCTCCTTGGAACAGCTCCACGTCATCTTTGATGGCCCAGTCCTCTGCTCCTCCAGCAGACTCACAACCATCCACCATCTCTCAGCTTCACCTGCTAGCTGAAATGTAGCATAGAGAGCCCTTTGTTCGTCTGTGCACTGTAGAACTTTTAGTATCTTCTCCATATTTTGCACCCAGTTCTTGGCCACTATTGGGTTAGATCCTCTAGTGAATGTTGGAGGATGCATATTGGTAAATTTATTGATAGTGCAACCCGAAACAGTAGGTGGATGTTCCCGTCCCCTAACACTCCACCCCATCTCCCGCAAGATATGCTTTGTCAAGCCTTGAGGCACGGTAGGAGATCCATCGCTCGAAGTCCCCTCTGAGCTACCGTCCAAGTTGTTATCCTTGGGCTCCTTTCTGAAAACAAGATAAGAATAGATTAGTATTCTTATGTTATAGAACAATTAACACAATCCTTGTAAAATAATCATGTTAACATCTAAACTCTCGGGTTCAGGTCTACCTCACCGCACCGACATGAAACCATCAATGATTTGCTGTGGTTTTACTGAAATCGTCATTTCAGGAAAAACACAAAACACCGTTAATGAATCCCTATCTAGCTACAAGAAACCCCTCGACCTACTCTACCCATATCTCAATCAACCTATTCCTTACATTCCTATACTCTAGTATGTTCATCTAATCAAGCCTAACCAAATCTACAAGACTTAACAACCTGGTTAGTTTTGATACCAAGTTGTCACGCCCCGAACCTCGAAAGTGGGCCCCAAGGTGTGATATGAGAACCTAACCTGTATCCATATCATACAAACATCCATGATACTAATAAATATGAGGGTCCAACCCGATAGGGCTTGCGGATACCCTACTCACAACCACTATTCACATTAATAACGCAGCGAAACAAATTTCAACCTATTACAGTCATTCATACCATAGTACTAAGTCTGTCATAATACAAAATATCAACTTAGGGTATCCAACATAATCCAAAATGACCTCCCGGCTACAGTTCAGTACTCACAACAGTACTTACAAACACTAACAGAATACTATGCTCCATAACCCTATAGAATGCTAGGTCCGGCTACTTGAAGGACCTAAAATAGATTTGTATAATTGGGGTGAGACACTTCTCAGTAAGGGAGAATAAGGTTATATCAGTGTGTGGGCACATGAGTGTTATTCCAATAAGAAACAAAGCATTTCGCATTTCCAGTATTTTCACAAATAGTTCCAATATATTTCATAATCATTGGTATAATCTGACAAACCGACATGTCATTATTGACCCATGGTATTGAACATGCATTCCACAACCCTCAATATTATTTGGAAAAGTAGCAAGTCATTATTGACCCCACGATATTGAACCAACACTTTAGTAACCATAATCCAGTAAAATGACATGTCATTATTGACCCATAATATTGATCCAGCAAAAATCTAGTGTTTTCACACTCTTCGGCATAAATCGGCAATTTACGACCATTGGTATTAACTCGACATGTCTTACGACCCCACGTTATACAGAATGTTTCGACCCCACAGAATCAAATTGACATGTCATTATTGACCCCACGATAATGAAACTGGCATGTCAGTAACCACCATTCCTGAAAACAGTTTGGAATTCCAGTTCCTATATTCCATTTCAAACACATCACAACTCAATCATCACAAAATATCCTCTCCTGCCACACCTATTTGGATAATTTAACAATCATATGATAATTGCTCCGGAAATACAATTTAACATAGAATAAATGTATGGTCATCTATATACTTTAGTTTTATTCAGATAATTGATTTTCCAAAAGAAACAGAGACGATACTTGAAACTCTAATTTTCCCAAAAACCGCACACCCGAAAAATCGGCAATCTTGCCGGGTGATATTTTCCAAACAAGTAACCAAAACATCCGTATAAACATAACCTACAGTTCTAGTGGATCAGATTTTAAAAATAACTGATACAAACAAATCCCCTTACTTGTTCCCGAATACCGAAACACAACTCCAAATGGCTCGAAACAGCCACACAGATTCCCAAATCCTAAAACCGAAAGGCCATACGTCAACATCACCCTATTTAGTACAAATCTACAAGTCACTCGGCTCGTTTCGACCCTTACCTTAACTTCAGGGTAAAAACCTGGATATCCTCAAATCGGGATTCTACTTAGTAGGACTTGTAGAGATTCACCTGCTGATCCACGTAGTAACATTGGATCGTTTATTCGAGCAACGAGCCACCCGAGATCTTACAGAGAGAGAGAGAGAGAGAGAGAGTTATATAATAAACATAACTTAACCCTTAAATAATCTAAAAATATCTCCTCCAAGATATTTATATATAAATATCTAAAAACATCTTCTCCAAGATATATTTTTTTGTTCAGGTTACTACAAATTATACCAAGGAAAAAGCTTAAGTTGGGGCCTTGGTATCAAGAATATTCAGTTGATGAACTTGGCTCTTTTAAGAAAATGGTATCGGAGACTTGGCTAAAAGGAAAATCTTTGGATTTCGAAAGGCATCTTCTGTGCAAGAGATGATTTTTGGGATTTGGTAAGAATGAAAGTTGGACAAGGCTCCACCATAAAATGTTTGGATGTCCATTGGTTATCTTCCCTATCTTTCTAGAGAAATGACACACTTACCTTCTAAACATCACCTTTTTATTTACCCATTGCTTTGTGGGTATTGTACTATGTATATGATATAATTATTTAAAACAATGGTCAGAAAAAGTGTGATGTCTAATAAGTAAGTGCATAACTACTCATCTTTCTATTTTTCTCTTGTATGTTTTCTTCCCCCTTTTTGTTTTCTTTTTCTACTGGAGACAATAGTGTTACATATTCAAGCAAGCTAACCTTCCGTTATAAACAATGGTGAGCATTTCGTGGTTTTGCCTAAGAATCTGATCATATGTTCCATCTGTAGTTGTGCTACCCATGTAAATTATATAAACCTGCACAAATAATTGAATAGTGAAATGCAACTCAACTATCAACAATTTATAAAAATATAACCAATCAGATAATGTTTTAACCTTGGTAGAAATACATTTGTTAATTTCCACATAGAAAGCACTTAGAAACATATACAAATAACTCCATCTACTCCAACTCAACAAAGCCATTTGCACGTATACACAAGAAAATATGGAAGGGTGAGAGGACAAATATACACTCTCAAAAAGTGAAAATTATTATATTAGTCTTCTTAAAATACGTTATATATAAATAGTTGGTCAAATAATATGAAAGTGATTCTTATGCTCTTATTATTTAACTGTTTGTTTGAAATTTAAGGTTTAATGTTGTTTTTCATGTATGACAAATGTTGTAATTAAGCCCTTGGGAATTCTCAATCAACGACAACCTCCAAGCTCACCAAAAATGCTGCAATAAGCCCCCACGGGCATGGCGTGGTGGAAAGACATCATCACGTAAGAATGAGCATCAGGTTTTAATTCTAGGTAGATACACTCACAGAACCAACGGTACCTGTGGATGGTGAGAGTTTACTCTGTGAGCCAGCAATGACTGTGGATGGTGAGAGTTCGCTCAATGAGCCAGTGGGGACCGTGGATGGTAAGAGTTCTCCATGAGCTAGCAGGGACCGTGGATGGTAATAGAGATGTGTCCCGGGGGTCAGGTTAGCCGAACGTCCAACTGATGCATGGAAGCTGTGTCCGCATCCGGACTTTGCCCTGATCAGTGAGACCTAGGGGCGGAGGACGCTGATCTGTAGGTTTGGTGCTGCACTAGGGGGTCCGAAGGGCTCGTTGGTGGCTGGAGTTCCTATGTAAGAAAAAATAAATAATAAAAAAAAAATAAAAAAAATGTTGCAATCTACCACACATGGAGGAAAATAAATAGGGCCTAATCTATGAAAATTCTCCTATTAGAGTACATGCCATAATTTTCAACATTTTTTTATCTAAAAAAGTAGGGTTTCCCTAACTTGCTAAATATCATTATAGATACTCCCTTGATTGAATATATTGTTTGTAGAGATTCGGAAAAATATAACTATTAAAATAATTAGGAAAGATAATAAATAGAATAGATAAATAAATAATAAGGGAAAAAGGGAAAATTTTAAAGGAAAAGAAAGTAGACCTCATCGTCGAACCTCCTGCCTTCGTTCGAAGAGTGATCTTCTAGGGATCGTCGATGAAGTTCAGTCCCTCATCGACGAAGATATTTCAAGAGAGTGAATTTCAGATTTTAGGTTTTGTCGATGAATTGCCTTCTGTGGTTTGTCGACGAACTCTGTCTTCTCGTCGACGAAGCCACATGGCAACATCGCGTATAAGAAGATTCGAGGTTGCTTCTTAGTGAAGAAATTCATTCCTCCTCATTTTTCTCTCTCTAAAACGTTTCTCTCTGCCTTCTCTCTAAGATTCTCGCCCGAATCAACAAACGGGAACCGCTACGGTATTTTAGGGGAGATTCTCTACACATCTTGTAACGACCTGCTAAATTTTTTTTTTCTACTAATAAATACCATGAAATTCCACGACTCTGTTATTTTCTAATTAATATAAACCATCAACCTAAGTAGCGAGAAGCTAAAATCATACAATCACAATTATATGTGAATATAATAGAATAACGTACAATACCAAAGTGCTAACATACTCTAACAGTATAAATACACAGCTGTATCTCCCAAGATATACCTTATATGAGACTAGAACAATACAAGGAAAACCTTCCCCAAAATACCCACTCTAACAACAGGCAGCACTGAAACCCCTCTATCTGCGAGTGTGATTTGCTCGCCTCGCTGGATCACCTGAAAAATATAAGTTTAATGGGATGAGACGATGCTCAGTAAGAAGAAACATGCTATTACTAGGGTGTAGCAAGTGAGTCGTATACTTGGAAAATCTGATCTAAAACAAGATACTATATATTAGAAAACTGAGAAAAAACTGAATACCTGTTATCATATAAAACATGCTTATGTAGCTTAACATAAACTGATTATTCATAATGTTTTATTCATAATACTTATAAGTATAATTGTCGTCGGTAAATATGATCATGATATATATAAATAATAATTGTGAAAATTCCTGGGATGGATAACTGAAGTCATGAATTAACCCCTCGTGACAGGGTTGTACAGCCCGAAGGCGGGACCTAACCTGGCTAGCCGACCAGGGTAAGTCAACTGAACTCCGACAGTCAGATTGGCCCCCTCAACTCATATCTGATGGGGGGCCTATCCACAATATAGGCACGATCGACTTCTGAAAACCACCAATTATCTGAATAGGGGTTACACTCTTAACTGAAAATAGCTACAGTACCATGCTCTGCTCCTGAATATGGTCCATTAGGGTCTGATACTATATACATAACTGATATTTCTAAAATACAGTTTTTACCATGATTTTGTAACAGTTGAAATAACCATAACATAATATATACTGAGCTGAATAAACTGTAATAACTAGATATCTAGTATGTCTGCATAACTGAATAACTGAATTTTCTAACTAACTGTATAAACTGAATGTTATGGTTTTGAAATGGCTATATCATAATATTCTAAGAAATACTGTAAAATACGAGTTTTTGTGCGTGTGCTGAAAATCATGGTATTATGAAAATTATGGAAACCTTGTACTGGGCTAATAACAAACTCATGCCACACCATTAAACATTAATATTATCAGGTTTTGAAATCGCATAAATAATCAGAATAATAATTTGCTGAAAACATATAATTTATACTAAATCATAATAGGTTTGCCTAGCATAGCATATTTCCCTTACCTGATTCCTGCTAAAATCCCCTACTGTATCAGGTCCTACACTTGCAGGGCTTCCCACTTAACACCCTGAAAACCATATATCTCATAACAAAATATTACTATTTCTACGTCTACTGCATTTCCTACAATTGCTGAAAAGCCAAATTTCAACAAAAGACCTTATCCTAAATCTAGGAGGAAATCCAACTTCGCCTCACCAACGATTCGCTCTGGCAGACTTAGGGAGAACTTCCCCAGGAGCGTTGTGGTGGCCTCAGATCATCGATCTGGTGGTCGACGGGGCCGAAATTGAGGAGAGAGGGAGGTGGAGCCGTAGGAGGGAGGGAGGGGGGGGGGGGAGAGAGAGAGAGAGAGAGAGAGAGAGAGAGAGAGAGAGAGAGAGAGAGAGAGAATTTCTGTCGTTTCTGTGTAAAAAAACTGAGTTTCACCCTATTTATACTGTGGCCTTCATCGATGAGCCACGTCATCTTGTTGACGAGGTCACAAAGAAGATTCATGAATGAACACCATCTCCTCTGTTAGAATTGGTGCATTCCCAAGAGGGGGGGGGTGAATTGGAATTTTAAAACTTTTTCACCTAGGTTGATCTATGCAACAACGGTATGTACACAACCTAGGATCAGTCTATACAATTTCCAAATGCGTAGATAAATATACTGTGGGAATTAAGTTATACGCATCATTCACCCATTACATACACGTGCGGTAAATATAAAATGCAGAAATATAAGCAAACACAAGATATGTTATTAGGGTTCAGCCAACTGTGCCTACGTCCCCGCCTCTAGCTCGCAAGCAGGAGGATTCCACTAATAGCTCACTTAAGGGTGGAGCGGCACCATTTACAACCAGGTCAAATTATAACAGGGCTGACCTCAACCTTAACTAGGTCAATTAGCGGGGCTGACCTCAACCTACACGCCTTAACAGGACGACGCACTTAGCTTTCCTAACTGGGTCTAAGACAATCCGGAACTATTCCAGGGCTAGTCTCCCTCTTCAGGTCCGTGCCTGGAAATACAATCAAAGTGTATTACAATCAAATGGTACAATGATTGTGCTTTCAAGTAAAGCAGATGTGTACCTAAATGCGCGCAATTACAGACACCACAGTATGATTCAATATGTAAGCTTAATGTGGTCTAAGATGTCAACTCTCAAATAGATTTACTATCGTTGTAATGAGTGCGTGAGAGTGCAAACAGTATGATCTTTGTATCACAAGATATTCAGGTAAGATGTTCACACAAAGATACTAGCTAAGCAATATATGTGTATATTTCAAAGAGCGGGTTTTCTCAATTGTATGATGCTCTTGAAGTGTATATGTTTGGTTTGCAAAAAGATATTCAATCTTTGTATTCAGCAAAGGATATATGAGTTAACGAATATTGCAACAAAGATTTTATCACATAAGCAAATATCTCATCAAATATTTTCAAGATACAAATACAGTAGATATTTGAAAATGTTTTTGCAACCAAAATACAAATACAAACTTCTTAAGATATTGCAATGAATATGCAATACTCAGAAGTTTTATATAAGTCTTCTTAGGAGAGACTTATTACCAAAGTCCCCTAAGAATACTTAAGGTTTTAGCTCTCAAAAAAAAGTTAATCAGTCCAAAGATAGGAGAGCAAACCAATCAAGACAAATACTCAAAACCAACTTACAAATGATGTAGGCAATATGGGAAGGTAAGATTGAGTATGTGAAGCTTGGAAATGAGTATTATAGGGTTTTGGTTTTTCAAAGAATTTTCCCTAATCAAAGTGGCTAATCACCCTTAATTTTCTCAAATGAACTCATATATATAGGCAAGGGAGAAAATATGACCGTTGGGGACCTATTGGGTATTATTAGAAAAGTTTAATAATGTTTAAAGCATTTTAACCCTGTTTAAAAAATATTAACTGCGGTAAAAAATCAGGGCAACCCGAGAGGTCCGGTCGACCAGAAATGGTTCGGTCGACCAGGACTCAAATGGCTCGGTCGACTAGGGGACTTTTGAACTGAATGGTCGGTCAACCGGGGCAAGGCGATTTTCCAAATTTCTGAGGTTCGGTCGATCGGTCCTTTTTGAACTGCATGGTTCGGTCGACCAGACCACTGGGAATTCTCCCGAGGACCCTCCGGTCGACCAGGTAGTTGGAGTACAAAAGTGTCGGTCGATCGGGAGGTTAAAATGTTGACTTTTATGTGGTTCGATCGACCGGCAAGAAATAAACTATGAACTTCGGTTGACCGGGCCTTGGTTAAACTGTTGACCCAGGGCTTGTTCGATCGACCAGGCCAGAGTGAATTGTGTTGGCCGGTCGACCGAAAGTGCACCAAGTATGCATTTCAGTCCCGTATTAAACCAAACAAGTCCTATTCAAGTGCCTAACAAACATATGTGTAAATGTGTGTTTCCTATGGGCACTTGGGGTCCAAATTGAAGACACCGAAAAAGTCCGGTGTCGGTCGACCGAAGGGTACACCCTAAGGTCTTTCTAGGGTCCTTTCTTATTCATGGTTTGTTTGAGCTTACGTAGTAAATCATACATGTGATGTGTGTGAGCTTATTACAAACCAAGTACCTACTTACTATTACAGACCAATTAAATATATTACATTATGAAATAAAACTTTGGTCTTCGGGCTTTTCTTGACTTTGTGCACATCTTTATCTTAACACCTTTAGTTCCTGCACAAAACCTCAAACACTCATTAGATACAATGAGTATTTGTCATAATCAAAACCAGGCGTGACCAATAAGGTCAACATCCTCGTCGACGAAGCCTGCTGCCTCCTTCTATTTCTTTTTCCATTTCCCTCTCTCTTTATTATTTAAATACCATTATTCTTTGAGTTACTACATTCTCCCTTCCTTATAAAATTTCGTCCTTGAAATTTACTATTCATATAACTCATCATCCCTAAAGGCAAAATGGTCTACTTATTTTATTACCTGTCCTCACTTATGGCGGAGGAATACCGTGGTTATATGGGTAGTTCTAAGAGATTACAATTATGAAAGGAAATTCCCCCAAAACCAAAATACTACCTATCCTACACATTATATTACAATTACACTATGCTAAACAAAATAAAATTACTACTACGAGGCTTCTTCTACCGTGTGATTCATCCACAAGACTTTCACTAACAGTATCCTTCTGTTGCACAATACCTGTTCTTTTCTATCTAGGATCCGCACTGGAGCTTCTTTGTATCCTAGATCACCATTGAGTTCCAATTCTGCATAGCTAATGATATGGGAAGGATCTGAGACATATTTCCTTAACATAGAGACATGAAACACGTTGTGAATCCTGAATAAAGATGGTTGTAGAGCTAGCCGATAGGCCACTTACCCAATTTTCTCAAGTATCTCAAATGGGCCAATAAACCTAGGGCTTAACTTACCCTTCTTCCCAAATCTCATGATACCCTTAAGTGGTACTATTTTCAGAAACACATGATTACCCACTTCAAATTCCAGTTCTCGGTGGTGAGTATCCGCGTAGCTTTTTTGTTGACTCTGCACTGCATTGATTCTATCTTGAATGACTTGAACTTTATCGTACGCCTGCTGTACTATTTCTGGTTCCAAAAATTGCCTCTCACCCAGCTCACTCCAGTATAAAGGGGAACGATATTTCCTACCATAGAGTGCTTTATAAGGTGTCATGCCTATACTAGTCTAATAGCTGTTTTTGTAGGCAAACTCCACCAATGACATATAATGGGTTCAGCTACCCCCAAAATCCAATACACAAGCTCGTAGCATATCCTCAAGTACCTGAATTGTTCTCTCTGTCTGACCGTCTGACTGAGGATGGAAAGCAGTGCTGAATGCTAGCTGAGTCCCCAATGCCTCCTGCAAGCTCCTCCAGAACCACGATGTAAAACGTGGATCATGGTATGAGTCTATGGATACCGGCACTCCATGGGGTCAAACAATCTCCTGTATATAAATCTTTGCTAGTTTATTCATAGGGTAGCTAACTTTAATGGGCAGAAAATGCGCCGTCTTTGTTAGCTTGTTAACAATCACCCAAACAGCATTCTAACCATGCGGCACTAGCGGTAGCCCAGTAACAAAATCCATGGACACGTGGTCCCACTTCCACTCAGGAATGAAAAGTGGCTGCAATTGACCAGCCAGCCTCTGGTGCTCAGCCTTAACCTACTGGCACGTCAAGCACTGCTGCACAAATTCTGTTATTTCTCTCTTCATGCCACTCCACTAGAAATACTCCCATAGATCCCTATACATTTTCGTACTTCTAAGATGAAAAGTGTATAGAGATCTGTGTGCCTCATCTAAAGTCATTTTTTCTGATACTGTCACCTGCAGGCACACACAATCTGGTGTGAAATCTCAAAGCCCCATCGTCAGAAATACTGAATTCCTCCCCTTGACCATCCTGTATTCTGGCTATCACTCCTGCCAATTCTGGATCATTCCCCTATGTGGCTTTAATCCTTTCATAAAGTGTAGCTTGTCTTCGCGACTTCCTCTGCTTTTACTCTCACTTGATGGTGCCCTAATCTGAGGTCGATCTTGGAATATACCCGTGTACCCTAGAGCTGATCAAACAAATCGTCTATACGAGGTAGAAGATATTTAGTCTTTATAGTAACCATGTTGATTTCTTTGTAATCAATACACATCCTCAAATACCTGTCTTTCTTCTTTATAGACAATCCTAAAAATCCCCGTGGAGATACACTAGGTTATATAAATCCCCTATTCAGCAAGTCTTGCAACTGATTCTTCAATTCTCCTAATTCAGTTGGAGCTATACGATAAGGGAACTTAGAAATTGGTGTTGTCCCTGGAGGTAAATCTATAGAAAAGTCCACCTCACGCTCGGGAGGCAACCCAGGTAGCTCTTCTAGAAAAAAAACATCTAGAAATTCTCGTACGATCGGGGTACCATCGAGCTTCGATTCATTCTTTAATGCTTCCTTCACAAAAGCCACAAACCCTTGACTTTCATCCCGGAGTAGTCTGCTTACTTGTATAGCTGATACTATCTACAACGGAGCATGTATACATGAACCAACAAACTTGAATTTTTGCTCACCAGGGGGTCTGAAAATTACTTCGTTATGATGGCAATCAATATTGGCGTGATTAATTGCCAACCAATTCATTCCCAATATTACATCAAACCCACACATATCAATCACAATTAGGTCTATTGGTAGCACTCTCCCCTGAATTTCTATTGGATATCTTTTGAGCACCCTCTGACACCGCATTACTGACTCTGATGGTGTAGCTACCGACAACTCTATATCTAATGACTGGGTATCACTTCCAGATAATTTAACATAGGATGTAGAGACAAAGGAATGAGTAGCACCTGAGTCAAATAAAATAATAACAGATGTGATAGAATAGTAAAAGTACCTGTCACCATATCCGCAGTAGCCTCAACATCACCTTGCGTCAAAGTGTAAACCCTCGCTAGGGCCACATTCCTCTACTGGCCTCCACAAGGAGCCTGATATCCTCCTCGATAGGGCCTGAGAGATGGGACTTGGTATGGCGGACTTGGGCATGCACGTGCCATGTGGCCGGGTCTCCCATAGTGATAGCACACATCTCTCCTTGCTCGACATTCCCCAAAATGACGTATCTCACACGTGTAACGTACTGGGAAAGTCGGCGTACCTTGATTTTTGCGAGCTCCTATTGGCTGCTACTGATCTCCCCTATCTCGACCTCCTTTCCATGGACCCCTATTGGAACCAGCCTGAAAACCCTGGAGCGCAGGCCTCCTCCTATGACTCTGAGCTGCTAAACCCCTCTAAATACCACTCTCAATGATTGCAGCTCTGTCTACAACCTTCGTAAATGTCTGAGCCCTAAAACCAATCACCTACTCAAACAAATTCTATCTTAGTCCCTCTTCAAACTTCCTTGCCTTTCCTCTTCATCAGGTGCTAGATGTGGAGCAAAATGCGACAACTCGATAAACCGAGCTGTGTACTGGGATACGGTCATCTGCCCCTGCATCAGGTGCATAAACTCTGCTACCTTCGCGCTTCGAATGACCGAGGGAAAATATCGCTCAAAGAATAGTTCCTTGAATCGGTCCCAAGTCACTGGCACCGGAACTGACCTTTACTCCTCTATCAGACGCGCTGATCTCCACCAGCGCTTTGCCTCCCCTATCAATTTAAATCCTGCAAATACTACCTTATGCTCATCCATACAAGGAAGCACGACCAACATCTCTTTGATGTCGTGGACCCAATTCTTAGCTACAATTGGGTCATCTCCTCCAGCAAAGGATGGGGGCTTCATCCACGTAAACTACTCGATCGTACAGCTACGCTCCCCTGAACTCCTGGCCATCTCAGCCATCACCTGTTGGGTGACGTTGCGCAGTACTGCATAGGTATCACCATCCATGCTGGAAGGTCCTGACGTGTCTCCCCCAGCATTCATGCCACTGCTGTCTAGGTCCATCTTGAAAACAAGAACACACTCTAAGAATCTTATCTCTTGCACAGACCTAATCTATTTTATTCTACTCAAATCCTATATTTATAATTAACTACTCTCCCCTGATCTTAATTCAAAATCCAGTTTTGCAACCTAGACACACGACCCGACGATAGTTTACTATGGTTTTTCTGAAATCGTCACCCTAGGAAAAATAAACCACCACGGAAAATGCTATACCCAGACTACAGAACCAACCTCAAATCATTTCCTATACTCTAGTATTGCTTCTGCTGCATTCTAAAGTCTACAGAACCTAGCAACCTGGTTCTGATACCAAATTGTAACGACTTGCTAATTTTTTTTCTACTAATAAATACCATGAAATTCCACTGCTCTGTTATTTTTTAATTAATATTAAACCATCAACCTATGCAGTGAGAAGCTAAAATCATACAATCACAACCATATGCGAATATAATACAATAACATACAATACTAGAGTGTTAACATACTCCCACGGTATAAATACACAGTTGTATCTCTCAAGATATACCTCATCTGAGACTAGAACAATACAAGGAAAACCTTCCCTAAAATACACACTCTAACAACAGGAAGCACTGAAACCCCTCTATCGACGAGCCTGATTTGCTCGCCTCGCTGGATCACCTGAAAAATATAAGTTTAATGGGATGAGACGACGCTCAGTAAGAAGAAACATGCTATTACTAGGGTGTAGCAAGTGATTCGTATACTTGGAAAATATGATCTAAAATAAGATACTATATATAATAAAACTGAGAAAAACCTGAATACCTATTATCATATAAAACATGCTTACGTAGCTTAACATAAACTGATTATTCAGAATGTTCTATTCATAATATTAATAACACTTATAAGTATAACTGTCGTCGGTAAATCTGATCATGATCTATATAAATAATAACTGTGAAAATTCCATGGATAGATAACTGAAGTCATGAATTAACCCTTGATGATAGGGTTGTGCAGTCCGAAGGCGGGACCTAACCTAACTAGCCGACCAGGGTAAGTCAATTGAACTCCGACAGTCAGATCGGCCCCTTCAACCCATATCTGATGGGGAGCTGTCCACAACATAGGCACGATCGACTTCTGAATACCACCTATTATCTGAATAGGGGTTGCACTATGAACTGAAAATAGCTACGGTACCGTGCTCTGCTGCTGAATATGGTCCATCAGGGTCTGATACTATATACATAACTGATATTTCTAAAATACAATTTTTACCATGATTTTGTAACAGCTGAAATAACCATAACATAATATATACTGAGCTGAACAAACTGTAATAACTAGATATCTAGTATGTTTGCATAACTGAATAACTGAATTTTCTGATTAATTGTATAAAATGAACGTTATGGTTTTGAAATGGCTATATCGTAATATTCTGAGAAATACTGTAAAACACGAGTTTCTGTGCGTGTGCTGAAAATCATGGTATTCTAAAAATTATGGAAACCTTGTATTGGGCTAATAACAAACTCATGCCACACCATTAAACATTAATATTATCAGTTCTGAAATCGCATAAATAATCAGAATAATAATTTGCTGAAAACATATAATTTATACTGAATCATAATAGGTTTGCCTAGCATAGCATATTTCCCTTATCTGATTTCTACTAAAATTCCCAACTATATCGGGTCCTACACACTGCAAGGCTTCCCACTCAACACCCTGAAAACCATATATCTCAGAACAAAATATTACTATTTCTATGTCTACTACATTTCCTACAACTCTTGGAAAGCCAAATTTTAATAAAAAAGCCTTACCCTGAATCTGGGATGAAATTCAACTTCGTCCCACCGACGATCTGCTCTGGCAGACTTAGGGAGAACTTCACCAGGAGAGTCGTGGTGGCCTCAGATCATCGATCTAGCAGTCGACAGGGCTGAAATTGAGGGGAGAGGGAAGTGGAGTCGTAGGAGAGAGAGAGAGAGAGAGAGAGAGAGAGAGAGAGAGAGAGAGAATTTCTGCGTAAAAAACTGAGTTTCACACTATTTATACTCTGGCCTTCGTCAACAAGCCACGTCATCTCATCGACGAGGTCATGAAGAAGGTTCATCGACGAACACTATCTCCTCGTCGATGAATCTCAGAATTTGGAAAACAACCTCTCGGTATCTTCTCGTCGACAAAACATACCCTCATCGACGAGACCCTATGTTATCTTCTCAGTATCCCTCCCACTTTATTATTTAAATACCATTATTCTTCGAGTCACTACAGATCTAACGAAACAGATTTCTAAAATGCGCTTTTCAAGAATCACTCCAAAGTTGAGGTATGGGTTAGAATTCTTAGTTTTTGGGGTTTTAAATGTTTATTCGAGGTTTATAGGTTGAGAAAATGTTGAAATAATATGATATTTGGGGTTTATCTGACTAAACTAGGGTTTTTGATTTAGGGCTCGGGTGAGCGCTACAGGCATCATTTTGGGGTTCTTGCTAGCGTAGTTCAGGAAATCAGGTAAGGGGAATATATTAAATCAAGATTTTTGAGGAAATAATTGGCAAAAAATGGAAATATTATGTATATATGTATATGATTTTCATGTGAGTTTTGAAAAATCAATCGTTTGAATTGTAAATTTATGAGCCTAGGGCTACGCTACTAGATATTATTTGTGAAAATGGAAAGTTAAAATGACAAATTTTCTAGTTAATTGTGTAAGAAATTAAATGTATATTTTCAGTATATGAACAATGATTATGGGTTGGCTTATTTTTAGTGAACATATGAATATATGTTGTTAAATTGTGTGGCATGAGTAAAATGAAGTTTTCTGTGTTGAACTATGATATATGTATGAGATGCAGGAAATATTAGAAATGTATTGAGAAATAAAATGTGATATGATTTATTTTGCATGTGTTTGGTAATGTTAGACTACAATATATGGTTTGAGAACTTTGGTGGACCAGAATTGGCACAGTACTGTTGCGGGTAATTATGGAAGCGCTAATGCACCCACATGTCTTAGATAAAGTGTGGAGACAGGATCGTTGATTGTGCTGGGAAGGGTAGTGTCCCCCTGGAGTCTAGACCAGAATGGGAAAAGCAAATCGAACCTACAGACCGTAGAATGTGGTTGATTTAACTCTGGAGGGCCAACCAGAGTTAAGTCCAGCCTTCGGGCTGCACAACCCAATCATGGGGGATTATACATATTGTTAACTCTATGAGTCCAATCCTGTTTTGATAATGACAAATTACTTGGTATTTGATCTATACATTGAGATATTGAACAGGAACTATATTAAGCATGCACGGAAGGATAACAAGTCATGGAAGCCATAAAGAATAAAGTATATACAACTTGGCAGATCCATCGAACTCAAAGAGTACAAGAATGAAGATGCGAGCACCAAGTTCAAGGGTGTCATGGGAATAGGTACTTAAAACTCATGTATTTACATTTTCATATGATTTAATTTGAGGCTCAACATATACCCTAGAATGAATTTAAGACTCATGCATCTCATGAATATCATTAGGGGACATTCATGGACTTATAAATATTTTTAAAACCCTGGAAAATATTTTTATAAAATAGCCAAGAAAGAGAGCAAAGCAGAATTTTAAATTAGAAAGAAAAAATTCAGGAAATGGCCACTTCGGTTGCCTGAAATCAAACTTAGTCACCTAAAGAATTTCTTCAGAAGCCTGAAAATTAAGTTTAGCCACCTGAAGAATTAATGGTGAAACATAGAATCTGACCGAGGCACTTCAGTCGCCTAAACCTGTGACTTCAGTTGCCTGAATTTGTCACTTCAGGAGCCCGAACTCCACTTCAGTCGCCTGACCCTGTATTCAGGTTAATTTGTTTTGAAGCACTAAGGAACTTCAGTTGCTTGCTCATCGACCTCAGTAGCTTGAACTTGCAGGAAAACTTAAAAATTTAATTTTTATTAAGAGAACTCGTGAGATATTTTTTAATCCAACGGTCAAGATTGATTCTAAGGTTTAAGCACCTATATATTGAACATCTAAATCCTAGAGCGTTAGCTAAGATCAACGAGAAGAGAAGAGAACATATTTTTAAAAGAGATTTGAGAACTTTGAACACATTGCTATACGATTGCTTGTACTCTTGCACATACTCATCAAGCTTGGGCAAATCAACTTAGAAAATCAAAGGGGATTTATTTACACATCTTGATTTCAACTTGGTATTGAGGTTTGGTTAATCCATTTAGTGTTTTCAAGAGTTTCTCATATCATCATCTATAATTGAATATCATTAGAGAGATTGACCTTAAGTGTTAATATTCACATAGAGATTGTTTTTAACTAGTTCATTACTTGAGAAAGTTTTTCTTTTTGCCATTTATATATATTTTTCAAAGAAATTCTCATTTCAAAATCTATTGTTGAAATAGGCTGAGGGATAGATAGTGAGTATACTTTCATATAGATTATTTAGATAATCTCACTACTTGATAAAGGGTTTCATCATTGGTTAAATAGATTTGAATCGAGTGTGCGTTTAGTTAAAGGATATATATTTTAGATATATTAAAACACTTGATTAAATATCCTTGGTGTTCATAAATATACATTTTATTGAGGGATATTTTCTAGAAAATAATATATTCAGTTTGTGATTTTTTAAAATCATATTATATATATGTATGTATGTATGTATGTATTGGCTTATTACAAAGATCATTGTGTGATTGAATATTTGAAAGAAAGTTGTTGATTTTGATTGATCTAATATTCAAGACAATTTTTGAATAAGTTCACATAAGATATATTTGTGCAATTTCGCAAAGTGAACTAGAACCCTAATATTCTCCAAAGCATTTAAATATATAATTACTTGGGAGTTTTGGTAAAAAAGGGAAACTGTGTATTGAAGCATATTCATTCATAAAATGATTGTATCGTTCCATTCATTCTGAACTTCAAGTTTGATCATATGATTATGTATTAGGAATTTGAATAGTACTCCCTAGCTTTGTTGGAAGCAACTTTGAGTGTTTTACAGATTTCATTGTATTCACGGTTCGGGTTGTGAACCGGGTTTGAGGAGAGAGTTGTATCTCTTGTAAGCACCAAAGTAGGAGGAAGTTGTATCTCTTGTAAGTAGTGGATTGTAAGGGAAGTTCCATCCCAATTTAAAGAGCAGAGATTATAGTGGAATCCTTGAGTGAGTTGCTCAAGGCGAGGACGTAGGGCGAGTTGGCTGAACCTCGTAAAATTGCGTTTGTCTTCTCTCTTCCCTTATCTTTTAATTTCCGCAATGCACTTCATTATTTATGAAATTAGGATAGCTTCCCAAGAGGGGGGGGGGGGGGCGGGTGAATTGGAATTTTAAAATTATTTCAGGTTTAATTCTTTGTTTTATATCAACAATCACAACAAGTAAAAACAATTCAACCACAACTAATCAATAAGATAAAAAACTTGTTCCTTGTTTCAATAGCCCTATAATAAATTTTAAGGCATGCTGATTTTATGTAAGCTCTGTATTTATTCCAAACTCACAATTCTTCTTTGTGTTTAGATTTTAAACAAACTTTCAGATTAATAAGTTTAGGATGATCAACCAACGTAGTCCCTTTCGGTTTCCGCAATCAATGCTGATCAAGTCAAAAACAAATTATCTTCCAGTCTACTTAACAATTATACACTCAAAATTAACAATTTAAAGCATACACGCAGGTTGTAAGTATTGATGAAAAAGTAAAGAGTAAGGAAGAAGAGAAACACAAGATTTTACGAGGTTCGACTTATACCTCGCCTACATCCTCGCCTTTGGCAAACCACCAAAAGATTCACTAATTCAGTTTCGTTGACAGGTGGAACAATACCGATTACAATCAATCCTTCCGTTAGGCTAGAGCTTGCCTCTCCAAACAATATTCCCTCGTTTGGTCCAACGATTCTACAGCCCTGAATCGTCTATAAACAAGAACCAAGATAGAGAAGAGTTTGTGTACAAGAAAACACTCTCACAGCAGAGTAGGTTAGTACAACATTCAGCACAATAATACTTCAAAATAATTCAAATATAAAAGAATTTGAAGCTTAATACTCAATTTAGATCACCAAGTATCATCCAAAATTTGAAAGATTTTGACTTTGAAGGCTTTACTTTGGAGTTTGAATCAGTAGCAATTCAGTAGTTGAAGATGAATGACCATAAGAGAGTTTGAGAGCCTTTTTGAGAACTTTGATTGCTGAAAATTTCTTAGTGTATGAAATCTTTGAAGTTTGGGGCTATTTATAGATGTTTAAAAGTAATTCCTTACCCCCAAAGTTTCCTTGAAGTAGTTTCCAAGTTTTTCAAAAAAATAGTGTCCAAAAACTTCATTTAAAAAATCTTCCCATTGAGAGTTTTTAAGCCAACGTTTGTGTGGCAGTTACCTGCCACGACTTGGCAGTTACCTGCCACAACTTGGCAATTGCCTGTCATAGAACAAAATCACAACACAGAACACTAGTAGTTGCCTGCGAGAACCAAGGTAGTCACCTGACATGACCACCCAGGCACCTGGCTATGTTCAGGTAGTCGCCTGGTATGCTACTGTCTCTTTGAAAAAATCGTCATTTAATTTGGCAGTCGCCTGCCCTTTCTGTTTTTCAAAAAATTTTCTTTTTCAAAAACCTTTCTTTTCTTTGATTTTAAAAACATTCTTTAAAGTTTCCTTAAAAAATATATTTATGAGTTTCTTTTGATTTTGTGAGAGCTTCAAATCAGTTTATACTTGAAATTAACTTGAAGTACTTACATTCAAAACATCCTTAAAATTTTAATCCTTTGGTCTTCAAGTAAGTTCTTGTTCTTCCATCATCTTTGAGCTTTCATCAAGTTATATTTAATCCTCATGCTCTTCAAGATCTCTTTTTAATCCATAAGCTTTATCATTCTTTTGAACTTTGTCACCTTTTTCCTGAAAAACTTTCACTTGAATCACATTAAACATATCATGATTTGTTATCATTAAAATAAGAATTGTAAGCCTTATTAGGCCAACAATTTACATCACATGTATGTATGTTGAATAATCTCACACAAACTTGATAAGTAATTTGTTAAATATAGGAGGAGGGATAAATTGGTAAATAAGTTTGAAAGAATTTTTAAAATACCCAATTCACCCCCTCTTGGGATTACATCTAAATCAACATTTGGTATCAGATTGAGTTTACATAGACTTAATAGTTTATTTGTAAAAAGATCACATGACACATATTGGTGTAACTCCATTCGGTGAGGGACACTCATCCACTAGACCACCAATTTTCTGTGGTGTAAATTACACCTATTGGAAACGTAGGATGAACATATATCTATTGAACGTAGATTGGAAGGTATGGAAAATAGTCACTAAGAGTAATCATATTCCTGTGAAAGTAATTGATAAGATTAATGTACCTAAAACTAAAGATGATTATACAGAGGAAGACTGAAACTCAATACAAATCAATGCTATAACCATGAACTTGCTTTTCTATGCATTAGATGTAAATGAATTTAATAGGGTAATGGCATGTAACTTGGCTAAAGAAATTTGGGAAAAATTAGAAGTTACATATGAAGGCACTAAGGAAGTAAAAGACAGTAGGATAGACATGCTCACCAGTGAATATGAAGCATTTAAAATGACGGCAGATGAATCTATACAATCCATGTACACTAGATTCACACACATCATAAATTCATTAAATGCTCTTAGAAAAACTTGCCTTACTTATGAGTTGATCCAGAAAAAACTCAGGGGACTACCTCCCGTGTGGGAAGCAAAAGCTACGGAAATAGTAGAAGGGAGAAATCTCAAGGAAATGTTGGTGGACAAACTCATTGGATCGCTCATCACCTATGAACTGGCGATAAATGAGAGAAAAAGTAAGCAGAATAAGGCAAAGAAAATTACTACACTCAAGGCATTGTCAAACAACTCTAGCGAAGAAAGTGATTCAGAATCAGATAACGACATGGCCTTGCTAACAAAGAAGTTCAGGAAGTTCTTGAAGAAAAATAAGAAGTTCAATAGAAAATTCTGGAACTCAAAATCAGAAAGAGGAGAGTCAAGCATGAAGAAAAGGAAGGAAGATCCTCCAATATGCTATAACTGCCGAGAGGTTGGACACATCAAGCCTGAGTGTCCCAAACTAGTGAAAGCCTCAAAGAAAAAGAAGAAGGCACTGAAAGTCGGTTGCGATACACACAACACTAGCTGTTCAGAATCTGAATCCAGCGACGACAAGATTACCAATCTGTGTTTAATGGCACATGATGACCTTGAGATATGCTTAAGATCGTTTTCCTCAAAAGATAGATGGTATATGGAGAGCGGATGTTCACGACACATAACCGGTGATAAAGCGAAGTTCACATCCATCACACCCAAGGATGAAGGATTTGTTACTTTTGGAGATAATGCTAAGGGAAGGATCACAGATATAGGTAAAGTTGGTAATGATTCGTCATTAATTATAGATGATGTCTTACTAGTTGAGGGTTTAAAGCACAACTTATTGAGTATAAGCCAACCGTGTGATAAAGGTTACAAAGTGTCTTTTGAACATGATAAGTGCATAGTTGAACACAAAACGGGTAATAAGATATTGTTCACTGCTAAGTGTCATGAAAATGTATATACCACAAGCTTTGATGACTTAACCTCACAGAGTGTGACATGCTTCTCTGCTATGAATGAAATTAGCTGGACTTGGCATAAGAGACTAGGACACACAAACATGGATTTAATTTCAAAACTTATTAAGAAAGAATTAGTTAAAGGACTGCCTAAGACTAAATTCATGGAAGATAAAATTTGTGATGCTTGTCAACTAGGAAAACAAGCAAGAACAAGCTTTAAGAAGAAGAAAGAAATCTCCACTACTAGGCCACTCCAAATGCTACACTTAGACTTATTTGGACCAAACCCAATTCAAAGTTTAAGAGGAAAATCATACGCATTTGTCATAGTTGACGATTTTTCAAGATATACATGGGTACTATTCTTAGGACATAAACATGAAGCATGTGAACAATTTATAAACCTGTGCAAGAAAATCCAAAATGAAAAGGGATGTACTATCACTAAAATTCGAAGTGATAGGGGTAGAGAATTTAAAAATCAAGGCATGGAAGACTATTATAATTCTTTAGGAATAGTCTATAACTTTTCAGCCCCTAGAACACCACAACAGAATGGTGTAGTTGAAAGGAAAAATAGGTCTGTACAAGAAATGACCAGAATTATGCTTAACGAACATAAATCACCTAAGTATTTCCGGGCTGGGGTAGTGAATACCGCCTACTATGTGCTAAATAGAGTTTTGATTAGACCATCACTTAATAAGACTCTGTACAAGTTATGGAATGGCCATAGACCAAACATATCATATTTTTATGTCTTTGGCTGTAAATGTTTTGTGCGTAGAGACAATGAACATTTAGGAAAATTCGATGTAAAATCAGATGAAGGTATCTTCCTAGGGTATGTCTTAGATAGTAAAGCCTATAGAGTATATAAAAAATGAATATTAACGGTTATAGAATCTATTCATGTTGTGTTCGATGAGTCAAATCCCTTCTCCAAAAGAGCTGATGAAGATGAAGTTGAGATAAACAAGGAATTTGAGAAACTATCCATTGAAAATGATTTAGAAAAGAAAAATGAAATTAAGGAACCATCCACTGAAACTAATCAAATTGAAAATGAGATTAATGAATCACCTAGAGAATGGAAGTACATAAAGAATCATCCCATTGACCAAATAATAGGTGAACCATTATGTGGAGTAGCCACTCGATCCTCTCTTAGGAATATGATTAGTCATTTTGAATTTCCATGTCAAGAAGAACCTAAGAATGTGAGTGAAGATATAGAGGATGAATCATGAGTGTTGTCCATGCAAGAAGAGCTAAACCATTTTGAGAGAAACAAAGTATGGACACTAGTTCCTAGACCTGAGGATAAGTCAATCATTGGAACAAAATGGATATATAAGAATAAAAAGGATGAACATGGGATAGCTGTGAGAAATAAGGCAAGATTAGTAGCTCAGAGATATAACCAGGAAAAAGGAATAGATTTTGAAGAAACCTTTGCACCTGTAGTTAGGATGGAAGCCATATGAATGCTTTTAGCCTATGCAGCTTTTAAGGATTTCAAGTTATATCAAATGGACGTCAAGAACGCATTATTAAATGGTTACATAAATAAAGAAGTTTATGTAGAACAACCCCCAGGTTTTGAAAACTACAAGAATCCAAATCATGTTTATAAACTAACAAAAGCCTTGTATGGTTTAAAGCAAGCTCCTAGAGCTTGGTATGAAAGGCTAAGTAGTTTTCTACTAGAAAATGGATTTATAAGAGGAAAGATAGATACAACTCTGTTCATAAAGTCTAAGAAAGATGACTTGATCCTAGTGCAAGTATAAGTAGATGACATCATATTTGGAGTTATGAATAAAGAATTGTGTAATGAATTTGCTAATACTATGCAAAACGTATTTGAGATGAGCATGATGGGTGAAATAAATTTCTTCCTAGGGCTTCAGATCAAACAAGAAAAACATGGAATATTCATAAATCAATCAAAGTATATTAGAGATCTACTCAAAAAGTTTAATATGGAAGATGGAAAAAATACTAGGTACACCTATGAGCTCTTCATTGAAATTAGACAAAGATGAACAAGACATTCCTGTAGATGTCAAGCTATATCGTGGAATGATAGGTAACTTACTTTATCTGACTACCAACAAACCTGACATAATGTTTAGCGTATGTTTGTGCGCAAGATTTCAGGCTACACCAAAAGAGTCACACTTGCTAGTTGTTAAACGAATACTTAGATACCTGATAGGAATCGTGGAACTTGGGTTATGGTATCCTAAGTATACATCTTTTGAGATTATCAGCTATTTAGATGCTAATTTTTCTAATAGCAAAGTGGATAGGAAGAGCACAAGTGGTACTTGTCATTTCTTAAGACATTCATTAGTCTCTTGGTTTTCCAAGAAGCAAAATTCAGTTGCTCTTTCCACAACTGAGGCTGAATACATAGCGGCAGGTAGTTGTTGTGCTCAAACGCTATACATGAAGCAACAACTGAAGGATTTTGGATTAAGTTATGAAACAATCCCTATAAGATGCGATAATACGAGTGCCATAAACATTTCAAAGAATCCCATATTACATTCACGAACTAAGCATATAGAAATATGAGATCATTTTGTTCGTGATCATGTGCAAAAAGGGGATGTAACACTAGAGTTTGTATGCATGAATGAACAATGGGCAGATATATTCATGAAACCACTTGCGGAGGATAGGTTTATCCAAATTAGGTGTGAACTAGGCCTAATGCGTAGTCGAGAGGTTGCATAGAATTATATTAGATGACAATTCAGGGGGAGCAATGTCACTTAAGACGAAAACATTTGGTATTGCATTAATGAACATTTGGTATCCTCACATTAATCTTTGAAATTTGGCACATTGTATATGTTTACAATGCAATTTACATTCCACAACACAAATTTATGCATTAGCAAGGAGGATGGTTGATGTAGAAAGGGGAGAAGTAATTTTTCTTGGTCAAATCTAATAGTTAAACAAGTTTAAAACTTTAATATTTCAAATGGAAGAAGAACATAAGGTTATGTACACTCATGCACTATTTTTTATACACCTTTTTGTTGATGTCAAAAAGGGGAGAAAATTAAGGAGCAAAAATTAAAAGGAGCAAAAATGTTGTTGGCATCACTTGATAAATATTAGGAGCAAATATTGTTGGAAGCAAAGGGGGAGAAGGATAATAGCAAAATTGTTGAAAAATTAGAAGCAAAAATTGTTTGGCAAAACTAATTATGTAAATAGGAGAAGAATCAAGCTAAACAACTTGTGTATGAACATGAGCATATTTCATTTGGCATGAGTATATTTCATTTATTGAATATTTAATGCATTATTTGAGGGGGAGCCTTGTTAGGCATAACCCATTTTTTTTGCTCATGTAAATTGTCATCATAAAAAATGGGGAGATTGTTGGCTCTATGAGTCCAATCCTGTTTTGATAATGACAAATCACTTGGTATTTGATCTGTGTATTAAAATTGTGAACATGAATTATATTAAGCATGCACAAAATAATAACAAGTCATGGAAGCCATAAAGAATAAAGTATACACAACTTGGCAGATCCATAGAACTTAAAGAGTACAAGAATGAAGATGCAAGCACCAAGTTCAAGGGCGTTATGAGAATGGATACTTAGAACTCATGTATTTACATTTTCATATGATTTAATTTGAGGCTCATATACCCTAAAATGACTTTAGGACTCATGCATCTCATGAATATCATTAGGGGACATTCATGGACTTAGAAATATTTTTAAAACCCTGGAAAATATTTTTATAAAAGAGCCAAGAAAGAGAGCAAAGCAGAATTTTAAATTAGAAAGAAAAAATTCAAGAAATGGCCACTTTGGTAGCCTAAACTCAACCCCAGTCGCTTGAACAATTTCTTCAGAAGCCTGAAGAATTAATGGTGAAACACAGAATCTAGCCGAAGCACTTCGGTCGCCTGAACCTGTCATTTCAGGAGCCTGAACTCCACTTTTGTCGCCCGACCCTGTATTGAGGTTGATTTTTTTCGAAGCACTAAGGAACTTTAGTCGTTTGCGCATCGACCTCAGTCGCCTGAACTTGTGGGAAAATTTAAAGTTTTAATTTTTATTAAGAGAACTCGCAAGATATTTTTTAATCCAGCGATCAAGATTGATTCTAAGGGTTAAGCACCTATATATTGAACATCTAAACCCTAGAGCGTTAGCTAAGATCAACGAGAACAGAAGAGAACATCTTTTTGAAAGAGATTTGAGAACTTTGAACACATTGTTATACGATTGCTTGCACTCTTGCACATACTCATCAAGCGTGGGCAAATCAACTTAGAAAATCAAAGGGGATTTATTTACACATCTTGATTTCAACTTGGTATTGAGGTTTGGTTAATCCATTTAGTGTTTTCAAGAGTTTCTCATATCATCATCTGTTATTGAATATCATTAGAGAGATTGACCTTGAGTGTTAATATCCATATAGAGATTGTTTTTAACTAGTTCATTACCTGAGAAAGTTTTTCTTTTTGCCATTGATATATATTTTTCAAAGAACTTCTCATTTCAAAATCTATTGTTGAAATAGGCTGAGGGATAGATAGTGAGTATACTTTCATATAAATTATTTAGATAATCTCACTACTTGATAAAGGGTTTCATCATTCGTTAAATAGATTTGAATCGAGTGTGTGTTTAGTTAAAAGATATATATTTTAGATATATTAAAATACTTGATTAAATATCCTTGGTGTTCATAAATATACATTTTATTGAGGGATATTTTCTGGAAAATAATATATTCAGTTTGTGATCTTTGAAAATCATATACATATATATATATATATATATATATATATATATATGTATTGGCTTATTACAAAGATCATTGTGTGATTGAATATTTGAAAGAAAGTTGTTGATTTTGATCGATCTAATATTCAAATCAAAGTTTTTGAATAAGTTCACATAAGATATATTTGTGCAATTTCGCAAAGTGAACTAGAACCCTAATATTCTCCAAAGCGTTTAAATATATAATTACTTGGGAGTTTTGGTAAAAAGGGAAATTGTGTATTGAAGCATATTCATTCATAAAACAATTGTATCGTTTCATTCATTTTGAGTTTCAAGTTTGATCATATGATTATGTATTAGGAATTTGAATTGTACTCACTAGCTTTGTTGGAAGCAACTTTGAGTGTTTTACAAATTTCATTGTATTCACGGTTTGGGTTGTGAACCGGGTTTGAAGAGAGAGTTGTATCTCTTGTAAGCAGCGGAGTAGGAGGAAGTTGTACCTCTTGTAAGTAGCGGATTGTAAGGGAAGCTTTGTCTCAATTTAAGGAACAAGGATTATAGTGGAATTCTTGAGTGGGTTGCTCAAGGCGAGGACGTAGGTCGAGTTGGCTGAACCTCGTAAAATTGCGTTTGTCTTCTCTCTTCCCTTATCTTTTAATTTCCGCAATGCACTTCCTTATTTACATCACATGTATGTATGTTGAATAATCTCATACAAATTTGATAAGTAAATTGTTAAATATAGGAAGAGGGATTAATTGGTAAATAAGTTTGAAAGAATTTTTAAAATACCCAATTCACCCCCATCTTGGGATTACACCGAAATCAACACATATGTTATATGATAGTTCCATCAGGGAAATTCTTTTATGTATATATATATATGTAGATTTATGATAACATGATTATCTATTAAGTTAAAGTATGCTTGAGTAGAAAATATGTATTTATAATTGTATTGGTGTGAGTTATGGTATATAAATGCCTTTTTCAGTTAAAGTTAAATTAATGGTTATGTTTTGCTTATGTAAAAACTCATCTGCCACACACTGATGATAATCTATTCCGTCTTACTGAGAAGTGTCTCGCCCCAATAATTTCAACATTTCAGGAAGTACTAGGAACCAAACCCAGAGAGCTCAGGGGCGGGATTAGTTAGTGTTGTTTAGGTAAGTTTTGGTGAGACACTGATATGTGTATGTAGATATGCTTTTGACTGTTTGGGATGTAAATAATTAAGATTTTGGAGGTATATGTATAATTACGGTGGTATTAGAACTCTGGTATAGTTATTGTGGTATTATGTTTTCCGCTGCATGTTTGATAAGGAGTTATGGACAGGTATACTCGGTACCCCACTTCAGGGTTGGATCATTATAATTATGGTATCAGAGCAGTAGAATTTTTGGGTCTTTACACTCTCCCTTTTATCTCTCCTCTCTTCAATCTTCTCTCGGTTACTCTTTGCACTCTCTCTTTTCTCTCACTCTCTCTATGATCTATAATCTCACAAAACTCTCTCTCTCACTCTCTCTCCTCTCTTCTCTTTTGAATTCTTACTCCCCCTTTCTTTTTTTCTGGTTGGAAACAGAAAAGTGAAGGGATTATTCGTGCATCTTGATAGGTGTAGATAAGTCCTATCCTGATTTTTATTTTAAATGCCTTTCTTATTGTGGCTTATCTAGATTTTTTAGTATTTTCTCAAGAAAATTCTTCCCATTTTCCCATTTTCTTACTGCCCAAATGGACCACGGGTCATTTTGACCCTAGTTTAGAACGAAGGCTAGGTTAGGGTTTTAGTCAAGTTAGGTTAGGCTTGGGTCAAGTTAGATTGGGCCTAGGTCAGGTTAGGTGGGGCCTGGGTTAGGCTGGATTCGGCCTGCAACCGATTGAGCCCACGTGGGCAGAGTTAATTGGTTAGGGTTCTAGGTCAAGTGGTTAGGTTGGCCCCATGATTGGGCTGAAGGCCAGTTGGTTTCTAGGAATTGGGCTATTAACTAGGCCCGAGCCAGAGGCTAACTTTTAATATGGTTTTGGGCTTTTAAAACAAGGCGTGGCTCGGGGCTTAAGAAGAAAAGGTTATGGTACTGGCCTTTTAAAAATGGGCTCTGGGCTTCTTTAAAATGAGGCTATTAAAAAATAAGCTTTAGGCTAGGGCTTTTTTTTTTTAAAAAAAAAAAACGGGGGGGGGGGGGGGGTTTTGGTGCTGGGCTTTTAAAAATGGGTTGTGGGCTTCTTTAAAATGGGGGGTTTTAAAAATGGGCTTTGAGCTGGGGTTTAAAAAATAAAAGGTTCTTAGGGGCTTTGTTGGCTTAAACTCATGGGGTTAGTTGATGCAACTCCAAATTGGACCTGGGTCCTAGGGTCCATGGGCTTAGATCTTAGGGTTGACGGCTATGCTTGCTAGGTTAATCTTAGTAAAAAAAAATGTTTTTACATTAATGAAAGCATGCTATGAAAACAAGGTAACACATAGATATGAAACTAATTCTAACCTCTAGCCTTCAACTCCTACGGTCTTCTTGTCCAGAGTTAATCCTTGGGTTGCTCCTCTTTGGTTCCAGTCTCTTCTTCTATACTGTAGGTCCTCCATTCTTTAGTTCTTCAGCAATCCAAACTCTCAATTGGCTCAAAAGAACTCAATATGCCCCTCCCTCAATTAGAATCCCCCAATGTCCCTCACTATACTCTCACAATATGCGTGTATCTCTTCGAGAGACATTGAAAGTTTATGTGTATGGCCTCTCAACTATTCTCCATTCTATCGTGTGTCCCCTCTTGTGAAAGCCTCTTTTTATAGGGTTAGGGCATGGTCCAGCATCGAACCATTTAGGAAGTAAATCAGTCTTTTCCCATTTCCAATTTCCTTATTACCCGCCTTTCCATGCGTGTGCTGGCCTTTTTATAGAAAATCTCCATCATAGGCTTAGGGTCATTAATTGAAACCGAATTTCCCTTGCTGATTTCTTTCCATGTGAATCTCCAATGAATCGGTCAATTTTAGGAAGCAAATCATCCCAATTTATTGCAATTAATTCAATTTTGAGAAAAAAAAAAATCATTCAATTTTGCTATAGATCAATTTATTTTAAGAAAGAAAACATCTTATCTTTAATTGCCAATTTTCCTCTAACCCCTCTCTTTGTGCTTGTGTGCAGGTGCCAACAAGAACATCCAAATATTCCTGCATATTCTCTGTGTATTTTTTTCCTTTTTGTATCACAGAAGTTCCCTATATTTTTGTATTTTCTACTATATTCCATATTTTTCCCTATAGTTTTCCTTTTTTTTTTATTTTTTTTTTTTGTATTTTTTGATGTATTCTAGACTTTCTTTTCTATTTTTTGTATTTTATTTTGTAGTCTTTGTAAAAAAAAATGTACAATTTTTTTTTAAAAATTAGGCTTTGGACAAATGGGGAGTCTATAGTTGTGTTGACTTTTTGAGTCCGATCTCTGGTTTTGATTATAACAAACTGCATATTACTAATGTGTGTGCCTAGTATTTGAACAAGTCATTAATTTAGTGCATACACATGAGAAAGGATTGATGGAAGTCTGAAAGTCTTAAAGATAACACTCTTGCAATATTGAATGAGAAAATGAAGGGCAAAAGAAGAAGACCTCCTTATGCTTCATTTTTAAATGCATTTATTATATCTGGGTCTATAATAATTTATATCAGTTTATAATAATCTCTGCATGTCATGCATGTAGGTAATTGTAAGCTCAAAATAACCGTAGATTGACCATAGGGAACCGAATGTCATTAGGTACCCTTCGGTCAACCGACGCCAGATTTTTTCGATGTCCTCAAAGGCCTTAAAAGGCCATTAGGTCCATACACAAGCACATTAAATAGTCCTCATAATCACTTACATTATCAGGGGAAAGAATTGAAATGAATTGGACAAAATAGGCAAATGTGTGATAGGTCGAGCAACCGAACCCGTTGTGTTCAAAACACTTCGAGCGCCCGAACGGCTGAGAAGTCAGCGGGTTGACTTGGTTTTTGGTGACCGAACCAAAAATGAACGTACCGTCCTCGGTCAACTGAACCAGTACTATGTACTTTTTCATCGTCCCTAGGCGCCTAAACCTATAGCTCATTTTACCTTCGAGCGACCGAATACATGAATTCGATTAATTAAATGATAGACCGGGCGACCGAAACGCAGACATAATGATTTTCGCCTCAATTTAGTCAATCGAACATACACCTGGGCACCCGTACGTCCAAAAGAGACTTTTTCTACAGAGCCTATTCGGGCAACCGAACCTTGGTTCAGCCACCCAAAAGCTCTCGGGTTGCTTATTTTTTACCAGGGTTAAAAATAATTAAACGTGGTTAATTTTCCTGATTTGTCTTAAAACAATTTTAGTAAAGACCCCTATGTCCCCAACGGTCATAATTTGGCCAACTTCTATATATAGGGCCTCATTTGTGTGGATTAGCAAGAGATTAAGAAAATCGTTAGTGCAAAAATCCTTTCAATCTCAAAAGCTCATTTTAGCCCATACTACTCAAAATACTCTTATACATCCATTCCTTTGATTCATCCTAACTTTGTGAGAGTTCTTAGTGTGCTATAGCTATATTATTGATTGCTTGATACTCTCAACATTGTGCTTGATTGTTTGTATTTTTTTGAGAGTTAAGTAAAGAGTTATCCCACATATTTTATTTGATAAATCTAGTGTTGAGAAAAACTCATTAGCTTGTGGATCTTTGCATTATTATTGCAAGATTCCTATAGTTATATTTTTGGTGTGCAAAATATTTTACAAGCTATATTTTTCAAACAACTCTTGTGCTTATTTCATTTGAGGAAAATATTTTTTAGTTGATTAGAATATTGGTTGCATCATCTTTGAAACCCTAATCTAGCGTTGAGATTTGATATATCTAGTTTCAAAGAAATAGCTTGTTAGAACATTATTGAACATATTTGTGATTATATCTTGTTGAGTGTTACTTGCACAAAAATCACATCACAGAACTTACAATTCCTATACTATTGATGTGCATTGATAATTTGTATTGGTACATATCTGTTTATCGGAGAAGCATTATATTGTACACAGTTTGTATTATAATTCGGTTGTATTCTAGGCACGGGCCTAAAGAAGGAGACTAGCTCTATTGAATAGTCCCAGATTGACTTAGATTTGGTTAGGAAAGTTAGGTGCACCATCCTGGTAAGGTGCGGTTGTAAGTTGAGGTCAGCCCTGTTAATTGACTTGGTTGTTTAGGTGCCACTCCATCCATTAAGTGAGCCCATAGTGTAATCTTTGTGCTGGTGAGCCAAGACGGGGACGTAGGCAGGATTGGTTGAACCCCGATATCGTATTCGGTGTCACTTTTACATTTCCTGCATTATATTCTGTTTTGTACTTGATTTAATTTCCCTACTGAATATACTGCATATCTGATTGACATTAAATTGTATTTGGTTGAGAAATATTGAAATTGTGGTGAATGTACTGAAAATTGTTTAATATATCGTATCTACAATTTCATATAAACTTGGACTGCTCCTAGGTTGCATTATATCGTTGCTAGATTAGCTTAACCTAGGAGAAAATTTTTTAAATCTCCAATTCACCCCCCTCTTGGGATTGCACCAAAGCTAACAAGTTGCCCCTCTTTATAGGTTGTTGCTTAAGATGACAAGAAGAGTAGTCTTCTATCCTTTTTCAGTAACAAATCTATAAAGACAAAAGACATAGATTTTGGACCGGGTATTTTATGCATGGATTTACAAAGATGTATAGACTTCCAAGTCAACGCGATAAACTTGCAGAATAAGGTAAAAAAACTACTACTCAGGTTTACGAACTAAAGTGACATGCCCTTGAGCCAATCAGAACAACTTGGATGTCATTATTCAGATACATGCCTCATGCCTCTGAAATAGCCAAGACAACTTGAATGTGATCACTCGAATTAACAAAATAGTCAGAGCAACATGAATGTGGGATACCATAATGGCTCTCATACCATAAAGAAAAATTGAAACATAAAGAGCAATGATATTTTTTATTCCAATAACTGAGTCATGAACACTATGTGCTTAAGGATGATACACGCATGGGTATTTAAACACGATTACATGATATAGGAGACGATAAATGATATAGGCTCTGATTTGTTCGCATATATGATCCTTAAACAATTGACTTTGGATTTTTGATGCTCCTTAGTCTTTATTATGATGATTTGTCTCGGATTTTTGTCATTTAAATCTGTAGCCAACAAATATAATCGTTAATGGTTTGCTTCGGAATTGCTTTCTATTTGAAACCGTCGATGTAACCGCTGACGGTATTACTCTCATTGCGTGGGCTGAGCTGTGATGCATTGTTAACAATGGTCACATAGCGAGAAATCAGAGCTGAAGATGGTCTGGTTTTGAACTTTTGGCAGCTTAGTAGGGCAAAAGTAATTTAAAGTCCTAGTCACAAGTTTGTTAAAGCAAGCTGATGTTTGTAAAACAATCTGATTTTGTTGGACAATGTTGGCTATGTGGAATAATACTACAAACTTAGTTGCGAGTTCAAGTAGTTGAATGTCAAAATTAAAATGCTATGTAATTTGTCCTTTTAAATAATGTATTTTGCTGAAGTCTTGAAACTTGGTCTTACCTTGAAAGTGATATTCTTTCCAACGACGTAGGGAGGATTGACAGCAAATGTTATAGAAGCATAGGTACCCAGTGGATGCCCACTCCGACCTATTCTGTCTGCTGTGTCATTCCACTCTATAATAGTTCTGTCAGCACAAGAACCTTCCAGGCTCACATAGACCATTGTTGCAGGAATCTCAACATTCTCTCGGCATTTCCATGCCATCCAAACTTTACTGAACTCTGTTATTTACGTGATAAAGCTACTAACCTAAACCAAAGTAACCAAAGAGAGCCCTTCCATAACAAACCCTGCTTATATATTACCTGTAAATCCCTGGACTAATGGAGATAACCACCCGACAGAGATTAACAACTGGAACTGAATTGATAGCCTATTTCACCACAGTAAAATCGCCAAATCCATAAATTTTTGTTTACCTTCAATGTTAAGCAAGGCTTGAACTTGTTCCTTGCTTTTCTGGAAGAATGAATGCTAAAAAGAACCAGTTTGTTTCACCCAGCTTAGGTAGGTTTCTTCAATCATCACCAACCCATTGGATCCATTTTGATTAATCAAAGAACTTGAAGCAAAGCCAAACAGTAGAATCACCAAAGACAGCCTCATTATCATTGCAACAGCAGCATCAGTTACTACTGCTAAGAGTAATGTACAAGACTGATCAAGAAGAAGATGGAGGCTAACAGTTGTTAAAATTGTACGGTCAGCAGCCTGTACTTCAATCTCTGGATTCTGCCAAGTGGCAGCTTATGTTAATTATATTTATGGCAGGAGTAATGGACGAATTAAGCACAAAACAGCTTTGCAAGATGGGCTCCTACTTATTTTATGCTAGAGATATTCAATGTGACTGGTGAGCAATGGGCATGCTGATTGCTCTGAACCATCCATTAAGAAGACCCATCTGGGATCTCTGACAATTTACTGAATGGTCAAGATTATCACTAGTTGCATGTGTCAAATCCAAACCTTTGTAAACAAAAAAATTGTGCAGTAATTGTACCAAATTATTTCATATCCATTTTGTTTTACAGGGATGGCCATCCTATGCGGTTGGAGAAAAACAAAAAAACCAAAAGGATGTCCGTTTTGGGCAGAAGGTGTAGGGAAGATGACAGAAGCTGGTCACGATGGACATGATACATAGTCAAATAAAATGATGACACCATTTATGCCCCAAAAGTCAGTCATGGGTAAAACTGGGTTGGTTTGCCTACTGGGCTTGGTTGTCCTGAGTCTCTTGACGAAGATTAATGATATTCCAAGTATGTAGAGGCAATGAAACAAACTATCCCCACATGAGCAGGAGTCACATTTTGGATTATTTTCTTAGCGTTTGTCTTAACAATTACAGAGGACTGCTAAGAAATATTTAATGGTGATTCACGACGCATGGTTAAAACAAAATGAACCAATTTCATTTCAGCAGTTATTCACCATTCATTTCCGTAATGTATGGGCTTCAAATATCAAACTCTTAGCAGCCAAACACACTGCTAACAAATTTCCCCAGTCATTTGCATAATTAATCTGATGCCAATTCAATGCCAGCCATATTCCCACACCTTTGCCACATTAGCTGTAAAATACAGGAATGCCTTTGAGAAGCAAGCAGAAAGAATCAACTATCTTCACTTTGATTAGAAAAACTGAACTGTATTTTATTATACAAGTAGTCTTCTTGTATATAGATACAATAACAGCAATTGAACAACTAATCTAACTACACATATTAGTTATAATAGCTTTATGTATTTTGTTTTGGTTCTTGATCTTGCTCCAAGGCATCTTGTAAGCTCCAACATTACCCATCATTATTTGCTCTTTCCTGCAGAGTTCTTCTCCACCCCCCCCCCCCCTCCTCTTCTCGTCCCCCAACAAGAATAATAGAGGAACACCACAGTGACATATCAATTAGGGATGCACAATTTTAGGGATTCAGATTCGGGCTGCAAGACATAAAGCCATTTAGTCCGTGTGTCTTCAAACTTTAATAAAGTGGCACATACATAGCATGTAGCCTCGCTGCAATGCTCCTCTAAACACAAACATATTTACATTGAGCTTATATATAGTTTGTGGTGGCAAGAAGCATCATCATAGAGTAAAATGTAAATGATTCCTCAAGCAGGAGGTCAGCGCACATCCAATTTGGTGCATCGACTAGGAAATTTAGGTGAAAGACACAAACTTCCTCCCAACCAATGCAACTCCCCAGAAGAATTGCCAAAAGAAATACCTCTATATGCACCAGCAACACTATATACCTTACTGTCCCTGAGCATTGATGCTGTTACACAATGACTTGGCTTCACAGGCATCACAACTGCCAATTCAGAAAGCTCATCTAACATGTTGGCCCGGTTACTAAGTTCAATCATGCAAGTGTAATGTTCTGGAATAGGTGTGATACTGTAGTGTTCACTCATATCTTTGAAGTACTTAACACCAGCACCCACATTGCCGGTGTGTACACAAGCACATAGAACGCCTACGAAAGTGATAGCATCTGGCTGCACATTAGCACTTTCCATTTGTGCAAAAAGAGCAAGAGCTTCTTCTCCACATCCATGGACACCCAAGCTACTGATCATTGAATTCCACGTAGCCAAGCTCTTAGTTTGCATTTTATCAAACACATCCCTTGCATCCTCTAAACTACCACATTTGCTATACATGTCAATAAGAGCCGTCCCAAGGAAAGCCCCGAGCTTAAACCCGTTCTTGAGAGCAAAGTCATGAATCCAGCTGCCCAAATTGAGGCTTCCCAATTCAGCACACGCAGTCAACAAGCTAACCAGCGTAAACTCATTTGGCCTCACATTGTCATGCTGCATTCTCCGAAACAGTTCAAATGCTTCGTGAGGCCGTTGGTTTCTAACATAGCCATTAATCATCGCTGTCCATGAAACAACATTACGAATTGGCATTTGCTCAAAAAACTGCCTAGCGGCATCTAACTCCTCATGCACAATAAGCCCTGTTAGCATGGTTGTCCACGAAACCACATTTCTTACACGCATTTTGTGAAACACCTTACGACCGTCAACTAAACCTCCACATTTGAGGTAAAGATCCATCAAGGTGTTTTGCACAAAAACGTCTCCTGCAAAACCCGTTTTGATAGCCATCACATGGACCTCTCTTCCTTTATCAATGGCGGAGGACGCAATGCAAGCTTTGATAACAAATGGGAAGGTGAACTTATCGGGTGCCACGCATTGGAAGATCATGAGTTTATATAGAAGGAGAGCTTTGTGCGAGTCGCCATTTAGGGTATGGCCCCTAATCATGATGTTCCAAGCGAACGAGAGAGGGTTCTGCATTTGGCGGAAAACCAGGGTGGCGTAGTCCATTTTCCCATAAGAAGAGCAAAGGCAAAGGAGTTTCGTGGCGAGTTTTTGATCGCAAGAAGGGCCGTTCCGGATAATGTGGGAGTGGACTTGCTTGAGCTGTTTGAAGTCGGAGCACCTTTGGAGTAAGGCGAGAGCTACTTCTTGAGAACGAAGCCTGCGCGTGAAGGTCGGGGATGGGAATGGGGTTGTCGTCCTCGGAAGAGCATCGGGCGAGCATGAGCATGTCATGCATGCCACCATTCTACAGACGACAGCTTCGAGGTGCAGAGTCCGACCAGAGTCATCAAACTCAGTCCGTCCCTGGCGGAAGGAGTGTTCATTCTCCTGACAACAAAATATAATATCTTCAACTAACAGATTATCCGGAGAGAAAAACCAAAAAAATAAAAAATAAAAACCTTGAATTTGGTGCATTACTAGAGACTAGTTACAAGTACTTGCAAATTTTATTAAATTTACAAATAAAATATTAAATTTTATGAGAAAATCTTTTATATGCATGTGTCCAAATTGATATAATTTGTTAATAATAATAATAATAATAATAAAAGCAAAAGATATCCACTTTCCCTATGTTTGAAAAAAGAAAACTATCTCCACCGAATTTTCAAAAATGTCATAGACCCTTCTTAAAATTTCAAAAATATCACAAACCTTCATTCAAGTTTGTCAAAAAGACGTATGTATGAATTTTTAAAATTATTTTGTAAAATACAATATAATGTATTAATCATTTTTTGAAAAGAGATTTGTAAAATTTGAAAGGCATTGAAGTAGTT
Source organism: Malania oleifera (assembly GCF_029873635.1). Taxonomy (NCBI): domain Eukaryota; kingdom Viridiplantae; phylum Streptophyta; class Magnoliopsida; order Santalales; family Ximeniaceae; genus Malania; species Malania oleifera. The sequence continues at coordinate 41,142,925 of NC_080417.1, forward strand.
TTATGGGAAGAAAATTCTAGAAAAATTGTCTAAAAAGGAAGGTATAAGAAGACCATGAAAGTTACGAGATTATTTTAATTTTAAATTATATTTATTTTATAAAATTGCTTATGCACTCATAATTTTAAAGCATTTTAATTAAAAATAACATGTATTTTAGGGACATTTTTAGAAGGATGACTAAATTTATAAAAAAAAATTGATTGAAAAGGATTCCTTTAATTAATAGTAGCGATAATTATCAAATTAGGATATAAAAATATGAAAGTTTATTAGGGGCCATTTGGTTGAAAATTTTAATATAATCATATATTTTACGCATAGTAGATAGATTTTTTATTTTTTTAGGGGCCATTTAATATTATTGTCAAAAATTATGGCAAAAAAATCAAAAAACTAGAAACATTTGGTTAATATTTTAAAAACTAAAATAAATTAAAATTTTGATAAATAAATGCTCATTTTTTTCCTTTAATCAAATAACAATTAAAGATGAATAAAATTATAAAATTATAAATTAATACAAATTAGAAATATTAGAATAAAATATAGAAGTTATTATAACTATTATAATTATTTATCACATTTAAAAAAAATCATTTTTCAAAATAATTTTATTGTACATGAAATTAAAAAAAATAGTTAAAACACTTTTTAAATGACTTCAATAGAAGTTATGATAATTATTTGAGTTATTAATTACATTTTTTTTTATTAAAAAGTCATTTAATAAGATAATGTTATTGTACATGAAATTAAAAAAATAGTAAAAATATTTTTAAATGAATTTTATTATTTTTATTTTTAAAAAATTATAGTTATTTTATTTATATTTTAGATTCACATGATCATTTTATTTTAATTTAAATTAACAAGTATATATAAAATAAATTATTTAATCTAAAAAGTTAATTCTAGATATAAAAATATTCCTAAACTAGTTTTTCAAAACAATTAAAAAATCATGAAATTTGATTTTCAGTTTTCTCACAAATGGTTAAAAACCAAAAGCATAAACATAAAACTTGTAACATAAAGGCCGAGCATAATTGGAAGGGTGATGAACCATTTAGAGACAATTGAGCACTAAAGAAGATTATGAAAGTTATAAAAATATTTTAATTTTAAAATAAAATTAATTTTTATAAACTCCTAATTTATAAATATTTTAACTAAAAATAATTCGTATTTTAAGGGACATTTTAGGAAGGGTGATTGAAATAAATGATTTAACCTAAAAAAAAAAGGTTAATTCTAGATATAAAAACATTCTAACAATAAATTTTCAAAACAATCAAAAATTTTAATTTTAAAATTTTTGACTAATGATTAAAAATCGATAACAAAAACAAAAAACTAGTAACACAGGCAAACATTGAGCATTTTAGGAAAGGTAATTGAATTAAAACTATTGAGAGACAATTGGGCGTTAAAGAAGATTATGAGAGTTATAAAAATTATTTTAATTGTTGGGGATGTGGCTCATATTCAGAGCGGATCACATGTACTAGAGAAAGCTACATGATGCGAGGGACAAAGGGAGAGAAGCAAGGTGCAGCCACGGAGGGCAAACCATCGACGGTTTGGGGCCAATTGTCAACGGTTTCAGGCAGTAGCTGCAAGGTGTTTTATTTTGCTCCAAAATGTTGACAATTTCCATCGGCGCAGACCATGTAAATTCAAATCGGGGACTTGTAGATTGGGCTTATCTGGAGGGTTTTTCTTCTAGGGATTGCTACAAATGTAGTTTAGTTATACTAAAACACTTATGTACGCATTAGATATTATATAAGCATCATTATGTAACCTTATTGGGGTGAGAGACATTGATTATAGTGAAAACCCAAGTGCTGCTCCTGTGGACGTAGGCAATTGCTGAACCATGTAAATCTTGTGCGTTCTAATTGTATTTTTATTCTTCTTATTAAAGTTTGCTTACTTCTTGAGTATATTTCATCATCGAGTGATTGCATTATGTTGTTTGTTTAATTCGTGAGTGAGTGAGAGTGTGCTTCCGTTGTGCATATGTGAACATTATCAACAGTGGTTGCAGATTGTAGTTGCTTGTCACAACAATCAGTATCTGAACTGGGCGCTTGTTTGTGGGAATCGAATCACAACAAGTGGTATCAAAGCTATTGGTTCAACAATGGCTAGGGTCTCTTCGATTAAGTTCTATGTGAACAAGTTTGATAGAACTTGTAATTTTGGGTTTTGGCAACGAATGGTGAAAGACGTACTAGTGTAGCAAGGAATGGTGAAGTCTTTGTATGGAAAGAAGACGAACAACATGAACGATGCAAGTTGAAAGGAGCTTGAAGTAAACATGTTGTATCACGTCATGGATGAGGACTCGCCGACAGTGGTCTGGATGAAATTGGAGCACCGATACAAGTCCAAGTCAATTTCGAACAAGTTGTATCTTAAGAAAAAGCTTTATTAGCTTAAGATAGCGGAGGGTTTAGACTTGACTCAGTACATTAACACATTTAATTAGATCATTAGTGATTTGGAGCGAGTTAATGTAAAGTTCGAGGAGGAGGACAAAGCATTGATACTGTTGAATTCCCTACTTATGTCACCTACATACAAGAATATGGTTACGACGCTAACTTTGGGGAAAGAAACCCTAGAGTTGGAGGACATCACGAGAGCATTGTTGGGGTTCCATCAAAGGAAGAAGGTCAGTGATGAGGGTTCACATGGTGAAGGGCTCGTGCGAAGGGTAATCAGGATTGTGGGAGAGGCAAATCCTGGAGTGGGCCGAGTGGTAATAAAACTCAATCCAAGAGGAAGAGGGATGTTCGTTGTTTTAAGTGCAGGAAACTAGGGCATATAAAACTAGAATGTCCAGAGTGGGAGAAGGGGAAGGCAAAAGCTCACGGGGGTTTGTCAAAATTCATGAATATAGTTGAAGAAGGGGACTTTGGGAGCAATGATGATGAGATTCTTACTGTTTCATCAGGTTCAGAACGCCTCATAGGTTCTTGGATCCTAGACATGGGATGTTCTTTTCACATAACGCCCAACAAAGTCTGATTCACCACTTATAGATTGGTGAGTCCTAGTTTCATTCTAATGGGAAACGATGCAGTCTGCAAAGTTGTTGAAATGGGGGACATCATGATTAAGATGTACCATGATGTGGTAAGGACGTTGTGTGGGGTAAGGCATGTACCCGATCTATAGAAGAACGTTATATTAGTGGGTGTTTTGGATTATAATGGGTATAGTTACAAGTCCAAAGACGAGACGATGATGGTAAGTGATGGTGTATTAATGGTCATGAAGGGACAAAAGATAGCATGGAATCTCTATACAATGCAGGGTAACATAGTTGTAAGTGGAGTTGCAGCTGGGAGTTCTGAGTCAGAAAATACTATTTTGTGTAATGTAACTACACACAAAACGGTGGGTATTCTTAACTACATTGGTGTGGATGCTTGGGGACCGGTGAGGGCAGAATCATGGGTTGGACATGGGTATTTCATGAGGGTATCACCAAAGGTCTAGGGCTATCTCATGCATCATGAGTTGGAGATATTTTCTAGGTGTAACCTATGGCTAAGGTGGAGTACTAGACTAGAAGAGAGTTCCTCAAGTCAGATATTGGTTCTGAGTACGTTGGTGTTCAAGGTGTTTTATAAGCAGGGTATGGTGTATGTAGGGCTTGCAAGGGACTTCTTAGTGGAGTCAGCGAGTATGACGTGTTTCTCGATTAATAGATCGCCAAAGGAATCACTAGATGAGAGAGTTACATGAGAGGTTTTGGACTAGTTATGCTGTAGATTTTGGAGGTCCAGCTATGCACGTTCCTAGTGAGGTAGGATCTAGACTTGGTGTTATGTCCGGACAATGCATCTTTCTGGTATATAATAAAGATAGGTTCAATCTGGGTGATCTGATGGCAAACATGGTGGCGATTGGTGAAAAGATGATTTTAGGTGTTAAAGTCATGGGACAGCGTACTTGGGTAGATGAGGAGAAACGGGTGCCAGAAAGGTCTAGTAGCAGCAATAAGCATATCGTGCAGGTAGATTTGGAAACTCAGGGCATAAGTGCGGGGAGTTCTAACTCAGGAGATTGCAATATCATAGGATAAATTAGAGCAGAAAGGAGATTGTGATGCAGGTGGAGTTTCAAACTCGGAGCATAAATGCAGGGAGTTCAAACTCAGAAGACTAGTAGGATGACAATGGGCTCAGTGGCAGTATCAGGCCACCACCCAGGTGTGATATGATATTTTATGCAGCCATTACTATCAGGAAGGATACTACTACCTTTCAAAAGGCAATGCATGGCCAGGACAAGGGTAGGTGGATAGGTGCCATGGATATTGTGGTTATCTCAGTGTAGTTTTGGGGGGATCAAGTATTGGTGAGGCTTAGCGTGGTTAGTATTAAATTGGTCACTGGTACACTATGGGCTAATCTAAGTAAACATTCTACCGCTCAGTACTCAAGGACGAACAGTGATGTTCGGGTCATGTCAAAGGTTTCCTATGCCAATGTAGTTGGATACTTCGGTAGAAGATAGATGGTTTCGTCAATTGTGAGGTTCGTAGATGGAGGCTACATAAGAGACTTGGAAGACAAGAGGCTTGCAATGAGTTCCGTTGTAGGAAGGCCTAGTTGTTGAAAGTCTAGGGTGCAGCCTCAAGGTGCATTGGTTACAACTTAATCGGAATTCTTGGCAGTGGCCAATGCTATCAAGGTAGCTTTGTAGTTCAGAGGATCATTCAAGTTCTGGGTGTTTAGCTATGTGGAGTTCCTGTTACCACAGCCAATTTCAAGCGTGGCTTGGACTTGGTTTACGTCTCGAGGTGTTAAAGGGGAGGCAAAGTCTCAATTTACAGGCTCGGGTGGAGCAACGGTTATGTATTTAGATTTCCAAGGTGGTGAATATTTGCTAAGGTGGAGATTGTTGGGGATGTAGCTTATATTCAGAACGGATTACGTGTACCACAGAAAGCTACGTGACACGAGGGACAAAGGAAGAGAAGCAAGGTGCAATCATGGAAGGCAAACCGTCAACAGTTTGGGGCCAACCGTCGATGGTTGCAGGTAGTAGCTGCAAGGTGTTTTATTCTGCTCCAAATCTTCGAGTGTTTCTATCGGCGTAGATCACGTAAATTCAAATCGGGGACTTGTAGATTGGGCTTATCTGGAAGATTTTCCTCTGAGGAATTGCTACAGATGTAGTTGAGTTATACTAAAACACTTCTATATGCATTAGATGTTATATAAATATCATTATGTAACCTTATTGGGGTGAGAGATGTTGATCATAGTGAAATCCAAGTGCTGCTCCCGTGAATGTAGGCAACTATCAAACCATGTAAATCTTGTGCGTTCTAGTTATGTTTTTTATTCTTCTTATTATTTTTTGCTTGCTTCTTTAGAATATTTCATCATCGAGTGATTGCATTAGGTTTTTTGTTTCATTGGTGAGTGAAAAGTGTGTTTCCGCTGCGCATCCGCGAACATCAACAAGTTGTTTCAGATTGTAGTTTCTTGTCACAGCAACCGGTATCTGAACCAGGTGCTTGTTGGTGGGAATCAAATCACAACATTAATTTTAAAATAAATTTAATTTATTAAATTTCTTATACACTCCTAATTTCTAAATATTTTAAACAAAAATAACTTGTACATTGAGGAAAATTTTAAGGTGATTGAAATAAAAAAAAAAATGGTTGAAAAGGGTTTCTTTATTTACTAATTGAGATAATTATCAAATGAAAAATAAAGCTATGAAAGTTTACTAGGGGTCATTTGGTGTGAAATTTTGATATAATCATATATTTTACATATAGTAGATAATATCTCTTATATATTGTTGTTGCCAAGAATCGATTGACTTTTGTTAAATCGTTCTTTTACTACGACCACCTAAAAGGAATTAAGCAATTAAGAATGGCTTGCAGGACCCAAGGTGTACTCCGAAGGATCACTCCAATGCCTAAGTAGTTAGGGAATGGGAGGCTTAGATTGCAACAGTAAGCGAAGAGTGAGTAAGAATGAGATACTTACCTCCTCCCGAGATCCCTTTTTATAGTGGTGGAGGCATACCCTCTTTCAATTTAGTATTTACAAGCATGTAATTATGTTTAGGGGGGTTATGGATAACTTAAGGGCGATTATGTAGGATAGTAATAGTGGTTTTGTAGTCGTATCGAGGGGTTATGGATAACTTAAGCGTAGTTATGGCAGGATATCAATAGTGGTTTTGTAACCGCATTGGGGGGTTATAAATAACTCAATTGCGGTTATGTGAGGTATCAATGGTGGTTTTGTAATTGTATCCCCTCATGAGTGTATCTACTAGTTTTGGGTGTATCAATTGTTCCCTTACTTTGGAATATGAAAAATAAATTTCTTTTTTTTTAGAGTGTTTCAAGGTCTGCCATACGAGCTTCTAACATAATCTGAATTGGTCCCTAAGCGTTCCAACTTAATCTAAGCCAGCTACGGTGCTACCTAGCTTACCCAGATTACAAAGCCTATTGGCTCAATATGAGCCAATTAATGGGTGATATGACTTAACTCGAGCCAATCTTAGAGCAATTCGACTTAACTCGAGCCAAGAATCAGGCGATTTAGATTTGTCTGAGCCAATTTATACATTATTCAACTTGATTTGAGTCGATGCCTTCATTACTTGGCTTAAACGAGCCGATGTGTTCATTACTCGGCTCAGTCCAAGCCGATGTCTTCGCTGTCCAGCTTAGTCTGAGCCAATGTTTTCACTATGAGGCTCAATCCAAGCCGATATCTTTACTTTTCGGCTCAATTTGAGCTAAATCCTTCACCATTCGACTCAATCTGAGCTGATATCTTCACTATCCAGCTCAATATGAGCCGACATCTCCATTGTTCGGCTTAATTTGAACTAATATCTCCACTATTCAACTCAATTTAAGCCGATATATCCATTGTTCAACTCAGATAGAGCCGAATTCTTCCTATGAGTTGAGGTCTACATTATTTGACTCAATTCAAGTTGGTCTCTCCATTATCAGGCTTAATCCAAACCAATGTCTTCACTAGTTCACTTAATTAGAGCTGACATCTTCATTATTTGGCTCAATCCAAGCTGACACATTCGAGTCAATGTCTTCATTCTCAGGCTCAATTCAAGCCGATATCTTCAATGCCTCATGAGTGGTGGTCATCAGATGAGCCATTATTGGTGAGTCGTGCTTGCTCCTTTATTTCCTTATAAGTTGTGCTCATCAAATGGACAAATTTTTAGGGCCTCATGAGCGGTTCTCATCAAATGGGCCATTACTAGTGAGTCATGCTCACTCCTATGTTACCTCAAAAGTTGTGCTCATCAAATGGGCAGGTCTTTAGGGCCTCATAAGTGTTGCTCATCAGATGGGCCATTATTGGTGAGTGTGCTCACTCCTTTGTGGCCTTATGAGTTATGCTTATCAAATGGGCAGGTCTTCAAGGCCTCATGAGCGGTGCTCATCAGATAAGCCATTATTGGTGATTCGTGCTCACTCTTTCGTTACCTCATGAGTTGTGCTCATCAAAAGGGCAAGTTTTTTAAGCCTCATAAGCAGTGCTCATCAGATGAGCCATTACTAGTGAGTTGTGCTCACTCCTTTGTTGCCTCATGAGTTGTGCTTATCAAATGGGCAAGTTTTCAAGGCCTCATGAGTTGTACTCATTAGATGGGTCGCTTTTGGTCTAGGCATGTTGATCCGAGCCATTGGGATTCGCGCCATTAGGAATTGCATCATTAGGATTCGTGCCATTGGGGTTCACACCACTAAGGTTCACACGTCATGAGTCTATAAGTTGCTTCCTTCCCCTTCTTAGCCACCTCATCGAGGTCCCTAAGAATCTTCCTATTTAGATCGGTCCGACTCCTTCTTGTGGTCATGAATTCTTCTAGATTGATGTATTTACAGGATCATGTGACCAGTTCCCCCATATTGGTTAGGGGTTTTCCCCCCGAAGAGTTTAAGAAGTCTCCCAGTTGAAAAGTTTTTGTCACAACTGCTACTGCTACCGCATGATCTAGGTTTCAAATATCTAAAGTGACATTGATAAAGCGTTTCATTTTCCCTTTGGAGAAGACTCATCAAATAAGCTAAGGTTTTTGTATTTTTTTTAGCTGCTAACAAAATGCCTAAAAAACTACTACTCCATTTCAGAAAATGATTCGATAAAGCCCTACTTTGGGGTTCGATACCATGCCCTAGCATTTCCTTTTAGAGCGGCAACAAATGCTTGGTACATGATTGTATCGGGTGTGCCTTGTAATTGCATCAACACCCTAAAGGTGTCCAAGTGGTCTAAAGAATCAGTCAAGTCATCGTACCCTTCAATACTTGGCATTTTGAACATACTTGGCAAAGGGATCTCCATTACCTCTTTAGTAAAAGAAGGGTCTAAATATTTGGTTGATGATTTCCCCACGGATGGGTAGTTGCATACTTCCTTCACCAACTTTTCCAATTAGTCAATTTTTTTGAACTTTTCCTCCATATAATGGAATCGTTGTTCATAATAAATGCCCACAATATTTGCATCATCTACCTTATTTACTAGATTTGAGGCCTTCACAACAACTTCTCATGGGGTAGCTACCTTTTCGTTAAACACTGCTTCTATCAGATTAGCCTCTGGACCGTGCTCCCTATGATCCTTTTTTTTTTTTTTTTTTTTATGCAAGATCATGAACATGTCTTCTACCCTTTTCTAGAAGGCTAGAAAGTCACTCAGTGGCACACTTGGGTTATCTCTTGGAGTGGAATGAATTGACGGGGTAATTGGTTTCCCCTAGCGGGTTTTGACTTGGAGTTATGCAATGTGGTCATGATCAAGGATAGAAAACCTTCCAAGGATTCCTATAGACGGCGCCAATTGTTGCTGCCAAGAATCGAATCACTTTTGTTAAACCGCCCTTCAGTCGCAACTACCTGAAAGGAATCAAACAAGAATGACTTGGAGGAACTAGGGTATACTCCGAATGATCACACCGATGCCTAAGTTAGGAAATGGGAGGTTTATATTGCAACAGTAAGTGAAGAGTGAGTGATAATGAGATGCTTACCTTCTCCCGAGATCCCCTTTTTATAGTGGTGGAGGCAGACCCTCCTTTAACTCAGTATTTACAAGCGTGTTATTATGTTTAAGGGGGCTATGGATAACTTAAGGGCGGTAATGTAGGATATCAATGGTGGTTTTGTAATCGTATCAGGGGATTACGGATAACTCAAGTGTGGTTATGGTAGGATATCAATAGTGGTTTTGTAACCATATTAGGGGGTTATAGATAACTCAAGCACGGTTATGTGACATATCAGTGGTGGTTTTGTAACCACATCCCCTCATGAGTGTGTTTATAGGAGCAGTGTAAAATTATTGCCAAAACTTATGAAAACGAAAATTAAAAAAGAAAACTAAAACTAAAAACATTTGGTTAATATTCTAAAATTAAAATAAATTAAAATTTTGGTTAAACATGTATTCATTTTATCCTTAAATGAAATAACAATTAAAAATGATTGAAATAATAAAAGTAAAAAATAATACATGTTATAAAGACTGGAATAAAAATAAAAATAATTATATTTATTTTACATAATTATTACATTTCAAAATTCAGTTTACATGAACAATCTTATTGTACATGACAACTGAAAAATAGTAAAAATAGTTTTTAAATAATTTTATTATTTTTATTTTTTGAAATTTTTCTTGTTTTAATTATATTTTAAATTCATGTGATCATATTATTTTCATTTTAATTAAAAAATATTTATAAAATGAATGATCTAATCCAAAAACATTTATTCTGGATATAAAAGACTAATAATAAGTTGTTAAAACAACTGAAAATCATAAAAATCTAATTTTTATTTTTTTTTACAAAAAAATAAAAATCGATAACAAAAATTAAAAGACTAATGAAGTAAACAAATAGTTTTTATAATTTGTTTATTCACTATCTAGAAATGAAGCAAGAAAATAAAAATAATTGCAAATAGACACCTACATACTCTATGCAACACATTCATTATTATTCTATTGTATTCATATAAAATATGATATTAAGTATTACAACAAAATAAATATATTGATAAATTTCTTATAAATCTATTTGCATGGAGTATTATTAATTTAGATAAATCATACAACTAAAAAGTTTTTCAAGCAGATAAAATTCACACACATCCACATAGTGTTAAAAACTAATGATGATGCAAAATAAATAAAAAATTCAAAAAAATTCACATATATTGACGAGTGTTGTAAAACATGTATATTTATGTGGATGACTATCCAGATAATAGGTTACAACCTTTGGTTGCCCACATAATGGTTCATTATGTGGTTAACCTTTGGAATGTCAATGTATTTGCCATAAGGACATGCTTTATAACAAAATGAGAGAATAAGATGATTAGCAAAATTTAGTTCCTAAAAAACTAGACTGTTGAATTTCTATAACTCTAAACTTTTTTTTCCTCTTTTTATTTCATTTACAACATGTTATCAGCACGATCAAGTCTCTAATGGTATAGCAAGTTTCGTTGGTATTATTCTAATGTAAAAATATTGTTTTCTTTAACATTTGTTTTCTATATAACTTGAGTTTTTCGTCAAACTATATTTATATATTAACTATATCTCATATTTTGAGTACGTGTCCTTAAATATTTTTTTGTTGAGATATATATGAGAATAACGTTTCCATTTAATATTTACCTAACTTTGAATTTTTATTTGTTTTCAAAGTGACTTTATAATGTCGAACCTCACAAAGCTTGAATTTGTTGCCCTTGATATTTCTAGAAGAAATTCTCTGTCATTGGTACTTGATGTTGAGATTCACCTTAATGCTATGAATCTTGGAAGTACAATTTAACAAGGAAATCAAGCATCCCTGCAGGATCGTGCAAAGGCAATGATTTTCCTTCGACACCATTTACACGGAGAATTGAAAATTGAGTACCTTACTATTAAGGATCCATTAGTCCTTTGGAACAACTTAAAGGAGAGATATGAATACCAAAAAACGGTAATTCTTTCAAAAGCTCGATACGATTGGATACACTTGCGACTGCAAGATTTTAAAAGTGTAAGTAAATATAATTCAGTCTTGTTTAAAATTAGCTCTCAATTGAAGTTATGTAGAGAAAAAATTACCAATGATGATATGTTAGAAAAAACATATTCAACTTTCATGCCTCGAATGTGCTCCTGCAGCAGTAATATCGAGAGCATAGATTTACAAAATATTCTGAGCTAACTCTTGTTTACTTGTGGTTGAACAAAATAATGAACTTTCGTTGAAAAATCAGAAATCTCGTCTAACTAGCTCAACACCATTCCCTAAAGTGAATGTGGCTTTTTCTCAAGGTCGTGGATGAGGTCATCATGGTAAAAGGGGTCGTGGTAGGAAAAAATTGTTGGACCCGTGATGATCATTCTTCAAAGTTTGAAAGAAAAGGTGTTGAAAAGTCTTTAAAAAAAAATGGACAAAGAATAAAGAAAGCTCTGAACAAGATAACGAAGTGCAAAATTTGCTACAGGTGTGGAACAAAAGGTCATTTTCACAAGGTCGTGGACAAGGTCGTGGTGGTAAAAGGGGTCATGGTAGGAAAAAATTATTGGACCCGTGATGATCATCCTTCAAAGTTTGAAAGAAAAGGTGCTGAAAAGACTCAAAGAAAATGGGCAAAGAATAAAGAAAGCTTTGAACAAAATAACAAAGTGCAAAATAATGACAATATTTGTTATAGGTGTGGAACAAAACGTCATTAGTCTCGAATATGTCGCACTCCTAAACACCTAGTTGATCTTTACAAGACATCGTTAAAAGGAAAAGAGAAAAATGCTTAAGTGAATTTCCCATTGATGATAAGTATGAGTCTCCTTTGGATGTTGATTTTGATGTTTCTAATTTTTTTTTAGGATCCTAGTGGCAAAATTGATCATTTTATTGGGGATGGAAATGTCTACTATTAAATTATCTTCATGTTTATGTTATTTTGAAAAAATTAACTTATGTAATTTTTTTTATTAAAAGTTTTACATATAATATGTTTGGTAATATTTTTTTATCTTTTCCAATTCTTAAATTTTACTTTTCATTTACTAGATCATACAAAATAAACTTGATAAAATGGAGGATGACATGTGTTTGGTGGACAATGGCACGACTTACACAATTCTTCGTGTCAAAAAATATTTCTTACAATTAACATTAGCTAAAATTAATGTTAATACAATATCTAACTCTGCAAATGTAGTAGAGGGCTTTGGAAAAGTTCACATTATGTTTCCAAATGGGACAAAATTGTATATTGATGATGCGTTGTATTCTAGTAGATCCCGAAGAAATCTACTAAGTTTTAAAGATATACGTCGCAATGGGTATCATGTTGAAACCAAAAATGAAGGACATATGGAATATCTTTTTATTATATTTACAGTTTCAAACCAGAAGATCATATTAAAAAAAATTTCAAGTTTTTCATTTGGCCTATATTTCACAAAAATAAGGATGGTTGAATCAAATTTTATGCATCGGAAGTGCTCCGAGCCTAGAAGTTTTATACTTTGGCATGATCGTCTTGGCCATCCTGGTTCAGCTATGATGCGACGAATTATTGCAAATACACATGAACATCCATTAAAGAATCAGAAAGTTCTTTTACCTAGTGATTATTTTTGTACTTCTTGTGCTCAAGGAAAACTACTTGTTAGACCTTCTCCATCTAAATTATCTTTAGAGTCTCCATCTTTTCTGCAAAGAATACAAGGAGATATTTGTGGCCCAATCCATCCATCTTACTAACCATTTTGATATTTCATGGTTTTAATTGATGCTTCCACTCAATGGTCACATGTTTGTCTACTTTCAACTAGTAATGTTGCGTTTACTAAATTTCTTGTTCAAATAATAAAGTTAAGATCAAGTTTTCCTGATCATCCCATTCAAACTGTCCATTTAGATAATGTAAGTAAATTTTCTTCAAAAGCATTTTATGACTATTGTATGTCAATAGGAATAAGTATTGAACATTCTATTACACATGTTCATACACAAAATGGTTTAGCGGATCCTTCATTAAGTATTTACAATTTATTGCTAGACCTATGCTTATGCGATCAAAGCTTCCTGCATCAGCTTGGGGTCATGCTATAGTGCATGCTACGTGTGGCATGAGTAAAATTTATAATGAGATACTGTTTTTTGGAAATATGATAATGATATGGATATGATTTTCCGGCGCACGGACTGTGCTATGTATGTGATTTGCCGTCGTACGGGCCGTGCTATGGATATGATTTTTTGGCGTACAGGCCGAGCTATGGATATGTTTTCCGGCATACGGGCCGAGCTATAAATATGTTTACCGGCATACGGGTCGAGCTATGGTAAAATATGAAATACCAGCGTACGAGCCGATAATTTTTATGATATATGTAAATATGCAAAATGATGCGATGATATTGATTTGACAATTATAGTATGAAATATCCATGTATCACAATTTGATTGTATGTTATATGCTATCAAAACCTGGTTGACTTGGTCTAGTTTAGTACTTGCATGGTACTGATGCTATGTGTTTATGATTTATCATGATATTTGTGCTAACGTTGCTGTACGAAGTGGCGTAAGGTTGGATGGTCAATGAGGTTTTAAGAAGTGTGAGCGCCCCTGGTGTACAAACCAGGTCTGGCAGACCCATCGGTCTTATAGAGTGTACTTTTGACTTGGCATAGTCGGCCAACCATTGCCAGGTCCCACCTATGGGTCACACAACCTAGTCATGTGGGGGTAATACATGACAACAACCAGCTAATCTACCAAGATTATTTTTGGTATTACAATTATATGAGATGAGTTATGCTATGAGAATACAGTATGTTCTGTCCTGTTATGATTATACATGTTTTCCCATAAATATATATACAATTTTACTGGTTATGTTCATAATTATATATATTTACATATATATATATATATATATATATCACAAAAATGCTCATGTCGTCACACACTAGTGTTAGTTTATTTCCCTTACTGAGAGGTGTCTCACCCCGAAATTTCATGAACTTTTCAAGAGCTCCTGATAGGAGAGCGGGCAAAGCTCTGCTGAGGTAGATACGGTTGAACTACCCTTTCTGCAGGGTATATATTTTGTGATAGAGCCAGATGATTTTAGTGAGAATGACCCTAGGTCTCCTTTTGGGTTGTAAATATAATAACAATGGATGTAGAAACTCTGGTATTGAGATAGATAGGTTGTGTTTATGATGTTATGATTCTATGTTTCCTACTGCTTAGACATCCGTTATATGTTTTTATTTATCCCTGGTACCCACGAGTTTAGGTTGATCATGATCTACTGAATTTATTATACGGATTTATTATTATTTATGAAAAAAAATTATTATACAAGAATTAGGCAGGTCGTTACATCAAGAAAATCCCTCACCACTAGGATCTCCTCCATCCTCAGCTCCCTTTCTGATACTGCCCCCACACAAGCTAAATATCCCTGACAGCCTTCTAATAGCAATCTACGTACCTGAATAGCAGATAGTAGCTGAGGTGGGGTGCGTACATGTGATCCCACGAATCTGTACTCCTGTCCCTCTAGAGGTCTGAACATTACCTCCCTCTGATGGCAATCAATGTTAGCATAGTGGGCAGCTAGTCAGTTCATTCCCAAGATTATCTTAAACTCATGCATATCTAAAACCACCAGATTAGCTAACAACGACCTCCCCCGAATACCCACTGGACAGTCCCTGAGTACCTTTCTACATATCCCTACAGCCCCAGTCGGCGTAGCAACAGACAGACTAATATCTAACTGTTAAGGTCCAAATTCACACAACTTTACATAATCCCGGACGATAAAAGAATGTGTCGCCCTAGAATCAAACAAAACAGTAACTTTAAATGACAATATTGAAACCGTACCTATCACCACATCTCCCGCCGCGTCAGCATCTCCCGGCGTCAATGCATAAACTCGTGCCAGAGCAGTATTCCTCTGTTGTCCACCTCGAGGTGCCTAGTATCCTCTTCTATATAGTCAAGGAGCAACCACTACCGCTGGCGGTGCCTGACAGTTCCTCGCAATATGCCCAGGCTGGTGGCACTAATAGCAGACAACTTCCCTCACTCGGCACTCTCCTGGGTGCCTCCTCAAATATCTGGGACAAGGAGGGAGCATTTATCCACCTTGTACTGCTCAATCTCCTCCTCCCCATCGTCGTCCTCCTCTGCTATCATATCTCCTCCACGGCCCTTGTCTGGACCCTGCCTGAAAATCAGAAGGCGTGGGCCTCTTCCTCTGGCTCTGTGCTGTTACGCCTCTTTGTATGCTGCTCTCAATTACCGCAACCCTGTCCACTATCTTTGAAAAAATCTGAGCTCAAAAACCTACCACCTGCTCATACAAGTTCTGTCTGAGACCCTCCTCAAACTTCCTTGCCTTCCTCTCCTCATCTAGCACCATATGCGGGGCAAATCGGGACAGCTCCACAAACCTCGCTGCATATTGCTGCACCGTCATAAACCTCTGTGTCAGATATAGTAACTCAGATGCCTTTGCGCTCCTGACTGTAGCGGAAAAGTACCGCTAGAAGAAAATCTCTCTGAAGCGACTCAACGTCATCGCTACAGGGTCAGACCTCTGCTCCTCAATAATCTCACTGACCTCCACCAGCGCTTTGCTTCCCCGGTCAATTTAAATGTGGCAAATAACACCCTCTGCTCATCTGTACATGAGAAGACTATCAGTATATCCTCTATGTCTTGAACCCAATTTTCTACTACAAGTGGGTCCACTCCTCCAACAAAAGACGAGGGTCGCATACGCGTGAACTGCTCAATCGTACAGCTCCGCTCCCCCGAGCTTCTGGCCATCTTAGCCATCACCTACTGAGTGACGCTACGCAACACAGCTTCAGGGTTTGCACCACCCATACTGGAAAACCCTACTCCATCACCTCCCGCATTCGTGCTGCTATTTCCTGGATCTATCCTGCAAAGGGAGCAACTAATCTCAACATACAATTACTATCACACAACCCACACACCACTATAACTCATAAATTACTCTTCTATCCACATCCTTAATCCCCATTTAGGATTTAGCCCTACCACTCATAAACAAGACCCAGCAATAGTATCCATGGTTTTCCTAAAATCGTCACCCAGGAAAAACACAGAAACAACCCCGGTACTCCTGCCTCTAGGCTGCAAGATAGAATCCTAAATTCTAACCTCATCTTCTAACAATCACTAACTCACATTTCAATCTACCCATCACCTATTTTCCTTAAAATCCACTCCTATACTTTGGTATTGTATTCCACTGTCTACTAAAATCTACAGAACCTAGCAACCTAAGTTCTGATACCAAACTAAGATGCCTCAATTTTTGTACAAATTTTTTTTTCTTTAATAATAAATAATAATTAAATATTCATTCGTCATCAATAACATCCATAAATCGGCCACATCAACCACCCTATTACCATTCTTACAACCCAACCCGCATTGGATACCGGATTAAAAGTTATTTCATTATACAACCTAACAGCGAAAGACAGTATATACATATTAGTCAGAATACAATACCCACAATATCAACATATATATAAATATATATTTATATATATATATATATATATATACACACACACACACACACATACATACATACATACCCATCACATACCCCAAAAATAACTCAACTCTAGGGGAATTACACCTCCCTAGTCCAAAAACTCACCCTATGTGTCAGGGTACCAACTCCCTATGATCACGGAGCTCTATCACCTGGTCTATCCTTATTCCCTGAAAAATTTAGATAATTTGGGTGAGACACATATCAGTAAGAAGGAATAAATTATTTACAGTGTGTGGCCATAAGAGTTCAGTTATAATGCACTTTACTTTTCAAATCATCATTTCATCTAAGAAAATACGCTAATATACACATTCTCAAAATCATATAGATATACAAAACAAGTTTTTATAAGTTTTAAAACCATTTCTCAAGTTCAATTATTTACAACACATGTTTACCCGCGAAATTCCTGAGAATAGGGAAGATTACCCGCTCATACAGGTATCTTTCCTCTACCCTAACACGTTATGTAGTCAGATGTGGCCACATCTGATACCTATCAGGGCACTCACCTTACTCAGTAAGCCCTCAGGTGGAGAGTTTCACTTCGCCTCAATTATGCCACATCTGATACCTATCAAGGCACTCACCTTACTCAGTAAGCCCTCAAGCGGAGAGTTTCACTTCACCTCAATTATTTATGTTATTAACTCACACGGTTCATTTCTCAATTTTATCATTCTTTATTTCTTAATTACCATTATTTCTTTCATTTCTCATTTTAGTCAATTTTATCACTCTTTCACTTTCCATTCCATTTTACTATCCAACTCATGAGTATCCTTGATACATAGTACCAACATCACGTCTATAACTCATGACTGTAACGTCCCTGAATTTCTTAACATAAAATATCACATACTAAATAAAATGGTCAACCCGAACCCATGGGTAACGGGGACACCTGTCATACACAGCGGAAAACCTAGCAGCAGTACACATAAAATCTCAAACATCCCGTCATAAAATATAATACCAGAGCATTCTATACATCCTCACATACATCAAAATATCTCTAGGGTCAAACACAAAATAATTCTAACCCTAGTACAAAATCTTACCCTCCTCACGGGGTAATCTCACTAATCTCAACGGCGGCCTTGACCCGCCGGTCTCTCAGGGACTCCTGAAAAATGTAATAATATTGGGGGTGAGACACTTCTCAGTAAGGGAAAATAAACTAAATACAGCTGTGTGGCAACATGAATATTTAATGCATTTATACGTATATAGTACATTTCATAATTCCATAAACATCATCATATCGTACTGGGTAAACATATATTTTCACATCTGTTAATAATTCATATCATCCATAAAATCATTTGTTATAACTGTAGTACTAAAAATAAACCCAGGATGACTAGCTAGCTGGTGTCATGTATTACCCCCCATGACGGGTTGTGCAGCCCGAAGGCGGGACCCGACAATGGCTGGCCGACCACTGTCGAATCAAATATGTCTGTAAGTACGATGAGCCCGCCACACCCTGGTCCGGACTGCCAGGTGGACGTCCACACTCTACTGAAAGCCACATCGACTATCCATCTCCCATCCCCTCGTGGGACGGTAGCACTAATAAGGCCTCGTGCCAAAATGAACCCATAGCTACGGTACCGAGCTCCTGGTCTGAACTAAACCAACATCCTGGTTGTGAAAACATATAATACATGATCATACGTAACATCATTACGGCCTCGTGCCGAAAACATAGATACGGCCTCGTGCCGAAAATATAAATACGTGGCCTCGCGCCAATAACATAAATACGGCCTCGTGCCAATAACATAAATACGGCCTCGTGCCGATAACATAAATATATGGCCTCGCGCCAAAAACATAAATACGGCCTCGTGCCGATAACATAAATATATGGCCTCGCGCCAAAATTGTTTCAGGTATATATATACTGAAAATACCTCATTTATCACACAATCGTCAAAACCATCACAACATCACTCATATTTTCATAAATGCCTGAAATCATGCTTGGTTCGTAAAATCTTTCACATCATAATACATTTCACATAAAATAATATTCATGCCACACATATGCTGTTAAAAGTCATACTTCATATTCTAAAAACGTGAATTATTTATATCTCATACATACATATACATTTTAATCATCATAGCAGTATTTTCCCAATCGTACATTTCATGCGTAATACACAATATAACCTATGCTTTTCTGAAAATAAATTTACTCATAATCAATAATAATTTGTATGAAAAATTACTGCTTTAGTTTATTCCCTTACCTGACTATTCAGAAATTCCTTAGAACCCAAAATTTCACGCCCTTGGCGCCCGAAATTTAATTCCTGCAATTTACATTTTTCCCCAGATTAATTAATCTATTTCTCCAAAATAATACTCATCTAGCCTTCCTTAGGCTCCATATACCTCAAATTAATATTTAAACTATTATTTAATATCCCTACTTAATTTTTTAAATTTTGCCTGCGGGTCCCAAAATTACACCCGCGACGCTCACCCGAGCCCTAAATTTCAAAAATCCCATTTCAGTCGCAGATGCTTAATATTTTAGCATTTCTAAATTAATGCTAATTAATTAAAAATAAGCCCCTTAATAATCGCCGCACCCCAAATTTGGAGTTTTGGCCCGACACCCCCACGAAAATTCCGTCCCACTAGACTTGTAGAGAATCATCCCTAGATTCTCGTGGTGGTGTCCGTTCGTCAATTGGGCTTATATTTTGCAAGAAATTAAAGAAAAAGGGGGAAATGGCTTACCCCAGGGAATATGCCTACGCCGCTCCTACTATCGATCCGCTCCAGTAGAAATGACGGCAGCAGCGAATGGAGTCCAGTGGTATCTTCGGATTTTCGATCGGGCGAAAATCCGTCGCGAAATCGAGGAGAGAGGGAGAGAGAACGTGAGGAGAGAGAGAGTGTTCTGAGAGTTGCAGAAGGATAAAAATAAAGAAAGGAAAAGTAAAGAAGAAGAAGAAAAGAAGAAGAAGAAGAAAAAGAAATCCTGAAGCTGGAAGCTTCAGGATGTAATAATGTTAATAATAATAATAATAATAATAATAATAATAAATATATTTAATTAATATTAATAATAATATATTTTATTAAAAAAAAATAAAAATAAAAATAAATTTTAATTAATTTTTTTTTTCTTTTTTTTTTCTTTTTCTTTTTCTTTTAAATTCGATTAATTAATTAATTTCTTTTTTTTTAAATTCGTTTAATAATTAATTAATTAATAATTATTATTATTTTTAATTATTTATTATTATTTTTATTTTTATTTTTATTATTATTTTTTATTTTTTATTTTTTTTTTGAAATCAATCCACTAATATTTTATATCTCTTTTTGGGGTTTTTACAATGACTACCCTGAGAATCTTTCTTTTTACGTCATACTTCCACCCATGGTCAAGGTTGTGCAGCCCGAATGCTGGATCTAACCGCGATTGGCCGACCCGATTAGATCCAATATCGTATCACATATCACGTCTATAGTATGATTGACTGACCGGCCTATAGCCCTGATTCGGACTCATGGGGCCCAACAACCCTACAAAATGGCACAGTCGATTGTCACACCACATGCTCCAAGAGTCCGTGTGGTTGCACTACACCACTAGCAACGGTATCGTGCCCAATATCATAACTCATCATTAGAGTTCTCATAACCATCCATCAGGATTCACTACCACATACCCACAATCATTATGCAGTATTGGCATTTCATCAATCACATTACAATTTCATATTGCAGTATTCATATTTTTCCATTTTCATATTTTCATATCAAAATACATTATTAATCTTATTCTAGTATATCTCAATTCATCTCAATATAAATGTTCTCATCATTTTCTGTGCACATTCCATCATCTCATAATAGTATATATCATACTTCATGTATTTCCACATTTCCCAAAATACCCATATCAGTAATTTGTAAAATCTTATTTTTCATGCAAATAATTTCTACTCACATATAAATAACATATTTCATTATTTTTCACTAATCACATCAATAATTCTCATTTCAATATTTTCTCAGAAAATATTCATAGTTGTATTTCACATTTTTCAACACATGTCATGTGTCACACAGTTTTCATCTAATATTCATTATATATTAATTTCACACTCCAAAACATCACAATTTGATATTACTCAAATGCCACACAATTTATCTAATGTTTATATCATAATAACTTTTAGGCAAAATATCGTATGCTCATTTTCACATATTAATTTAAACAATAATTCTAAAAATGTTGTTATAATTTATTTCCCTTACTTGACTTACTAAGAGTCTCATTAACACCCAAATCTTACGTCCTTGGCTCCCGAAACTCAAATCTTGCAATTTGCATTTTTCTCAGATTAATTAACTCATTTCCCCAAAATAATACTTAACTAACCTTCCCTAGGCTCCATATACCTCAAATTATCATTTAAACTATTATTTAACATCCTCACTTAATTTTCTGAATTATGTCTATAAGTCCCAAAATTACACCCGTGGTGCTCACCCGGACCCTAAATTTTGAAAATCCTACTTCAACCTCCGATGCTCAATATTCTAGCATTTCTAAATTAATACTAATTAATTAAAAATAAGCCTCTTAATAATCCCTATACCCCAAATTTGGGGTTATGCCCACGACAACCCCACAAGAAATCCGTTCTACTAGACTTGTAAAGAATTACTCCTAGATTCTTATGGTGGTATCCGATCGTCAATCGAGCTTATAATTTGCAAGAAATTGAGAAAAAAAGGGGAAATTGGCTTACCCCAAAAGATATGCCTACGCCGCTCCTACCACCAATCCGCTCCGATAGAAATGATGGCAGCGGAGAATGGAGCCCAAAAGTATCTTCTGATTTTCGATCGGGCAAAAATCCGTTACGAAACTAAAGAGAGAGGGAAAGAGAACGAGAGTAAAGAGAATGACTATGGGGGGGCTCCTCTCTCTACGCAGGAATATTTCTAAAGGCACCTAAAGCTTCTTTGAAGCTTCAGGTGGCTTGATTTACATAATAATAATAATAATAATAATAATAATAATAATAATAATAATAATAATAATAATAATAATAATAATAATATTTTATTAATATTAATAATAATATATTTTATTAATAAAAAATAAATTTTAATTTAATTGTTAATTAATTAATTTTTTTTTATTTTATTTTTTTTCTTTTGAGTCACCCCACTAATCTTGTATAATCATTTTTTGGGTTATTATAGCAAGTACATGGAAACTCCTGATGAGTCCCACCTGAATGCAGCAAAAAGGATACTCCGATATGTCAAGGGTACCATCACCGATGGTATGTTCTATTCATCAAGAAGTAATTGCAAACTTATCGGCTATTCAGATAGCAATTGGGGAAGAGATCTTGATGAAAGAAAAAGTACGACGGGATTCACATTTTTCATGGGAGATACAGCGTTTACATGGTCTTCAAAGAAGCAACCCATTGTAACGTTGTCATCATGTGAAACTAAGTATGTTGCTGCCAACTTAGCTGTTTGTCATGGTATATGGATTAGGAATGTACTGAAGTATCTGTGATTTCTTCAAGATAGCCCCACAGAAGTCTACATCGACAACCGATCAACGATTGCACTTGCGAAAAATTCAGTTTACCATGAAAGAAGCAAACATATTGACACTCAGTATCATTTTATCAGGGACCATGTGAAGAATAAAGAAGTGGAGTTGATATCTTGCACAACGTATGATCAGATGGCTGATATTTTACGAAGCCACTCAGGTATGATATTTTTTACAATACTGAAGACAATGCTCGAAATGACAAAGTTAGGAGAGTCAAGTTTAAGGGGGGATGTTGAAATAGTAAACTTGACGATGGACAGTGGCAGCAATGGTTGACGACCTAAATTCCCTCAATTCCTCCCATGTCATGAAGATATTGAATTGGAATGTAATTTACTAATTTATCATAGCAAAGATGTAAAAGCTTTAAACTCAATGGTGCATTTGCACGCTACCTTGTTTATTAAAACATGTAATACTGTGTAATGATTAGTGAGTGATTCTGTGGAGTAGTGGATGGACTACTCCTACCAAAGCAAATGTGGAGTTGAATATTTGAAGTAGAGTAGAGAAGTGGTCCGGGCCTAGGCACATGATAGGCACCTCCCTATTGCTCTTATTTTAATTGAACTCACACAAAGCTAGGTCTTAATTGAGTTAGACCAAAAGTCCCCCTAACTTGACCCTTGCAGTGGAATTGCTGATAGACAAACATAGATAGATAGATAGATAGAGTCAACTGCTAACAAATCCAACAAAACAAATTGGCCATTTGGGTGCCATGAAAATTGAAACCTACGGAAGAAAGTAAGAAACTATTTTACAACAAGGCATATCATAAATAAACATGCACCTTACCCAACAAATGAATCTTTGAAATCATAAAATTGGAAACAACAATTGTATCTCTCTAGGCTCAAGATAAAGTAACATTTTTTGAATTCTCTTTTACCGGCTAAATTTATTGCTCCTTCTCAACAAAAGATTTTTAGCATTTGCTCCTATGTCTATATTCTTCCTTTGTTTAGTTTTTCTAAATAATAAGTTTCTTAGCCTTTTAAAAGAAATGGTTATTCATAGCATAATGACTAGTTTTTTTCTTTCGTTGTTTGGGAGTTGATCCTACCATATAAGAACATACTAATCAATTATCAGCAACTTTAGCTATCCAAAATGTGGACACCTTCATAAAAATTCCACTTATTTAAGCAAGTTGAAACAAACAGTATACCTAATAATTCTTTTTATTATTATTATTTTCTAAAGTAAAATAGCTTTGTATATACACTCTCCTTATAATATTAAGCACATCAATCATAAAAGAAAATCACCACCAAGCTAAATTTGGGAACTTTATTTTCAAGGTAAAAATAAATAAGAAAGGGAACCAAGGATAGAAGAACTTAGAAATTTATAAATGCTTATGATTATTTTATTGTTTAAAAAAATTATAATCTTCATGCATATACATTTCTCTTATTTCCCTAATCAATACAACAATTCAACTAATCAATATATTCACTAAAGTAATTAGGGTGTGACAAACATCATACCCATTAAAATTACAAAAGAAAAAAAAATAATTTAAAAAATAAGACAATGAAATTAAATCTCTATGCATGGACTCCTAACTCCTACATAGTAATTCTTTTGGTTGATTCAAGATGCATATCCGCATGAACCGTTCTCACATTTAACTCCCGAGCCACAAGCTTTGTTGCACTTGCCACAATGAAGATTGTTGAAACCAACATTGATGCATTTGCCACCACAACAAAGTTGACCAAAATGACACTTGTGCCCGCACATTCCACAGTTGTTTCTATCTCGCAGGACATTCCGGCAATGATTCTTACAGCAAAAGAGACGGCTAGCACCATTGTTCGCAGAAACCCCATTGCATATGTTGC
Organism: Malania oleifera; assembly: GCF_029873635.1. Classification (NCBI taxonomy): domain Eukaryota; kingdom Viridiplantae; phylum Streptophyta; class Magnoliopsida; order Santalales; family Ximeniaceae; genus Malania; species Malania oleifera. The sequence continues at coordinate 41,167,079 of NC_080417.1, forward strand.
TACTAACCTCACAATGTGTATCTTTCTTTACAACACTCGCTAAAAATCGACCACTCAAGGATCCAGTGTTGAGGAATGGGGTATCGATTATGTACTCTTCATAGTCTTCTGCGTCCTCGGTGATGAAAGAGGCCATTGAAGAGGGGGAGGCTAGTAATGTTAGAGGGAGGGTAAGGGTAAAAAGGATGGTTGTCAATTGGATGAGAGTGGCAGCCATATTCACTACTGAAAGTTTTTGAGTTGTTGGGAGGCTGAAGAAATGGAGGAGATGGAATGTTTGTGTAGGTCTGGTTGGTGGGTACTAGCCAAGGGAAGTGATGGGTATTTAAAGCTTTAGGTTGGGAATAAAAAATTCCTCTTGGGAAGGAATGGGATGTTGTAATCCCACAAAGTTCCAAGTTGCCTTTGCTTTGGTCAAAGTAACTGAGTGGGGTTTGGCAGCGCCCCATGGTAAAAATCTTTGGCAACAGAACTAAGACCTACGTACATTTGGCATGGAAATGTTGATTGTGGTCCATTTTTGTTTTGGTACGTCCATTAGGCATCTTGTTCAATTTAGCTTCTTTTCCAGTTCATAAAGTTAATTAAAGCATTGATCATTTAATTTTAGTACTGCATATAATTAAGAAGGGTCTACAACAATTAATCATAAGAAGCAAAATAGTAAAGTTTGGTACAATTATTCCATCTTGTGGATCTTTTCAAATTTGCCGTGTTTTCATGCTTTTTTATTATTACAACAACTTTTCAACTTGCACTCTTCAAAGATACGAAAATATTATTATTGGAGTATGTCTACATACATCATGTATCGGCAATACTAAGTGTGGCACTTATATGAATCTATTTGATATGCCAACTAATTATCACTAATTATTTAAAAATACCTTAATCACTTGAAATTCTTTTATTAAATTGATCAATTTGTAACTTTTGATCTTTGCTCCTAAAATATTTTCTTTTTACAAAAAAAAAAAAAAAAAGGCACATCAAATAATTAAAACTACTCAACTAGTGGCTTTCTCACCTTTCAAATCATCCTTTAACTCTTAGCATATGATATAGAGGATATTCAACATCCTTGTCTTATGCCTTTTTTTAGTGTAATTTTTTAAGGTAGAGAGAGAGAGAGAGAGCTTTTTTATCAAATGAGAGGTCCGTTGGGCCAACGAGGAGCAAAGGGGCACAGTCCTTCTCCAAACTCCTTACTAATATGGAGGTATCAATTTCTTATCATTAGGATGTTCATATGGAAGTTGATGGTGTAAGCATATTTTGAGCATACTTAGTGAAGATAAAACTAAAGAGACTAGTCATGGCATGTTTCATGTTGTCAAACTATAATTAAAATTTTAATCTTTTACAAAAATCAATTAAGACCCCTCGTAATTCATATTAGTCTTCACTATTAATTTCAATATCATCAAAATCAATTAAAGGGCAACAAGATCAATATAGCAAATTTAATGAATTGGGTAAATTACATAAACCTCCCTAGCAAGTTTTCATAAAATGTTACTTGCTTAATGGTTTTTTTAAAAAGAAATATACTTCTACAAGGTTCATTATAATTTGTGTTCATATCCTTATTATTGATTTACTATTATTAAGATGGCTTCAATTAATATTAAATTATTAAAAATAACAACTGAGGGCTTATTTGTCAAAATGTAATGTCATCAATCAATTGTTGAAAATTTCACTTGTACGTTTGTCCCACATTTGAAAAATAAAATGGAGGATAGGTATCCATATACATGGTTGAGTCTATCACCTAATGGCTTAAACTTTTGAGTCAAAGTTGGTGCTCACCCATGTACATCAAGCCCATGTGAAGACTCCTCTGACCCTAATAAGTGGTTGTTGGGAAAAAAATTTATATGAAACGATTCCCACAAGTATATTAATGGAGTAATGCAAATAATAAATAAAATGAGATACAAGAAATTTAACATGGTTCCCTCAGATGTTGAGGTACATCCACGGGGCACGGCGATCCAAATCCACTATCACCAAAATTTGTACAAAGTGGGTACAAAAGGAACAAACCTTACAAATACACAAAAGTGTATAATAAATGGATCAAGATAAAAATAAAAAATAAAAAATAAATAAAAAAACCTCACCAAATATTATGAACAAAGCTCAAAGCAAAATAGTCAACCAAAGATAGCATAACTAGAATATCTCAACATACTGATAATAATAATAATCCAGCTGGAGTTGCACGAAGGGGGCAACAGTAGGTTGCTACACTGGAGAAGACGACCGAAGCAGGTACTACGAAAGTGGAGTGGACGACTAGCGCTGATGCAGGCGATGGCTACAAGCAGAGGGAGTCTAATGCTTCAGATGTGAGGAACTGGTGAGGGGTATATACTGTGAGTGAAAACGAAATGGAGAAAAAAACGGAGAGGCTGCTTGCTACTGTTAACCAAAAATCCAAAAATGGAGGGGTTGTTGTGACGCGCATAGTTTGGGCTGGATATTCAAAACAATTCCAACTTTTGCTTTTACTGGGAAGCCAACAAAAAATTAAAGAAAGGACCATCTTTTCAATTGTTGGGCCCCACAAGGAGGGACACCCAACAAATCTCCCCCTCTCTACTTATGGGGATGACTTCACCAATTTGGCCAAAACTCAACACTTCACATGCTTGTCTCTAGACAATACTTTTGTCATCATATCTAAACCATTATCATCGGTGTGAATTTTGTCAAACTGTAATAATTTCTTATCCAACACACCCCGATTCCAATGATATCTAACATCAATATGTTTTCACTTTGAATGGAAGATAAAATTCTTACTCAAATGAATTGCACTTTAGCTATTACAATAAAGAACATACATTTCTTGTTCCATGCCCAACTCTTTCAAGAATCTCTTCAATCAAAGCAATTCTTTGCAAGCTTCTATAATGGCAATAAACTCAACTTCTGTAGTAGATAGAGCAACGCATTTTAGTAATTTAGATTGTCATGTCACAGCTCCCCCTACAAAAGTCATCAAATAACCCGAAGTAGATTTTCTAAAATCAACATCACCAGCCATGTCGGCATCCATGAATCCATAGAACATAGATTTACCATTTCCAAAGACAAACACACCTTCGAAGTGCCTCTAAGGTATCGAAGAATCCATTTTACCACTAACCAATGCTCCTTTCCCGGATTAGAGAGAAACTGACTAACTCCAATGGCATAAGTTAAATCCGGTCTTGTACAAACCATTGCATACATTAAAGAACCAACGGCTGAAACATAAGGAATTTTCTTCATCTCTACCTTGTCTTTCTCACTTGTAGGACTTTGTTTTATACTAAGCTTGAAGTGACTAGCAAGTGGGTAACCAATGGCTTTTGCTTTATTCATATTGAACCTCTCAAGCACTTTTTCAATGTAGCTTTCTTGAGACAACCAAATTTGCCCTTTTTCTCAATCACAAACAATTTTTATAACAAAAATTTGCTTTTCCGGTCTCAATTCTTTCATAGCAAAAGACTTGCTCAACTCTAATTAAAAGACTTGCTGAACTCCAATTTCAACTTGTCAATCTTGAAGGAATCTTGTCCTACAACGAGCATATCATCAACATAGAGTAAGAGAAAAATATAAATACCATCCGGAAATTTTTTTCACAAACACACAATCATCTGAAAAGATTTTTGAGTAACCATGATCAATCATGAAAGAATCGAATTTCTTGTACCATCTCCGTGGTGCTCGCTTCAACTCATACAAACTTTTATTTAATTTGCACACTAAATTATCTTTCCCTTTTTGTTTGAAGCCTTCCGTTGTTCCATGTAAATTTCATTTTCCAAGTCACCATGTAAGAAAGCAGTTTTCACATCTAGTTGCTCAACCTCTAAATTCAAGTATGCAGTTATGCCAAGAGCAACCTGAATAAAGGACATATTCACAACCGGTGAGAATATTTCATCAAATTCAATTCCCTTTTTCTGACCAAAGCTTTTTACCACAAGCCCAACCTTGTATCGAAGATTATTTCCATCTTTTTTCAACCTAAACACCCATTTATTTTTCAAAGCTTTCTTTCTAGGAGAAAGTTTAACCAAATCATAAGTATGATTGTCAACTATGGACTTCATTTCCTCTTGCATAGCCTCCATCCATTCAACTTTATTTTCATGTTTATAAATAGAACTCAAGTCATTCTTTTTAGGCAAAATAAAACTCTCTCTAGGTTGCGGTACTGCCTTTCTCTCTTTTTGATTTCTCACCCAGATTTAGCCCGAATCAACGATCAAACGCCATTATAGGATCCTATCTTCGATCCTTGTCATTTTAATCGGAGCATATTCGTGGTTTGGACATCCTAGGCACCACACCAAAGTTAAGGTAAGAAAAATGAATTATGTCTGTCATTTTAGAATTTGACCGGTTAACGTGAACCTGTGAACCTAGGAATGTTAGAATAGTAAATTTTTCCAGGATTAAGCTGATTAAACAGAAATATATGACTGCAAGATTTTGAGCTCCGTACCCACAGCCATCGTTTAGGATCCTTGCAGACACATCTTTAGTAATCAGGTAAGGGAAACAGATTATGTTAGGCATTTTAGAAATTTAACCGATTGAGTTATAATCTAAGATTTTTGATAGAATATATGTGTTTTCCTGAGTATACAGGCTTATGAAAATGGATACTTTGGGAATGATATATGTATGTTTTGAGAATTGGGTTATTGAGTTGAGTAAGACCTAGAGATATTCAAACCGATATTTTCAGCAAAATATTATAGTATACATTATCACTCAAACTGTATGACCAGAGTTGAATATTATGCAAAATTAAATCTGTTAGTTTTAACCTAGAGATATTTATACCAATATTTTCAGCAGAATATTATATAGTATACATTATCACTCAAACTGTGCAGCATGTGTCATGCCCCGGACCCGATATTGGGACCCAAGGGTGAATTAATAATCTAACCTGTCCCTATATTATACAAATCATCCAAAGATACAGTACAATGAATGAGGGTCCAACCTCGTGGGGTTCTAAGACATCCTATACACATCCATACACAACAGAATATGCGCAGCGAAAAAAGATTATTCTATACATAATTTGTACCATACCAGAGTCTATACACAAGATTCCAAGCTCCATAGCACAAAACATAACCGGGTTATCAACAATACCCCAAAATGACAACTTGAAAACCACAGTCCTAGCACTTACCCAAACGCTACCCACGGTACACCGACCACTACGCTCCTACACCAAGAAGCTAGCTCCAGTTACCCGAAGGACCTGAAATTATGTACGTACAGTAAGAGTGAGACACCTCTCAGTAAGGAAGAATACAGGTTATATCGGTGTGTGACATTCAAGTGTTATCATAATACACAATATACACAGTTAAAAGCATTTCCAGTACTTTTATAATGCAGTTTCAATATAGTGCATACACGCACGCACACGCATACGCATGCCCATGATCTACCTGGGGTCGTCACACCCCTCGGCCTGTAGCCGATCCGCAATATCCGGCGTTGGCCGGTAGCCAACCAGCGACACACGACGCCACCGGCACATGGCATAGCCCCAGGCTCCCATGGCATCGTACTGGTGCAACTGGTGGATCCACACCCTTCGGTGATCAACCGGTATAGACTCACGCCCTCGGATATAGAGCCAGACACTCTTGCCTAAGTGGCAGGCAATAAACACACACCCTAGGATATAGAGCCGGACACTCTTTCATACCTGGAACAATTCGAAACTCAGTTCCTATTGCATTTTAAGAAAACACAACCATGCATGCTCATATAACCAAAAATCCACACCCATTTGGTAATCCGAAAATCATGTTTTCCAATCACATACAGTTTAAGACAAAGTCAAGGCACGGTCATCTCTATTACACAGTATAATCACAATATAAAAATGTTTCAACAAAACCAGGGATGCAACCCAATACCCATTTTTTTCCCAAAACTGTAACATGAAAAATCCATAATTTTACCCGTCAAATCCCCCCCCAAATGAGTAAACAAAACGTACACAGGACCGTGAACCACAATTCTACCGAGTCCAATTTCAAAAACAACCAATATAAACTGTATTCTCTTACCTTTCCCCGAATGGCAAATCCCAAACTCCAAGGCCCCTAAACAACAAATCGAGTTCCAAAACCTACAACGTACAGTATAGAATATACTCAAAACACTACTCTCTACAAAACTACCAGATTAGAATTGAAAACCGAATCTTACCTCGATTTTACTATAAAACACCAAAATGGTCGAACCGAAAATCCGATCCGTAGAACTTGTAGAGAATTCTTCCACAATCCTCGTGGTAACTTCGGATTTACGATTCTCGCTTCCTACAGCGAAGAAATCTAGAGAGATGGAGAGCGAGTTGAATTTATAAAGAGAGAGAGAGAGAGAGAGAGAGAGAGAGAGAGAGAGAGAGAATGAGATTTCTTAACTGAGAAATAATGAAAATGGATATTTATAGTACCCTTGACTGAGTAGTTCTCATCGACGAATTGCATCATCATCGACGAGGCCTTATAGATAGCTCATCGACGAGACAAGGACCTCATTGACGAATATGCTATTACCGGTTTTTAGAAACCCCTCAATTTCTCCTCATCGACGAGTCTCTGAATTTCGTTGATGAGAAGCACATGGACTTCGTCGACGAATTATGGCTTCGTCGACAAAAATTGCTCAATTCCCAATTTGCCCCTCTTTTGATTAATTAAACATATATTTCACGGTTCCGATTCTTACAACCTCCCCTCCTTACAAAAATTTCATCCTCGAAATTTGTCATCTCTCATTCATAAACTCAACATACAAGCAATAAGATATACCCAATTCTAAAGAGAACCGGTGACTACTAAAACGCAGCCCCGTCACTCTAGATACATACCCTCACTTATGGCGGAAGAACATCGTGGTTACATACACAACTGTTTTAAGAGTTCACAATATCATACACTCCCAACGATTAACCACTTATCCCAACCCAAAGTAGAGAAATGTACACATACTTAGAACAACTGTGGATACTTCCGGCATATTTCCGTTTCCAGTTCCCAAGAAGTCTACTCAACCTCGTGATTCCGCCACAATACCTTCACTAACGGTATATCCTTGGTACGAAACTTCTAAACTTTATGGTCTAAAATATGAACAAGTATCTCCTCATACGCTAAAGTATCTCCAATCTCTACATCCTCGTAACTAATGACATGTGAAGGATCCAACACGTACCTTCTCAACATGGACACGTAAAACACATCATGGATCCTCGAAAGTGCTGGGGGTAGTGCAATCTTGTAGCCTACAGGACCCACTCGCTCAAGAACCTCGAATGGTCTTATATACCTTGGGCTCAGCTTGCCCTTCTTCCCGAATCTCATTACCCCTTTCATCAAAGCAATTCTCAGAAACACCTTACCCCCCACTTCGAACTTCAACTCACAGCGGCGAACATCTGCGTAACTCTTTTGTCGACTTTAAGCCAATTTGATCCTCTTCCGGATCAAACTCACCTTCTCAGATGCCTACTGCACAAGTTCAGGTTTTAACACTTGACGTTCACCAACCTCATTCCAATACAAAGGAGATCGACACCTCCGACCATACAAAACCTCAAACGGTGCCATTTCGATACTAGCCTGGAAGCTGTTATTATAAGCGAACTCTACTAGTGACATAAACTGTATCCAGCTACCATCGAAGTCTAGCACACAAGCTCGTAACATGTCTTCCAAGATCTGTATCATCCTCTCCAACTGTCCATCAGTCTAGGGGTAGAACACTGTACTAAAATTAAACTTCGTCCCAGTGCCTCCTACAAGCTCAACTAGAATCGAGAAGTAAATCTCGGATCTCGATCTGATACAATGGACACCGGTACTCCGTGCATTCTCACAATCTCATGCACGTACAAGTCTGCTTCCCTACTCAAAGGATAGCTAACTTTCATCGGTATGAAATGAACAAATTTCGTCAATCTATCCATGATCACCAAGATAGCATTCTGCCCATGAAGTGCTGGCGGCAATCCGGTTACAAAATTCATGGAAATATGCTCTCATTTCCACTTAGGAATAGCTAAGGGCTGCAACGGCCCTTCCGGCCTCTGATGTTCAACTTTCACCTGCTAACACGTCAGACACTTCTCTACGAACTGAGCAATCTACCTCTTCATACCACTCGCGCAAATCCTGATACATCTTTATACTACCAAGATGTACCGTATATAACGAACGATGCACTTCCTCCAGAATCATCCTTCTGATCTCATCGTCATTCAGAACACATAACCTGGTCTCAAACCTCAGCACACTTTCCTTAGAGATGTTGAACTCTGTAGCCAATCTCTGATGTACCTTTTCCATAACCTCTGCCAACTCCACATCACTAGCCTGTGCGGCCTTTATACCGCTCAAACAGAGTCAGCTGGACCACCAAACTAGCAATGAAAGTCTGATGATCCCCAAACACCAACTCTATACCCGAGCCCTCCAGATCCTGTCTAATGTGACGCTGAGCTACAACTGCAGATACAGCCGTTGGTTTCGACTTCTGACTCAACGCGTCAGCTACCACATTAACCTTCCCCGGGTGATAACTAATGGTGCAATCGTAGTTTTTAATCAACTCAAGTCACTGTCTCTGCCTCATATTCAACTCCTTCTGCATGAAGAAATAGCTGAGGCTTTTGTGGTCAGTAAAGATCTTACACCACACACCATACAAGTAGTGTCGCTAGATCTTCAGTACATATACAACAGCAGCCAACTCTAAATCATGCGTAGGATAATTCTTCTCGTATTCTTTTAGTTGTCGAGAAGCATACGCTATTACCTTACCCTGCTGCATAAGCACACACCCCAGACTCTTCAGAGACGCGTCACTATAAATCACAAACCCGCCATCCCCCGAAAAAATGGTCAAAATCGGAGCAGTAACCAGTTGGTACTTCAACTCCTGAAAACACTGCTCGCAATCACTGAATCATTCAAACTTCACTCCCTTCCTGGTCAATTGAGTCAGAGGCCCAGACAGTTTAGAAAATCTTTCCACGAACCGACGACAATAACTCTTCAGTCCTAGAAAACTCCGAACCTCCTACACATTCTTCAGCCTTACCCAATCAACCACAGCTTCAATCTTGCTAGGATCAACTGATATACCGTCTCCAGATCCCACTTGGCCTAGGAACGCAATCTGACTCAACTAGAATTCATACTTCTTCAGTTTAGCATACAGCTTTTTCTCCCGTAGAATCTTTAATACTAACCTCAGATGGTTCTCATGCTCTTCCAAACTTCTCGAATATACCAAAATATCATCAATGAACACCACTACGAACCGGTCCAAGTACTTATGGAAAACCCGGTTCATAAGATCCATCAATACTACCGGAGCATTCGTCAACCCAAAAGGCATGACTAAGAACTCGTAGTGGCCATACCTGGTTCGGAAAGCAGTCTTCGCAACATCTTCGGATCCTACCCTCACCCGATGGTACCCTAACCATAGGTCGATCTTCGAAAAGACCTGCGTACCCTGCAACTGGTCAAAGATATCATCTATACGAGGCAAATGGTAGCGATTCTTCACAGTCACCTTATTAAACTTACAATAATCAATGCACATACGCATCGACCCGTATTTCTTCTTCACAAACATTACTGGAGCTCCCCAGGGTGAAACACTAGGTCGAATGAAACCCTTGTCTAGTAATTCTTGCAACTGTTCCTTCAACTCCCGAAGTGTTTTACTAGACAGCAATTCTATCGCGAACTCCACCTCACGATCCGAAGGTAAACCGAGTAAATCATCTAGAAACACGTCCGGGAACTCGCTGACCACCCGAATATCCTCGAGTCTCAACTCATCCTGCGGAAATTCCTTCACGCAAGCTAGGTACCCTTGACATCCGTCCAAAAGTAGTCTCCTCACCTATAGTGCCGATAAAATCTGTGGCGTCGAACGCACACACGATCCTATAAACTCGTACTCCTGCTCTCAAGAGGTATGAACAATACCACCTTTTTACGACAGTCAATCACAGCATAACTGGAGAATAATCAATTCATCCCTAGAATAACATCGAACCCCAACATGTCGTATACCACTAAGTTCGCCGAGAGAAGCTTCCCCTAAATTACCACTGGATAGTCTTCCAACATCCTACTACAGAATGATACCTCCCAAATGGTGTGGCTACAGAAAACTCTTCATCTGTGACTTGGGTCTCCATTCCAAACAATTTCACAAAATTTACAGATGTAAAGGAGTGGGTTGCACCCGAATCAAATAAAACTACAGCTCTATTTAAAAGTAACATCAAAGTACCTGTCACCACATTCCCCACATGCTCGGCATCCGCTGGAGTAAGCGAATACACTCGTGCCGGAGCTATGTTCACCTAATATGTCCTCTGGATACCTGATTACTTCCTCGATTCTGACTCGAAGAAAACATACCCTTCTTTGGCGCGTGACAATCCCGAGCCATGTGACCCAACTGGCCACAGTTGTAGCAGTTACCCCCAAACGGCTGACACTCACCACTATGCCATTTGTGGCACCTGACACAACGATCACCCGTTTGGCTCATCTGAGAACCCTGATGCTCGGTACTTTGGCAATAACCCGAGCCCCTATTCCTCTTCTTCCACAATCCCTGACAAGATCCAAACTGAGAACCAGAAGGTACTGGCTTCTTCTTCAGCTCCTGATCCACCTCGTCCTCTCGGATACCAGTCTTAATCACAGTAATTTTATCCACCAAAACCGAGAACTCACGGATCTGAAGCATACCCACTAATCTGTGGATATCCTTCCTCAAGCCCTTCTCGAATCTCCGAGTCTTCTCATACTCGCTCGAGATCAAACACAGCGCGAACCTGTATAGCTTTATATACCGAGCCGCATACCCCTGCACCATCATACTCCCCTAAGTTAGAGCGGAAAACTCATCTGCCTTAGCATCACGTACAAAAGTCGGGAAGTATCTGTCGAAGAACACTTCCTTAAAACAGCTCCATGTCATCTCCACTGGACCGACTCTCTACTTCTCTAGCAGACTCACCGAAGTCCACCATCGACCCACCTCCCCAGATAACTGGAAGGTAGCATAGAGGACTCGCTGCCTATCCGTGCAATGCAGGACCTCCAAGATCCTCTCAGTCTTCTCCGCCCAGTCATCTGCTATAGTTGGGTTATGTCCCCAAGAGAACGTCAGAGGATGCATGCGTGTAAACCTCTCAATGGTGCACCTCGCAGCACTAGGAGAGTGTTCGCGTCTCCTGACACTTCGCCCAATCTCTCGCAAAACCTGCCTCATCAGTCCTTGAGGAACAGTAGGAGACTCATCACTCGCAGTCTCCTCGAAGCCACTTCCCAGGTCGTTATCTTTAGGCTCCATGCTGAAAATACAGTAAAGTTCTATCAAGACTCCTATAACACATACAGTTAACACAATTATCTAGCACTAATCATGTTAACTACTCCCTACCAGGTTCAGGTTTGTCCTGTCACACTGACACAAAAGTCATCAATGGATTGCCCTATTTTTACTAAAATCGTCATTCTAGAAAAAATACGGAATACTGCCGACAAGTCCCGGTCTAGCAACGGAACAACCCTTAACCAACTCTACCCACATCCAACATCTTATACTCTTATATGTACTCACAGTTAAGCCTAACCAAGTCTACAAGACCTAACAACTTGGTTAGCTCTGATACCAAGCTGTCACGCCCTGAACCCGGTATTGGGACCTAAGGGTGAATTAATAATCTAATATTTTCCTGAATCATACAAATCATCCAAAGATACAGTACAATGAATGAGGGTCCAACCTCGTAAGGTTCTCAAGCACCTTATACACATCCATACACAACAGAATATACGCAGCGGAAAAAGATTATTCTATACATAATATGTACCATACCAGAGTCTATACACAAGAGTCCAAGCTCCATAGCACAAAACATAACCGAAATATCAACCATACCCCAAAATGATAACTTGAAAACCACAATCCTAGCACTTACCCAAGCACTACCCACGGTACACCGACCACTACACTCCTACACCAAGAAACTAATTCCAGTTACCCGAAAGACCTGAAAATATGTATATACAGCAGGGGTGAGATACCTCTCAGTAAGGAAGAATACAGGTTATATCGGTGTGTGGCATTCGAGTGTTATCATGATACACAATATACACGGTTAAAAGCATTTCCAGTATTTTCACAATGCAGTTCCAGTACAGTGCATACACGCGCACACATGGATACGCACGCCCATGATCTACCTAGTGTCGTCACACCCCTCGGCCCATAGCTGGTCCGCGATATCCGGCATTGACCCGTAGCCAACTCGGGACACATGACGCCACCAGCACATGGCGTAGCCCTAGGCTCCCATGGCATCATACCGACACAACTGGTGGATCCACACCCTTCGGTGATCAACCGGCATAGGCTCACGCCCTCAGATATAGAGCTGGAGACTCTTTCCTACGTGGCAGGCGATAAACACACGCCTTTGGATATAGAGCCGGACACTCTTTCATACTTGGAACAATTCAGAACCCGGTTCCTATTGCATTTCAACAAAACACAACCATACATGCTCATATAACCAAACAATCCACACCCATTTGGTAATCCGAAAATCATGTTTTCCAATCATATACAGTTTAACGCAAAGTCAAGGCACAATCATCCCTATTACACAGTATAAATCACAATATACAAACGGTTTTCAACAAAACCAGGGATGCAACCTAATACCCCCTTTTTCCCAAAACTGTAACATGAAAAACCCATAATTTTACCCTTCAAATCCCCCGCAAATAAGTAACCAAAACACACACAGAACCATGAACCACAATTCTACTGAATCCGATTTTAAAAATAACTAATATAAACTGTATTCTCTTACCTTTCCCTGAATGGCAAATCCCAAACTCCAAAACCCCTAAACAGCGAATCGAGTTCTAAAACCTACAACGTACAGTACAGAATATACTCACAACACTACTCTCTACAAAACTACCGGATCAGAATTGAAAACCGAGCCTTACCTCAATTTGACGTCAAAACCCCAAAATGGTCGAACCGAAAATCCGATTCGTAGAACTTGTAGAGAATTCTTCCACGATCCTCGTGGTAACTTTGGATTTACGATTCTCACTTCCTGCGACGAAGAAATCTAGAGAGATGGAGAGCAGGTTGAATTTCTAGAGAGATAGAGAAAGAAAATGAGATTTCTTAGTTGAGAAGTAATGAAAATGGACATTTATAGTACCCTTGACTCAGTAGTTCTCTTCGACAAATTGTGTTCTCACCGATGAGACCTTATAGATAGCTCATCAACGAGACAAGGACCTTGTCGACAAATCTGCTATTATTGGTTTCCCAAAACCCCTCGATTTCTCCTCGTCGACGAAGCCTACTTAATTCCCAATTTGCCCATCTCTTGATTAATTAAACCCATATTTCACGGTTCGAGTTCTTACAGCATGAGTTGAATATTATGCAAAATTAAATCTGTTAGTTTTTATGGAAATATATATATATATATATATATATATATATATATGCAGAGATATGGATTAATACAAGATAATGTTATGACAGTATTTTTATACAGAGTTACAACGTTATATATAAAACTACAGAATGACATCATTTTATACAGTATTACAAAATGACAGCATTCTATATAGAACTACAGTATGTTAGCATTTTATACAGAATTATAGTATTACATAGATTTATATATAGAATTACAGTCTTATTGTAACAACCTACTATTTATTTCCCAATTTTGTTTTTATACTATGAAATTTATGATGCTCTGATACCTACTCGATTAAGTCAAACCATCAACCTAAGCAGTGAGAAGATGAAATTATATAACCATAACCATATATATACAATACAATACCAGAGTTCTAGCTCATTCCATGTTCTCAAGTATATAACTGAATAAGGCTATACAAAAATACTCTCCACCCCAAATACTCACTCTTCTGATAGGACGATACCAAAGCCCCTCTACCTGCGAGCCTAATCTGCTCGTCTAACTGGAACACCTGAAAAATATTAATTTGATGAGATGAAACGACGCTCAGTAAGATGAAATATGATATTACTAGTGTATGGAAAATGAGTTACAATACCATGAAAATATGATCCTATATAATCATGTATAACTAAATCTATAAATACAATACAAGTAATATAAACCACCACCTTTAACCATGTTGCTTAACATATCTGTATTTTAAGTTTCTATTCATAATACTTCTAATGTACATAAGTATATTCCCTGTTTCTGTGAAACTGTACATGCATAATAATAACTCAAACCCTCCCTAGATGGATAATTGTATGTCATGATTTAACCCCTAATGATAGGGTTGTGCGGCCCGTAGGCGGGATTTATCGCTGGCTGTTCTACCAGGATAAACCACTATACTCTGTTAGTCAGATCGGCCCTCCTTAACCCATATCTGATAGGGAGTCTGTCCACAACATAGGCACGATCGACTTATCTACCACGTATTATCTAAATAGGTGGTTGCACTCTGAACTGTATATAGCTATGGTACCGTGCTTTGTAAACTGTATCTGTAATAGTCTATTAGGATTTGATACTATATAGTACAGTTCTGTATATAACTATCTGTTTTACTATGATTCTGTAATAGTTGTATTAACCATGACGCTGAAATGAACTGTTCTATAACAACTGTATTTTTAAAATTAACTGTAAATCTGTATGTCATGGTACTGTATACTATATAATCATGGTATTCTAAAATTGTTGTAAAACATATTTCCTGTCTGTATATTCTGTAAACATAATCATGAAAATTACTGTAAAACATGTTTCTGTATTATAACTATATTCTCAAGCCACACAGTAATTTAAAACATATTAAACAAAATTGATAAACTGTATAAATTTCTACTGTGATGATAATCTGGTAAAAACGTATAATTTATACTGAAAACATACTAGAATTGTCTAGCATAGCATATTTTCCCTTACTCGATTCCTGCTAAAATCTCCTACTGTGACGGGTCCCACACCCACAAGACTTCCCACTCAACACCCTAAAAACAATATATTTGTGAACAAAATTTCATTATTTCTACATCTACTGCATTTCCTACAACTACTGGAAAGTCAAATTTTGACAAAAAAACCTTACCCTCAATCTGGGATGAAATCCAACTTCGTCCCACCGACGATCCGCTCTAGCAGACTTGGAGAGAACTTCCCCAAGAGTGTCGTGGTGGCCTCAGATCGTTGATCCGGCGTCTGAAATGGCCGAAATCAAATAGAGAAGAGGGAAGAACCATAGAGGAGAGAGAGGGTTTTTCTGCTTAAAATATCTGCGTAAAATCTGAATTTAACACTATTTATACTACAGCCTTCATCAACAAGCCACGTCATCTCATCGACAAGGTCACGAAGAAGGTTCATCGACGAACACCATCTCCTCATCTACGAGTTTCAGAGTTTAGAAAACAGCCTCTCGGTATCTTCTCGTCGACAAAACATACCCTCGTCGACGAGACCCTATGTTATTCTCGTCGACAAATCCCCTGTATTCGCCGACGAGTCCTTGATTAAATTCCTGAGTTATTACTCCCAAAGTGCAACGTCATTGACGAACGCGAAGCATTCGTCAACAAAGCTTGCTGCCTTCTTCTGTTTCCATTTCCATTTTCATCCCTCTTTATTATTTAAATACCATTATTCTTTAGGTCATTACACTTATAGTTTCATACTGTATTGTGAATATGAAATCATGTAATTTTATTGTTTTAGAAATTGCATTATATGATTTAAGACCCTAATGGACCTTAATTAAGCACGATACCGTAGCTTCACACATACTAGTGCAGCCACACTACTATGAGCGTGTTGGCGGTATACAGTAAATTTAGCCATTGTTGTGTAGAGTTACCTCCTGGAGTCCCGACCAGCTGGGTGGACAAATCAGACTTACAAATACAGATACAAATATAGATACAGATACAGATACAGCTGACTTAGTCTGGTTAGGTCAGCCATGTCTAAGTCCCGCCTTCGAGCCGCACAACCCGGATAATACGAGGTAAACTCATGACGTTGGTTGTTTATCCATCCAGGGCAGTTCTTCTATGCATATATGCGTATTTACTTCTACAGAGATATTTATATGCCGGAGTATGTTTTAAAAGGGAAGTAAGTATTTTGAAATATATATTTATGTATGCGTGTGTACAGTTTTTCATGATTTCACAGTGAAAGAAAAAGGTAAATAATAGATGTATATTTGAAACACTAAAACTCATGTTGTCACACACTGGTAATAATTTATTCCTTCTTACTGAGAGGTGTCTCACTCCTTTAATCATTAACATTTCAAGACATCCAAGGAATCAAGCTTAGAGCATTCCAAGGCAGGACTAGATTGTATTGCCCAGGATGAGTTCTAGTGAGGCACAGTATTGTATATGGACAAACTTTATGTTTTTTTGGGAATGGATTATGGATGTATTATGTTTTAGGGATTTATGTATGTATTTTGGAGACAATAGTACTCTAGTATTGTTTTGGGAGTGTATATGTTTTCCGCTATGTTGTATTATACGAGTTATGAACAGGTGTTTCTAGTGCCCCACCTTGGGTATCAAGATACTATAGTGTATCTTATATAGGAGATCAAGTATGGAGTATAGCACTCCGGGCCCCACTGGGTTCGGGGTATCACAGATTTAATTGGTGTCAGAGCATAATTTTATTTATATTTATAATAGTGGTTTTATTTTTGGGGGCGTTACACAACATCTCGACTTCTAACAACTTTCTTGTCAATCGGATCCCACAATCTATATTCAAATTCATCATACCTATAGCTAACAAAAATACATTATATTGTCTTATCATCAAGTTTGGATCTTTCATCTTTTCAAATGTGAACAAATACACGACAATCAAACACTTTCAAGTGATCATAAGTGACATCGTTACCTTTCCAAATTTTTTCAAGAACTTCACCAAGTAGAGGAGTTGAAGGAGACAAATTAATCAAGTCCACAGTTGTCCTCATTGCTTCACCTCAAAATGATTTTGGCAACTTCGCATGAGAGAGTGTAGAGACCTAGAAAATTAAACTAATGAAAGTAATAAAGAAGAGAAATGAAAGAGGAGGGAAAAGGGGGATCAGTAGGGCTTCGTCAACGAACTCAGGGTCTTCGTCGACAAATGTTCCTATAGAACTCGTCGACAAACTAGCCTCCTCGTTGACGAAGTGCCTTCATGGGTTCGTCAACGAATCACTTGAACTCGTTGACGAACTTCGGCCTATAAATATGTAAACCCTCATTTTTCAGCGTCTCTCTCTCTCTCTCTCTCTCTCTCTCTCTCTCTCTCTCTCTCTCTCTCTGCCCAAATTAACGATCAGGAACCACCATGAGGTTCGTGAGAAGATTCTCTACAACTTAACCGGAGTAGATTTTCAATTTGAAGTTCCGGGACACCATTCCAAAATCAGAGTAAGTTATTTTAGGGTTTTATGGGCTATTTGGAGTATTTGAAACCTAGGAAGTGTTAAATGAGAATTGTTTTGAGAGTTGAGTTGACTAATTTGGGGAAACGTAATTTTTAGGCTTTTTGAGTTGTGAACGCCATGGAGCGTAAAATCTAGGGTGTTAGTGGACCTCTAAGTAAGTCAGGTAAGGGTAATAAATTATAACAGTTATTTTGAGAATTATTGGTTGAATTAATACGTTAAAATGTGAGTATAGTATTTTGCCTGAAATTATTATGATATGAATATCAGATAAAATTGTGTGGCATATGATTTGTTCTGAAAATGTGTTTGAAATTGAGTGTGTTTTTTACACTAAGAATAATAAGCCTATGATATATATTTATTGAAAGGCTTTATGCAAAAATGAAAATAATGGAAACCAATTACGTTTTATATACTGAACTAGGATAATATGAGACTGGAAACATGGAAAATGTTGAAAAGTGGAATACATAATTGTTTTATTAAGAAATGTTAAAATACATGAACTATAATATATACCATTATGAGATGAGATATCAATACTGAAAATGTGAATATTGGAATGTGAATGTTGAAATGTAAATATTGGAATGTGAATATGAAAATGTGAATTTTGTAATGTGAAAGTTGAAATGTGAATACTGGAAATGTGAAAATTGCAATGAGAATTCTACAATGTGAATACAAGAAATGTGAAAATTGTAATGAGAATTCTATAATGCGACTACTATAATGTGAATACTAAAAATGTGAAAATTACCTAAGGAATTCCTAAAAAGCCTCATCCTTATACTCTCCGCCTTGGTCTTGTTGGAGTGACTTGATGCGATAGCTACTTTGCTTCTCCACGAGAGTTTTGAACTCTTTAAATTTGTTGAACGCTTATGACTTCCTTTTTAGGAAGTAGACCCAAGTCTTCCTGTTGTAATCGTCAATGAAGGTGAGGAAATATCAGTTCTGTCCATCTGAAACCAGGTTCAAAAGACCACACACATTTGTGTGTACTAGTTGGAGCAGCGTGGTAGATCTCCAGTCGACTTGTTTTCCAAAGTTGTTTCTATGTTGCTTGCTTAGAAAACAGCTTTTACATATATCATTTGGATGTTGGATGTTGGATGTTGGATGTTGGGTAAGTCATTCATCATCTTCTTGCTTCCCAACTGCTTCAAGCTTTCAAAGTTGAGGTGTCCAAACCTCAGATGCCACAACCAATCTTTGTTGTTGATGATGGTGCTTAGACATATTGGCGTGTCATGATAGATGGCGAGAGAAAACATCCGATTATTCGCCATAGTGACTCGAGTGACAAGCTTGCCTCGAGCGTCTAATATCACCATCTGCTTATCTCTAAGGCTAATTTGTTAGCGTTTCTCCACAAGCTATCTGAGACTCAAGATGTTAGTCTTCATGTCTAGCACATAATAGATGTTGGAGATGAAAGCATGATCTCTAGTCTTCCGCTTGATCAGAACATCTCCTCTCCCTTGAACTGAGACTTTAGAGAGATCTCCAAAAGAGATCTCCCCCTGAACTTTCTCATCAAGTTCAATGAATAGGTTCTTTCTACCAGTCATATGGTTGCTGGCTCCATAGTCGAGGTACCAAAAACTTTGGTCGTGGGTTGAGCTATGCGCCATTAGCATCAACGTCTCTCCAACTACATCTTTAGTTTCGACAAGGTTAGCCTCCTTGCTAACTTTTTCTTGTTTTTGCCCCCAACACTCGTTACTATAGTAACCAAACTTATGGCAGTTATAGCACTCAATGTTTCTTTTATCAATGTTCTGACGGTTGTTGTAACCATCGCCTCTTCTTCCACATCCTCTTCCTCATGGGACATTGTTCTATTGTCGACGTCCTCCTTGTCCGCCTCAGCCTCCTCCTCTGAATTCAGTATATCCAGATCCTCTTTCGCGAGATCTTCGACCTCACTTTCGTCCTCGGTGCGACTCCCCCTTGCTCGTGTCTCCTATCAATTAAGGATAATTTTGACTATAAGACTTGTTCTAGTGACTTACCGTCACTTCTTTTGTTCACCTTCTACTCATGAGCTTGCAAAGATCCTACGAGCCCATCTATAGACATAGTCTCCAAATCTTTCGTTTCTTCTAGCATAATGGCTATGTAGTCAAATTTTGGATCCAAAGATCGCAAAATTTTCTCACATATCCTCATGTCTATGAGATTCTCTCCATTTCTCCTCAACTAGTTCAAGATAACCATTACCCGAGTATAGTACTTGATAATGGACTTAGACGACTTCATTTACAAGGATTCAAATTCACCTCGTAAAGTTTGGAGGCGAATCCTCTTCACTTTGTCGGCCCTTTTGTAGGTCCGATGGAGAGTATTCCAGACTTCTTGGGACGTCTTGGTGGAAGCAATGATTTCGAAGGTGACCTCATCGAGGCCCTAGTAGATTATAGACTAAGCTTTGCAATCCCTTTTCCGATTGGCACGGAGGGTCGTTCGTTGAGCATCAAATGTAGATGCTTTGGCTTCTTTTGATGGGGCTTCTAGGTACTCATCTTCAACGATGTTCATGACATCCTGAGCACGTAGTAGGACTCTCATTTGAATGCACCAATTGTCGTAGTTGTCCTTTGTCAGCTTTAGAATGACTGCTTGTGCAATACCATTCATCATCGGGTTTGATATATATCAAAATAGAATGATGGGGATGGATTTTAGCAAATCTAATGCGACTAGGGTGTTCAAAAGGTCAAAAAACCTTTAGAAACAAGTTTTGGGATGCAAAAAACCAGTATAAATAACACTGAACCGGCTAAAAAAGATCTGGACCGATTTTTTCTTTTCTAACAGAGATTAACGGCACCAGTTAGCGCCGTTAGGCCACGTGGTGTCTTATGGGCGAGCCGCGTGCCATGATGATGTGCGGATCTAGATGCAGGTTGGTTTCCGGGTCAGGTCATGCTCGCGGATTTTCAGCCCGAGTTGCTAGGTTTTTAGGCCGAGTCGCAAATTGGGTTGCAAGTTTATGGGCCACGTCGCGTCAATCGAGTGAAGAAGGAGCATGTAGGCGCATGACGTCTCTGATCAACACTAGCGTCGACGCGTCCAGCGCGTCTCGACGATGTTGTATTAGCAAGTGGCGCGTGTGAGCACATGTGAAGGCACCCAGACTCCGTTTGAGACTTGGTTTTCACCTATGAACTCGTCTCGATGCAATCTACGTGATGGTATGCTCTAAAATTGATTTAAAGCAACTTCAAATCTAGAAAAAAATTCGAATTCCTCTATGTTTACCTCTGTTTGGCGAATTCTGGCAAATCGTAGCGCTTTGATACCACTGATGGGTGGAGGGGATTCACTCAATCACTGGTTGTAATTGAACTCGGTGAGGAAAACACTCAATTGCACACAAACACTCTTTGATTTCAATAATAATTTGAAAAATACAAACGATTCTCGAAATACAATTCTTCTCTCACAGGTTACTCTCCCACACCACAAATTTTACACACACACACATACGCACACACACACACATCTCCATATATATAGCAATGGATGGGATGGTAGGTGAAGATCAATTTGAACAAAGGTGGGTTGGTTGGTGGAGGTGGCTGCCTGTGGCTTAGAAAATTCAACAAAATTGATTGGGGTTGGCACAGGTGGCTGCCAGCCATCAAGTTTAATATTCAACAATCAATTCTTTGTAAAAATTTTGAGAAGTTTTATAGTTCTATTTCTTCCAAATTCCCATAAGATTGTAGCTAGAATAACATTGTTTCAACATTCAAGATGCAACTGCAATTGCTAGCAAATGTGAAGCTAAGAAGAAATCTCATTGTGCAATGACCAACACCTAACAATATATGGTGCAAGGAGTATAAAATAAAATGAATAAGAAACATCTAACTTGTGAATAGTTAGCGTATCACTAATGAACATTAACCCAATATTTAGGAGCATGGGATCTTGATCTTAAATTTGAATGTGTAAATTAAAATAAATTTAAACAAAATGCAGCATAAAATTGTATTAATTTTCGCACAAATTCAAGTTTAAGACAAATATTGAATTGGAATGTAATTTTCTAATTTATGACGAGTCGGTGGTTGAATAAGTTAAAGTAACTAGAACTAACTAGAACTTAAAGTTTTTAACTCAAGGTTGAGACTTGAGCATTTGCATTTTACCTTGTTTATTATAACTTGTGATATTGTGTAATGATTGGTGAGTGATTCTGTGGAGTAGTGGGGACGACTCCAAACAAAGCAAATGTGGAGTTAAATATTAGAAGTCAAGTTGAGAAGTGGTCCTTTTGCTCTTATTTTAATTGAACGTACACAAAGCTAGGTGTTAGGGAGTGACAATGTAATGGGGAAAAGGGGGAAAGAGATACTGCTATAATTGTGTTCTCCAAGGATTTAGAATGAACATATAATTATTTGTGCTAACGTTTGTATGGTTATTCTCTTGGATTGGAATAATACAAGTAGTCATTTTCATTATGGTGTTTTGATTCCTTGGATTGTGATATCCCTGATTGTTATAGTCTTATTCAGTGTATGAGAATATATTGCTCGTGTGATATCCTATTGTTCCTTGTTTTCCTTGAGTATTGAGACTCACCTGGTGCTCGTGCTTGCAGGCTTGAACGTGTGAGACTTGGCTGACTTATCGAGAGAGAGCTCTCAACGAGTGCCACACGAGTCTTACTTGAGTCCCATTTTGGGGGTCCATGACACTAGGCTTTAATTGAGCTAGACCAAAAGTCCCCCTATTTCAAGGCCCGACCTTGACCCTTGCAATGGAATTGCAAAAAGGCCGACAAAGAAAGATATAAAGCCTATTGCTCAGCTCAATCCCACTTGGATTTCTTCACCAATCCTATAAAACAACTTTTGGGGGGGGGGGGGGGCGCCTGATAACTCAAACCTAAGGAAGAAAGTAAGAAACTATTTGATTGTTTATCACCCAACTTAAAACCTTCAGTTAAAATACCCACATACCCAGCTCCCTTTTGTTTCAACTTTCAACTAATGCACTAGACAATACTTCCCCTTCTGAAGCTGAGAAGTTAATATATCATCAATTATGGTTCTCTCTCCTCAATGTACTCCTCAGCCTCACTGTCGTTCCTCTCTCCATTTACAATCCTACTAACTTTGCTGAAGACTATGAAGAGCACATAATCAGCACCCATTAATTTCTCTACACAGTATCATTAAGATGTCAATTTCCAACAAGTACCATAAAAAAAGTGCAAGTTGTGTTGCCCATGATAACACATATAATGGGATTTTGACGAACAATGGTGTAAGCCATTTTTTCTGTTGCAAGAATCATTGCCGAAATGTTCTTTGAGTCGGAGCAAACAAAGCTAGGTTTTAATTGAGCTAGGCCAAAAGTCCCCCTATTTCAAAGCCCACTAGCTTGACCCTTGCAGTAGAATTGCAGACAAACAAACATAGATGGATATAGAGTCTATTGCTCAGCCCAATCCCACTTGGATTTCTTAAGAAATCCAACAAAACAACTTGGCCACTGAGGAGCCATGAAAATTGAAACCCAAGGAAGAAAGTAAGAAACTATTTTACAACATGCACCTTACCCAACATCTACTGTTCAGGAAATATGAAAGGAAACAAACAACAGATTCTTTGAAATCAAAGAATTGAAAGCAACAATTGTATCTCTCTAGGATTAAATTAAAGTAATATTTTTTTATTTCTCTTTTACCGGCTAAATTTATTGGATCTTTAGGATTTGCTCCTATGTCTATATTCTTCCTTTGTTTAGTTTTTGTAAATAATAAGCTTCTTAGCCTTTCAAAAGAAATGGTTATTCATCGCATAATGACCTAGTTTTTTTTATTTCGTTGTTTGGGTGTTGATCCGTAATATAAGAACATACTAATCAATTATCAGCTACTTCAGTTATCCAAAATGCGGACAGCTTCATAAAAATTCCACTTATTTAAGCAAGATGAAACAAACAGTATACCTAATAATTTTTTTTTATTATTATTTTCTAAAGTAAAAGAGCTTTGTACATACACTCTCCTTATAATATTAAGCATCATAAAAGAAAATCACCACCAAACTAAATTTAGGAACTCTATTTTCAAGGTAAAAATAAATAAATAAATAAGAGAACCAAGATAGAAGAACTTAGAAATTTAAAAATGCTTATGATTATTTTATTATTTAAAATAATTATAAATCTTCATGCATATACATTTCTCTTCTTTCCAAAATCAATACAACAATTCAACAAATCAATATGTTCACTGAAGTAATTAGGGTGTGACAAACATCATACCCATTAAAATTACAAAAGAAAAAAATAATTTAAAAAATAAGACAGTAAAATTAAATCTCTATGCATGGACTCCTAGTTCCTACATAGTAATTCTTTTGGTTGATTCAAGATGCATATCCGCATGAACCGTTCTCACATTTAACCCCTGAGTCACATGCTTTATTGCACTTGCCACAATGAAGATCATTGAAACCAACATTGACACATTTACCACCACAACAAAGCTGACCAAAACGACACTTGTGCCCGCACATCCCACAGTTGTTTCTATCTCGCAGGACATTCCGGCAATGACTCTTACAGCAAAAGAGACGGCTAGCACCATTGTTCGCAGAAACCCCATTGCATATGTTGCTACTAACCTCACAATGTGTATCTTTCTTTACAACACTCGCTAAAAATCGACCCCTCAAGGATCCAGTGTTGAGGAATGGGGTATCGATTATGTACTCTTCATAGTCTTCTGCGTCCTCGGTGATGAAAGAGGCCATTGAAGAGGGGGAGGCTAGTAATGTTAGAGGGAGGGTAAGGGTAAAAAGGATGGTTGTCAATTGGATGAGAGTGGCAGCCATATTCACTACTGAAAGTTTTTGAGTTGTTGGGAGGCTGAGGAAATGGAGGAGATGGAATGTTTGTGTAGGTCTGGTTAGTGGGTACTAGCCAAGGGAAGTGATGGGTATTTAAAGCTTTAGGTTGGGAATAAAAAATTCCTCTTGGGAAGGAATGGGAAGTTGTAATCCCACAAAGTTCCAAATCCTAAGGCCAAGTTGTCTTTGCATTGGTCAAAGTATATACTGAGTGGGGTTTGGCAGCGCCATATGCTAAAAATCTTTGGCAGCAGAGCTAAGACCTAAGTACGTTTGGCATGTAAATGTTGATTTTGGTCCTTTTTTTTTTTTTTTGATACGTACATTAGGCATCGTGTTTAATTTAGCTTCTTTTCCAATTCATAAAGTTAATTAAAGCATTGATAATTTAATTTTAGTACTGCACATAATTAAGAATGGTCTGCAACAATTAATCATAAGAAAAGTGAGTTCTGCTAGCATTTTCTTGAAATAATTCAAATGGAAACTTCTCAATAATTCAAATGCTAGCATTAGGCATTGTGTTTAATTTAGCTTCTTTTCCAATTCATAAAGTTAATTAAAGCATTGATAATTTAATTTTAGTACTGCACATAATTAAGAATGGTCTGCAACAGTTAATCATAAGAAAAGTGAGTTCTGCTAGCATTTTCTTGAAATAATTCAAATGGAAACTTCTCAATAATTAAAATTTGATACGTTTGCTTCAAGGATTGTGATTTCTAATCTTAGAAAGGCTAAAAAAAGAGTTATAAGATGACATATTGTATTTGCTCAAACTTAATTAATGAGCCTTCATTAGTGGACTGAACACAATAATGAGTGGATGAGATAAAATTATATATGCAAAAGACATGAAGATATATCTTTTAATTTTAAGGAAAATGATAAGTTAGTCCTTACACTTTTAGTTAAATATACATAGTCCCTATACTTTTGTTTTGTACATTTAAGGACTTGTATTTATTAATTTTACTGAATTAAAATTATCATCTATTCTAATTTAATGATTATGAATTAAGAGCTGAAATTAATAGAATGTCCCTTCACTCTTGGAGATTATCAGCTCATTTGGAGCCCAAATATTATTAGTTATGAAAAAATGTTAGTGTATTTTAATATTCTTATATTATTTATTTTCTTGGAAAAGAGCATGCATCTTGGAATGGCTTATGTATCTATATTTAATTAGGTCATTCATTCATGTATCTCATGAATTCATAAGACTAATTATGCGAGTGTATCTTAAAATTAGGTGTATACCTATTTAATATATATACATCTTATTTATTAAGTACATAGAGAATGAAAGATCATTTTGTGGTTATAAATAGACCCTTAAAGCATTAGCACTACACACCAATCTTTTCACATCATTCTCATCATATCATCCTTCTTTCAAGTTTGAAGAGTTTGACAAGCAAAGAAAGTGCTTTTTGTGGAGCTTTGGTTTGCTCCAAATGTGGAGCTTTGGATTGCTCCATTTGTAGAGAATTTAAGAGAGTCATACAATTTAAATCAGATTGTTGCATCCTAAGAGAGACAAGTCTTGAGAAGTTCTGCTGCAACGGTTCGTGGCCTAAGCCAAAAACCGCAGAGGGCTTAAATCTCCTTAAAGAGAGCGAGATATCTGTATCTCGGCCTATTTGCGAATCGTGTTTATATTTGTATTTTTATTTGTGTTTAAGTTTTATTGTTTTTATTTTATTAAATTTCCGAACAATTTTAAGGGGATCAAAATATGTAGCGTACGGTTGAGAAACCGAATGAAAATGTTGAAGATCTCAACAAGCTTTTTCGGTTTAAAGGAGCCCACTTCAAGAGATGGAAAGGTAATGTACTTTTCTACCTTCGTCTCCTCAAAGTTGCTTGTGTTCTCATCGAGAAGGATCCAAAAAAAAAATCGATACCAAAAAAATGAATGAAGATGAGTTGGTCGATCACCACGAAAAATTGGAACAATATGAAAAACATAAGTATAAATGTGGGTATTACATTTTAAATTGTCTAGCCGATCAATTTTATGATTACTATGATACTACTTACTCATCCGCAAAGAAAATCTAAAAGGCTTTCCAAAATAAGTATAATATCGAGGAGGCAAGAGAGCAAGATGCAATTCTGCAAGAAAATGGTAATACCAACAACAGTAATACTACAAAGGTAAATTTAATTGCATTTGAACATAATACTATGCCCACAAGTATACTTCTACAAGATTCATTATAATTTGTGTTCATATCCTTTATTTTATTTACTATTATTCATATGGCTTAAGTAATATTAAATTATTAAAAATAACAATTGAGGGCTTATTTGTCAAAATGTAATGTCATCAATCAATTGTTGAAAATTTCACTTGTACATTTGTTCCACATTTGAAAAATAAAATGGAGGATGGGTGTCCATATACATGGTTGAGTCTATCACCTAATGGCTTAAACTTTTGAGTCAAAGTTGGTGTTCACCCATATACATCAAGCCCATGTGAAGACTCCTCCGACCCTAACAAGTGGTATAAAAGTCGACACTTCGAATTGGGTTTAAGTGTTCATGTTACGAATGGACGTCTTGCGAAAGAGGAGCGTAAGATCCTAAGGATGCTGATACTATAAATGAGCTGACTTACATGGTTTCCCTCCCTTTCCTGTGATTGAGTGATGACTTCTAGTAGGCTGCATAACATAAAGTGATCAAGAATGACTTCAATTCAAGGGTGAACATTAGATAAATCAAAATGATGAGTTAGATAAGGGTTGAATTAGGAACATCAAGGTACCAGCTCAATCTAATGAACCAAAAAACCCCTTATTTTCTAGTCTTTTTGGAACTGGGGAAATATTGAGAAAGGAAAGGAAAATAATAAGGATTTCATTATTTCATGTTTGGTTATCAAATAAAGTGAGAAAGAAAATAAAAATACATCAAATTAATGAAAATGAAATATTTAGTTTTCCACGTCCTTACTATTTGCTTTTTGTTAATTTTTAACCATATTAGAAGAATTTTTTCATTTTTAGTAATATTTGATACAGAAAGAAAATATAGTGAAAAGTTTTTCCATATTATTTTCCTTTCCTTTTCCCAAAAAAAAAATTCTTAATCCAAACTAGCCCTTAATGACAAGGGAAAATTCATTAGAAGAGAGAGCTGCAATGAAAAATGAAAAAAGGAAAAAGACAAAGGAGGGAAGTTGGAGAATAGTTATCCTTAAAGAAAGGAGGAACAAAGACCCAATTGAAAAAATAACCCCAAATCAAATATGAGCAACCCCTTCACCAAACAAGAGGGAAGGAAAATTAAACCAGGACGTAAAACCGTGGAACCCTAGCACCTTTAAACAAAATTATTACATGGAGAAGAAAAAAATATTAATGTAGTCAGTTCTTTGTATAAATTTTGAGAAGTTTTATAGTTCTATTTCTTCCAAATTCCCATAAGATTGTAGCTAGAATAACCTTGTTTCGACATTCAAGATGCAACTGCAATTGCTAGCGAATGTGAAACTTAGTAAAGAAGAAATCTCATTGTGCAATGAGCAACACTGAGCAATATATGGTGCAAAGAGCATAAAATAAAATGAATAGGAAGCATCTAACTTGTGAATAGTTAGCGTATCACTAATGAACATTAACCCAGTATTTAATAGCATGGAATCTTGATCATAAATTTGAATGTGTGTAAATTTAAACAAAATACAGCATAAAAATGTATCAAGTTTCGCATAAATTCAAGTTTAAGACTCAAACACCATGCTGTCACACACAACCCAAATTACATCCTCCCATGCCATGAAAATATTGAATTGGAATGTAATTTTCTAATTTATGTTGGAGTCAGTGGTTGAATAAGTTAAAGTAACTAGAACTCAAAGTTTTTTTAACTCAAGGTTGAGACTTGAGCATTTGCATGTTACCTTGATACTGTGTAATGATTGGTGAGTGATTCTGTGGAGTAGTGGGGACTACTCCTAACAAAGCAAATGTGGAAAAGAATATTAAGTCAACTTGAGAAGTGGTCCTTCGGCTCTTATTTTAACTGAACGTACACAAAGCTAGGTTTTAATTGAGCTAGACCAAAAGTCCCCCTATTTCAAAGCCCACTAGCTTGACCCTTGCAGTGGAATTGCAGACAGACATACATAGATAGATATAGGGTCTATTGGTCAGCCCAATCCCACTTGGATTTCTTAACCAACCCAATAAAACCTGAGGAAGAAAGTAGGAAACTATTTGATTGTTTATCACCTAACTTCAAACCTTCAGTTAAAATATTAACGTACCCAACTCCCTTTTGTGTTAACTTTCAACTCATGCACTGGACAATACTTCCCCTTCTGAAACTGAGAGATTAATATATCATCAATAATGGTTCTATCTCCTCAATGTACTCCTCAACCTCACTGCCGTTCCTCTCTCCCTTTACACTCCTACTAACTTTGCTGAAGACTATGAAGACCACATAATCGGCACCCATTAATTTCTCAACACAGTATCGTTAAGATGTTGGTTTCAAACAAGTACCTAAAAAAGTGCAAGCTGTGTTGCCCAAGATAACACATATAATGGGATTTTGGCGAAAAATGGTGTGAGCCATTTTTTCTGTTGCAAGAATCATTGCCGAAATGTCCTTCGAGTCAAAATGATTGCGTGAAGTGAGGAGACAAAGCTAGGTTTAATTGAGCTAGACCAAAAGTCCCCCTATTTCAAAGCCCACTAGCTAGACCCTTGCAGTAGAATTGCATACAGGCAAACATAGATAGATATAGAGTCTATTGCTCAGCCCAATCCCACTTGGATTTCTTAACAAATCCAACAAAACAACTTTGCCACTGAGGAGCCATGAAAAGTGAAACCTAAGGAAAAATTAAGAAACTACTTTACAACATGCACCTTACCCAACATCTACTGTTCAGGAAATATGAAAGGAAACAAACAACAGAATCTTTGAAATCAAAAAAATGGAAGCAACAATTGTACCTCTCTAGGCTCAAATTAAAGTAACATTTTTTCAATTCTCTTTTACCGGCTAAATTTATTGCTCCTTCTCAATAAAAGATTTTTAGCATTTGCTCCTATGTCTATGTTCTTCAATTGTTTGGTTTTTCTAAATAATAAGTTTCTTAGTCTTTTAAAAGAAATGGTTATTCATTGCATAATGACCTAGTTTTCTCCTTTCGTTGCTTGGGTGTTGATCCTACCATATAAGAACAAACTAATCAATTATCAGCTACTTCAATTATCCAAATGCCGACAGCTTCATAAAAATTCCACTTATTTAAGCAAGTTGAAACAAATAGTATACCTAATAATTCTTTTTCTTTTTTTTTTATTTTCTAAAGTAAAATAGCTTTGTACATACTCTCCTTATAATATTAAACACATCAATCATATTAAGAAAATCACTACCAAGCTAAATTTAGGAACTCTATTTTCAAGATAAAAATAAATAAAAAAGGGAACCAAGGATGGAAGAACTTTAAAATTTATAAATGTTTATGATTATTTTATTATTTAAAATAATTATAAATCTTCATCCATATACATTTCTCTTATTTCCCTAATCAATACAACAATTCAACTAATCAATATATTCACTGAAGTAATTAGGGTGTGAGTCGTGACAAACATCATCCCGTTAAAATTACAAAAGGAAAAAATAAATTAAAAAATAAGACAATGAATTTAAATCTGTATGCATGGACTCCTAGCATGAAGTAATTCTTTTGGTTGATTCAAGATGCATATCCGCATGAACCATTCTCACATTTAACTCCCGAGTCACATGCTTTGTTGCACTTGCCACAATGAAGATCATTGAAACCAACATTGATGCATTTACCACCACAACAAAGTTGACCAAAACGACACTTGTGCCCGCACATCCCACAGTTATTTCTATCTCGCAGGACATTCCGGCAATGACTCTTACAGCAAAAGAGACGGCTAGCACCATTGTTCGCAGAAACCCCATTGCATATGTTGCTACTAACCTCACAATGTGTGCCTTTCTTTACAACACTCGCCAAAAATCGACCCCTCAAGGATCCAGTGTTGAGGAACGGGGTGTCAATTACATACTCTTCATAGTCTTCTGCATCCTCGGTGATGAAAGAGGTCATTGGAGTGGGGGAGGCAAGTAATGTTAGAGGGAGGATAAGGGTAAAAAGGATGGTTGTCAGTTGGACGAGAGTGGCAGCCATATTCACTACTGAAAGTTTTTGAGTTGTTGTGAAGCTGAGGAAATGGAGGAGATGGAATGTTTGTGTAGGTCCGGTTGGTGGGTACAAGCCAAGGGAAGTGATGGGTATTTAAAGCTTTTGGTTGGGAATAAAAAATTCCTCTTGGGAAGTAATGGGAAGTTGTAATCCCACGAAGTTCCAAGTCCCGAGGCCAAGTTGTCTCTGCATTGGTCAAAGTGTATATTGAGTGGGGTTTGGCAGTGCCCTATGGTCAAAATCTTTGGCAGCAGAGCTAAGACCTACCTACGTTTCGCATGGAAATGTTGATTTTGTTCCATTTTTGTTTTGGTACGTCCATTATGCGTCGTGTTTAATTCAGCTTCTTTTCCAATTCATAAAGTTAATTAAAGCATTGATCATTTAAATTTAGCACTGCACATAATTAAGAATGGTCTGCAACAATTAATCATAAGAAGAGTGAGTTCTGCTAGCATTTTCTTGAAATAATCCAAATGGAAACTTATCAATAATTAAAATTTCATACTTCTGCTTCAAGGATTGTGATTTCTAATCTTAGAAAGGCTAAAAAAAGAGTTATGAGATAATAGATGACTTAGACATATTGTATTTGCTCAAACTTAATTAATGAGCCTTCATTAGTGGACTGAACACAATAATGAATGGATGAGATAAAATTTGATATGCAAAAGACATGAAAATATATATTTTAATTTTGATGAAAATGATAAGTTAGTCCTTACACTTTTACTTCAATTTTATTATAGTCCCTATACTTTTATTTTGTACATTTAAGGACTTGTACTAATTAATTTTATTCAATTAAAATTATTATCTATTCTAATTTAATGACTATGAATTAACAACTGAAATTAATAGAATGTAACTTCACTCTTGGAGATTACTCAGCTCATTTTGAGCCCAAATGTTATTAGTTATGAAAAAATGTTAGTGTATTTTAATATTATTATTTTATTTATTATCTTGGAAAAGAGCATGTATCTTCGAATGGGTTAAGTATCTATATTTAATTTGGTCATTCATTTATATATCTCATAAATTCATAAGATTAATTATGTGAGTGCATTTTAAAATTAAGTGTGCACCTATTTAATACATATACATCTTATTTATTAAGTATGGAGAATGAAAGGTCATTTTGTGCCTATAAATAGACCCTTAAGGCATTAGCACTACACACCAATTTTGTCACATCATTTTCATCATGTCATCCTTCTTTCAAGTCTAGAGAGTTTGACAAGCAAAGAAAATCATTTTTTATGGAGCTTTGGACTACTCCATTTGTGCAGAATTGAAGAAAGTCATACGATTTAAATCAGGGTGCTGTATCTTGAGAGAGACAACTCTTGAGGAGTTCTGCTGCACCGGTTCGTGGGCTAAGCCAAAAACCGTAGAGGGCTTGAATCTCCTTAAGGAGAACAAGATATCCATGTCCCAGCCTATTTGTAAATCGTGTTTATATTCGTATTCTTATTTGTGTTTAAATTTTATTGTTTTTATTTTATTTTATTCCTAACAATTTTAAGGAGATCAAAATATGGAGCCTATGGTTCAGAAACCGGATGAAAATGTTGAATATCTCAACAAATATTTTCAATTTAAAGGAGCCCACTTCAAGAGATAGAAAGGCAAGGTACTCTTCTACCTTGTCTCCACAAAGTTGCTTATATTCTCACAGAGAAGGATCCAAAAAAAAAAAATTAATACCGTAAAAATGAATGAAGATGAGTTGGTCAATCACCACGAAAAATTGAAAAAATATGAAAAATATGAGTATAAATGTGGGTATTACATTTTAAATTGTCTAGCCAATCATTTTTATGATTATTATGATACTACTTACTCATCCGCAAAGAAAATCTGAAAGGTTTTGCATAATAAGTATGATATCAAGGAGGCAAGAGGGCAAGATGCAATTCTGCAAGAAAATGATAATACCGACAACGGTAATACCACAAAGGTAAATTTAATTGCTTCTGAACATATTACTTTACCCAAAGGTCTTTTTCCTAAAAACCTTCAATTAAAGCCTAAGAGAAGAAATATGAAAATAATAGTAGACCTCACAAAATGAATAGGGGCAACTCTAATCACAAAAGAATTTGAACCAAGAACCCCCTTACAATTAAAACAAGCAAAATAACAATGTTTGTTATGTTTGTGGCAAAAGTGGGCATATTGCTCGAATTTGCAAATAATTGCAAGCATGTTACTACTCCTTTCGAAAAAATATGGCTATAATAATTCAAAGCATGTTACTACTCCTTTTGATTCAAGAAGACCATAATGAACCCAAGAATAATGTCTTGGAATGTTAGGGGCCTAAATGGCCACGAAAAGAAATCAGACTAGTAATTCTTTGGACCTTTGGAAAACAGACATCATCGGTATTCAAGAGTCCAAAACCCCTGAGCTTTGTCAGAACACTATTAACATCCTGTGGAAAAAGAGATCATTGGAATGGGCAGGCCTAGAATCAGTGAGCACAGCAGGAGGGATGATCATTATGTGGAAATCCAATCTTTTTTCTGCAGAAAGGAATTAACAGAGGATCCTACTCAACCACCCTAGCACTTGTAGTCTAAGACAACTAGTTGGGAATAGATTTAGAAGTCAATGAAAAAATAAGCCATTTGGGAAGAATTGACAAAATCAAAAAGTCCTCATTCTCTGCCCTGGTGTATTTGCAGAGACTTTAACGTAGTCAGATTTCCCCATGAGGGAACATGAACTAGCAAAATTACCAGAAGCATGAATAAGTTCAGGGGCTTCATCATTCATTTTGACTTTAATTGGCATCCCATTGAATGGTGAAGATAAAACTAAAGAGACTAGTCATGGCATGTTTCATGTTGTCAAACTATAATTAAAATTTTAATCTTTTACAAAAATCAATTAAGATTTCTCCCAATAAGACGTGCATGCTCCGCAATTCATATTAGTCCTCACTATTAATTTCAATATCATCAAAATCAATTATAGGGCAACAAGATCAATATAGCAAATTTAATGAATTGGGTAAATTACATAAACCTCCCTAGCAAGTTTTCATAAAAAGGTACTTGCTTAATGTTTTTTAAAAAAGAATTATACTTCTACAAGGTTAGTTATAATTTGTGTTCATATCCTTAATATTGATTTACTATTACTAAGATGGCTTAGCTAATATTAAATTATTTAAAATTAAAACTGAGGGCTTATTGGTTGGGAATGTTTATCGGATCAATTGGCAAAGATGGGCTATTGTTGCAAATGGAGGAATTGGATAAGGGCATGGGTTTCATCTGCCTCCTTGGTCCTGGTCAATGGAACGAGAACAGACTTCTTCCCTATAGCTTCAGAGGTCTTCCCCAGGGAGATCCCTTCTCCACCTTTCTTTTCACTAAGAGCAATCCTCCTTTGTTTTGAAGATTTCTCTGCAATTAAAGTCAATCTGTTCAAAGTTTTTTATTCCCCACTGTAGACCTGGATCAATGAGAATCAATGGCTAACCTTCTCTGCTGCAAGCTTGGTAAATTTCCTGCTACTTATATGGGATCCAATTAAAAGAAAAAGAAAATATGGGACCCGATCATTGAGAGGTTAGAAAAGAAACTGACTTCCTAGAGATCATATATCTATCAGCGACAGGTAGACTTACCCTTATTGTAAGTACTCTCACAAATACCCCTATCCATTACACTCAATTCTTCCAACCCCACTTTTGGTGGTTGCTAGCATGGAAAGGCTTCAAAGGAACTTTCTATGGAGGGCAATTCAAACTCTTTTAAGTACCCTTTGGTTAAATGGGACAATCTTTTAGTATTCCAGAAGTAAGCTTTAGGGATAAAGAAGATTCATACTCAAATCTTTGTTAGGCAAACGGCTATAGAGATTGGTCAAGAAAGACAATATTTGGAGATTGATTTTGCACCAACTACGCCAAGGATTAGGATTTCCCTTGAGCAAAAATACGATGTCAACAAGGTGGTTGATAAACAAGTATCCATAGACTGTCAGTTTGCTTTGTATATGATTTGGAGAACATGAAGCAACTTTGTGAAGGAAGGAATAGCACTAATATCAATAACACACAAAATAGCTACATCACTAATCCAAAAAGCATTTGATAGAAAATAAACACACATTTGTGCCAACACAAGCAGTTGCCAACGGAATGTGTTGTACACTTGTAACAATTAACTCAAACACTAGATCTAAAAGTGTTATTCTTTGCCCTCAGAGAGGGTAGTAATACATTCACTGGCTTAGGGGATGTTGTTGTAGTTTTGGATGATGGAGCATTTGCATGGGACCCTTGTAGTCTAGATGTTGATGGCCATATTCATGCTACTTGTCACGATGCCAAAGTTAGTGTTTGTTACTTGTTGAAATAATTGTCTTCTTGCTTTCATTGCCTAACGTGAAATTTCAATTGTCTTTGAAGCCATTGAATATTAGAGAGAGTAAATATGAGATTTGGCATTATAGGAGGAAAAAATGAGAAACATAGATCGATGTTCTACCTAGCGTGCCAAAATTTAAAATTATATATTGATCATTTAAATAGAGCATATAATTCTCTATGATTAATTTTATCATAGATAGAAATTTAAAAAAAAAAAATCCATCCAATCCCCAAAATAGATGTCATCCAAGAGCTATGGATTTGATCTTGAGATCAGTTACATTCTTTGAGCAAAAAGGTTATGAAGAGGAAAAATTTTCAATCTAAGCGATGATTGAAATCGAGCTTACTCTCAAACTCTTGGAATTTGTTCCTCTTTTTTTAAATGGGAAATTTGTTCCTCTTTTTATTAGAGACGAAAGAACAACACTCCTTTAGATGTTAGAAAGAAGACAGATCCTCAAGTTTTATTCATGTAGAGTGGAGCTGATGTGAAATAAATCACATTAGTGTTCCTAGGTCAGAAAGATTGTAAGAAGTCTTATGCAAGTAGAAAGTAATATTTTAAAGATAGTCATAACTTTTGATTTGTAGAGTTATATGCTCGACAAGATATGCATCAAAAGTCTTGAAATAGATTTGGGTCCATCTTGAGCACCAAATTCATCAATTTCAATAGTTCAATGACATTTTCTTTTGTTACTTATTGAATTTTTCCATTTATGAGTAATTTCATTTCTTATAGAAACAAAGTTAGAATTTTATGAGATTTATGAGTAATTTTATTTCATAATTTATGGCTTAATTTTATTTTTCAAAAATTTATGAATTTTCTAGAAAGGAATTGATTTTTCTAAAGTTTTTGGGACTGTTGATCTTCTTTACTACTTGGTTAATAAAATTTAATTGTTTGCTAAGTTTTTTGACAAGTAAGCTACATTTAAGTGAAGTGTAATATGTAGAAGGTAAGTGTAATATCTTTTTGCAAGTTTTTTTTTTTGGAAATTGATATCTTCATAGTGTCACTGCTAGGCCGAGTGTGGACTTCACAACTGGCTCTCTATGTGGTCAGGACACTCCCAATATGCAGACTTGCAAGAAAACTACTATTTCCAAAAAAACAAATGTCTTACCTTTCACTATTTCATGTATTTGACGTCACTAAAATAATTTTGTTAACATCCACAGTTTGCCTTCCTTTTTTTTTTTTCGGTTTCATTTGCTAATCTCCCTCCAGCCCAAAACAGAGAAGGGGAGAAATGGGCAATAGTGAAAGTTGTGAAACTGACAGCAACTAGTAATATAATATTACAGCATTGCCAAACCCCAATTGGTATTATGAAAGAAAAAGTTGAAGAACCAAAAGCATTACACAAGCAGGCAGGATCTAGTGGTGTTAAGTAGATTTTATTGGATTCTCGACCAAAGTTGATTTTTCTGGATTTAATTTAAAGACCATAAAATAGATTTTGCAAGATATTGATTAAAGACCAACTCACTTATAGCTCTGCCGAACCCCACTGGTCCGTTTTGACTAATCCAACAAACAATACTTGGCCTCAGGAATTGGAACAATTGCATGCTGTGGGACTTGATATTACAACTTCCCATTGCCTACCAAGAGGAAATATTTTATCACCAAACCTCATACTTTATATACCCCCCAACCATTCCCATTGTCTTTCACCCACCAACTCAGACGTTCACAACCATTTCACCTCTCCTCCTCAGGCAGCCTCACAATCCTTCAAAACTTAAATTCTCAATATGGAAGCTGCCACTCTCATCCGGCTCACAACCATCCTTCTCACTCTTTCCCTTCCCCTAACTTTACTAGCCTCCCAATCCCCAATTGCCTCTTTGTTCTCCGATGATGCTGAAGACTATGAAGAGTACGTAATTGACACTCCATTTCTCAATACTGGATCCTTAAGAGGTAGGTTTTTGGCGAGTATTATAAAGAAAGGTGCACACTGCGTAGTTAGCAGCAACATATGCAATGGAATTTCAGCAAACAACGGTGCAAGCCGTCTTTTTTGCTGCAAGAGCCATTGCCGGAATGTCCTTCGAGACAAGAACAATTGCGGGATATGCGGACATAAGTGTAAGTTTGGACAACTTTGCTGTGGAGATAAATGCACCAACATTGGATCCAATGACTTTCATTGTGGCAAGTGCAACAAAGCATGTGCTTCAGGGGTTAAATGCGAGAATGGTTCTTGTGGATATGCTTCTTAAACAAATCAAAAGGACTTCTACCCTACAACTAACTAGTCCATGCATAGATATTTCATTTTTTTATGTATATTTATTGGGTACAGTTTGTGATTATTTCACTTTAATTAATTGCTTACATGAATGTATTAGTTACTTGCATTGTATTGATCAGGGAAATAATACCAATTGATTATGCATAAACAGTATTATTTGCAAGATCAAAGATTTCATTATCAGTTTTAATTTTTTCATGAAATAATCATAATTATTTGTACAATGAATTATTTTCTCTTCTCTTTCCTTTTTATTTTTATAGCTAGATATGACTTCTAAAATTTAGAATAGTGGTGACTTTTAAGACAAATGTGATTGGAGTGATCTAACAAGCACACAAGATTGACAAAAACTCTCTAATCATAGCACTACTAAATGGAAAGTGCCTATTTTACTTGTTCTTCCTCTAGTTGTGGCTAAAGGTCTTGTTTTCTTCATGCATATTTTTTTGAATGATAATGATGAATCTTATTAGAAAGGGAAGAAAAAGTAAGATGAAGAAGAATAAGAAAAGGAAGGGAAGTTGGAGATTAGTTGCCCTTTAAGGAAAACAAAATAATAACCAACAAACCTAGAAATTAAGATCAGCCCCAGGCCCTAGCTAATCAAGAATATAAGAAAGAAAAATCCATGATTTAGCAAACTTGATCCGGACAAAATACAATATCAACATTGATAAAATGTGAATCAATAGGTCCTCAGTCTTACAATTTCTACCCTACAAATTCCACATTTTTTTTGTTTGGCTAGGTATATATATATATATGCCAGAAGAATAGAAGCCTATCTTGGCAAAAAGAATTGGGCAACAAGCATGCATGATACTACCCTCATGAAGAGAAGAAAGTGCAGCATATTGTAGCCTTTGCTCCAGCCCAAAACAGGAAGAAATTAAGGTAGGGAAATGGTCGGGTAAGTTGGATTTTGAATGCATGACAGCTACAAGAAACATATTAATTAATTGTCATAGAACTTTGCCAAACCCCATTCATTTTTTTGAATATAACAAATGGACCCAAAGGCTTATAATACATGACATGCAAGCATAGCACAGCCAAACTTAGTCAGCGTAACAACATATGTTTGGAATTTCCAAAAACAACGGCGCGGCTGCCCGAGCCGTTTTTTATTAATAGAAGTATTGTCGAAATGTCCTTTAAAATAAGAACTGCAAGTACAGTTTCGGCGGTTCTGGTGTGGGGGTATATACACCAATGTTGGTTTCATTCCCTTTCATTCTAACAAGTGCAACAAATTAAGCATGTACTTCTGGGGTTAAATACGAGAATGATTTGTGTAGATATCTTTCTTCAATAAATCAAAAGTATTTTTTATGTAGGAAGAGTACTCCGTGCATAAAGATTTCACTATGTTTTTTCTTTCCTAATTTGTTTTTAGAGGACAGCATTTGTTTCACTTTTAAATTATTGGCATGAACATATTAATTTGTAACCAAAAACATATACACCAACATTAGTTGTTAGATGGAAGACACTTTCATCATTAATTCTGAACAATGAAATAATCATAAACATTTATAAATTGAGTTCCTTTTTTCTTAAAAAAAATTTCAACTCGATAGAATTTGTGACTTTATTGTGTTAAGTATTTTTAAAGGGTTTCAACCTACATGACAAAATTATCATTAAACCAATTAATGACTCTTTCCTTTTTCCTGAAAATAGCATTAAAATCAACAAGCGTATCAAATAACTACCGTTCACTAATCAGAATTAAAATCAACAAGCGTATCTAACTACTGTTCACTAATCTAGGCTGCTATTACGCTTGCTAACTCAAACAAACCTAAAGACATGTTGATGCTGCTATGATCTTCAAAATGGAAATCTAGAAACAAAAAGTCAACCAATCAACAAATGAGCAAATTTCTCACAAGAACATATTTTAAGTAAATTACTACAAACATAGATTAGCTAACTTTTCAGGTAACCAGGATTAATCTAGGCTCAGGCATGAGTTTGATTAAAAATGCAACCCTGCTAGACCCAAAAAAAATTTTATATTATTGTACAAGTAAATTAAATACCCACAATCATTAATCTCAAACTAATTAAGAGCCTAATTGCAGGCCTCATCAACCCTAATAATGTCTAAAGAGAGGAGAAGCTGAGTAATGACATAAAAGCCAGAATCTATAACCAATTTAAGTGTCTATCTATCATTGAACTACTATTTGGCATACGGCACTAAAAACGAACATCACTTACAAATCCAACTGCTAAACAATTTGCAATAAAAATAATAAACTAAGCATTGAGTATTATGCTAAACCATGAATTTTTTTTTTCTACTAGACCAAAACATGGATCGTTGGTACAAACATGAAGGATCATCATTCAACTAATTAACTTGGGTTTGAGGAAAATGTGAATTTATATGTCTCAGTGCATATTTGAAATGTAAGAATGGAATGGAATAAAATATAAGGGAATCAAATTTGTTATCTGATTTTTACATATTTTTCTTACAGTTTTATTTAGTTATATTCCTATCAATTCTATAAGCAAGTGATGCTAGCTAATTCTTACAATTTATACCAATCATATTCTTTTTCTCTTTCTTTTTCTTCTTTTTTTTTTCTTTTGCAATGTGTAAAAATTGCAATTATAATTTAAAAGTTATGAACAAATTAAAAGGCATGCAAGATATTTGGGCAATACAAGAATATTAAATTTTTTAAAATCACATAAAATAACAGTAATTAACTTGTGTTTGATAAAACATGAATTTTATAGGTCCTCAATGCATATTTGCAATTAGTAACCGAATGAAATAAATCGAATCAGACTTGTTACCTGATTTTTACATATTCATTTTAGGACTTTCATTTCAATATATTCCTGTCAATTTGATAAGCAAGTGATGTTCGCTAATCCTTAAATTTATACCAATCATATTCTTTCTTTCTTTTTTTTGGCAAGGTGCACATAAAAATTGCAATTATAATTTAAAAATTATGAACAAATTAAAAGGAATGTAAAATGATTGGTTATACAAGAATATTAAATTTTTTAAATTACAAAAAATAATAGTTTTCCAGTGCAATAAAAATTAAACTTAAGGCTTACTAGTAAAACTAAATGAATAAAAGGCCATGTAGTAGATAAATTATCTTATAAATACATAAATTTCTCATAAACGCATGAATATTCTCCTTTGAAACTCTAATTAGATACTTGAGCCTGCATTAGGCGGCCATGAACCCAAAGTATCCCTAGTCCGATGATTAGGAGACCAAGAAAACAATAATGAACTGGAAGGCTTGACTTGAACAAACCCAACCAATGTTTGGGTCACGCCAAAAATTTGTTTAAAATGTAGCACTGTCTAGATCAAAAAAAATACATATTTTATATTATTTTACAAGTAGAGTACCTATATTAAATAATTTTTTTAACTAATTAAGACCCTCCAGGCCTCACTAACCCTTTTAATGTCTGCCTAATACACCCTTTTTTCTGTCTAAAGAACAGAAGATACATGCACAAACGATGTAAACTCTAAATTTTAAAGTTGGAACCAAATTAGAAGTCTACCTACCATAGAATAATAGAATAACTGCAATAGTGAAAACCAATTACACATCAATATGTATTCAATTAAAAAATAACATTGATCCAATGGCAACAAATTAAACACTCTTTAATTATATCAAACCAAGGATTGTTAGGCATAATCCATCTCGACTCAACTTGGATTTGCTAAATCATGAATCATCCATAATTCCTAGATTATATACTCTAAATATTACACTATAATTTTTACCCCACTTGGCCTACATGTGCCACATGATTGAAGCCAATTAATCTTCCCAAAATGTTGAGCAACACTTTTTGGGAAGAAACTGATTCAAGAAAGTAAGAAATGGTCATTAGCATTAGCAAGGCTAATCCGCAAACAAAAACATCAATAAGGCTAATCCAATAGCAAGAAACCGATTAAGAACAGTACAAATAATACACACATAAATATGTAGAAAGTTGATAAAAAAAAGAGAAGAAAGAGGGTGGAAATGGTCAGCTATGTTGGATTCTGAATGACAGCAACTAAGCAGTATACTATTAGAGCTCTGCCAAACCTCACTGATCAGTACTTTGAATGAACAAAATGGACCATATTCAAATTGCAAGGTGCCGGCACATAAGGCTGCTTGTGTTGCTAACACAAGAAGCTACGCTGCCAACACTTGATGTCCAAGTTTTTTATTTTTGAAGTTGACCAAGACTCCTGCAGCTCTGCCAAACCCCACTCAGTATGTTTTGACTAATCCAACCAACACCTGTTCCCAGGATTGGAAATTCATGGTAGTGCAACTTTTCCCTCCCAAGAGGTAATATTTTACCACCAAGTCTCAAGCTTTAAATACCCCAGCCATTTCTATTCACTTACACCCACCAACTGGACAGCCATTCTCCTTCACCTTGTCAGCCTCACAAGCACTCAAAAATTCAGTACTGACTATGGCTGCAACTCTCTTCCAGCTCACAACCATCCTTCTCACAATCTCACCCTTACCCTTCCCTTAACTTTACTAGCCTTACCACCTCCACTACCACTCTGATCACCAACGACACTGAAGATTGCGAAGAGTACGTAATCGACAATCCATTCCTCAACACCAGATCATTAAGGGGGTGGTTTCTGGCGAGTATTATAAAGAAAGGTACACATTGTGATGTTAGTAGCAACATATGTAATGGGATTTCTGCGAACAATGGTGCTAGCTATCTTTTTTGCTGTAAGAACCATTGTCGAATGTCCTTCAAGACAGGAACAATTGCGGGAGGCGTGGGCATAAGTGTTGTTTTGGACAACTTTGCTGTGAAGGTAAATGCACTAATGCTGGTTTCAATGATCTTCACTGTGGCAAGTGCAACGAAGCATGCAATTCAGGAGTTAAATGTGAGAACAGTTCATGCGGATATGCTTCCTGAATACACGAAAAGGATTTCGAAGGACAAGAAGCCCACTAACAGAGATTGCACTGTGTTTTTTCTTTAGTAATTCCTTTTGGGTACAGCTTTTGTTTCACTTTAATTGCTAACATGAATATATTGATTTTTTGGATTGTATTCATAACGAAAATAAGACCAAATGTTTATACATGAATATTAGTTGCTAGATAGAACATGTTTTCATTATTAATTCTAAATAATCATAATTGATTGAGAATAAATTGAGTTCTTCTTTCATCATCTTCCTTTTTTTTATTTTTTCAGAAAGATAGAATTTATGAAATTGAGATTAGAGTGACTTTATCACTGCATATATAATTGGTGTGATTTAACAAGCACACAAGATTTCCTGATAGAAACCTTTTCTTTTTTTTATAAGTAATAAGTTTATTGATATCAAAAATGAACACCAAGTACACAAGGAGTGTACACGGGGTAAACAAATCAAAAACAGAAAGTACAAGAATCTAGTAAATCAAAAACAAAAGAAAATGATTGGTTTCGCAAAGCAGCCAACCAATCCATCAAAGTTGTAAAGATAAATAGCTTCGAGTCCGAAATGGATCTTTTCTTATAGCAAAAAAAAATTATGGAACACACCCATAAGTTCAGGTCTGAAAATCCCCCAGCAAGCTTGGAAGAAAGCCATTATAAATCCACCTGGTCCAGGCGATTTATCACCATTAAAATTTTGTATGACATCAAAAATTTCCGCCTCCTCAAATGGTCTATCTAGCCAATCTGCATTATCACCAGATATTCTTGGAAATACTAAGACTTCTGGGAATGATCGACTAACTTGTTGCTCAAAGTATAAATTCATGAAAAATTGAGTGATGTAATCAGCAATCATACCTTGATCAGAAGACAAGGCACCATCAACCACAAGGCTCTCAATACCATTATTTCTTCTATTAGAATTAGCCATTCTATGGAAAATTTTGGTATTTGCATCCCCCTCCTTCAATGTAGCACCATAGACTTCTACCTCCAACTAATCTCTTCTAAAAGAGTGAGCTTTTCAATATTGATGCGGAGAGTAGCTTGTTCTAACTTTTCCTCAGCTGTTAAAGGATGAGTTTCCTCTCTAACATCCAAGTCATTCAATTTGTTCCAAAGTTACGGCATCTTAACAGTGACATTCCCAAATTCCGGCTCGTTCCACTTTTTTAAATCCAACTTCAATGCTGCCAATTTCTTAGCTAGTATGAAACTAGGATTTCCTTGGAACGAATAGGATGCCCACCACTCCTTCACTTTATCAACAAAGTTCTCCACCCTCAACCACATATTTTCAAAGCGAAAAGGAGTTCTACCTCTCCGATGACTCCCCCCCTCCAACAGAATTGGGTAGTGATCAGAAAGTATTTTGGACAACCTTCTCTGTGAAAATTGAGTGAAGTGATCCGCCAAGAATGGAGAAAAAAGAAACCGATCTATTCTAGAAGCAGAGGAAGAGTTAGACCAGGTGTAAAGGCCTCCTTCCATAGATATAGCCATCAGCCCATGAAAAGAGATAAAATCCAAAAATTCATGCATAGCCCAAGTAAAACTTACAGCCCCAAGTCTTTCTAATGGGAAGCGGATTATATTAAAATCACCTCCTAGGCACCATGGCGAATCCCACCAACTAATCAGCCCTGTCAGCTCCTCCCACATTTACCTACGCCTCTTGTTCAAATTTGGCCCATAAACACCTGTGAAAGCCCACTCAAATTGATCACCAACATTTTTAAATTTGCGTGAAACAAAAAAATACCCCACTGCTTCCTCCACCTTTTCCACTAGCCTTCAATCCCACATCAAGACAATACCTCTAGAAGCACCTTCTAAACCCAAGTACAACCAGTCTACATATGGAAAACTCCATATACTTCGAACAATTCCTCTAGTAATCTATTCAAGTTTAGTCTCTTGCAAACATACAATATCAAGTTTCCATGTACGCAACAAATTACGAATATGAAGCCTCTTCTCAACCTCATTCAATCCTCTGACATTCCATGAAAGTATCTTCAGATTCATTTAGAAACAAAGAGAGCCTGCTCCCTATTAATACCACTGCGCCTAGATGAAGTAGAACCATAATTAATTGAACTAAATAAACCTTTCAGTTCTCTTAAACCTTTCGCACCAGTTCTCTTCAAGTCACGTGCATTTTTTTCCAAAGTAGCCCTACG
Source organism: Malania oleifera (assembly GCF_029873635.1). Classification (NCBI taxonomy): domain Eukaryota; kingdom Viridiplantae; phylum Streptophyta; class Magnoliopsida; order Santalales; family Ximeniaceae; genus Malania; species Malania oleifera. The sequence continues at coordinate 41,211,591 of NC_080417.1, forward strand.
TTGTAATTCAACCTCAACAGTCAGCAAAAAAGTGGTTACTTGATTTTCCAAACCTTGTAAGGACATGACCAGAAATTTGTCAAACCCTTTAAATCTTCTTTGGAACCACTAGGAATAAGGTACTTCCCTCACTGGACTCTCCACATCCACAACTTCCTGTCCTTCCAAAGTCAAGGGTAAAGAATAGGCTAGTGATTCCACTGCTAAAGGTGACAAACCCCTCTCATTAGGTAGCTCAGCAACCTCTGTATCGTTGTCCGAGGCCCAATTGTCCACAAATACATCATTCCCACCAAACTGAGCTGGTAACACCTCCAAAATATCTACAGGCTTCAACGGGACCAAGGACAATTTGTTTTGCTCTTCCAAACCATCCGTGACTTCACCAGGTGGCAAAGAAATTTGAATTGGAACCGCAACTCTTCTTCCATCTCGCGGCTCAAGCACCCATTGCTCATAATTTCCTCACTTCTTGAAAATATTGTCGGAATGTTCTTGAAGAATCAATTGGATGTCTTGCTGCAGTTTTCCTCACCATCGGATGTGCTTGCTGACTCACTAGTGTTGAGGCACTCTTTATCGGCCTCATCACAGCCTAATTGCTCCGTATTGATCTCGTCCAAAACCTAAGAGCTCAGTATCGGTCTCATCGATGCCGATACTGTCAATCCCGGTGTCATCGGAAGATTTCATCGACTAGGTTAGCATCGACGCGCTTTGGTGATCAACTTCAGATTGCTTCAAATTGAGAACCACAACATCGCCCCTTCTCACTAAACTCCCCAAGGCTGAAGATGACGATTTTGGATTCTGGGTCTTATTGTTTTGAAGGGCTTGTGTTGGTTTGGGCCGCCAGACTGAGATGGGCTTGGGATTAGGTATGGGCTTTGGCTTGAAGGGAGCTTTGGGCTTAAAACTTTTATTGTTTTCCTTGATCCTCTCTGTACAACCCACTTCCTGAGCTTGAGTAACTTTGGACCATATTACCTCCCATTCTCCATCCGACCCACTATGCAATCTAAGTCTTATATTCAGAGATACATAAGAGTTTGTGTTACCACTAACGTTCTCAGTAATTTCTACTGAAACATTAGCCTTTGATTTTGCTTGTTCCTTCCCAGTACCCAAATCACGTACATCGTGGCTAAGATTTCTCAATTTTGAATTTTGAGAATATGGCATTAATTGCTTTCCATTCTTGCTACCACCACCATCTCTCCGACCCCCCTCCACCGCTGCCAACAGAAAAGTTTTGGAATTCTCCCTTGTGAGTTTAAGTGCAGATTGGGATGTCTGTTTGCTGGCTAACATCTCAGGAGCAATGGCTTTCTGTAGATGAAATCCAAACCCTCTCCATCCACTGCCCAATTTTCCTTCTGGCACCACCAGACATCCTTTCCGACGGCCATGTATAAGTTCCAAGATCATTAAAAAACAACCATGTGCATTGGATACCAACTACAAAATAAATACTTTCTCACCAACTCTAAATGTTTGTGCAAAATTACCAAGAATTACATTGGACATTAGCTCCTCCACAATAGCTAGCAAACGTTTTGCACTCTCTTTGCCCATGCAAACTGATCGGAGAGAGTATCAATTTCGCTCAAAAATGCGTAACATGAAATAAGAACCACCCTCCTCAGCTGAGAATTCAAACGTCTTGGATTCTACGAAAAAGAAAATAGAGCCCTCCATTCTTGAGCATATATCAAACACTCTAAGTTAATCTTCAAACTTTCTCAAAAACTGTAGGAACCTTCGGGATTATCATCCTCCGTGAACATGGCATTGCAGCCTATCATCTTTTGGGTAAACCATCCAATTCCTCGATTATAACCGTTCTATTCTTAGGAATAAACATTCCAAGAACCAACAGTAACCTTACATTTTAAAAATTCGATTACAAAAGTGGTCAAAAACGCTCTTGATAGAAACTTTCAAATCATAAGATCATTAAACTTTGGTCCTCAATAGAAAAGGATCTAGTCAAAAAAAAAAATGAACTTTTAAATTTCAACCTCTAATAACCCTATGTGATGCACGGAGTTATTCGGGCTTTAAATTTGGAATTACTTGGAATTTGAAAAAATTAAGTAAAAAATTTGTATTGCATGTATATGACCAAGTCAACAAAAATTGAATCCAAGAATCAGACTCAATATTTCCAAATGTAGGCACAAAACAAAGTGTACCAAACACTATCAAGAGATTCTTCTTGACTTTAATATGATTCTATGTTTTAAAAGTCGCTTGCAAGGTATGCCTCAAGGCAAGGCGACACAAAAACTCATTTAAGGCATTCTTTTAAAAGATGCATACGCTTTGTCGTTTGTGGATTTTGCCTATTATTAAGGCGTACACCTTTTATCCTTTCACACGTGACACATACACCTTTCATAATTGTGTTTTCTTCAAATTTTTATAGAACAATTAGCACATAAAATGCACAAAGATTGAAAACCCCTCCATTGAAAGCACTCTCACCCTCCCTCTACTTCAACGACTAATAGTAGCAGTCACCATCTATCCCACCAATGACTCCCTTCAAATGACCTCCATGATCTCTAGCAACACCAATATTGTGAGGAACACCAATATTGTGAGGGACACCAATATTGTGCTCTAGTGGCATTCGTTATCATGTTCAATGGTTGCTAGATATGTAAAGAGGCAATAGATATTAGGTTGACATTCAACTAAATGTGTTTCGAGTGAGCTACTCCAGGTGAAGTAAAACTTGGCAAGTGAGATGGAACTTCACTCAAATCTCCATATTATAATGTTAGATCTTATTCATGAGGTTTGCAAGTTAAATATTTTTTTCTTCAATGATTTTAGTGATTTTCGTGATTCTTCGCTCCATCTCTATTATCCTAACATCAATGGTTGTTACATTAGCCATTAACACAATCATAGTTGTCGCATAAGAATAGTTGTCGAAAATGAGATTGGTGTCTTGTTCCTTGGTGCGCAAAAAGAGTATCCTCAACTTACTCTTCAGTAGCCCAGAGAGAGAGAGAGAGAGAGAGGCCCAAAGAATTAGAATTAATTGAGAGAGCAAAATGGTTTTTATGATGTTTAGAAGTTTTATTCTTAGCTCCCAAAGAGGATAAGACAAGGATAATTTTTGGCTTAATTGTGTCATCAAGTAGCCTTATTCATGCTACTTGTCACTAGGCCAAAGTTGGTGCTGCTACTTGTTAAAATTACAGCCTTCTTTCTTTCATTAGTTTCACAAGAGATTACAATCTTCGGATTCGGTTTCACGTAATGGATAACCAATATCAATAGCTAGAGCTGAGTCATAGTGGAGTAATAGCAGAAAATTTGGATGTAAATTATACACACAAATTTTTTGGTCAGATTGGAGGCTTTTTGTCGATCACTAGGTGCAAGTTACACAACACAAAATTGCCCATCTCTTATCCCAGACCTTTTTCAACTTTCTTTAAAGAACCTCCAACAAGCATGAAAGTGTGAGATTCTAACTATTGGGATGCCTTTTAAGGGACTCCAATTATCAAAATATAAAGAGGTATTTTTGCTGTTTCCAATAGATTCTCTTTCCTTTAAATATGTGTTCAGCACTCAAAATAAAATTAAATTTCCTCTTATTTAAGCAAGGTAGCGAAATATTAAGTCACATACATCTAATTATATGAGATTCACCATCAATCTCAATTTATAAATTCTATTTAGGACAGGAAAAACAAAAAAAAACTAAAGGAATGACGAACACAAATTACACACCACGATGACCATTTTATTATTTCAAACAATGGAAATATCTTCCATCAGTATATGCAATCAACATAATCCAATTGATCAACATATTCAAGTAACCAATTAAAGTGAAACAAATACAATACCGAATACAATTACCAAAAAATCATTTTTATAACTATGCACAGCCTCTTTTGTATGTACATAGAATCCTTTTGGTTCATTCCGGAAGCATATTCACAAGAACCATTCTCGCATTTAACCCCTGAATCACACACTTTGTTGCACTTGCCGCAATGAAATGCATCAAATCTAACATTGGTGCATTTACCAGCACAACAAAGCTGTCCAAAACCACATTTATGCCCGCATCTCCCACAGTTGTTCTTGTCTCGAAAGACATTCTGGCAATGATTCTTGCAGCAAAAAAGATGGCTCGCACCGTTATTGGCTGAAATCCCATTGCATATGTTGCTACTAACATCACAATGTGCACCTCTTTTTACAATACTTGCTAAAAATCAACCCCGAAGTGACCCAGTTTTGAGAAATATAGTGTCAATGACATACTCTTCATATTCTTCCATATCGGTGGTAATCAAAAAGGCCAGTGGAGAGGGGGAGGCTAGTAATGTTAGAGGGAGGGTAAGGATGAGAAGGATGGTCGTGAGTTTGATGAGAGTGGCAGCCATATTCACTACTGAAAGTTCTGAGTTGTAGTGAGGCTGAGGCAATGGAAGTGAAAAATGGCCAGTTGGTGGGTGAAAGAAAATGGAAATGGTGCGGGGGCATACAAAGCATGAGATTTTGTGATAAAAAATTAATCCCTCTTGGGAGGTCGTAATTCCACAAGTCCCAATCCCTAAGGCCAAGTGTTCATTGGATTAGTCAAGAATACTGAATGGGGATTGGCAGAGCTATAGTCTTGATCAATTTGGAAATGAAAAAAAATTTAGCTTTCTTTTGGTGGGGGAGCTTCAGCAGTTCTGTGAACCTTACTAGCTTCTGTTTTTTTTTAAAAAAAAAAATTCTTCCTTTTTTGTTGTATTTTGAATGGAAAATCACGAGGAAATTGAGGTGAAGTAGGTATATCTCCACATTGCATAGATTGGCATGGATTGGTCTATGACCTACACATGTACGTCACTTTTATTCCTTTCTATGATCACCTATACACACAAACATTAAAGAGGATATTGCAGCAATATCTGGCATGCTTTATTTATAGATAAATTCATGTGAGTAAATATTCCACAATATGTTTAATTAAAAAAATATTCCCTTAGAATGACCAATTTGCAGTATTCCTTTGATCCTTGCAATTTGGCCAAAAGAGAGCATCTCCAGCAGCTTGAATTCTTACCTCACAATCTCACATCACCATGTGTGTGTAATGATATTGTTGAATGAATGTGAGAGCATTGGGCAGCCTGCCATTTCAACCAATGTATGTAAACTTGAATATTTTAAAGTCCAGTTTGCCTGCAAGGCCTACTTTTCCATACTACTTGGTCTAGTTGCACTTTTAGTGGTACTAGCTAGCTACCCATGGCGCATGAGCATTCCTTTTATTCAATCTTATCATTTTAAAGAGATTCTTATTGAATTAGACCAAAGTCATCGTATTTCAAAGACCACTAAATTAAGATTTTAATTGAACTAGACCCACCTGGTTTTACAGGCCAAGTTGTGTTATCAGACTCGCAGAGTCTGGTCCTCCACTAAACCCCATCTGATTTCTTCTCTAACCCCCAACAAAACTTGGCCATTGGCCTGCAAGCAATTGAAACCTGGGGAAGAAACTATTTTACAACTTGGCCTATCCAAAATCAGCATGCAACTTGCCTGCAGTTATTGAAAAACTTAAAATAAACATGCGACTTCGCCCACAGTTACTGACAAACTGGCGGAAGTAGAACTTGAACTTTCTGACCCTTTCTAATTATCCCCACAATACTCAAGTTATTACTAAACTTCAAACTATAAATACATACTCTATTCCCTTGGATTCAACTCAAGCATTGGACAGCTCTTCCCTTTCTGAACTGAGAGATCAATATATCATCAATGATTGCTATGATTCTCATCCAGCTCAAAGCCATCCTTCTCACCCTCGCCCTATCTCTAATAGTACTAGCCTCACCCTCACCCATGGCCTCTTTGATCACCAATGATGCAGAAGACTATGAAGAGTACATAATCGATACTCCATTTTTCAACACTAGATCCTTGAGGTGTCAGTTTCTGGCAAGTATAATAAAAAAAGATACACATTGTGATGTTAGTAGCAACATATGCAATAGGATTTCGGCGAAAAAATGGTACTAGTCATCTATAAGAACCATTGCCGGAATGTCCTTTAAGACAAGAACAATTGCGGGAGGTGCAGGCACAAGTGTGGTTTTTGACAACTTTGCTGTGGGGGTAAATGCACAAATGTCCGTTTCAATGCTTTTCACTGTGACAAGTGCAACAAAGCATGCAATTCAGGGGTTAAATGTGAGAATGGTTCATGCGGATATGCTTCACGAATAAACCAAAAATATTTGTACATATAGCAGTCCATACACTGGAATTTCACTTTCTTCGTCATCATCTTCTTCTTATTCTTCTTCTTTGGTTACATTGTTTGTTTCACTTTAATTATTTACATTTTTATATTGATTGATTGGATTATATTGAAGAGGGAATGAAAGTCCAAAAGCTAATGCATAAACAATAATTTTTAGACAGTAGAAAATTTCGTTCTTCATTCTAAATCATGAAATAATTATAATTCTTTATAAATTGAGTTCTTCTTTATTTATTTTTTCTTCTTTTTTTAGGATGGATAGATTTTCTAAAACAGAGAATGGTAGTGTTTTTTAGTACAGATAAAGCATATAATTCAACAAGTGCAAAGTCCTGCAGGGGACATTATCCCAACGGTTGCAGCTTGGATTTCCATCTTGGAGGTCTCGAGTTCGAATCTTAGGAAGGGTAAGAAAGGCTATGAGATGGGAGATGGGCTGTTCTTGTTGTTTGGCGTAGGCTCAGTAAGCCTCCAATGGACCTAGATACCAAAAAATAAATCCTTTTAAATTGGGAACAATGAAAATGAAAAGTTCTACAGAAATTATCAAGCCACCCACTTCAAAAGGGTAGGTATCTTATCAGTAAGCTAAACCTTACAAGAAAGGATGATATTAATCATAGAATACGTTAAAACCTTTGAAAAAAAAAATCAAAAGAAAGTTAGAGATTTGAAGGAGAAAGGTGAGCAGTGAAAGGTGAAAAGAGATAGATTAGGAGAGGGAGGGAGAGAGAGAGAGAAGGAAAGAGATAAAAGGTAAAGATAGAGATAGATGCAGAGATAGATCAAGATAGAGAAAGAGATAAAAAGGGAATAAAAAGAGATGGAAGGATGACATTAGGTCAGGATAATTGTATTAGTATTGATAATAGTGTATGTGCCTCTTTCTCATTGTTACAAGGCTATTTATAGGCTTCCTAAACTCACTTCCGCTTCTAAAGTCATGGGCAAAGATTCTCTCAACAATTCAATGCCTATCCTATGATTTATATTTCATGATTCTTTTGAAGTTAAATAAAAGTGTGTAACTGTTCTTTCTTTCCAAAATTCAAACCCCCTAGTTCATTTGAATTTAAATTAAAACACTTCACTACACTTTGTCACTCCTAGGATGCACTTGCAGCTATTTCTAAACTAACTTCACTAGTTTTGATGATGTGTCAAATGGATGATGATCGAACCTTGGATAATGATTATACCTTGGTTGATCAAAACATACCCTTCATGCAAGGTTAAATTAGTCTAGTCCTTGGTTATCTCTTAATTGGGTGTCTAATTAATCATGTTATTTGGCCATTCTGTTTGGTCTCCTTACCATGTAGAAATCACTCCATCTTCCACATGGTCCCATTTTGAATGCACACCAATGATATAGATAAGTGCAAAAGGGAAAAAAAAAAAAAAATCCCTTCATTCGCAAAGAAAAAAAACACGCAAATTTCAATCCCATGTAACACTACATTTCAATGCATAGAGTTCAAGTTTTAAATTTGGAATTATGTAGAATTCAAAAAAACTAAATAAAATACATATTGCATATATCCAAATCCACACAATTTTAAATTCAAGAGTAGAACTCGGTGCTTCCAAACATAGCATAAAATATTCTTACTCTTGTTGCTATTCATGTTTTATGTTATTGCAAATGATATATGAAAAAACTGACCACTAAACAAAGTGTACCAACCACTACAAGTCATTATTGTTGGTTTTGATATAACTTAAGTGTAATCGAAATTGGCTTCAACTATAGAGTTTTATGGTTCTACATTATCCTGCGTAGGAGAAACTAGATTGAGAAGTTTGTTTAATTTATATACACTCCCTATTTTCTATCTTTTATTGGTGAGTAGAGAGTGTACTCTGGCCAAGCACAGACGTGTATGGCATCTTGCCCCACACACATGGAATCATGAAAAAATTTTATCATGTTTTATGTCTTTCTTTTTCTTTTCTTTTTTTGAATTTAAGTAAAAGTAGCAGTAAGTTAATGCCAATCATTACCACTGTGAGTTTATCTTTTAGCTACTTAGCAGGCTAATGGAGCTCACTGTTGATCTAGTTTGGTAGAATCGATTGAGAAATTCCCAATCCATATATTCTAAACTGCAAATCAATGCAGGATCAAAAACCATGAACCGGTTGACAGTGATGCTTACGGGATTTGAGAATGGTTTGAGGACGAGGTATCCCTTTGTCTGTACATTGTTGCACTTCAAGTGCTACCTATAGGAGTTCCCTTTCTACTGAATTTTAGGAAATCAGGTGGTTGATAAACAAGCATCCATAGGCTGTTAGCTTTTGAGTACATAAAGCAACTGTGTGGAGGAATAGCACTAATCTCAATAAACACACCAAATAGTTGCCAATTATCACTAATCTATGAAGCCATTTGGAGAAAAAACACATTTGTGCCAACATAAAAACTTGCCGACAAAAATTCTTGTGCCAACTTAAAAAACTTGCAAAAGAAAATTAAATAGGCCAAAAGACATGTAGCTATAATGTTGAAAATCATCACCTCAAACCCCTAAACATTTTTTGAATTTAGACCTTATCTTACTCTTAAAATTAAGAGTGAAGAGTTGTGAAATTTTAATTTTGTTGGAGTGAAAATGCTACCGGAGGTGCAGTGGTTCCAGGTGGGGCTTGGACAGGCAGCGATTGCAGGCAGCGCTTGCACGAGCAGAGGTTGCCGGGCGGTGCTACAGGTGGCTAAGGCACGAGCAGCGGTCGCATGGGGCGGCGCTTGCACTGGAGGCTGTCGCAGGCGGCGGTTAGGGATTTCAGGAGCCACAGTGGGGATTATTGAGAGGGGAGTCGCGCAGACCCCGGTTGGGGAGGGGCGAGAAGAATAGAAGACGAACGAACAGTGCACAGGGAATTTGGGAGGGAATATGCTCTCAACTTTCGTTTCAATTAGACAAATCGACGTCGTTTTAACGTCATCACGTTAGGAATCTTTCTTTACATATCCTTCGTCGTTAGAACTATAATACTCGTCGCCAACAATTGCCCTAAGCCCGCGGAGATAGAATTGCTTTCCCGCCCAACGTTTAGCGACAACAGTGAAGAATTCGTCGCCAAAGATATCAGTTTCCAATTTTGGACGATGGCGTTAAATTTCATTGCCAAAGGTAGCTTTTGGTGACGCAATTCACATTGTCACTAAACTTTTTGTCCCAAGAAATTGTTCCTTGTAGTGAAATGGGAATTCTAGAAACTACAAATCAACTAAATTAACAAATAAGCAATTGTGACTAGAAGAATAGGTCTATAAAAGAATTGGTCAGAATTATGCTTAACGAATATAAACTACCTAAGTACTTCTGGACTAAGGCAGTAAATATCGTCTGTTATGTTCTAAATAGAGTTTTGATTAGACCTTCTCTTAATAAGATTTCGTACGAATTATGAAATGGTCATAAACCAAACATATCATATTTTCATGTCTTTTTTCTGTAAATATTTTGTACTTAGATACAATGAACATTTAAGAAAGTTTGATGTGAAATCAGATGCAAGTATCTTCCTAGGGTATGCCTTAGATAGTAAAGCCTACATAGTATATAACAAACGAACATTAACCGTTATAGAATCCATTCATGTAGTATTCCATGAATCAAATCCCTTCTCTAAGAGGACTGATGAAGATGAAATTGAGATAAATAAGGAATTTGAAAAACTATCCAGTAAAGATGATTCAGGAAAGAAAAATAAAGTTAAGAGACCATCCACTGAAACTAATCAAATTGAAAATGAGGTTAATGAACCATCTAGAGAATGGAAGTACATAAAGAATCATCTCATTAATCAAATAATAGGTGAACCATTACATGGAGTAGCCACACGATCCTCACTTAGGAATATGATTAGTCATTTTGTCTTTCTATCTCAAGAAGAACTTAGGAATGTGAGTGAAGCAATTGAGGATGAATCATGGGTGTTGTCCATGCAAAAAGAGTTAAAATAGTTTGAGAGAAACAAAGTATGGACATTAGTTCCTAGACTTGAGGATAAGACAATTATTGGAACAAAATGGATATATAAGAACAAGAAAGATGAACATGGGATAGTTGTTAGAAATAAGGCAAGACTAGTAGCTCAGGGATATAACCAAGAAGTAGAAATAGATTTTGAAGCAACCTTTACACCTGTAGCTAGAATGGAAGTCATTCGAATGCTTTTAGCCTATGCTACTTTTAAAGATTTCAAGTTATATCAAATGGATGTCAAAAGCGTGTTTTTAAATGGCTACATAAGTGAAAAGGTATATGTAGAACAACCCCCAGGCTTTGAAAACCATAAGAATTCATATCACGTTTATAGACTAACAAAAGCCTTGTACAGTTTAAAGCAAGCTCCTAAAGCTTGGTATGAGAGATTAAGCGGCTTTCTACTAAACAATGGATTTATCAGAGGAAGGATAGACACAAAATTTTTCATTCTCTTGCATCCACATCTTAGCTTTAATCGGGTTAGTACCACCCTCAAAAGATGAGGGTCTCAGACAGGTAAATTGATCAATTTTGCAACCCTAGTGCACTGGTGGGTAGCTTAATCCCCCAAAGTCTCATCTCTTCCCTAACCTGACGAGCTATTCCTTGTAACAAACGAGAGGTGTCAATCTTATCCCCACTGGAAGCTCCCAATTCGCTTTCTCCTCCTTCATCCACGCCTTTGCCTTTAGCATCCATCCCTGAATATAAATATACAACAGATGCAATTTAGAATCTCCACATCTTAATATATCTGACATAATCATAAAACATGAAACCAATTTAATATCCAAATTCTCAATTAAACATTCGATATCCAATCATCCGTAATCATCTTAACATTCAAATTTGAATTCCAAATTTCAGTTTCTTCGCTTGGAAACATCACCGTCAATGGATTTACCATGGTTTTCTGAAACTGTCGACTGATTCAGAAAATAACAGAAGTCCGTCAAAGGATTTCTGCCTCCAGGCTATGAAACAAACACAAACTCCTGTCAGTACTTTAATCTATCCATTCTTACCCTTATCCAACTCTAACCTATACTCTGGTATTAATCCTCCTAAAGTCCGCAAGACTGTTATGCTCTGATACTGCCACATGGGGCCCGGAGTGTTATGCGACTAACACGCATCTCTGATACCATTCACGCAACAGAAATAATTTAAACAACCACAAACATAGTACTAGAGTTCTAAATTTACACATGTAGATCCATAAAATACAATCTCATTCTTCATAGTACAAAACCAAAATATAATATATTAAACATAAAACTAAATACATAACCGTTCTGATATTTAACTTACAAAAACTAACCCCACCCTGGAGCCATACAATCGCATTTCACCACCAATTGCAGCCAAGATAACGCTTTCATATCACATCTATCACCCAATCACAGGCCCACATACAAAATTATTTTTTTATACTAATAATTCTTGAGAATAGGGAAGTCTACCTACCCATACAAGTAGATTCCCTCTGCTCTAGTGCTAATACCAGGGCACTCACCTTTCTTAGTAATCCCTCGGGTTATCTATTAAGGTGAAGTCTCCGAGAATAAGGAAGGTCACCCGCCCATACAAGTGGCTTCCCTCTACCCTGGTAACCACAAATAATTTCTAGAGTACTCACCTTCCTCAACAAGCTCTCGGGCAGAGTATCCTACTTTACCATAAATACTTAAGTAATTAAAGTCACACACAACCAATAACAGTCATTTCACAAAGTTCCACATGTACATACCTAACATAATCAATCCACATAGGATTTAACGTCCACATAGGACTGGTCCACACAGGACTATCAAACATATAGCATACATATCCACATAGGACTGGTCCACTGTCACGCCTCGAACCTGCAGATGGGTCTCAGGTGTGAAAATAGTAACCTAACCTGTCTTTGTATCAATTAAACATACTTGATACAATACTGAAAGAGGGTACGACCCCGTGGGGTATACGGAAGCCCTAAAAGAAAACATACACATACACATCCATACTCATAAGATACGCAGCGGAAAATGTTCATTCTATCCACATAACATACCATACCAGAGCCTATCCAACACTAGGATATACGTTCCCATAATTACAAAACATATTTTGGGTGTCTACAAAAAAACCATCACGACAACTTGGTTATAAAGCTCGTACCTAGTCAGGCACTAACTGTAGCTAAACGACACCCCGGCTTCCGGATGCTAGGATGTTAGTTTCGGCTACCCGAAGGACCTAAAAACATATGTATATACATTTGGGGTGAGACAACTCTCAGTAAGGAAGAAAGCAGGTTATATCAATGTGTGGCATACTAGTGTTATTTTACGTAAAACATAACACCATACAATACGATACAGTTTCAAAACATTTCCATACAGTTCCAGTATTTTTTCAAATCCATTCTAGTACATAGGATAACCAAACATACGGTTAGTGTCGTCACCCTCAAGCAACCGATACCCTGTGATAACCAAAGCCTCACAGTGGTACGTCACCAATACGATGTAGCTCACACCCATCGGTGACCAATTGGAACACACTGGTGATATTTTACACCCTCGGATATAGAGCCGGACATTCTCGCCCACGGTATTGAACTGGTACATGGCACAGCGTACGGTAATTAATTGCCACATAGCTGTTTCAGCATACGGGTTTTAGTCGCCACTAGTTGATTTCACAAAACCTAGAATCATTTTGGAACTCATGTTTCTATACTCATTAGCGTATGGTAATTAGCCGCCACTAGCTGTTTACAAAATACCTGGAACAATTACATACAACCATACATTCCACACTTATTTGATATACCGTAAATCATATCGTTTTCCAATTCAAGCTTACAATTTTATACAAATATACAATCACCTCAATAATACAGTTTACACAACATACAATTTCCAAACAAAGTAGAGGTGATACCCGAAAATCTCGTTTTTCTCGAAAACTATAACCCGAAAATCCCGCATTTTTACTTGATAGATTCTCCCAAATAAGTAGTTAAAGCATACATACGATCGTAACCTATAGGTTTACTGATCTCGATTTCAAAAATAAACTGATATAAACAAAATCCTCTTACCTTAACTCGAAATCGAACTATGAACTCTACGTGTGATACCCCATGGATGAAAGGCTTAAAAAGATTAGATGTTACTACCCATATCAACAAGGTACACCTTTCTTTCTGGGAGCTTTCCCATAAGAACTCCACGATTAAGCGTGCTTGGCTTGGAGCAATATTGGGATGGGTGACCTTCGGGGAAGTTTTCTTAAGAAGTGTGTGAGTGAGGACAAAATACACTAAAAAGGACACGTGTTGATCTGTGGGGTCAGTCATTAGTCCGATAAGGCCTGCCCCCCCCCCCCCCCGTTGTCTAGTCCAAGTAGAGGAGGAGAGACGCAGTGCTCCCTGGTAGATCCAGGTTGGGGCATTACACTATGACTCCCAAAACTACGAATCGAGACACCAAAAACTAAACAACGCAGAACAATACTTCCTTACAATTCATACTCTACACATATTTTGAAACAAAAATGGAAACCGAGCCTTACCTCGATTTTGGACCAAAACCCAAAACTGCTCGAAACAAGAGAGAACAATCTTCAAGTTCTAGAGAGAATGAGAGAGAGAAAGAGAGAGAGGAATTTTGAGATTACTTAACTTGGAAGTAATGGAAATTGATATTTATAGCTCTTGACTTGACCATCCTCGTCGACGAAATGTCGTCCTCGTTGACGAGTCAGTGAAGACACATCCTCAACGAGACGGTGACCTCGTCGATGAGCCTGGGATTCCCGTTTTCCCGAAACCTCTCGGCTTCTCTTCATCAATGAGCACCTAAACTTCGTCACCGGGTACAGAAGGGACTTCATTGATTAACTCTGGCTTCGTCTACAAACTCTGCTCAAATACTAATTTACCCTTCTTTTACATAATTAATCCATATATCACGGTTCAAGTCTTACATCCACACAGGACTATCAAACATTTAGCAAACATGTCCACACAAGACAAACTAACACACAGATTACAACACAAACCACCCTGTTCATGGTAAATAGGTAAACAAACTCCTTATACCACTGCCAATGTTTACCCCCAATATAAATGCTCATATAACGACCTCCTTATACCACTGCCAACGTTATATAATGGTTATACCGGGTACAATATAACGACCTCCTCATACCACTACCAACGGTATATCGCAATTTACATGAACCACAACACAAATCAATAACAAATTTGACCATTCAAACACATCCACACAATTACCACAGTATGCACAAACAACCAGTATTTTCAACCAACCAGAATTCGCAACCCAACAATATTCACAATCATAATGATTCATCATTCCACAGTACTCACAAATATTTAATAAGCAAAGTTGGTTTCATGCCACACGATTTTTCCCAATATAATATATAATTAAAACCATATTTTCATTTCCTACATCATTTAGTATAATTTACCTAAATATATAAAATTTTATACCCAAAAAGTATCTAGTTAAAAATTAGTAAAAATTTGTTATAAAATATTTCTCCTTACCTGTTCCTTAGGATTCCTGCCTAAAATGAACAAAACGAGACCTTGTATTCCAAAAATCTCAACTTTCTCAAATCTCAAAAAAATACCCATTTAATAATTCTTAAGCTCCAAATAACTATATTTATTAAGAAAATTCCAAAATAACTAGCTTACCCTGATTTTGGGATGTTTCTCAAACCTCTCAAATCGAAATTCTGCTCCGCCTATGTTGTAGAAAATCTTCTCAGGAATCTCGTGGTAGCTTCTAATCATCGAATCGGGCTAAATTCAGGTCGGATTCGAAGAGAGAAGGCAGAAGGGTCGTTTTTAGAGAGAGAAAATGAAGAAAAATGAAATCCTCCATTGAAAATCTAATGTTTGCCTATTTATAAGCAACTTGCCACATGGCCTCATCGACGAGACATCTGAACTCGTTGACGAGCCTAAGAACACCGCTCGTGGACAAAACCGGGAGCTCATCGACGAAATTCAGATATATCAGAACCTCTCTCGGTAAACCCTCGTCAATGAGACTTGCATACTAGGCAACGAGGCTAAGAAGATTGCTCATCGATGAGAAAATCCAATTCGTCAATGAGTGCCTGCTTATCACCTTTTTAAAATTTATTTTCCCTTTCTTATTTTTCCTCTTTTCCTTTTATTATGTTTCTTATTATTTTAAATAGTTAACTTTTTCCGGGTTGTTACATTCTCCCCTCCTTAAAAGAGTTTCGTCCTTGACATTCGTTAATCACCTATTTTCACAACCAAAAAGCTAACTAAACACATTAATACATTTCAATTAAATCAAACATATGCAACACCGAAACATGCAAAATCAAACAAAATTTATACACATGCTAACATAAACATATTACCTGGGCCTTTAGTGTTGCCCTCCCTCAGGTGTAACATATAGACACGTGCCAGGGCACCGTCGCCACAAGGCACCGGGTTGTTCCTTTAGTTTTGATTCAGAGCTGGTGCATTGATCGACGGTTCTCGACATTACCGGGCTATGTGACCATATTTCCCGCATCTATAACATACGACACCCCTACTCCGGCATTCTCCCAAATGTCGCTGGTTACATCTAGGGTAGTGGGGGCGTGACGAATCGCCCTGTCGTCCCCAATCATTCCTTTTCGACCCATGACTTGTAGCATCTCTATCTCCACTCCACAACCCTTATCTGACATTTGCTTGGGAATGACGAGACGCAAGCCTTTTCCTTTATTCTGATGTCTCTGTATTTCTCTACAGACTCGACTCTGCAACAGTAGCTTTCTCCACCAATTTTACGTAATCCTGAATCTGCAAACATGTCATATGCTCGTGAATCCTCTAATTCAGGCCCCTTTCATACCACCTCGCCTTTTGGTACTCATCTGGAACCATGGAAGGTGCGAAGCGAGAAAGTTCCATAAATTTAGCAGCATACTGTTGAACAGTGAGGCGCCCTTGAGTCAAGCTGAAAAATTCCTCCGCCTTGGCATTTCTAGTGGTGGCGGGAAAGTATCGGTCATAGAAGACCTGCTTGAAATGACCCCAGGTCAACGCTATAGGTATCGCTTGTTGTTCCTCCAATAGCTTCATCGCATGCCACCACTGTTTAGCTTCTCCGGCCAGTTTGAAGGTGGCGAAAAGAACCTTCTGCTCCTCGGTACAGTTCAACACTACAAGTATCTTTTCCATCTTTTGCATCCACATCTCAACCTTAATCGGGTTAGTGCCACCCTCAAAAGATGAGGGTCTTAGATGGGTGAATTGATCAATTTTGCAACCCTGGTGCACTGGTGGGTAGCTTGATCCCCGAAGTCTCATCTCGTCTCATCTCTTCCCTAACCTAACGAGTTATTCCTCGTAACAAATGAGAGGTGTCAACCTCATCCCCGCTGGAAGCTCCCAATTCGCTTCCTCCTCCTTCATCCATGCCTTTGCCTCTAGGATCCATCCCTGAATAGAAATATACAATAGAGGCAATTTAGAATCTCCATATCTTAACATATCTGACACAATCATAAAACATGAAACCAATTTAATATCCAAATCCTTAATTAAACATCCGATATCCAATCATCCGTAATCATCTTAACATTCAAATTTGAATTCCAAATTTCAGTTTCTTCGCTTGGAAACATCACCGTTGATGGATTTACCATGGTTTTCTAAAACTATCAACTAATTTAGGAAATAACAAAAGTTTCGTCAAAGGATTTCTACCTCCAGGCTATGAAACAAACTTGAACTCCCGTCAATACTTTAATCTACCCATTCCTACCATTATCCAACTCTAACCTATACTCAGGTATTAATGCTATTAAAGTTCGCAAGACCGTTATGCTCTGATACCAACTATAATGCCCTGGACCTACCACGTGGGGCCTGGAGTGTTATGCGACCAACACACATCTTTGATACCATTCATGGAATGGAAATAATTTAAATAACCTCAAACATAATACCAGAGTTCTAAATTTACACATGCAGATCCATAAAATACAATCTCATTCTTCATAGTACAAAACCAGAATAAAATATACTAACCATAAAACTAAATACATAACCATTTTGATATCCAACTCACAAAAACTAACCCCGCCCTGAAGCTATCTAAGCTCGATCACCTGGAAGACCTGAAAAGATTGATAAATCAACGAGGTGAAACACCTCTCAGTAAGGAAGAAATAATTTACAATAGTGTGTGGCTGAAGTGTTTTTAATATATAATTCAAATATCCATACAATCGCATTTCACCACCAATAGCAGCCAAGATAATGCGTTCATATCACACCATGGTCAACTTTTCTGTCACCCAATCACATGCCCACATACATAATTATTTTTTTATACTGATAATTCTTGAGAATAGGGAAGTATACTCGCCCATACAAGTAGATTCCCTCTACTCTAGTGCTAACGTTAGGGTACTCCCCTTTCTTAGTAAGCCCTCGGGTTATGTATTCAGGTAAAGTCTCCGAGAATAGGGAAGGCCACTCGCCCATACAAGCGGCTTCCCTCTACTCTAGTATCCACAAATAATTATTACAGTAGTCGCCTTCCTCAACAAGCTCACGGGCGGAGTATCCTACTTTACCATAAATACTTAAGTAATTAAAGTCACACGCAACCAATAATAATCATTTCACAAAGTTCCACATGTACATACCCAACACAATCAATCCACACAGGATTTAATGTCCACACAAGATTTAATGTCCACACAGGACTATCAAACATATAGCATACATGTCCACACAAGACTAGTCCACACAGGACTGTCAAACATATAACAAACATGTCCACACAAGACTAGTCCACATAGGACAAACCAACACATAGATTACAGCACAAACCATCTTGTTCATGGTAAATAGGTAAACAAACTCCTCACACCACTGCCAATGTTTACCCCCCAATATAAATGCCCATATAACGACCTTCTCATACCACTGCCAACGTTATATGACAATTATACTAGGTATGATATAAGGACCTCCTCATACCACTACCAACATTATATCACAATTTACATGAACCACAACACAAATCAATAACAAATTCGACCATTCAAACACATCCACACAATAACCACCGTATACACAAACAACTAGTATTTTCAACCAACCAGAATTCGCAACCCAACAATATTCGCAATCACAATGAATTTTCATTCCACAGTACTCACAACCATTTAATTAGCAAAGTTGGTTTCATGCCACACGGTTTTTCCTAATATAATATATAATCAAAACCATATTTTCATTTCCTGCATCATTCAGTATAATTTACCTAAATATATAAAATTGGATACCCAAAAATTATCTAGTTAAAAATTAGTAAAATTTTTTTTTAAGTATTTCCCCTTACTTGTTCCTCGGGAAACCTGCCTAAAAAGAACAAAACGAGACCCTGTATTCCAAAAATCCCAATTTTCTCAAATCTTAGAAAAATACCCATTTAATACTTCATAAATTCCAAATAACTATATTTATTAAGAAAATTACAAAATAACTCACTTACCTTGATTTTGGGATGTTTCCCAAACCTCTCAAATCGAAATTCTAGTCCACCTATGTTGCAGAGAATCTTCCCAAGAGTCTCATGGTAGCTTCCAATCGTTGAATCAGGTTAGGCCCAGGCTGGATTTGAAAAGAGAAGGCAGTGGGCCATTTTTAAAGAGGGAAGCTGAATAAAAATAAAATCCTCCGCTGAAAATATGATTTTTTCCTATTTATATGCAACTTGCCACGTGACCTCATCGACGAGACATCTGAACTTGTCAACGAGCCCAAGCTCGTGGACGAAATTGGGAGTTCGTCGATGAAATTTAGATATATGAGAACCCCTCTCGGTAAATCCTCATCGACGAGACTTGCATACTCAGCAACGAGGCTCAGAAGATTGCTCTTCGACGAGAAAATCCAGTTCGTTGACGAGTGCCTACTCATCACCGTTTTTAAAATTTCTTTTCCCTTTCTTCTTTTTCCCATTTTCCTTTTATTATGTTTCTTATTATTTTAAATAGTTAAAATTTTTCGAGTCGTTACACGATGACCCTCCCATGCTATATCAACATGCACCCAAGTCCCTTCTGGGACACGTCACTATATATCATAAACCCATCTTCCCTTGATGGGATAGACAATACCGATGCAGTGACTAGCTGCCACTTCAACTCCTAGAAGCTCTGCTCACACTCATCCGTCCAATCAAATTTCACGTTCTTTATCATGATTCATGTCAGTGGACCTGATAATCTGGAGAAGCCATCTACGAAACGTCGGTAGTACCTTGCCATACCTAGGAAGCTTTTGACCTCCTGAACATTCACTGGTTTCCTCCAACTCACTACTGCCTCTATTTTACTCAGATCAACTGATATACCGTCCCTAGAGATCACATGGCCAAGGAAAGTTACCTGCTTCAACTAGAATTCACATTTCTTGAATTTATCATACAATTTCTTTTCTCTCAACACCAGTAGAACCAGTCTGAAATGACCCTCGTGCTCCTTAAGACTCTTCGAGTAAACCAGTATATCATCAATGAATACTACAACAAACTGGTCTAGGTATCGATGGAATACCCAATTCATTAAATCCATGAACATCGCTGGTGTGTTTATCAATCTGAGTGGCATTACCAGGAACTCGTAGTGCCCGTATCTGGTTCAGAATGATGCCTTTGATACGTCCTCTGCCTTAACTTTTACCTAGTGACAACCTAACCAAAGGTCAATTTTGGAGTAGACCTGGGTCCCCTAGAGTTGATCAAATAAATCGTCAATTCTAGGAAGAGGATATTTATTCTTTGCTGTTAGTTTATTTATTTCTCTATAATCTATGCACATC
This sequence comes from Malania oleifera, assembly GCF_029873635.1. Taxonomy (NCBI): domain Eukaryota; kingdom Viridiplantae; phylum Streptophyta; class Magnoliopsida; order Santalales; family Ximeniaceae; genus Malania; species Malania oleifera. The sequence continues at coordinate 41,231,788 of NC_080417.1, forward strand.
CTCATGGTCCCATCTTTGTTTTTCACAAACAGAATTGGGGCTCCCCAAGGTGACACACTGGGCCTGATAAACCCTTTACCCAACAACTCCTGCAACTGATCTTTCAATTCCTTTAGTTCTCTAGGAGCCATCTTGTATGACGCTTTAGATATTAGTACCGACCCTAGTAACAGATCCACTATGAATTCGATCTCTCGATCTGGTGGTAAACCAAGTAATTCCTTTATAAAAATATCTGGAAATTCTCTGACCACTAAAATATCATCCTATTTCAATTCTTCCTTTGGTAACTCTTTTATGTAAGCTACATATCCCTGACATCCACCCTGAATCAGTTTCCTTGCCTGAATAGTTGAAACTAGCCATGGCGAGGCACGCACATGTGACCCCACAAATCTGTATTCTTGCTCACCTAGGGGGGTTCTAAAAATCACTTCTCTCTAATGACAATCTATGCTGGCATGATTTGCTGCTAGCCAATCCATACCTAATATTACATCAAACCCTTGCATATCTAATATCACGAGATTAGCTGGTAGTACTTTCGCCTGAATGCCCACTGGAAAATTCCTAAGTACCTTCCTACACCACATAATAGATCTAGTCGACGTGACTACAGATAACTCAACATCTAACAACTATGCCTCTACCCCAGCTACTTTAACATACCCCAACGATACAAAAGAATAGGTGGCACCTGTGTCAAATAAAACAATAACTTTATATGATAATATAGTAAGTGTACCTATGACAATGTCTCCAACCGTCTCGGAGTCTCCCGATGTCAATGCATAGACCCTCACCGGCGCCGTGTTCCTCTACTAGTCTCTATGGGGCACTTGATATCCACTATGATACAGTCTAGGAGCTTATGCATAAGTCGGCAGTCCTTGACATGATCGAGCCATGTGGTCGGGTCTACCACATCGGTAGCAAACATTCTCACCCAGCCGACACTCACTCGGATGCCTCCGACCACACTTAGGGCAGGTGGGATAAGTCTGCCCACCTTGAAATCCACTATGTCCTATCATCTGCCTCTATCCCCCATTGAATCTGCCTCCTCTCCATGGGCCCCGACTAGACCCAGTCTGAAAACCTAAGGGAACAGACCTCTTCTTCTGGCTTTATGTTCCTGCATCTCCCTAATTGCTTTCCTCAACTATTGTGGCCCTATTCACTAACTCTGAGAAGTCCTGCACCTTAAGAACTGTCACCTGTTTATAAATGTCCCGCCTCAAATTCCCCTCGAACATCCCGACCTTCTTAGCTTCATCCGGGATAATATAAGGGCAAAAGCGTGGCAACTCAATGAATTTCGTTGCGTACTGCTGGATTGTCATCGATCCCTGGGACAAGCTCAGAAATTCCTGTACCTGTGCCTCTCTAATAGTGACAAGAAAATATCTATCAAAGAATATCTCCCTGAATGTACTCCAAGTCATATCCACGAGCGTAGGCCTCTGTTCCTCCAACTTCGTAGCTACCCACTATCTCTTAGCCTCGTTTGTTAGCTTATACGAGGCATAAAAGACCCTCAGCTCATCGGTGCACTGGAGCACCGTCACTATTTTCTCTATCGCCTGTATCCAGTTCTCAGCAACTACAGGATCAGGTGCCCCTGAAAATGCTAGAGAGTTCATCTTCTTAAATTTTTCTATCGTATAGCCCTGCACCGTAAATGGACCACCCTACTCCCTGGAGCTCCGAGAAATCTCAGCCATGACCTGTTGAGCTACATTGCGTAATACAGCATCTGAATCCCCGCCTCCTGTGCCCGAAGGCCCTACTCCATCATCTCCACTAGCGTGGGTGCTACTTCCTCCAGGGTCCATTATAAGAAGACAATAAACATAACTTAGGGATCCTATCCCCATACATATCTAATATATGAAATCTAATTGAAATCCCATATTTCCAATTAACTTGCCTGCTCTGATCTTAATTCAAGATTCAATCCTACAACCTAAACACACAACCTGACAATAGTTTACTATGACTTTCCAGAAATCGTCACCTTAGGAAAGACATAAAAACCACCACGGAAATTCTATACCAAGACTATAGAATAAAACCTCAAATACTTTTTCCTATACTCTGGTATTGTTTCTGTTGCATTCTAAAGTCTACAGGACCTAGCAACCTTGGCTCTAATACCAAATTGTAATGACCTCATTTTTCATGCCTTTTTTTCCTTAATAATAATGCTGACTGGTAAGAAACCTGTCGTCTGATACCCTGCAACGTATTTATATTCCTAAGCAGTAGAAAAACATAAAGTGTACAACCAAAAACACAATACCAGAATTTCTCAGTACTTATACACATCACTCTAGTTTTAGATACCAAATCCTTTAAGATCTATACAACATACATATCTCCCAAAATAACTTACCCTATAGACTGGGCAATACTAATAACTCCTCTATCTACGAGCTTGTTCTGCTTGTCTAGCAGGATCACCTGAAAAAATATTAAAACACTAGGATGAGACAACGCTCAGTAAGACGAAACATGCTATTACTAGTGTGTGGCATAAGAGTTTCTGCAAAGTATACATATACTGTAAACAACTGAATCTAAAATAGTATGTAACAAGGATATACAATATAACTCACATCTGTGTTTCTTAAAATACATTTGTTACTAAACTTTGCTATTTGAACATACTTTTAATAACTATAAATATTTTTGTTGATTTCTATACATATTTAATAGCTGTGAAGCTTCCATGGATGGATAACTATATCTCATGATTCAAATCCGCCTATGACATGGTTATGCGACTCGTAGGCGGGACTTGGTCCTGGTTGGCCCTCCAGAATAAGTCAACAGAAACTCCACTGAGGTACGATTGGCCTCTCAACTTGGGTCTATCCAAGGAGCATTGCAATCGCTCCCCTCCACTTGGATCAGATTACGAAGGAGTCTGCAATCTCTCCAATGACACAATCGACCATAAAATACCACACTCTATCTAAGATGTGTGGTTGCACTCTCTCCACTGTATAGCTACGGTACCATGCTCTGTATCTGATCTGTAATGGTCCATCGGAGTCTGATACTATGTATATAATACTCTAGTATATACATGTATTTTACTATTTACTATGGTTCTGTTTTTGCTGTAATAGCCATAACACTGAAATAATTATTCTATATAAGTTGTACTGTCTGTTCTGAATATATACTATAATAACTTATCTGTATAACTTTATATCTGTTTGTTATGGCTCTTAGATCTGTATATCATGGTATTCTAAAAACTATATAACTGATTTCTGTAAACTGTATATAACATGCTCACTGTAAAATTGTATGCTATACTTTCTATTGAACTGTATTAAATACATAATTCTGTAAAATACTAGATAGTCATAGCTTTAGAATAAATACTTTATAATCTGCTTTGTAAATAACTGTATCTCCTGTATATCTTAATTCTATAAAACTGTATACCCATTCATAATTCTGTAACATTTGTATAAATTCAGTATTGTATTCATATTACTTATGCCACATAACAATTAATAGCTCATTAAATATAATTTGCATATCTCAATAATATCTATTCTAAAAATACCAATAATCTCATATTATCTTTACTAGTAAAAATTCTAATTTATCTGGCATATATATTCTCACGTTCATAATGTACCATTCCCAAAATCCTGCAATAATGCATATAAACATATTCCCCAATAAAACACTGAATTTCCCCAAAAAATCATCATACCCATATTTCCTGAACCTGCCAATTCATAATTTCCTAAATTATAATATACCTGGATTCCTGGAAAGATATTCGCTGGGGTCCTCAAGCCATGACTACAAGGTCCCACAACACCCCAACCCTAAAAATATAACACCCTAGTTTTATCTCATAAAACTCCAGTATATTCCCATATAACTCAAAATCTAAACTTAAATAAGCTTGATAAAATAGAAATTACCTAAATAATCTACTTACCCTGATTTTGGGATGGTGCCAAAATTGCCCCAATCAACAATCTATTCCAGCAGACTTGTAGAGAAATTCCCTGGGATCAACGTGGTGGCTTCTGATCATCGAACCGGGGAGTAACGAGGCAAAAAATCAAGGGATAAGGGGGGGGGGGGGGGAGAAACCGAGCATGAGAGAGAAAAATTGAGAGAAAATGAATTTTTCACACTGAAACGTCGTTTTCAGCTATTTACAAATCGCTTGCCACGTGGCCTCGTCGACGAGCCACAACACCTCATTGATGGGTCCAAAAAGGGGGTTCTTTGATGAACACCTAACCCTTGTCAACGAGTTTCAGGCTCTGAAATTCGCCCTCTCAGTAGGTTCTCGTCGATGAGACATGTGTCCACGTCGACGAGCCCAAGAAGACAATTTTTCGACAAACGCTTTGTATTCGTTGATGAGACCCTCATGAGTCTCTTTTGAAATTTCCTTTTCTCTCTTCTTTATTTATTATTTAATTCCTATAATTATTCGAATTACTGCAGTAATAGTTTTGTGTTTTGGGAGAGTTTTGGTTTAGTTATTGTAATCTCCCAGAACCGTATATGTAACCAAAGTATTCATCAACCATAAGTGAGCGTAATTAATAAAAGTACAGTGGGTTTGTCCTCAGAGATTGATACATGAGATAAATAGAAAATTTTGAGGACAAAATTTATATAAGGAGGGGAGAATGTAAAGATCCAAAAAATTTAAATAATAAGAAAAATAAGGAAAAGGAGGAAATTCGGTTTGGTAAGAGGTGTAGAAAACCGTCGATGGTTTTCTATTTACTGCGGGCCGATTACAGGTAAAACGATAAAAAGGGCAGGTTAAAAATCCAAATTGTCGATGGTTTTGTGAGGGGTGCTGAAAACCATCGATGATTTTCTCTGTAGTGCTGAAATTAAAGAAGAACCAATGAGCCATTTTTGTTAAATCAAAACCAAATTTGTCTCTATCCTTCTCTCTCCTGCAGAACCCCCTCCCTTCTCTCTTCGATTTTGGCTCCGTTTAAGTTTGATTCGACGATCAGGAACCACCATGAGGATTTAGGGAGGATTCCCTTCAACTTAATCGGAGCAGAATCGCAATTTAGGATTCCAGGGCACCACTCCAAAACCAGGTTAAGTAGGATGTTTTAAGGTTTAATTGTTAGTTTGGAGTATATGGGGCCTAGGAAATGCTAAATGACAAATATTCAGGGGGGTTTAGTTGATTAATTTGGGAAAAATGTAATTTCAGGGTTTTGAGCTTCGAACGCCACGAGCGTGGTTTAGGGTTTTCAGCAAGCTTCTCAGGAAACAAGTAAGAGGATAGATTAAGTCAGGTATTTTCAGAAAATTTATTATTGAATATGCAATATTTGATTCATAAATTTATATATGATTTAGTATAGATTTTGGGAATACTGATGTTGAACTGAGAAAACTTTGAAAACAAATTTAATATTATTTTTTCAGCAAAATATGTTTTCCCAGGGCAGATAATTTATTACAAACTAGTACTCACTTGTGTGTGGTATAAGTATAAATTTTACTGTAAATAATGGTATGTCAGAATATTTTATGAATTCACAGTACAAGCATGATTTGACTACAGTTTTTATAAAAAAAAATTATAAACAGTACAGAAATTATATTTTTAGTATATTATGATATTCAGCCAGCGCAGATGCCATGATAATTTAGTCGACACAGATGTTGTGATTATTTAATCGGCTCAGATGCCGTGATTATTCAATCGGCATGGATGTTGTGATTATCCAGCCAATGTAGATGTCGTGATTATTTAGCCGACCCAGATGCCATGATTATTCAGCCGACCCAGATGCCGTGATTATTCAATCGGCCCAGATGTCGTGAATAGATTTATATATATATATATATAATAGTTTATTCAGAAATTATGATATGATAGATTTTATGCAGCAATATGAAATGAGATATGTTTCAGTTATATATTATATGAAATGTACTATATAATACCATAATCCCTGATGAACTAGGTTTGTTCAAAGCACATTACCGTAGCTAGTTAGCCAGATTAGACAGTGTAACCTTGTGTGCTGACCCGAGAAGTGTTGCGGAGAGTAGGATGGGTGGACCAGGTTGGGTGGGCAATCTTGCGTAGTTATTTCATGTTTGACTTAACCTGGTAGGCCGACCAGAGTTAAGTCCAACATACTGGCTGTACAACCCGAATCATGCGGAATTAATTCATGATATACAGTTATCCATCTAGGGTATAATTTCAGTAATATATAGATATAACAAATGATTTACGTGCATATAGAAATTTAGTATGATACAGTATGTTATGTTGATTTACGATTTATTTATACAGAACAGTTTTACCTGACTTGTCAATTGCGGTTAAACTATGTATAAATTTTCTTTACTTATTAGATACAGTTTATCATGTACAGTATATATATATAACACAATAATACTCATGTTGCCACACACTGATATTAGTTTGTCTCCCTTACTGAGAGGTGTTTCACCCCAGCAATACAAAAATTTTAGGAAACCTCGATAGACGAGGGGATGGAGTTTCGAGGTAGGGGAGGCTGATTGTGCTACCCTAACTAAAGGGTAAGTAGTTGGGTTGAAATCAGGATGGATTTTTTAGGGTATGACCCTAGGGTATTTATGGTCCTTTTTGGGATGGATTTGTGTATTTTGGTTATGGTAACACTCTTATATTGTATATAAGGTTGAATAAATCATGATTTCCGTTGCATAGTTGTCATGTATGTATAGATAGGTATATCTTCCGATTTCCTTTGGGGTCCGGGTGCGATACATATTCTAGAAACACCCTCAACTAATTTGATGTCGAGTCTCTCCAAATCCATCATAATCGCATACTGGATCTCCATAACCGCCAACACTGATTCCCTAGATTTCTTGCTCAACGCATCAGCTACCATGTTAGTCTTCCCTAGGTGGTAACTGATAGTGCAGTTAAAATCCTTAATAAGCTCCAAGCACCTTCTTTGCCTCATATTTAGTTCCCTTTGAGTGAAAAATTACTTTAAACTCTTGTGGTCTGAAAAGATCTCACACCGCTCGCCATACAGATAATGCCTCCAAATCTTCAATGTGTGTACTACTGCAGCCAATTCAAGATCATGGGTAGGGTAATTCTTTTCATATTCTTTCAACTGTCTGGAAGCATACGCCACCACCCTGCCATGCTGCATCAATACACAACCAAGTCCTTTCAAGGGCGCATCACTGAAAATGACATAACCCTCACCCCCTGACGGGATGATCAACACTGGTACTGTGACTAACCTCTGCTTCAATTCCTAGAAACTCTGCTCACAGCTGTCGTCCCACTCAAATCTGACATTCTTTCTAGTCAGTCGTGTCAGATGTCCTGATAATGCTGAAAATCCCTCAATGAAACAACGATAATACCCAGCTAGCCCTAAGAAACTCCTGATCTCCTAGACATTCCTCAGTCTAGCCTAATTTACTACCGCCTCAATCTTACAAGGATCCATGGAAATACCATCTCTAGAAAATAACATACCCCAAAACACGACCTTCTCAAGCCAGAAATCACATTTACTAAACTTGGCGTACAACTTCTTTTCCCATAGTGTCAACAGAACCTGCCTCAAGTGCATCTTATGCTCCTCATAGCTCTTCGAATAGACCAGTACATCATCAATAAAAACAACAACGAACTGGTCTACGTATTAGTGGAAAACTCTATTCATCAAGTCTATAAATACCGCAAGAGCATTCGTCAAACCAAACGACATAACAAGAAATTTGTAATGCCCATACATGGTTCTGAAGGCCGTCTTCAAGACATCTTCTGCCTTCAATTTTACCTGATTATAGCCAGATCTGAGGTCAATCTTTGAGAAGACCCGTGTACCCTAGAGCTGGTAAAACAGATCATCTATACGGGGTAAAGGATATTTGTTCTTGATTGTCACTTTATTAATCTCCCTATAATCTATACACATCCTCATAGAGTCATCTTTATTCTTCACAAATAGTATTGAAGCTCCCCATGGAGATACACTAAGTCATATAAAGCAATTATCCAACAAATCTTGCAGCTGATTCTTCAATTTTTCCAACTCCGCTGGCGCCATTCGGTAAGGTACTTTAGAAATCGTACTATACCTGGAAGTAGATTAATAGGAAAATCTACCTCCCGATTAGGTGGCAAGCCTGACAACTCATCTGGGAAAACATCTATAAACTCCTTTACTATAAGTGTACTAACAAGTTTCAATTCATTCTCTGACATCTCCTTCACAAATGCCACAAATCCTTGACAACCACTCAGTAGTAGTCTCTTCGCCTGAATAACTGAAACTAGCTGAGGCGGGGATTGTACTTGTGACCCTACGAACCTGAATTCCTCTCTTCCTGGAGGTTTGAATGTCACTTCTTGTGCATGGCAATCTACGTTGGCTAAATTTGTAACACCCCGACCCCGAGGGACCTGGGATATTAACTTTTTACTACTAATTTACAGCGGAAGCAAAATAAACTCAATTATTTTTTTTTATTAAACCAGAGCGCTAATTATCCATATTACAATCACTTATTTCAGAAGAAGAAAATTACACAAACATAAATATCTGAAATCATACTAATATTTCTAATAAATCTTTATTTTTCTATCCCCACCCGCATGCTTGCAAAGCCTGATTTCCAACATGCTCTTCAGAGTTATTTGAAATAAAAAATATGATTGGAGTGAGACGACGCTCAGTAAGTAAATAAGATTATTATTAGTGTGTGGCAAAAATGAGCTTTTTAAAAATTTCGTAAAACAATATTTAACATTATAACTTCAAAACTGTCTCTAGAATAAATATAAATTTAAAAATTTCTACATAAAACTTTTACCATCATCTATAACAGTAAAATTTTATAATCATATACTATAACTGTTAAATTAAATTTTTAACTTTAAAACTATATAAATATTTAACGATAAATATACATATACTTTTCCTTATACGTTTTCTTTAGATCGTCATTTAAGCACTAAAATGATCATTTTCATGTAAACTTATACTTTTCCTTCAAATCATCAGTAACTTTGTACACGTAATTAAATATGTATAAACATATATTGTAAAAACCACCCTTAGGCCTGTTTGCCGTAAGTCATGTTTACCCCCATGACTGGGTTGTGCGGTCCGAAAACTGGACTTAGCTGGCTGGCCAACCAAACTGAATCAACGTACGTAAACTTTAAGTGAGATTTTCCTTATTAAGTCCTGGTCCGGAACCAGGTGTGCACTCAGGAGAAATCCACTAACATAAATAACCACTCTGTAAATAGTGTGGGTGCACTTTGATCCGTATAAACTTTAAGCTGCAGTACCGAACATCTGTAACTTTGAACTTTCGTTGCCATAAGGGGTTTTAAAATCATCTTATTATAATTTATGCAATTTAAAATAATATCGTGAAAATCTCATCTTTACTCATATTTTCATTAAAAAATGTAACATAGAAATAAACTCATGCCACACAATTTTTGTGTTAAAAATATATATAATTTTTTTGAATAGAAATAAATGCTGAAAATTTACCCGAGGGGATTAGAACATTTCTTAACCCAAAAATAGATGCAAGTATATTAAAGATAGAACTGGTATAATTAAATACGCGTAAAAATAAACTCATGAAAATTTTGTGGAACTAATTGACATAATTGAAATTTACTTATAAAGTAAACTCGGGTATGAATTTTAAATAAAAAAAACTAACATAATCAAAATTTACTTACCTTATTCCTTACGAACACTGTAACTATCTCTAAGAAATGAGATCGGAAAGAGTGGGTGATTGAGAACTTACTCAAAAATTCTCTCTCCATCACAATTTCTTTCACTCACTAATTCTTCTCTTTCTTGGAAAATTATTGTGAAAAATGAAGGTTGAGAGCTCCCTATTTATAGGAAAATTTTGGAGAAGAAATGAAATTTATAAAAGTGTGGGGAGATGGGTGAAATTATAATTTTTTTAAAAATTAAAGAATGGGCAAGGTATGGGTTGAGTATGGCATAGGGATGGAGGCCATGTGGGAGTGCTTGTCACCATTCCCACTAAATAATTTTTTAATTAATTACTTACCTAATTAATTAATCAATTACTTAATTAATTATTTTATTATTTTATTATTATTTTTTCTAATCATTATTATCATTATTATTATCATTGTTATAAATTTTAAACTACTTTTAGTATTTATTTATTTTATTATTTATTTTTGAATAAGAATTAAATTTAAATTTTGAAAACTCATGTGGGCCCCACGTAGTCTTGTGGGCCCCACACAACTTCGAGACCCAAATGGATGGTACGTAACTCCAATAATCCTCATACGATTTTATGAGCCCTACATAGTTTCGAAACTCGTGTAAACCTCCATACGGCTTCGGGACTCATGTGGGCCCCACATAGTCTTGTGGGCCCTGCATAGGATACCTATATTATTTTTATTTTATCATATATTTCTACAAATTATGTTAGTCAAAACATTATTTTATGTACTTATTTATGTGTACAAATAGTGTCTATTCTGTTTATCCTATGAAATTCCATTTTGACCAGGCTGACCTCCAGGGAGCGACTGAGCTACAATGGTCTTTGAGCACTCGCTTAGACAAAGTCTTTCTTAGGCATCAAATATGGAATCAAGGATCCTATAAAAAAACACTTCTGTATTGATATTAACTCAATGACCATTTTTATTATTTTATTATTATTGTGCTTTAATCATATATATATTTTCGGGTCATCACAAAATTAGCTGCTAGTCAATCCATTCCAAATTTTACATCGAATTCATGCATATCCAGCACTATTAAATCGAAAGACAAGATTTTCCCCTGAATATCATATGAATAACCCCGAAGTACCCTACTACTGACTCAGTCGGTGTAGATACCAACAATTTAGTATCTCTAACAACTGTGTTTCTGCCCCACATAGTCTAGTGCACCCCAAGAACACAAACGAGTGTGTGGCTCCAGAATCAAACAATACGATAACTTTAAAAGAAAGCATACTAACCATATCTATCACCACGTCACTGGCTGTCTCAGCATCACCCGGCGTCAAAGAGAACACTCTAACTGGAGCCATATTTCTCTGCTGGCCCCCATGTGGCGCCTGATAACCTCCCCGGTATGGTCAGGGAGCAGGAGCTGCATCTGGTCATGTAGGGTGGTCTCGCACCTTGTGCCTCGGTCTACCGTAGTGATAGCAAACAACTCCACTTGCTCGACACTCTCCTCAGTGTCTCCTACCACAAGTCTGACAGACTGGAGGACCCTGCACTGCCTGAACCTCGCGACCTCTAGTCTCCTTCCTCCGCCCTCTGCCATGGTTTCCTCTTCTCCACTGATTCTGTCTAGGACCCAACTGGTAGCCCAAAGATGCAGATCTCTTTCTCTGTTGCTGCTCCTCTACATTCAAATGCTCACCAACCTCTGCCAAGGCTGCTCTATTGATTAGCTCAGCAAAATCTTGGATCCGTAGCACTACCACCTACTTAAATATGCTTCGTATCAAGCCTTTTTCAAACTGCCTCACTTTCTTCACCTTATCAGGGACAATATACGAAACAAAGCGAGAAAGCTTAATAAAATGCGCTGTATACTGTTGGACTAATCACTGTCCTAACCTCAGACTCAGGAACTCTTCCACTTTACCCTCCCTGACAGTAGCTAGAAAATGTCTATCTAAGAACAATTCCTTAAACCGATACCAAGTTATGGCTATCAATGTAGTCCTGTGCTGCTCCAGAAGTCTCACAACAGTCCACCACCTCTCGGCCTCCCCTTCCAGTTTATAGGTGGCGAAAAGAACTCTTTGTTCCTCCGTACACTGTAGCATCGCCAAGACTTTCTCAGTCTCCTGTATCCAATTCTCAGCAGCTACAGGATCAACCCCTCTTGAAAATGCTAGAGGATTCATCCTAGTAAACTTTTATATAGTGCACCTATGGCCTGTTCATAAACCTCCCCGCTCCCTGGAACTCCTAGCTATCTCAGCCATAACTTGCTGAGTTATGCTACGTAATATTGCGTCAGAGTTAGTCCCACCTGCACCTAAGGGCCCTGCCCTATCACTGCCGCTCGCATAGGCACTACCTCCTCCTGAATCCATCCTAAAAAATAACAAATGCAACCCAATAATCCTATCCTTATAATTTACCCCCTTAACTTAGCCTCTTATCTTAATACTCTCAGGTTATTTCTAACCCTAGTCCTACATTCTAAGAACATAACCCGACAATAGTTTACTATGGTTTTCCTGAAATCGTCACCCCAGGAAAAACATAGAAACCACCATGGAAGTCCTGCCTCTAGACTATAGAACAAAACCTTAAATAATTTTCCTATACTCTGGTATCATTTCAGCTACATTCTAAAGTCTACAGAACCTAGCAACCTAGGCTCTGATACCAAACTGTTAGGACCTGCTTAATTCTCCATATATTCTAAAGTCTACAGAACCTAGCAACCTAGGCTCTGATACCAAACTGTTGGACCTGCTTAATTCTCCATATATATATATATCCTTAAATAATACAAATTAGTATAATAAATCCAACAGATCATGATCAACCTGAACCCATGGGTACTAGGGATATAACAGAACACATACGGAGGCCTAAGCAACAGGAAACATAAAATCATAATATCATAAATGCAAAACCATCCATCTCAATACCAGAGTTCTACATCCATTGTATTTATACATATATAACCCAAAAGAGTCCTAGGGTCATTTCCCATAAAATCCAACTGACCCTACCAAAACTTGTAACAACCCGAGAAATTTTAAATATAAGGAAGATAGAAGGAAAGAAGGATTAAATTCGAAAAGGGTGGCAACAAGAATTCATCGATGAACAGATTGGTCTCATCAACGAATGTTCTTCTTAGCTTGGCGACGAGGGTACATATCTCGTCGACGAGGAATTACCGAGAGGGTTCTTTGCATGACTGAAATTCATCGACGAGTTGGCTGTCTCTTTGACAAACTATGTACAAGACTCGTCGACGAATCCACGTATCTCGTCAACGAATCCCTACGTATAAAAGTAGAATTCTTTTCATTTCAACGCAATTTTCTGCATGTCTCCTCTCTCTCTCTAGAAATTTCGGCCCTCCCACCTTCTCTCTTTGATTCCGGGTCGAATTTAGCTCTGTTCGATGATTAGAGGCTACCATGAGACTCCTGGGAAGATTCTCTACAATATAGGCGGAGTGGGTCTTTGATTTGAGTAGTTTGGGAAATATCCCAAAACCAAGGTAAGTGAATTATTTTGGAATTTCTTTAACAAATATTGTCCTTTGGAGCTTAGGAAGTACTATAGGAGTATTATACTAAGATTTGAGGAACTTGGAATTTTTGGATTTCAGGGTCTTGTATTGTTGATTTTGGGTCGAATTTCGAGGAGTGGGTAAGGGGAAATATTTTATAATGGCTTTTTCATAATTTAAGCTAGTTTCAAGTATGAATTTTTATATACATACAGGTATAATTTTCTAAACCTTGCCAGTATTATAAATAATGTTTTTAAGTAGATAAATTATATTGGGAAAAATTGTGTGGTTGAAACCATTTTTGATAATTAAATGATTTTGATTAATGTGAAAAGAGGAATTATTGAGGCTGCGAATATTGTTTGGCTGTGAAGTCTTCCTGGTTGAATATATTGATTGATTGCGGATACTGATGTTGTGTATACTATGGTAAATTTGTGGATGTGTGGCATGATTGGTTTGAGGCTAACTTGTGTTGTGGTTCATGTAAATTATGGTATAACGTTGGCAGTGGTATGAGGAGGTCGTTATATCGTACCTGATATAACCGTCATATAACGTTGGCAGTGGTATGAGGAGGTCCTTATATAGACGTTTATATTGGGAGGTAAACATTGGTAGTGGTATGAGGAGGTTGCTTACCTATTTACTATGAACGGAGTGGTTGTTTTGTAACCTATGTGGTTTGGTTTGTCCTGTGTGGACCGTGTAATTTACGTGATTTGATTAGTCCTATGTGGACATTGATACTGTGTGGATTGATTAGTCCTATGTGGACCAGTCCTGTGTGGACATTGATGCTGTGTGGATTGAATATGGAATGGGTGTATGTGTGAAATTCTGTGAAGTGATTGTGTTGGATGTGTACAAATTTTAAATTAACTAAGTATTTTGGGTAAAGTAGATTACTCCACCCGAGAGCTTGCTAAGGAAGGCGAGTACTCTGGTGATAGTGGATACTAGAGTAGAGGGAAGCCACTTGTATGGGCGGGTGATTTTCCTCATTCTCGGTGACTTTACCTGGATATATAACCCGATGGCTTATTAAGAAAGGTGAGTGCCCTGGTGTTAGCACTAGAGCACAGGGAACCTATTTGTATGGGCGGGTAGACTTCCCTATTCTCAGGAACTAACAGTAAAATATTGATAGTTATGGGCATGTTATCCGGGCTTCTTGTGAACTGTGTGGACACTTTAGATGGATATTTTTATTGTATACTGAACACTTCAGCCACACACTATTATAAACTATTTCTTCCTTACTAAGAGGTGTCTCACCCCGTCATATGTTAAATCTTTTCAAGTTATCTAGGAGATCAAGCTTAGATAACTCCAGGGCGGGTAGTTTTGTGAGTGAAACTGGAACGAATATGTATTAGTTTTTATAGTTCTTTATATTTCTTTCAGGTTTTGTAATATGGTAAACATGGTTATATGATACAAGTTTGTTAATGTGTAAGTATAGAACTTTGGTATATTATGTTTGAGGTTATTTTTATTAATTTTCCTCTGCGTGAATGGTATCAAAGACGCGTGTCATCCTTATAACACTCCAAGCCCCACGTGGCGGGTCCGGGGCGTTACAAAACTTACCCTTCATAAAGGGCAGATCAATTATACTATCTCAGTGGAGCTTTATCCGCTCTCCTATCAGAGGCTCCTTAAAAGTTCATATAATTCGGAGTGAGACACTTCTCAGTAAAGAAAATAAACTAATACTAGTGTGTAGGAATATGAGTAATTCTGTGATATACATATAATCTTATACATAAACATAACCAGTAAAACTATATGTATCATTTCTAGGAAAAACATGTATAATCATAGTATAGTAGAACATACTAGATTTCTACAGGCATAATTCATATCTTAAAATAATAATATGAAAGCAATCCTAGTAGGTTAGCTGGTTGTTGTCATGTATTACCCCCACATGACTGGGTTGTGTGGCCCGAAGGCGGGACCTAACAATGGTTGGCCGACCATTGCTAAGTCAAAAGTACAGTCTGTAAGTCCGATGGGTCTGCCAGACCTGGTCCGTACACCAGGGGCGTCCACACTTCTTAAAACCACATCGACTATCCGTCCTCACGCTACTCCGTACAGCAGCGTTAACATAATATCATCATGGACATGAACACATAGCAGCGGTATTGTACAAGTGATAGCCTAGGCCTAGCCAACCAGGTTCTGATAACATATAACATATAATCAAACTGTGATACATGGGTATTTCATACTAATATTTGCCAAGTTAATATCATCACATCATTTTGTGTATATATACATCATGAAAATCATTGGTCCGTACGCCGGCATTTCATATTTTACCATAGCTCAGCCCGTACGCCGATAAATCATATTCATAGCTTGGCCCATACGCCTGCAAAACATATCCATAGCTCGGCCCGTACGCCGGCAAAACATATAAAACTCTCGGTCTGTACGCCAATTTTTCATTATTTAAAAAAAAAAATTCATATCATTATCATATTCCTAGAAAACAGTAATTCATCATATATTCTACTCATGCCACACAAGATGGGTATTATGTATATTTAGAACATATCATCATTTTCAGCAATATTTCCCAACATAATACTCATATATATATATATATATATATCCTGAAATCAAATGCTATACAATTTTACTTATAAATTTCAGAGAACAACTAACTTAGTTTATCCCCTTACCTGATTCCTGAAATGTCCCTAAAATAAGCAGTCCAACACCCGCAGGGTTCCCCGTTTAATACTTTCAAAATGATATTTCCCATAACTAAACTTCAGTATTTCTACGCGTACTATGCTTTCTACAACTATCGTAAAATCAAAAATTGAGTAGAAAGTCTTACCCTAGATTTGGGATAAATTTCAAACTCATCCCACCGACTATCCACTCTAACAGATATGCAGAGAACTTTCCCAGGAGTGTCGTGGTGGCTTTGGATTGTCGATCCAGCGGAACAGACCCAGAAACTAAGAGAGAAGGATGGGAAACCAAAAAGGAAAGAGAAAATGAAGGTTGTGCATGAGTTTTCTGCCAAAAATGAAGATTTTGGCCTATTAATACATAGACCTTTGTCGACGAGCTACGTCACCTCGTCGACGGGGTCAAGAAGACAGTTTGTCGATGAACTCTCTCCTCATCAACAAAATTTAGAATCACCCAAAACCCCCTCTCGGTATTTTCTCATCGATGAAGCACACCCTTGTCGACGAGCCCAATATGTCACGTTATCGACGAACGCGACCTGCTTTGCCCCCTTTTTAATTTCCTTTTCTCCCTCTTTATTATTTAAGTAATATAATTCCTCTGGGTCATTATATGAACTACCTAGGGAATGGAAATTTGTAAGAAATCACCCCATAAATCAAATTATAGGTGAACCATCACACGAAATAGCTACCCGATCATCACTTAGAAATATGGTTAGCCACTTTGCATTCTTATTACAAGAGGAGCCTAAAAATGTAAATGAGCCCATTGAGGATGAATCTTGGATGCTATCTATGCAGGAAGAATTAAACCAATTTGAGAGGAACAAAGTTTGAACTTTGGTTCCTAGACTTGATTATCATACTGTCATTGAAACTAAATGGGTCTATAGGAACAAGAAAGATGAAAATGGGATAGTAATAAGAAACAAAGTCAGACTAGTAGCTCAAGGGTACAACGAGGAGGACGGTATATATTTTGAGGAAACCTATGCACCTGTAGCTAGAATGGAAGTCATTCGAATGTTATTAGCATATGCTGCTTTTAAGAACTTCAAATTATATCAAATGGATGTTAATTTCTAAATGGCTATATAAATGCGGAAGTATATGTTGAACAACCTCAAGGATTCGAAAACCATAAATTCTCAAATCATGTTTATAGACTGACTACAACCTTGTATGGATTGAAGCAAGCTCCTAGAACTTGGTATGAAAGGCTTAGTAGGTTTCTACTAGATAATGGGTTTACTAGAGGGAAGATAGACACAACACTATTTATAAAATCTAAAAATGATAACATGCTCCTAGTACAAATATACGAAGATGACATCATTTTTGGAGCAATAATCGAAGAGTTGTGTAATGAGTTTGCCAATTGCATGAAAAATGAATTTGAAATAAGCATGATGGGTGAACTTAATTTCTTCCTAGGACTTCAAATAAAACAGGCCAAACATGGAATTTTTATAAAACCAACCAAAATATATTAGAGACTTGCTCAAGAAGTTCAATATGGAAGATAGTAAAATCTTAGGAACACCTATGAGTTCTTCCACACAATTAGATAAAGATGAGCAAGGTATATCAATAGATGTTAAGCTCTACCATGGCATGATTGGTAGCCTATTATACCTGACTGCTAGTAGGCCTGATGTTATGTCTAGTGTATATTTGTGTTTAGGTTAATCTCTAGTTTCTTGGTTCTCCAAGAAACATAACTCAGTTGCGCTGTCCATAGCCGAGGCTGAATATATAGCGACTGGGAGTTGTGCTCAAACGCTTTACATGAAGCAACAACTCATAGACTATGGATTGCACTATGAAATTGTACCCATAAAATGTGATAATACCAGTGCAATAAATATCTCAAAGAACCTTATATCACACTCACAAACTAAGCACATTGAAATTAGACATCATTTTATTCGTGATTATGTGCCAAAGAGGGAAGTGGCACTTGAGTGTGTGTGCACAGATGAACAATGGGCTGAAATATTCAAAAAAACACTTTAGAAGGATAGGTTTATCCAAATCATACATAAATTAGGCTTGATGCACAATAGAGAAGTTTCCTAGAGATAAAATGGAGTGCATAATTGAGGGGGAGCATCTTGAACTAAATTGTTTGCATAGATGATTGACTACACAATAATTTTTTGCTCAAAATGATATTTTTCTTTAGAACAGTTTGTTAAGGAGATTTCTTTAAGCTAATGATGTATTTAAATGCTTATATCCTTTTGTCTTAGCCCTTTTTGTTGATGTTAAAAAGGGGAGAAATATCCTAGCAAAATTTAGGCATAAATCTTGAGTAAGCAAACTTAGGGAAGACTTAACTGTGTAATCTGTTTTAAATTACATTATTAAATATTGTTATTGTACTCATTCTACAATATGTTTGGATTACATTGCTTGCAATATTTTTTAATCATACATATTCTTAGGGGAAGCCTTTTTTAGGTTAAACTTAAATTTTTTGCTCGTGTATTTGTTATCATAAAAAAGGGGGAGAATGTTGACTCTATGAGTTCAATCTCGTTTTAATAATGACAAATCACATAGTATCTTACCTGTGCATTAAGCTTTGAATAGGATCAGTACTTAGCATGCATGAATGGTAAGGATGCCATGGAAGCCATGATAAACTTGAAGTCCATACGGTTTGGCCTAGTCCATGGAAGTAGAAGAGCAAAAGGATGAACATGGTTCAACTTTTAAGTTGTAATTTGTATTAAGTCTTGTTTGTATTTACATGTCTCATAAGACATGATAGTAAGCTCAAAATGATCAATAGACTGACCTTAGGATGCATGTTTTTCATGAAATATTCATATACACTTTACCTAAGTTGGATATGCATTTTACAAGGTTAATAGGGTTGAAAAACAATGCACTCGTCGACTGGTCCCTTGGCCTCATCGACTAGCAAATACTGAGACCCTAATTTTCTCAGGCATGCTACTCATCGACTAATCCCCTGGTCTCGTCGACGAGCAAGTGAAGGACACTCGTTGACTAGTGTGTCCACTCGTCAACAAGTCTGTCAGGCAGAACAGACGCTTTAGCGCTCAACGGTCAGATTTTTTTTTTAATAAAATATCTTTTAATGATCCAACGGGTAGAAAATGATTTATGCCTAAAGTGCCTATAAATACTAACCCTAAAACTTATTTTACTCTCTCTTGCCTACATTCCCTTATGCTAAAATCATTGTTGGGCATTCACTTAGTCTTTCTTCAAGATCTAAGAGCATTCACACACATCATCTTGCAAAGCTATATTGATGTTGAGGTTTGGTAAACAAGTGTTTTTTTTTAGGCATTCAAATCTTATTTTTCCACTCTCCTACTTATTTTATTTGAAATATTTCTTGGGAGCAAAAATCCTAGTTTTTCCATATACCCATTGTTTGAAAAATATTTTGGGAAAAAGTTTATACTAGGGCTTGAATCTTTGAAATATTCACTTTCATATTTTTATTCAAAGATTTTATATTCTCTCATTTTTGCAAAACCTATTTGAAAGCAAACATTAGAATCTCCAAAGCACATATTTTTAAGAAATCATTTTTTGAGAAATATTGAATAGGGTTTAGATCTTTGAAACAATATATATATTCATACAAAGATCATATATTTTTATTGCAAACACCTCATTAGGAAACACACATATTATCTCTTGAGCTTCAAGTTATATCTTGTGAGAGTGTTTAGGATTTTATTGTACTCATTATCTTATTGGGAAGCATATGAGTGTATTCAAAATTATCTTTCGTCACTTGTATTGACGAATTAGATTGTGAACCGGGAGAAGGAAGCTATGCCTCTTGTAAGCAACACATTATAAGAAGGTAGCTATGCTTCTTGTAAGCAGAAAATTGTAACGAGAAGCTCCGTTCCAGGTTAAAAAGCAATATAGTAGAATCCTTGGATAGCTTGCCCAAGGGGAGGACATAGGTCGGGTTGGACGAATCTCGTAAAATCTGGAGTTTGCATTTCTCTTTCCTTATCTCATTTTATTTCCACTTGTGTTTGATTATTTATTTAATATTTACCTATTGTGTATGTTTTAAGTACCTTTTGCACTTGAGATTGATTGGATAATACTGAATTGTTTGAGATATTCATAGCTTGAATTTATTAGGTTGTGTAATATTGAAATCTGTGTATCTTTAAACTTGTACTTGTATTGTTGGGTATTCAAATTAAGGATTAAAAGAATTAAATACTTTTAAATACCCAATTCAGCCCCCCTCTTGGGATTACACCTAAAATAACATCCTTGAACCCTAAGCTATTGTGGATTGCAATGAAAATTTTATCTAGTTTGAATGGACAAAATAATAAATTTAGAGGCATAAAGAAACTTTTGAAGATGACCAAAGTATGAATATCAAGCATAAGGACACCATGAAGGGAAAGTTCAATACACACAAAAGACAACATTTGGTATCTCATTGAAGCAGAAGTGATGGAGTTCAAGAATATTTTCATTTGACAATTTTAGAAAAGGAGGTTAGAGACAATATATAGCAACATCAACAAAAAAGGATCTACACTATGAAGGCCTTGTGTAGTAAAGATAATTCTTTAGAGAAGTCTAAAAAGTCTAAATCAATAATATATCATAACTTTTAATATCAAGTCATCAAATATCAACTAAATAAGATTTTAAGTAAGAAATATAACAAAAAATGAATAAGATCATGGTGGAAAGGGGCAAATCAATGTTCAACATGCAGAAGAAGAATTATACTCTATAAACTCTAAATAATAAGCCAAAAATAGAATCAATGAGTTAATGACATACACAAAATACAAAGATCGAAACTACATAATAAAGCATTTATATTTTAATACAATAATACATGTCTCAATTTTCTCATATTCCTCAACATCATCCATAACATCTTGAAGACTAATTAACTTTGAGGAGTGAAGCCAACTTCGTGAACATATCAGAACCTTTACTATGAAAGGAGACATTGAGCTTAAAATAGGTCAAAAACATATTGTCCCATGTTAAATACACACTCCAAAGCAATAGTAGACATTGGAATTGCTAAGACATCTCAAGCTACTTGGGACAAGACATGGTATTTCTTAGAATTAGCTTTCCACTATGCTAAAATATCAAACTCTAAAGTTGTCATCATTGTAGCTAGGCAGGTTTATCTTTCTAATTTCCCTTGTATTTTCTATCATTTATCACTTCCTTGTATTATTCCTTGAACCCTAAGCTATTGTTGATTGCAATGAAAATTTTATCTAGTTAGAATGGAAGAAATAATAAATTAGAGACATAAAAAAACTTTTGAAGATGACCAAAGCATGAAGATCAAGCATAAGGAGGACATGAAAGGAAAGTTCAATATATGCAAAAGGCAACATTTGGTATCTCATTGAATCAAAAGTGATGGAGTTCAAGGATGTTTTCATTTGACAAATTCAAAAAAGGAGGTTGAAGACAATAGATAGCAACATCAACAAGAAAGGATGTACACTACGAAGGCCTAGTGTAGTGAAGATAATTCTTTAGAGAAGTCTAATGTAACAAAAAAGTCTGAATTTAATAGTTGTCTTCTCAAAAACTATGTAATGACCTTTTGAAAATCAATAAAATTCAAGTTTTCACCTCAATATATCTTCAATTCCAATTGTGACTTCATCATTATCTATACGGGGGTGGTTTTTGAAAAGAAAAAAGAAAAAAAAAAAAAGAGAAAAATGAGATTATTATCAATAAAAGGATTTTAAAATACATCATCTCGATAACATCTTAACTACGGATGGACTTGATCCTTGAAAGTCGGGTATGTAGGCAACCTATTGATTAAAATGATGGGTTCAGTCCAAACAGTAACAAGATTAAGGTCTCCAATGGTAATTTGATACTTGTCAATTGGCTTCAAAAATCAAAGTTCATAATTCATTTAAGACTTAGATTATTGGATGAAACATTTGCTCAATTGAAACAAGGGCAGTTAAAGATGTTCTTCAAAGTCTTAAGGATATTAACTGGAACAATTTTAGAGAATGGATGGTCATTTTCAAAAAGTTATTCTTTGACAGTTGAATGTCTTATTTATTTTAGGGAGAATAGAAAAGGTATTGTCAAAGCAATTAACAATGATTTCAACATAATACGAAATTTTGCCTTAGCCTAAATTTCTAGTAATCCTTAATTTTCCTAACTTCATTATTTGAAATTCCAAATTTATACTATTTACAAAGTTTTTAGCAATATTAGTGATGTGAAAAATTCAAATGCAAAAGATGTCTTGGAGAAGTAGAGAAGAAAAATGTGAAAGTGAAAATAAGTTTTGATGGTTTTGGAAATTTCATGAAGGTGCTTGGCCAAAGTAATGATTAAGTAACAAAGGAGCAGTTCATATCTTTCTTGTTGAAGTTTGATAAAAAAAATGACATCTCTATCTTTTCCTAACATTTTAATTCAAAAATGTTAGAAAAAGGGGAAGTTGTTGATATTCAATTTTTGACCAAACAACTATTAACTCAAGTGGAGATATCAAAATTTAGAAAAAATAAAAAGAAGGAAAATGTTTTGCACAGGCGATTGATTGGTCCGTTAGGGCACTAGATTGACCCTCCCTCCTTTTCTAACCATTGGGCCCATCTTACAGATGGTCACCCGACCCCTCTAGGCGATTAACTGACTCTCTAAAAATTTGAAATTTTAACTTATCCTCATACAATTGACTAGAGATTATGGACAAACCATGTGTCTAATTGATGACATATGTCAACTTCCAACATTGGCAGTTAATGGGTTGTAGTTATTAGCGGTTATTGATAGTTATTTTAGAATTTTAATTTTTAAAAATTCAAATTTGAAAAGGGTTTTCCTCCCTCCATTGAAGGTCTGTAAGGGACTTCCTAAGGGAAACTTTAGGGCACGTCTTGGTGGGGGTTGAAAACTAAGATGTAGTCCTAAGAGAGGGAGTGAATTGAATTTAAAAATTTTCTCTTAATTCTTTTTAAAAATTCTTAACTTCTTTTATTTCTTTTAACCAATTTTTGACTTGTTTGTTAAATTTATCAACCACACAAGAACTTATTTCTTTTTATACAATCCACAACACTATTTCTTAAACAATCAAGTAACCAATCAATCAACCAAACCAATTATCTAATCAAACACAATATTCAAACCAAGATATATAAGATACAAGATTTCAACTTTTGTTTGTTTACAACCCTGTAGTGAATGCAATCCCTCTAATAATGAATTAGCTTTCTTTAAATGATTTTCAACGAAACATTCACACTTTTTCCAAAATTCAAAATTCAAATAAACTCTTAGTTAATTTATCTTTGGGTGCTAACCAAGTAACATACTCCTTTATGGTTTCCACAAAATATGGTTTAACCAACGTACTCCCTTTCAGTTTCCGCAACTCAAATCAAAATTAGACTTTAAGTTTACTTGATTTCCAAATATACGTAGTATGTATGATTAAGAAATTAAATCATCCACACAATTTATATGTGCTAAAAATAAAGAGTAAGAGAAAGAGAGAGTGAGATCGGGATTTTTACGAGGTTCGGCTTATACCCAGTCTATGTCCTCATCTTTGGTAAACCACCAAAGGATTCACTAAAATCAGTTCCTTTTCCGGGCAGAACAACACTGTTTACACACTCTTTCAATAGGTTAGAGCCCGCCTCTCCAAACGATGTACCCTCGTTCGGTCGCTCCTTCAATTAGGTTAGAGATCGCCTCTCTAAGTGATATCCCTTCGCTTAGCCAACAATCCAATAATCCTGGAATCGTCACAATCTACAAGAGATACAACCAAAAGATGTGTACAAAGAGTGCTCTCACAAAGAGCTGATTAGTACAATTTGAAAACTAATATACTTCAATTCAAAAATATCAAAGGAATGAAGTAAGAAGCTCAATGTAAATATCACCGATTTACTTCTCTTGATAAGGATCAAGAACTCAAATCATATGCCTCAGAGAAGATGTAAAAAACTCAAAGATATCTCAAGAAATTCGCAGCAATTCAGAGCTTAGAGCAGATAGCAAGAGAGCTTTGAGTGAGAGAGCTTTTGAAAGATTGTTCGATGCTTGGTAGGTTTGATTTTCATAAACCATGTATTTATAGGCTTAGAAACACTCTCATTCATGCTGCCCAAGTTTACTTGGAGTGCCCCTCCAAGTTTCTAAAAAGATTAGGGTGCAAGTAAATTAAATTTGAAAACAAGAAGTTTGAAAAATTTGGCCGTTGCCGAACTTCGGTTGCCTGAAGTGCAACCTCAGTCGCCTGAAGTGGGTTTAGGAGCCTGAAGATACAGGGTTAGGTGCCTGAAGCAACCCTGCTTGTTCTAATTTCTTTCAATAAATCCTCAGTCGCCTAAGGGTAAAACCTCAGTCGCCTAAACAGTAAAAAATTTGTTTTCTTCTTTCTTTTTCAAAGATGTTTGGCTTTCTTACTTTTGAAAAATATTTTTTGGGGTTTTAAAATAAAGTCTCTAAGTCCATTTATATCCCCTAAAGAGCTTCATTTCATTTACAATGACATTTTATTCTTGAAGTACTTACATGAAGATTTCCTAAAAATATAAACACTTCTTGTTCTTTGAAAACTTCATGGTTATCTTTGAGCTTTTCCTTTTTGATCACTTCATGCCACATCATAAACTTTTGAGATGTTGGTGATCTTTTGATAATTCTTTCGAAGCTTTGTTGGTTTTGGCTTTTTGAGTTTTCCCGAAAACATCATTACTTGAACACACAACTCATTAAACCTTTCCTTCATTTGTTAACATCAAAACAAGAGGTGAAAGCCTTATTAGGCTAACAGGGGCAAGGTGAGGGTTTTCAAGACAAATTTGTGGGTTTTAAGAAGTTCTCATTTGAAGGAGAGAAAGAAGAGAACTCGCACTTCTCTTTTCTCGAAGGAGACTTTGGAATGTAATTCAAAGTAAGTGACCTTCCACTTTATCTAGAGAGCATTATTCTTTTAAAAGGTCAATGCCTAACCCTTGGCTTCGTCTATTTTTGTGCATTACATTGATTTTCGCATGTTGAAGCATTTTTGTGTTCTCTTGAATATTTGATTCATACTTTATTTTTTATTTACTTTCCTATATTAAAAGTGCATGTTAAATGTTGTACAATATGTTTCTATCATGATTGTATTGGAAAGAAAGACGGATAAATGTTACATTTGTGGAGAAAAAAAGGACATTATGTCAATAAATGTAGACTAAAACAAAGAACAAAGCTTATTGATATAGAACAAGATGATATGGAATCTCTTACAACTTCAGGAACAAATGGTGAGGAAGAATGCCGTGGAAAAGAATTCTATGTGTAAAAAAAATTAGACACTCTGGATTAAAAATAAATAAATCATGGAACAATACTAGAAATGATATACCAAGATCCCACACAAAAGATAAATAATTTCATAAACTTAGATAAATGATAGAACAAGAAACTATCGATCGACAATACTATTCTGAAGTCCCTACTTTTGAAGAGTAATGAAAAATTTCATAAATAAACAACCTAGATAAACCACTATCCAAGATTTATAGAATGAAATAAATGACATTAAACAAGAAATAGAAAAACTTTAACAAATATTTTTTGTGTTACAAGAAAGACAAAATGAAAAAGAAATCTCAATAACTAACTTTGAAGAAGAAGACAAGGCAGAAAATGTTAAAATTCATACTTGATTTTTTCTTTACTTTCCTAAGTTAAAAGTGCATGTTAAATGTTGTAGAGTATGTTTCTATCATGACTGTATTGGAAAGGAAGAAGGATAAATGTTACATTTGTGGAGAAAAAGGACATTGTGCCAATAAATGTAGACTAAAACAAAGAATAAAGCATCTTGATATAGAACACGAGATCAAGGACAAATTAATTATGACACTCTATAGTGATGAATCAAAATCATTAGAATCTGATAGAGATGACAATCTTTTAGTAATGGAAAATGATATGGAATCTCTTACAACTTCAGGAACAGATGGTGAGGAAGAATGGTGTGGAAAAGAATTCTATGTGTAAAAAAGAAATAGATACTCTAGATTAAAAAAAAAATAAATCAAGGAACAATACTAGAAATGATGTACCAAATTGAAGATCCCACACAAAAGAGTAAATACTTTCGTAAACTTAGATAAATGGTAGAACAAGAAACTATAGACCGACAAGACTATTCTAAAGTCCCTACTTTTGAAGAAGAGATAATGAAAAAGTTCATAAATAAACAACGTAGATAAACCACTATCCAAGATTTATAGAATGAAATAAGGACATTAAATAGGAGTTAGAAAAACTTAAACAAATGACTTTCATGATACAAGAAAGGAAAAATGAAAAAGAAATCTCAATCACTGACTTTGAAAAGACAAGGCGGAAAATGAATCTAAAGAAAAGGAAGAAGGCAAAGAAGAATATTTAAATATCATGGACAAAATAGTAATCCAAATTATAAAGTTGAAATTAGAATTGGATCCAATTTCTCCAACAAATTTATTGCTTTAATAGACTTAGGAGTAGATTTAAATCGTATTAAAGAAGGATAGATTTCGACCAAATATTTTGAGAAGACCACTGAAACACTACATGGAGCAAATAAACATAAACTTTAAATAAATTACAAAATACCGGTAGCAAGAGTTTGTAATGAAGTAGTATGTTTAATTTAGACAGACTTCATCTTAGTTAAGACAATTTCACATCCTGTAATTCTAGGATTGCCGTTCCTATATCTTCTCAACCCATTCCAAATTGCACAAGAAGGGATTAAGGATAAAATTTGGAAACAAAGATATTTTGTTCAAATTCGCTCACTCTCCAATATAAAAACAAATTAATACAATCAAAGATTATTCTATTATGATTAGCGACAAAGAAAACCAAGTAAACTTCTTAAAGGATGAAATAACTTATGAAAAAATTAGACAAAAACTCGCAAACAAAAGCTTCCAAAATGAAAAACAATCAGGACAATCTTTTCCCCCTCTTCAGACCAAGTTAAGCTCTTACAAAGACAAAGCTTCAAAACCATCAAAAAAAAAGACACAACAACTTCATCCACCTCTCATGTCCTATCTTCCAATAGTGACTATTCTCCTTTTGTAACAAAACCATATTTTGTCATATTCTTTGCTCTAGTATCTCATCTCACAATTTCTTGACAACCTTAGAAGAATTACAGACAAAATTATTAACAAAGAATTTTATTGGAATCCCTCAAGACATTAAAAAGGGACAAAATTTTTATGAATTCATTTTAGTTGTCGAATCAGCTCAGATTTTTTAAATGCTTGACAAATATGATTGAACAAAATGAGCATTTATAAAAATGAAAATGTATCATACTTTATCTCTAAAGCAATGGGGAAGCAACCCAACATGACAAAAAAGTTTTCTCGACCATTTTTTCCAATCGAGTTTAATTACAAGGACTATAGAAATGCTTGGACAAAATCTTGGATAGTGGTTTGTCTAGGTTGTTTATTTATAATTTTTTTCACTATACACTTTTTTATGTAAGAATTATAAATACATTTAATATAATTCATATATTTTTAATCATATTTATTTATACTATTATAATTAAAACAATTTATTATAATTTTTATTAATTTATTTACATGTGTCGAGACTAAAAAAATTTATTAAATGATGAAAAATGTAGAAATTTATTACTTATTATAAATGTGAGCAGTACTTTTCTTAACTTTTATTCAGTTCATTGATTATTATTAATGTTTATAAAATTTTACACTTAAAAATGACAAGTTGTTTCAAATGATTCATCATATTTTTTAAGATCTTAATAACTTTTCTTAAATATTAGTCATGGACATGCACTGTCAAATTATGGATTATCAATATAGACCCCTTTGATATGTGATTATGTAATAATTCGTTTGAAATCTGAGAATAAAATGAAATAAAATAAAATAAATTTTTATGATTTTAATTTTACATGTTTGATATTTAATTTCTCATTAAATTCTATTTTCAACTCATTCAAATAAAAAATGAGAAAGGTTCAAAAATATAATGTTTGATATTTAATTTCTCATTTAATTCTATTTTCAATTCATTCAAATAAAAGTATTATTCCATTGCTTTGACTTGAATATAATAAGAATTTTAATAAATTATGTAATTATATTTTATAAATAAACTATGTTTATTAAATCTCAAAAATAAAAATTAGATTAATGATTAAATTTTTTGATATACACATTATTAAATATAAAAATTACTTTTATACAATTTTTTATCTATAAAATTAAATACTTTGAAAAAAAATATAATTTTACATAAATATATAAAACTGTTTTAATGAATTAAATATATAACTTCGTATATTTTGAATTTAAAATTATTGTTTTAATAGCTACAATTATAATTCAATGCATGATATTATAACTAAAGAATGTGTTTTAATAAGTTTTATAGATATATACAGTTTTTTAAATATAATAATTTTAAATACATTAAACATATTTCATATATTTTTAATCATATTAATTCATATTATCATAGTTAAAATAATATGTACTCAACTGTGGATTTTAATAATTTTTATTAATTTATTTATGTGCGGAGACTAGAAAAAAATTATTGAATGATGAAAAATATATAAATTTATTTAGAAATTTATTATTCGTTATAAATGTGAGCAGTACTTTTTTAATCTTTATTCTATTCATGAATTATTATTGACATTTACCCTATGTTTAGAGAGCTCTTATATTTCAAGTTGTATCAGGTTTGAATAAGATGTAACATAAAATTGTATTAAAAAATTTTCAAATCCATTCAAATCTGAATTCAAAATTTAAAATTCATTCTTCCAAACGCAACGTTATTAAATTTAATACTTATTGATGATAAGTGATTTTAAAAGATTATTAACATTTTTAAAAATATTGATAACTTTTGTTACATATTAGTTGTGGACTTGCACAAGAAGTTATGAGTTATCAATATATAACCCTGGTGCACAAAGCTCCCGTGTATGCGAAATTCGTTGAAGGGACGAACCACAATAGATCTATATTACACACTCTTACCTTACATTTTTGTAAAATGAATGTTTTCATACCTTGAACTCGTGACCTTTTGGTCACACGATGACAATCTTACTGTTGTGCCTAAGTTTCTCTTCAAAAAATAATGTTTGTTGTTTAAAATTCATTCAAATAAAAAGAATGAGAAAATGTTTTAAAAAATAATTTTTGATATTTAATTTCTTGTTTAATAATTTATTTGACATCTAAAAATGAAATGAAATGAAGCAAAAATAATTTTTATAGTTTTAATTTTTTCATGTTTCATATTTAATATTTCGTTTAATTTTATTTTCATTTCATTCAAATAAAAGCATTAGAAATGTTGAAAAATTATTCTTCTTGTTGTCGAGACTTGAACCCAGGCCTCAAATTGTGATCACCACATCACACGAGGACAATCTTACCATTACATCTAAACTTCTCTTTAAAAATTAATGTTTGATATTTAAAATTTATTCAAATAAAAGTATGAGAAAAGGTTCAAAAAGTAATGTTTGATATTTAATTTCTTGTTTAATAATTTATTTGACATCTGTAATTTTTATAGTTTTAATTTTTACATGTTTTATATTTAATTTCTCGTTTAATTTTATTTTCAATTCATTCAACTAGAAGTATGAGAAAGGTTGAAAAATTAGTTTTCCTGGTGATGGGAATTGAACCCGGGTTTCTTGGGGAGGGGCTGATCATCCTAACCATCTAAACTACTCAAATTGACTGTTGGTTATCCATGTACATTTACTAACCAAATGATTATTCCCGAGTCACTGCGGCCAGTGTTTCTTCTTGTCCGTTCTATGGATTGTGCTGCACCAAAAAGGCTTTCATAAGAGTTCGGAGCTGGGTTTATGGTTCCATAAGCCCTGGCTTTGCGGTACTGTGTCCCTTCTATTCTATGCAGCGAGAACCCAAATCTGGATATATATAAGTAAAGGTTTTGGTTCTTCATTTTCTCAGCTCATTCTCGAACCTTTAGTGACGCCTTCGCCGCATCAGGTACTTCTTCCCATTTTATTTTTCAGTCACCATTGATTGTAGTGTATGTTTCTGCTTCTCGAAATCTTAGTTTGAGAAAATTAATTTATCACTGATAAAACCCACTGGGTATCGTGGAATAAGTGCTTTGGGCTTTGTTCGTCGCTCATTTCGTTTTCAATATATTGAGCATGCTTATTTCTCTGGAACAAGGGATAAAAGCGATTCCACTCTCTGTTTCTCGTCCTCCTTTTTGGGTTTGCATTTGTATTTCTATTTGGGATTGAGGAATTTTGTTTTTTAGAGGCTAGATATCATTCATGTGTTGCTCTAAATTCGTCATACTTTCCAGTCTCCCCCTTCTCTTCTTTCTTCCTTAAATTTGGATGCACACGTTTATTTAGTTTCCAAAATGTACTGATTACAAACAAAGGTTGATGGAAAAAGAAAAGGGCAAAGAAAGTAATTGTCATTTGATTCCTCGGGCAAAACGACACACTTGGTGAGTGCACGTGTTTATTTAGTTTCCAAAATGCCTTTATTCTCAACAAGGGTCAATAGAAAGAGGGGAAAAAATTATTCTAAGTGACATTATAGGAAAATGGGTTTATTTGTGCACTATGCAATTGTAATTTGTAATTTGATTCCTAAGGCAAAGCAACAAAGTTCATGAGAATATTATGAAACTTGTTTTGATTGACCTAAAGTAGAAATTTTTCCTATTGTTAAGAACTAGAACAATTGGCATAATATTGTATGAAGCTTTTGAATCTTAACACCTAAAATCACTTCGAGCCATTTATATGCTCCGTGGAAACGAATAACTAGATTGTGGATATGACATTGATGCATTATGTTTCTCAGCTACCTTATGATGGGTACTCAAAGCTTAGAGGTAAATTTTCCTCATTCCAGCTCACCAAATATATTAATGGGGGTTATATTTATAAAGACATGAAGGGGAGTTTAAGCACAATGGTAAGGTTGTCGTCGTGTGACCTGGAGGTCATGGGTTTGAGGTGTGGAAATAGTCTCTTGCAAATATGCAAGGTAAGGCTGCATACTATAGACCCATTGTAGTCTGCCCCTTTCGCGGACCCCGCATACACAGGAGTTTTGTGCACCAGGTTGCCCTTTTTTTATTTTTTATTTTATATTTATGAAGACATGAAGGGCAAATTGAAGCAAGGATATGACCCTATTTCCTGGCCTGGCAATTAATGTTGTTTAAATGATCAACATGTTCCACGCAGAAGGGCACAATAAGTCCCATTTTTAGGTTCTTCTTATTGATTTTTCTTTAATGGCATATTCTTCAACGATCCCCCACCCCCAGCACCCACACATGCACAAAATTATTCTGTTCCAGACCAAATTTTGACCAGTGTGTCCCATATGCAGGATATCTCTCTTCCCTAGTAATTTAAGGCTGTCATTATCAGGTTCGATTCTGCTTTATTTCTATGAAACTTGGAGTGGCACTTTGACAGCAGTTTTCAGGGTTCAACAAAGATGACCATGTCTGGATTGGCTGGTAATCCTTTAAGATGTTGCCCTGTCCCTGCACGAAGCTCAGGGTCAATATGTCAGCAGGTTTCAGCTTTTCCCAGTTTTGGGAAATTCCGACAAAAATCAGAGTTACTACGTCTACGAAGGTTTAGCTTGATTTTTCCCAAAGGTTCAAGTGTTCAACTTTGTTGAATTCATTGTACATATCATTTTTTTTTTCTCATTCTGATCATTGTACAGAAATTATTCGGTTGGTTATACACATAGATGCAATGTAAAACAATTTCACTTGATCAATTGTGCGATGGATGCTTCCTATGATGATACAGCCAATGACCCAACAGGTGACACTTCATGCCTTTTGTATCCTTTTCATTATTGTTTGACAACTTAGCAACCTTTATTTTTTATTATTTTGAGATTTTTAATTAGTTTTCAATGAGTAACATTGTATTGAAAGAATATTGTTATATGGAAAAAAACATGTATGCATGTTTATTTGGATAATCTTCCACTGGAGGGAAAATAGTTAGGAGAATCTTTTTTGCTACCTTCTTATGTTTTGGTCCATAGGAGAGGAAATGTTGCCAAGGGCATAACGACACAATGACTTGCTTCTTTCATTGCATGCGAGGCATAGAGCTTTATTTTGCTGAGGTTCGTTAGGTTTTATTTTTTTCAGCCGTCTTTTTAAGGCCCAGCAAAGCTCACAGCCTACTACGATTTGTAGGCTGGCCCATTTAAGGAAGGAAGGGGGAATTATTAATGGGCAGGCCTAAAAACTAGATCTGGGAGCAGAGGGGTCATCATGTCTTGTCAATAGTGTTTCTGAGCAGGTTGGGAGAAGAGCTTTTGTGGTTCAGCCACATCCTCAGGCATCAGCTTTCTCTCCAGAAGGAATTCTACAGACTCATTTGGGAGGTTCAAGTGGAGTCAGAGCCCAGCAATGTTTGGGATAGCAGCAACTTTGAGAGGCTGTAAGATCTAGTTACTTTTCTGCTTTGGCTAACTTTGGTGCCATGATCTGAAGATGAAACACATCATGCTGCGTGAGGGGTCCAAAAATCATATGTTTGTGGTTGGTGGTTGTGGGGACTTAAATTGGGAACAAGTAAGTCAGAATCTTAACGAATAGTTGTGCATTGAGATGTTAAAATGTTAATGACGGCATTAGAAAGGAGAATTAATTAGTGGTGATAAGTCTCTGGATGCTAGAAAGAAATCTGATGGGGCTGAGTCTACTAATTCTTATCATCTGCAGGTGGCAATGCAGGCAGGGCTTGAAATGAGGAATTCTCTTGGTGATATTTGAAAGATGTGTGGATGAGTAAAATTAGAAAAAGAAAATACCGATGGTAGTTTTAGCATCGAGGAGCTTTCAAATGCCTCAAAGGTAGATTCAATAAAGAAGGTTAGGGAGGAAAACCATATTAAGGAGAAGAAATGGGTTGATGTATTTGAGGAGGAGGGTGAGCCGGATAGTATATTTGATTGTGATGGAGGATTACACATAGATGAGGTTCGTGAATAGCTTCGGTTTGGATCAAATTCTTCTCACTTTTTGCCTGTTGGGCAATTCTTCTTATAAGCCTCCTCCTATGGATGATTTAGAGGGAGTTTCTGTTTTGGAGAAAAATGGAATAGGCGAGGAAAGAGACAAGATTGAGTGGATGGTACTCTGCTTGCCCCTGGGTGTCTTGCTTTCTACAGTTTCGAGATAAATGGGTTTGAAGTTAGCAGAACTGGAGGGGAAGGAGGTCTGTTTCGATCTTAGTTAAAGTAAGGCTGAAAAGGGACAACGTGAACTAGCTAATTTGCAGTGCTCTATTCAATTTGGTGGAAAGGAATTGAAAAGGGGTTTTTTTTTTAGGTAGTGCTTATTAGATCTTTTTTGGATATCGAGGAGTACTAGTTTGGTTTATTTTTTATCTCTTTTTTAATTTTTTGGAGGATTTTCCTGTTTATTTGTATTCTCTCTCTTAAGTCTTCTTTCTTTATCTAAAAATAACAACATCAAGCCTTAAGTCCCATTATGTGGGATTGGCTATATGAATGCTTTTCCACCAATTCGCCCAATCAACAACGCTTTCCTCCATTATCTTAAGGGCTACAAGATCCCTTCTCACTGCCACATTCTAGACTATTTTATGTTTACCTCTCCCCCTTCGACACCCACTAACAATAACTAACTCACTCCTCCTTACTAAAGCACTACTTGGCTTACGCTTCAAATGCCCAAAACATCTAAGTCACCTCTCTCTTATCTTATCTTCTACTAGAGCTATGCCTTGTTTATTGCTAATATGTTCGTTCCTTAATTTATCGTTTAAAGTTGCACCTCTCATCTACCTTAGCATCCACATTTCTTTAGCTAAAAAAAAAATCAACTTTTTTCACTTTAGTTGGAGGCTTCTCTTTAACATGATTTTCTGTAAAATGTAACTAGCGAATGGTGGAGATTGTCCCCAGCTGTCTGGTTGTGAATCCATGGTGTCCCGAACAAGTTTGGGAGTTCATGGGTAAATATATTGGAGTTCTCAGGCAACAAGATTGAAGAAATAGTGGTTTTAGAAGATTGTCATCTCTTGAGTATTTGGGACATATTGAGAACTGTGGGACTAATACAGCCAAGAATTTGCTTGTGTGACACCCCTCCAGAATGCCTGCCTCATGAATAGTTTTCTTTTGTTTTCTTGAACTGTATGCATGTGTTGTCATTATTGGCACAGTCATAGTTGCATGGTATTAGTTGCAGTTGAATTTTTCACCATGTGGAACCTGGGAACAGTTATTTGTGTTATGCAGATCTTGTGTACAGCCATGAATTTGCTTGTGCGACACTCCTCCAGAATGCCTGCCTCATGAATAATTTTCTTTTGTTTTCTTGAACTGTATTCATGTGTTGTAATTATTGGCACAGACAGTCATAGTTGCATGGTATTAGTTGCAGTTGAATTTTTTACCAAGTTTAACCTGGGAACAGTTATTTGTGTTATGCAGATCTTGTGTTCTTCTCATTAGGTTGCTTCTTGGAAGCTCTTAGACATATCTGGCTTACTTTTGAAAAAACATTATAGACATGATTTGTTTCATTAGTCATTTGAACATTTTTTTCATTGAATATCATTATGATAACTGATTTATTATTGGAGAACCTTATTATTTATACTGAATTTATTAATTTTTATCTCAAACAAACATTTTTCTGTACCTGAAAAAACCCCATTTCTCTGTAAGTGCAGCCATCTTTCCTGGAATCAAGATTAGAGATCCATACAAACGGCTTGGAATCAGTAGGGAGGCTTCTGAAGACGAAATCCAAGCTGCAAGGAATTTCCTAGTACAGAAATACGCTGGACACAAGCAAAGCGTGGATGCTATTGAATCAGCGCATGACAGAATAATCATGCAAAAGTTTTATGAAAGGAAGAACCCTAAAATTAACATCAAGAAAAAGGTTAGGGAAGTCAGTCAGTCCCGTGTTGTGCAGGCTGTCATGAGCAGATTTCGAACTCCACCTGCAAACTTCACGATAAAAACATCCATTGCATTTGTAGTACTTGGAGTTCTCACAGTTCTCTTTCCAACAGAAGAAGGTCCTACTCTTCAAGTTGCTATTTCCCTGATAACTACCATATATTTCATATATGATCGGCTGAAAAGCAAAATCCGAGCATTTCTTTATGGGTAAGTTTTTCTTATCTCTTTTTGTCCATTTCCAATGCTCTGATGTCCTGAGTGCTACACTGACATGAAAAATGCCTATATTGCACCGAGACTTTTCTTTTGATTCCACAAGGACCATAGTAAGGGTATGGGTTCAAAGGTTGAAGGTTATGTGTTCAGGTCATGCAACAGCCTTTACACACGTGGAGGTAAGGCTGCATACATCATTCCTGCTGAAGACCCCCAATATGGCATGGCCTTATTGGAGCCTTGTTGCACTAGGTAATGCATTTCATGACTGCAGCCAAAAAGCAATCTTGGAAGTAATAAAACAGGAAGAGCAACCCTTACAATGTCCAAATCAGTTTGGCCATAAGCCCTCAAGTCCAGGATGGGTGAGCCCAAGATTGAACCCCAAACTATGTCTTGCAAGCCAGTAGATGCAGCTGTTGACCACCCTCTAAATATGATTAACATTAATTGTGTAATTCCTGTTTGTTAATCTATTTGACAATAACTGTACAATCCCAATCCTTTTGTTCTCTAGAAAGAAAGAGTATCATCTGCAAACTGTGAATGGGACAAAATCGCTCTCCCACTCCTCACCTGATAACTCTGACAAATCCCCTATTTGTTGTCCTATCTATTAATTCGATTAAGTTTTGGGATTGTCTTCGCTATTTGGGTGGGGTCTTAAAAGTGGCAATTGATTTGGGAGTTCCTTTGGATGGTAATCCAAGATCTTTAGGCTTTTGAAATTCAAGGTTTTTCATAAACCTAAAACCCTCCCACTCCTTTACAGAACGCTCCCTCCAAATATCCTTAATCAAGGAATGAAACAAATGGTGATCAATCCACATATTCTCAGAACAAAATGGGGTTGGACCCTGCATAACCTTCCTTAACTCTTGACAGGATAGGATAATGATCTGAAACTGGTCTAGAAAACACCTCTTGAATAAGATCTGTAAATTCATCCTCCTACTCATCACAAAGTAAAAAATTGACTAATCTACGAGCTACCACCCATTCCTTCCTATTGACCAAGAAAATAAAGAGTTTTCTAAAGGATGATCTCTCAACTCAGACTCCCTAATAAACTTATCAAAATGTTGCATGCTTGGAGTGAAGTTAAGAGCCCCTTTCTTTTTCGACTGATATCTAACTACATTGAAATCGCCCATAAAATCCACCTAGCAGAACAAGGCTCAAAAAGGGCAAAGAACTCATCCCAAAAATAAGACTGGTGAGTGGGCCTAGGAAGACCACATATGGATGTCACTCACCATTGATTCCTCTCACTAACATAAAGTTTTTTTCTTTTTTGAAAAAAAGAAAAAAAGAAAACCAACTAAAGAGTCCACCGTTGAAACAAACCCAATGTCCACACAATCAAAATACTCCCATCAGCCCCTAGTGAAGGGATATATAAGTAGCAAGATTTTTAAGCTCATTTTGAGATCTTTCCCCTTTTCACAGGACTTAGGAGTAATTGACACTTGGGAGTAGCTGACACTTTTAGCTCCTCCCCTAGAGATCTATGTAAACACCCATCCCCTCCATAGAGGTTTGAGGATCTTGGTCTTCAATCTGAACCCCCATATGAGCTAATTTAGATGACATTTCCCTCATTGAATTTTTCATTAGGGACGTGTGTGTGTGTGTGTGTATATATATATATATATGTATGTATGTATGTATATATATGTTAATCCAAGCAAATGGGAAGGATACCTTTATATATTAAAAGCCTTCATGATCATCCATGTTAAAATCGACCTCTAGCTTACAGATGCTTCCATATTGGAATCATTACTCAAAGTCAGAAGAAAAGACATCCCAGGAAGGGATAATGGCCAAAGATCCCCCCCCTTTATGCCACCTAATTGGGTGCATCATCATTCAAATGGTGAACACTGACTTGAGCATTCTTAGAGGATCCCCCAAGAGCAATAGTCCCCTTTTCCATTTGATTAAATAAGAAGTAGTCCCTTAGGTTAACCTAATCTGAGTTTATAGCCTCTCTCTTAAGAACAGAACCTAATCTTTAGCTAGAACCTTTGTTGTTTTGTGGGGGATCTGGTTGAAATGGAAAGCGCACATCTTTACTAAGGGATTGAATGTTTCTTTGCTCTGGCACAGGGAATGTTATATGGGGTCTCTCTTTAGGCTTTTGCAGCACATTGTTTAAGTGGATGTGTTTTCAGATGTACAGTGAGACTGTAGGGCCCTTTATCTTGATTGCATTTAAGGACATGTTTTTTGGTTCATTTGTTTTTTTTTTTTTTTTCGTTTCCATTTTTGTACAGTGAAGAAACAAATTATGTAAATGATTTAGCTTACGTTGCTAGTTGTTTCTGTTGTCCTTTTTCATTTGTTTTCAAATAAACTAAAAACCTAATTTTATGGCTTTCAATTGTTTTTGAAACCTATTGTCAAAATATTTAAATATCCATAATTAACTTTTGTGGAATAAATCATTCATTTTATAGATAATTTTTAATTAAAAATAAATAAAATGATCATATGAGTATAAATTATAATTAAAGTAAAAATATTTATAATTTTTTTAAAAAATTAAAAATAATAAAATCTATTAAAATTATTTTTACTATTTTCAGTTGTCATGTACTGCAAGATTGGTCTTATAAAGTGAATTCTGAGATATAATAATTTAGTAAAATAATTATAATAATTTTTATTTTTATTACAATTTTTGTAGTTTGTCCTATCTGGTACTTTTATTATTTTAATCATATTTTTGGTTGTTATTTGATCCAAGGGAAAAAAATGAGCATTTGCTCAATCTAGTTTTAAGTAAGTTTTACTTTTGGAGATATGAGCCAGTACCATACAAGTTGCTGGTTTTTGGTTTTTAGTTTTTGTTTTCATAATTTTTAACAATGATACTAAGCGGCCCCTTGGGAGTTGAATGTTTCTTTTCTCCGGCATAAGGTATGTTATGTGGCATTTCTTTTTGGGGTTTTGCAGCAGATTGTTTTTAAGGGGATGTGTTTTTTGCATGTACAATGGGACTGGAGGGCCCTTTATCTAGATTGCACTTCTTATTATTTTGGTTTTTTTCTTTATTGCAGGTGGATTTCTTATCCTTCTGTTTGCAGTTTTTCTTTATCTAATAACATCTTTCTTCTTTTCTATATAAAAAAATAAAAATAAAAATAAAAATTTCTGCTCAAGTCGTAGCCTTTCATGACAAGTTTCAACCTTCGATTGGAGAAGAGTTACTGTAGTGGGAGAGTCTGATTCATCTTCCAGCTTATGAATGCTACATCCCGGGCAATCCATAGCCCTTGAAGTATGGTCCAATGTTATCATTTATCAATACAACACTCACCGAAGTTGTGTGTCCACCCTTTAGTCCATCCGCCTTCTGAGTGCCCATTGAATCATTGGGCACCTGCTGGTACCAGAGTACGCTTTGCAGGCCCATCAGCCTTCAGATTGTACCAACCTTGAGGAGGGCAAGACCAGGCAACAAACACCTCCAATTTAGGGCTAGCTTCTCTGGTAGAAGGGGCATGGTTCATGAGTTCTTCATGCCTTCAATAATTCCTAGACTTTCGTTAACATGGTATGGGAATCATTGCTCCATATTGCAATATGCATAGGCAAATAAATTATAAGCCTGCAAGAGTTATTTGTTATCTATCCCACTCATTAAACTCCTGGATCTCCTGGAACGGCACCATTCCAATTTGCTGCAACATAGGGGCAGTCTATTGGGTAGTGCAAACTAATACTCTTAGAATCCCCACATGGCTCACACATGTGAGTTCTCTACCGTATGCCTCATTAGTTTCTGATTGTTAAACATCAGCTTAACCTAACCAATCTAGCTAACAACAAAGGCTTTTGATCCTGGGAAAACCTGAGCATGAATCTTCTTCCAATCAAAATTTGATGCAGCCTGAGATTGATGATTATTCAATATAGTCCGCACTCCTACAGATGATTTGCTAGATAAATTGCCATTAGGTGCGGAAGTCCAAATTTATTTATTCACCTTCACATTATTGATGTCCATGGGTATGTTTATAATCTTCATGACCATGTTTAGAGTAATGCTTTCTAACACTACGTGTATGAAGTTTTCCATCAACAAAAAATCTGAGATATTAGCACTCAGGGCTATCTGTCCAGAACGCTGAACTATTTCAGCAACCTATGTCCAACCCAATTACCTATCGAAAAAAGTTACCCTCACAATGCTGCCTCTTGGAGATCCTATAATGTAGAACCTTTCTGCCCTTATGGATGCATGTATCGGGGGCCGACCACACTTACTCTGTTTTCATTGGATTGGAATTCTTCAAGTATTTCTTAATCAAATCCTTATCCAAATCTTGATCAGTCAACATATACCAAGTTCTGAGATGAGAGCAAGGTTGACATATTCCAACATTTTTAGCCTCAGATTTGCCTTCTCTTTTGTAGAGTAAACCACATCCCAACTTACAAGGTGAGATTTAGCTTCTGATTCTGTGTCTCCAGAGGAAATTTCATTGGATTTTATCCAACTATCTACAAACACTAATAGGGATCAACTTAGTTTGTATAGAATAGCTAGGCATAGCAGCTGAGTAGGATTGAAGAAGCAGTGCCCAGCCAGCTGGAGACAATTGGCTCGCCTTTCACGAAGAGAGTTACTTTACTTTCTTGTTAACTCTTGCATTCCAGGTAAGCATTCCCAAGTATTTACCACACTAGATGTGAAAGGTTCCTGCTGAGCTGACGAATATCTTTTTCTTTACGCAAGAGAGTGTTTTGAAAAATGAACACTTTGGATTTCTGGTAGTTCATCCGACCTGAGAATATGCAGAAAACTTGTAGACACTGAAGCACAATCTGAACTTGGCTCTTGGTTGTTTTCAGGGAATATAATTAAATCATCAGCAAAGAGAATATGTGATGGTGAGGACCATTCCTTCAAGCTTCCAGAAGCTTGCAATTTTTTGCTTTTGCTGTTTCTTCAATAAGTGAGCAAGTTATTCCGTGAAAAGTACAAAAATGTAAGAGATTGGAGATCCCCCTGCCTCAGCTCTCTGTTAAGAATAGAAAGCTCTGTACTTTCTCCATTCCAGAGCATTTCTGTTTTAAGAGTTGAAATTCTGAACATTAAAGCTTTGTCCAATCATTTGGTAGTCCCACTTCCATAAAAACTTCCTCAGTGGAGTTCTAACTTAGCCTGTTAGATTGATTTTCCAAATCATTTCTCTTGTTCATCGTTTTCTACGCCTAAAGAGTATGCTTAGTTTCACAAACATGCAGATTTCCAAATCCACAAGGAATCACCCTTGCTTGGATCTGCTTAAAGTGTAATGGAGTCACACCCACAGAGTCATGCCTGTGCAGTGACAAGACTACTCCAAGTCCTGCATGGCCGTACTCATCCTTATCCATGGAAACACTCTAATGTCCAACCTAGTGGTCAAGTCTCATGGCTTGGAAGTCCTTGTCCCAAATGAGGTCGACATTGAGGAACCATGATTCAAGTGATAAGGGAGTTAAAATCACATTCCACCAGCATTGAGGGTCACTCTCTTTAGTATCTACCACTTATCACCCACTAGTTAGAGGTAAGGGAAGTGACACCATACACTACTCGAGCAAAGACATGAAGCTTTACCATGACTCGGTAGTCCAACTAGGTCTAAGATAATACTGCTCAACAATACAGCTGATGGCCAAAAAGGCTAACATCATAACCTTTGGGATGAGACTACCGTGTGACCTCAATCTCAAACGGATTGTCCATGGGTCTCCCAATCCCACAAGGAAGCCCAGGACACCCCTCAAGGATCTCAAGAGCCTACTCTTGAGCTCTCCTCGGATTGCCCACTTAGTACTCAATAGGATACCGAGGGCGATAGGCTGTTCACCTGGTGTTCCCCTAAAAAATAAAGTCTCAGAAGTATTCTCATCCACATATGAGTAACTACAAGGTATCTAATGATCATACATCTTAAGTTTGAGAATGCCACCATAAGTAACTGCTTGGATCAACCACAACGTCATAGAGACATTGAATCCATCCCCATGACATCTCCATAATCAAATCCATGTTAACCAAAGTTCCCTCTAAGTCAGAATAACACACCAAATCCATGTGTCATAGTTGCAAGACTCTAAGACTGTGACATCTTCCCCCACTCCATCTTATCGATGTCCTTGTTGATGAGCATGTACATTTGACTTCTAGTAGCACTTCCAAACCCAAAGTAGGAGGCTTCAGAACAACCATAGTCCAAAGATCCAACTTTTCACAACATCTAGACTTATCTCTGATCCCACTATAACATTGACCCCAATCTAATATGAAGAGGTTCATGAAACACAATGCTGAACACAAGGATTCAACATGCCACAAGTTCCGAAGTTAGCAACCACTATTATGAAAACTATAACTCACTAATATTTTATATGAATTTGCATATCTTCCTAAAATGAAGAAGGTTCGACATTTGATTCACCGAGGCAAAATCCTTCTCAAAGCCAATCTCACTCGGAAACCAGCCAAGACTCCTCTCAATTTAGCCCAAGGAGTAACAAGCACAAGATTCCATTCTAGTCATGATTCTATCATAACCCGATTCTAACACTTTGATTTGATAACATCGTCTGAAGGTTGATACAACTTCCTTTTGTTAGAAAAGGCCCCATTTTGAAACCCTCGACAATCCACAAATCATATAGACAACTTCTCAACATTTCTCACAACTTACTCATTACTTGTAGAGGAAGTTCTAACACCCAAACACACCACCCTGGTTCAATTCCGACCTTATACTTCAAGGATAAACCACATTTCAAAGGCTCTCCAAGTCTGATAGTCCCAAAAAGTCGTGAAAATAAAGTTCCAAAACCAACATTTTGTTCCAAAGATGAGTCCTCACCTTAGGAGTCTCACAAGACTCAACTCCAAAGATGGGTCTACACCCTAGAGTCTCTTTACATATAATTGATCACAAAACCATGGGGTTATGATGCCTAGCAAGAAATTCAAGCTTGTTTTTGCCATATCGTTCCAAAGGTGAATACCTACTCCAGAGTCTCATGAGAATTTCTCAAAATTGGACCAAAATATCAACATCCTGGGTTCACAACCCAATTCCTCCAAACACACCCAATATACTCACGAATTCCACTATTTCGAAGTTAAGCAACCAGTCTTGTAGCCAACCACACGATAACCACGAGAACTTCCTCAAGTCCTCCAAACTTGATAGTTCAGACCACACCTTAAGTGTTAAAACCCAATATCATTATGAATCTTCCATGTGCTCAACATTCAAATCTCAACCCAAACGAAAGCTCAAGATTTTTTTTTTTTTTTTTTTTAAAGAAGGGCGGCACCTCCATTTATTTATTGATAAACCCTCACTTTTGGCGGAGGAATACCGTAGTTACAAGACAATCAATGGGAGAAATAAAAGACAAAACTTTAAAGGCCTCCTAAAAAACAACACCAACATCCAGTCAAAATAAAGTTACAAGTCCAAACAAAACAAAACAAGGACCTACAAAACAAACCTTACGCAACAAAACAAACAAAAGATGAACAATATAAAATATAAACCAAAACCAACAGAAAATCAGCTAAACATACCTCATATACGCCGTACCCATCTTCCCCAGTTTATACAAACCATTGATAACTTTAGGGAGTTGACTACTATTGGTAAACAAACTATTCCTTCCCATAGCACCTTGTCGAGCCAAGGCATTTGCCACTTTGTTAAGATTCACATCCACTTGTCCGCTAAAAGACTAGTCTCAACCATAGTCTGCCATGGCTAACATTCTAATACCACTGCCTAGTGCCCTTTGGCTTTCTTAGCTCAAACTTAAGCTTTCATCTGAAATACTTACCCTTTGGCTTGGTTGTGCTGAACAAACTTGCACAACAACAACTAACAGAGAAGGTCCTCTGGCCATAACGGCTCATGTTTCCACTAGCGACATGGCTTACGCACCCTTTGACGAATCTCATCCCAATGCTCACTAGCATGGGTAATGAATGGGCCAAATGGCCAATAGTGCAAAAGCACTCCACTGTTAGTTCCACGAAACGGTCTTCAAATGTGCCCCATTGGAACTCAAATCATGAGAACATCTTAAGATTTCAACAAAGTCTTATAAGCAACATTCGCGGTTCCCTTCAAGTCCATACCCCTTCGAGTATACATCACCACTGTGATCCACACAGAGCCGCAGTTTTATAGCTTGAGGACTATCTGTCTAGGTTGTTAACCACTCATTCTTCCTTATAGATCCAAGAATGTCACCTCTCTTTATGGGTTCAAACTTTCCAAGTTCAATGAAAGACACCCTTGGCCAAACTCCTACAATTGTCCTTTTCCATCAGATCCAAGAGTATCACCTCTACCTATGGAATAAGGATACCCATGGTCTTAAATTTCCACGAAATTGTAGAAATTTCCGATTTCCATCACCCTCGAAATGGAAATGGCAGTTGATTTCCGTCTTGCATAATTTTTGTCAAAATCTCAACAAATCATTTGAAATTTATCGAAATCTTGAAATTTTAGTGAAACTTGTTGAAATTTGAACTATGTAATGAAATTTTCTCAGAATTCAAATGAGGGACTTAGGAGTGAAATGAAGTTTCTCTTTTAATTTATTTTTAGCAAAACAAATGATTATTACAAGTGCTTTTAAAATTATATGAAAAAATAAACTTACAACAACATTTTATTTAACCACTCATTTCTAATTTATCATTATTTGTATAATAAATAATATTTAAATGATTTATGAATTTCATTTGTATTAATTGATTCACTAAATATGTTTAATGTACATTATCTTACAAATATGTTTGACGCACATGCTATAATACAACTTCTCCACCTTATACACAACATAGATGTATTTACTTGTAATATATTAGTCCTAAAACTTACATTATTATGTCTATTAATCATTTCTAAAGTTTCATAAAAGAATTCCATGTTCTACTACTTGTTTTCGTTATTTTTTCAAATCGAAATCGAAATTGACATCGAAATTGATATTTCCATCGAAATTTCCGTACTTTTGGAGCTTCGAAAGTTAAGTCGAAATCAAAATTTATGACCTTGAGGACACCACAAAGTCTCAATGAATAGACACCCAAGCTCCAATGCCATTATGCTAACCACAATAGGTCAAATCCTCGTGTGGCTGTGGCCTCAATACTTGCCTTAAGGTATTCTTATCTTAGTTCCCACAAATCGGCCCTCATCCCTCATGTATGGGTCTACGGCACCATCAAGCATCTTGATATTCACAAAATAATCAACCAAAGGCCAACTTTTGCTTCATTATCGCAACAAATCACATGA
Source organism: Malania oleifera (assembly GCF_029873635.1). NCBI lineage: Eukaryota > Viridiplantae > Streptophyta > Magnoliopsida > Santalales > Ximeniaceae > Malania > Malania oleifera. Next base: position 41,276,424 of record NC_080417.1, read on the forward strand.
CAAAGGGGAAAGTAGGAGACCACCACCTACTCGAAGGCAACTTGATCCTTCCCCTACTCGATGTTAGAAACCGAATTCCCATAATCAAGTTGATGCCCACAGTATTAATCTTGTTTTCATTCATTGTAGAGAGATCCACACTATTACCAACTATCATGGGCGTGCAAATTCCCAAAGTCCACAAGGAATTGCCCTTGCCTAGATCTGCCTAAAATGTGATGGAGTTACGCCCGTGCAGCAAGAAGACTACACCTAGTTCTGCCCGACCCTAGACATCCTCAATCATGGAAACACTCTAATGTCCAACCTAGTGTTCAAGTCTCTTCTTTTTCTAAAAAAAATAAAATAAATCTTGCAGCTTGGAAGTCCTTGTCCTAAATGAGGTTGACATTGAGAAATCATGATTCAAACGATAAGGGAGTTAAACTCACATTCCACCATCATTGAGGGTCACTCTAATCCTCCCAACACAATTCTTGAGTCAGAATCTATCACTTGCCACCCGCTAGCCGTAGTTAAGGAAAGTGACAACATACTCTACTTGAGCAAAGACTTACGAAGGTTTACCATCCCTCGATAGCCCCATTGCGTTTGTGATGACACCGCCCATAATATAGCAGATGGCCAACAAGGGAAAACGTCACAACCTCCTAGACGAGAGTACCACGCGACCTCATTCTCAAATGGATCATCCATAGGGCTCCCAATCCACCATGAAAGCCTAGGACACCCCTCAAGGATGTTAGGAGCCCACTCTTGAGCTCTCCTTAGGGTGCTCACTTACTACCCAGTAGGATACCGGGAAGAGGTAGGCCACTCACTTGGTGTTGCTCCAAAAGTAAAGTCTTAGAAACATTATTATTCATATAGGAGTGACTACCAGGGATCTAATGATCATACATCTTAAGCTCAAGAACGCCAGCATAAAACTATCTGGATCAATCACAACGCATCAGAGACATTGTATCCATCCCCATGACATCTCCATAATCAAATCCATGTTAATCAAAGTTCCCTCCGAGTTAGATAACACACTAGAAACCTTGTGTCTCAGTCGCACGACTATAAGACTGCGACACCTAGTCTCATGCACAACAATGATGTTGTTAGTAGTCTAGCATTGTAGTATAAAGATGCTTTATCTTGGAGCAATCACAGATTCACAAATTGCATGAGGAGGAATTCTTTTAATGATATTATAGATAATAATTTATATTGGTCCCAATAGCTTCAAGGGAGAAGGATTAGGCACCTTCATAATAAGACTATATAGGTGTTATTCAGGTTTTCAGGGAGAGTGTCTGTATCACAGCTTTGTTTGACCATTTGGGTAACATCACTGCAGATGCCCAGCCACATTTCCTGAAAGAAGATGATTAGGGATGTAAACTGGGTGGACTTGGAGCAGGAGGGGCAAAATAGAATTTGCACCACCTACTGCCCCCAAATCCGCCTTGAAGCATTATTTTTATCCTTATCCTTGCTTCATTCAAGGATCTTTCTCTGTCCAGGGTCCGAATCTGTCTAGACAACTATAAAATGAACATACAAAATTTTTGATTCAAAAAAACAAATCCTATGTCTTTATATTATTAAAATAGAAACCTTATATTATTCTAATATAATTATAGATGAAACATAACCTTTTGAGTAGAATAATATAAAATAAAATAAAATGAAAACAATACATTTAGAAGCTATGAACATTTGAATGAAAATACTATATTATACACACAGATACCCCTGTGTACACACACACATGCATACATGTATTATTTATTTATGTTCAGGGCAGACTTGGGGTGGTTTTGATTAAGCTTAAGTGGGACGTGGGGTAGGGCAGATTCAGAGAAGAAAATACATTTCCCACATATTGCCCTGAATCTGCTCAGATCACAAAATTCATCCCAACTACTGCCTCTTATCTGTCTAGGAACTACCAAATCCACCACTATAACAGATCAGGGAGGGATATCCATCTACACAAATCCATTTATATTCCTAAAAGTGACGTGAACTGGGGGCTTTTAATCTTACCATGTTAAATAAAAAAAATTTTGAACCATACATTGGAGAAAAATTATGTTTTGTTGGTCTTCTAGATGGATGGGAACCTAGAAGAGATCTATTGCTCTGCCATTCGACTTTCATTGAATATAAGTTCACAAAGTTATCAAAAGCCATCATTTTTCAATTGAGCCGCATTTACCAATCTACACTTCTCATGCTAATCCTGTTTTTTCCTCCTCGCAATGGTCTCAAAATGAAAATATGTGGTATTTCAGTCTCTACTATCCACTTTCTACCATGTTGGTGGTGACTTAAAACGAGAAAACTTCCTCCAGTCCAGGCATAGCATTGTATTGACCAATGTTTTAAAAGGCTCAATTGAGGCTTGCCTCAAGGCCAGCCATGCCTAAAACACCTTGAGGCTCAAACTAAAGTACCAAATTTTAAAAAGGCTAACGTATTACACACTGAGGTTTATGCATTTGTACAAATGCCTTTTGTGCCTTTTTAATTGAGGTTTATGCATTTTTAGGTATGTGATTGTCAAGTTAGATTTAGCTAGAAAATTTTAACTACATGTTTATATGAAAGGAATGTCATAATATGAGTTGATTTCTAAAACTCTTGAACCTCAACCATTCCAAAATAACTAAGAGTTGTATCTTAAATCATGAAAATAATTTGAATTTTATAGTAGTATAGCTCTCTTTTGATTTGCATCATGAATTCAAATTAGCAATTTTTGAATGGTCAATAAGCAGTTTTCAAATTATATTTATTTTTTATATTATATTTGTGCTTTTCTTAATTTTTATTTATTTTTAAATTATATGTAATTTATTAACATATTTTTATTTAAAAATAAAATTTGCCAAAGGCTTATGTCTCAACGCCTTAAGGCTTATGCCCTACGAAGGGTTAAAATGCCTCGCCTTACGCCTTCGCCTTGTAAAACATTAGTATTGACAAATAATTTATTTTTCAAGGTCCCCCAAAGGAGTTTGAGATAATTTGTCTTGCATTGAATATCCCATATTCTAGCAAGAAGTTCCCTTTTCCCTTGAAACAAGTTCCCAAAGGATTGATTATTCCAAGTTCTTTAGGTTTGCCAACACTGACAATGTTGAAAAGATCTCAGACTGCTCTCTACTCCAATTTTGAGAGATCTGACCGAAACCTTCATGTGGGATAGACAAATAGCCTCAAATCTAAAGAGATTCAAACAAGGAGGGTTATGACACCCAAGTTGTCCAACTAAATCAATGAGAAAGGATGATCAGGCCTTGTTCTGTGAGGATGGCTTACCAATGCTTCAGGAAACTGGGCTCTCCAACTAGCCTTTGCAGAAGACCTATTATTTCTTGGGTAAGAGCAAGGCCAGATCACCTATTCAACCAGGTGAATTAGGTCAACCCACAATCCTCTATGCCTCAAAACTGACGAGGAATTTTGCCCATGTTGCTCACCCAAACTTATAACTTCACTAAGATCTTTTCCAAGAAGCTATGGTGGGCTATTACTCCTTGATACCTCCCCCAAAATTTTCCTGATTTGATCTGTCCACTAGATGAAGGTGAGCATAGATACTTGAGAAAAGCCAACTGTTACCCATGTTCCTATTAACAATCACACTGAATTGCACCAAGGATGAGTTTGGCTCCCTTTTTGGATGAACTCCTAAAAAGAAACCAGAACTTGAGTCTAGCATGTCTGGTAGACAACTTTTTTGGCTTTTCAAAGTCAGCTTTTAGCTTTTTGGGGAATCTTCTTGAAGTTGTGGATATGAAGCTTTTAAAAGCTAAAAGCTAGCTTTATTTATTTATTTTTTCTAGAAAATTATTTTACTCCATATATGCCCTTAGATCTATGATATGATTCCTTACAGATTATCCAAGATGGTGGAATTTGGCAGAGATGGATTCATGTAGCCAAATCCAGTGACTTAAGACTTCGTTTGTTATTGTTAGATGTTAGATTTTTTAAACATGACAAAACCATGCATTAATTATGTGTTTTGGCTATTTAAACATTTTTAGAAACCTTATAACTTTTTTACTAGATTTTTCTTTCTAACAATTCATTTATCCTCAGGAACCAAACAATTTTTACAACATGAATTAGCTCCCCTTCACCAGTTCCTTTTTAAAAGTTCCATTTCATCAGCCACGTGGGGGGCCAAACTAAGCCCTGAATTTTTCTCACTTGCCTCATTTTGTAATGCCCAATATCACTCATGGATATCCCAATTGTAATGAACTATTCTGGAGAGCTATAAAGTGAAATCACACTATGTATACATCTGAACGATTGAATTGTTATTATGATGCAGGGCTGGAGCTTTTGTTGTCTCATGGCTGTTGGGAACCTTTCTGATGGTTTCTGTGATTCCACCAATACTTAAAGGGCCAAGGAGTTTGGAAGTGACTACTTCTTTGATAACCTATGTGCTTCTCTGGGTTTCTTCAACTTATCTAAAATAGAAATAGTCTCTTAAGAATCCCCAATTTTGTTGTAACAGTTGACTCTCATATCAAATTTTGTCTAGTCATAAATTTTTCACTTGGTTTGTGATTCTTCAGTTCCGTGATTTAGCATGAAAGGCTTTTTGTACTATTAAGTTTTCTGTTGCATGTTGTAGCTTTAGATTTTTTATGAATTAATAATGAAGTTTATTGCAGCATGAAAGACTTTTAGTGCTAAAGGTTCTGTTAGGAAATTTTAATTTCCTATTGTGGGTTCACGTATTTAAAAACAATTATGTTATTGGGCTATTGTTACATGCATTGAAATTGTTATATTGAATTAATTTTTAGTTGAAGCTAGAAGTCTAAAACCAAAGTGCAGGAGACTAAAATCGAGAAATGTGTGGGTTTATGAGATATGTGTCTTATTCTAAAACAATACCTAAATCAAATCACTTTGCCATGTTTTTTGTATGATGTATTGTTAGACATTTATTGCTTTCAGTAGTTTGCTTCTGAAGTATGATGAAATGTTGTTAAATTATCCATGGTTTGGCATATGAGAAAAAACCAAAATTCAAATCTACCGAGTGTAGTATAGTAATACTACTGTTGAAGAAATTTTTTTTTTTCCCCATCTCTTTCTAAGGTAATTTATGTATGTTTAGTGTTTCATGATAAGTATATTGAAGTAATAAGTTGTCAAAGTAACCTCTATTATATAAATGCATTTATATTGAAACATTAGAGATGTATGTGTGTTGTTTGTGTGAGTAATGATTGGCCCAAAGGAAGGTCATTGTTAGGCTAAATAACTTGCATACTTGCGGTGATAAATACGTTACAATTGTTAGGTTATCCATGTGAATAATAAGTCGATTTGAAGAAAGACTTGTTGTTTGACAGGACTCATTATAAATATTTGATCATTGCATGAACGATACAACTAACAAGTTAATATTTCTGTGTAAAGATAAACTATTAATGTTGTACTAGGTATCTTCAATGGGGCCTACTTGTATTTGTTAATATACCTATCATGTATATATGGAACTGATTTAAGAATATAATGACTTGTATATTATGACTGAGCATGTTGTTTGGTTTTGTTCTACATTCAGTTACTGCATCGGCTACCAAGATTTTTTCCAACATAAATTCCATTTCGGTGCTTAACAGCTCCAACTTTAAGAATTGGAAGGAGAATGTCATGATTGTTCTAGGCTATATGGATCTGGATCTTGTGTTACAAAGAATGACCTCCCGCCCTTATGGATACAAGTACCTTTGATATGAAAAGGGACTTGAAGAGGTGGAAGCGTCCTAATCGCATGAGTCTAATGATCATGAAACGCTTTGTTCCAAAAGCATTTAGGGGCGTAATGTCTGATAAGTATGATGTTGAGGTATTCCTTGAGGAACTTTAGAAACGTTTTGCAAAAAATGAAAAAGCTTAAATAAGCATCCTTTTGGTTAGTCTTGTTTCAATGAAGTATAAAGGAAAAGGTAATATCAGTGAATACATTATGGAAATGTCTAACATCGCTTCAAAGCTAAAGGCACTAAAGTTAGAACTTTCTGATGACTTACTTGTGCACTTAGTTTTGATTTCCTTTCTGACGCAATACAATCAGTTCACTTTGAGTTATAACTCTTAAAAGGATAAGTGGACTTTGAATGAGCTCATTGCTCATTGTGTGCAAGAAGAGGAAATGATTAAGCGAGAAAAGATAGAAAGTGCACACTTAGCAACTTCCTCTAAGGATAACAAAAGGAAGAAGGATAAGGATATTGCAGTTGGTACATCCCAAAGAAAACTGTAAAAGAAACCAGACCAAGAATTTGGCTGCTACTTCTGCAGGAAGGGAGGACATGTCAAGAGGGACTGTCTCGATTACGTCGCTTGGCGGGAAAAGAAAGGTACGCTTCTAACTTTAGTTTGTTCTGAAGTTAATTTAGACTAACCTTTACATACTTGGTGGGTAGATTCGGGTGCTATTACTCACGTAAGTGTGTCAATGCAGGGCTGCCTAAGAAGTCGAAAGTCAGTTGATGCTGAAAGATTCATCTACATAGGCGACAACAATAAAGTTGAGGTTGAGGCAATTGCGACATTTAGATTGTTATTTAAATCCGGTTGTATTTTAGGTTTGGAAGAGACGTGGTACCGTCTTTTAGACAGAATTTGGTTTCAATTTCTGTATTGGACAAATTTGGTTATTCTTGTTCTTTCAGAAATAATAAATTTTGTCTTTTTTAATATTCAAATATGGTTGTAACAGAATCTTTGGTTTACAATTTATATATATTAGATACTATTGCCTTTAATAATGAGTCCTTGCATATTAGTTTGCAAGGTACTAAACACAAATTAACTGAAGAGGATTCCGCCACTTTATGACATAAGCGGTTAGGACATATATCTAAACAAAGAATGGAAAGACTTGTGCCAGATGGAATCTTGGGACCCCTTTAACTTAATAAACTTTATAGTTTGTGTGGAATATATTAAGGGCGGAACTGAAAAATAAAAGAAATTTAGGTGTCAATAGAGCCTCTAGTATCTTAAAACTGATACAAACTGATATATGTGGTCCATTCCCTATGGCTTCTTGGAATAGACAGCAGTATTTTATCACTTTCATAGACGATTACTCGCGCTATAGGTACCTTTATTTAATACATGAGAAGTCACAATCTTTGGACGTGTTCAAGGCTTTCAAAGCCAAAGTTGAGAACCAACTAGGCAAGACAATTAAGGCTGTCAAATCTAAAAGTGGTGGTGAATACTATGGTAGATATGACGGATCAGGAGAACAACGTCTAGGACCCTTCTCTAAATTCCTAAAGGAATGCGGTATCGTCCCACAGTATACCATGCTAAGGAAACCTAACATGAATGGTGTTGTTGAGAGACGAAACAGGATGCTTAAGGACATGGTAAGAAGTATGATTAGTCATTCTTCTTTACCAAAATATCTCTAGGGAGAAGCACTAAAGACTACAACATATATAATGAATATGGTGCCAAGCAAGGCAGTTGCTAAAACTCCTTATGAACTTTGGGCGGGCAAAAAGCAAAGTATTAGGCATTTACACATTTAGGGTTGTCCAGCTGAGGCTAGGCCTTACAGGCCTAATTAAAAGAAATTGGACCTAAGGACAATAAGTTGCTATTTTGTTGGGTACGTTGAAAGGTCAAGGGGTTATAAATTTTATGATTCCTCGACAAAAACTTTCTTTGAGATGGGAAATGCCAGGCTTCTTAAGGAAGTTGTGTTTGTGGGGGGAGATAAGGTTAGGGATATTGTCTCTGAGGAGGAATTTATTTTTCTTCATAGTATTGCTATTAAACCTGTTCAAGAAATAATACAAGACAATATCATTGTACTCCTTACAAAAAATGGGGATATTGCTCTAGAAGAGCAAACTCAACAACCTCAAGAAGTGATGCCATTAAGGAGATCCACTAGAGAAAGGAGAAGTGTGATTTCAGATGATTATATTGTCTTTCTCCAAGAACATGAATTTGACATAGGTGTGGTGGAAGATGATCCAATCAACTTCCATCAAGTTAAACAAAGTTCTAATTCTCAGAAGTGGATTGATGTTATGAATGATGATATGAATTCCATGAAAGCAAATGACATTTGGGATCTTGTCAAATTACCTGAAGCCCATTGGTTGTAAATGAATATTTAAGACTAAGAGGGATTCAAGGGGTAATATTGAGAGATATAAGACACGTCTAGTTGCTAAGCTAGGGATTCACTCAGAAGGAAGATATTGATTATAAAGAGACTTTCTCTCTAGTTTCATTGAAAGACTCTTTCAGGATTATAATGGCATTGGTGGCTAATTTGGACTTCGAGCTTCATTAGATGGTGTAAAGACAACGTTTCTCAATTGTGACATTGATGAAACGATTTATATGGTGTAGCTTGAAAATTTTATTTTTAGAAATCTAGAAAATATAGTTTGCAAATTAAAGAAATCTATCTATGGGCTCAAGCAGACTTCCCATCAATGGTATCACAAGTTTCATCAAGTAATCATCTCGTATGATTTTAAGGTAAATTCGGTTGATGATTGTGTATACCATAAGGTCAGTGGGAGTAAGGTTATATTCCTGGTTTTGTATGTCGATGACATATTGGTAGCGAGTAGTGATATAGGCTTATTGCACGAAACTAAGAGATTTTTGACTAAAAATTTTAAGATGTATACTTGGGTTATCTAAAAAGTGCTATATTGAAAAGGGTATTTGCTAGATTTGGCATGAAATACTGTCACCCAGGAGATACACCCACAGCTAAGGGAGAAAGGTTTAGTCTCAGTCAATGCCCCAAGACAGAGGTTAAAAAGAAGGAAATGCAGAAGATTCCTTATGCGTCAGCTGTAGGGGGTCTTATGTATGCTCAGGTATGTACGTGTCCAAATTTGGCATAGATAGTTGGAATTTTAGGTAGATATTTGAGTAAACCAGGATTGGACCATTGGAAGGCAGCCAAGAGGGTCATGAGGTATCTTCAAAGAACAAAAGACTACATGCTCATCTATAGGAAATCAGATCAACTTGTGTTCATTGGGTATTCTGATTCTAATTTTGCTGGATGCCAAGACAGCAAGAGATCCACTTCAGGCTATATCTATCTGTTGGATGGAAGTATTATTTCTTGGAAGAGTGTTAAGTAGACTCTCATAGCTCCTTCGACCATGGCAACAGAATTTATAGCATGCTACGAGGCATCTAATCAAGGAATTTGGTTGCGAAATTTTGTCACGGGGCTGCAAATCTTAGACGGGGTTGAAAAAGTACTCAAGATCTATTGGGACAATAAGTATGTGGCGTATTATTCAAACAACAACAAAAGCTCCACCAAGCCAAAGTATATTGACATCAAGTTTCTGGTGGTTAAGGAAAGGGTTCAAAGTTGTCAAGTGTCAATAGAACATATTGGGACAAACTCCATGGTTGCAGATCCACTCACCAAGGGTTTACCACTCAAGGTGTTTCATGAGCACACTACTCGTATGGGTGTCGTCTTATTTGACGATGTTGCGGTTTAGTGGGAGTTTGTATTTGGTTTTGATGTTCTTTCTTTTAGACACTTGTTTTAGATTATTTTCTGCAGAAATAAAGTAATAAAGGAATGCATTTTTTTATGTATTTGTGAATCTGAATGTTATCTTCCTTTTGGAAGAGGTAAGGGCTAAGGAACTAAGGTTGATATCATAAGAAATAAGGTAGGACCAGTTGGGATATGCATGTTAAGGTTAAGGAGCATGCATATTACCATGCTACACATCCATACTCGATCTATGCCATTGAGTGTATTAGTGTGGTGACCATTGATGGGTTTAGTTACAAATATGAGTGTAACAAATGCCGCTTTGATCCTATGCCAGTATATGAGATAAACAAGATTGAGTTAAGGAGATGTTATAAGGATAATAGTCATATTGTGTACACTTATTGTTTGGGTAATATAATTGTTTCCGATATTTTTGTGTCGCCCAAGTGGGAGATTGTTAAGAAATTTTAATTTCGTATTGTGGGCTCACATATTTAAAAGCAATTATGTTACTGGGCTATTTTAACATCTATTGAGTATGAGCTTTGCAATGTGTAGAAACCTAATACTAAATTAATTTAGGACTGATGGACTTATAAAATAACCTAGTATATAAGGAAAACCTAATAGAATTATGGTACTCAAGTCAAATCAGAAATAATTTCACGTTCTTTCTTTTCCCTATCTAAAGAGAAGAAGATAAGTGAGACACTTAAGGATTTGATTGTGGAAGATCAAAACTCTCTGCTAAAGGTTGTTGGACAGTCAAATAAGACACATCTATGGATTTAGGTATTTATTCCGCATTTAGTTTTCTTAATTGAATAACATGATGATCTTGGTTTATTAACTTTTAAAAGATTAAAGTTATTTCTAACATCTGTTCCATGTTGTCTCCAATAATATTGAGCTCTCAAGTCCATTATGAATTATGATGAGTTGCTAGATGCTAGATGAAAATGGACATGTAATTATTTTTGTTTTTTTGGTTTGAAATTTAGAATTTGTATTAAAATAATTTTTTAGAATGTTAAAAAATAAACTCCAAAGAAAAAGTATAGGTAATTGTGGATTGTATATAACTTATTATGGGATATTTGTGTTGATGTTGCTATTGTAATGTGAAATAATTAGTATGTTGGAGTGTCAAGTTTATTGGGACAAATATCGGTCGTCAATTGCAGTGGAGATCTAACGGCTGCAATCTATTTTCATTTATGGGCATTTGTGTAATTTTCAGTCACTTGTATTTTATATATAAAATACAACTAGTAGTGTTGGTTCTAAAGTCTTCGGCCAGCCAGCAAAATAGATTGTAAATTATTCTGGGGGAGATTTTCGGGAAAATCAGGAGAAACATGAGGGGGAAGCCAAGAGCTCTTCGGAGAAGAGGGTTAGGGTTCTTGGGATGCTTCTTGGGTTGATTCTTGGAGGAGATTGGTAAGCCCGAAAGGTGAGATTTGTATTGTGTAAGTTGTAGTTCCACCATTTAATAAAGTTGATCTGAGGTGAGTTCCTGCCGTGGATGTTGGCCAATTTTTTTACCAAACCATGTAAATGTGTTCTTGTGTTTGATCTTGCATGTTTATGGTTTATTGCTGTATATTTCCTTAAATCTTGTGATTATTCGGTGGAGAGAAATTTTTCTTGATCAGGTTTGGCAAAAGCAGGTTTCAGTTGTGTTGTTTGTGGTTGCTGATCTGATTTTTGTAAAGGATTTGTTTAGAATCTGTAAATAAAGAACCTGGAATCAAGTTATATCCCAACAAGGGGTATTGGAGCCTAGCTTTGTGATGGGGACCACCAAGTTTTAGAAAAATTCATTGGGAAAAATGACTTTGGTTTATGGAGGATCAAGATGCGGGCCATCTTGGTACAACAGGGGCTTGAGGAGACCCTTCTTGGAGACAAGAAAGGGGCTTCCACTTCACAAGGGGGGAAACCAAGTTTACCCTCCACTGACAAAGTGAAGCCCGAAATCCTCCAAAAGGCACACAATGCCATTATCTTGTCTCTAGGAGACAAAGTACTTAAGGAAGTTGCTAATGAGGATACGACAGGTGGAGTTTGGCTAAGCTAAAAAGTTTGTACATGACAAAGTCCCTAGCAAACAAACTTCATAAGAAGACCAGACTCTATACCTTTAAAATGAACCTTGGAACATCTATTGATGAACATTTAGATGAGTTTAATAAAATTCTTTTGGATCTCATTAATATTGAAATTAATATAGATGAAGAAGACCAAACAATTCTTTTATTGAGCTCTCTTGATTCCACTTATGATAATCTTAAAGAAACCATGATGTATGAGAGAGAGAGCCTAACTTTAGAAGAAGTGCAAGTTGTTGTGCACTCTAGGGATCTGTACACCAAGTCTGAGTCCAAAACAGAGATAGAGGAAGGGTTAAATGTAAGAGGTAGGTCTGAAAATAGGGACAAGAAAGGAAAAGGCAAGAGGCCTAGATCAAAGTCAAAGGGTAAAGCACTAAAGTGTTTTGCCTATCACAAGGAAGGGCACTTTAAGAGGGACTGCCCTAAAAGCAAACAAACTGCCAATGCCACCACCTCTGAATCAAAGGGTAAGGCAGCTGTAGTTTTAAATGAATATGATAGTACAGAAGTGTTGAACATCTCTGAGAAAGATTTTGGAAAAGAATGGATATTAGATTCAGGATGTTCCTTCTATATGTGTCCATTGAAAAACTAGTTTGAATCCTTTACATGTTTAGAAGGGAATCATGTTGTCCTAGGAAACAATAAGTCCTGTAAAATACAGGGTATTGGGACAGTGAGGCTTTTAATGCATGATGAGATTGAAAGAGTGCTAAGAGATGTGAGGTGTATACCTGAGTTGAAGAGAAACTTGATTTCTCTTGGTAGCTTAGATAAGACAGGGTACACGTTTAAGTCTAAAGGAGGTAGCCTGAGAGTATGTAAAGGATCACTTGTAATGATGAAAGGGGTGCTAAAGAATGAGTTGTACACATTGGTAGGAAAGACAATGATAGGTGAGGCTTCACCTATCAATCACAGGGGGTAAAAGATCAGGTTTCCTTGTGGCACAAGAGGCTATGACATGTTAGCCAATAGGGCCTAAAGGAGTTAGAGAAACAGGGGCTGCTTGGGGATAGGAAACTTGAGGAAATGTCATTCTGTGAGGAGTGTGTCTTGGGTAAGTCTACCAGGGTTAGTTCTAAGAAGTCCACTTATACCACAAAACAGACTCTTGATTACATACATTCAGACTAGTGGGGGCTTACCAAGGTTAGTTCTCATGGTAGTTCTAGGTATTTTCTGTCAATAATAGATGACTTTTCTAGGAAAGTATGAGTTCATGTTTTAAAATATAAAAGTGATACTTTTGAGAAGTTTAAAGAATGGAAAACCTTAGTTGAAACTCAGGTTGGTAGAAAAGTTAAAATACTAAGAACAGCCAATGGATTAGAATACTTGTCAAATGAATTTTCTGAATTTTGTAAAGTTGAGGGCATTGCTAGACATAGGACTGTTAAGGAAACTCTCCAACATAATGGATTAGCTGAAAGAATGAATAGGACCATTCTTGAAAGGGTAAGATGTATGCTAGCCACTTCAGGTCCGCCCAAGACTTTCTGGGCAGAGGTTGTTACCACTGTTGTATACCTTATTAATAGGTGTCCTTCCTCAACTCTCAACTTTAAAACTCCTCAAGAAATTTGGTCTGGTAAGGCAGCTAATTATCAGGGATTAAAAGTGTTTGGGTGCATAGCCTATGCCCACATTAGAACTGATAAATTAGAGCCTAGGGCTATTAAATGCATTTTTGTGGGATACCTAGAGGGGGTTAAAGGCTATAAACTTTGGTTTACAGAACCTGATAAACAAAAATGTATTATTAGCAGGGATGTAGTTTTTAATGAAGCTGCCATAGAGGGGGGGGGGGGGGAACTATAAAATTTAGATGAATTTGCCAAGTACTTTGATACCAGTAACCTGCAGTTTGAGGTGGAGCAACCCTCTACTTCTCACAGCTGTTCAGAAACAGATGCTGTAGATTCTAAGTTGCAAAACTTAGAAACAAAAATTTTTGGATCAAGTAAAACCTACCTTCTAGCAAGGGATAGGGAGAGATTGTAACGACCTCAAATTTCTTATCATTTTTCATCATTATATATATATAAATATATACACCATAAACAGTCCTACACAGCGGAAACATATATCATGAAACCATTTATACATAAACTGTACAATACCAGATTCTAGAATATACAAACCATACAAAAATGCCACTCCAGTATCATTTATCCCAAAAACATACACAATTCTGCCAAAAACTCACCCTATAACCAGGGTGGCCAAACACTCTCTCTATCTGCAAGCCCGATCTGCTCGCCTATCTGGCTTACCTGAAAAATGTTAGAATAAAGGGGTGAGTCGACGCTCAGTAAGTGGAAATATGCTATCACTAGTGTGTGGCAACTAAGTTGAAGATACTTTTAAAATAATAACTGAACTGCAATGTAATAAATCATCTGTAAAACATATCTTTATTTCACAATTTAAAACATATTGTATCATCTGTTCTTCTACTTTTCATACTGGTAATATCATACTATTCTGTAAAACTGTACACACACACACACACATATATATATATATATATATATATATAAAACAGTGCTTTTATCCCTAGGACTTTGTACGTCATGATTTGACCCCTCATGATAGGATTGTGCGGCCCGTAGGCAGGACTCTATCTGGTCGGCCGTCCAGATAAGTCATCATACTCTACACTACCTCAGGCCGGCCAAACTGCATCCTCTCCTAAGCTCGGGACTGGCTACTACCTCATCAAACCGGCCCCCTCAACCCAGTGTACTAGGGAGCTGCATACTCTCCGAGCACGGCTGACGGTACCCACATACTATCTGAGCTATGTGGTTGCACTCTATCTTTATCTAGCAACGGTACCGTGCTCTGTAATCTGTATCTGTCTGTGTAACTTTCCTCAAGGATCTGATATTATATACATATATACATATATATACTTTTTTACTGTTTTCATCGTGTTTACAAAATTACCATAACTCTGTCTTTCTGTACTGTAAATACTGTATCTGTAGCATCTTGATGCTACCTCTGTATATCTATCTGTGTATTCTATATATACACTCTGTCTGTGTTCTGTATGTTATGGTAATAGGAAAAACATGGCATGTTATAACACTGTATATATGTATATACTGTTCTGTAATAAACTGTAATATAAAATACTGATCTGAACATCTGTATACATGTATTTAGATATATGTATATAACCGTTTCATGAACTATTCATATAAAACTGTATATGCATGTACATTTCTCTGTGAATATAAATATATCTCTGTATCATCTCATATGCTGGAAAACCATATTAAATGATATATACTATCTATATCTTTGTATTCAGTATAGTGTGATGTTTCATAACAACTGTATAAATTCATTCTTCACATGAAAAGTCTACTTAGGCCACACAAATATTTATGCTCATTTTCTATAAAAACAGTATAATAGACTGACATAAAAATATGCTTATGGAATCTCTATTAACTCTATTAAAACTCTTAGCATAACATATTTCCTTTACCTCAACTTTGAAAAGTCCCTATAAAAATCTGGTTCTATACCCGCAAGATTCCTAGATTAACCTCCTGAAAACACAATATCCTAGAACAAAATATTATTATTTTTCCGCCTATGTCATTTCTTATAACTACCATAAAACCAAAAACTTAATAAAAGACCTTACATAGAATTTGGGATGAAATCCAACTTCATTTTCTCGACGATCCACTCTGGCAAACTTGTAGGGAATTTCACCAGGAGCGTCGTGGTAGCCTCGGATCGTCGATCCTGCGACTGGTGGGGTTGGAAACGAAGAGAGAAGGGGGAGAAAGTCGTAGGGAGAGAGAGAGAGAGAGAGAGAGAGAGAGAGAGAGAGAGAGAGAGAGAGGAGAGAGAGATTTCGTAAAAATGAAAATTTTCCTCGGATTCCGTATATATATAAACGGGGGATTTCGTCGACGAGACCCTGTGTTCGTC
The DNA here is from genome assembly GCF_029873635.1 of Malania oleifera. NCBI lineage: Eukaryota > Viridiplantae > Streptophyta > Magnoliopsida > Santalales > Ximeniaceae > Malania > Malania oleifera. The sequence continues at coordinate 41,292,042 of NC_080417.1, forward strand.
GACGAGTCCTTCACAAATTTCGTTGACGAGGCCCTGTATTCGTCAACAAAATTCAGACTGCCTCAGAACCCCTCTCGGTATTTTCTCATCGACGAAGCCCTGTGTTCGTCGACGAAATTCTGAAGACATTCGTTGATGAGACCCTGTGTTCGTCGACAAAGTCTACGGCCTCCTTCTGTTTCTGTATCTATTTTCCTCTCTCTTTAATATTTGAATATCAATATTTTTCTAGGTCGTTATAGAGGAGGGTCATAAGGCCTCCTCAAAGGTATAAGGAAGTTGATATGATAGCTTTTGCTCTTTCTGTTGCTAAAACAGAAATTGAGGTGGAGCCTAAGACTTTTAGAGAGACCATGGATAGTAAAAAGGCTAAGAAATGGATTCTTGCAATGCAAGAAGAAATGAAGTCTCTAAACAAGAATAAGACATGGGTGATGGTGCCTAGACCGAAAAAACATAAGCTTGTAGGATCCAAGTGGATCTTTAAGAGGAAAGAGGGAATCCCTGGAATTGAACCACCTAGGTATAAAGTTAGGTTAGTGGCTAAGGAATTTACACAAAGGGAAGGGGTAGATTATAATGAAATATTTTCCCCTATTGTGAGACATAGTTCAATTAGAATTCTATTATCTTCTGCTGTTGTAAATAACTTGCATTTGGAACAAGTTGATGTTAAAACTGCTTTCTTGCATGGTAATTTAGAGGAAACAGTTTATATGCAACCTCCCGAGGACTTTGATACAAAAATAAATAAAAATCATATATGTTTATTAAAGAAATCTTTATGTGGGCTGAAACAATCACCTAGACAATGGTATGAAAGATTTGATTCTTACATGATTCAAAATAATTTCTATAGAAGCAATTATGATAGCTGGTCTATTATAAATCATGTGATGAATGTCATATATATATTATTATATGTTGATAACATGTTGATTGCTTGTGAAGGCTTGGATATGATAAATCAAGTTAAATGCATGCCTAAATCTGAATTTGAAATGAAAGATTTAGAACCTGCTAAAAGAATACTTGACATGGAAACAACTAGAGAAAGGGATAAAAATCTTCTTTACTTGTCTCAAAAGTCTTATATTTCAAAGGTGTTAAAAAGATTTAGAATGAGTCATGTTAAACTTACTTCTGTCCTGATGCACAACATGTTAAATTGTGTAGGAAATAGTGTCTTAAAACTGAAAATGAGTCACTGTTTATGAATAAAATACCTTATGGTAGTATGGTTGTTAGTGTAATGTATGCTATGGTATGTTCTAAACCTGATCTATCTTATGTTGTAAGTCAAGTGAGTAGATTTATGAGCAAACCTGGAAAACCACATTGGCATGCCTTGAAACAAATTTTTCAATACTTGTTTGGAACAAAATAACAAGGATTAATATTTGAAAAAAAAAAGATATGCATTGTGAAATAAGGTTAAAAGGATATGTAGATTTTGACTATGCTGGAAATTTAGATACCAGGAAGTCTTTGTCTGGTATGGTCTTTTCTTTTTTAGGTAATGCTGTTAGTTGGAAATCACACATGCAATTGGTGGTAGCTTTGTCTACCACGAAGGCTGAATATATAGCTATGACTGAAGCCTTTAAGGAGGCTATATGGATAAAAGGGTTGTGTTTAGAATTATGAATGTATAGTGGAATCGTCATAGTTTATTGTGACAATCAAAACACTATTCATTTGACTAGGAATCATGTTTATCATGATAGGTCCAAGCATATAGATGTTAGGCTGCATTTTGTGAGGGATATTATTTCTAGTGGTGAAATAGAAGTAAGAAAAATTCCAACAGAGGATAATCCCTCTGATATAATGACTAAGGTACTGATATAATGACTAAGGTAGTACCAAAATCTAAGTTTGAACATTGTTCAAACTTAATTAACTTAGGAAGTTGCTAGTGTTTGTTTTGCAGAAACTACCATAGGAGAAGCAAGGGTAGAGCAAGGATTACAAGCTTGTCAAGGTAGAGAATTGTTGGAGTGTCAAGCTTATTGGGACAAATCTGGGTCGTCAATTGCAGCGGAGATCTAATGGCTGCAATCTATTTTCATTTATGGGCATTTGTGTAATTTTTAGTCACTTGTATTTTATGTATAAAATACAACCAGCAGTGCTGGTTCTAGAGTCTTTGGCCAGCCAGCAAAATAGATTGTAAATTATTTTGGAGGGGATTTTTGGGAGAATCAGGAGAAATAAGATGGGGAAGTCGAGAGCTCTTTGGAGAAGAGGGTTAGGGTTCTTGGGATGCTTCTTGGGCTAATTCTTGGAGGAGATTGGTAAGCCCGAAAGGTGAGATCTGTATTGTGCAAGATGTAGTTCCACCATTTAATAAAGTTGATCTGAGGTGAGTTCCTGCCATGGATGTAGGCCAATTTTTGGGCCGAACCACATAAATGTGTTCTTGTGTTTGATCTTATGTTTATGGTTTATTACGTATATTTCCTTAAATCTTGTGATTTTTCGGTGGAGAGAAATTTTTCTTGATCATTTTTGGCAAAAGTAGATTTCAGTTGTGTTGTTTGTGGTTGCTGATCTAATTTATGTAAAGGATTTGTTTAGAATCTTTAAATAAAGAATCTGCAATCAGGTTATATCACAACATAGTATTTATTAATTCATCATTAACTTGAATGATATTTATGCAGGTATATCTTATAAAATGAAGTGGACGCAATACTCTTTTGAATAATGTACAGATAAAAGTTCGGATTGTCTCTCTCTTTCTCAAACCCAGGGGATTGCATCTATGGGGCTAGATTCAGCAGTTATAGCTTATTTCATTATTATAATGCAGGTTCTTTTGAACCTTTGGCCCCTAATGTTAGGAAATTGAATGGGCAGGAACAGTATCACACAGCTAAAATAAGAAATGAGAAAATAGGAATTGACACCAAGATTTACGTGGAAAACCCTCAAAAAAATCGAGGGAAAAACCACGAGTAAGAGTATAAGGAATCTACTATGAAAAATAATGATACAACTTCTCTCTAATTACAAGAGGAGAACAATGATACCTCTCTCTTGAATTAGGAGTACACAAATCTCACTAGAAACAATAGGCTTCAACAAGGACACTTTTTTAGGAGAGTACTTGATTTCTCTCTTTTTTAAGTTGGAGTTGGAGATGCTTGGGATGAATTGGAACTCCTAGTAGGCATCTCTATTTATATTAGAGAGTACTGCCCACCTTTGTTGAATTCTCCTTTCTGTAGCACACCTTTGTAGACTTAGGCAGCCACCTTTGTAGACTTGTGTGGCCACCAAATGAATAGTGCAACCACCATATAAATAGTACAACCACCATATGAATAGTATAGCCCCTATGTTGGACTTTGAATGCTAGAAATGACTTTAAATTTAACATTCTCCCACTTAAAGTCATTTTCAAACTTTCTTTTTTTCATCCTTTCTAGTCTTGCCTGTTCCATGCCACTTATGCTTCTGTTAGGCCATAAGAGGATCTACACCATATGAACTTGTCAGTGTTGATTGGTTTTTTCATAACATCTGCTAGGTTGTCTTTGGTGTGAATCTTTTGTATGTCCACACTTCCTTTTTCTATAACTTCTCGAGCGAAGTGATACTGTACTCCGATGTGTTTTGTCCTAAAATGAAAAGTCAGATTCCTTGCAATATGTAAGGCACTCTGACTATCACAATATAGATAAATTTTCTCTTAATTGTGTCCGAGTTCTTCCAATAGTATTTTAATCCATATTGCCTCCTTGCAAGCTTACATAGCTGCCATGTATTTAGCTTCAGTCGTTGACAATGCCACAACAGTCTGCAACTTTGATATCCAACTTACTGCTCCTCCTGCAAGAGTAAACATATAACTTGTAGTGGATTTTTTTTTTTTTTGTCAAGATCACTTACAAAATCTGAATCAACATATCCATTAACAATGAATTCTGATCCTCCATAACATATGCAACATCTGGGGCCTCTTTGATGTATCTTAGGACCCTCTTCACAAGATTCCAATGCTCTCTACCAAGATTCGCCATAAATTGACTAACCGTACCAATTGCTTGAGCAATATCTGGTTTTGTACAAATCATAGCGTACATTAGGCTTCCCACTACTAATGCATACGACACTCAAGATAATCCCATCCTCTCCGCTTTGTTGCTAGGACACATACTTGAGGATAATTTATAATTGACAGAAAGTAGGGTAGAAATTAGCTTACAATCTTGCATGTTGAAGTGTCGCAAAACTTTTTTCAAATAATTCTTTTGAGAAAGCCAAATCTTCTTGCCTTTTCTATCTCGGTTAATTTGCATCTCTAAAATCTTGTTTGCTGGTCCCAAATCTTTCATATCAAACTCCCTAGCCAATTGTGCTTTCAATTCTTGGACTTTTTCTTTGTTGGGTCCTACAACCAACATATCATCCACATACAATAATAAAATAATAAAATCATTATTACCAAAACTCTTCTAGTACTTACAATTGTTTGCACCGAGTCTATTGTATATGAGGCTAGTTATGAAGGAATCAAATCTCTAGTACCAAAATCTTGGTGCATGCTTTAAGTTGTACATAGATTTGGTTGACCTACAAATCAAGTTTTCTTTTCCTTTTTCTTCAAAACCTTCTGGTTGGAGCATGTAAATCTCTTCTTCAAGTTCTCCATGAATAAAAGCAGTTTTCACATCTAACTGCTCTAGATATAAATCAAACACAACACACATAGCCAATACAGTTCTGATAGTAGTAAGTCTAACAATTGGAGAAAATATATCATTAAAATCAATACCTTCTTTCTGAGCATGCCCTTTCACTACCAATCTTGCACGATATTGTTTCACCTGATCATTGCCATCTTGCTTGATCGTGTAGACCCATTTATTTCCAATGGCTTTATGTCCATGTGATAATGGAATAAGCTCCCATGTATTATTTCTGTACAAGGTTTCAATTTCTTCCTACATTGCTATCATCTACAAAGAAACATTAGTGCTACTAATAGCCTCATGGAAAGTTGATGGTCTCCATCTTCTATTAGAAGACAATTTGTAGTATTGATTTCCATGACATAATCTGAATGCCATGATGGTTTCCTTCTTTCACGTACTGAACGTCAAACTTCCGTATCATTAGCCTCATTTGGTTCTTGTTCCTCATACTCCGGTGCGGCTTCAGAAGAATCTTTATTTTCTTCTATCTGAACAGTAGTAGTCGTTTCCAAAGTGCTATTGTTTCTTTATTTTGCAATTCATTTTCTGCAAAAATCACATCCTTGTTGACTATAACCTTGCGGGCAATAGGATCCCACAGGTGATACCCCTTGACTTCGTTAGCATAACCAAAGAATATGCATTTCCTGGACTTTGGGTTCAATTTAGTTATTTCATGTGCATTATACATTACATATGTAGGACATCCAAATATGTGAAGAGAAGAATACTGGGTTGGCTTACCAATCCACATCTCTATTAGTGTCTTCAAACCAATTGCTATTAACGGTGATTGATTTATCACATAACAAGTGATTTTGACTGGTTCAACCCATAATGACTTGGCTAGATCTGCAGTCTTTAACATGACTCTAGTCCTTTCCAATATGGTTCTGTTCATCCGCTCTGCTATGCCACTTTGCTAAGGTGTATGCACAACAGTAAACTGGCTTTGAATACCCTCTTGCTTGCAAAATGAAATAAAATTGTCGTATTTATATTCTCCTCCATTATCTGTCCTTAAACACTTGATTCTTTTTCCAGATTCAAGTTCCACCTGCGCTTTGAATTCTTTGAGCACTAGAAACACATTTGATTTCCTCTTGATTGGATACACCCATAATCTCGTAGAGTAGTCATCAATAAATGATACAAAATAATGTGCTCCTCCAAGGGATGGAACTAGTGATTCCCATGTATCAAAATGAATCAAGTCTAGAATGTGTTTGCTTCTGGCAGTAGATCTTTCAAATTTTAATTTATGTTGCTTACTTATAACACAATGCACACAGGAAGGTAGACTTACTGATTTGAGTCCGAGAAAAAGATTACGTTTTAAAGGAATCTTCAGACCACGTTCAGACATGTGGCCAAGTTTGCGATGCCACATTATCGTTGATTCTTCCTGGGTCGATGCAACTGATGCGTCTCCCTATTGAATAGTATTTCTCAACAGTGTGTATAGATTTTCCATGATCTTTTCTACCTTCATCAATACAAGCGCGCCTTTGACAACCTTCAAGATCCCATTTTCAATAAAGGTCTTACAGCTGAGGTCATCTAACTGTCCAAGAGACAGTAAATTTTTATTCAAGCCCTTCACATGTCGTACCCTTTGAATAATGTGAATTGTATCGTCATACATCTTCAGTTTGATATTACCAATACTAACGATCTCTAAGGCATGATCATTGCCCATGAACACAGATCTGCCCGAAACAAGTTCATATGAGTGGGACCAGTCTCACTAAGAGATCATGTGCCAGGTTGCTCCAGAATCCATGATCCATACATTAGTGAGTTTCTTACCACCTTTAGAGACAGTTTCCGCTTCACTGTACAAGATTTCACCATCACTGGAAGTACTCGCAGTGCATCCTTGAGAAATGATCTCCTCAAAAGCTTTCCCTGCATTCTTCTTCTTATGCCAACAATCCATCGAGATGTGCCCCATTTTGCCACAATTGTAGCATTTAAAATTCTTCTTACTCCTTGACTTTGATCTACCATGATTGTGACTCCCACTAGAACCACGTTCTGTTGATGTTCCTCTTATCATTTGTTTTTGCGCCTGAATTCCTCTTCCAGAACAGCCACCGCAACATCATCAAAGACTAGATTATCTGATTGAATATTATTTGTAATGTTGATGATGAATTGATCATACGAATTTGGTGGACTTTGGAGTAGAAGCTTTGCTCGTTCGGTTGACTCAATCTTATGGCCTATCGTTGTTAGTTGGAATAACAACATATTAATATTGTTGATGTGGTATGTAACCGATGTGGACTCACTCATTTGAAGAGTATAGAGTTGCCTCTTTAAGAAGATCTTGTTATGAAATGACTTTACCTTATAGAGCTTTGTCAGTGCATCCCAAATTTCTTTTGCTGACTTCTTCTTTGCAATGCTTGATAACACCAAATTTGCTAATGTTAGATGAAGATTAGCCACAACATTGTCATCCATCTCGTTCCATTTTTCCTTAGTTATCTTTGTTGGTCTGTTTCTAATTGCCGCTAAGCAATTTTCCTTTCTCAGAACCGCCTTCATCTTCAATTTCCAAAGGGAGAAATTACCCCCATCGAACTTCTCAATTTCGTACTTTGCTGCCATTGCAGTAGATAAGATTTGCTCCTCCACTAAACCGGCTCTCACTTTTTCACCGTGATCAATACCGTATACGTGAATAGTATCGTAAATGAATGGAACCCTATACTTGAACAAATTGCGTATACGTTCACAATACTGTAAAATTATCCAGTGACACGTGTGAATAGTAACCCCAACCCAAAGGCCGTAACCCAAGGCTTTGATACCACTACTAAGAAATTGAATGGGTAGGAACAATATCACATAGTTAAAATAAGAAATGAGAAAATAAGAATCGACACCAAAATTTATGTGGAAAATCTCCAAACAAATCGAGGAAAAAACCACGGGTAAGAGTAGAATGAATCCACTATGAAAAATAATGATACAACTTCTATCTAATTACAAGAGAAGAATAATGAAACATCTCTCTTGAATTAGGAGTACACAAATCTCACTAGAAACAACAGGCTACAAGAAGGACACTTTTTTAGGAGAGTACTTGATTTCTCTCTCTTTTAAGCTGGAGTTGGAGATGCTTAGGATGAATTGGAACTCTCAGTAGGCATATCTATTTATAGTAGAGAGTACTGCCCACCTTTGTTGAATTCTCCTTTCTGTAGCACACCTTTGTAGACTTAGGCATCCACCTTTGTAAACTTGTGTAGCCACCAAATGAATAGTGCAGCCACCATATAAATAGTACAGCTACCATATGAATAGTACAGTCCCTATGTTGGACTTTGAATGTTAGAAATGACTTTACAATTCAACACCTAAGGCAGAATGATATGAACCAACAATATGGTAATCGTTTGTTTGTGCATGCCCTTGTCATATTACATTTCCTGCGGTGAATTTTTCACTCTTGAACTGCACTGTTCCCGCTCCAGAACAGTACTGAAGGGTGAAAGTGGAGATATTACTTGTTCACGCTTCAAAGAAAGCAACCATTTCCCAGACCATCTTAGTCAAATTATTGAAATAATCCAAACCCGTATTAGTAGTCGGGAGGATAAATGGATTTCGAATCTGACAAAAAAATAAAATAAAAATTATGAGTGAAATCAGCTTACCATTTTCTTCTTCCTGGGGAAAGCATGATTCTTGGCAATTCAGCAATGAGGAGCTGGAGCTGGAGCTGGAGCTGGAGCTGGATGATTTCCAAAGAAAACGGCTAAGCTATATGGGCTTGGAGAGCAAACTGCAGACCACAACTTAGCTTTTCCTACGGAAGTTGATTAGTGGACCTTCTGCCAACTAGAGTTAACCTTGATAAAATTACATAAAGTTTGTCAGAACATGGACATTTCTTGACCCATTATGTTCGATTACGTGTCAAAGTTGTGTAATTAAGTGTTTAAATGCATTAATTAAGTGTTATTATTTTAATTAAATATTTATTATGTCTAATATTTTAATGATTAAGCCCATTTGATAATTTTAAGATAATTATCCTATTTTTGTCGTAAATTTACTGATATTTGTGTTTTATTATTGCAAGATAGTTTTTAAAAATTAAAGTTGAAATTAAAATATACGTGGTGAGAGAAACCGTGTCTTGATGCAAAGAAGGTCGTGGACCATGTGACAAGGAAGCTGCATGCACGTGAAGAAGCATGCATTTAATGGGCCACTCAAAAGCATGCATGAAGAGAGGCCGTATACCATGAAATACAAGTAGAGAGGCCATGAGTGCATGGGCTTGCACTTCGTATGGGCTGGCCGTGTGAATCAAAAAGCAAAAGCGGGGCATGCGTGCATGGCTGGGCCGTGAGCTTCATATAAGGAGAGCCATGCACGTGAAGAGAAATTGAAGAGAGCCGTGCACTGTTTTTGGAAGCTGAGCCGAGCGTCAAATGAAGAACCGAGGGCATGCATGCAATGCAATAGACGTAGCTGGGCCGGCTGCTTCAAAGAAAGGCCTTGACAAGACCACATGTGGGCTTGTTGCATGCGCTGAGAAGCCGTGCGCTGGGTGTCTTGGATGCCGAATTGAGGGCCGTGAGCTTCATATAAGGAGAGCCATGCACGTGAAGAGAAATTGAAGAGAGCCGTGCACTGTTTTTGGAAGCTGAGCCGAGCGTCAAATGAAGAACCGAGGGCATGCATGCAATGCAATAGACGTAGCTGGGCGGGCTGCTTCAAAGAAAGGCCTTGACAAGACCACATGAGGGCTTGATGCATGCGCTGAGAAGCCGTGCGCTGGGTCTCTTGGATGCCGAATTGAGGGCAGCTGACCCAGAGTTTTTTCCGGTTTTATTATTAAAATGAAATAAAATATTAAATAATACTCTATTTGCGAAAAAATTTCTCAAACTAATGTTCACATAATCTCGCACTTGGTGCTGCGAGATTTAAAGCTGATGGGCAGTGGGAAGGTGACACGTGGCAGAGCAAATCTCCTACAAGATTTACCGGCTATATATATAAATTAAAATTTAAAATGCTTAGAACCAATTAAAAAAACAGAATATTTTAATTCAAAGTTAATAAAGCAAAATGTGTTTTAATTGTAAAAAAATTATAAAATATTTTCCAAAGAAGGCTTTTGAATGTACTCAATTTTTTCGATAATTGAATTAATAATTATTTGAAAAAAAATCAAAAAAATAAGTATTTTTTTAAAAATAAATATACTAAAAATAATTATAATAGATAAAATTATTTTTCTAGGTAAGTATTTTTTGTAAAAAATTCTTTTCATTGGAGCATAAATTATTTAAATCTCAAGGAGTTAAATTTTTAAAATAGTCCTATTTAATTTAGAAAATTTAAATTTTTAGAATTATTTATTCATAATGACAAACTATTATCGTAAAATTGGAGTATTAATCAAAAGAATGTGATATTTACAAAAATTTTAAAAAAAGAAATTAGAAGATATTGATAGATAATCACGAATCTAATTTTACTTACTGAATTGGCCCTAGTTAAATAAAAATGAAATAAAATTATTTCGACTTATCTGAGTGGGTAATATCCTTAAAAATCATACTTCACTCGATATAATATATATAACTCATACTCCTATTATTTTGAAAATAATTTTTTATCTATTAGCAGCGAGGTCGTCTCCGGGGTTGTGGTGGCTGCCGTCTGGGTCTGCCCTTTCCCTGTTGGTCATTTGCATCAAGGTCCTGTCCCGTTGTCCTGGATATGGATCATTTCCGCCAAGAGGTATTGTATAATCATCATACATGCGAAGCGCACGTGGTGAGAACTAATATGATGTCTCGGGACGAGAACAAGGCGGCATAGCGGGAGCATCGACCTCCTCCCCATCGAAAAGGTCGTCCAATAAAAATGACATCGATGGGGTAGCAGCAGAGTCGGATGGGGCGTCAGCCGGTCTACTTGACGGTCCGGTAATATCAGTTGTAGTGGAAGGTGCATACGGTGTTGACGGACCGAACACGTACTTCGCCTGTACAACCAATGGCGAGGATATGAGACTCATTGGATGACTAGAGGAGGCATGTCGTCCTCCTCGTATTGGAGCTGGTCGACCTCCTCGTGCTGGTACATAAGGTCGACCTCCTTGTGCCGGGATCCGTCGATCGTCCTCGTGGACGAGGTCCAGTTCAGCACTCATCAATCAGTGGACTGCAGGATCCGACGAGATCTGATCAACCTCAATCACTATGTCAACCTGCAGGATATGACAATATTTGGTTAACCCATGCATATCGTAACGTATACATAACAAAATGAATTATGGGTTAAAGTCTTCTTACGAGGCTCAAATATACAGCAACGGTCTTGTCGACGAAGTAGCATGTGATGGACCTATACCAAGTGAAGTATGGGTCATCTGGACGCATCAGACCATCCTCCGCCACTCCTGGTACGATGTAGTCTCGACGATGCTCCCAAGTAGTGTTGAATATCGCGTGCGTAGTCGACCAGTCTGTGACCCCTCAACTGCGCCCATCCATGCCATGGAGGTCATCTCCAACTATATCTACCCTCGATGTCAGAAATCGGTCAGGAATGCTCTATCGATACCCAAACTATTGCATGACTCAGTTGGGAAGATACCACTCGATAATATGAAAGCATATGAGTGGCACTTGGGGTACCCACAGGTCACTCCCGACTGCATAGTCAGGAGGCATGTCGGCTAGAATCTCAGCCGTGTAGGGCCTCCATAGGAACTGCACTTAGACATAAACAAAAGGTAAGCGAACTATAAATAACTGAAAAAAAGAAAGAGAATACCATGTGCTATATTTTAATTGGTTTGTACCTCATGCTCTCGGTGCATGTCTAACTCGAACCTATACCAGGGCAATGTGTGAAATACAACCATCGGTACCTTTAAGTCGTCGCTCCATCTGTATAAGATGAAACGTAAGTTTCCGAATGTAACGACTAGTACGTAGTACGAATTAGTATTCGTAGTACTTATAGAGTGAATGAGGAGGGATAGATGATGTTGGTACTAACCGGTACGCGAGTGGGAGTGGGTTAACCGGACGACCATCCTGACCCCTCTGAATCTGCAGGAAACCTCGCCGCGTATGAGCGAAAGAAGGAAATCTCTCCTAGACCCAAACCTGGAGTAGGCAAAGGGGGCCAGCAATCTGTGTCTTCGAGTAGTGAGCAGCGCGACACATCTCCCTGTATAGCCACACCAAAGTAGCTGACCGCCAATTGTACGAGCGACACGGTCCGAAGTCTACAAGGAGTGGAAGGAACATCAGACGCGCATAGCTGCCTGAAACATCAGAAAATATCACCCCATAGATCAAACGCCACAAGTGGGCTTGTGCGTGGCATGCTATCGTTCGTGCATATGCATCTACCGGGAGCTGACAAAATGCATCCCCCTCGAGGAACCGCATATGGATGCGTGTACCAACCAACTCGTTGTAAGGTGGAACAACTCCTAACAAACGTTCGCACATAGTACGCAGGGCGAGTCATCCCTGACGATCTGTAGGAACCTCCACTGGTCGGGTAGTACGACTAGTGACGGCTCGCCCATCAATCGGCAGCCCGAACAAAACGGCGACGTTTTGAGAAGTTTTAAGCCATTTATATAAACTCATTTCAAAAAATATAATTCAATTAGCACTTTATCACTTTAATCTACCATAGGATTAAATAACTGAATTGAGTTAAAAAAATTATTATCTCAATGCATGCTTCTTATTGTCCTATCCCCCCACAGGTATTTTTATATAATTTATTACTACCACTATGCACAATATGACCTAGAATTATGAATAAATAAAATAAATAAATTTTTCAGAAAATTTAAAACATATATTATGAAAATATCTAGCATATGATTTCAAGTGCTAAGTTAGGAAGTAAATTATAACAAAATTTAAATGATATTTAGACAAGTTCACTAATTTGAAGAGTACAAAAGATTACAAGGCAAAAGTTATACGGATAGTTATTGTCTATAATATATGAAAAGTGATGAATTTGGTTGTGATCAAAGGAGATACTAAAAATATGAAACAAAATATCAAACAAGCTATTCAAGAAACAAAAATTCATTGGAAATGGATATACATATACACAAGATATGACATATACATATACACAAGATATGACAATCACAGTATGTAATTCATACATATAAAATATGACAATCACATGTTAAATAAAAACATCAAGAATAAGATTATTTTTTATTACAAAATAATATATTTATTATTATCATTTAATAAAAACATTTTAATGTTAGTTAAAATAATAAGAACATAATTATCAATTAAAATTTTAATTAAAAATATTTTTAATTTTAGTGTAAAACATATTAGAAACTAATCATATATTTTAACATATTAATAATTATTGATGCAATATAATTCAATTTTAAAATTAAGAAAAAAATCATCTATTAATTATTGTATCTAAAATTATCAATATATCATCTCATGATTGTTGACCTATATGCATTGGATCTAAAATTATCAATATATCATCTCATGATTGTTAAATATATATATATTTAAATATCCAATACACTTATAATAAAAATTGCAATAAAAAAAATTAAATAGAAAATTGAACAAAATTAAAATACATACCTCAAATTTGGGAGTTTGAAATAAAAATCTTCAATCAACGAATTGAAGGTAATTCAGACTAAATACACTAACAAATCAACCAATCAATAAAAGAATATGTATTTTCAATTCAAAAAATAATGAGCTTAGGGTTTCAAAGGCCTTACCCCATCTCCCCCTTTTATAATCTTCCTCCTCAAGCAACTCTTACCAGCAACGTTCACAAGCAGCAACGGTAACCCAGCAACGCCAACAGTAACCTGCAGTCCAGTCTCTGCTCTCTGCAACGCGAAGAAAATTGAAGGAGGAAGGGGCAGAAGTATGGGCGAAGCAAATCTCGCAGGACCAACTTGTGAGATTTGCCACGCGTCAGCTCACGTAACTTCTGCGCAGCAAATCTCGCTGCTTGGTCCTTCGAGATTTGCTGAGCCCCGTGCCACGCGTCACCTTCTCGCTCGCTAGAACCTTAATCTCGTAGCTTGGTGCTGCGAGAAATGCAATTAAATAAACTTGTGAATCTTATTTCAAAACACCATTAGATTCAATATAAAATTAAAAACAAAAAAAAAATTGTAGCATGAGTTAGTACTTTGAGGAAATACCTACTCATACCTTTTATTAAACACATGGTGCTCAACGAGGAAAAAATAATATTTTCCCACTTTCCATTATTTGAGTACAATAACAATGTATTCGAACATTACAAAGGATAAAAAATAAAAAAAAAGAGTACAAAAAGTAGTTCCATTAGTCGTGCTGACAAATTAAAAAACTCAAGACTATTGCTTTCAATGTAATCAACTTGTTCATAACAAGTTTTTGGAGTGGAATAAAAGCACGAAAGGAGTCGAGGCTAGTTTTTGTGGTCTAACCCATACTATATGCTTGATTAATCAAGTAGAATGACCATTGAAAATGCATTTCTGATTCTTTTTCAAAGTTTGAGGTCCTTAAATGGTGGTTGAATAGGAAATGGAAAATAAAGACCAAAATGTTCAGCAGTAATGAAAATTAAACACTTAATTTTTTCTTGTCAAATCCATCCTAAATACTTGATTTTTTTTTTTTTCATGGAACTAAGCAAATACCATGACAACATTAATGACACCTCTGAACGGATTCAAACTGCAGACCACAGCTTAGCTTTTCCTGTGGAAGTTGATTAATGGACCTTCTGCCTCACCTTGATAAAATTACATAAAGTTTGTCAGAACATGGACATTTCTTGACCCATTATGTTCGATTACGTGTCAAAGTTGTTTAATTAAGTATTTAAATGCATTAATTAAGTGTTATTATTTTAATTAAATATTTATTATGTCTAATATTTTAATCATTGAGCTCATTTGATAATTTTAAGATAATTATCCCATTTTTGTCATAAATTTACCGATATTTGTGTTTTATTATTGTAAGATAATTTTTAAAAATTAAAATCGAAATTAAAATATACGTGAATCGTGCGTGAAAGAAACCGTGTCTTGATGTAAAGAAGGTCGTGAAGCACGTGACAGGGAAGCCGCACGCACGTGAAGAAGCATGCATTTAATGGGCTGTTCAAAAGCATGCATGAAGAGAGACCGTGCACAAGCCATGCATGAAATACAAGTAGAGAGGCCGTGAGTGCATGTGCACTTCGTATGGGCTGGCCATGTGAATAAACTCTGCAGCTGACCTTTGTTTTATTAGATAAATGTTTGTACCCGTACCTACAGATGCAATGACTTTGGAAGAAGAGAGAGTTGGTCGTGAGCAAGGTCCTAAATTCCAATTTCCACTCCAATTTTAAAGCTCCAAAAGTACCAAAATTCCAATAGAAATTTCATTTTTGATGTAAATTTCAATTTTAATTTGAAAAAATAGCGGAAGTCGATAGTAAAATATGAAATTTTTTTTTATGAAATTCTAAAAATGGTTGATAGACACAGTAATGTAAATTTTAGAACAAATATATCACAAGTGAAAAATACATCTATACTGTGTATGACGTTGTGAAGTGAAAAAATTATAATATAATATGCGCATCAAACATATATTTGTAAGATAACGTGCATTAAACTATTCAGTTAATAAAAAGGAATTTTATAAATAATTTAAATATTATTTATTATACAAATAATGATAATTTAGTCATGAATGGTTAAATAAAATGTTATTGTAAGTCTACTATTTTTTTATATACAACTTCAAAATCCCTCATAAAAATCTTTTGTTTCAATAAAAAAAAAAAGAAGATAAAATAAATTAAGAAAGAAATCCACTTCACTCCTAAATCTCTTTTTGAATTCTAAAGAAATTTAATTTTTTAGTTAAAATTTAAACAAGTTCGCTAAAATTTGAAATTTTGATAAGTTTCAGACAATTTTTTTTTTTGAGTTTTCATATTGTGAATAA
This sequence comes from Malania oleifera, assembly GCF_029873635.1. Lineage (NCBI taxonomy): Eukaryota > Viridiplantae > Streptophyta > Magnoliopsida > Santalales > Ximeniaceae > Malania > Malania oleifera. The sequence continues at coordinate 41,307,760 of NC_080417.1, forward strand.
ATATAAAGAGGGAGGGATATCATATTTCTTTAACAAAAATCACGATGGTTCATAATGCAGATGCCTAATTTCATTTTTTTTTTAATCCTCGCAGGGGAAAAAATTTATCCCCGAATCCAATCTTTCAAAGTCTTCATAAACTGAATAATAATTACAGGTTCTTCATAGCTTCCGCAATCATCATTTTAAGATTGCAGGTTTTTCTTTTCACATTACCTTTATAAATTATTTTCTCCTTATAAAATTAATTTTAAAACAACACAAACGCCCTCACCAGCCCCAGAAAAATCCCCAGAGAAGGAGAATAAAAGAAGACAAGAAAACACAAAGGTACGATTGCATGACAGTAAACATGTTCTGTTTACTTTACATTGGGATTTATCTAATGCACACAACTACTCAAACAACTCATAGGAGCGACCTCTTTCAAATGAGCGATTACATGTGTCGTACGAAGACAATATAACTCGGACTCACGTTTCAAAGTACTAGGACAAATAACTCGGACTCAGGTTAGTGGACAGTACCATCTTTCACGTTATTATATGCAGCTATTTATCTCATGCAGAACTCCTCTTAGTGGCTTGGCACTCAGACAGCCACAAGTCTATGTGCTCTACAATCTGTTGCCTGACTTTGTGAACTGCATCAGGAGAGCTGCAATTCCGGGCATCGCCTGAAAAGACGAATCAGAGAGTGTATATATAAGGGATGAAAATATTATGTATAAACCCAATTGCCCAAATATTTTACGGGTACATGCTACTTTTCATCAGCAGTATATATATATATATATATATATATATATATATAAATGAGTCTCAAACGGCTGTTTATTCTTCTTGATTTTCATGCATCCATTATCACACGTGGTTCATGCCAATTGTTTTGAAAGGCAAAGCCGTAAAGCAAGGTGTTTTAACCCTTAAGAGGCAAGGCATACGTCTTAAGGGCATATTGGGGTATAGACCTTTTGAAAATTTCATTTTTGATAAAAATAAGTATAAATCACATATATTTCAAAAAAAATAATAAAAAATTAATAAAATCATAAATATAATGTGAAAAAATCAAATTGAATTTGCAAATTACTTGTCAAGCATTCAGAAATTGCATTAGTATATCCATTACGTAAATCATGACAAGAGATACCTATGACATTACTAAGTTAAAATTAATTTCAGGATCCAAGATACAACTCTAAATTATTTTAGAAAGACTGAGGTTCAAAACTTTTAGGAATCACATGCCCAAAATGTGTAAGCCTCAACTAGAAAAGCACAAAAGTTGTATCTTTTGTATAAATGCGTAAGCCTCCAGTTATAATGCATTAGCCTTTTTGGGATTTGGTATTTTAGATTGAGTCTCAAGCCCTTTAGGCATGCCATACATTGAAGCAAGCCTCAAGGCAAGCATTGGTTGAGCCTTTCAAAACATTGGTTCATGCCAATGAAACATAGCTGCAGAAACGCTTCTTATAATTAAATAATCATAATCAAGTGTAAGCTTTTCGGGGATTTAGAGGGCTTCATACTCTTGGCTGGAGTGCCTGTACTGGCACCACAAAAGCTGAAGTGAACTGCACATACCTTCAAGGTTTAAAGGAATTTGGGGACATCCTCGTAGGTCAGTTCCATGACCACAGTTATGACAAGAGATCATGTACGATGGCACTGGAAAGTTTCAGTCACAAGTCTTAGTAAATGAAGCTAAATATGAAGGAAAAAAAAATTATATCAAAGTCATATATAATCCTGAAAAATAATTCATTAAATCACATAGAAGTTAATCTACTAATTATATGTTTGGTACATGAGTAGAATGCAATCAAATTTATTACTTTGTGTATATTCTTCATTCGGCCTTTTCATTCTATTTTATTCCATTTTACAAACCAAGTGATGTGAGATTGTTCGAGTCATTGATGTATAACTATTATGATGGACCAAACACCCTAATTCTTAATCATCCCAATAGATTTATGGTCCTGAAAAATGCAAGGCGAGTAAGTCCCCATTATGTACATGTCATTCAAAGAAAAAATTGACCAATGGCTAAGAGTGTATCAAAAAATTATTTTCATATTTCATTGCACATGGTGCACATCGATCACCGCCCATAACTCTTAGGAACTGGCAAAAATGTCGGGTAGATGTTTTTTTTTTTTTTTTAAAATCTGAAACACAGGCACCATGTCTCAGTTGCCCCAACATCCATATACTAATCATACCCACAGACTAAATAAATTCCAAACATGACAATATTAATCAAAAAAGCAAATGAATACTCACAATCTGTGGATGAAGTTTGTTTGGATGCATGGCGCCAGGGATCTTGTGAGCCATTTGTAAAGACTATTTTTGAACCTGCTTATTCAAATTCCCATAAGAACACAACTTGCGGTTGAAATATCAATGATTGTTTTATTTTAATACTCAGGAAGAAATATATAGACAAGAATTTTGTTCATAAAAACTCAACCAAATCTTAGCATCCCTGAGTCAAGACAGTCATAATTTACCCTTCTATTTTTCTGAATGGACAATATAAGAAGAACACATGGAGAGAGAATGTGGCATGGTAACACTAAGCAATTAAACAATGTAGCAAACAAATCTTTAGAAAGTTGAGCAAACACAATGTACTTATTTAACAAATGAGTGAGAATGAAATAGAAGGTGAAAGAGGAAAATGTGTCCATGAAGTTTAAATAATATGGAAACATAAAATATGAGCAATTTAAAATGATAGCAAACCTCTTTTTCTTTTTATGCTAAAAGATGATAAATAAACACTAATAGAAAACAAATGAATCTTGAAAAGTTTCAAGTCCCCTTTAACTCTTTTACTTCAAATTTTCATCTTGATCAATATGCCACTCTCATATTACCTCTCCCTCACCCCTCTCTTGTTTCTCTTCACAAAAGCAACCATGATGCCCTTTTCTTATTCCACTGTACAATAGTGATTCCCTTACTCTTGAGCAAACAATTGTCCGAGTGCAAGCAAGTTCTGCAAGTTTTAAACGTATTTTCAAAATTTGATGCTTCTACTTTCAAAATCCCTAATCAGCAAGAAACCATAGAACAACATTTGCTAATTGTATCATCTTAATTGGCAAAATGCTCATGATATGTACAATGCCTAATTAAATATCAATAATCATCTAAATATGGCATTGATCATATGCTTCAAAACTTGCATACATATGTGCCAAGGAATTATGTATCTCTTTCTTACTAATCTATAAGCACTTAAACTACACATGCACACACACACACACTTACATATAAAGAGATGGTTGAACTATTTTCTTGTGGTCTAATTTTCATAATTTTGCCCTTATTTACTCATCACAACCAATGCCTTGGTAATCCTTGCATAGTCACAGAGAAACCTCAAGAGCACCGCTGAAACTAAAGCCCAAAAAGACAAGCAATAAAACTACTCTATCCCATGACAAGTGTAACTTGTCCATACAATTCTCATGTTTCCATGATTAAAATTTGCTTCCGCAAGTGAAATTATTTTTAAAAAATTTATTTATCACACAATCCCCATAAAGCACACAAGCAGCTTACTCATAGTAAGTAAACAGGCAGTTCTAGGAAAAGAAAGGTTTCATGGATACTTAAGTGGGAAAACATCCAGTTTTTAGGAAAAGAAAGAAACTTCGTGGAAGAATAGATGAAAGGGAGACCTGTACAAGGAGGACACATGGTTGGTATTTGAGTTTAACAGGAAAGATTAATGGCCCTGTGCTCCTAAGGGATCCCACCTGAGCCCATGAGGCAATTCTCTCTAATTCATCCCAAAGATCCAAGAACAACTAGGGATTATGAAATGAATCTGTCCTCCTACACCCTTGAGTTGCCGGTAGTCCATTGATTGTGGCAGATAAAATTCTTTTACAAACAAAGAATACAGATCAAATAAGATAGTAAAAAATGAGAATCAATATGGCTTCATTAGCAAGGGTTATGCAAATTGACTAAAAAGGCAAGTCCTGTGTCATTACCATTAATTTAATAGTTAATTAAAAAATTAAAATAATTATGGTAGTTTGTGGTCTACAGATACAATTATACTGAGAAAGTCATGACCCAAGATACTGGAGCCTATTTTTTTGCCAAGAAAAAAAGGACAAATATAAAGACAGATAAGGAGATAACCATCATGAGAGAGTAATCAATGAGCTAATATTAGCCAATTTTTTTCATTTCCTTTAAAGGAGAGATATTTTTTAGACAGGAAGATAAAAGTAGAGAGGATTCCATATGGACCTGCTATTTTTGTGCCTCCATAGTATATATTTGTTGCATCGACATCAGGGTAAATGCCCTCTTCAAAAACATTTTTGCAGAGGTCCAAGTGATATCTGCCACATTGCAATACTTTGTACAATAAAAGAATGTAAAATGCACAAACTCATACACTACGGAGAAATTTCTTCAATGCTCTTACCTTCAGTCAAGGGCGTGCATACAGGTGTGAGTGGTGTGTGTGTGTGTGTATGTGAGAGAGAGAGAGAGAGAGAAACATGCCTCGTGTTAATCATTGAAGAGCGGATGCTATCATTTGAAGGTGCTACTTGGAAATATGCAACCTCACTACAAACTTGGAACCACCACAACCGGTCAGAGCTGTCTTCCCCAACAGCAATGTCTTTCAGATGGTCTTGATTATATGTTTGAACTTTAGCACCAAAACTTCCAACATAGTAGTCTTTCACATATGTGGCGTATGCATCCTGCACAAAATATTTTGTTCAGGACATCGGCCCAAAAAACTGTAAAAAAAGCAGTAATTGCCTGGAAGCGAGCCAAAACAAAACCTATAAATAACAGTGATCATGATCATGATGCCAATCCCATATGTTTTTCTTCAAAACTTTTGGACAGATGAGATGGGTGAATGAATTTAATATCAATTAACGGTTAATGAAATTGTGAAACAACTTTTGCATTTGTAAGTTCATTATTAACATTATCATACTATGTTTAAAAAAATCCAAGTTTCAGGAGAATCAAATTGTGGTCAGATGTTTAAACCCAGTTTTCTTTCACAAAAAAACAGCGGTAGATTTGGGAAATATTGGCAATATTTCATCAGGAAAAAAAAATGTTCTAGAAATTGACATGCATGCAAGGAAAAAAAATATCGAAATTCTAGCAAGAAATATTGATTTTGGAGTTTGTCAGCATCGGCAGCCACATAAAATTTCCATGCCAACAAAATCATCATGTAGCTTTAAACCATTGGCCACTTTCAAACCCTTTCCAAGTGAACATTGTGCCATGACTGCAAAACATGGTTAAGTTTGTCTACTTTACTAGTTAAGACGTAGGATTGCTAATCACAGAAAAATCTTAGAACAGGGGATTATGCAACCAAAATATGAATAGCAGATAGTAAGTGTTGCTACTTTATTTGTCTCCACCAGCTGGATCATAAATTTCTTTTAGGACTGCTAATCACAGCATAATCTCTTCCCCACTCCCTGCCCCCCCGCCCCCCCTCCCCCCCCCAAAAAAAAAAAGGTAAAACAAAAAAAAAACCACCACCCGAACAAAAAAGCACAAATCAAAGTTAAAATAATTTATTAGTCAATCAGCTATTCCAACTGAATATACTCCCATGCCCTTTAAAACATCCTAATGATGAGAACCAAATGCATGCCTAGAAAGAGGAGCATACCACCAAATCCTGTCCATCCTTCTTTGCCTGACTAAGTGGGGAGCATAGTATGTCTGGATTTCCATACTGAAACTGCAAATTTCCAACACAGAAATCATTAACCTGAAAGAACAGGAAAATTGACAGCTGGAGGAAAAACTGTGCCAGTGTGCCTACCGCTGTAACTGCGGCATCTGCCAGAAAATACAGGAAATCAGCATCATTATCCAGCTGAAAAAAAAAAGAAAAAAAAAAAAAAAACACAGATAGAAGTCAAGAACCAAATAAGAATGAAAAAGAAATACCTTGTGCAGAAGTATAGTGCAGGAGTATAGTGATGCAATGCTTAGTAGTGAAGTTGGACATTTCATTATGATTTTGAAGGAAGTAAGCTGTCAATTTTCCTTCTTTTTTAGTTGAGGTCTTTAATGATTGATTACAGACATTTAATTCCAGGGACAAAAAGTTCCAGTGGTATATGGTTCAAAACACACTGCAAGCATATAGCCTTGAATATACAAGGTAGTACATATACATCATGGTTGCAGAGACATAATCTTGCACCATAAAAAAACATTAAACTACATTTTACAGGCTGCCAAGCTGCAAGAATACATGTTCAAACATAATGCCAAAATGATAGAGGAAAATTCTTAATAAAAAATAATTCTAGAAAACCATAATGAACGGGGACTCAGAAAATTCATTCATAACATCAAGTATGCACGGATTGTGACTTATGTCACTCTAACAATATTCTGGCCTTCTGTAAGTTTTCAAAGGGGCTAACTAATGGCGTAGGTACAACAATAAACGAATTTTTGTTCTATGATAACTTAATTATTAGGAACAAACATTATTGAAAATTTATTCAAGATTTTATGAATGATCAGCCTCGTCTTAGCAAGGCTTGAGCACTTGAACATGAAGGACCTTTCAACCTGCCATCTCAATATTTTAGCGGTCAGGGAAGAATACTATGACGGTCATCTAATCATGTTAGAAATCTATTCTGAGCATATTTAAGATTTTGAAATGTTTAGCACATGATTAAAACTAAAATAAACCTATTTCTTTTATATGTCAAGGAAGGCCAATTCTGTTTCTTGTCCTGCCTCATCCTTGCCCTAGTGGACAGAGAACAAGTAGAGGTTTGAAATTTTTTAAGCAGGTTGTAATAAAGGTAACCTGCACCATTTCTATCTCCAGAAAGCATACCATGATCAGTTGTTACAAGGGAAGAAAAAAATTCAAAACCTCAGCTGCACCAAAGGATGTCTTCAATGCTTTTCCATTTACTGCAAGCCTGTGCTCAACAAGTTGGTTAATCTCTTGCAGTGCAGCTTTACACTCTGTGCCAGCTGACTCACCAATCTGCATCAGAAAGAGATGGAGATGTCTTACTTGATAAGACACAGGAGGAGATTTGCAGAATAGGCAGGCTTTGCAGAATAAAACTAAGAGCTCAACAGGCATAAACTAAAAGTAAATGGCTTTTGAGGGAAATGAAACTTCACTTTTAGTAATTAAAAAGTAAATGGTTACACACACTACAGTTTGGGATTTGGGGTCAGCTTCCAAATATAAGTACACAATGTAGTCTATTTTGTTGATTTTTTGTCATGTAAATGAACTTTCCAGTGTACATGAACAGGCACACCCTTGGTGAATTCCTTTTGACCCTTCACATGAAAGCCTGGTGTTTAACTACAAGTTGAACTGTATTGATGTTCTTCAGATAAAATTCACCTGCTGGTCAAATTCAGTGAAGTTATAAACAGCAAGGACAACACCAGAACTTGCAAGACTTCCGCAAGTTAAATGAGGGAACTTTAGACGAAACCACGCACTAAGAGCTCCAGAATATGAAACACCAATGACAAACCATGGATTTTCAATGTCCGATTTGTTGAGCTTTGCATTTAAGGATTCCTACAAGACAAAATGTTATTAAAAAATGAAAAATTAGAACAGCTATATAACATCCTCCTGAAAAGAAAAAAAGGGTATCAACTTCATGTCATTGCACTGCTACAACTACTAGTATGCAAAATAAGACATAACTGCATGAATAGTATAACAAAAACTTTAAAAAAAAAAAAAGTTACCAAATTTAACAAAAAATAGAAAACATAAGAATATCCATAGTTATTGACTCTTAGAGATTGCATAACGTACACAAACAGCACACAGGCACGCGTACAAATGTAGAGATAAAAAGATTTCTCTAGATGTCCTTTTAGCAACACCATTCTTCTGAGTATAGAGGCTATAGACACAAACAGTTTGATGAATGATCACTTTTAAATAAAGAAGGAAATCCATTTTTGAATGAATTCAAGTGCATTGTCAGAACATTTAATAGTGATGCCATATTGGTTCTTTATTTCATCATAAAATTGGACAAAAACATTAGGGAAACAAAAACATTAGGGAACTCAGACCTGTATTTTAACAGATATAACTAAATCATAAGTCGTACAAAAATCATCCGCAAAAGATACAAAATATTTATAACTGGATGGGTTCTTGATTTTAGAATCCACTATTACCAACTTCTTAGCCCATGCAGGTTTTGTATGGAGATCCTAGTGACGATCAATTGTGTGATTTTGTCTTCTTCATAAGGAAACATACGCATCAAAATAATTATAACCAATACCAAAACAATCAATTCTTCAAGGACCACCCCCAAACAATTTAATGTTGCTAATTGAATTCTGCACATTGACACTATCAGTTGGCCCTTTATATGTGAAAGCCATAGAACCAGCCCACTAAACATTGCAGGACACAAAGAAAATGTTGTCCAGGCAAAGAAAAGAACACCAGACAGCAGAGAAGGAAACCTTGGCCAGAATACAGAGTAATAACAGCACACACCAAGTGGGACAATAGTGATGAATGGACATGAACTGAAAAATAAAAAAATAAGACTCAATGTGAAGCCCTAAATCCAGACAAGCAGCTGATGTCCCTGGAAGTGCTAAACAGTGTAGGACACAGAAAATATTGTCCAGCCAACCAAAAGAACACCAGAAGCAGGGAAGGAAACCTCAGCCAGAAAACAGAGTAATCACAGCACACACCAATGTGGGACAACAGTAATGAATGAGCAATGAACAAAAAAAGAAAAAGTAAGACTCAATGTGAAACCCTAAAGCCAGACAAGCAGCTGATGTTCCCTGCAGTGTTATTTTACTATGGAGAAATTTTTTGGACAATGAGCAGCACTTGGAGCAAGGGCGACCCGTGGCAAGACTCTCTAGGAGCAAGTGAATGGTACTCATTGTTTTAAATAGTTGGAAGTGGGTAGAGAATAACAGAACAGTAACAGCTGCAGCGGAAACTAGAGTAGCAGATGTTAAATAGTGGAAGGCTCAAGTACCATACGTTACAAGACAAGAAGTTGGTGTAATGGATGTGGATATTTTTAAAAGCATATATGACCTTCTCTATATTGGTATTTGCATGTTTTAATCCCTTAACCCTTCTTTGAAAGATTTTAATGTATTTTGGATCCTTTAGTGTAACTTACTAACATTATTAAGCAAATCAAATTTTACATTGGTTTAAAAATGCTATTACTCAAAAAATTATAATTTTTATTTTATTTTAAGATAATCATGTTTGCTTTGAATAAATTAATACAAAAGTATACATTAGCTTGTTAACCTATTAGGCACACAAAAACATGCAATGTTTAAAAGTTCCATTATTTTGTTAGCCATAGTTTAAAAAATCTAATAAATTTATACCACTCAGCTATACTACATAACTCAATATTAAATAACAATATAAAAAAGTTGTCACACTAGTGCGCAAGGCTTCCGTGCCATCGGGTATGATTATCTTATAATTTATCACAAATTTAATTTAAAAAAAATTATTACTAAAAAATAAATTATAAACACTTGAACAAGATTAAAACCAACTACTAATATTATCAAAATATTTTTAAAAATATTGCAAGAGGGTGGGCCTTGGATCTGTTGGCCTAACAAGGCTTAATCTCATTTCGATGATAACAAATTAAGGTTACTAAGTGTGCTTTTAAGTTAAGTTTCAGGAATCAAGTATTTGACAAAGTAAAGTGATCCTACTTGAAGAGATTGAATGAAGCTTAGAATTAAAGCTACAAGTCATGAGAAATATGAAGAATATTGAAGAGATGATCAAAGCACGAACAATTATTGAAGCAACATGAAGACTTAGGAATTTATTAGTATTTATCTTTTTAGAGTCTCATGTAAGTACTTCTAAATTTAATATTGTGTTTGAAGCTAGTAGGATTTATTCTGAACTTAAAGACTTGATTTAGAATATGGAAAATATTTTTATAAGGTCTAAAATACTATTCAAAGTTAACAAAAACAAGTTTTGGAAACAAAATGTGAAAAACACTAAGTAGTTTAGTGGTTAGGCAACTGATGATTCTTTATCAGGCGATTGATATGCTACTACGGTGTAATAAGGAAAAAGAACAGGATCAGGCGACTGAATTCTCAGGGTATATTGCATAAATTTTGAAAACTTGGTATCTCAAGAAGTTAAATGCTTCACAGCCTTAAATGAAGCTAGTTGGCTATGACATTGGAGACTAGGACACGCCAACATGGACCTGTTGTCCAAGTTAGCTAAAAAGAACTTAGTCAAGGGGTTACCTAGCACAAAGTTCATAAAATACAACGTCTATGATGCTTGCCAACTTGAGAAGCAAACCAAGACTAGCTTTAAGAAGAAGCAACATATCTCCCCTAGTAGGCCACTAGAACTAATTCATCTAGACCTGTTTGGCCCAACTAAAACACAACCTAGGAGGAAAGCAATACGCTTTTGTCATAGTTGATGACTATTCCAGGTTTACCTGGATATTATTCTTATCCTCCAAGGATGAAGTGCGTAAAATGCTGACCAACCTTTGTAAGAAGCTTCAAAATGAAAAAGGGTATGGTGTTCTACACATTAGGAGTGATAGAGGTGGAGAATTCAAAAATAGAGATGTCGAAAGGAAGGATAATGGAATTTCTCACAACTTCTTAGCACCACGCACACCTCAACAAAACGGAGTTGTTGAAAGGAAGAATAGATCACTTCAGGAAATGGCTAGGACAATGCTAAATGAGCATAACCTGCCTAAATATTTTTAGGCTGATGTGGTGAACATTGCCTGTTAAGTAATGAACAAAGTATCCATTAAGACCAACCTAGATAAAACCCCATATGAACTTTGGAAGGGTAAAAGACTAAATATATCTTACTTCCATGTATTTGAATGTAAGTGTTTTGTCTTAAATGATAAAAGGGACCTGGGAAAATTTGATGCTAAATCAGATGAAGGAATCTTCCTAGGATATGTGGTAAACAGCCAAGCTTTTAGAGTCTACAATAAAAGAACCCTTTCTTCGGTTGAATCCATTCATGTAGCATTTGATGAGGTAAACCCATTTTCTTCTAAACTTGCTGATGTTGATGATTTAGAAATAAGAAAGAGTTTAGAAGACCTAGCAATTCATGAAATAAAGGACGAGAGTAACCAAACCAACATACCATTGAATGATGACTCTCTAGATCAATCTGAATCGCCTAAGGAATGGAAATTCGTAAAGAATTACCTTAAGGACCAAATCATAGGTGAACCATCACGAGGGGTGTCCACTATATCCTCATTAAAGAATCTATGCAATCATTATGCGTACTTATCTTAAGAGGAACCCAAGAACACAAATGAAGCAATTAATGATGAGTCATGGATAGCAGCCATGCAAGAGGAACTAAATCAATTTGAAAGGAACAAAGTTTGGAAATTAGTTCCTAGACCCGCTGATCATTCAGTAATTGACACTAAATAAGTCTATAGGAATAAGAAGGATGAAAATGGCATTGTAATCCATAATAAGGCTAGATTGGTAGCTCAAGGTTACAATCAAGAAGAAGGTATAGATTATGATGAGACCTTTGCTCCCGTAGCTAGAATGGAAGCAATTCGAATGCTACCAGCCTATGCATCTCACGAGAACTTCAAACTCTACCAAATGGATATGAAAAGTGCATTCTTGAATGGGTACATCAATGAAGAAGTATATGCAGCACAACCCCCTATTTTGAGGACTTTCATTTTTCTAATCATGTATTTAGACTAACAAAAGCCTTATATGGATTAAAACAAGCTCCTAGAGCTTGGTACGAAAGATTGAGTGGCTTCTTGTTAGAAAATGGCTTCACTAAAGGAAAAATGGATAGTACCCTATTTATAAAATCTAAAAACAACAATATGTTCATCATATAAATCTATGTTGATTATATTATCTTTGGTGCTACAAATGAGGAATTATGCAAAGAATTCGCTAGATGCATGCAAGAAGAGTTTGAAATGAGTATGATGGGCAAATTGACGTATCTCCTTGGTCTTCAAATCAAACAAGTCAAAAATGGAACATTTATCAATCAATCAAAGTACATAAAGGACTTGCTCAAGAAATTTGATATAGAAGGTGGCAAGCCATTGAGAACTCCAATGAGCACTTCTATTAGTCTAGACAAAGATGAGCAAGGAAAACCGGTAGATGTTAAATGCTACCGAGACATGATAGGTAGCTAGCTTTATTTGACGGCTAGTAGACCTAACATTATGTTCAGTGTCTGCATGTGTGCTAGATTTCAAGCAGCACCTAAAGAATCTCACCAAATAGCGGTTAAAAGAATCTTGAGGCATTTGATAGGTACTATAAACTTAAGTTTATGGTATCCTAAAGATACAGTATTTGAGATTATCAACTATTCAGATGCGGATTACAATGGATGTAAAATAGACCGAAAAAGTACAAGTGGTACTTGCCACTTCTTAGGACGTTCTTTGGCTTCTTGGTTCTCCAAGAAACAGAATTCTATGGCGTTATCCACTGCTGAAGCTGAGTATGTTGCAACAGGTAATTTTTGTGCACAAACATTGTATATGAAACAACAACTCAAAGATTTTAACTTGGAATATTCAGTTGTGCTCATTAAATGTGATAATATCAGCGCCATAAATATCTCTAAAAATCCTATATCTCACTCTAGGACCAAGCATATTGATATAAGACATCATTTCCTTAGAGATCATGTGCAAAAGGAAGATATTATTCTTGAATTCGTAAACACATTTGAACAATGGGCAAATATTTTCACAAAACCTCTTTCATAGGACCAGTTCATCTCAATACGATGAGAACTAGGTTTACACTGTAGAGAAGTGATTTAAGAAGGAGAAATTCATTAGAATGAGTGTTCGAATCAAAAGAGCAAGTAGTCAAAATTTCTAAAGGATAGACGACTGACCCTTCGAGATCAGTCGACTGACTTGCAATTGACCTGTGAGATTTTAAAATATAGACAAGTCAGGCGACTGACTGCTTCAAGTTAGGCGCCAAAACTGCGTAGATATAATTGTGTTATGTTCGTAAAAGCCCTAATTCTTCAAGCCCTCAAACTACTAACCACGGTTCTCTCCTCTCCCAAAGGCTCTTCCTTCACTTCTAAGTGTTCTCTCACAAAGATTTCATCGATTAATCTTCATAAAGCCTCCATATCTTTCTTCTTTCACTAATTTTAACCGATTCAACCGAACATATTCTTCAAGAACCATGCCAAGGACTAAGCAAAGGGCAAACCGAAGCTCAACTTCCGGGAAGGATGACTCTGAGGATATTCAAAAGTGGTTGGTCTCCCCCCAGGCAAGGAGAATGTACCGCGAGCACATTAGATCCACAGAACCCATCCTCGATAAGGTCTTGGATGTTGAAATATCCTGCAAATGTTTAATTCTATAGGTTGGGAAAGATTCATTACGTATTAACCTAGGGGTGTATATCCTAACTTACTTAGGTTATTTTATGCCAACATGGTAAAGGGTGAAAATTTGTACACAACCACTGTAATGGATAAGGCTTTTGCTCTTACTTCACAAACACTTGCCACTAGATTTAGGATCCAAGCTGGTGAGTTTGAATGTCCACAACTAGGACAATCTAGGATCGTGGCTTAGGACTTCGATCTAGAAGAGTTCTTACCATTGATAATGAGCGAAAAACCTGTGTATTTTGGTCACCCTCCATTATACCGGCAGCTTAACCTTGAAACTAGGATTATACATATCCTCATTACTTACAATATTCTACCTAGGGTAGGGTCTCGTGACCATCTATCCTATTTGGATTGTTTTGTAATGTGGTGTCTATATAAAGGGAAGCGCCTAGATTTGCCAAGCCTGATTCTTAGATGGATGATTTCCAAAGAAGAAGCACGTAGGGTAATTCTTCCTTATGGAGGAATTTTAACCTTAGTCTTTGATCATCTAGGAGTTACCAACCCATCGACATTATTCATTATACACACACACTATGACTACTTTTCATATGGGATATGAAAAGTATCGGGACCTAGGATGGATCCCTAAGTATGGTAGAGCTCCTAGAGAAGATACAGGACTTCAAGCATATCAGCAACCAGCTCAGGAACCACAGCAGGATGCACCACCCACACCTTCAGTACACAATACTAATGCTCCTACCTGGTTTATCGACTATCGTCATCATATGGATTCTCAATTGCGCGAGTTTCATGGAGACATGAAGACGAAATATGACGCACTTCAGACCAACTTGACTTCCTTTGATCAAAAGCACAGGCGCATTAAAAGCTATATGGACGGTTCTTCCACTTCGAGAGGGAAGGCTCCCATGGAGACGAGCTTGGGAGATGGTGATGATGATGATGATGATGATGATGATGATGATGATGAGAAGGAGGAAGAGGGTACTGCCTCTGATGGTGGTGATGAAGATGCAGATTAAATTCATATTTTTAATCTCTTTCACTGAAAACAATTGGGTTGTAATATTTTGATACTTGTTATTTTTCTTTGCTGTTTAGACTTCTTATTATTTTCTTCTCTTAATTGCTACTTTCTCCAATTATTGTTATTCTAGATATTGTGCAATGCATGCTGAATATGGATATTATTGTGTATTATTGTGCACACTGAATGTTGGACATCTTACTGAATATTTGAGAATTGCTTCCTGAATTTTGGACCTCGTATTTGTGCACTGAATGCTGCTTATTGGTACTTTGAGGTTTTACACGTTATTTTCTAATTTATTCCTTTTTGTTGATGTCCAAAAGGGGAGAAGTTGTCGGCAAAATGAGAGGGCGTTATATAAGTTTTTCACATGTATAGGCAAAATGAACATGAGAAGTTGTAGGCGAAATGAATAATGAAAGGATATGAGTTTTTCATGATTATATGCTGAATAACGAAATTTATACATGCTGAATATTAATATTGAGTTCATGAGTAGTTCATACTGAATCTTGTGTTTATACATGCTGACTATTAAGTTATGCAGAACGTATTTCTCTTATGAATGCACTGAACGTTGAATGTTATGCAAGGAAATATTACATTCAGAAGGAGTGATACATGTTAGTTTAAAAGTTAGTATATAACTTTTTAGAGTCTCATGTAAGTACTTCTAAGTTCAATATTGTGTTTGAAGCTCTTAGGATTTATTCTGGACTTAGAGGCCTGATTTAGAACATGGAAAATATTTTTATAAGATCTAAAATACTTTTCAAAGTTAACAAAAACAAGTTTTGGAAACAAAATAAGAAAAACACTATGTAGTTTAGTGGTCAGGCGACTGATGATTCTTTATCAAGTGACTGATATACTACTGCAGTGTTAATAAGGAAACAAAACAGGATCAGGAAATTGAACTCTTGGGGTCAGGCGACTGAACTGCTACTGCCTGTTTTGAAGCGCTATTTTGAATAAGTTCAGGCGACTAACCTCATGGTTCAGGTGACTGAAGTTTATGTTTTAAACTTGTTAACAACACTGATTTCTTTCCAAATTCGAATGATTTGGTTTCCAAACTTGGGGAAAACGATAACAATCTTCCCTACTCTATATAAAGTTTACTTTTCGCAAATTAGGGTAACCAATACTCACATACAATTCAAATTTGTGTTATACTCTTGATATACTTTCTGAAAATCTGCTGTGATCTTTTGCTGAAATCCCTAGACGAAATTCTGATTTGATTTTCTTAAATCCTCATTCTACAATCAGAATTCTTTTGATATCTCTATGAGTTTCGATTTGATATTGATTTATTGAAGTATATCATGCTTTAACTTGTACAAACTCTGCTCTACTGAGAGTGATGAAAACAGAATGGAACTTCTTTATTTCTTCGATTGAATATTTTGTACATCCTAATCTTACAATATATAACACAATCAAGGATTCTAATCTCCCTACAGAATAATATACAATCTTCTACATTTACTACCTTCCTAATTTACTCAATATACCCAAGGATACTCGAGATTTCAACACTCCCCCTCAAGTTGGATCATAGATATTAATCATATCCAACTTGCCAATGAAATCGTCAAAGTTCTGTCGTGCTAACCATTTAGTAAAGATGTCTGCAGTTTGTTCCTTGGTAGGTACATAAGTAATATAGATGGTTCCTTCCTCAACCTTCTCTTTGATAAAATGTCGGTCCACTTCCACATGTTTAGTCTTGTCATGTTGAACTGGATTGAGAGAGATATTGATGGTTGCTTTGTTGTCACAATAGAGTTTGATAGGGAATTTCACCAAAATTTGTAACTCTTCCACTAGTTTCTGTAACCACAGTCCTTCACATATTCCTTGTGCAACTGCTCTGAATTCAGCTTCAGCGTTGCTTTGGGCCACTACATTATGTTTTTTGCTCCTCCAAGTTACCAAATTTCCCCATACAAAGGTGCAATATCCAGTATTAGACCTTCTGTCTTCCGCTGATCCTGCCCAATCCACATCTGTGAAGATTTCTACTTCCTTGCTTTCACATTTTTTGAAGAAAAGTCCTTTGCCCGAAGAACCCTTGAGGTACATGAGGATCTTATACACAACATCTAGGTGAGTCTTTTTCGGTGAATGCATGTGTTGGCTCACCAAACTTACCGCAAATGCAATGTTGGGTCTAATATGCGACAGGTAAATTAGTTTACCAACCAATCTCTGGTACCTTTCTTTTTCAACTGGTATTCCACATTCTTTGACCCTCTTTACAACTTCAATCGGAGTTTCACTAGGTTTGCAACCAAGCATGCCAGTTTCTGTTAGGAGATCAATAATATACTTTCGCTGAGAGACACCGATACCTTTTTTTGATCTAGCAATTTCCATTCCCAAGAAGTACCGCATTTGTCCCAAGTCTTTAACTTCAAACTCAACATCTAGGACTTTCTTTAATCTTTCCATCTCCACTGTATCATCTCCAGTTAGGATTATATCATCAACATATACTATCAAAATTGTTTTCATACCACTTTCAGACTGTTGGAAGAACATAGTGTGATCTGATTGCCCTTGTCGATATCCCTGATTTTTAATCACTTTTGCAAACCTGTCGAACCATGCTCTAGGAGATTATTTGAGTCCATACAAGGACTTCTTGAGTTTGCATACTCTGTTTTCTTCACCTTTCTTACTGAAACCTGGTGGTATAGTCATAAAGACTTCTTCTAGTTCGCCATTTAGAAATGCATTCTTAATGTTGAGTTGTTGTAGTGGCCAATCTAAGTTAGCTGCCAAGGACAGGAGTACCCAAACTGTGTTCAATTTTGCCACTGGTGCAAATGTCTTCGTGTAGTCAATGCCATAAGTCTGTGTAAACCCTTTTGCAATGAGTCTGACTTTATATCGTTTAACTGTCCCATCAGCTCTATATTTCACTGTGAAGACCCATTTACAACCAAATGGCTTCTTCCCTATTAGCAAATTTATAACGTCCCAAGTTCCATTCTTTTCCAGAGTCCACATTTCCTCCATGACAGCTTCCCTCCATTTAGGAATCTCCAAGACTTCTTGAATATTCTTTGGAATTTATATCCTGTCAAGGTGAAGTAAAAGCACGATATTCTATATACAGACTTCTGTAAGACATGTATTTTGACCAAGGATATTGAGTAAATGACCTAGTTTGTTTTCTAACTACAATGGGTAAATTGATGTCATCGGGTACAGGCTCATCAGATTGGAGCTCATGATCATCTATTACCTAATCGGGATTGAGCGTGGACTTATGATTGTTCGGAGCTATCACCGGTTCCAACTCTCTTGGTGCCTCAGGTATGAAATTCTCTCTATTCTTTGTATTTGGGTTTCTTGGGTAAACAAGTATTAATGTGTTGTTTTGCTTTTCTGCATCTCCCCCTAAGGTTAAGTGATCTTTTGTACATGGCAGGTCAGGAAATGATGCAATGGTAGACTTAGGAAATGATGCAATGATAGACTCAATGTATGGCACGGATTCATCAACGGAGAAATCAAAGAACCGATCTTCACTCCATTTCTCCCCCTGAAGAAAGGGCTTTGGGAAGTAAGGAGTGGTTTCAAAGAACATGATATCAAGGCTAACAAACAATTTTTTTGTGACATGATCATAACATTTGTAGCCTTTATGAGTAGGAGAGTAACCAATGAAAACGCACTTAATAGCACGAGTTTCCAATTTATCCCGATTGTGAGCATGAACATGAACAAAAGCAGTACATCCAAAGATTTTCAGAGAGAGATTGGAGTGGAGCCGAGTGTTAGGAAACCATTCCTGAAGTTTCTGGAGAGGAGTGACAAAAGAAAGAACTCGACTAGGCATTCGATTAATGAGATGTGTAGTTGTTAAAATGGCATCGTCACAAAAATATTTTTTCATATTTGTAGTGAACATTAATGCCCGAGCTACTTTAAGAATATGCCTATTTTTACGTTCAACAACCCCATTTTGTTGAGGGGTATCCACACAGGAACTTTGATGAACAATTCCATTTTCTTGAAGATAATGTCCCAAGATATCATTGAAATATTCCGTACCATTATCAGTACGTGAAATTTGAATGTGAGTTTGGAATTGTGTTTGAATCATGGAGTGGAAACTGGCGAAAATAGAACGAACTTCAGTTTTACCTTTCAACAAGTAAACCCAACAAATACGAGTATATCATCAATAAAAGTAACAAACCATCTCGTGTGAGAGCGATTAAGAGAGCGTGAGAGCCCCCATAAATCACTATGAATCATACTAAAGGGTTTGGATGGTTTGCATGTGGATTTTGGAAAGAAATTACGTTGGTATTTTGCAAGTTCACAAATCTCACACTGAAGTTCAGAAGACGTTCTATTTGAAAATATGGGAAGGAAATAAACGTCTTAGATATTGAAAATATGGATGACCCATCCAAGAATGCCATAACAAAATTTCACTATCCCTAAAAGTAGATGCAGAATTACAAATAGCAGTTCTACATTGTTCACTCACATTTGCCTCCTCAAAGTAGTAGAGTCCCTCACATTCCTTAGCACTGCTAATTGTCTTCCTCGATGATAGGTCCTAAAAAACAAAATGAGATGGAAGAAATTTAGCAAAACAAATGGAGTTTTTAGTTAACTAGCTCATGGATAGTAAGTTGCAGGATAAATTAGGAACATGAAGAAAGGACTGTAGTGTGATGGAGTCAAAGAGTCAGATATTCCCTTTGCCTGCGACAGACGAGAGTGATCCATCTGCAATTTTAACTTTCAAATTTCCAGCACAGGGTGAATATGATGAGAAAAGATGATAGACATCAGTCATGTGGTCAGAAGCACCAAAATCGATAATCCAAGGAGTTTTGGATTTAGAGGTTATATTCAAGGCTTGCAAAAAATTACCTCTTTGGGCTAAAGAACCTGAAAAAATGTTTGTGGAAGACGAAGCCGTACAATAACTAAACGAAGTCTGGTCCGCCGAACGACCCTACCTCAACATTTTCCAATCAATAAAAGGCTCTGCATTGGTGACTTTGGGAACGAGGATGGAGACGCGGCTGGCCTTCTTATCTGGCTTCCTCAGCAACTTCTCGAGGCTTTTCTCTTCCTGCTCGGCCAGGCAGCGAGCCTTGGCCTTGCGTGCGATGGCCTTGGCGTGCTTCTTGGCATCCTCCTTGCGCTTCTTGGCAGCGCGGGACTTGGTGCCCTCAGTGTCGCACCAGTACTACTCTTCCTCCTCGCAAGTCTCGCGATCCTTGCGGTCGGCCTCGGTGGCACTCTTGCGAGCTCTCACCGCTTCGGCTTTGCTATTCATGCCCATCTTCTTGAGATGGATCTCCGACCAGGAGTCCATTGTCATCGATTGGACGAAGCTGTTGTGAGCAACGAGGCCGCGGTGCTTGCCAGAGCACTCGAGACACATGAAGACGTCGTACGATCTGCGAGCAATTGACGCAGATCTTGTTTGCCGGCTGCGACAAGAGTTCTTTGAGTCGCCACGATGCCGCCATTGGACCCCATCTGAGAGACCCCACAATGGAGGTGGCGTCAGAGTCACCGTCGAGAGTTTCAAAGGAGCACGACCCTCTACTGTTGACGGCGCCATCAGCCATTTCTAACTAAGGTTTAGAAACCCTAGCTCCAATACCATGAAAACAGAATGGAATTTCTTTATTTCTTCGATTGACATTTTGTACATCCTAATCTTACAATATATAATACAATCAAGGATTCTAAATAAGTAAATAATCTCCCTACAGAATAATATACAATCTTCTACATATACTACTTTCCTAATTTACTCAATATACCCAAGGATACTCGAGATTTCAACAAGTGATTATCTTGTACGAATATTTTGTATTGCTGTTTTTGCAAACTTTGATGGTTCAGGGTTGTTGAATAGTTGCCTAGCGAGAAGGTATTCTTGTTAGAGAAGGGTCTCCACCTACCAACGGAGAGAGGTATACTTCACCTATTGAACGAAATGGTAAAGGAAATCCTCATAGCACGTTGCTTGAGGCAAGGACGTAGGCAGTAAGCCGAACCTTATAAAAAATCTGGTGTTTGCTCTTCTTTCCCTATCTCTTTAAATTCAGTACTTTATAATCTGCGTGCATGTTCTGAGTTTGTTGGAAAAATTGTTGAACGCTGAGTTTTGATTGTGGTTTATTCAAGCAAATAAATTGGTTCCTTGAAGAGTTGTATGATTTATATTTCTTGCTGAAAATTCAGACAAGTACTGATACTTGAATCTGATTGAGATTGGCTGAGGTAAAAGTTATGGTGATTGTTTAACTTGCTCAAAGCATAATTATCTAATTTATCTGATTTAGATTACTATATTCTTGTCATAAAAATTATTTGATTGTTGCAGGAAGTTCAGGACTGATTATTGATTTTGTTTAAGAAAAAAAAAATTAATTGTATTTTTAGTTTCATTTATACCTAGGATTGTCGATTGGTTTAGTACATTAGCTGATTAGTATATTGCAGTTGATATTGGAGTGAGGTTGTGATTGGCATAAATTAAAAGGTTTAAAATAAACTGAGATTCCGCTAAATAATTTTTAAATAACCAATTCACCCCCCCTCTTAGGATTACATCTTTAGTTTCAGGATCAATGGTAAGGTTGCTCCTTTGTGAGACCGGGTTAGTCTAAAGAAACAGTCTGTCTGTGTAAAAGTAGGGGTAAGGCTGTGTACACCGTGACAACGCTCCCCCTACCCTCGCAAAGCAGGGAGTCTTATGGCCTGGAGACACCCTTTTCTTTAACTAATGTGTCTTGTAAATACCATATGAAATAGTTTGTATTGTTATCACCTTCTTTATAATCTTCTCCTCTCCCTCCTCTTCATAAGGCTGGTCAAATTGATTTATCAAAGGAAAAATGAGAAGAAAAAAAATATAAAGATAATATATATATATATATATATATATATATATATATATATATATAGTTTGTAACAGTCTTGTAGCGCCCATAACAATCCTGTAACAGCTCATAGTGGCCACTGTAGCTGTAATTTTTATTCCCACCTATTAATGCATAATGGTATTGAGACCCTAAAAATCAGATACAGGTGTAACGCAACAGCGGGGAATGCTATAGAAAATCATGCCAATACCTCACCTGGGTGCAGTCAAACCAAAGAGAGAATAGCTTGTGAACTTGCAATGGAAAGTAAAAAAAAAAAAAGAGAGAAAGAATGCACCACAAACAATGGAAATGCTTCGATGAGATGAATAGTCAGGTTGCTGAAATGAATGATCACTTAAAAAAGTTATCCCACATTGGTGAAGAGTGTACTTGAGATGAGTATATAGATTAAGTTTAAATAAGTTATAGGTGAGCTTAACCTTTTAGCTCGACTATTAAGCACTTACTAGTAAGCTAGTTAAAGCTTCTTCAATGCTTTCGCTGTGAACTGTGAGATCCTAAAGCCAGAGAAGCAGCAGCTTAAGGCAGAGAAGCATTTGGTGTCGTCACCAATGTGATAACTGGTGATTTTTCACTGGACGAGGAGCGGAACTATGAGCAAGGCGCAGCCAATGACAAGGCTCTCTAAGCAAACAAGTTTACATAACCCTCGTTAGGACATGTGGGAGAAATAAGCTGGTGAGCTTGGAACCGAAGGAAAAATCAGAATGCAAAGCAGAATAGGCAAGCACCACAAAGATGAATGGTGAAGCTGCTAGAAACGAATCAAACACGAGAAATTATCCTGTATCACAGGAGTGTGCTTGATGTGGTATTAACACTACGGTTGAATAAGTGAAGTAACTTGAGCTTAACCTTTTAGCTCAATAGCCTCAATTGTCGAGTGCTTACATGTAAGTAAGTTACAGCTTATTCAACTCTTCCATGGTCAAGCAAGCCTTACAAATTTATGATTGGCATTAGAGTCAGGTTCCTCTAGTAGACTGTGACTTAGGGATGAGCCTTGCGAACAGCTGATGAGATTGTGACACCCTAAAGCCATACTAGTGACTGGTATTGAAAATGTGATCATTTTCTTGGGAATTCAGAGTGTCGTGTTGAATGGGCAAGCACCTTTTCAAGGTGAGTAATGAGGCTGCTGAAATGTATAGTCAAGCAAGTGAAAATTTGTCTCACAATTGTTGTAGGACTATGCTCGACACAGGTATATTGAGGTAGAATAAATTGAAATAATATGACCTTAAGCTTTTAGCTTGGTTGTTGCTAGTAGGCAAGTTACAGCTTATTCAATGCTTCTGCAGCTGGACAGGTTGCTATACTCGAGCATGGAGGATCAAAGCTTGCTCTGATGCTATGATATAACTTGATTGAGAGAATTTTAGAGTTATCATTAGAAAATAGAGGAGAAGAAAGACGAGATGATGAAAGAAGTTTTAGTTTGAAGACTACAATTCTCACAAACCATCCAGTTATTTCATCTGTGAAGTACTGATGACAAAAATAAACCCCTGAAACAGAAAGAAAGAAATACCCTACAGTACCACCATGGTCTTAAATTTCCACAAAATTGTCGAAATTTTCGATTTCCGTCACCCTCGAAATCGAAATGGCAGTTGATTTCCGTCTTGCATAATTTCCATCAAAATCTCGACAAATCATCTGAAATTTATCAAAATCTTGAAATTTTAGAGAAACTTGTCGAAATTTGAACTATGTATTGAAATTTTCTCAAAATTCAAATGAGGGACCTAGGAGTGAAATGAAATTTCTTTTTTAATTTATTTTTAGCAAAACAAATGATTATTACAAGTGCTTTTAAAATTATATGAAAAAATAAACTTACAACAACATTTTATTTAACCACTCATTTCTAAATTATCATTATTTGTATAAAAAATAATATTTAAATGATTTATAAATTTCATTTTTATTAACTGATTCACTAAATATGTTTAATGTGCATTATCTTACAAATATGTTTGACGCACATACTATATTACAACTTTTCCACCTTATACACAACATAGAAGTATTTACTTGTAATATATTAGTCCTAAAACTTACATTATTATGTCTATTAATCATTTCTAAAGCTTCATAAAAGTATTCCATGTTCTTACTACTTGTTTCCCTTATTTTTTCAAATCAAAATCGAAATTTCCATTGAAATATCCACACTTCTGGAGCTTTGAAATTTGAGTCGAAATCGAAATTTAAGACCTTGAGTTCCACCACTCTAAACAAAAACATATTATCAAAAGACTTGTACATCGAAGGAAAATGAAATACAACAGAATAAAATCAAAATGTTAACCGTATAAAGGGTGTAAAAGATCAAATAAAACGGATGCAATTAAGATTAAAAGAGTAGGTATCGATTGTTATCCTTTCATTATTGCTTTTGAATTTGCATTGAAAAGATAGTAGAGCAAAGTTAAAAAAGATCCTTATCTACAAAATTGTCTATATTTAACACTTCAATATAAAGTTGGCTTCCATAATGCATAACATTTGTAGCTATAGCAGTTTCTAAAGAGGACAAAAAAAATGCAACAGTTCTTTACATAATTCCTTCAGGTTTGCAGCAGAACTTAGTCTTCCAATTCAGTCTAAGTAATATCTTCTAATTTTTTTTTAAAAAAAAAAAGGATAATCCAGCTCTTCTTAATTCATCCATCCACAGCATTGACAATCTTCCCTCTCTTTTCTAGGCTTCCAGATAGTTATACTCCTACCAGAGTACCAGACCACCCCTCATCACCAATATCAACATTAATCTTTTTATCATTACTATATCACTGCAACAGTACTCCACTAGTCACCAAACTCTCATCTCATTCCTGAAAAAAAATTGTATCTCCTCCACAGCATCCTTATCTCAGATCCTATTATTTTAAAACAAGTCATTTTTAGTTACAGATTGCATTCTACGAAACATAGGCAATCTCTTTTTTTTTTTTTTTTTATTTGTTCATTTGTGGCAAAAGTAAGAAGATTATATTAGCATAGGGAACCAATCAAAACAGTTAAAAGAAATCCAGACAGATAAAACAAAACAGCTACATCAGGCCAAAGGCAAAAACAACTAAAGCTTGCAACAGAAAGAAGAAAATTCTAACTGAAAGGGACTACTAAGACAAACAAAGGATCTGCAGCAGACTAAGCAAAACAGCACCCTGCAACAGAAACCAAGACAGCTCCCTTCACAAGCTGCCACATCTGATATTAATATCATGAAGAACTTTGCAAATTATAGTTTCAGGATTAAATGCAATCTGTTCAAAGCCAAACTTGTTAGTTTACGGACACAGTTTGCATCTTTGGAATGCTAGCATGAAATTACTAACCCAAACCTCAGCATCTGTTCAATTTCTTCAGTTTTCCATCAGTCTGACCAATGCCTTCCCTTCATGCATGGTTGTTATGCATATTTCGTATTTTAATGAGGTCTGACTTCAGAATTTTTAGAAAAATTGCATATAACTGTCATAATTACCTTGACATAATTTACAATTAGGTTGAGGAAAATGAGACATGAAGATTTTCATGCATGCTAGATAATAATAATATATTCATCTTGCATTAGCAAATCAGAAGCAACAATTGTAGGTAAATAATATTGTATAATGAATAGCATATTATATAATAAATTCATAAAGAAAACTTACCTGGTAATATTGACGAAAAATCGCCAAATCAAAAAGTGCTTGTTTAGATGAAAGATATGCCAGATTCTTTGTTGTGAGTGATTTAAAGGGGGAACTCTTCCCATAATACCGATGCTCAAGAGAAACCACAGCTGCACCAAATTTCTTTGCTAAAACCTGTTAGACAAATGAGATTAAAATTTTCTACTTAATAACATCACATTTAGTTCACAAAATGGAATCAAAAAATTCAAAATGAAGAACATGCAAAGTCAAGTTACAAATTTGATTCTATTCTATTCCATTCCATTCCTACATGCCAAATGTATAGTAAATTCATTAGATCAACTAATCAAATATCTATAGAGCCTATAAATATCAATACCAAACAGACTAATACGCACCACACAAGCTTGCAATGTGTTGGGCCTAGGACAAGTTCAGCTACAGCGAATAAAGCAGTACTATGCTGGCTCAGGGCATACCTAAAAGCTGGAATGCTTTACAAACAAAATAGACCAGTACCCAATAATTCGCTCTTCCTCAGTAATCTTCATTGCACAAATTAGTCTCCACTTTGAAGGATATCAAGTAATAATGCTAACTGAATTCAGTTTGAAAAAAAAAAATGAAGATATTGGTTTAAAAAATAGAAGACTACTCAAAGATTCTCTCTCTAAACCCCCCCCCCCCCAACCCCGTTGTTTTTTCTTATTTTTAATATGAATCTAGTATTCATTCTCTTTCATAATTTGACATGCCTATAAATATCGTGCGTCCATGTTCACAAGACAATTAAGTCATTAATTGTTAAATGAAACTCCCCCATGCCTTAACAAGTCATGGCAAAGTAGCTAAACATACACTGATATAGTCATTGGCTATCCCATTGCACGAAGTTTCACCACATATTGTCAAAAAAATGGGTCCATCATTAGGTCGGAAATAGTCCATGTATTCATAGTAGCGCTGCTTAAATTGTCGTCGATCCTGCAAATGCCAGTGTAATCAATGACAGCACAATGATCAGCAATAAAAAATAAAATGGTAGTTTATGAAATAAAATAACGTTGTTATAAATTTACCTTTGATTCAAATGGATCGAGTTCATTAAATTGGCCTACATAAAATTTGAGGGAAAAAAAGAGACTGCTTCTATTCATATTTTTACCTCCATTTACCCAAAAAAAAAGCAAAGTAAAAAATTCCTTTCATGAAAAGTTTTATGCCACTTGGAGTTCAGGGGCGTCACTTGGCCAAAGACCTCAAGATTGAACATTTCACTTATTGTTGTTTTTTTTTTTTTTCAAAAGCAAGATTAATTTTATCGAAGTGCCCACGCAAAATGCGCGCAAACCTTAAATGCACTGAGGTGTATATTAACTTCAAAATAAATCAGCTTAAGTAATCAACCGATTCGTCAAAATACAAATTGGGAAAATTGTGTCAATTGAACTGCCAAGCAGAATTGGGTACGAGGGAGGAATTAAAGACATGGATAGAGAAATTACATAAGGGGAGAAGTGATCGAGAGTCTGATTGAACCAGAGTTCCTCCTGGGTTAAGTAATAGGAGTCAGTCGCGCGTTGAAGCATCCGAGACGTAAAGGCGCCATCGGTGAAGGAAATTATCAACAGGATCGACGAGACGATTAACGCAAGCATCATGTTCACGCTCTGCTCCTTCTTCCACATCCTCTGTCTCCCAACCCTACCTCCACCTCCACCTTCTGCTCTGCGTCAGCCTTCAGCTTTCAGTTTTGAAGACAGAGAGCTTCGTAGCAATTTCTGTTTGTTTACTTCGGTTCTAACGTTACCCATTCGGGCATTTATCTGCTGCCTGCTGGAAGGGTAGGACCGCACCCGGCACCTCCTTGCGGTGGCACCACGCCACCACCGGCACCTCACATTTATAATGCCATAGTTTATTTTTGTAAGATCGACTCTGTTTCCCTTTTTTTTTTTTCCCACCTTTCTTTAGACACACGTGTTGCTTGGGATAATTGTTTGTTATTTATAAATATAATATAATAAAACAAGTAAATAAATAAATAATCTTTCAAAAAATAGTAAGTAAATATTAAAAAAAAAAATAGAAACACAAAGAATTTAAAAATAATAATTAATGTGAATACTTAGGCTATACAATGGATAGTATTTATAGGGGATGAATGATACAATTGTGATATTTTGAATTTCATAAGTTCGGTTCCTTGAAGATTGGAATCAGATTTTCAATAAGTGTGCAGCAACGGTCATGAATTGTGATAAAAATCCTTAACGGTTTGCTTTGAGATTGCGTACTGTCTGAAACCGTCGATGTTACTATTGATGGAATGGTGAAACTGTCAACGATTTGATGAAACTGTCGACGACTTCTGTCGGGTGTCAAAGGTGCATATTGATTAGGAGCGTCCTTTTTTGGATTGATTTTATGGCCGTTTGACCAATCTTCATGCGGATTGAATTCTTCTTTATTTGGTGAGAGATTTGTTAAAGTGTTTTCATGGATGGAATTGATTGACGAGAGATCATCTTCATGGATGGAATTGATTGAGGGGAGATTACCCCTCAATGGCTCTCGTGCGTTGCTAATACCCTCTCGCAAATCTTGTCGAGGTTGGAGGCAAAGTTTAGCATGAAAATAATGAAGAGCTGACTTAGACATAGGCTTTGTAAAGAGATCGATGATCTATTGAGTGGTTGAGACATGTTGAGTGATGAGCAGACCACGTGCAACACGTTCGTGCACGAAATAATAATTCAACTCAATATGTTTGTTGCAAGTTAATGGTCATGTGAAGTGCACTGAGGTTGTCACAGTAGAGTATGGACGGTGATGGTAATGTAATTTGAAGGTCTTAGAGGATAAAGGTGATCCAAGTGAGTTCAACTGTTGTGTTGGTCATGGCACAGTACTCAGCCTCCGTGTTTGAACGGGAAATAGTGTATTGTTTCTTTGAACACCACGAGATGAGGTTCCCGCCAAGGAATGTACAATAGCCCATGGTTGATTGTCTCGTTGTAGGACATCCTGCCTAATCTGCATCTGAAAAAGCAACTAGATCAAGTGGAGTATGTGAAGAAAAATGTAACCCATTCCAATTGATCCTTTGACATATCGTAGGATACTGCGAACCATTTGTAAGTGTGTGTTGACTTTTGAGTCTGATCCCGTTTTGATAATGACAAACCACTTGAATCTTATGTGTGTATTTAGTACATGAACATGTTCATAATTCAGCACACATAAGGTAAAGGAGAAATGAAAGCCAAGAAATGACTTAA
Organism: Malania oleifera; assembly: GCF_029873635.1. NCBI lineage: Eukaryota > Viridiplantae > Streptophyta > Magnoliopsida > Santalales > Ximeniaceae > Malania > Malania oleifera. Next base: position 41,336,156 of record NC_080417.1, read on the forward strand.
AGCTCATTTTGTCTGGCGTATTCCATAGAGTTTTGAAGAGCAAGAAAGGAAGATATGTTTTTATTTGTAATACATTTAGTTTATATTTGGACTATAATATTGCATGGCTTATATGATATGATGCTAAGCTCAAACGACCATAGACTGACCTTAGGGAAAAAACTTTTCATGAAAAACCTTTTTATAAAATGCTAAAACCATACGAAGGTTTAAATTGTTTTTAAAGTAAAAAAGAGGGCTAAAATTAAGATTTTCAAAAGGCCCAAATGACCAGCCTTGCCATTTGGCTAGCTTAAGTAGAGCCCAGTTGACCGGCCCCGAGCAAGCATTATTGGCCTAGTTAATCGGCCAGTCAAAATGCCTGTTTTACATAGCCTTAGTCGACCAGCCCATTTAAACCTGTTCAAGGCCCAGTCGACCAGCTTTACCACATAACCAGATTTTTAAAGCCCCAGTCGACCAACCCTAAAATGAACATGAAAGCCCCAGTCGACTGACCTGATGATCCGACTGACTGGATCTTGTGCCCTAGTCGATCGAACCTCGGGAATTTGAAAATCGCCTTGGCCCAATCGACCGGAGAAAGTGCCAGTCAACTAGACCTCTCGGGTTCAGGCCAATTTTGAGCTCAAACGGTAGGAAAAATTTGAAATTAAATGTTATTTTAATCCACAACAGTTAGAAAACGGTCATATTTCAAAAATCTCTATAAATACCTCACACAATGCTTTTAAAAGGGTTGTTGATCATATCATAATATATTTTTCATTGTTTGGGCATTTCATTTTACAAATCCAAGCTCTCTTCTAATCTTTTATTGCAAAAAGCTTTTGAAGGGAAAAAATTCTATCTTCTCCTATACTTTATTTTGAAAATTTTTTTGTTGGAGAAATCTTTTATTGAGCTTGAATTCTTGAGTTTAAATTTTCACTCATCCTTTCAAAAACAAGAATAAATTTACTCTCCACTACCCTTTATTTGCAAAATCTTATTGAGAGCAAATTTATAGTTTCTCCCACATCTTGTCTAGGGAAATATTTTTTGGAGAAACCTCTTGTGGCTTGTGAATCTTTGAGCATTTCTATTGCAAGATTTAAGAGCTCATTTTATATCTTCTTTGCAAAAATTATTTTTGAGCTAAACCCTAACTTCTCCTACACTCTCATCTCAAAGAACATTTTTGGGAGAAATATTTATTGGGTTTGAAACTTTGAGTATTTATCATATATATATAATCTTTTTGAGAAAAATACACTTACTCTATTGAGCTTATTTCATATCATTTGAGAGTGTATATAGGATTTAATTTGTACATCTCTACTTATTTAAGAAGCATTATCTTGTACAAAAAATTTATTTTTGTATCTTTGTATCACTACGGTTCTGGTAGTGAACCGTATTCTAGGCATGGGGTATTGCCTGAGGGGGAGGGCTCCATCCTATAAGGAGTGTGCCAGGCATGTGGTATCGCCTGAAGAGGGGGATTCTACCTTGTAAGGAGATTTGTAAATGACATTACTATGCTTGGTTAAATGAGTAGGATAGTGGAATCCTCAAGCGGGTTGGCTTGAGGCGAGGATGTAGGTGGGTACAGCCAAACCTCGTAAAAATCTTGTGTTTGCGCTTTCTCTCCTTTCTCTCTTTAATTTCAGTACTTGCATGCTTACTTTTAGCTTGTTATAATTTCTGTATATGTGATTGAATATTTGCATGCTTGATTATTTGGGGGATTTGCGATTGCTTAGAAAGACCCTACATTTGTGTAATACTAGGCGTGGTTCTAAAAATAGGACATACTTGACCTTAGAATTTTAAAATACCCAATTCAACCCCCCCTCTTGGAAATACACCATTTCTCATAATTGGTATCAAAGCGTCGTTGCAAAAAGCTTAAACGCCTTTGTTAAAGATCGTAATGGCTCTTGTTGGTGTATCCCCATTCAGTGAGGGAATATCTTGTTCTAGACCTCCAATATTCAACGATGAATATTTTTTGGTTTGGAAACTAGAAATGAGTACCTTTATAAAATAAATGGATTGGAGAGCTTGGCAAATGATTGTTAAAGGAATTTTTATGCCAATGAATGAAAATGATATTAATTTAATGCATGCATATTCAAATGTCATGGATATATTATATTGCGCCTAAGATTCTAATATTTTTCATGAAATTATGGCATGTAAATGTGCAAGAGACATTTGGGAGGAGCTTGATAGAAGATATGGAGGAGTCAAAGAGAAGGAAGCCACCACTCTGGATGCTTCAAGTTCAAATGATCAAGAAGTGGTAAATCAAGGGCAAATTGCTTTAATAGATGAAAAGGTTGAAGAGGTACATGCTTCCCCTTCTACCTTAATTAATGATTCTTGTGTTGAATCTTACAATATCTCATGTAATGAAATCATTTGATAGCCCTAGTGATAATTTTGTCAATAATTCATGCATTGATTCATATGATAATTATTGTGAAAATTCCTGTGATGAATCATGTGTTGAATTTAATGAAGAAAACACACCTTCGCATGGAGAATGAGAAAAAGTTTCATTTAAAATACATTAGTTTCTAGTTAGGATGTCTAAGAAGAAAACATTTTTGAAAACTGAGAATAAAAAGTTAGCAAAACAATTAGAAGGATTAAAAGATTATTATGCTATTCTAGAAAAGAAAGAGATTGAGAAGATCTTACAAATCACTTGCTTGGAAAGAAAAATGGAAAATTATTCTGGAAAAATCTCCAAGGTTTCAAGTGAAAAGAATAATTCAAATAAGTCCTTAAGAGTTAAAAGAAATAATTCTTTAAAAAAGGATTCATCTTTTAAATTCCATAATCATTCTCATGCCTCATCTAGTAAAAATAGGGCTAATAAGAAAAATCTTTCACTTGCATATAAAACTTGCTTATTTTGTAAAAAGAAAGGGCACATTAGACACTCTTCTCCATTTAAAGGTGCCAAAGGCAAAGATAGGAAAACGATATGGGTAGTCAGGATAGTAAAACCCCTCTGAACCAAAGGAAAAATGGATTTCAATAGGAATTACATAATTGTTTAATTCTTCCTTAGATTTTAGGTTTAGTTATAGGTGGTAGTGATGACTATAGGCTTGGGAAGTGGTCAGTGCTTAAAATGTTAAATCTTAGTAGCATTCACTATACACTATGGTTATACCAAAAATATTAGAGAATTAAACCAATATGAAATCTCAAGTGAAATATCCAACCTAATCACTTAACTTGATTGGTTAAAATATGGAAATATTGGCTATAACATGCTAACTTTGAACTGAAAAGGAATAAGTCAATCTGTGCTTGAATGGGATGTTGGTCCCCACACAATCCACCTAATTCCTCTGAAATGTTCAAAGTAAAGGTTAAGGGCTTAACTGAGTAAAATATCTGGAACCATGTATTTCTAAAATGAATAACATTAATCATCATATCCTGAATAATATCTCAGAAGCATGCTTAAGTAAAATACACTTCCAAATTGTTGACTTTTTGAGTCTGATATCTGGTTTTGATGTTGACGAAACACAAGGATTTTATGTGTGATATAATTTATGTGCAGGATAAATTAGCAATATCATATGGTGCACATGGACTTGAAGAAGATAAAGACCCAGAATATTTATTTGTTGTAATTTATATTCATTCATTTAGGGTCTATAATATTATTTGTCTATGGTTTGTAATAATGCATTTGCATGCATGATAGGGAATAAGCTCAAAGACCCTAGACTGGCCATAGGACACCATATTGCATGAAAAAGTCTCCCACAATCCTAGAATTGATTATCATATGAATAGGGGCAGCTACATAAGAAGAAAAGAACCGAAATGCCCAAAATTGGCATGTTCGGTCAACCAAACTTTAACGTTTAGAGTTCTTTGGTCGACTGAACCTCCCTAGGGTCAACAGTTTGACCCTTCAATCGATCGACCTTAAAATGAGCGGCAATGCTTTGGTCAACTAAACTGACATGTGGGGAGATTCTAATGCCCTAGTCGACTAAACCTTTAGTATAAAATTGACCTAGTTGACCAAACACCCAAGTTTAGTCAACCAAACTCATGTTTGGTCGTTCGAACCTCGGAGGGTTCAAAATCGCCTTTGGATGGTTGACCGAACCTGTAGTTCCAAATTTCCCCGGTTGACCAAACTTAGTGAGATGGTCGACTGAACCTTAAAAATAATCAACCGATCCTCTCAGGTTGTCAAAATTTTTATCAAGTTAAATGGGGCTAATTTTCTTAAACAATTTTAAAACAAATTTTATAATTACCCTTATGTCCCCAACGGTCAAAATTTTGGGCATCTCTATATATATGTCCTCATTTGCCCCGATTAAGTGTTAATTAGCAAATAGGATTAACCAAAAGTCCTCTCAAATTTCTTAAGCTCTATTTGTTCATTCAAACCCTATACACTTATATACTCCCACTCTTTTGAGAAATCAAGTGTTGTGAGTATTTATACATTATTTGTTATTGCTTGAAACTCTCATTGCATTTGTTGCTATTTGTTTTTCATATTAAGAGTTAAGCAAAGATTTTTCCCCTTATTTTTTTTTGATAAATCTTTGTGTGGGAAAAATCTTATAACTAAGTAAGTCTTTTAGGGCTTGTATTTTTGTGTGTGCAAAAATATTTTTACAAGCTCTTACTTGAATATCTCTTTGTACTTTGATATTGAGAAAATTATTTTTGAGATATTCTAAATTTTCATTGGTACAAATCTTTGAAACCCTAAACCTTGATTGAGATTTATCTTTACTTGGTTTCAAAGATTAGCTTGTTAATACACTTTTGTGTTTGATTGAACATTAAAATTAGATTGAGTGCCATTGCACACGTATTGCACTAAGCTTATAGTTCCTATTTGTTTGAGGTGCATTGATTATATTATGCATAGTGGTAGATATCTGCTTGTGTAAGAAGTATTTGTTTGTATGTAAATTTTTATGATATTGTATTCCAGGCGTGGGTCTGAAGAGGGAGACTAGTCTTGGTGAAGAGTCCTGGATTGGCTTAGACCCAGTTAAGAAAGTTAGGTGCACCATCCTAGTAAGGTGCAGTTGTAGGTTGAGATCAGCCCTGTTAATTGACTTGGTTGTAACTAGTACCGCTTCACCCGTGAAGTAAGCTTATAGTGGAATCCTTGTGCTTGTGAGCCAAGGTGGGGACGTAGGCAGTATTGACCGAACCCCGATATCATATCTGGTGTCAGTTTTATTTATCTGCAATTCATTTTTAGCATCTGTATGATATTTTACATTACTCTGATTATACTGCTTATATATTGACTTGGTATATGTTTAGAAAGGCCCTAGGTTGTGTAATACTGATATCTAATTTAACCTAAGAGAAAAGTTTAAAATTCCAATTCACCCCCTTCTTGAGAATACACCAAAGTCAACAATTGGTATTAGAGTCTCGTGGCATTGACTTAAACGTTTTTGCTAAAAGATTGGGATGACTCACATTGGTGTATCCCCATTTATCGAGGGACGATCACCTTTCAGTCCTCTAGTGTTTTGTGGTGTTGATTACACTGCCTGTAAATTTAGAATGAGCATATTTATAAAAGCAAGGGACTAGAAGGCTTGGGAAGTGATTACTAAAGGAGGTGGAGGTAACATTTTTTAACATGATTTCAACTTAATTAATTCTAATGTTATGCATATGCTATACTGCTTGTTAGATTCTAACATCTTTCTTGAGATCATGACATGTAGAAGTGCAGAGGAAATATGGGATGAACTTGAAAGAAAATATGAAGAATCCTAGGAGAATGAAACCACCACTCAAGAAGTGGTAAATGATAGGGTAATTGCTGCATAAGACATTGAGGTTTATAATCCTATCTTAGCCTCTATAGATGATTCTGTTACTGAATTTTGTGATATATCATATGCTAAATTATCTATTGAATATAACTATAGTTTTGTTGATAATGCATGTGATGACTCATATGAAAAATGTTGTGATATAACTTATGATGAATCATCTGTCATTTCTAATGATATTACTGCATGCGATGATTCATGTAATATTGATTATAAGAATTCTTGTGATGAATCATGTATTGAATTTGCTGTTGAAAGCATGCCTTCAAACAAAGAACTAGAATGTACTTTATCTAAAATGCATAAGCTTCTAGTTCAAATGTCTAAACAGAAAACAATTTTAAAGAATGAAAATAAGAAAGTGGCAAATCAGTTGAAAGAATTGAAAGAATATTATGCCACTCTTGAAAAGAAAAAGATTAAGAAAATATTGAAAATTATCTGCTTGGAAGAAGTAATGGATGATTATTCTAGCATAATACCCAAAGCTAAGAATGAAAGAAATAATCATGGTAAACCCTTAGGAGTTAAAAGAAGTGAGCAAAACATATTGTCATGCCTCGTTGAGCAAAAACAGAATAAATAAGTACAATCTTTTATTTATATTCAATGCCTGCTTATTTTGCAAAGCTATGTGGCACGTATGGTTTAACTGTTTACTCAGAAGTGCCAGAGGCTTAAAAAAAAGAAATGAAATGGATAATTAGTAAAGCAAACCCTGTAAGACCTAAGGAAAAATGGATTTAAATTAAATTTATCAAACTAGTTAATTTTCCCTTAGACCTTAGGATTAGATTTAGGGGTTAGTAATGTCAATAGACTTGGGAAGTGGCTTTGGTTCAAAATATAGAAGCCTAGTATACATATCCACTTCCAAATGGACAGGGCAATTATGCCCAGTATATATTTCCCACTACCCAACTCACACTTAAATATAAACATCTTAAGTTAAGCATACTTTGTCCATTTCACAAGGATGAGGTTTAGGGTTCCGTCTCACACTATAAATCCTTTTCCCCTAAGCTTATCTTCAAACCTAAAAGCTTGGATCAAATTTTAGTCATCATATCCTCTATAGGAAATCCTTACCAAACCATGATCATATTCGGTAGGGTTTCTCCCATTCCCTGGTTCATATCCCTATTCTAAATTGATCATATCTAAAGGATACTTTCTATCCTCCCAAGTGCACTGTTCCATAAATAATAATATACTCCTAGTTGCTCTTGGTCTAATTGTTAGGACATATTAGCTAGCACGAATACTTCTTGAACAATGTCATACCTGGACATGATTACTAAGCACGAAAATATTTTGGAAAATGTCCACTCATTCTAAATACTCTTCTGAACTAAATGATAATTTAATTGTTAAGAGTATCTACTCTTTTTCGCTTCATAAGCTCTCCAACATTAAATCAAATCCATTAGAACTACGTTTCCTTCATGATGAGTTGAATGGCTAAGTTGGTTGCAGCAGATCTCAATCTAGATGAATGTATAAAATTCAAGTAGATCTATGCATGCACATTTTGAATTGAAAACCATTCTAACTTGTGCCTTTCACGCGTTGAAATTCATAAGAAAAGAGGCAAGACAGGCTTATGACCTTAAAGAAATATTCATTGTGACTTTTTGGTCTAATAAGCCTAAAGCATTCATGCCAAGTCTAAATTCATTGAAAATCTTAATAACCTTGGCTAAAGAAAATAAATAATCAAGAAAAGGCATAAATTGAATAAGTGCATAACTCAAGGGGAGCATTTCTCTTTATGACTATATAAATTAAATGCTCTCATTACCTTATAACATCTATGCCAATATGCCTTTACGAATTACAACATTGCACTGAACTCAAAACTATACTCAAAACTATCCACTGTTCTTGACTATTCATATTCTTTGATGGGTAGATTTTATTTCTATGAATTGTTGATTGCTACCTAATTGCATGCTTAGTTTAAAATGCCTCCTGCATGACGGATGTAGTAGATGTGAATTGCATGCTGGTAGTGGATTATAGGTTGTTGCATGCCTTATATGAATATTTTATTGAAAACAACGATCTATCAGGTAAGGTTTTATGGGAAAACGTCCAATTTATAGACGACATACTGCCAAAATTTCGGTAGTTTTTTTCCCCAAAGCAAAACCTTGTCCAAAGATGATTATGATTAAATAAATGTTAAAATATTTTTGAAAGGATGAGTGAAAACTAATTGAATATTAAATTTCATCCTTACATAATCATAAAAAATGTTTAGGGGAGCTAAGCTCCATCCCTAGAGAAAGAGCATAAAGAACTCATATGCATCATGCTTTACTTTTTGAATATTGAGGCTCTTCTAAGAACCCTGAACATCATATCCCACTTTTAAAGTTCTATGTTTTGATATGGATTGTTCTCGGTCATGTGTTTTATTGCATGCCTTAATATATATTCTCTGATGCATCTTTGGCCTATAGGGACAACTATACTGATAAGGATAAATATAGTTAATTAATAATCAATATGGTTGGTTTGAAAGTTTCAAAATGATGGCTTATACTACTAGGCATAAATTCTCTATCTGGTATAAGCAGTTTGTTGCATCTAAACTAGAATTTAAATTGATAAGGGGAACATCTAAAATTAAAATGTCTATCATATTATGCTCACAAACATTTTAGCTTAGATTTGTTATTAAATCAAGTGTGGCATGTGATTGAATGAAATGTTTTATTGAAAATCATAATTTGAAACATGTTGATTTGCCATAGTCATTTGATTTATCATATGATCTTGCATGTGATTGTTAAATTTTTAGGATCATTATGGTTGTGGTTTTCTGGTTACATCTTAGTATGTGCTTAATTGACAAACCAGAATGTAAAAACCCCAAAAAGAGATATAAAAGATTAATAGAATGATTCCAAAAATAAAAAAATAAAAAAAATAAAATAAAATAAAATTAAAAATTTTTTTAAAAAAATATTAATTAATTAATTAATTAAACGAATTTAAAAAGAAAAAGAAAAAAAATTAATTAATTAAAATTAATTTTTTTATTAAAAAAAAATATTATTAATATTAATTAAATATTATTATTATTATTATTATTATTATTATTATTATTATTATTATTATCCTCCTAAAGCTTCAACAAGCTTCAGGAGATTCAAGTATTATTATTATTATTATTATTATTAGTATTCTTCTTCTTCTTCTTCTTCTTCTTTTCTCTGTAACTCTCTGCATCTCTCTCTCTCTCCTCACGTTCTCTCTCCCTCTCTCCTCGATTTCGTGACGGATTTTCGCCCGATCGAAAATCCAAAAATACCACTGGACTCCATTCGCCGCTGCCGTCATTTCTACCAGAGCGGATCGGTGGTAGGAGCGGCATAAGCGTATTCCCTGGGGTAAGCCATTTCCCTCTTTTTCTTTAATTTCTTGCATAATATAAGCCCAATTGACGAACGGACACCACCACGAGAATCTAGGGATGATTCTCTACAAGTCTAGTAGGACGGAATTCTCGTGGGGGTGTCGGGCCAAAACTCCAAATTTGGGGTGCGGCGATTATTAAGGGGCTTATTTTTAATTAATTAGCATTAATTTAGAAATGCTAAAATATTGAGCATTTTGGGTTGAAGTAGGATTTTTGGAATTTAGGGCCCGGGTGAGCGCCGCGGGTGTAATTTTGGGATCCGCAGGAAAAATTTAGAAAATTAAGTGGGGGTGTTAAATAATAGTTTAAATATTAATTTGAGGTATATGGAGTCTAGGGAAGGCTAGATGGGTATTATTTTGGAGAAATAGATTAATTAATTTGGGAAAAATGTAAATTGCAGGAGTTGAATTTCAGACGCCAAGGATGTAGAATTTGGGATTCTAGGGAGACTCTCAGTAAGTCAGGTAAGGGGAATAAATTATAGTAGTGTTTTTAGAATTATTATTTGAATGAATATGTGAAATTGAGCATATGATATTTTGTCTGAAAATTATTATAATATAAATATCAGATAAATTGTGTGGCATTTGAGTAATTGTAAATTGTGATATTTTGGAGTGTAAAATATAATAATGTGTAATTTCTGAGAAAATATTGAAATGAGAATTACTGATCTGATTAGTGAAAAATAATGTAATATGGTATTATTATATGAGTATAAATGTTTTGCCTGGAAAATGGGATTTTGTGAATTATTGATATTGGAAAATAATGAAATGTGGTATTTATTTGTGAGTGAAAATTATTTGCATGAGAAATGAGTATTTTGGGAAAATGTGAAAAATACATGAAATATGATATATGATATTACGAGATGATGAAATGTGCACAGAAAATGATGAGAATATTTATATTGAACTGAATTGTGATATATTGGAATATAATTGATGAAATGCCAATACCGCATAATGATTGCGGGTATGTGGTGGTAAACCCTGTTGGATGCTTATGATATTTAGCATGGTACCGTTGCGAGTAGTGTTAGTGCAACCACACGGACTCTTGGAGCGTGTGGCGTGACAGTCGATTGTGCCATTGTGTAGGGTTGTTGGGCCCCCTGAGTCCGGATCAGGGTATTAGGCCGGCCAGTCGTACTACAGACGCGATATGTGATATAATATTTGATCTAACCGGGTCGGCCAACCGCGGTTAGATCCAGCCTTCGGGCTGCACAACCTTGACCATGGGGGGAAGCATGGCGTGTATAGAAAGATCCTCAGGGTGGCCATGAGTTACAGACGCGATGTTGGTATTTGATACCGAGGATACTCATGAGCCGGAAAGTAAAGTGGAAATGAAAAGTGAAAGAATGATAAAATTGGCTAAAATGAGAAATGAAAGAAAGAATGGAAATTGAGAAATAAAGAATGATAAAATTGAGAAATGGAACAGTGTGAGTTAATAATATAAATAATTAAAGCGAAGTGAAACTCTCCGCTTGAGGGCTTACTGAGTAAGGTGAGTGCCCTGATGGGTATCAGATATGGCTATACCCGGCTGCATAACGTGTTAGGGCAGAGGGAAGCTACCTGTATAGGCGGGTAATCTTCCCTATTCTCAGGAACTTCGCGTGTAAATATGTGTTGGAAATCATTAAATTTGATAAATGATTTTTAAGCTTATAAAAGCTTGTGTTGTATATTTATATGATTATGTGTTTGTGAATATCAGTGTATTTTCTCAAATGAAATGGTGATTTGAAAAGTAAAGTGTATTATAATTTTACTCATTTGGCCACACACTGTAAATAATCTATTCCTTCTTACTGAGATGTGTCTCACCCAAATTATCTAAATTTTTCAGAGAACAGAGATAGGCCAGGTGGTAGAGCTCCGTGATCATAGGGAGCTGGGATACTGAGATACAGGGTGAGTTTTGACTAGGGAGGTGTGGTTTCCTAGGATTGTATTATTTTTGGGTATGAGATAGTGTTGTGTATTTATGTATGTTGATACTCTGGGTATTTTATTCTGACTGATGTGTATATACTGGCTTCCGCTGTTAGGTTGTTTAATAAAATACTTTTTACCCGGTATCCAATGCGGGTCGGGTCGTATGAATGGTACTAGGATTGTTGACGTGGCCGATTTGTGGATGTTGTGGATTTATGACGTGATTATTTATTTATTAAAAGAAAAAAAAATTGTGCAAAAATCGGGGCGTCACACAGAAAATTTGTGCTTGCTTGATCTTTAAAATTTCTTTTTTCAGCAAGCACCCCCCCTGTATTCTTGACAACATCCAAAGGGGGATACACACACACCCACATCTATGTTTATTTGCATATACTCTTTGGCAAGAAATATTCTCAAAACTTAAAATTTTTATCTCTAGCCTTATTATTCTTATATGCATATATATGTTTAAATTGTATAACTGATTTGATAACTACACATGAAAATGCATACGAACTAATTAGACCGTTTTATGCTCAAATCTTCTACTTGTTATCATATGTCGTATGTCTTAAAATCAAATCTTTTATGAGTCTTATGATATGATTTAAATTGCTATGGCTTGTGGATAATTCTAGTCTAATCATGTTTATTATGTCATATTGATTTTTAATAACCAGTTATATTACTTGTGTGCTTAATTGCCATATTTTACAAAAACAATTATATTTGTTTTCATGCCCTTTTTGCTGTTGCCAAAAGGGGGAAAATTGTTTGAGCAAAATGATTGCATATCTTTTATATATTTCATACTCATTAACTAAATATTATGCATATTCTTAGGGAGAACCTTTCTAGGCTAAATCTCATTTGCTCATACGTGTTTGTCATCATCAAAAATGGGGAGATTGTTGACTTTTTGAGTTTGATCTCTAATTTTGATGTTGACAAATCACAAGGATCTTATGTGTGATCTAGTTTGTGTGCAAGATAAATTAACAATATCATATGGAGCACATGGACTTGAAGAAGATAAAGACTCAGAATATTTATTTGTTGTAATTTATATTCATTCATTCAGGGTCTGTAATATTATTTGTTTATGGTTTGTAATAATGCACCTGCATGCATGATAGGGAATAAGCTCAAAGACCTTAGACTAGCCATAGGACACTATATTGCATGAAAAAGTCCCCCATAATCCTAGAATTGATTATCATATGAATAGGGGCAACTACATAAGAAGAAAAGGACCAAAATGCCCAAAATTGGCACGTTCAGTCGACCAAACTTTAACGCTTAGAGTTCTTCGGTTGACCAAACCTCTCTAGGGTCAACAGTTTGACCCTTCGATCGACCGACCTTAAAATGAGCTGCAACGCTCTGGTCGATTGAACTAACACGTGGGGAGATTCCAACGCTATGGTCGACCGAACCTTCAATAGAAAATTGACCTCGTCGACCGAACACTCAACTTCGATCAACTAAACTCAAGTTTGGTCGACTGAAGTTTGAAGGGTTCAAAATCGCCTTTGGATGGTTGACCGAACCTGTAGTTTAAAAATCACCCGATCAACCGAACTTAGTGAGATGGTTGACCGAACCTTAAAAATGGTTGATCGATCCTCTCAGGTTGTCAAGTTTTTTACTAAGTTAAATGGGGTTAATTTTCTTAAACATTTTTAAAACAAATTTAATAATTACCCCTATGTCCCCAACGATCAAAATTTTGGGCATCTTTATATATATATATGTCCTCATTTGCCCTAATTAAGTGTTGATTAGAAAATAGGATTAACCAAAAATCCTCTCAAATTTCTTAAGTCCTATTTGTTCATTCAAACCCTATACACTCATATACTCCCACTCTTTTGAGAAATTAAGCTTTGTGAGTGTTTATACATTGTTTGTTATTGCTTGAAACTCTTATTGCATTTGTTGCTATTTGTTTTTCATATTGAGAGTTAAGCAAAAAATTTTGTCCCAATTTTATTTGATAAATCTTTGTATGGGAAAAATCTTATAGCTAAGTAAGTCTTTGCATTATTATTGCAAGACTCATTAGGGCTTGTATTTTTGTGTATGCAAAAATATTTTTACAAGCTTTTACTTGAATATCTCTTCGTATTTTGATATTGAGAAAATTATTTTTGAGATATTCTAAATTTCCATTGGTACAAATCTTTGAAACCCTAAACCTTGATTGAGATTTATTTTTACTTAGTTTCAAAGATTAGCTTGTTAATACACTCTTGTACTTGATTAAACATTGATATTAGATTGAGTGTTATTGCACACGTATTGCACTGAGCTTATAGTTCCTATCTGTTTAAGGTGCATTGATTATATTGTGCATAGTTGATTATATTGTGCATAGTGGTACATATCTACTTGTGTAAGAAGCATTTGTTTGTACGTAAATTTTTATACTGTTTTATTCCAGGCGTAGGCCTGAAAAGGGAGACTAGTCTTGGTAAATAGTCTCGAATTGGCTTAGGCCCGATTAGGAAAGCTAAGTGCACCATCCTGGTAAGGTGCGGTTGTAGGTTGAGGTCAGTCCCATTAATTGACCTAGTTGTAACTGGTGCCGCTCCCCCCATGAAGTGAGCTTATAGTGGAATCCTTGTACTTGTGAGCCAAGGCGGGGACATAGGCAGTATTTGCCGAACCCCGATATCATATCTGGTGTCAGCTTTATTTATTTGCAATTCATTTTCAGCAGTTGTATGATATTTTACATTACTCTGATTATACTGTTTATATATTAATTTTGTATATGTTTAGAAAGACCCTAGGTTGTATAATATTGATATTTGGTTTGACCTACGAGAAAAGTTTAAAATTCCAATTCACCTCCCCTCTTGGGAATACACCAAAGTCAATATAAATGGTCAATGGTAGCTATACCTGATAAATATTTCTTAATGCTTAACTCATGCTTAAATAAAAAAAAATCTAAAGTTAAGCATACTCTGTCCATTGCATAAGTTTGAGCTTTAGGAAGTAAATCTTACTATCTAACATCTAGTCCTAAACTCATCTTAAAGCCTTAAATGCTTGATCAAGTTTTAGTCATCATTCAGGTCATAAGCACTGATTACCATAAAATTTCTATTCTACAAGTGCTTATTTAAAAGACATCCTTTATGATCAAATTAGTGGGCATCCACTAAGGGATTCGAGTCTTTCATTTAATCAAATTAAAATATTCCCTTTTGTGCTTAAAATGTAAACATTCCCTAATCTTGATTCATGTATAAGCTATCTCCTTCATAGGAAATCTTCACCAAACATTGATCAAATCAGATAAAGATTCGTCCTTTCATAAGCTCGTATCCTTGCTAAAAATAATGATCATATTTGAAGGACACCTTCCAGTAGTGGCAAACTAGAAATGGCCAAGAGCAATATTCAAAAAGTTCATATACTCCTAAATGCTCTTTGGCTAATTGCATTGTCCACTCTTAAATCACTTAGGGATTACATATTTATTTTTTAAATTAGCCCTCGAGCTATACTCATGTGTATCCCCTGCCAAGAAATACATGTCTATGTGGGTTGGTCCTTGCAGTAGTAGGGTTGTTTAAGGTCCCTACAATTTTGGCCATTATTCACCACAACCCACTTTGTTCATTCAACACCTGAGGTTCACCATCGTCGGGTGCATGACATTTGACTTGTTCTGACCCCATCACAGAAGCCTACCGGTCAATTATACATGGATGGGATTGAAACACCTTGATGCACAGTTCAGTTGTGAACAAATGAACAACTCCTCAGGATTTATGTCACGTACATCCTTTACACTGAGGAGGTTGGATAATAATGAAGGAAGTTGTAGGCTTATGACCCTGAAGAAGTATTATTTGAAAATTTTTGGTCCTTTAAGCGTAGGTGTTCAAAGTCAAGTTTAAATCACTGAAAATCTAGAGCACTTGGCTAAGAATTTGAAGAATGAAAAGATGAAAAAGGCATAAGATGGTTGAACGCATAACTGAGGGGGAGCATTTCTCTTTGTAACTTCATAGCTCTCCAAATAAAATGCTCTCATATGCTTATATGCTTTATAAGAATAGCAATGCAGCATACTATCCATAATGTATTAAGTGATTAAATCCCTTTGATGGATGGCAATTATCTCCTAGTCTTGATTATAACATGAACTGCCTTGGGCCATTCAGAACTATCAATTCCATCTTCTTTCACGATTAAGTACTTATTGAATGACACTCACAATGATTATTGTAAGGAAGTTGTCTTGAGAGGTAGCAGCACTGGGAAGAACTGGCTGGTAAAGATGAACGCTTCGCATCTGAAAAATGGTTGGTCGGAGTTTGCCATATACCATGACTTGCATGTGGGCTATTTCTTATGTTTAGGCATGAAGGGAACTTGGTGTCTCATATTATGGTCTTTGACCTAACTGCCTGTGAGAGGAAATACCCGCCGTCTGATCATCATCATATGAAATTAGGAGATGATGATCAAAGCCAAGATAATGATCAAAGTTTCAAACTAGGCCCTTTGTGCATGTTTGTGTGTACTGCGTAATTATTGCATTACTTTTTGAGTTTAACCTTGCTGGCTATTGAGTGCTAAATAGGATGCAATATGCAGTATCTGTGAATGATAAAAGTTTTTGATAAATAAACTTCATCCTTAGTTGAAAATGCTTTTTCATGTGCATTCAAGGGAGATGAGCTCCATCCTTAAGAAAAAAGCATAATTTTTAAATATCTTAAGGACTTATATGCATCATGTTTCACTTTTTGAATATTGAGGCTTTTGATTACGCGCTCAAACTACGTAATTAGGTAGTTTAATTCATGCATTGAGGCACATATTTTTAATTAAATACCTAATTACTCTCAATATTTTAACGTTGTGTCTTATTTATAATCTCTAGATTTTATTGAGTAATTTATGAATTTTTGGCATTTTTAATCACATGAAAATTATTGGAAGCTAAAACCAGCACCGCTTTGTAATTAATGCATAATTTTTCCATATGAGCTCCGATCGAGACGACTCGAAATTTTGGAGAAAGATGATAAGATTATCTACAACTTTCCTGTTTGAGCTTTGAGATAAACGGACTCTAGGATGGTCAAAATCATCCTTGTTCACTAAAGAAGAAAAGGAAGATAAAGAAGAAAAGGAAAAAAAAAGAAAAGAAAAAAATACATTTACCTGATGTGACTCGGCTATGTAGCCAGGTTCGGACCTTCTCTTCGCACACATTGGTAGGGCATTCCCCCCTTCTCCCTTTAAATCTTCTTTTTTTTTTTTTCTCTCAAGACCCGGTGCCGCCTCATAGTCTCTCTTCTCCTTCTCCCTTTCCTTGCTTCCCTTCTTCTTTCTTCCCTTTCCTTTAATCTCTCTTCTCTTCTCTTCTCTCTTCCTCTCTTCCTTTATTTTTTTTTTCCTCTGTCTGTTGCTGCTTCTGTTGTGTTCTTCTCTTTCCCTTCCTCTCTCTTGGTTATCTATAGCAACCCAAGCGTTGCCCCCTCTTCTTTTCTCCCTTCCTCCCTCTTCTCAGTCTCTCCCCTATTTTCTCCCTATCCTTCTCTCCTTTCTCTTCCTTATCCTCCTCTGTTGCTTGCTGCCTTCTTCTTCCTCTGCTAAGCCCAAACTCTAGCTGCTGTGTAGCCTTTCCACCCAAGCCCCTGCTGTTGGTCCTTACTGCTGCTGCGTGAAGGAGAACAACCCGCGACTGCCACTGCTGTTGCCTTCTTCAGCCACACCAGCTGCTGCCTACTCTCCATCTTCTCCCCAACCTGTTGCAGCACCCGAGACCTACAGCTGCTACATCAACATGGCCAGCCACCATTGTTGATCCCATCTACTGCAGATTTGCTCTCTCTCTCTCTCTCTCTCTCTCTCTCTCTCTCTCTCTCTCTCTCATTCTTTCCTTGAATAATGTTAATTGTTTATTGAAATTTCAATTAAATTCATCTTTTAATTCCATATTGAGATATTATTATTTAAGTCAATTTAATTTCTTCCATTTCTTATTTAGTATTATCATTAGATTAAATTTGTTTTTTTTGCTTGAATTATTTTCTGTTTGATTTAAGTTCGGTTTGATTTCTTAAAAAAAAAAGAATAAATACAAAAAGAAAAATATCTTCTTTATGATTTAAATTTGTTGTTGTCTTTCTTAGAAATTAAATTTTGTTGAGTTCGATTTAGTTTAAGTTTCAGTAAAGTCCTATTATTTTTTTTTATCGTG
The DNA here is from genome assembly GCF_029873635.1 of Malania oleifera. NCBI lineage: Eukaryota > Viridiplantae > Streptophyta > Magnoliopsida > Santalales > Ximeniaceae > Malania > Malania oleifera. The sequence continues at coordinate 41,353,619 of NC_080417.1, forward strand.
CTCCATTTACTGTTTAATTCTTAAAGTTTTGAATTTCTATTAAGTTCTTGATTGCACTAAAATTAGTTGTTATTTAAATTTTTGATTGGTTGAGTTTTTAGAATTGCGTGTTTTTATTACGTAGGAAAATTTGTGTCTTTAATTTTTGTTTCGAAGTTCAACGCGTGTTTCAATTTTTCCCTGGTTAATTATAGGATTTTTGTTTCTCGTTATTTAATTCAGTGCATGTTAGGTTTTAGAGTTTAAATTGCATGTTCGTTTAATTTTTCAAAAGAAATCTCAAAAATCCAGAAAACTCGAATCTGAATTGTGTTCAGTGACTTTTATTTTCGATTGGAAATATGTAAAATTTGGAATTTAACTACATTCCTTGAGGAGACGATCTGACCTTTGGGCTGAATATAACACAAAAGAACTCCTGATTGCAAGCATTTTTTCTAGACCATGTGCAATGGAGAACTCTTCAGCAAGGAACCAGATCAGACACTATCATTCTTTGATTACCTAACTGAAAGTATCCAACAATGGAATACACAATACAATCAAACACCCATGACAGTACAACCTATCAGCGCAATCAGTGGTGGAGATAAATATGAGCCAACATATTATCCAAACACTCTTCCACCTTAGTATTAGCCACAATAGATCCCTCAGAGTCATGCGCCGTTAGGATTTCAATCTAATGCAGCACCTACTCCACTGAGGATGTCTCTTGAAGATGCTTTCTAGTAGGTCATTCAGATTCAAATCAATTAGTATGCTTAGACCATAAATGAATTGCGGGACACCTCTAATGTGATGAGCACATAGTTAGACATATTAGAAAAAAAGGATTTTCAGGTAGAACCTCAGCCTAGTCCTCAAGAATACCAGCAGCAACAACAACAACAAATACATAATGTTTCTCTTGAGACAGCGGAGGTCGTCATTACTTCGAGAAGCAGGAAAGAAGTTTCCAAACCTGAGATGCTTATCGACAAAAAACCAGTTGTCCCGACACCTAAAGTTATGGTCAAGACAGATGAAGTCAAAGAAAAACTAGAGGAAACATGCCTAGAAGTGAAGCAGTCAGTTAATGAGGATGCTGATACTAATAAGGAGTACCAACCTATGGTACCTTATCCTCAGAGCTTGGTAGCCGTGGAACTGTCACTCCCAACTAGAATAAATGTCAAGGAGTCCAATGCTAAAGCAAACCCCTGCAGTGGTAAGATGATTGGTATACCCGATAAAGAGGGTGAGCAGAATGGTGAATGTTTAACTTTCAAGGAACTAGGTAAAACTTTTAATGCTAATGTTTCTAAAGAACTAAAGGTAACTGTTCCAACAACTTTTCCTCAAAAACCAATTTGTAAAGAAGTAAATTTCCTAGAAAATATGCTGAATAAAGATCATTTCTTGTTAAAGCAAGAAAGTCAATCTGCATATGTACTGTCTGGTATTTTGAAGAGTATTAATTCATTTGAGGTTGACTTTCGTGCAGGTATAAAGACTGATTCATTATGACCACTCAAATTTAGAGACCCTCTAGTTTAATTTATAGACCTGCACCCATCAAACGAAATTCCTCCAAAGCCTCTGCCAGACAACTGTGATGTTTTTCTTTCCCTTCTTTTCATTTTGTTTTACCTTATTTTATTTTTAGTTAATTTTTAGGTACATTTTTCCATAGTTTCAGTTTTTCTTTTCCATTACTCCTCCATTCAGGTATGCTCTACTTCTCCCATGCACATCTTTTCTATCTCCCCTATGCTTTCACATTGAGGACAATGTTCCACTTTAGTTGGGGGGTGACAATTTGCATGTGACATTGTGCACGTATACTTGCTGGATTTTATATTAATTAATAAAAAAAATAAAGAAAGAAAGAGTATTGAAGATAAACGATTATGTCATGATTAACACTAACATATACCCTTCACATACTTGCATATAACCTAAGAGTTACACACTCCTGTCATTTATGCGTAGTTTCTCTTTATACGATTTTGTAACTTCATGAAGAATTGATTAGTAGTACACTTGTGTTAATTTGGTTATATAAACTCTTGTATTTACATGGTATCTCATGAGACTGAAAATACACGTTCACATGACTTGTAGCACTTAGAGTTCCTTGTGAGCACTGAGAGAGCGCTTATGGTGACTATGACACCTTATGAGGTATTGTTGAGCCCTTTATCATTCTTTTGAGTTTTTGACGTCAGCTCAGAGTTCATGGCACTCAAATTTCCTTTTTTTTTTTTTTTTTCTGGATATTCTTTGTACACTAGTCTCAGTTTTGAATTGCTAGCCTAGAGGTGACATCTAGTGGAGAGATAGAAACCTAGGTCTTGTAGTCTACTCATGATGTGAAGGCTGAATCACCCCGAGAGATAGACTTAGTTCATGGACTACTATTCGAGATTAATTCCCATTGGTGGTATGAAGACAACAAAAGAAGTGTAATGATTGTCCTAATTGACTAAGAAAAGACAGAAATTGAAGAATGAGCAGAAGAAAGAATAAGAAAATTAGAAATGCACATGAAATGAAAGATTAATACCTGCTCCATAGAAATGCATAAAAAGTCATGGACATGACACATGTTCTCCATATATGAAGACTCTTCAATCACTTAATGCTTCAGAGGTATTCACGCCTGGTTTTTGAATAAGTTGATCTAGGGTTGTCTCGGTTGGATATGGCAAGTAGGTGAGAAGATGCTAAGATGAAGGACCTGACACCTCAAAAATAGGCTGGATCCTTTTCAGACTAGTCCACTCCATACATGTAGCGTTTGTTCCTTGCAATATGTAGGATGTTTGATCACGACACTCCTCCTCACATATGACAAGCGAACCCATTTTTTTTTTTAGTGTTTTTGAGGGTATACTAGTTAGGCCGAGTCAAAACGACCATTCTGTAGGTGTTTACTAGTATCCTAGGTGTAACGAGTCACACACATTGCACATACCTTGAGACTTCACCTTATTTATACTTGGATTTATATAACTACATTAACTCTAAATTATACTGCTGGTTAACTTCATGTGAGTATACTATTTTTAATTGCTATACAACGATGAAACATACATGAATGACTTACTTCGGAGTTGTGTGCATTGTATATGATGAGCTTGTGTGAAATTCGATTATATTCCTGAATGTGAAATGGTATGATTGTGTTGTATGTGCATTAATTTCATGTTTACTAGAGTTAGTATTTGTGGATACCGCCCTGGAATTCATTCACGTTATTTACTAGAAACTAGCAAAACGTTAGTTGGGGGAGGGGTGATTACGTGCTCAAACTGCGTAATTAGGTGGTTTAATTCTTGCATTAAGGCGCATATTTTTAATTAAATGCCTAATTACTCTCAATATTTTAACATTGTGTCTTATTTATAATCTTTGGGTTTTATTGAGCAATTTATGAATTTTTGACATTTTTTATCGCAGTGAAATTATTTGAAGCTAAAATCGACACCGCTTCGTAATTCATGCATAATTTTTCTGTCCGAACTCTGATCAAGACGATTCAAAATTTTGGACAAAAATGAAAAGATTATCTACAACTTCCATGTTTTAAACTTTGAGACAAATGAGTTCTAGAATGGTCAAAATCATCCTTGTTCACTAAAAAAGAAAAGGAAGATAAAGAAGAAAAGGGAAAAAAAAAGAAGGAAAAAATACATTTACCTGATGTGACTCGGCCATGCAGTTAGGTCCGGACCTTCTCTTGGCGCACGTGAGTAGGGCATTCCCCATTCTCCCTTTAAATCTTCTTTTTTTTTTCCTCTCAAGACCCAGTGCCCCCTCCTAGTCTCCTTTCTCCTTCTCTCTTTCCTTGCTTCCCTTCTTCTTTCTTCCCTTTCCACTAATCTCTCTTCTCTCCTCTCTTCTCTCTTCCTCTCCTCATTCTATTTTTTTCCCTCTGTCTGTTGCTACTGCTGCGTTCTTCTCTTTCCCTCCCTCTCTCTCGGTTACCTGTAGCAACCTGAGCAATGTCCCCTATTCTTTTCTCCCTTCCTCCCTCTTCTTTGTCTCTCCCCTATTTTCTCCCTATCCTTCTCTCCCTTCTCTTCCTCATCCTCCTATGTTGCTTGTTGCCTTCTTCTTCCTTTGTTGAGCCCAAACTCCAGCTGCTATGTAGCCTTTCCACCCAAGCCCCTGCCGCTAGTTCCTATTGCTGCTACTGCGTGAAGGAGAACAACCCGCGGCTACCACTACTACTGCCTTCTTCAGCCACACCAGCTGCTGCCTGCACTCCATCTTCTCCCTAGCCTGCTATAGCACCCGATACTTGCAATTACTACACCAACATGGCCAACCACCATTGTTGATCCAATCTGTTGCAGATTTGCTCTCTCTCTCTCTCTCTCTCTCTCTCTCTCTCTCACTCTCTCTGTGTGTAATGACCTGCTTAATTTTCACACATTTTTTTTATAATACAATAAAATCCAGCAGATCATAATCCACCTAACCTGTGGGTACCAGGGATACATTAGAAACACATAGCGGAAGCCTAAGAAGTAGGAAACATACAATCATAATATCATAAATACAAAACCATTCATCACAATACCAGAGTTACTATATCCATTATATTTATATACACATCCCAAAAGGAAAGACCTAGGGATATTTCCTTAAAAAATCCAATCGTTCCCACAAAAAATTACCTTTCAGAAAGGGCAGATCAACAGCACTATATCAGCGGAGCTTTACTCGCTCTCCTATGAGGGGCTCCTGAAATGTTTATGAAATTCGGGGGTGAGACACCTCTCAGTAAGGGAAATAAACTAATACTAGTGTGTGACAACATGAGCATTTCTAAGGTATACATATAATTATAAACATAACTAGTAAAATTGTATATATATATATATCATTTCTAAGAAAAACATATATAACCAAAACATGACAGAACATAATAGTTTCCACAGGATAATTTATCTCATATGAATAATAAAACAAAAGCAATCCTAGTAGGCTAGCTGGCTGTTGTCATGTATTACCCCCACATGACTGGGTTGTGGCCCGAAGGCTGGACTTGACAATGGTTGGTCGACCATTGCCAAGTCAAGAGTACAATTTGTAAGTCTGATGGGTCTACCATACCTGGTCCATACACCAGGGGCGCTCACACACTTCTTATAACCACATCGACCATCCAATCTCACACCACTCCATATAGCGACATTAACACAAATATCATGATGAATCATGAACACATAGCATCGGTACCGTGCAAGTGCTAGCCTAAACCAAGCCAACCAGGTTCTGATAACATATAACATATACTAAAACTGTGATACATGGATATTTCATACCATTAATTATCAAATCAATCATATCATTTTACATATGTACGTATATTATGAAAATCCTCGGCCCATATGCCGGTATTTCACATTTTACCATAGCTCGGCCCATATGCCGAAAAATCATATCCATAACCCAACCCGTACGCTGAAAAATCACACTCAGCTCATATGTCGGCAAATTATATACATAGCTCAGCCCGTACCCTGGCAAATCACATCCATAACTCGACCTGAACGCCGACAGATCATATACATAGCTTAGCCTGTACGCTAGCAAATCATATCCATAGCTCAGCTCGTACGCTAGCAAATCATATACATAGCTCAGCTCGTACGCCGAAAAATCATACAAAATCTCGGCCCATACGCCAATTTTCCATTATAAAAATCCATCTCTTTATCATATTCCTAGAAAACAGTATTTCATAATAACTTCCAATTATGCCACACGAAATAAGTTTTTCGTATATTTAACATACCATCATTTTTAGTAGTATTTTCCAAATATAAATCATAGAAAAATATATTCATTTTTCTGAAATCAGATGCTGTAATAACATACATACAATTTCATAAAAATAACTAGTTTAGTTTATTCCTTTACCTGAGTCTTGAAAAGCCCCTAAAATAAACAGACCCGTACTCGCAAGGTTTCCCGTTCAACACCCTAAAAACAACATTCCCCATAACTAAAGTTCAGTATTTCTACGCGTACTATGCATTCTACAACTATCAAAAATCTAAATATTGAGTAAAAAGTCTTACCCTGGATCTGTGATGAATTCCGAACTCGACCCACCGATGATCCGCTTCGGCAGACATACAGAGAACTTTCCCAAGAGCGTCGTGATGGCTTCAAATCATTGAACTGGCATAAAAATGGCCTGAGATCTTAGAGAGAAGGGTAGGGAATCGAAGGATGAGAGAGAGAGAGAGAGAGAGAGAGAAAGAGAGAGAGATTCCTGCGCACAAATGAGCTGAAAAATCACATTTAGAACTATTTATACTATGTTGACCTTATAGGTCATATCCCTATTTTTATTATGACAAATACTCTGGTATTTAATGTCTGCCGAGTTGATGTGCAGGTTTATCTTGGCGGTATCATATGATGGCACTCGGAGACCCTTGGAGGAAAATGAAGACCCTAGTTATAATTTAATTGTTGTATTTCTTTGATGTAAAGGGTCTGTAATAGTAATGAGGGCTTATGGCTTGTAATAATTGCATGCATCACCTGCTTCTTTTATTATGTAAGCTCAAATAAACCGTAAACCAAAATGACCTTAGGGTTTACCCTTCGGTCGACCGACACCGGACTTTTTCGGTGTCTTCAAATTGGACCCCAAGTGACCCTAGGACACACACAGTTACACATACTTGCTAGGCATTTGAATAGGGCTTGTATGCTTCAAAACGGGACCGAAATGCATACTTGGTGCTCTTTCGGTCGACCAGCACATTCAATTTATTTTGGCCTGGTCGACCGAAACCTCCCTAGGTCAAAAGTTTGACCATTTGGTCGACCGAACTAAGTAGTTTAAAAATCCCTAGTCGACCGAAACCTCCCTGGGTCAAAAGTTTGACCATCTGGTCGACCGAACCAGGTAGTTCAAAAAGCCCTGGTCGACTGAAACCTCCCTGGGTAAAAAATTTGACCATCTGGTTGACCGACCCTTTTTGTACTCCAACTACCTGGTCGACCGGAGGGTCCTCAGGAGAAATCTCAGCGGTTTGGTCTACCGAACTAGCCAGTTCAAAATGGTCTAGTCGACCGAACCTCGAAAAATTGAGAAATCGCCCTCTCCTAGTCGACCGAGCCCTTAGTTCAAAATTCCCCTAGTTGACCCAACCATATGAGACCTGGTCAATCGAAAATGCTTTGGTCGACCGGACCTCTCGGGTTGCCCTGATTTTTACTATAGTTAAACATTTTTTAAATAGGGTTAAAATATTTGAAACATCATTAAACATTCTTAATAATACCCAATAGGTTCCCAACAGTCATATTTCCTCCTATGCCTATATATATGAGATCATTTATGAAATGAAGCATGGATTAGCTACCTTGATTAAAGGAAAATTCTCTGAAAACCCAAAAGCCTATACTACTCATTTTTTAGCCTCATTCACTCATGCTTACCTTTTATTTATTTCTACATCATTAGTAAGTGGATTGAGTGTTTGTTTGGAAAGGTTTGCTCTCCTTGTTCTATTTGATTGACACGATTTTATTTGAGAGCAAAACTTAAAGGTTCTTAGGGGGCTTTATTCTTAAGCCTATCTTAAGAAGACTTGCTTAAGCTTCCGAGTATTGCATTTGTATTGCAATTTCTTAGGAAGCTTGTATTTATCTTTGGGTTGCAAAATCATTTTCAAAACATACTCAAATATCTTGTGTGATTTATATTGATATATTTGTGAAAAGATATTTGTGTTTAAGATATTGATCTTTGCTGCAATATTCATTAACTTACATATCCTTTGCTGAATACAAAGATTGAATATCCTTTTGCAAACCAAATATACACTTTACTAGAGCATCATACGTTTGAGAAAATTTGCTGATTGAAATATACATATATATTGTTTGGCTAGTATCTTTGTGTGAGCTATTAGATTGAACACATATTGTGATACAAAGATCATACTAGTTGACACTCTCACGTATGCATTACACTGATAAAAAATTCATTTGAGAGTTGAACTATTTAGACCACACTGAGCTTACATATTAAATCATATTGTGGTGTTTGTGATTGCGCGTATCTGGGTACACACCTACTTTACTTGAAAGCATATTCATTGTACCATTTGGTTGTTTTTTAAATACTGTTATATTTCTAGGCACGGGCCTAAATAGGGAGATTAGCCCTGGAATAGTCCCGAATTGGCTTAGACCCGGTTAGGAAAGTTAGGTGCGTCGTTCTGTTAAGGCGTGTAGGTTGAGGTCAGCTCCACTAATTGACCTGGTTAAGGTTGAGGCCAGCCCTATGTTAATTTGACCTGGTTGTAAACGGTGTCGTTCCACCCTTAAGTGAGCTATTAGTGGAATCCTAGGGCTTGCGAGCTAGAGGCGGGGACGTAGGCACAGTTGGCCGAATCCCGATAACATATCGTGTGTTTGTGTATATTGTCACACTTTATATTTACCGCACGTGTATGTTATTATGTGAATGATGCACTTGATTTAAATTTTTGCATATTATATTTATCAGCATATTTGGAACTGGATAGAAAGATCCTAGGTTGTTATACTCAGCTAACATCTAGTTCAACTTATGAGAAAAGTTTAAAATTCCAATTCACCACCCCTCTTGGGAATACACCAATTCTAACATACTACAACTTTCGTCGACGAGCCATGTCATCTCATTGACGAGGTCATGAAGACAACTTGTTGATGAGCACTCTCTCCTCGTCGACGAAATTCAAAATCCCCTAAACCCCCGTTCGGTATTTTCTTGTCAATGAATCCTATCCTCGTCAACGAGTCCCTTTTATACCCTCGTTGACGAATCCTCTATGTTCATCAACAAAAAGTTGAAAAATTCCTCGGGTTATTACATTCTCCCCTCCTTATAAAATTTCAACCTCGAAATTTACTGTTCATGCAACTCATTGTTCCTTAAAACAAAGCGGTCTACTTATTTTATTACTTACCCTCACTTATAACGGAAGAATACCGTGGTTACATTCCGAGTCTTGGGAGATTACATAAAAAAAATAAAATTCTCCCAAAACTAAAATGCTACTTACTAACTAAAATTTTTACATGTACCTGCAAAAGAAATACTATCTAACCACTTAAGCTTCTTGAAATAATTGCGGATACTTTTGCTTCATCTGCTCCTCAGATTCCCAAGAAGCCTATTCAACTGTATGATTCCTCCGCAAAACTTACCTGAGGAATCTCCTTGTTACGTAACTCCTGTACTTTCCTATCCAAAATTTGTACTAGTACCTCCTCATACACCAGTGAATCACTGAGCTCTAACTCACTATCATTGATAATATGAGAAGGATCTGGGACGTATTTCCTCGACATAGAAACGTGGAATACGTCGTGCATCCTGAATAATATAGGAGGCAAAGCTTGCCTATAGGCCATTAGCCCCACTTTATCTAGAATCCCAAATGGACCAATAAATTTAGGGTTAAGTTTACCTTTCTTTCCAAATCACATAACCCCTTTCGATGGAACTATTTTCAAAAATACATGACAGCCAACTTCAAATTCTAAATTCCTGCGGTGATTATCTGTGTAACTTTTTTGTCGGTTCTGAGCTGCACTAATTCTGCCTCTAATAAGCCGAACCTTATCATGCGCTTGCTGAACAAGCTCTGGTCCCACTAGTCGCCGCTCACCCACTTTATCTCAAAATAAAGGAGAATGATATCTCTTACCATACAGTGCTTCAAATGGTGTCATGCCAATACTGGTCTAATAACTATTATTATACACAAATTCTACCAGTGGCATGAACTGAGTCCAATTACCCCCAAAATCCAATACACACGCTCGAAACATATCCTCTAATGTCTGTATTGTCCTCTCAGTTTGCCATCTGACTGAGGATGGAATGCCGTGCTAAACGATAACTGAGACCCTAGTGCTTCCTGCAAACTCTTCCAAAAACATGACATAAAACGTAGGTCTCAATCTAACATAATCGATACTGGAACCCCATGAGAACAAACTATCTCCTGAATGTAAATTTCTGTCAATCGGTTGAGGGAGTAGCTGATCTTGATAGGTAAAAAGTGGGTGGTCTTAGTCAAATGGTCAACAATCACCCATATGACATTCTGGCCATGCAACGCCATCGAAAATCCTGACACGAAGTCCATAGATATATGATCTCACTTCCACTCTGGGATAAATAGCAGCTGCAACTATCCTGCCAGCCTCTGGTGCTCAGCTTTTACCTGCTGGCACGTCAAACACTGAGATGTATACTCAGCAATCTCTTTCTTCATACCACTCCACCAGAACGACTCTTGTAGATCCCTACACATCTTCGTACTGCTAGGATGAACCGTATATAGAGATCTGTGAGCCTTCTCTAGAATGGTCCTCTTAATATCCACATCGGCAGGAACATATGATCTAGAACGAAACCGCAAAGCTCCATCATCTGCAACACTGAATTCCTCCCCCTGACCACTCTGCACTCTGTCCATCACCTCTGCTAATTCTAGGTCTTCCTTCTAAGCAGCTTTAATCCTCTCCTGCAGAGTAGGTTCCACTACTAAACTAGTGATACACACCTGAGGATCACTTCCAACTAATTCAATGCCAAGTCTCTCCAGATCCATCATAGTCGGATATTGGATCTCCATAGCCGCTAATGTTGATTCCCTGGACTTCCTACTTAACGCATCAGCTACCATGTTTTCTTTCCCTAGGTGATAATTGATGGTATAATCAAAATCCTTAATTAGCTCCAACCACTTTCTTTGCCTCATATTTAGTTCCTTTTGCGTGAAAAAGTACTTCAAACTCTTGTGGTCGGAAAAGATCTCACACCGCTTGCCATATAGGTAATGCCTCAAAATATTCAATGCATGTACAACTGCAGCCAGCTCAAGATCATGGGTAGGGTAGTTCTTTTCATACTCTTTCAACTATCTAGATGCATACACCACCACCCTACCATGCTGCATCAATACATAGCCAAGTCCCTTCAAGGACACATCATTGTAGATAATATAACCCTCACCCCCTAATGGGATGACCAATACTGGTGCTGTGACTAATCTTTGCTTCAATGCCTGGAAACTCTGCTCACAACTGTCGTCCCACTCAAACCTGACATTCTTCTTAGTTAGTCATGTCAAAGGCCCTGATAATGCTGAGAATCCCTCAACGAAACGACAGTAATAACCAGCTAACCCCAAGAAACCCCTGATCTCATGGACGTTCCTCGGTCTAGCCCAATTCACTACCACCTCAATTTTACTGGGATCCACAGAAATACCATCTCTAGATATAACATGCCCCAAGAATATGACCTTCTCAAGCCAGAAGTCACATTTACTGAACTTGGTGTACAACTTCTTTTCCCGTAGTGTCTGCACACCTGCCTTAAGTGTGTCTTATGCTCCTCATAACTCCTCGAATAGACAAGTACATCATCAATAAAAACAACAATGAACTGGTTTAGGTATTGGTGGAAGACTCTGTTCATCAAGTCCATAAATATCACAGGTGCATTCGTTAAACCAAACGGCATAACAAGAAACTCGTAATGCTCGTACCTGGTTCAGAAGGGCGTCTTCGAGACGTCTTCTACTCCTACTTTCACTTGATGATAGCCAGATCTAAGGTCAATCTTCGAATACACCCGTGTACCCTAGAGCTGGTCAAACAAATCGTCGATACGGGGTGGAGGATATTTGTTCTTGATTGTCACTTTATTGATTTCCCTGTAATCTGTACACATCCTTATGGACCCATCTTTCTTCTTCACAAATAGAACTAGAGCTCCCCATAGAGATATATTGGGTCGTATGAAGCCTTTCTCAATCAAATCTTGTAATTGATTCTTCATTTCTGCCAACTCTGCTGGCGCTATTCGATAAGGTACTTTAGAAATCAGCGCTCTACTTGAAAGTAAATCAATAGGAAAGTCTACCTCGCGATCAGGTGGCAAACCTGGAAACTCATCTAGGAAAACAACTATAAACTCTTTTACTATAGGCGTGCTAGCAAGTTTCAATTCATTTTTTGACATCTCCTTTATTACAGCTACAAATCCCTGACAACTACTCAGCAGAAGTATCCTGGCCTGGATAGCTAAAACTAGCTGAGGCGGGGATTGCACTCGCGACCCTACGAACTTGAATTCCACTTGTCCCGGAGGTCTGAATATCACTTCTTGTGAAAGGCAAGCTATGCTAGAAAAATTAGCTGCTAGCCAATCTATGCCGAAGATCACATCGAATCCATGCATATCTAGCACTATCAAATCAGCAGACATAATTTCCCCTTGAATATCAACTGAACAACCCCAGAGCACCCTACTACACCTCATTGCCAACCCAGTCGGTGTAGATACCAACAGTTCAGTATTCAATAATTGTGTTTCTACCCCACATAGTCTAGTGCACCCCAAGGACACAAATGAGAGTGTAGCTCCTAAATCAAACAATGCAGTAACTTTGAAAGAAAGCATAATAACCATACCTGTCACCACATCACCTGCCGTCTTTGCCTCACCCGGCGTTAGAGTAAGTACCCTAGCTGGAGCCATATTCCTTTGCTGGCCCCCACATGGCACCTGATAACCTCCCTGATATAGTTTGGGAGCTAGAATTGCATCTGGTGGTGTAGGGCAATCTCACACCATGTGCCTTGGTTTACCGTAGCGGTAGCAGACAACTCCACCTGCTCGACACTCTCCCCAGTGTCTCCTCCCATAAGTCTGGCAGATAGGGGAACCTTGCACTACCTAAACCTCACGTCCTCCAGTCTCCCGTCTTCGTCCTCTGCCATGATTTCCTCTCCTCCACTGACTAGGTCTATGACCCTACTGATAACCTGTATATGCAGATCTCTTCCTCTGACTCTGTTTCCAAACGCTCACCAACCTCTTCCAAGGCTGCTTTTTTGACTAGCTCAGCAAAATCTTGGATCCGTAGCACCACCACCTGCTTGAATATACTCCAGCTCAAGCCTCTCTCAAATTGCCTCACCTTTTTCACCTCATCAGGAACAATATACAGGGCGAAACGAGAGAGTTCGATGAAATGCGTCGCATACTACTGGATGGATAGCTGTCCCTACTTTAAACTTAGGAACTTTTCCACCTTAGCCTCTCTGATAGTAGCTGGAAAATTTCTATCTAAGAACAATTCCTTAAACCAGCCTCATGTCATGGCTATTGGAGTCGCCCTCTACTGCTCTAGCAGTCTCACCGCAGTCCACCACCTCTCAGCCTCTCCTGTCAATCTATAGGTGGTGAAGAGGACCCTTTATTCATCCGTACACTGCAACATGGACAGGACCTTCTCGATCTCCTGCATCCAGTTCTCAGCGGTTGCAGGATCGACTCCCCTTGAGAATGCCGGAGGATTCATCTTCGAAAACTTTTCTATAGTGTACCCATGCCCTGCCAACGGACCACCCTACTCCCTAGTGCTCCTAGTGATCTCAGCCATAACCTGCTGAGCCACGATACGTAATACCGCATCAAAGTCGGTCCCAGCTGCACCTGATGGCCTTGCTCCATCACTGCCACTCGCATGGGCACTACTTTCTCTTGGATCCATCCTAAAAACAACAAACGCAACTTAGAAATCCTATCCTTATAATTTACCCTCTTAACCTAGCCTCTTATCTCAACACTCTTAACTTATTTCTAATCCTCAGTCCTACATTCTAGGAACACAACCCGACAATAGTTTACTATGGTTTTCCTGAAATCGTCACCCTAGGAAAAACACAAAAACTACCACGGAAGTCTTGCCTCTAGACTGTAGAACAACGTTGAATCATTTTCCTATACTCTGGTATCGTTTCTGCTACATTCTAAAGTCTATAGAACCTGGAAACCAAGGCTTTGATACCAAACTGTAACGACCTGCTTAATTTTCACATGTTTTTTTTATAATACAATAAAACCAGTAGATCATAATCCACCTGGACTCGTGAGTACTAGGGATACATCGGAAACATATAATGGAAGCTTAAGCAGTAAGAAACATATAATCATAATATCATAAATACAAAACCATCCATCACAATACCAGAGTTACTACATCCATTATATTTATATACGTATCCCAAAAAGAAAGACCTAGGGACATTTCCCAACAAAAATCCAACCGTTCCCACCAAAACTTACCCTTTAGAGAGGGCGGATAGACATAACTATATCAGCGAAGCTTTACCCGCTCTCCTATCAGGGGCTCCTGAAATGTTTATGAACTTCGGGGTGAGACACCTCTTAGTAAGGGAAATAAACTAACACTAGTGTGTGGCAACATGAGCATTTTTGTGGTATACATATAATTATAAACATAACCAGTAAAACTGTATATATATATATATCATTTCTAGGAAAAACATGTATAACCAAAACATGGCTGAACATAATGGTTTCCATAGCATAATTCATCTCATATGAATAATAATACAAAAGCAATCCTGGTAGGTTAGCTGGTTATTGTCATGTATTATCGCCACATGACTGGGTTGTGTGGCCTGATGGCGGGACCAAATAATGGTTGGCCGACCACTGCCAAGTCAAGAGTACAGTCTGTAAGTCTGATGGGTCTGCCAGACCTGGTCCGTACACTAGGGGCGCTCACACACTTCTTATAACCACATCGACCATCCAATCTCACACCACTCCGTACAGCGGCGTTAACACAAATATTATGATGAATCATGAACACATAGCATCGGTACTATGCAAGTACTAGCCTAAACCAAGCCAACCAAGTTCTAATAATATATAGCATATACTGAAACTGTGATACATGGATATTTCATACCATTAATTATCAAATCAATCATTTCATTTTGCATATGTATGTATATCATGAAAATCATCGGCCCGTACGCCAGTATTTCACATTTTACTATAGCTCGGCCCGTACGCCGGAAAATCATATCCATAGTTCAACCCGTATGCTGGTAAATCACATTCATAGCTCAGCTCGTATGCTGGAAAATCATATACATAGCTCAGCTCGTATGCTGGCAAATCACATTCATAGCTCGGCCCAAACGCCGAAAAATCATATACATAGCTTAGCCCGTACGCTGGCAAATCATATCCATAGCTCAGCCCATACGCCGGCAAATCATATACATAGCTCGGCCCGTATGCCGAAAAATCATACAAAATCTCGGCCCGTATGCCAGTTTTCCATTATAAAAATCCATATCTTTATCATATTCTCAGAAAATAGTATTTCATAATAACTTCCACTCATGCCACACGAAACAAGTTTTTCGTATATTTAACATACCATCATTTTCAACAGTATTTCCCAAATATAAATCATAGAAAAATATATTTATTTTCTTGAAATCAGATACTGCAATAACATACATACATTTTCATAAAAATAACTAGCTTAGTTTATCCCCTTACTTGAGTCCTGAAAAGCCCATAAAACAAACAGCCCTGCACCTGGAGGGTTTCCCGTTCAACACCCTGAAAACAATATTCCCCAGACTAAAGTTCAGTATTTCTACGTGTACTACACTTTCTACAAATGTCAAAAAGCCAAATATTGAATAGAAAGTCTTACCCTAGATTTGGGATGAATTCCGAACTCGACCCACCGACGATTCGCTCCGGCAGACTTGCAGAGAACTTTCTCAGGAGCGTCGTGGTAGCTTCAGATCTTCAAACTGGTAGAAAAATGGCCCGAGATCTTAGAGAGAAGGGTAGGGAACCGAAGGATGAGAGAGAGAGAAATTCCTATGCACAAATGAGATAAAAAATCATGTTTAGAACTATTTATACTGCGACTTTCATCGATGAGCCACATCATCTCGTCGACGAGGTCATGAAGACAACTCGTGGACAAGCTCTCTCTCCTCATCGACGAAATTTAGATTGCCCCAAACCCCCACTCAGTATTTTCTCATCGACGAATCCTGTCCTCGTAGACGAGTCCCTCTTATACCCTCGTCGACGAGGTCATGAAGGAAGTTCGCCAACGAGAAGCTGCAAAATTCCTCGGGTTATTACACACACACACTCTCTCTCTCTCTCTCTCTCTCTCTCTCTCTCTGTCTCTGTCTCTCTCTCTCTCTCTCTCTCTCCCCTCTTTTTTTTTTTTATTCTTTCCTTGAATAATGTTAATTGTTTATTGAAATTTCAATTAAAGTCAACTTTTAATTCCATATTGAGATATTATTATTTAAGTCAATTTAATTTCTTCCTTTTCTTATTTAGCATTATCATTAGATTAAATTTGTTTTTTTTATTAAATTAATTTCTGTTTGATTTAAGTTTGGTTTGATTTCTTAAAAAAAAGAATAAATACAAAAATAAAAATATCTTCTTTAGGATTTAAATTTGTTGTCTTTCTTAGAAATTAAATTTTGTTGAGCTTGATTTAGTTTAAGTTTTAGTAAAGTCCGATTATTTTTTTTACAGTGCTCCATTTACTGTTTAATTCTTAAAGTTTTGAATTTCTGTTAAGTTCTTGATTGCACTAAAATTAGTTGTTATTTAAATTTGTGATTGGTTGAGTTTTTAGAATTGCATGTTTTAATTACGTAGAAAAATTAGTGTCTTTAATTTTTGTTCCGAAGTTCAACACGTGTTTCAATTTTTCCCTGGTTAATTATAGGATTTTTGTTTCTCTTTATTTAATTCAGTGCGTGGTAGGTTTTAGAGTTTAAATTGTATCTTCGTTTAATTTGTCAAAAGAAATCTCAAAAATCTAGAAAACCCAAATCTGAAGTGTGTTCAATGACTTTTATTGTCGATTGGAAATACGTAAAATTTGAAATTTAACCGCATTTCCTAAGGAGATGATCTGGCATTTGAGTTGAATATTACACAACAAAACTCCTATATGTGGGATAACTTCCAAACTGCTTATTTTTAGAGTGAGTTGGCTCTTTTGAAAACCCTAAACATCATATCTGGCTTTTATGACACTATGTTTAGATATGGATTGTTCTTAGGTTTATGAGCACTAAATCATGCCTTAATATCTATTTTCTGATGCAATTGTATTCCATAGGGATAATTATGCTGGCTGCATATTAGAAATGAATTAGTCAAGGTCCAGTATAGTTGTTCTAAAAGATTTAAAATGATTGCTTATACTACTTGGTATACTTAGTGAAATTAATCTTTGATAAGTATAGTAGTTCATTTCACCTAAGCTAGTATTCAAATCTAAAGGGGGAGATTCTATATAATTCCATTTCTTTTGCTCACCCTACTTTTTGTCTTAGAATTAAGAGCTTATTGTGGTATATGTCTTTCAAAGCATGATATCTCATTTCTTGCTCATAGTAAATGAAAATTGGTGCTTAGGCATAATTATTCGTGGTTTGTCATATGATCTTGCATTTGAATTGTGTGATCATTAGGATCCATATGGTTGATTTTTCTGGTTATATTATGGAATGCTCTTAAATGCTTACAAGAAAAAATTCAGTTTGCTTGTGATGAGCCCCTAAGATGCATGATTTTAGACCCTCATTTACTTTTGTTTATCCTTGTTTTATTATGTAATTACTCAAAGTTATCATTGTTCAAAGCTATGCAAGGTTTGTTCGTCTTTTTAGGAAAATAGGTTAAAACCAAGTAATTAGGCATAAGAGAAGCTAAAGGAGAATTTGGGGACATGTAAAGTTCAAATCAGATGCTCAACCAAACTCCTGAAGCTCCAGATCATCAAAGGAAAAGAAAACTTTGCTCGACCAAGGGGTGCAACTAGCAACCCAAGGGGCGACCAAGTCCTCACTAGTAGAATCCAAGGTTCGGATTGAGGAAGAATTGCTACAAGGGTTGACCAAGCCCTTGACCAAGTGACTCTCAAGGTCCACCACATTGAGATATTGAGGTAGGACTAAGATAAGAAATACAGAGAGCCTCGACTATGTGCTCGAATAGAGAGGCCATGAGGTGCGACTATGTCGAGTTCCTGAGATTCCTTGAAGTTTGAGATCCTGCAAGTCTTGACCATCAACTTGACTAGAAAAACCATATGGCATGACTGAGTCGACAATGTTGAAGATTCAAATCCCTGCTTTCCCAGGAGAATCGACCAGGGCACGCACAAGGAAGACATGGGAGCAACTTGGTTGACGACAACGATCTTCTACGCGAGATATGCTGCAAACTTTCCTAAACTGTGAAACTAACTTTGTAAAACCTAGAGTCTATAAGTAATCACTACAAACATGGGCTTTGGGTTCCCTTTTGGCCTCTCTTAGGTTAGTTAGAGACCTAAGAAGTCATTGAGAGTCAAGTTAGAGTAGGAGTAGAGTAGATTTCAATTCCTATTTCGGCGTGTACACGAAGTGTCTAATGGTCTATGACAACCAGTGTCGTTTTTGTAATCTCCATGTATATTACATGATCATTCTCTTGCTCCTTCTGGCATTGGTGACAGACGTGCTAAATACAAAGGATCGATCTTTTACTAGCTTTCTCTTTACCGCTTTCTTTTACATGATTTCCTTTATCGCTTTTAATTTATTTCTTTGATGAATGATGAAAGGTTGCAATAAGGAGTAGCACTACTATTGTTTCAGTCAGGATAAGTAGTTGGCTACAAATACGCGGAGGTGTTTGTGATCATTGAGACAGGGTATACTCAGTTCCTGATTATGCTTTGGACGGTTGGTGCACCCTTGCTACCCTGTGCCCTCGAATGACCCTCTCCTTCTTTGGCCTGAGATGGCTCAGGTTAGTACTCTTATGTATTCCTGGTTGAACGTAGTCTGAGGCAAGAAGTCCAACACTTGATTCATAATCTTAGCACTGCTTTGTAGGAGTAGGGTAATATAGTTTTTATTTGCTTTCCTGTAGTTGTTTTCCTGGCATCATTACCGAACTAGGGTACGGTTGTTAGCCAATTTCTCTCTTAGGATATTTTTTCTTTGTATGTATATATTTTTGCTTTTATAATTTATTGGTTACATATTGAAGTATGAATCTTTGTACTTAAAAGTGTGTATGTTTGGTCTGCATTCTTTGGAACTTGAGATAATTCCCACAGATCCCAAGATTGAAAAATCTCGTAAGTCCCTTATGAAACCTATCTCTAATAAAGAGAAAGCTAAGTTGTCCAAACTGAAAGCCATGGCAAAAAATAACCCACCGGTTCTCGCTGATCAAATCTCGGAACCCCAAGCTCCTTGCTTACCTATGGTAGGAGAGCAACCCCTTCGGCCTCTTAAGAACTACTTTGTGCCTAATGCATACACCTCGCCGTCTTGCATCCAGTTCCTATATGTTCAAGTGGCGCAATTTGAGATTAAGACTTCGATCATCTTGATGCTGCCCACCTTAAATGGGAACTCCACTAAAAATTTTTATCAGTATCTGGATGAGTTCTTAGAGATATGATCCACCATCCGTATGCCTAATTTCAGGGATGATGCCCTTCGCCTTAGGCTCTTTCCATTCTCTTTAAAGGATAAGGCCAAATATTGGCTGATGTCCTTAGAGCCGAACTCGGTGACCAACTGGGCCACCATGCAACATAAATTCATGAAAAAGTACTTCTAAATTGGGAAGACTAACCAGCTGCGAAGGGCAATTACAAGTTTCAAACAGACGGATGAGAAACTTTTCTTTGAGAACTATGAGCATTTCAGGGAATTACTTCATAAATGTCCACATCTTCAGGTCCTAAAATGGCAATTAGTGCAAACCTTTTATGAAGGGTTAGCCGAGAGAGATAGGTCCATGGTTGATGCCTCGTGCAGAGGTACTTTCTGCACAAAGCACGAGAATGAGGCATGGGTTCTCATCGAGAATGTAGCTGAGAATTCTCAATAGCATAGGGTTACTACTCGTAGACTCTCTGACCCATCTACATCTAAACCTAAGGGAGTTTATGAGTTGGTTGCAAACCATGACCTAGGCCCTAGCCTGCACTCTATATCCAAAAAGTTAGATCAATGCTTGTGCAAAGGTTTGTGCAATCTACTTTGACCCTTCCTATACATGTTATAATTGCTCACACATGTCTTCCTAGCCTGAGCTTGAGCAAGAGGAAGTGAAAGCCACCCACAATTGGTATGATAGGCTTTCCAACGACCCCTATTCTAATACCTACAATCTTAGGTGAAAACAACATCCTAACTTTTCCTAGAGGCCGCAAGCTCCGGGTTTCCAATCCCAAAGACCTCTGCAAGCCCCTAATGCTCCACCTCCTCATCCATACCAAAATTTTCAAAATCATTTTGATTCAGCCCCCCAGATCTTCAACCTTTTAGCAATCGTCTCCCTCTTAGCCTAAGTATGACACATTTCAGGAGACGATTTTGAAAGCCCTTAAAAGCGTTGAGGCATATCGTCAAATAGATCAGAAACTCCTTCATTCCCACTCCCAATCCATCACAAAGTTAGAAGCCACCCTCGGGTAACTAGCTACTGCTTTGAGTTAGAGAGATGAAGGAAAATTACTAAGTCAACCCTTAGTGAACCCAAATGGACAATATGGGGTGGAATGTGAACCGGACGTTGGTCCCTTGTCATACCTTGAGCAAACCCAGGCGGTGACCACTCTCCAAAGTGGTAGGATGACAGATAATGAAATCGAGGAGCAATTGAGTGAGGAGAAAATGAGGAAGAAAATAGGGTAGTACCTAATGCCGATTCTTGCACCTTATCTTCCTTCAATTTAGAACATAGGCCTCTTAACCCCACACCTGTCACTGGAAGTGTAGACACCCCAATTTTAACTAGGTCGTCCTGAGAAGATCCCGCGTAATAAAAGTGGACTTGAATCTCGGAAATGGAAGGATCCGATTGAGTCCCATTTTATTTCAAAATTGAGTCATTTTATTTCAAAAATTGAATCCCGGTTATCCATAATTTCAAGCCCCTGCGTCGTAAAAAATAAGTTCCAATCATGTTAAAAATTTAAGTCTAGGCTATTTTGAAAAAAAATTGAGTTATGGTCATTTTAAATTTGAATCCTAGTCATTTTAAAATTTGAGTCTCGGTTACTTCAAATTTGAGTCCCAATTACTTTTAATTGAGTCATTTTCAAAATTAATTTCTTTTATATTTTTTAAAAGAGTCTAGATATCTTTAAATTGAGTCCCTAGTATTTTAAACCGAGTTTTGGTATTTTTAAATTGAATCCTTTTGATTTTTAAATTTGAGTCTTTTAACATTTAAAATTGAGTTCTTCCAATTAAGTCCTTAAAAATCGAGTCCCTTTTATTCGTTTTATTAAATTGAGTTTGGGTCCGTTTGTCTCCGGGTAATCAAGTTCATTTTTCATCGAGCCTATCCTTAGTTGATTGGAGGAATAAGATTAAATAAAAAGGCTTTTGTTGCATGGGCCATGCAACCCATGCAATGTCACACACAGCTGTCGCACATGACACAGCCTAGTCACACACTCACTTAGGGTTTTTGGGTATTTGTGGTTTATAAAAACAAAGCCAAAGCAGTAGCCAAGACAGGGCCATGGGGGAAAAGACCAAAAAGAAGAAGAAGGAATAACCTAACATCCCCCCTCTCTCATTGCTCTCTCTCCCATTCCATCCTCACGTGGCAACCCTAGCCGCACCCACAGTCGCCGCCACCCTCTCTCATCTTTATCTCTTCACACAGCTCCGATGTCACTCACAACCACAAGATCTTCACCACCACCCAGCCATCCCACAACCATAAGATCTCAAACCACCTCTCACTACACCACCATCATCATCAGTATCTCCAGTCACCCTCGCATCGCTGCACCAGTAGTCAATGGCCGACACCCTAGAGCTCGTCATCCTCACTGCCTCTCTCCCACTCTACCAGCTTAGATCCAAACCCAGCTCTCCCATTTCCAGCCCCTTATGATTCTCTATGAGCACGTCGTAACCATCTGCAAGTGCCACCGTATCAACTCCGGCCATATAACACCCGCCGGAGCACTCAACTACACCACCGTTGTCATCGTCGCCTTTGTCTGTAGACTAGCTGAAGCACTTGCTCCCACAACAATAGCGATAGTCCTTTGCACACCCACTCTGGCGAAACGCCGTAGCCACGCCAACGAATCTCTCCGTCTCTCCCACTCTCATCGCACTGCACCAGCGCTATCGTTTGTCGCCAGCATTACTGTCTCGCACTAGCTCTGGTGGCCTCCTGTAGTAAGTTTCCTGTCGGCACACCACACACACACACACACTACACACACCACACACATAGCACTACGCACACACACTTTAACACACATGCACATCCACATTTTTTTCATGCACACATTTATGCACCCATACACACACTTTAACACTCATGCATGAACACATCCTTTTTACACCCACGCACACACATATATATACACTCATACACTGTCCATATACTCAGCACACACACTGTTATTACACACCAACTCTGGTAGCACCCCCTTGTTGTGAGTTCACTGCATGCTAACATGCACACTGTCCACCTCTCGCTGCACCACCACCATCATCATCATCTCTAATCACCCTCGCATCGCTGCACCACAAGTCAACGGCTGGCACCCCAGAGCCTCATCATCCTCACTGCCTCTCTCCCACTCTACCAGCTTAGATCTGAACCCAATTATCCCATTTCCAGCCCTCTTCGGTTCTCTATGAGCACTCTGTAACCATCCGCAAGCACCACTGTATCAACTCCGGCCATATAACAACCGCCGGAGCACTCCGCCACACCACCATCGCTATCATTGCCTTTGTCTGCAGATCAGTCAAAGCACTTGTTCCCACGACAGCAGTGGTAGTCCTTCACACACTCGCTTCGGCCAAACACCATAGCCATGCCAATGAATCTCTCTGTCTCTCTCACTCCCATTGCACTGCACCAGCGCCGTCATTTGTCGCCAGCATTATCGTCTCGCACCAGCTCCGGTGGCCTCCTATAGTAAGTTTCATGTTGACACACCACACACACACACTACACACACCACACACACAGCACTATGCGCATACACTTTAACACATATGCACGTCCAATTTTTTTTTTTCATGCACAAATTTATGCACCTATACACACACTTTAACACTCATGCATGCACACACCTTTTTTACACCCATGTACGCACATCGTACATGCACTCAGACACTGTCCACATACTTTGCACACACACTGTTATCACATACCATGTGGAGACCCGGTGAATTATACTAATTAAATAATAGGAGGAGGAGGAGGGAAAAAAAGAAATTGAAATAGGAAATTCAGTAGTGTCACATTGATAAACGAGCTTCTTGGGTTCGTCGACGGGGACACGTGTCTCGTCGATGAGAAGATACAAGAAGGCTATTTTCGGACTTGAAATTCATCGACGAAGAGTAAGTGTTCGTCGACAAAATTCCTTCATGTCCTCGTTGACAAAGAAACGTGGCCAAGCATTCTATTTAAAGCCAAAATGATCTTATCTGCGAGAAAATTCTTTTCTCTTGGCCCTCTCTCTCTCTCTCTCTCTCTCTCCTATACAATTTCTTCACCTTTTCTCTAGAAATCTGAGTCGATTTTTTGCTGGTTCGACGATCTGAAGCTGCCACGCTACTCTTAGGAAGTTTCGCTTCATTTATGCTAAAGTAGATCATTGGTAGGGCCAACTTGGACACCATCCCAGATTTAGAGTAAGTTGGTTATCTTAGGTTTTTTAATGAAATTTTGGTATTTCTAGAGTTGTAGAAAAGTAGAATTTGGAGAAATACTGAAGTACTATTTGGGGAAATATTGTCTTCAGGGTGTTGAGCAAGGAGCCCTATGGTTGCAGGACTAACTATCTTTGGGGCTTTCCAATAGATAGGTAAGAGAATAAACTAAAGTAGTATTTTCCATAGAAATTATTCATTATTTATTAGTAAGTAATTTTAGAAAATATGTGTATAATATGATTATGTTTGGGAAATACTGTTGTTGAACAAGAAATACAGTTTTAGAATATTTAATAAAAAATGTGTTCAGTTTAGATATTCAGTTTTGATATTATTTAAATTGTGTGGCATGAATATCATTTTTACAGATAATATGTTATGTCAGATTTTTAGTATATATATTTACAGCAATTTTCAAACAAACTATAAATATTATAGGAAATTATGGTTTCAGTATTTCATGATGAACAATACAAATAATCAACTCAGTATGTTATGATATGTACGACCAAGACTGTGATTGATTGCCGGCACAAGGCCGTAATTATGTACGTCATCCGGCGTAAGGCCATGTTTATTATGATATGTTAGGACTTATGGAAATGCTATCAATCTAGTTTCATGTTAAACCAGTATATGTAAATGTATTATATGTTATCAGAGCCTAGATGTAAGTTTAGATCAGTATTCAGGGTTCGGTACCATAGCTATTCAGTTCAGTTCAGACTTGTGCTACCACCCCTATCAGTAGAGGGGGTGGGAGATAGATAGTCGATGTGGCTTTAGTGTAGTGTTATAGACGTCCCCTTGGTAGTCCGGGCCAGGGTGGAGTGGGCCCATCATACTTACAGACATATTTGACATGGCAGTGGTTGGTCAGCCATTGTTAGGTCCCGTTTTCGAGCTGCACAACCCTTCATGGGGGGAAGTATATGACATTAGCTAACTATCCATCCTGGGTATATTTCTGTATTATTAGTTATAGCAGATGATTTTATAATAACAGAAAACTAGTATGATTTAATCAAGAAAAATATTGTTGAGACCTAAATATCATTTTTGGCAACTTTTCATCTTGAATGATACCGAAAACCTCCTAAAATAGTATTTTTATACTTAGAAAACCCTATGAGACTTCAAAATGTCGGAAGTGTATTTTATAACATATTTTCTCGATTTTCCGTTCCCTATGATTGCAACAAAAAAGGTATGAGCTTTCCAAACTTCGTGTACCTCAGTTCTGAGGGAATATATATATATATATATATATATATATATATATTATGTAAATATTTGTGTGATTTAATCATGCACATTTGCATTTTGTAAATTCTCAAAAGGAGTAACATAAGAGACTTTTAAAATTTACTTTGGGATAATTTTATAATTAATTAGGTACCATTCGTAAGAACGGGCGTGTAGGGGGTGCTCGTACCTTCCCCTCGCGTAACCGAACTTCTGATCTTGACTTTGGTAACACAGAATTCTACCCTTGATTGGATAGTAATCAAGTGTTCTAACAACATTAAAAGGTTAGTGGCGACTTCATTCATATTTTTCCCGAAAATCAAAATCATACATTTTCCTTTCGCCTCGTTTTGTTTGAGGACATTGCAACAGCATGGCGACTCCACTGGGGACATTAAAGAGTCGAACCAGTAATTAATTAGGAATCATCCCAAATTCAAATTTAATAAATCTTTTAATTACTCCTTATTTTGTGAATATTTTGTTTCCATAATTTTTGAATAAACACGTTAATTGTGAATATTTTATTTCCTTAATTTTTGAATAACCTTAATTAATTGTGAATATGTCGTTTCCTTAATTTTTGAATAACCTTGATTAATTGTGAATATATTTTATTTCCCTAATTTGTGAATAAACTTAATTAATTGTGAATATTTTGTTTCCATAATTTGTAAATAACCTTAATTAATTTTGAATATTTGTTTCCATATTTCCATAATTTGTGAATAAGCTTAATTAATTGTGAATATGTTGTTTCCATAATTTGTGAATAACTTGGATTAATTGTGCATATTTTGTTTCCATGTTTTTAATAAGCATGTTAATTGTGAATACTTTCATTTCCATAATTTTTGAATGGGCATGATTAATTGTAAATATTTATTTGCATATTTTTGAAATAGCATGTGAATAAATGTGGAGTAGAGGGATTAGGTTAAAAGGATGAGTTCACACACTTTCACACGCTCTATACCTGGGCTTTCCCTACTAGGATTAGATAGGAG
The DNA here is from genome assembly GCF_029873635.1 of Malania oleifera. Taxonomy (NCBI): domain Eukaryota; kingdom Viridiplantae; phylum Streptophyta; class Magnoliopsida; order Santalales; family Ximeniaceae; genus Malania; species Malania oleifera. The sequence goes on from NC_080417.1 coordinate 41,379,499, forward strand.
TGTAATAGCGGCAGTCCCTTCGTGACAGAGCTTGATGGGACCGGCGAACTACTCTGCTTAGTGCGACCTTTATCCGGACCCCTATGGGGCAGGATTGAAGTTCAATATGAGGACCTTGTCATCAATAAGGATTACAGTTTAACCACATATAGATACCCAAAATTCCCTCCTTAGGATAGAGCCTTGAAGAAATGAAATATTGTAACACCCCAACCTGGGTTTACTAGGGAGAACTACATCTCTCCTCCTCTACAGACAATAGGAAGCGGGCCTTATCGGAATAATGATTGGCCCCATAGATCAACATGTGTCATTTTCAGTGTGTTTTGTTCTCACTCACACACTTCTTGAGAGAACTTTCCAAGAGGTCACCCATCGGATGATTACTCCAAGTCAAGTACGCCTAACCATGGAGTTTTTGTAAGAAGGCTCCCGAAAAGAAAGGTGCACCTTATTGATATGAGTAGTAACATTTAATACTTTTAAGCCTTTCTTCTACGGGGTATCACATTATTCCCCACTTACAGAACGCAATGTCCTCATTGCAAATCCACATCTCCAAATCCAAGTGATGCGAATCTCATCATAATTCTGGCTGGGTAATTGCTCTAATACCAGTTGTAATGCCCCGACCTGCCACGTGAGGCCCGGGTGTTACTTTAGTTACATCTGTGTACCTGATACCATGGTCAATACATAAATGCAATGAAAATAATTAAAAATTTTCCAACATACATTACCAGAGTGCTAAACTATTTTTATACACAAGGGTCTCCAAGAAAATCCATATTACAACCCATAACATTACACAAAAAGAAAACTTAGTCTATATCCACTACATACATAAACTAAATGGCTAGCTCGGCCCCTCTAGCCTGCTAAACACGATCCCTGGTGTTTCCTAAAAAGATAATTTGTATATTGGGGTGAGACACTTCTCTATAAGGAGGACTAAGTCAAAATTAGTGTGTGGCCAGCATGAATTTTAGTGTATGCAGAAAATAATCGGTTCCTCATTTAACCGAAAATATCATTTAAAACATATAGTCATTCCATACATTTGAAAATATCTTTTTTCGTCTCCACAGTATAAACCAGTTCAACAAATATTTTTACACCTTTTACATAAATCCATATATATGCATATAAGACAACTCCTTGTAACTAACACCATTTACTTCCTTCATGGCACAAGTTTTGCGGCCCGAAGGCTAGACTAAACTTGGGTAATTAGCCCAAAACAAAGTCAAAACATCATCCTCTGCAAGTACGTCTATTGGCATCCACAACCAAGCTACAGGTCCGATGCCCTTACTTCAACATTACGCAGGCAGTCGGCTGAGACCCCCTACACTTCTATCCAGAACAGTGTGGGTGCACATGGTCTAATAATCAATCACTAGTAATCGTACCATGCTCACATAACAACTGGTCCCTAGTGTTCCTAAAGCATATCATGCAATTTAAGTTATAAAAACTGTAATTTAAATCATTTCGTTTTACACCTGCCATTTAATAAAAACCCACCCCCTTGCCGTCAAATAAACCCGGCTCACAGCTGTCAAATAAAACCAGGCTGTTAATTCAGGTGTAATCCCAAAAGGGGGGGGGGGTGAATTGGGCATTTTAAAAAATGTTTAAGTTTATTACCACTTAATCCCAAATTCTTTATTTAGCAAATTACTTGCAGGGGTTTAAAACTGATTCAACTTATTATTTCAATGAATTCTATTTTATCCAATTAATTATCAAGTGTATGTGGGGTTATTCAACATACACACATGCAAGATAAGTAATGAAATGCGTTGTAGAAATTAAAAGGAGTAAAGGAAAAGAGAAGGCAAACACAGTTTTTACAAGGTTCAACCAACCCGGCCTATGTCCTTGCCTTGAGCAACCGACTCAAGGATTCCACTAAATCCCTGCTCCTTTAACTGGGATGGAGCTTCCCTTACATTTGCTGCTTACAAGAGGCACAGCTTCCTTTTCACTCGGTTCACAACCCGAACCGTGATTATAATATAGAATTTCAAATCTGCAAAATAACTCAATATTGGTTTTAATAAAGCTAGTGAGTACAATGGAAAACTTAACACATATCCATATGATGAAACTTGAAGGTCAGTATGTATGTAATGATGTAATCGTTATATGAATGATACGCTTCAAAAATTCCCTTTGATTAAATCTCCCAAAATAAGTATATAAGTAAATGCTTTGGAGAACTTAGGGTTTTGGTTCAACGAACTAGATGCAAGAATACCAAATGTGATCTTATTAAATCATTTGTCTTGAATATTATAAAGATCTAAATCAATAAGTTTTATTTCAAATATCCAAAACACAATATGATCTTTGTATATGAATATGTATATATATGATGTGTGTTCCAAAGATCAAAAACCTAATATAATATTTTTCAGAAAATATCCCTCAATAATATATATAGTTATGGGTTCTATGGATATTTAATCAAGTGTTTTTGTAATATAAAAAATATCGAGTCTTTAAATGAATACACACTTGAATCAAAAATATTTAACCAATGGCAAAAACTTTTCTCAAGTAGTGATCTTGTCAAAACAATCTATATGTATATAAATACACTCAAGATCGATCTCTCAAATAATATTCAATAATAGATATTGAAATGAAAAACTCTTTGCGAATAAGTATTAACAAACAAATCGATTTACCAAACCTCAATACCAAGTTGAATACACAACAATCACTAGAGTGCCTTTTGAAGATCAATGTAGTCTTAGCTCAAATTTGAAGTATAAGCTTGGAAATCCCAAGCAATAATTCAGCAGTGTGTTCAATGTTCTCCCAAGTTGTGCTAAATGTTCAAGATACTCAATTGTATGCCAAAAGTTGGGGCACCAGGGTTTAGATGTTGATTATATAGGTAACCTTGCCCTTAGGATGAGTCCTAACCATTGGATCAACTTGATTAAAAAATTACTCGCGTGTTCTCTCACTAAATATTAAATTTTTAATCTTCCCACAGGTACATACGACTGAGGAGTAAGGTTCATACGACTGAAGTTCCTTAAAGCTTCAAAAAATTGAACTAGACACATGATTAGACGTTTGAAGTTTGGGTTCAGAATTTTGAAGTTACGGGTTTAGATGACTGAAGTCAAGGTTCAATCTTCTGGTGTGCTTCTGCCTGTTTCTGTGTTCCTCCAATAAATCTTCACATGATTGAACTTAATCTTCGGTCTTCCGAAGAAATTCTTTAGCTGACTAAGCTTAAACTCTAGTCTTGTGAAGTTTAATTTTCAGATGACTGAGCATACACTTCAATCTTCTAAAGTTGACACTTCAGACTTCTGGGCATGGACCTTGGTCTTCCGAACATAACACTTTCTGGATTTTTCCTTTTAGTTTCAAAAATTTGTTTTGCTCTTTTTCTTTGCTTTTTTATTAAATATTTTTTGAGGTTTTAAAAAATCTCTAAGTCCATAAATATCCCCTAAATATGTTCATAAGATGCATGAATCCTAAGGTCAGTCTAGGATATATTTTGAACTTCAAATTAAAACATATAAAATATGTAAATACATTCAGTTCTAAATACCTATTCCCATGACGATCTTGAACTTGCCACTTGCATCTTCATTCTTTTACTCTTTTAGTTCCATGGATTGTGCCAAGATGTATATACTTTAATCTTTATGACTTCCATGACTTTCTAGCCTTTCGTGCACGCTAAATATTGTTCCCATTGACAATCTTAATGCACAGATCAAATACCAAGTGATTTTTCATTATCAAAATAAGATTAGACTCATAGAGTCAACATTGGCCCCCGCCCATCATATAAAATCTGACCCCCGCCTGTCAAATAAACCTGGCTCATAGCCGTCAACTAAAACCTGGCCCCCAGCCATCATGTAAACCCTGGCCCCGACCATCATATCAAATCTCTGTATTATTCACAAGCAGTTCTAGTGTGTTTCACAAACAGTTCCAGTATGTTTCACAATCATTCCCAAATTCGGTTTCGCGATAAACCATAAAATCATTCACCTGCCACACATTTTTAGTATTCAAACACAATCCAGGAGACAACCAAGAAACACTGTATTTTTAGTTCGTAAGATAAATAAGATTTTCCACTATTCATATTATTCAAAATACCGTACCATATATCCTAGGTTTGTAAAAAACATGTTGAACAGTTTGTTTTGAAAATAATCTTTGAACTCATAAATAAATAAATATATAACAGTTTAATTAGTTCATATTTAATAAAAATTATGACTTAACCTAATCCTCTTACCTGTTTACCGAGATATTTCATGTGAAGACCCTAAACCAAATCCACAGTCCCACGGAGCTTAAAAACCCTGAAACCACATTTTCCTAGTTCCATAAGCTCAACCCCAAAATTATAATTTCTTTAATATTCTTAGGCTCACAAAATTCCCAATAACTATTTTAACATTTCATAAACCTATAAACTCCAAATAAATAATTAAATTCCAAAAAACAGTAAATTTTCTTAATTCCCTAAACCTTACCCTAACTTGGAGTGGTGCTTGGAAAGCTCAGTTTAAAAATTTACTCCGCTAGACTTGTAGAGAAACATTCCTAGAACATCTTGGTAGTTTTAAATCGTTAGTTTGGCTAACAATTTAAGGAGAAATTGAGGAGAGAGAGAGAGAGAGGTTACCTTACCCCAAGAGTGGTGCCTACGCGACCTCCTACAACAAATCCACTCTGGTAGGAATGTCGGTGGTGCAGAACGGAACCTAGTGGTATCCTCCATTTTTCAATTAGCTGATAATCAGGGAAGAAATTGAGGAGAGAGTGAGAGTGGTTGAGGAGAGAGAAAGTAGAGAGAGAGAGAGAGAGAGAGAGAGAGAGAGAGAGAGAGAGATATAACGAAATTGGTGGGGGGTTCTGTCCTCAGGAAGTTACTTTATATATATATATATATATATAAAATATTATACTATATCATATTATATTAATATATTATTATATTATATTATAATATTTAATTAATATTAATTAAATTTAAATTTAAATTTTGTTAATTTTTTTTAATTTTTAAATTTTTTTTTTAAAATTTTTTATATTTTCGTGCATATTATTTTCTAGGGCATTACATTCTTCCCTCCTTATAAAAAATTTTTTCCTTGAAATTTTCTAATTAACAATAAGTCTATATATATTGACTAACCAAGCAACTGACTAAACCGCCATGGTTATTTGACTAGCGTTGACCCTCGTTAAATAACTATGGTACCTCTGGCATATAATGCTTCATCCAATGACATTTCAATTCTAGCCTGGTAGCTGTTATTATAAGCAAACTCTACCAGTGGCAAGTATTGAATCTAGCTTCCCCCAAAAATTAACACAAAAGCCTGAAGCATATCTTCTAATATTTTGATAGTTCTCTCTGTTTGTCCATCGGTTTGGGGGTGAAAAGTAGTGCTAAAAGTCAATTGGGACCCCACAGCTCTCTGTAAGCTCTGTCAAAACTAAGATGTGAATCATGGGTCTTGGTCTGAAATGATGGACACTGGTACTCCATAAAGTCTAACTATCTCCTTGATATATATTTTTGTCAATCTACTCATGAAGTAGTTAGCCCTGGCTGGAAGGAAATGGGCAATCTTTGTCAAACGCTCCATGTTCATCCATGTGGCATTTTGCCCATGCAGTGCCAATGGCAACCCTATAACAAAATCCATGGAGATACGCTCCCATTTCCATTTTGGAATATGAAATGGTTGTGATGGCCCTACTGGCCTCTGGTGCTCAGCTTTTACCTGCTGACATGTCAACCATAGTTCCACAAATCTGGAAATCTCCCTTTTCATGTTACTCTACCAGAAGAATTCTCACAAATCTCTATACATCTTCATACTTCCCGGATGAACAGTATAGAGATAGTGATGAGCCTCCTCAAGAATTGCATTTTTAATCCCCGTGTTGTTAGGCACACATAACCTGGTGTGAAATCTAAGAACTCAATCCTCAGAAACATTAAAGTCCAGTTGCTGCTCACTCTGCACTTTCTCTACAATTTCCATCAACTTCATGTCTCTCATTTGAGCGACTTTAATTTTCTCCTATAAGGTTGGCTGAATGATCAAACTAGCTATGATCGCTTGTGGACCCCCATCCACTAACTCTACACCTAACCTCTCCAGGTCCATCCTGATCTGAGACTATACAACAACTGCTAAAATTGACGCACCCACCGACTTTTGACTCAAAGCATCAGCTACCAAATTAGCCTTTCCTAGGTGGTAACTAATGGTATAGCCGTAGTCTTTAATAAACTTATGTCATCTTTTCTGCCTCATGTCCAATTCCTTGTGGGTGAAAAAATATTTAAGGCTCTTATAATCAGTAAAGATCTTACACTTTTCACCTTATAGGTAGTGCCTCCAGATCTTTAATGCAAAAACTATAGCTACCAGTTCCAATCATTCGTCAGATAATTCTTCTCGTACTGCTTGAGTTGGCGAGAAGCATATGCAATTACCTTTCCTTGTTGCGTTAAAACACACCCAAGTCCTTTTTGAGTTGCGTTATTGTAGATCACAAATCCACCATCTCCTGATGGAATGGTTAACACTGGGGCAGTGACTAGTCATTGCTTCAATTATTGAAAACTCTACTCGCATTCACTAGTTCACTCAAACTTCATATTCTTTCTCGTAAGCTGCATCAGAGGACCTGATAGCCTTGAAAACTCCTCAAAAAACTGACAATAGTATCCTGTTAGACCCAAGAAACTTCTAAACTTATGCACGTTATTCGGTCTCACCCAATCAATTACCGCCTCCACTTTGCCTGGGTCCACTGAAATTCCCTCCTTGGACACTACGTGTCCCAAAAATGCAACTTGTTTCAGCCAGAACTCACATTTCTTAAATTTAACAAACAATTTTCCTTCTTTCAGCACCTAAAGCACTATCCTTTGATGTTCCTCGTGTTCCTTCAGGATCTTTGAATACACTAGTATATCGTCAATAAACACTACCACAAACTAGTCCAAATATTGGTGAAAGACCTTGTTCATCAGATCTATGAACACTCTAGGAGCATTTGTCAATCCAAACGGCATAACTAGAAATTCATAATGCCCATACCGAGTTCTAAATGACGTCTTCAAAAGATCTTCCGCCCTAACCCTCACATGATGATACCCGAATCGCAGAACGATCTTAGAAAAGACCTATGTGCACTGTAACTGGTCGAAAAAATCGTTTATACGGGGTAACGGGTACTTGTTCTTCACTATCACCTTATTAATTTCCCTATAATCGATACATATTCTCATTAACCCATCCTTCTTCTTTACAATAACACCGATGCTCCCTAGGGTTATAAGCTTGGTTTGATAAACCCCTTGTCAAGTAGTTTCTACAACTGCTCCTTTAATTTAGTCGGAGCCATTCATTATGGAGCCTTAAAAATTGGGGCTGTCCGTGGATATAACTCAATGGAAAACTCCACTTCATGATCAGGAGGCAATCCCGGTAAGTCCTTAGAAACACCATTGAGAATTCCCTTATCACTTAAATATCCTTCAGCTTAAGTCCCTCCTTCAGTGCTATTTTTACAAAAGTAAGATACCCCTAGCTACCCTCCAGAAGTAACCCCTTTGCCTGAATTGCTGAAGGGATCTATGGTGTAGAGCACACACACGACACAACGAATTTAAACTCTCACTCCTCTAGAGGTCTGAACACTACCTCCTTCCTGTGGCAATCGATACTCGCATAGCTGGATGCTAGCTAGTCCATCCCCAAAATGACATCAAACCCATGTATGTAAAAAACAATTAAGCTAGTAGGCAGCATTCTCCTCTGAATCTCCACTAGGTAGTCTCTGATCACCTTACTACACACAACAACTGACCCTGCCAACGTGACCACACCTAATTCGACATCTAACAACTGTCTCTACCTTATATAATTTAACCAATCCTCGAGACACGAAAGAGTGCATTGAACTTGAGTCAAACAACACAACAACACCATTTGAAAAAATGGAAATAGTACCTATCACCACATTGTCGGTATTCTCCTCATCTCCCAGTGTAAGCGAGTACATATATGCTTAGGCGGTGCCTCTCTAGTGACCACCTCGGGGTGCCTCGTTACCTCCCCTATACTGATATTGTGGAGGAGTGTGAGTCAGCATCGTGCGGCAGTCCCGCGCCATATGTCCAGCCCCACTATACCGGTAGCAGCCAGCTGGTCCACCCCTGCACTCACCCCAATGCCTTTATTGGCATTTGGGACAGGTGGAACACGGTGGATTCCCCTGATTGGCTTGATATCCTAACTTCTGCCACTGGTTTGTGAAATTACCAGGCCGCCTCCATGTACCCTGGCTAGTACTAGTTTGAAATCCCTGAGGCAAGGGCCTCTTCTTATGGTTTACTACTAGTCTCTCACCCTCCTGGATACTGGCCTTAACTACCATGGCCTTGTCCACCAACTCAGAAAAACTCTAAGTCAACAATGCCACCACTTGTGTGTGTATTCCCTTCCTCAAACCCTTCTTAAACCTTCGGGCCTTCTTCAGCTCGTCTGGGATCATGTATGGAGCAAAGCGGGATAGCTCCATAAACTTGGTTGCGTACTACTATACGGTCAAGTGTCCCTAAGTCAGATTCAGGAACTCCTCTGCCTTAACCTCTTAAGTAGTAGTAGGGAAGTATTTGTCGAAGAAAACCTCCCTAAAACGGCTCTATGTTATAGCCGCAGGTCCTGGCCGCTGTTCCTCTACTAGTTTTGCCGATCTCCACCACCTTCTCGCACTAGTTTAAGCGTAGCGTACCGCACCTTTTGCTCCTCCGTACACTCTAGCACACCTAGTAGTTCTTCCATCTCCTACCATCAAAGAAACTCTACCTATAAGCTTCTAGACCAAAACCCAACCTAATCTACCCACTCTCATCCTTATCCTATCTCAACCTATACTCTAGTAATTATCAACCATCAAAGTCTGCAGAACTTAGCAAACTTGGCTTTGATACTATTTGTAATGCCCCAACCTGGGTCTTTTAGGGAGCACTGCGTCTCTCCTCCTCCAACTGGACCAGACAATAGGGGGCGGGCCTTATCGGACTAATGACTGGCCCCATAGACCAACACGTGTCCTTTTCAGTGTGTTTTATCCTCACTCATATACTTCGTAAGAAAACTTCCTAGAAAGTCACCCATCCCAAGACTACTCCAAGTCAAGCATGCTTAACCATGGAGTTCTTATGGGAAGGTTCCCGAAAAGAAAGATGCACCTTGTTGATATGGGTAGTAACATCTAATCCTTTTAAGCCTTTCTTCTACGAGGTATCACAAATATATGGATCTACCTTGGGTTTGGGACAGGAGCCTCATTTTTCTCCACGTGACTTAATCCCGTCCTTTATATATGTTTTTGAAATAGTTTGTGTTGTGTCATACATTTTGCACCCATTTTAGGCATGTATACCACTTAACCAATATTCTGGAATAGCCCGACAGTGAGACCATGACCCATTCTCCCAAAAAAAGAAAGCACTTGGACTAAACATTTTAAAAGATGGGCCGGTCCAATCCTTTTCAAATAACTTGGGCCCAATTCTTTTTAAAACAAACCTAGGCCCAACATTTTTCTAAGCAAAAAACCTGCCCCAGACTTGATTTTAAAAAATATGAACCCAGATTTCAAAGCGGGCTTCGACCCTATTACCTAAAATTCCAAACCAATACGTTTAAGTAATCCAAGCCCATGTTTTAAAACACTCAAGGTCCTAATGCACATTTAAGCCTACAAGCCCACATCAAACCAACCTAATGGGTCAACTCAACCGAGTTAACCCCAAACCCAGATCATAACCTGATCCTTTGTAGGATCTAGGGTACATGGACCATCACTAGGGAAAGGAATGGTTAAGGGAGGAATTGAAATTAAAATTGTGGTTTATCAATGGTCGGCTTAATTTTGAAATTTTTCATTAGTTGAAAAGTTTTCTTCAGAATTTTGTCAAAGTGGTTATTTAGGTTGCATTACATTCATACACTTTATGCATAATTTCACGCATAACCTTGCACAATAGGCTGTATGCATGTTTATATCTCTGTTTGTATGTATGCACTAGTTACATCCATGCATAAACACTCATTGTATGACATAATCATGCATTCATCGTTCTAAAGGAGGTTTTTCTGTACATGAAGTAAGGAGTAAAACCAGATTGCAATGATTGAAACCTCTACACACCAGTACAATACCAGAAGGAAGGCAATAATTATGATTGAACAGCTAGAAAGCAGGGTCTTGGGCATAGATTAGGGACAAGAAGAATTGAACGATAAAATGAGTAAATCCTAGAGTTGCTAATGAACAAAGGAAAAGTGGTGCAGGTTGATGCTAAGATAGATGCAGATCCCACACATGCTCCAGGGTTTACCCCAGTCCCCGGTTAGATCTCAGCACCTCCACTTGTTACCACAGAGGGCCTAACACCAAACATCCCTCTGTTTATCCCTACCATGCCTGCATAGGGATTCCCTGCAGTAGGGACACCTCCGATATTATTTTTCAAAATGGGGATGAACATATTTGAAATCGAGCGTCATTGTGATGTGCTCGAGGAGAGTTTAATAGCCATCAGAGGATCTAATACATTCAACTCCATTGATCCTAATGACCTTTGCCTAGTGCTAAAGGTGATCCTACCACCAAAATTTAAAGTCCCAGACTTTGAAAATTTTGATGGAACTCATTGTCCTCGGACCCACTTGTGCCTCTATTGCCAAGAAATGGCCGCACACTCAGATGATGAGAAATTGATGATGCATTGCTTTTAGGATAGCTTGACTAAAGCGGCTATCAGATGGTATATTTAGCAAGATCAAGCCCGGATTTGCACCTGGAGAGATTTGGCGAATGCTTTTATAGCTCAGTACTGCCATGTTATAGAAATGACACTCGATCGCATGACCCCTACAAAGCATGGAAATGAAGCCTAACGAAACATTCAGGGAATATGCGTACATATGGAGGGACATGGCCATTCAGGTGAGCCCTCCAGTGGAACATAGGGAGGCTATCTCCTTATTCGTGAACACATTGAAAGATTCCTACTTTGGGCATCTCTTAGGGGCAACTCCCCATGACTTTATGGATATTGTGTCCACTGGAGGGAGAATTGAAACAACCATCAAGACAGGAAAAGCAAAAGGTGTGGATTCATACTTGGGATCGAGCAAGAAATGGATAAGTAGGAAGAGAGACGAGGAAGCTCAGATGGTTCAGGGGCATTATCATTAGAGAGGCAGAAATTAGTGGCCTAGGAAAAATTTTATTTTTGGACCCACCATTAATTAGATAGCACATGTAGGAATGAGGCCTAAAATGGTTCCCCCAAAGCCTATTCCCGCCTAGCCGATTAACCGAACACAAGAAAGGGGCGTCCAGAGGAATATTAGAAAAATAAACCCCATTTCAATGACATATTCAAACTTATTCTCTCAATAGACGAAACAAAACATGGTTTCAGCCATTTTAGGGACTCCTGTTATACCCTTTTTCCCATATTGGCTCGGTGTGCATATCATTCCAATTCCTCGAGGCATACCATCAAGCGCTGTTGGGCATTCAAACATAATGTATAAACACTGAGGGATGCGGGTTGGTTGGCCTTCGGTGACAAAAAGCCTAGAATTCAAAATGATCCTCTACCCAATCACGGGGAAGGAAATGATTAGCATGTCGGAAGGAGCCGAAGCCAAGAAGAAAAAGTATATCAGCTATGGATCCAGAAAGTTCCATAAATGGTCTGAATGGATGGGTTTAAAATTTTACAACAGGAGCGGAAACACAAAAATTGACTATCCAATCCACTTCATATGGTACTTTTATTTGCTTTATTTCCTTATTTTCATTTTCTCTTTGTAATCCTGTGACATTTCTGTCTCGGAAAATTTCATTCCCATCAATGAAATGAAATTATGCATTTTCGTATATCATTTGCATCATGAGTTTAATTGAAAAAAAGTGTTTGCTCATGTTTCATGCAAAAATAGGGAAAATAAAAATAACAGTATTCGTGAACCTGAAACAAAATGTTAATGTAAGCCAGGAAATGAAAGTTAAAGAAGATGAAACAATTTTCCTCGTCCTATGGATTCACGCGTCAAAGAAGCATTTTGCTTAGAAACCATGAAATGGTGTTGTTTTGTTCCATAAGTTCAGTTGCTTGTCGCTTTTGTTTTGGTCAAATGACAAATGACCATCATTGGCCAATCAGTTTTCCTATAAAAAACCAAGCACTGATTTACCACTTGTTAAACTCATTGAGCCTAAATATTAACCCATTTTCTTCAAAAGTCAGTGTCCAAAAAAGTTTAAATCGGGTTCGGGGTTTCAAGGGTCTAAAAAATTATATGAGACAACAATTGACTACCAAAATGACGACAGACCAATTTTTTGCTACCAAAAAGAAATTCAAAATAAAAATAAGTCCCTTGCTAGCCCTTTTGAGCTTGAAATATTCAATTCTTGATTTAAGTCATCAATGGATTACACCCCACACTGGTGCAGTTTCAAAAAAGATTAATCCCTAATAAGGTCCAAATAAAATGCTTAAAGTCCTTCATATAAAGGAAAAGGCAAAAGCGCAGTAAAAGAAAAAGAAAGGAGGAAAAGAAAAAATAAAGAAAAGGAAGGGACATGCTTCAAATGTGATCCTTGATAAATATAAAATTTTTTTTTACCCTTTGCGATTTCAACAAGATTTGAGCCTTATTGAATCCCTTTCCTTTCTGACCTTTATCCCATAGCCTACATTATCGTCCAAATGAAAGTTCTGACCAAATTGGTACATATTGTTGTTTCAAATGAATTGTTAGACTCAATGATTGAGTTTGAATTACGTAATGACTTGATCTTGAAAAGGTACGTATGCAACTTTTTCAAATGAAAAGTTCGGTTAATACTTTGCAAATACTTTGCCACAAACTGGGGTAGAAGATGTCATTTGGGGGAAGGGAATTTTGAGGCTTAGTTTCTGTATTTTTTGAAGAACCCGCATCCTTAGGCCTACGTTTCATCCCAAGTCCCAAAGTCCATCTCGAGATCAAAATAAGAGTTAGAGCTTCACTAAACTATGAGCAACAACCAGAACAAGAAAGCGACATTGGTTTCCCAGTAAAGACAGAAGGGGAGAGGTTTTTCCTCCGAAAAAACTGGGGCAATCGAAAAAGGGAGGGAGTAAATTATTTAGCCCGATAAAGTAACATCAATGTCACATGACTTTCGAATACTGGTATAAAATTTTCCTTTCAAAATAGCATGAACATGGTAAAACATCTATTTTGTGCATATAACATTTTAATTCAGAAAATTGATGTCCTAAATTCATGGTCATTCATTATTCCCAAAAAAAAAAAAAAAAAAAAACACTCTCCAAGAGGGATGTTTAGTCAAAGAAGCTCAGTTATGATCACCGATGTGATTTCTTGTGAAAAGGGCCTTTGTGGGGGAAAATGAAATATAGAAAAAATCAACAGCAAGTGCATCAACTGGGGTAAATGTTAGACAAACAAATGTAAAGACCCTCGTATTGTATTGGAATTTGAAAAGCGGCCAAGATCAGAGTAGGGGTTGTCAATTATAGGCATGTTGGAAAAAGAAAGTTCATGCATCAACATGCATTTCATGCATTGCATAAGAAAGAAAATACAAACAACATCTCATGCAACATGCATACATCTCCGCATTCATGTATCATTATGCACACATACATATAGCCACATATCACTACATTCTAACATCATAAGTAGCAACCTGCATACATATAGCAATAGAGCACCATTCATTCATTTTTGCCTTGTTGAATAGGTTTTTGAATGTCCTTTTGCACCCTTGTGTGAGCCACTTATGTCATGCTAGTATCTGAAACTGGGATAGCTTGCCCCAGGAACCAACTGAAACATCTGCTTAGAAACTGGGGCAGTTGACTCCAGATACAAATTGATTTATCAACTTTGAAAGTGGGGATAGTTGATCCTCAGCATTGACCATAGCCCAAAATTTTAGTGCACACTTTGAAACTGGGGCAATGGTCCTTAAAACCAAGCATTTCTTTCCCAAAAGTTATTCTGTCCAACCTAGAGACTGGGGCATAGGTCTTTTAATTCCAAGAACATGTCTCCAACCTTCAGATGATATTTTCTAAAGTCATTCCAATTTGATATGGTACTCGAGTTCCCTTACCCAGTAGGAATTATCCCTATTTGCTATTGTATTAAGGTTCACCTACCTAGTACAAGTTATCCCAATTTGCTATGGTACTCGGGTTCTCATGCTCGGTACAAGTTATCCCTATTTGCTATGGTACTCGGGTTCCTATGCCCAGTACTAGTTATCCTCATTTGCTATGGTACTTAGGTGCCAATGTCCGGTACAAGTTACCCTCATTTACTATGGTACTTGGGTTCCCCTGCTTGATACGAGTTGTCCCCATTTACTATCATACTCAGGTTCCCCTACTCGGTACGAGTTATCCACATTTGCTATGGTACTCAGGTCCTCATGGTCGGTACGAGTTATTCCCATTTACTATGGTACTCGGGTTCCCCTACCCGGTATAAGTTATCCCCATTTACTATGGTACTTGGGTTCTCATGCCTGGCATAAGTTACCCTCATTTACTATGGTACTCAGGTTCCCCTGCCCGATACGAGTTATTCCCATTTACTATGGTACTCGGGTTCCCTTATCCAGTACAAGTTATCCCCATTTGCTATGGTACTCGGGTCCCCATGCCTGGTACGAGTTATCTCCATTTACTATGGTACTCGAATTCCCCTACCCGGTATGAGTTATCCCTATTTACTATGGTACTTGGGTTCCCATGCCCGGTACAAGTTACCCTCATTTACTATGGTACTCAGGTTCCCCTGCTCGGTATGAGTTATCCCCATTTACTATGGTACTCAGGTTCCCCTACTTAGTACGAGTTATCCCCATTTGCTATGGTACTTGGGTCCCCATGCCCAATACGAGTTATCCCCATTTACTATGGTACTCGAGTTCCCCCCTACCCGGTACGAGTTATCCCCATTTACTATGGTACTCAAGTTCCCCTACTCGGTACGAGTTGTCCTTATTTGCTATGGTACTCAGGTTCCCATACCCGGTACGAGTTACCCTCATTTACTATGGTACTTGGGTTCCCATGCCTGGCACGAGTTACCCTCATTTACCATGGCACTTGGGTCCTCATGCTCGGTACGAGTTATCCCTAATTGCTATAGTACTCGGATTCTCAAATCTAGTACGAGTCCAGTACACCATGGAATTTGGGATCCCATGCCCAATTGGTTATCCCCAACAAAGCAAGCCATTTTTGCGAGAATTGTGCAACATTCCCATGCTGCCTCGTTTGCTCTTTTCACATCTTTGATAGTGACAGAAAGCACCTAATTGATCTGAACACGCTAGGTAGTCGTGTGACCTAGTTAAAATAGGTGTCTTTTATTTTTGCATGCTTGTTGCTACAAATAATGCAGGATAGTTTCTACTATTACATTGAAGAAAAAAAGCCTACAAAGAGGGGCAACTATTGTCACACCTCGACTCGCCACGCGGGGCTCGGGTTGCTATTTTAGTGACATCTGTGTACGTGATACCATATTCATTATATAAATGCAACGGAAATAAATGATACATTCTCCCAAAATACATTATTAGAGTTCTTAACTACCTTTATACACAAAAGTCTCCAAATATTCATATTACAACCCATAATATCATACGAAAACCAACTAAGTCCATACAACCATCATACATATCCGGGGACATAAGACATAACTTAATCACATTAGAGTTCTTGCAAACACTCAAAAACTAGCTATCACCTACCTTGGAACTCGCTAAGCTCGATCTCAAGATTGTCCTGAAAAGATGATTTGTACATTGGGGTAAGACACTTCTCAGTAAAGAAGATTAAGTTAATATTAGTGTGTAACCAACATGAGTTTTAGTGTATACAAAATATCATCAGTTGTTAATTAACCACAGTTATAAAATTATTCTTAGACCATCTCTCTCTCTCTCTCTCTCTCTCTCTCTCTCTCTCTCTCACACACACACACACACACACACACACACACAATTATTTATAAGTGAAAGGTCCTAAGGATAGGGGAGATTACAAGCCCATACATGTAGCTCCCCTCTACTCTAATACGTTATGTAACCTGGTATGACTACAACTGATACCTATCAGGGTACTCGCCTTTCTCAGTAGGCCATCGAGCGGAGAGTTTACTTCACTGTAAACATTTATGCATTTTATTCACATACAACTACTCACACATTTACAGTTGAAAAGTATGCATTTGCTTCCTTAGTATAAACCAGCTCAATAAATAATAACATCATTTACATAAATCAACAGATATGTGTTAAAGACACTCCCTCAAACTAACACACAATTTACTTTCCCCATGGTACGGGTTGTGTGGCCCGAAGGCTGGACTTATGCCCAGGGGGATCAACCCAAATACAGTCAAAGTAATCATCTGCAAGTGCGTTTGCAAGCATCCAAAACCTAGTTGCAGGTCTGATTGCCTGATCACTTCCAGGTATGGTCCCTAGGGAAGGTATATCATCCTTACACAGGCCGATCGGCTAAGACCACCCTGCACCTCTCAGTATAGTGTGGGCGCACATAACCAAATAGTAATTCCCTAGCAACAGTATCGTGCTTACAATGCAACTGGTCCTTAGGGTTCTTAAACCATATCATGCAATTTCGGTAATAAAAACTGTAGTATAAACTCATTTCATATAAAACCCGCCATATAATAAAACCCAGCCCCCACCCGTCAAATAAAACCTGGCTCACTACCATTAAATAAAACCCAGCCCTTAGTAATCATATCAAATCCCATAATTTTGCAAAGGCAGTTATAGTATTTTCACAAACAGTTCAGTATTTTCAAAACCATACCCAAATTTGGTTATACAATAAACCATACCGATTATTCACCTGCCACAAAATTTCAGTATTTGAATATATTCCATTAAACAACCAAGGAGTACCTCGTAGTATACTAGTTTGTAAAGTAAAACCAAGCTTTTCACCGTTTAATTGTTCAAAATACCATATCATATATCCCATATTTGTAAAATTCATTTTGAATGGTCGGTTATCGAAATAACCTTTGAAATCATTAGTATATATATAATAGTTTAATCATTTCAAATTTAATAAAAACCTAACTTAACTTAATCCCCTTAACTATTCTTGAAAAAGAAACCAATTCCGTTTGAAAAATGGAAAACACTAGCTTTTCGATCCCACTGCCAAAAACGAACCGGCAAGCCAAGAAAAGAGAGGAAAGTGATCAGAGAATGATCATGGGATTCGGGTGAGCCTACGGGAGAGAGAGAGAGCCATAAGAGAGTGAGAGAGAAAGAGAGAGTCCCAAAAGTCTTTTTAGAGAGGGAGAGAGTTGTTTGAGTTATGAAAAATATACCTTGTTTACTACTTAAGTAAGCTTACCCACAGGAAAACCATTGACGGTTTTCCTTGCCCTCACAAAACCGTTGACAGTTTGACAGTTGACCCTCCTCTGTTGACTGAAACCATCGACGGCTTTCCCAAGCTCTATAAAACCATCGACGGTTTGGATCCTGCGAAACCAATTTCCTTCTTTTTCGTTTCTTTTCCTTTATTTATCTTTTCTTTATCTTTTCTGAGAAGACCTTGCATAATAAAAGTTGACTTGAATCCCGTGAATGGGAGGATCCGATTGAGTCCTATTTTATTTCAAAATTGAGTCATTTTATTTCAAAAATTGAATTCCGATTATCCTTAATTTCAAGTCTTCGCGTTATAAAAAATAAGTTCCGGTCATGTTAAAAATTTAAGTCTGTCTATTTTGAAAAAAAAAATTGAGTTCCAATCGTTTTAAATTTGAGTCTTGGTTATTTTAAAATTTGATTTTCAGTTACTTCAAATTTGACTCCTGGTTATTTTTAATTGAGTCATTTCCAAAATTAATTTCTTTTATTTTTTTTTTAAAAGGAGTTCGGATATCATTAAATTTAGTCACAAGTATTTAGAACTGAGTTTTGGTATTTTTAAATTGAGTCCTTTTGATTTTTAAATTTGAGTATTTTAAATTTTTAATTGAGCCTTTTAACTTTTAAAATTGAGTTCTTTCAATTAAGTCCCTAAAACTCAAGTCTCTTTTATTCGTTTTATTAAATTGAGTTCGGGTTGGTTTGTCAAGTTCATTTTTTATCATACCTATCCTCAGTTGATTGGAGGTATAAGATTAAAGAAAAAGGCTTTTGTTGCATGGGCCATGTAGCCCATGCAATGTCACACATAGCTGTCGCACATGACACAGCCCAGCCGCACACTCACTTAGGGGTTTTGGGTATTTGTGGCTTATAAAAACAAAGCCAAAGCAATAGCCAAGACAGGGCCATGGGGGAAAAGACAAAAATAAAAATAAAAATGGAATAACCTAAGAGCCTCCCTCTCTCATTCCTCTCCCTCCCATTCCATCCTCAGGTAGAAACCCTAGCCGCATGCACAGCCGCCGCCACCCTCTCTCTCTCTCTCCATCTCTCCACACAACTCTGGCGTCACCCACAGCCACAAGATCTTCACCACCACCCAGCCATCCCACAACCATAAGATCTCACACCACCTCTCGCTGCACCACCATCATCATCGTCTCCAGTCATCCTCACATCGCCGCACCCCTAGTCAACGGTCGGCACCCCAGAGCCTTGTCATCCTCACTACCTCTCTCCCACTCTACCAACACATATCCAAACCTATCTCTCCCATTTCCAGCCCTTTCTAATTCTCCATGAGCACGTTGTAACCATCTGCAAGCGCCACCGTATCAGCTTCGGCCATATAACAACCTCCTGAGCACTCCGCCACACCACCGTCGCCGTTGTCGCCCTTGTTTGCAGACCAGTCGAAGCACTTGCTCCCACCACAGCAGTGGTATGCCTTCGCACAGCCGCTCCGGCGAAATGCCATAGCCATGCCAATGAATCTCTCCGTATCTCCCACTCTCATCGCATTGCACCAACGCCGTCGTCTATCGCCAGCATTGCCATCTCGTACCAGCTCCGGTGGCCTCCTGTAGTAAGTCTCCTGCCAGCATACCACACACACACACACACTGCACACACCCTACACACACAGCACTACGCACACACACTTTAAGACACATGCACGTCCACATTTTTTTTTCATGCACACATTTATGCACCCATACACACACTTTAACACTCATGCATGCACACACCTTTACGCACGTCATACATTCACTTATACACTATCCTAATACTCTACACACACACTGTTATCACACACCAACTCTTGCAGCAACCCCCTGCTATGAGTTCACTGCATGCTAACCTGCACACACATGCGTGTCTATATATTATTTTGTTTAGGTTTTAATATTTGAGGGTTGAGTTATTTTATATGTGTTATTGTATATTATTGTTGTGTTTTTCTTTATTCAAATTTTTGTTGGTAGTAAATAATTATATAGTGTGGCTATGGGACTTTATTGTTATTATATTTACCTTTAATATTCATGTAATATTGTTGATTTTTTAATATTTAAAGTTTAAATTTTTATTGTGTTAATCTGTTGTATTATTTCATTATACAACTTTATATATATATATATATATATATATATATATATATATCATTATGTACTGGTTGTTTATTCCTTGACTGTAAATTCGTGTTCGTTATTGTGATATATTGGTTCAATATTCACTGCTTACGTATTTAGGGTTTTGACTATCATGATATACAATATTTACATGTTATGATATAGGGTATTAATATTATATTATATTTTTTTTATTTTTCATACTATAATAGCTATTTGAAATTTTGAGAAAAGAACACAAAAAGAGAAAATTAAGAAAATTCCAAAAATATTTTTGACTTGATTTTCACTATTTTCTTTAATTGTCTTTTCGTTATTTAATTGTTCAAAGTTCAAGAAAAATAAAAAAATTACAAAAAATTACACAAAACAAAAAAATCAAGAAAAATATTGTTGAGACCTAAATATCATTTTTGGCAACTTGTTGAGACCTAAATATCATTTTTGGCAACTTTTCATTCCAAATGATACCGAAAACCTCCCCAAATAGTATTTTTATACTTAGAAAACTCTAAAATTTCAAAATATCGGGAGTGTATTTTGTAACATATTTTCTCAATTTTCCATTTCCTATGATTGTAACAGAAAGGGTATGAGCTTTCCAAACTTTGTGTACCCTGGTTTTGATGGTATATATATATTATGTAAATATTTATGTGATTCAATCATGAACATTTGCATTTTGTAAATTCTCAAAAGGAGTAACGTAATAGACTTTTCAAATTTACTTTGGGATAATTTTATAATTAATTAGGTATTATTCATAAGAACGGGCGCATAGGGAGTGCTCGTACCTTCTCCTCGTGTAACCAAACTTCCAATCCTGACTTTGGTAATGCAGACCAATTCTACCCTTAATTGGGTAGTAATCAAGTGTTCTAACCATACTAAAAGGTTAGTGGCAACTCTATTCCTATTTTTCCCAAAAATCAAAATCATACATTTTTCATTTGCCTCGTTCCGTTCGAGGACGTCGTAATAGGAAGGACCAAACCTCACTTCACCCCTCATAGCGCATTTCATGTCCCTCTAGTAGCACATCTTGCTGCCCCTTTTACACCTTCCATATTTAGGAAAGAGGCCTCAATTGAGCCCATCTGGGACATGTTTAAAAAAGTAAGGGTTAATAAGCCTCTCTTAGATGGTACCAAGCAATTTCTTGCGTTCAAAGAGTTCCTTAAGGACTTATCAATGTAGGAGCAAGAGTCAAGGGTGCAAATGGACGGATTGGTCAAGCAAGCCGAGCACATGAGCTAAATGATATTAGGGCACCTCGTCCCTAAGCTAAAAGATCCTAGTTCACCCACTATTTCATGTATAATTGGCGATCATGCTATTGATGGGGCTCTCTTAGATTTAGGGTCAAGTGTGAATATCCTACCGTACTCGGCCTACAAAAAAATCAGCCTAGAGAAGTTGCAGCCCACTCTGGTCACATTATGTCTTGCTGATCGATTCCTAAAGAAACCTCGTGGATTTCATAAGCCTGTAGATGTCATTATCTTATATGTGGAACCTTCCACAAATCCCATCCTTGCCCATTTGGGACGACCATTCTTAGCCATGGCTATCGCTTGAATTCAATGTAGGGCAGGGATTATGGATATCTTCTTGGGCCATAGGCTGAATATATTTAATACTTCCTAACATCCATTTAAAACCATCCAAGCTGTGGACCAGAACTTGCTTGATAAAATTTTTGGGGAAGTGGATTCTTCAATTTTGTGGAGGGATCATTGGGATAGTGCACTTCAGCTTGAGCATCCCTCCACCACTGAAGTAGGAGACCTTTACAAGCAACCTGCTGTAAGTCATGATTTGGTCTCCCATTTAGAGAAAAAATTGGGGGTATGCAACACCAGGTGTGATGAGGAAAAGGGGGAGGACAATTTTAACTTTGAACTGGGATGAGTTTGAGATAATCTTAAGTGCGTCTAGCTGAAGACAGTAAACTTAGCGCTCCTGGGAGGCAACATGAGAATTTTTTTTTTTCTTTTTGAGTCCATAGGTTGTAAATAATAGACTAAATAAACTTAGAGTCTTTAGGGTAAGTAAGGTTTAAGTTAGGGGTGTAATTAGAGGGGCGACCATCCCACACTATGGTGACGAGGTCTAGCCCAGGCATGTTCTGATAATTAAAAATATCGAGAGGTTCGACCATGTCCGCGACTAGCACTGTGGTTGGACGCGACCTAGTCAGGAAGGCAAAAATTCATTTAAAAACCTATTTCACCCATGACTCTTCATATCCCACTCATACCACCTCCCTTTGACCTCATTGAATTCCTTTCCATCACTCTCACTCCACACCACCATATTTCTTGTTGTTCCCCCTACTCAACATTGATTGGGGTCCCTCGACAATGTCATCTCCAACACTATTAGGGCATGTTTCATCACCAGAATCTTCCTTGAACTCATCCCAAGCTTCGTCCCAACCTCCTACTCGATGTCTATGGGTTTGGGTTTTGCAAAGAAGAGGAGTTCTTTCGTGGGAATAGCAGATCTTGGCCCAAGTTGAGAATGCAATTCGGATTCTTCGCAGGCAGCTTCGAGTTATGCCTCGAAAGGAGTCCTTTTTAGGAGGTCAGCAGTACCTAAGTGGTGCCTGGGAAGAGATACGGACACCAAGGATGATCCCTGTAGATAGACAACCTCTAGCATCCTCTAGCATCTATCCACCTACACAACCTTTGGAGGCAAACGCGGAGTTTTAGGGGGTGCAGTTTCCTCATCCACTACCATTCCACACATTCAATCCCATGTTGCCATATGATCCACATAACCCACCTTGCCCTCCCAGTCCAATCTTACGTTATCTGATGGAGGACATGACCGAAGCTTACTATACTGCCAGGGTGAAAGAAATCTCATCTTATTCTGATTCAGGCTCCCTTTTCGACTCTAGTTAGGATGAGTTTAGCGCTAACCACTTCAACTTCTATTTGCTCCCTCAACATATGTAATGTGCTATTGAAGCACACATGATTTTTGTTTTTGTTTTCTTTTGTGTTCCTTTTCCATCGCCATGTTTTTTCTTGCTATTGTACAACTCAGATCACATTTTACTGATTTTTGAATGTCAATGAAATGATATGGTGTTTTTGGTCTCCTGGTCTCTGTGCTATAATGTGATCTTGCATGCATGTTTCTAGAATTATATGTGTTGATGCAGGTACACCTTTTGATCCTCATTGCACCCCGCAGTGTGTTTCTTTTTCCTTGACTCCCAGGTTCTCTCTTTCAACACTTCAGTGAGGACACTGAAGTTCTAAGTTGAGGGTAGGGGGTAGGTAACACTGCATGGCATCTTTTAGCACAAAATGATAGAAATTTAACTTTTTTTTTTTTTTTCAATGAACACTTGGAATATGCCATGATTAACACTAATTTATACTCTTTACATACTTGCATATAACCTCAAAGTTACATGTTTAGGTCCATCACTAACATGACCCTATTATGCTCCCTGACAATGTAGTGGGTCATCTATGTATAGTTTCCTTTTATATGGCTAATCTAGGGACTGTAACTCTATGTAGGTTGACTAGTGGTTCGTTTGTGTTAATCTAGTTATATAAACTCCTGTATATGCATGGTTCTCATAAGACTAAAAACACATGTTCACGTGACTCGTAGCACTTAGGGGTCCTTGAGAGCACTAAGAGAGCACCTGTGGCGACTATGACACCTTGTAAGGTATTGTTGAGTCTTTTTTCATTCTTTTGAGTTTTGACGTCAACTTAGAGTTTTTGAAACTCAACTTTCCCTTTTTTTGGATATTCTTTGTATACTAGTCTTATTCTTACATTTGCTAGCCTAGAGGTGACATCAAGTGGGGAGATAGAAACTTAGGTCTTGTAGCCTACTCAAGCCTACTCAAGATGTGAAGGCTAAGCCATCCCTAGAGATAAACTTATTTCATGGACTCCTGTTTGAGATTTATTTCCATTGGTGGTATGAAGATAACAAAAGAAGTGTAACAATTGTCCTAGCTGACTATGAAAAGAAAAAAACTGAAGAAAGAGCAAAAGAAAGAAAAGAACAACAGAGATACACTAGACTAAGATGAAATATTAATACCTGCTCTATACAACTACAATCAAAAGTCAAGGACAAGACACATGTTCTACACATATGAAGACTCTTCAACAGCCCAATGCCTTAGATATATTCATGACTGGTCTTTGAATAAGTTGATCTAGGGTGGTCTTGGCTGGATATGGCAAGTAGGTGAGAAGATGTTAGGGTGAAGGACCCGACACCTCACCAATAGGTTAGACCCTTTTTCAAACTAGTCCTGGTCTTTGAATAAGTTGATCTAGGGTGGTCTTGGCTGGATATGGCAAGTAGATGAGAAGATGTTAGGGTGAAGGACCCGACACCTCACAAATAGGTTAGACCCTTTTTCAGACTAGTCTCCTCCATACATTTAGCATTTATTTCTTACAATATGTGGGATGTTTGATCATAACACTCTTCCTCATATATGATGAGTGAATCCATCTTTTGAGTATTTTTGAGAGTTTGCCAGTGAGACTGAGTCAAGACGACTATTCTGTAGGTGTCCTTGGATGTCCTAAGTGTGACGAGTCATACACTTTATACATGCCTTGTAATTTCATGTATTTATACTTAAATTTATATGGCTACATCAACTCTAAATTTTAATTGTTGGTTGACTTAATGTGAGGATATTGTTCTTAATGGCTATATAATGATGAGACTTGCATGAATAACTTGCTTCAAAGTTAAGTGTATAGCAAAGTTGTGAAGAAATGAGCTCGCATGTAATTAGGTGATATTCTTGTATGTGAAATGGTATATTTGTGTTGCATGTATTTTTATTTTATTATCATTGAAACTGGTGTTTGTGGGTATTGCCCTGAAAACCCTCACGAGACTAGAACTCATCTACTAGGATCAACCTAGGGGTTTAAAACCTTGTTGCATATGGTAAATGCAACCGTGTTTCCCATGAAAGGGGAGGTAGATAGGATTTAGTAGTTTTCTTAACTTTTACTTTTCTCGAGGACTAGCAAAGTTTAAGTTGGGAGTTGTGATGAGTCCCTAAAATGCATGATTTTAGACCCTCATTTACTTTTGTTTATCCTTGTTGTATTATGTAATTACTTAGAGTTATCATTGTTCAGAGTTATGCAAGGTTTGTTCTTCTTTCTAGGAAAAATAGGTTAAACCTAGGAATTAGGCATACAAGAAGCTAAAGGAGAATTTGGGGACACGCAAAGCTCAAATTAGATGCTTAAACAAGCTCCTAAACCTCCAGATCATCAAAGGAAAAGAAGACTTTGCTCGACTAAGGGGAGCGACTAGAAACCCAAGGGGTGACCAAGTCCTCACTAGCAGAATCCAAGGTTCATATTGAGGAAGAATTGCTGCAAGGGTCGACCAAGCCCTCGAAAAAGTGACTCTCAACGGGGACCACATCGAGATACTGAGGTAGGACTGAGATCAGAAATATCGAGAGCCTCGATGATGTGCTCGACTAAAGAGGCCATGAGGCGCAACTATGTCATGTTCTTGAGATTCCATGAAGTTTGGGATCCTGCAAGCCTTGATTATCAATTCGACTAGCAAGACCCCATGGTGTGACTGAGTCGACAATGCTGAAGATTCAAATCCCTGCTTTCCTAGGAGAATCGAATAGGGCGCGCACAAGGAAAGCATAGGAGTGACTTGGTCGACAACAACTATCTTCTACGTGAGATATGTTTTAGACTTTCCTAAATTGTGAAACAAAATTTGTAAACCTTAGAGCCTATAAGTAATCGCTACGAACATAAGCTTTGGGTCCCTTTTTTCCTTAGGTTAGTGAGAGACCTAAGACGTCATTGAGAGCCAAGTTAGAGTAGGAGAGAGTAGATTTAAATTCCTGTTTCAGTGTGTGCACGAAGTGTCTGACAGTCTGTGACAACCGACATCGTTTGTGTAATATCCATGTATATTACATGATCATTATATTGTCCCTTCTGGCATTGGTGATAGACGTACTGAATATAAAATATTGATCTTTTACTTGCTTTCTTTTACATGCTTTCCTTTACTGCTTTTGATTTATTGCTTTGATGAATGATGAAAGGTTGTAATAAGGAATAGCACTACTATTGTTTCAGTCAGGATAAGTAGTTGGCTACGGATATACAGAAATGTTCATGATTGTTGAGACAGGGTATGTAGTGATCCTAAAAAAAAATTTTATTTAATTAACTAATTAAAAAAAAAAATAAATAAATAATATTAATCAAATAGTAATTAATAATTAAAATAATATAATATAATAATATATTATAAGGTTATATATATTTATATATATATATATATATGTAATAATGTAAGCTTCTACAAGAAGCTTCCTTTATTCAATTTCCTTGTTCAATCTTCCTACACCAGTACCTTTGTTTTTTTTTTTTTTTTTTTCTATCAGTTTCTCACTACAGCGTACGTCTCCTTGCCTTCTCTCTCCCACTCTCCTCAATTTTGTCTCCAATATTCGGCCAATCAAAAATCCGAAGATACCGTTGGATTCCTATCACCGTCACCGACAATCCTACTAGAGCAGATTTGTCGCAGGAGTGGCGTAGGCATATCTCCTGGGGTAAGGCCAATTTTCACTTTTACCTCAGTTTTTCTTAAATCTTAAGCCCAATTAACGAACAGAAATTACCAAGAGATTTGTGGGTAGATTCTTTACAATTTAGCCGGAGCGAGTTTTCGAATTGGAGCTTTGGGGCACTAATCCTAAATCAAGGTAAGTTTAATAATTTAGATTTTTATTATACTATTTAGGGTATTTAGAACCAAGGGAAATTTTAGGGAAAGTTACTCTGGGGATTGTGACAAATAATATGGTGAAATTTGAATTTCAAGGTTCAGGGCTTTTGAACGTCGTGGGGTGTAGGCCAGGGTTTTATCGGGCTTTTGAGGAATCAAGTAAGGGGATTAAGTTAAGTCAGAATTTTATTAAATATAAACTGATTAAATATATATATATATATATTTATTTATTTACGTACTTAAGAATTTAAAGGTTATTTCGAAAACCAACCATTCAAAATGAATTTTACAAACCTAGGATATACGATATGGTATTTTGAATAAAAACGAATGGTGGAAAGTTTGGTTGTTTATATGGTTATGTTTAAATGTTGAAATTTTGTGCCTGATGATTATTTGGTAGGATTTATTATTTAACTGGATTTGAGATTGTTTGCGAAATACTGGAACTGTTTGTGAAATACTGGAATTGTGGTGAAAAATACTGGAACTGCTTGTAAAAAATGCAGGATTTTGAAATAAAGGTCAGTGGCCGGGTATTGTTTGATTGGCCAAGGGCCAGAATTATTATTTGATAGCTGAGGGCCGGGGTTTTATTTGAACGGTTGTGAGACAAATTGTATTTGTGGCCGAGGGCCACGATTTGGAATAAAAGGAAATATGTGTGAATTAATATTTTAAATGGTGATTTCTATTATCTAAATTGCGTGATATGCTTTAGGAACCCTGGAGACCAGTATATTGTGAGCACGGTACCGTTGCTAGTTAGACCATGCACACCCACACTATTCTGGATAGAAGTGTAGGGGGTCCAACCAAATGCCTACGTGAGGTTGAAGTAAGGGCATCAGACTTGTAGCTTTACCGTGGATGCCTGCAGATGTGTTTGCAGAGGATGTTGTTTTTTTGACTTTGTTTGACCTGATCACCCAGACTTAGTCCAACCTTTGGGTTGCACAACCCGTGCCATGGGAGAAGTAAATGGCGTGTTTGTCACAGGGAGTGTCTTATATGCATATATGTTAATTTATATGAATACGAATAATTAGTAAGATAATTTCGAGGGCTTGCTAAGAAAGGCGAGTGCCCTAGTCGTAGTAATGGTATTAGAGTAGAGGGAAGCTACTTGTATGGGTGGGTAATCTTCCTTATCCTCGACTAATTCTGTGCGTGAGTGTAAAATAAGAATGATTTCATAAATGTGTTTATTTACTTAGTGAATGGTATTTTTCTGTATACTAAACGCATGCTTGCCACACATTGACATTAACTTAGTCTTTCCCTTACTGAGCTGTGCCTCACCTCTACTTTACAAATTATCTTTTCAAGAAATCCCAGAGATCAGGTCTAGTAGGCTAGAGAAGTTGAGCTAGCGGTGTAAATTTATATAGGCAGTGTGTATGGATAAAGAGTTTATTTTTGTGGAATTTTAGAGGTTGTAATTACGTGAAAATGGATATATGTGTATAAAGATAGTTAGAACTCTAGTAATGTAATTTACGGATTTTGTATTTTATTTCTACCTGCGTATATGTGTATTATGTTTGATGAATAAGGTATCAGGTACACAGACAACACTAAAGTAGCACCCCAAGCCCACGTGGTGGGTTGGGGTCGTTACAGGGTATACATCGGTTCCCGACCGTGCTCCGGACGGCTGGTGCACCCTTGCTACCTTGTGCCCTCAAATGACCCTCTCTCGCTTTGGCCTAAGATGGCTCAGGTTTGTACTCTTATATATTCCTGGTTGAACGTAGTCAAAGGCAAGAAGTCCAACGTTTGATTCATAATCTCAGCACTACTTTGTAGGAGTCGGGTAATATAGTTTTTACTTGCTTTCCTGTAGCTGGTTAGATTTCATCCATTACAAAATATCATCTTTTTATCTTTCTTTTTACACAAGGCATTAATAAAATGATTTAGAAAATGTTTACAATTGCGCGGTTTAGTCCCTGTGGATCGACACCCGACTCCACCACTTTCTACTTAACTTGGAAATAGTTAGGTTTTATAAATATTTTTTTTGATAGTTAAGGACCCAAGTCTTGGCGAGCCTACCGGCTTGAACTTTAGTGATTAAAATTATTATATAGCAAGTATAGTCCCCAGTGCTTTTTAATAATATCAAAAGGGGGAAATATATTTTACATAATTAAAATTTGTTATGACTAGAAATTTTTTTAAAACTAAATCTTTTTTCTTTTCTTGCCTCTCACTTAAAGGGTTCATGACATGTAGTATTTAATGAAATTCAAATGTCTATCATAAGTCATATGCTTTGAACTTCAATCTTTTATGGGTCTTATGAAATATTTAAACTACAATGGTTTGTGGATATTTCTGGTCTAACCATGTTTATCATATCATTTTAATCTCAAATGGCCAATTATACTATCTTTGTGCGTTAAATTGCAAAATTTTTAACTACTAGGTCTAGTTTTTGTAGAAAGAAGGGGAGGTTTTTTTTTTCTTTTTTTTCCTTTTTTCTTTTAAAAGATAAGGCTTTCATTAATGTTTAAACACTTTCATAGTTAACTTAACCCTTTTGTTGATACCAAAAAGGGGAGAGATTTTTTAGCAAAATGTCTTAACGCTTTTTATACTCCCTGCTTCTTTTATTCTAAAAGAAATGAGTATCTAAACTTCACTGCTAAAACTAAATGGATATTACTTTTAAAATGTCTTCTTTCTTAATATGCTTAAGATGCATTGTTATTATGTAAATGATGCATATTGTGAGGGGGAGACTTTTCAGGATGAACCCATTTTGCTCTCATGTGTTTTTCATCATCAAAAAGGGGGATATTATTGAATTTTTGAGTCCGATCCCATTTTGATAATGACAAACCACTTGTATCTTATGTGTGTATTTAGCATTTGAATAGGTTTATAGTTCAGCACACATAAGGTAAAGGAGAAATGGAAGCCAATAAGGGATTTAAAGCTCATTTTGTCTAGAGTATTCCCTAGAGATTTGAAAAGTGAGAACGGAAGACATGTTTTTATTCTTAATACATTTATTTTATATTTGGACGGTAATATTGCATGGCTTACATGATATGATGCTAAGCTTAAATGACCATAGACTGACCTTAGGGAAACAAACTTTTCATGAAAAAACTTTTTTATGAAATGCTAAAATCATACAAAGGTTTAAATTGTTTTTAAAGTAAAAAAGAGGACTAAAATTAAGATTTTCAAAAGGCCCAATTGACTGGCCTTGCAGCTTTAGTTGACCAGTCTTGCCATTTAGCTAGCTTAAGTAAAGCCCCAGTCGATCGACCCCGGGCAAGCATTATTGACGTAGTCGACCGGCCAGTCAAAATGCTTGTTTTATATAGCCCCAGTTGACCGGCCCATTTAAACTTGTTCAAGACCTAGTCAACCGGCTTTACCACACGGTCAGATTTCTAAAGCCTTATTCGATCGACCCTAAAATGAACATGAAAGCCCCAGTCGATCGGCCTGATGATCCAACATATCAGATCTTGAGCCCCACTTGACTGAATCTCAGGGATTTGAAAATTGCCTTGGCCCAGTCGACCGAAGAAAGTGCCAGTTAACTGGACGTCTCGGGTTCAGGAAAATTTTGAGCTCAAATGGTCAGAAAAATTTGAAATTAAAATATTATTTTAATCCCTAATGGTCAGAAAATAGTCATATTTCAAAAATATTTATAAATACATTGCCCAATGCTTTTAAACAGGTTGTTGATCATATCATAATATATTTTCCATTGTTTAGGCATTTCATTTTACAAATCCAAGATCTTGTTGATCTTTTATTGCAAAGAGTTTTTGAAGGGAAAAAACTCCATCTTCTCGTACAATTTCTTTTAAAAAAAAATTTGTTGGAGAAATGTTTTATTGAGCTTGAATTCTCGATTTTAAATTTTCACTCATTCTTTAAAAAACAAGAGTAAATTTACTCTCCATTAGTCTTTATTTGCAAAATCTTGTTGAGAGCAAATTTATAGTTTCTCCCACATCTTGTCTATGGAAATATTTTTTGGAAAACCCTCTTGGGATTGTGAATCTTTAAGCATTTCTATTGCAAGATTCAAGAACTCATTTTATATCTTCTTTGCAAAAATTATTTTTGAGCTAAACCCTAACTTCTCCTACACTGTCATCTTGAAGAACATTTTTGGGAGAAATATTTATTGGGTTTGAATCTTTGAGTATTTATCATATATATCTTATTCAAAGATTGCAAAAATATTATTAAGAAAAATACACTTACTCTACTGAGCTTATTTCATATCATTTGAGAGTGCATATAGGATTTAATTTGTACATCATTGCTTATTTAAGAAGCACTACCTTGTATGAAAAATTTATTTGCGGTTGGGGTGGTGAACCATGTTCCTAGTGTGGGGTATCGCTTGAGGAAGAAGGCTCCATCTTATAAGGAGTGTCATCGGCATGTGGTATCACCTGAAGAGGGTGTTGAATTTTTGAGTCCGATCCCTATTTTGATAATGACAAACCATAGTATCCCACTTGTGTTACTGAGTGTGAATAAGTTTATATTTCTGTAAGTACAATTGATGAATGCAAAATTGAAGTCGTAAAGAGCACTGAGAACACTAATCGGCGTATTCCATGGAGCATTGAAGAGCAGAAGACACGAAGACTTTATCTATTTTCTGGGTTGTAACAGTAATTAGGGTTGAATGTGCATGCATCTTACATGATTAAAAATTGAAGCTTTACCTAACCTTAGATTGACCATAGGAAAAAATCTTTTCATAAAATGTCTAACTTATACAAAGGTTTTTAAATGGTTTTAAAGTTAAAAGAAGGCAAAAACTAAATTTTTCAAAGGGGTCGGTCAATCGGTCAGTCGACTGAATGTTAGAAATGAGCAATTTTCTCATTCAATTCAATATCATCTCAAAACATGTTCAACATGAAAATTGTGGCATTTTCCCATAGCCTACGTTTGATACCAAGAACGTTCAAATTGGAGTTACACAAAGAAGTTGTGGCCAAAACATTAAAACGTGTTCGTAAGAGAAAAGCTTCCTTCATGTTTCTTCCATCTCATTTATGGGCATTTTTATCAAACCAAAACTCATTATCCTAAAATGTGTTCAACATGAAAGTTGTGGGATTTTCTCTTACCTTTATATTGATATCAAGAACATCCAATTTGGAGTTGTATAGAAAGCGTTTTGGCCAAAACACTGAACAGTGTCTGTACAGAAAAGTCGAGGCCGGTCGATCGAACCTTCACTACGATTGACCGAAACTCATGGATTTCAAGCCTTGGTTGACCATACCTTGACCCTGGTCGACCGACCTTCTCGGGAAAGTGTCCCAAAGGCTGAAAAATGGCTAGTTTTCAAAATAAAAATATATTTTAAGGTCCCAATGACTATATAACGATCACAAGGGGTTTTTGCCTATGAATACAACCCCAAAACACTTGAAAATTGGTGGAGGATCCCTTTGTTAATTTAGTTTATCATTCTTTGATTCTCCCACACTTCTATACCCCATTTTTTCTTTAAATTCTCATTTTTCTTCTACTCTTCTTTTATTTGAAAATCATTTTGGGAGAAAATATTCTTGGGGGTTTTATGTGAAGAGGCTTGAGCATATATCATATACATATATATTTCTTGATGGCCTTCTTCTTTCATTTGTGATATATTTTCAAAGATTAAATTTTTCCCATATTCTTTTATTTGGAAAAATATTTTTTGGAGAAATTTCTTGTGAATAATGTCTTGAAGGCTTGGGCTAATATTCTTGCTCATATATTTTGCTTGAATGCCTTCTTGGGATTAATTTTACTAAGGTCAATCATTTTGAAGAAAACCCTAATATTCTCCTACTCTTATCTTGAAATACATTTTTTGGAGAATTTCTTTGGATTATACAAGAGGGAGCCTTGAGCATATATCAATTTAATATATACTTGCTTGAGAGGCTTCTCCTTTTATTTTATAAAGGTCAATCATTTTGATAGCAAAATCCTAGTTTCTCCTACTTATCTTGAAGTATATTTTTGGAGAAACTCTTTGGTTTATTTAAGAGCTTTGAGCATATATTCATTAATATATATTGGCTTGAGAAGCTTCTTGAAAAAAAAGGCTAAAGCATATATTCATTTTTTCTTAGTAACCTTTATAATTTGAATTTGAAAAGGTCAATCATTTTAGAAAAGAAAATCATTTTCCAAACTCTCAAGTTTTACTTGAAAAACATTTTGAGAGAATACCCATACATTATATGAGCTTCATTTCAAAATCATATGAGAGTGCATATTAGACTTTAATGTTGTACATCCCTGCTTAGTTTAGAAGCATTTGTTTGTACGCAAATTCTATTGAATATTTTTGTATTTCAGGCGTGGCCTGAAGAGGGAGACTCGCCCTTTGAAGAGTCCCGGATAGACTTAGACCTGGTTAAGAAAGTCCCGGAGTGGCTTAGACCCAGTTAGGAAAGCTAAGTGCGCCATCCTAGTAAAGCGTGATAGTTAGGTTCAGCTCGTAATTGAACTGGGGAGTCTCAGCCCCGTAAATGAGACCGGTTGGTTCAACCCGGAATTGAACTGGGTTTGGCTCAGCCTAGTAATTAAGCTGGGGTTTTCCTCGTCCCGTGAGGAGAGGATGTAAAAGGCTTTTACTCCGCCCAATTAAGTGAGCATGTTATAGTGGAATCTTTGGGGATAAGCCCAAGGCAGGGATGTAGGTTGGTTTGGCCGAACCTCGATAACAAATCTGGTGTCATTCTCTCTCTATCTTATTTAAATTCCTGCACTTTAATTTCAGCATGTGTATGAATGTTTATTTAATGTCAAAATTATTCTCATGCACGCATTTAATTTAAATAAGATACTACACACGTGTATGTTTGCTTTTATTATTAAACTCGATTTACATACACGTATATATATATATATATATATATATATATATATATGTTGAATGGGATATGAACTGTGGGGAATTGGGGAAACATTTAAATTAGCTGAAAAGTTTTTAAAACCCAATTCACCCCCCTCTTGGTATCACACCAATTCCAACAATTGGTATCAGAGCCCGGTTGCAATAAGCTTAAATGCTATTTGCATAAAGATTGTAATGACTCATTTTTCAGTGTATACCTGTTTTGAGGGTCAGCGCCTTGCAAATCCTCCACTGGTTTTATTGCGTAGATTTTACCATGTGATTATCGAAACTGCTTTTGTAAAATCAAATGATTGGAGGATTTGGAAAGTGTTTGTCATGCTTATCATATCCCATTGAAAATGTTTTCAAATTGCAAATTTCCCAAAATTTGAAAATGAATTGAATTTGCATGACATGTGTTTTAATGCATATCTTCTGTTGTGTCACGCATACTTTTTATATGCCTTAGTCACTAATGGTTTTGCAAGTTTATTCTTTTGAGTACTAAGGTCCTTTGGGAGACATAAAAGGTATAAGAAACCAAACTAGAGATGAACACCACTCCGAGCTTAAACGATTAAGAAGGAGTAAAACTTAAAGGTATATCTATTCTCCTTCTAATGTATTGATCAATTCATAATATGATTCCATTGATATATCTTGTGTTTGATTTGTTTGCTACTGTGAATCAAATGATATTTGTGTTAATTTCATGTCATGATTTATATGATATATCTTGTATTAAATCTTTGTATGAATCATGATAAATCTTTTATAATAATAGCATGATGTCTTATGAGGTACATCTCAAAGAAATTTTTATATACTCATAAGATTTTAGAAATTGTCACACATAGGGGTTAGAATACTTTAAATGCCTAAATAGTGTATAATGCTTAAAATTCAAAACCTTAATATACACTATTATCATTCTGAGAACCCTAAGAAAAATCTAGCCAATATGTAAGTTTTAATGATCTTATCCAATCTAAGCTTAATATATATACATATAATTATGATTGGTTAATATATGATAATGTTGGCGAGTGCATGCTTATATCATTATCAGTTCTTAAATTAAACCTCATAAGCATGTTTAAACAAAATCCCATTTAAATGGACAAATTGATTTTAAAATGTCACTATACTCGTAATGCTATATATATGTGCTATAATTTCAAAAATATTAAATGTAGCATGTTTTGTCCATTACACAGATTGAGGTTTAGGGAATCTATCATAGTATTATATATCATGCTACCCTAAACTCATCATGGAGCTTAAACACTTAATCATATTCAAACACATTCATAAGCTCATTCTCCCATTTGAAAATATTAGTTATGCTAGATACTAAATTGAATATAAAACCCTTTAGCTGAATAACTGAGGGGGAGTATAAAATTTAAAATTCATCCAATGAACATCTTAAATTAGTGCTTATTCTACTTGGATGACTTTTGTTAAGTTAAATGCAAATATCCATTTGGGCTAAATGAATACACTTTATGATGGATGGATATTGTTTAAAATTTGATCTGATGTGAGCTGAATGCCTATGTCCAATTCTTACTTAAATGTCTATAGTTTCTCATGAATGGAAAATTTGTTTTTAAATAAATGCTTATATCCATCTCTTGATTTAAGCTCAATTATATTTGATGGATAACTTATTTAAGCTGAATGCCACTATTCATCACTTGTCTAATGCTTATATCTTCGTATGGATAATTTATATTTCATTTGATATATTGATTGAACTACCTGATTACATGATTAGTCTTGAATGTCTCCTGCATGGCGGATGCAGTTGATGAGAATTGCATGCTGGTAGTGAATATAGGTTCTCGCATGCTTGAGCTGAATTATGAATTATTTACTTGAACCTATCAGGTATTAGATACATGGTAAAAATGAGAAAATGTCCAATTTACAGACGAAATGCTGCCGAAATTTCGGTAGAATTTTTCCCATAAATGAAACCATGTATTATGATAGATAATTCAATGCATGCTAAAATACTTTTGAAAGGATGAGTGAATTATAAAAGAATTTCATTTTTTTCATCCTTGCTTATTGGTGCATGTTGAACTATCCACTGGTGCATGTTGAATTTTAAATGTTATGTGCTAAATTTAAAAACATGCACAATCTTCATACTTGTTTCCTAGGATGTTAGATAACTGAATAGGTTGTACATGTAAAAATCCAAACCGCTATATAAATTGAAGACATGTACACATTATGTAGTCCTAGGAGAGATTAGTTCATAGACACCATTTGGTCTAATTCTTGGGTTGTGCACATTCATTTAGGACCCAAATGGTAAAGCATCATCCTTTTAATCAATCATCACATGTTTTGATGATGGTCCATAAACTATGAAAAATTGTATGACTTAGGGGGAGTTTTTCATTTCACACACACTCATTGTAAATTTTGAGTTGTGTCATTCTTTTAATCCCCTATTGCATTACCTTTGAGTATAGTCTTGATTGACTATCGTGTTATTAAAATAAAATGCAATATGTCATGTTAGTATGTGCTAAATGCCTATATTTGTTACATGCTGAAAATCTTTTGAAAGGATGAATTTTTAAGGAATGCTCTTAAATGACTATCATCCTGAACTTAATGTAAGTATGTATGCATGTAAATATACAGAGGGAGTTTAAGCCTCACTTTTAAGAAAAATGAACTTAATGCCTATAATCTCGTGCATGTTAAGTAATATTTAGAAGGATGAACATGTGTTGAGTGTGCTTAAATGAAATCCATCCTTGAACGTTAATGCACTTTTGTATGCTTGAGACTATACTGGGGAGGTTAAGCCCCATCTTTGAAAAAGGAGAAGAATCACCTGACCCATGGACTCACATTATTTCTATTGCTTCTACTTTTTGAGTCCAAAGGTTTTCTAGGCACTTTGAACAACATATCTTGTCTCTACTGAATATGTTTGATATGGATTGTTCCGGGTATACATGAACACCATGCATGAATTAGTGTTTGATTTTTTAGCGCATGTATGCTTACGGATATTTTACTGGAGAAATTTATTCGTCTGACACTTATCCAGTAAAATCTGAAATTAATACTTATACTGTTTGAACTCTTAATGATTTTTCATGAATTATATTAGTATAAGTAGTTAAAAGAATCTAAGCACGTATTCACACTGATAGGGGGAGCACCTAGAAATTATTTTTCTATCCTGTAGTGCTCACAATATTTATAGCTTAGATTTGGTTTTTGAATTCATTGTGGCTTGTGCTAAATTGCAATGTCTTCGTTTGAATATAATCAATGAAAATATTTTGTTTGCCACAGTGTTTTAGGTTTTTCCATATGATCCCCTTTCTTGAATTTATTTAATATCCTTGGATCTATATGGTTGCATTTTTCCGGTACTTTTGTGATTTGTACTTAAATGATAAACCAGGAAAATAATGCTTGCTTGAGTTCTTTAAAAAAAGTTTCTTTTTCAGCAAGCATTGTCCCTAGAACTTATTAGTAATATCCAAAAGGAATTTTTTTTGGCAAGAATGATCTTATAATTTCTAAATCTTATTTCTTGTTTATGAGCTTAAAAGCAATCATGACAGGTACTACTTAGTTTCAAAAATTCATTTGTGTCATGATTTTTTTTAAAAGTTTTTAAGGGCTTTGGACTTTAAATAGTATTCTTTTCAAAGAAATTTTGTTTTAGCCCTTTTACTGATGACAAAAGGGGGATATGTTTCTTGAGCAAAATTATAAACCCCTTTTATCTCTCTGCCTTTTGTTATTCAAAATGGAAAATGACAAATGCACAAACTTGAATATTTTGTTAAAATAGCTTCAAACATAAACTGCACATTGAACCACTGAGCTTAGCTGTCAACTTGAAAATTTGTGAAGTCTTCATATTTATGATTGAGTATTTTTGAATATCATTTTGAATTTATGTATATCATAAGGGGGAGCCTTATTAGGCAATCCCAATTTTGCTCTTGTTTTTGTCATCATCAAAAAGGGGGAGATTGTTGACTTTTTGAGTTCAATCCCTGTTTTGATAATGATAAACCATAGTATCCTACTAACTGAGTGTGAACATGTTTATATTTCTGTAAGTACAAGTGATGAATGCAAAATGGAAGTCATAAAGAGCACTAAGAAGAACACCAATTGGCGTATTCCATGGAGCATTGAGGAGCAGAAGACACAAAGACTTTATTTATTTTTTGGGTTATAATAGTAATTAGGGTTGAATGTGCATGCATCTTACATGATTAAAAATTGAAACTCTACCCAACCTTAGATTGACCATAGGATGTCCAAATAACATGAAAAACTCTTTTCATAAAATGTCTAACTTATACAAAGGTTTTTAAAATGGTTTTAAAATTAAAAGAATGCAAAAACTAAATTTTTCAAAGGGATTGGTCAACCGGCCAGTCAACCGAATGTTAGAAATAAGCAGTTTTCTCACTCAATTCGATATCATCTCAAACCATGTTCAGCATAAAAATTGTGGAATTTTCCCATAGCTTGAGTTTGATACCAAGAACGTCCAAATTAGAGTTACACAAAAAATGTTATGGCCAAAACACTGAAATGTGTCCGTAAGAGAAAAGCTTCCTTCATGTTTCTTCCGTCTCATTTATGGGCATTTTTCTCAAACCAAAACTCATTATCTTAAAATGTGTTCAACATTAAAGTTGTGGAATTTTATCTTACCTTTCTATTGATATCAAAAACATCTAATTTGGAGTTGTATAGAAAAAGTTTTGGCCAAAACACTGAACAGTGTTTGCGTAGAAAAGTCGAGGCCGGTTGACCGAACCTTCTCTACGGTCGACCGAAACTTGTGGATTTCAAGCCTCGGTCGATCATACCTTGAGCTTGGTCGACCGAACTTCTCGGGAAAGTGTCCCAAAAGCAAAAAAATGGCTAGTTTTCAAAATAAAAATATATTTTAAGGTCCCAACGGCTATATAACAGCCACAAAAGGGTTTTTGCCTATGAATACAACCCCAAAACACTTGAAAATTGGTGGAGAATCCCTTTGTTAATTTAGTTTATCATTCTTTGATTCTCCCACACTTCTATACCCCATTTTTTCTTTAAATTATCATTTTTCTCCTACTCTTCTTTTATTTGAAAATCATTTTGGGAGAAAATATTCTTGGGGGTTTTATGTGAAGAGGCTTGAGCATATATCATATACATATATATTTCTTGATGGCATTCTTCTTTCATTTGTGATATATTTTCAAAGATTAAATTTTTTCCATATTTTTTTATTTGGAAAAATATTTTTTTGGAGAAATTTCTTGTGCATAATGTCTTGAAGGCTTGGGCTAATATTCTTACTCATATATTTTGCTTGAATGCCTTCTTGGGATTAATGTTGCTTAGGTCAATCATTTTGAAGAAAACCCTAATATTCTCCTACTCTTATCTTGAAATACATTTGTTGGAGAATTTCTTTGGATTATACAAGAGGGAGCCTTGAGCATATATCAATTTAATATGTACTTGCTTGAGAGGCTTCTTCTTTTATTTTATAAAGGTCAATCATTTTGATAGAAAAATCCTATTTTCTCTTACTTATCTTGAAGTATATTTTTGGAGAAACTCTTTGGGTTATTTAAGAGCTTTGAGCATATATTCATTAATATATATTGGCTTGAAAAGCTTCTTGAAAAAAAAGGCTAAAGCATATATTCATTTTTGCTTTGTAACCTTTATAATTTGAATTTGAAAAGGTCAATCATTTTAGAAAAGAAAATCATTTTCCAAACTCTCAAGTTTTACTTGAAAAATATTTTGAGAGAATACCCATACACTACATGAGCTTCATTTCAAAATCATATGAAAGTGCATGTTAGACTTTAATGTTATACATCCCCGCTTAGTTCAGAAGCATTTGTTTGTACGCAAATTCTATTCAGGCATGGCCTGAAGAGGGAGACTCGCCCTTTGAAGAGTCCCCAATAGACTTAGACCCGGTTAAGAAAGTCTCAGAGTGGCTTAGACCCGGTTAGGAAAGCTAGGTGCGCCATCTTGGTAAGGCGTGACAGTTGGGTTCAGCTCGTTAATTGAACTGGGGAGTCTCAGCCCCGTAAATGAGATCGGTTTGGTTCAGCCCGGAATTGAAATGGGGAGTCTTAGCCCCGCAACTGAGACTAATTTGGCTCAACCTAGTAATTGAGCTGGGGTTTTCCTCGCCTTGTAAGGAGAGGATGTAAAAGGCTTTTACTTCGTCTAGTTAAGTGAGCATGTTATAGTGGAATCCTTGGGGATAAGCCCAAGGCGGGGATGTAGGCTGGTTTGGCCGAACCTCGATAACAAATCTGGTGTCGTTCTCTCTTTATCTTATTTAAATTCCTGTACTTTAATTTCAGTATGTGTATGAATGTTTATTTAATGTCATGCACACATTTAATTTAAATAAGATACTACACGTGTATGTTTGCTTTTATTATTAAACTCGATTTACATACACGTATATATATATATATATATATTTATATATTGAATGGGATATGAACTATGGTGAATCGGTGAAACATTTAAATTAGCTGAAAAGTTTTTAAAACCCAATTCACCCCCCCTCTTGGTGTCACACAATTCCAATAGAGGGGGACTCCACCCTGTAAGGAGATTTGTAAACAACATTGCTCCACCCGATTAAGTGAGTAGGATAGTGGAATCCTAAAGCGAGTTGGCTTGAGGCGAGGACATAGGTGGGTACAGCCGAACCTCAAAAAAATCTCGCGTTTGCGCTTTCTCTCCCTTCTCTCTTTAATTTCAGTAGTTGCATGCTTACATTTAACTTGTTATAATTTCTATATATGTGATTGAATATTTGCATGCTTGATTATTTAGGAGATTTATGATTGCTTAGAAAGACCCTAGGTTTGTGTAATACTAGGTGTGGTTCTAAAAATAGGATATACTTGACCTAGGAATTTTAAAATACCCAATTCACCCCCCTCTTGGGAATACATCATTCCTCATAATGTGTCATCGTGGGAGTATGTGATTATGCGCTTAAATTGCGTAATTAGGTGTTTTAATTCATGCATTGGGAATCCTATTTTGTATTTAAATGCCTAATTACTCTCAATATTTTAAAATTATGTTCTATTTATAATATTTGAGTTTTATTAAGTAATTTATGAAAATTTGGTATTTTTTCTTGTAGGGCAACTATTGGAAGCTAAAAACCAACGACAATTCTTCGTGATCTTGGCCTAACTCTCTCATCCAAACTCCGATTCAGATGATTTAGGATGCCATAGAAAGATAAGAAAATGTTCTACAATTTTCATGTTTTGCATTTTACGAAATAATGGATACATCAAGATCGAAATCAGACGTGAAGTTAGCATACGCCGTTTTATGGATTATTTCGACAATTCTTTGTAATATTGGCGTAACTTTCTCATACGAGCTCCGATCGAGATGATTGAAAATTCTGGAAAAATATAAAAAAGAGCTCTACATCTTTTGTGTTTTAAGCATTGAGGGTTACGAGCTGTAAGAGGGTCGAAAGTGGGCTTGAAAGAGGAGAAAAAAAGAAAATAAAAAGATCAAAAAATGAGATGTGACCCAGCCATGCAGCCGGGTCATCTCATAAGGGCAGTGTGCGCTGGGTACATAGAATGGAAAGACAAAAGAATGGAAAGAAAAAAAAAAGAAAGGAAAGAAAAGCAAAAGGAAAGGATTGAAAAAGGAAAAGTCAAAGGAGGGTTTCCTTGTGGAGGGAGCCGTGTGCAAGAAGAGATGAAGGAGAGAGCAGCATGCGCTGGGGCTGGAGGGAGAGAGGCCGCACCATAGGAGAAAAAAAAAAAGATTTTTCTTGGGGAGAAACACAAGGGAGGCCAAACCACATAAAGTTTCTTGGAAAAATTATTTTTTGGGGAGCTCTCTTGTGGTTTTCTTTTGGGGGTGCTACGAAGATACACACATAGCCAGCAAAGGAGAGTTGGAAGCACGAAAAAAATACTATCTTTTCAGAATTGGAAGGCGGCGAACAACGGCGGTGTTCGGGGTGTTCGTAACGCGCGACGGCGGTGCGGCGGGTGTTGATCTTTTCCGTACGCTCCAAATTGAAGAAAATATGGTGAAATCTGTTATGTTGGATTTAATTTTTGGAATGAACTAAAATTTTGAATTCTAGGAGAACGATGTAGCCAATTTCGAACTATGCTTGCTCTTTGATGCTAATCTGAAGTAGTTTTTATTAATGTTTGTTTGAGTTATTCTGTGCCTAATGCTTTTAATTAACTGGCCATTAATTAAATGATTTTAGTCTTGTGATTTGCTACCGAAAGGGGGGGGGGGGATTATAGGATAGATCTTGGATAATTCAGCGTAGGTAAATATAGAGATCGAAAGACCTGTATGAACCTACGTAGTATTAAAAATCGAGGGTCTTACTACGTTCTTGCGTTATTAATTTGCATACTCTTATATTAAATAATAAACAAGAATGGGTTTCGATTGACTATTAAAAGAGGCTTTTGGAAAAAATTGGCGATTTGCTAACAAACAGAGAAAACGAAGTTAAATTAGCTAAATGAGTAAAGCATAGTGCGAAACTAGGTGAAATCGGTTTCCTAGAAGTTTTCACCATCATCAATTTGACACGCGGTATCCAGTTTTAAATTCTCCTAAATAGTTTATTTAAAGTAGCTTTGTTTAAATTTTGCAGTCTAAAATCATTAATTTTTCTAAATAAAATCAAGGTTAGTAAAATTTCGGTACTTGGTAAAATTAAGACATCAATCCCTGAGGACGATACTCTACACATCATTATATTATAAAACTACGATACTGTGCACTTGCAGTTTGCATCGGTCAGTATGCATGAATTGTGAGGCGTAATTAACACTAAAGGAAAGGTCAGGACGAGTGAGTGTGGGATATTGTAAAGCACCAACAAGTCTCCAATAGTAACTAGGATCGTCTATGGGAGTGTCATTGGAAGTAAGTTTAGTTTTAGCTTCAAGTGGTGTACTCATGGGTTTAAAATCAACCATGTTGGAGCATTCAAGAATAATGAGAGCGTAGTGTAAGTGGGATAAATGAAGCCCATTGGATGTTGAAGTGATTTCTATGCCAAAGAAGTGATGAATAGGCCCCAAGTCTTTCATCGTGAACTCACTACTTAGGAGTTGAATGAAAGATGTAACAAGTGTTGGAGTAGATCCAATGAGTAATATATCATCCACATAAATAAGTAAAATGAGGGAGCCAAAATTAGAGTTAAGAACAAATAGGGAAGGGTTGGCCAAGCTACAAAAGAAACCATATTTAAGAAGAAAAGCACTAAATCTATCAAACCAAGCATGGGGTGCTTGTTTTAAGCCATGAAGTGCACATTGTAGTTTAAAAACATATGTTGGATGTTGTGGATCAGCCATCCAGGTGGCTATTGCATATATATGTCTTCGAAAATTAGACCATGCAAGAAGGCATTTTTGACATCTAGTTGATGAATAATCCACTATTGAGTGAGAGTTATTGTTATAATCAAGCGTATTGTGCTAGGTTTGATGACAGGGGAAAAATTTTTTAGTGTAGTCAACGCCATAAATTTGATGGTACCCTTTGGCAACCAGGTGTGCTTTAAGTCAATTTAAGGTGCCATTGGGTTTGAGTTTCGATTTAAACACCCATTTGGAACCAATGATATGCATGTGACGACGTCTTGTTTCGATGGAGGACAGCAAGTTCTTCATTCATGGCTGCTGTCCAACTAGGGTATGCTAAAGCCACCTTTATGTTGTGAGGTTCACAAGGAATGGTGGTCGATGTGAGTGTGGTCAATGCATACTTTGGATTGGGTTTGTCTATATCAAGTTTATACTGAGTGACCATAGAGTGTATTTGTTTTGAAGAGACAGGGTGTTGATGAGATGACGTCACTAATCTACGTACAGGCTATAGGTCCATGGTATAGGATATTAATGAGTTATCAAGGGGCAGTGAGTTGTGGGGAGGTGATGTGTTTGGTGAACCTATGCTATGAGGTAATGTAGGTGAAGCTCGTGCTAATGTGTCAGTGGTGGTAGGTGCATTGTGCTGTGAAGAGGCAGAGATGGAGGGTTGGTTGGTGTGGAATTTTGAGAGATGGATGTTGCTGTGTTGAAATTGGAGTGATCCCCAAAAGGGGGGGTTGGGGGGGGGGGGAGGGTGAATTGGACATTTAAAAGTTTTTGGCTAATCTAAAACATTTCGCCGATTCACCATAGTTCATATCTCATTCAATATTGAAAGCATGTATGTAAAACAATTAAGCTATCAGTGCAGACATACATGCATATCTCATTTAAAACAAATGTGCATGCAAATGATTATAATTGTAAATGAACAGACATACACAGATGGGAATTAAAGTGCAAAAATTGAAGTACAGTAATCAAATGAGATAGGGAGAGAGGAACACACGATATTTGTTATCAAGGTTTGGCCAAACTAGCCTACGTCCCTGCCTTGGGCATACCCCCCAAGGATTCCACTATACCTACTAACTTAAATGGGCGGAGCAGAAGCCATTACATCCTCTCCTTACGGGGTGAGGAAAACCCCAGTTCAATTTCTAGGCTGAACCAAATTGGTCTCACTTACGGGGCTGAGATTCTCCAGTTCAATTTTCAGGCTAAACCAAACCTGCCTCACTTACGGGACTCAAACTCCTCAGTTCAATTACAGGCTAAACCCAACCGATACAATAAAAAAATTTTTCGTACATATAAACATGCTTCTTAATACAAGCAGAGATGTACACAATAAAGCTCAATAAAACATGCACTCTCTAATATGATATGAAATTAATGCTCAGTAGAGAAAGGGGTATGTTTCTCAAAATGATTTTTGCAATATAAAGATTTTTTTAATGAAAGCATGGATGCAAATATATATTTCTCCAACATATTTACCATGGAAATATGTGGAGAAATTTCATAGCTTACTCTCAAGGAAATTTTCAAAGTAAAGAGTAAATGAGAGTATATATGCTTTGAATGTAAACTAAATGCCCAAAGAAACACTCTCTTGTAAAAATGATTTTCAAAGAAAGAATGAAAGGGAGTTGAAAAGATTAAAACATTTTGTCCCAAAGAAA
The DNA here is from genome assembly GCF_029873635.1 of Malania oleifera. NCBI lineage: Eukaryota > Viridiplantae > Streptophyta > Magnoliopsida > Santalales > Ximeniaceae > Malania > Malania oleifera. The sequence goes on from NC_080417.1 coordinate 41,424,014, forward strand.
AGATTTTTGCATTAAAAATGGTTTGGGGGAACTTTGATTAACAAAATAATTTGATAGGATTTGGGAGTTAATCAAAGTTGCTAATCTAAGTTATGAAAGGGGTATATATAGGGTGTGGGAAATTTTTGACCGTTGGGGACACTCTAGGATTTATTAAAAAATTTTAATTAAATTTTAAACCCATTTTAGCTTTTAAAATACCCCAACTTGAGAGGTTCAGTCGACCATGTTGCTTAGTTCGGTCGACCAGGGTGTTTTTGAACTGCAGTGATGGTCAACCAGACTTGAGGCGATTTTTGAGCCTCTGTGGTTTGGTCGACTGGGCCAAGTTCGGTTGACCGAACTTGCATGTTCAGTCGACTATGCCATTTTGTACCTATAGGTTCAGTCGACTAGGATGTTGGGAGATTCCCATTTGCTAGTTCGGTTGACCAAGACGTTGAAGTGAATTTCAAAATGGTCGACTAAATGGTCAATATGTTGACCCTAGGGAGGTTCAGTCGACCGAAGGTCCAAGTGTGTTTTGGTTCAATTGATTGAATACACTAAATTTGTTCATTTAAGTCTTGTTTTTTAAATATTAATTTCCCCTGATAGCATATATGATAATGGGGACTTTCCTAAGTGCCAATGTAAGGACCTAGGGTCTCTCTAAGGTCTAGGCATTTTAATTTACCCTAAAAAACTTGGTGTCCGTCGACCAGCCCTAAGGTCTGTCTACGGTTCTATCTGAGCATACATTCATATCATGCAGATGCAATATATTATAGACCATATAGAAAAATAAATGCATATACAACTGAAACATTATGACTTCTTCTTCTTTCTTTGCTCTTTGACTCCATGGAATACACCAGATTTGTGCTTTAAGACCTGCCTTGGCTTCCATGTTCTCTTGATCTTATGTGTGACCTAAATAATACATGTTCACGCACTAAAACACACACATAAGAAACTTGCGGTTTGTCATTATCAAAACCATGGATTGAACTCAAAAAGCCAACAATCTCCTGCTTTTTGATGATAACAAATGCATTACAGCAAAATGGGTACAACCTAAAAAAGCTTCTCTCTGAGAATATGCATAATATAAAATAAAAACAATAAAGCTCAAGAATATTCACAAAAGAAGACATTACAAATGATCATGCATTTAAATTTTTTCATTAAAGCACACACTCAGACAATTGTCCCTATGACTTCCCCTTAACAATTTCTCTTTCGGTCATTATCGTTTTGCTCAAAAACATTCTGTTAGAATTGGTGTATTCCCAAGAGGGGGGGGGGTGAATTGGAATTTTAAACTTTTCTCCTAGGTTGAATTAGATGTTAGCAGAATATTACAACCTAGGGTCTTTCTATGCAGTTCCAAATACGCCGATAAATATAATATACAAAAATTTAAATCAAGCACATCACTTACATGATAACATACACGTGCGGTAAATATAAAGTGCGGAAATATAAACAAACACGCAATATGTTATTGGGGTTCGGCCAACTGTGCATACGTCCCCGCCTCTAGCTCGTAAGTCCGAGGATTCCACTAATAGTTCACTTAAAGGTGGAGCGGCACCGATTGCAATCAGGTCAATTACCACAGGGCTAACCTCAACCTTAACCAGGCCAATTAGTGGGGCTGACCTCAACCTACACGCCTTAACATGATGACGCACCTAGCTTTCTTAACCGGTTCTAAGCCAATCCGACATATTCCATAGGGCTAGTCTCCCTCTTCAGGCTCGTTCCTGGAAATACAACAGATTCGCTCAATCAATGAAATGGTACAGTGATTGTGCTTTTGTGTAAAGCAGTTATGTACCCAAATACGCTCAGTCACATACACCACAAGATGATTTAATATGTAAGCTCAGTGTGGTCTAGTATTTCAACTCTCAGATATATATATTTACTATCAGTGTAATGAGTGCGTAAAAGTATCAATCAAGCAATCTTTCTATCACAAGATATTTAGCCAAGGTGTTCACACAAAGATATCAAGCAAGACTCATGTATATTAATTAGTATGATATCTCAGTCACGTAGATCTGATAATGTATATGCTTGGTTTGCAAAAAATGTGTAATCTTTGTATTCAGCAAATAATATGTGAATAAATAACTTTTGCACAAAGACTAATATCACAAACACAAATATCTCCTGACAGGTATATCAAATATGAAACACAAGATATTTGAGTATATTTTGAAAATGATTTTGCAACCCAAAGACAAATACAACACAAATGCAATACTTAGAAGGTTAGGCGAGTCTTCTTAGGATAGACTTGTGAACAAAGCCCCCTAAGAATTCTCCGGTTTAGCTCTCATAAAAATTGAATCAATCAAATACAAATAGGAGAGCAAACCTATAGCAATAAACACTCAATCAACTTACAAAGAGTTTAATCAGTATGAGATGGTAAATATGAGTGTAGGAGGCTAAAAAATGAGTATTATAGGTTTTTAGGTTTTCCAAGAATTTTTCCTAATCAAATATGCTAATCCCATGCTAATAATCCCAAATGAAGGGGTATATATAGACACTCCATGATATATAACCGTTGGGGACCTATTGAGAATTATTAGTAAAGTTTAATGACATTTTAATTATTTTAACCCTGTTTAAAAAATTAACCATGGTAAAAAAATTAGGGCAATCCAAGAGGTCCGGTCGACCAGAAACCCTTTCGGTCGATCGAAGTTTATACGGTTTGGTCAACTGGGCACATTTTGAACTTGAGACTTGGTCGATCGAAATGTACATGCTTAAGGCGATTTTTCATTCTCTCGAGGTTCAGTCGACCAGACCTTTTTGAACTGGATGATTCGGTCGACCAGACCGTTAGGATTTCTCCCGATGACCCACGATCAACCAGGTTGGTGGTACACATATTCTTCTCGGTCGACCAGGAAGTCAAATTGTTGACTTCAGGAGGGTTCAATCGAACAGGCCAATTTGAACTACAACAGTTCGATCGACCGAGCTGTGGTCAACTTGTTGACCTAGACTAGGTTCGGTCGACCGAGGGCAGAATGAACTGCCAAGATCGGTCGACCGAAAGTGCACAAAGTGTGCATTTCGGTCTTGTTATGATTTACACAAACCCTATTAAAGTGCCTAACATTCATAGGTGCAATGGTGAGTGTCCTAGGGTCATTTTTGGATTCTTTCGAAGACACCGAAAAAATTCGGTGTCGGTCGACCGAAGGGTAAACCCTAAGGTCATTCTAAGGTCATTTGTATTATGAGCTTATGTATTATACCATGCATGTGGGATGTGTGATTATTACATATGAAGAGCCCTAATTACTATTACAGACCAATTACATAACTGAATATATATTACAATTGAAAACATGAATTGGTCTTCAAGCTTTATTTGCTTTCACGTACATCTTAATCTTGACAATTGAGGTTCCTGCACATAATCTCAAATACCCATTAGATATATAATGAGTATTTGTCATAATCAAAACCGGGCGTGACCTATAAGGTCAACACATTCTCCCCCTTTTGGCATCAGCAAAAAGGACTAAGCTAAGAAGACAATACTTTTATCATTTAAAATAGACTTAGCAAAGAGAACACCCCATTTTGAAAAACTCTCCCCTATGTGATATACCAATTGGGTATAAAAAATTTTATAACTGTTGTAAAAATTATAGCAATGAAGCACACTAAAAGATTATAACTGGTCATTTAAAATATTAAAAATGACATGTTAACAAGATTAAACCATAAATATCCTCAAACCATTGCAATTTAAGCACAATGTAAGTCCTCGCAAAGATTGGAATTTATGAACATGCGGCATATAAAAAGTAGGTTTGAGCATAAATGTGATCTAACTAGTTCACATGCATTTCATGAAAAATCCATGAACCAGTTATGTAACACCCTTTTAAAAGTTTGAAACCTTATGACATAAAATTTTTAACACAAAATAGCACATGTCATGAAGCATAAAGCACACAAGCAAGATATAGAAATATTCTATATAAGTTCAATTCTTGCTTTTATAAATGTGTATATATATATATATATATATATATATGTATGTATAAAAATATATCCCCTTAAAATTTTCAATAAATATTGGGGGCTTATGCTTGCTAAAAAAGAAACTTTAATTCAAACTCAAGCAAGCATCATTTTCCTGGTTAAGCATTTAAGCACAACACAAAGTATGATCAGAAAAATAAACACAACCATATAAATCAAGAGAAATTAAGTAAATTTAAAGCAAGGATCATATGACAAATTCAACAAACTTGTGGCAAAACAATATTTTTCAAATTAAGGTTTTCAATAACATCATTACATTAAATCATGTACCACAAGATGAATTCAAAAACAGATCTACGCCAGAAGTTTGGGTGAGTATACAAGATAGAGATTTAAAGAAAAGATACTCCTCCTATCAATTTGAATACGTGCTTAGATACTGTTAGCTACTTATATTGATACAAAGTATGAAAAATTATTAAGAGTTCAAATAGTATAAGTACCATTTTTCATTTTAAAATAAATTTTACTGGGTATGTGTTAAATCAATTTATCTCACCAGTAAAATGTCCCTAAACACACATGCTCTAGAAATCAAACATTAAGTCATGCATGGTGTTCATGCATACTAGGAACAATCCATATCAAAGATAATTCAATGAAGACAAGATATAATGTTCATGGTACCCAAAAAAGTTTCAAACTCAAAAAGTAGAAACAATGAAAATATAAGTCCATGGGTCAGGTGATTCAAATCCTTTTTCAAGGATGGGGCTTAAACTCCCCCGTATAATCTCAAGCACACATAAGTGCATTTACATTTAAGGATGAATTTCATTCAAGCACATTCAACAAATGTTCATCCTTCTTAATATTACTTAGCATGTAGGAGATTATAGGTATTAAGTTCATTTTTCTTAAAAGTGGGGCTTAAACTCCCCTATATATTTGCGTGCGTACATACTTGCATTAAGTTCAGGATGATAGTCATTTAAGAGCATTCATCATATGTTCATCCTTTTAAGGATTTCAGCATGCAGCAAATATAAGCATTCAGCGCATATGCATGACATATTACATTTCATTTTAAAAGCACGATTGCCAATCAAGACTATGCTTAAAGGTAATGCAATAGGGGATTAAAAAGAATGACACAACTCAAAATGCTCAATGAGTGTGTGCAGAATGAATGCTCCTCCCGAGTCATGCAAAATTCCTAGTCACATGGACTTAAAACTTATGGCATGATTGCTAACCACTTAGGTCCAACATGAAGAACATAACCTAGGGATTAGGACCAAATGGCGTCCATGAAATAGTTTATCCTAAGACACAAAAAAAAAAGTGTACATGCTTTTCAATTTATATATGACATTTAGGATTTTACATGAACTAATCTATTTAGTTATTTTCCATGCATTTTCAACAAAGGGTGAGAATAATAATTTCATTATGATTCACTTATCCTTTCAAACATGTTTGGGCATGCATTAAACTATCTATCCTAATATATGGTTTTTTTTATGGAAAAAATTCTATCAAAAATTTGGTAGCATTCCGTCTGTAAATTGAACATTTCCTATTTTTCCATGTACCTAAAACCTGATAGATTCACGCAATCGATTTATAATTTCTCAAGCATGCGAGAACTTACATCCACTACCAGCATGCAATTCACATCATTGCATCCGCCATGCAGGAGACATCCAACACGGACATGCATTCAGTAGTTCAATTAGTATATCAAATAAAATATAAATTATCCATATAAAATATAATCATTAGGCAAGAAATAGATAGTGGCAATCAGTACAAATAAGTTATCCATCAATAATAATTGAACTTAAAGCGAAGAATGGATATATACACATTTTATCTCTTAATTCATCCAATAAACATGATAGGATACGTATAATACCTTTTGTTGCATATTAGATGAAGTTTTAAAAATGCTGCTCCCCCTCAAATGTGTAGTCAAAGAATTTTATATTCAATTAATAATATTTGGCCTTACTTATATTTTCAAAATGGGGATGGGCATATGAATTCCTTAAATTAAATTTATCATTTCAAAATGATTTATCATTAAGCTCAATGATGAGCTTAGGATTACAAGATATATAGTGTAAAATTTATTTCCTAAATCTCAATTTTGTGCATTGGACAAAATAAGTTGTATTTAAGATACATATACTAGAGCACAAATAGCATAAAAGAAATTTTCAGCTAATGAACACTTTGTCCATTTGAAAGGGTATGTCCAATATATTTAATTATTTACCAATCAAAATAATAAGTATATATTAAGCTTGGATTGGATTTGTCCATTAAAGCTTTGATATTGGCCGGCTTTTTCTTATGGTTCTCAATATGATAATAGTGTACACTACGGTTTGGAATTTCAAGCTCAAAACACTATTTAAGCATTTAACACAATATAACCCTTTATATATTATATTCCTAAAATCTTATGAGTAAAAAAAATTCCTTTTCAAAAAGTGCCTCATAAGATATCATGCTACAAAAACAATGATCATGATTCATACAAAAATTTAAATACAAGATATAACTTACAAATCATGACATGAAAGATACAATAAAGTAGAAGGAGAAAGATATATATCTTTCTATTTTACTCATTCTTAATTGTTTAAACTCGGAGTGGTGACATTTTCCCTCTCAATTTTTCACTACCACCAATGGTTCCCAATATCCTTAGCACTAAGAAACAACATAACTTTGCAAGAATATTATTAGCTAAGACATAAGATAAACATATGCATGACACTCAAATGATATGCATTAAAACAATGTCATGCTTTTTCAAATCATTTTCATGTTTGGGGAAACAATGCATTTTGAAATAATTTTTCAATGGGATACGAAAAACTTCAAAAACTCTCTCCAAAACCTCTAACCATTTGATTTTACAAAAGATTTCAATATTCAAATCATAAACTTTATGCAATCAAAATAGTGGCGGAGTTGCAAAGGGTTGACCCTCAAAACTGGGTTACACTGAAAAATGTGTTGTTGCAATCTTTATGCAAATAGCGGTTAAGCTTATTGCAACCAAACTTTGATACCAATTTTTGAAATTGGTGTAATCTCAAGAGGGGGTGAATTGGACATTTAAAACTTTTCGGCTAATCTAAAACATTTCGCCGATTCACCATAGTTGATATCCCATTCAATATTGAAAGCGTATATGTAAAATAATTAAGTTATCAGTGTAGACATACACGCGTATCTCATTAAAAATGAATGTGCATGCAAATGATTATAATTGTAAATGAATAGACATACACAAATGGAAATTAAAGTGCGGAAATTGAAGTACAATAATCAAATGAGATAGGGAGAGAGCAACACACGATATATGTTATCGAGGTTCGACAAAACCAGCTTACGTCCTCGCCTTGGGCATACCCCCTAAGGATTTCACTATACCTGCTCACTTAAATGGGCAGAGCAAAAGCTGTTACATCCTCTCCTTATGGGGTGAGGAAAACCCCAGTTCAATTTCCAAGCTAAACCGAACCAATCTCACTTATGGGGCCGAGACTCCCCAATTCGATTTTTGGGTTGAACTAAAACAGTCTCACTTACGGGAATGAGACTCCCCAATTCAATTACGGGCTGAATCCAACCGATACAATAAAAACATTTTTCGTACATATAAACATGCTTCTTAATATATTTAGAGATGTACACAATAAAGCTCAATAAAAAATGCACTCTCTAATATGATATGAAATTAATGTTAAGTAGAGAAAGGGGTGTGTTTCTTAAAATGATTTTTGCAATATAAAGATTTTTTCTTCAATGAAAGCATGGATGCAAAAATATATTTCTCCAACAACATATTTACCATGGAAATATGTGGAGAAATCTCAAAGCTTACTCTCAAGGAGATTTTCAAAGTAAAGAGTAAATGAAAGTATAGATGCTTTGAATGTAAACTAAATGCCCAAATAAACACTCTCATGTAAAAATTATTTTCAAAGAAAGAATGAAAGAGAGTTGGAGAGATTAAAACATTTTGTCCCAAAGAAAAGATTTCTGCATTAAAAATGGTTTGGTGGAACTTTGATTAACAAAATAAATTGAGAGGATTTGGGAGTAAATCAAAGTTGCTAATCTAAGTTATGAAATGGGTATATATAGAGTCTAGGAAATTTTTGACCGTTAGGGACACGATGAGTATTATAAGAAAAGTTTAATTAAATTTTAAACCCATTTTAGCATCTAAAAATACCCCAACCCGAGAGGTTTGGTGTCACACCCTAAACCCCGAAATGGGACCCAAGGGTGAAAATGTAACTAACCTGTCCCTGTATCTGATAAAATATCCAAAGATACAGTACAATGGATGAGGGTCCGACCCAGTGGGGTTCTTAGGCACCCTAACACATCCAGTCACATTCATATACGCAGCAGAAAAAGATCATTCTATAACAACATACATAGTCTATACAAAAGTAGAACATTGCTCTATCAAAAACGTACAAACGGGTGCCCAAATACATCTCAAAATGGTAACCTATCAAAAATACAGTCCAAGCACTTACCCAAGTGCCAATCGCAGTACATCGGCCACTACGCTCCCTACACCAAGATGCTAGTTTCGGTTACTTGAAGGACCTGTAAAAGTGTACGTACAGCAGGGGTGAGACACCTCTTAGTAAGGAAGAACACATGTTATATCGGTGTGTGGCATTTAAGTGTTATCATGATACAACATACATGCAGTTAAATGCAATCCAATACTAGTTTCCATAGTGCATACACGCACACATACACATGCACATAATCAGCAATCCCGGTGTCGTCACACCCTTTGGCCTGAAACTGGCCCACGACATACCGCGGTGGCTCGTAGCCAACTCACGAACACGGCGCCACTGACACATCGTACCAGCGCTAACTGGTGGATTCACATACTTCAGCCTGATCTACCGGAATAGGCTCACACCCTTCGGATATAGAGTCGGACACTCTTCCCTACGTGGCTGGCGATAAACACACGCCTCAGATATAGAGCCGGACACTCTTAGTGCCTAGAATAATTTTGGAACCGCGTTCCTACTAGCATTTCAACATATCACACACACATGCATGCTCATATAACCAAACAAACCACACCCATTTGGTAATCTAAATCATGGTTTTCCAAACAAATACAGTTTAGACACAAGTCAAGGCACGACCATGCCAATAATCCAGTATAAATCAACGTATACACTCAGTTTTCAACAAAACCAAGGATGTAGTCCGTCACCCCCTTTTCCCAAAATTGTAATAATGAAAAACCCATAATTTTTTCCGTTAGATCCCCCCAAATTAGTAGCCAAAACACACACAGGACCGTGAACCACAGTTCCACTGAGTCCGATTTCAAAAATAATCGATATAAACACAGTTTTCCTGACCTTTTCCCCGAATAGCAAATCTCGAACTCCAAGGTCCCTAAACACCGATTTGAGTTCCAAAACCTACAAATCACAATACAGAACATGCTCACAAGACAGTTTCCTACAAAACTACCAGATCAGAATTGAAAACCAAGTCTTACCTCGTTTTTACGCCAAAACCCAAAAATCTCTGAAACGAGATTCCGATCCATAGAAATTGTAGAGAATCCTTCCACGATCCTCGTGGTAACTTTAGATTCACGATTCTAGCAACAATCAGCAAAGAAATCTAGAGAGAGAAAGAGAGAGAGAGAGAGAGAGAGAGAGAGAGAGAAAGAGAGAGAGAGAGAGAGAGAGAGAGAGAGTAGGAGAGTTCTAGAGAGAGAGAGAGAGACATATGTTTGAAGTTTCTTAGTGAGGAAGTAATGAAATTTGATATTTATAGCCTTTTGACCCGGGCAACTTCGTCGACGAAATGGCGCACTTATTGATGAATCTTCCACTGCCTTCATTTGACGAATCGATGGCCTCGTCGATGAGTCTGGGATCTCCAGTTTTTATGAGACTCCTCGGCTTCTCCTCGTTGACGAGTCTTTGAATTTCTTCGACGAGAAGAACAAAGGCTTTGTCGACGAAATCTGGCTTTGTCAACGAGGCTTACTCTTTACCAAAATGCCCCTCTCTTTAAATAAACCATTATCACGGTTCCGGTTCTTACAATCTCCCCTCCTTACAAAAATTTCATCTTTGAAATTTGCCGTCTCTCACTCGCAGACTCATACATACCATCGAACACATATATACCACTCTAGAGAAAAACTGGCGACCACTACAGCGTAGCCCCATCATACACATACACATACATACCCTCACTTATGGCGGAGGAATATCGTGGTTACATATACAACTGTCTCAGGAGTTCACAATGCATACACACTCCTGATGACTAACCACCTATCCTAACCCATAGTAGGTTCATGTACAAGTGCTCAAAATAACTGTGGATACTTTCGGCGTATTTCCGTTTCTAGTTCCCAAGAAGCTTCCCCAACCTCGTGGTTTCACCACAATACCTTCACTAATGGTATCTCTTTAGTACGAAGCTTCTAAACTTTACGGTTCAGAACCTGAACAGGTATCTCCTCATACGCTAAAGTATCCCTAATTTCCAACTCATTATAACTAATAACATGTGATGGATCCAACACGTACCTCCTCAATATGGATACGTGAAACACATCGTGGACCCTTGAAAGTGTTGGAGGTAATGCAACTCTGTAGGCTACCAGACCCACTCGCTCAAGTACCTCGAATGGTCCGATATACCTCGGGCTCAACTTGCCTTTCCTCCCAAATCTCATCACCCCTTTCATCGAAGCAATACACAGAAATACCTTACCTCCCACTTCAAAATCTAACTTACGGCGGCGAACATCTGCATAACTCTTCTGCCAACTCTGAGCTGATTTAATCCTCTCCTGGATCAAACTCACCTTCTTAGACGCCTGCTGCACAAGTTCAGGTCCTAACACCTGATGTTCACCAGCCTCATCCCAACACAAAGGATACTGACACCTCCGACCATACAAAGCCTCGAACGGTGCCATCCTAAAACTGGATTGAAAGCTGTTATTATAAGCGAACTCTACAAGTGGCATAAGCTGTATCCAGCTACCACCGAAGTCGAACTCTACAAGTGGCATAAGCTGTATCCAGCTACCACCGAAGTCTAACACACAAGCTTGCAACATATCTCCCAATATATGTATCATCCTCTCCGACTGTCCATCAGTCAGGGGGTGGAACGCTTTACTAAAAGTAAGCTTCATCCCCAGTGCCTTCTGCAAACTTATCCAGAATCGAGGAGTAAACCTCGGATCCCGATCCGATACTATGGACATCGGTACTCCGTGCATTCTCACAATTTCATGCACATACAACTCTGCTAACCTACTCAAAGGATAGCCAAATTTCATCGGTATGAAATGAGCAGATTTTGTCAATCTATCCATGATCACCCAAATAGCATTCTGCCCGTGAAGTACTGGCGGCAATCCGATTACAAAATCCATGGAAATATGCTCCCATTTCCATACCGAAATAGGCAAAGGCTGCAACGGCCCTGTCGGCCTCTGATGTTCAGCTTTCGCCTAATGACACGTCAGACACTGCTCCATGAATCGAGACCAGAAGGTCTCGCGCAAGTCCCGATACATCTTCGTACTACTAGGATGTACTTTAAACAAAGAACGATGTGCTTCCTCCAGAATCGTTCCTCTGATCTCATCATTGTTTGGAACACACAACCTGATTCCAAACCTCAGCACACCTCCCTCAGAGATGTTAAACTCTATAGCCAGTCCCTGCTGTACCTTTTCCATAACCTTTGCCAACTCTGCATCACTAGCTTGCGCGGCTTTTATATGCTCAAACAAGGTCGATTAGACCACCAAACTAGCAAAAAAAACTTGATGATCACCAATCATCAACTCTATGCCTGAGCTTTCCAAATCCTATCTGATGTGACACTGAGTTACAACCACAGATATAGCCGTAGGCCCTGACTTTCGACTCAACACATCAGCCACCATATTAGCCTTCCCTGAGTGATAACTGATCGTGCAATCATAGTCTTTAATCAATTCAAGCCCCCATCTCTGCCTCATGTTGAACTCCTTCCACGTGAAGAAATACCTGAGGCTCTTATGGTCAGTGAAGATCTCACACTACACCCTGTATAGATAGTGTCGCCAGATCTTCAGTGTATATACAACAGTAGTCAATTCCAGATCATACATAGGGTAATTCTTCTCATACTCTTTCAATTGCCAAGAGGCATACGCTACTACCTTACCCTACTGTATGAGCACACATCCCAAACCCTTCAGAGATGCGTCACTATAAATCACAAACCCAGCATCCCCCGAAGGAATGGTCAACACTGGAGCAGTAACCAGCCGGTGCTTTAATTCCTGAAAGCACTGCTCGCAATCATTGGTCCACTCAAACTGTACTCCTTTCCTGGTCAATCGTGTCAAAGGTCCAAACAGTTTAGAGAAACCCTCTATGAACCGATGATAGTAACCTGCCAGTCCCAAAAAACTCCGAACCTCCTACATATTCTTCAAGCTTACCCAGTCGACCACAACTTCAATCTTGCTAGGATCAACTGATATACCATCCCCAGTAACCACATGGCCTAAGAACGCAATCTAACTCAACCAGAATTCACATTTCTTCAATTTAGCATACAACTTTTTCTTCCGTAGAATCTGTAACATTAACCTCAAATGATCCACGTGCTTTTCGTACTTCTCGAGTATACCAGAATGTCATCAATGAACACCACCACGAATCAATCCAGGTACTCATGGAAAACCCTGTTCATCAGATCCATGAACACCGTCGGAGCATTCGTTAACCCAAATGGCATGACTAAGAACTCATAGTGGCCATATCTGATCCGGAAAGCAGTCTTCGCTACATCCTCCGCTCTAACCCTCACTTGATGATATCCTGACCGCAAGTCAATCTTTGAAAAGACCCGCGTTCCCTGTAACTAGTCAAAGAGATCATCTATACGTGGTAAAGGACAGCGATTTTTCACAATCACCTTGTTAATCTCACGGTAATCAATGCACATCCGCATCGATCCATCCTTCTTCTTCACAAACAGTACTAGAGCTCCCCAGGGCGAAACACTAGGTCGAATGAATCCCTTGTCCAGTAATTCCTGCAACTGCTCCTTCAACTCTAGAAAGTTCTGTTGGGGCCATCCGGTATGGAGCTTTAAAGATAGGTGCCTTACCAAGTAGCAACTTTATTGCAAACTCCACCTTACGATCCAGAGGTAAATTGGGAAAATCATCTGGAAACACATCCGAGAATTCACTGACTACCCGAATATCCTCGAGTCTCAACTTATCCTGTGGAGGTTCCTTTATACAAGCTAGGTACCCCTGACATCCGTCCAAGAGTAGCCTCTTCGCCTGTAGAGTCGACAGAATCTGTGGAGCTGGACGCACACACGATCCCATAAATTTGTATTCCTGCTCCCTAAGAGCTCTGAAAACCACCACCTTCCTACGACAGTCGATCATAGCATAACTGGAGAACAACCAATCCATTCCCAGAATAATATCGAACCCCGACATGTCGTATACCACAAGATTTACTGGTAGTAGCTTTCCCTGAATTTCCACTGGGCAGTCTACCAAAATCTTTCTACAGAAAGATACACTCCCAGATGGTGTAGTAACAGATAACATCTCATTCATGACTTGAGTCTCAACCCCACATCGTCCCACAAAATTCAATGACACAAAGGAATGGGTTGCACCCGAATCAAACAAAACATAAGCTTTATTTGAAAGCAATAATAAGGTACATGTCACCACGTTACCAGCATGCTCAACGTCCGCTGGAGTAAGAGAGTATACTCTGGTCGGAGCTGTATTTATCGGAACGGTTCCCCGAGGTATCTGATTGCTCCTTCGGTTCCCACTGAATGTAGGCACATCTCGCTTCGGTGCACGACAATCATGAGATAGGTGGCTTGGCTAGCCACAATTGTAGCAGTTACCCCTAAATGACCGAAATTCACCCTCGTGCCATCTGAGGCACCTGGTACAACGACCACTAGTCTGGCTCCCCTGAGAATCCTAGCGCTCAGTATTATGGCGGTAGCCCGAGCCCTTGTTCCCTTTCTTCCACGATCCCTAATGAGATCCTTTGTGAGAACCAGAAGGTATTGTCCTCTTCCTCGATTCCTGATCCACATCGTCCTCTCATATACCAGTCTCAATCACTGTGGCTTTATCCACCAACACCGAGAACTCATGGATCTGAAACATACCCACCAGTCTGTGGATATCCTTCCTCAAGCCTTTTTTGAACCTTTGAGTCTTCTCATACTCGCTTAAGATCAAACATGGTGCAAAACGGGACAGTCTTATGTACTGAGTCGCATACCTCTACACCGTCAAACTCCCTTGAGTCAAAGCAGAAAACTCATCCACCTTCGCATCACGTACTGAAGTCGAAAAGTATCTGTGAAAGAATACCTCCTTGAAATGGCTCCATGACATCTCCTCAGGACCACCCCTCTGCTTCTCCGGTAGACTCACCGCAGTCCACCATCGTCCCGCCTCCCCAGACAGCTAAAAAGTAGCATTGAGGACTCGCTGCCTATCCGTGCAGTGTAGTACTTCCCGAATCCTCTCAGTTTTCTCCATCCAGTCCTCTGCTGTTGTTGGGTCGGGTCCTCTAGAGAACGTCGAAGGATGCATACATATGAACCTCACAACGGTGCACCTTGCAGTAGTCGGAGAGTGCTCGCGTCTCCTCACACTCCGCCCGATCTCCCGTAACACCTACCTAGTCAAACCTCGAGGCACAAAAGGAGACTCATCACTCGCAGTCTCCTCGGAGCCACTTCCTAGACTATTATCCTTAGGCTCCATTCTGTATCACAATAGGAATCTATCAGTATCCCTACAACACATACAGTTAACACAATGATCTACACTAATCGTGTTAACTACTCTTTGCCAGGTCTAGGTCTGTCCTATCACATCGACACAAAAGTCATCAATGATCTGCCCTGCTTTTACTAGAATCGTCATCCCAGGAAAAACATGGAATACCATCGACAAATCCCGGTCTAGCAACCGAACAACCCTCAACCAACTCTACCCATATCCACATCCTATACTCTAGTATGTACTCAGAACCAAGTCTATAAGATCTAGTAACCTGGTTAGCTCTGATACCAAGCTGTCACGCCTCGAACCTAGAAATGGGACCCAAGGGTGAAAATGTAACTAACCTGTCCCTGTATCTGATAAAATATCCAAAGATACAGTACAATGGATGAGGGTTTGACCCTGTGGGGTTCCCATGCACCCTAACATATCCAAACACAATCATATACGCAACGGAAAAAGGTCATTCTATAACAACATATACAGTACCATACTAGAGTCTATACAATAGTAGAACATGACTCTATCAAAAACGTACAAACGGGTACCCAAATACATCTCAAAATGACAACCCATAAAAAATACAGTCCTATCACTTACCTAAGCGATAAATGTAGTACACCGGCCACTACGCTCCCTACACTAGGACGCTAGTTCCGGTTACTAGAAGGACTTGTAAGAATGTACGTACAGCAGGGGTGAGACACCTCTCAGTAAGGAAGAACACAGGTTATATCGGTGTGTGGAATTTGAGTGTTATCATGATACAACATACATATAGTTAAATGCAATCCAGTACTACTTTCCACAGTGCATACATGCACACATACACATACACATTATCAACAATCCTAGTGTCATCACACCCTTCGGCTCGAAGCTAGCCTGCAACATATGGCGTTGGCTTGTAGCCAACTCACGAACACGGAGCCACCGGCACATGGCTGGTCCCCGACTCCCGTGGCATCGTATCTATGCTAACTGGTGGATCCACACCCTTCGACCTGATCTGCCAGAATAGGCTCACGTCCTCGGATATAGAGTCAGACACTCTTACCTACGTGGAAGGCGATAAACATATGCCCTCGGATATTGAGCCGGATACTCTCAGTGCCTAGAATAATTTCGGAACCGCGTTCTTACTAGCATTTCAACATATCACACACACATGCATGCTCATATAACCAAACAAACCACACCCATTTGGTAATCTAAATCATGGTTTTCCAAATAAATACAGTTTAGACACAAGTCAAGGCACGGTCATCCCAATAATCCAATATAAATCAATATATATGCTCGGTTTTCAACAAAACCAGGAATGCAGCCCATAGCCCCCTTTTCCCAAAATTGTAATAATGAAAAACTCATAGTTTTCCCTGTCAGATAGCCTCAAATGAGTAGCCAAAACACACACAGGACCATGAACCACAGTTCCACCGAGTCTGATTTAAAACATAACCGATATAAACACAGTTCCCTTTACCTTTTCCTCGAATAGCAAATCCCAAACTTCAAGGTCCCTAAACAGTGAATCGAGTTCCAAAACCTATAAATCACAGTACAGAATATGCTCACAAGATAGTTTCCTACAAAAATACCGGATTAGAATTGAAAACTAAGTCTTACCTCGATTTTACGCCAAAACCCAAAAATCTCTGAAATGAGATTTCGATTTGTAGAAATTTTAGAGAATCCTTCCACGATCCTTATGGTAACTTTAGATTCATGATTCTAGCAGCAATCAACGAAGAAATCTAGAGAGAGAGAGAGAGAGTAGGGAGAGTTCTAGAGAGAGAGAGAGAGAGAGAGAGAGAGATATGTTTGAAGTTTCTTAGTGAGGAAGTAATGAAATTTGATATTTATAGCCCTTTGATCCGGGCAACTTTGTCAATGAAATGGCGCACTCGTCGATGAATCTTCCATTGCCTTCATCAATGAATCGGTGGCCTCATTGAGTAGCTTAGGATCTCTGATTTTTCCTAGACTCCTCAGCTTCTCCTTGTCGACGAGTCTCTGAATTTCGTCGATGAAAAGAAAAAAGGCTTCGTCTACGAAATCTGGCTTCGTCGATGAGGCTTGCTCTTTACCAAAATGCTCATCTCTTTAAAAAAATCATTATCACGGTTCGGGTTCTTACATTCGATCGACCACTTTTGAGGTTCAGTCAACCAGGTTGCTCAGTTCGGTCAACCAGGGTGCTTTTGAACTGCAGTGATGGTCGACCATACTTGAGGTGTATTTTGAGCCTCTGTGGTTTGGTCAATCGGGCCTAATTCGATTGACCAAACTTGCATGTTCGGTCGACTAGGCCATTTTGTACCTAAAGGTTCGGTCAACTAGGATGTTGGGAGATTCCCACGTGCCAGTTTGTTCGACTAGGGCGTTGAAGTACATTTTATAATGGTCGACCAAATGGTCAATATGTTGACCCTAGGGAGGTTCGGTCGACCAAAGGTCCAAGTGTGTTCTGGTTCGGTCGATCGAACCCATTAAATTTGTTCATTTAAGTCATATTTTTGAATATTAATTCCTCTTGATAGCATATATGATAATGGTGACTTTCCTAAGTGCCAATGCAAGGACCTAGGGTCTCTCTAAGGTCTAGGTATTTTAATTTACCTTAAAAAATCTGGCATTGGTCGACCAGCCCTAAGGTCTGTCTACGGTTCTGTCTGAGCATACATTTATATCATGCATGCAAATGCAATATATTACAGACCATATAAAAAATAAATGCATATACAACCGAAACATTATGTCTTCTTCTTCATTCTTTGCTCTTTAACTCCATGGAATACGCCAGATTTGTGCTTGAAGACCTGCCTTGACTTCCATGTTCTCTTGATCTTATGTTTGACCTGAATAATACCTGTTCATGCACAAAAACACACACACACACACACACACACACAGAGGAATCTTGCGGTTTGTCATTATCAAAACCAGGGATCGGACTCAAAAAGCCAACATGCTACGCCTTGGAATGGTTGTAAGGTACTTATCCATGGAGATGTGGATAACTCTTAGGCTTTGTCTCCATGCAAAGGAGTGGTATTGTTAGTTAGCCAGGTGTCAAAGATATTAATTATGTGTGGTTGCTATTGTTAAGTAGGTGGTGTGTGTAGACTTATAGGGGAAAACTAGCTCATCAAAGACAACATGTCGGGAGATAAAAATTTTCCTACTTGATGGATGAAAACATTTACAAGCCTTGTGTTGGTCACTGTAACCAACAAAAATGCAGAGAAGTGTTTTGGAATCAAACTTGTGACATCACGTGTCCCAAGTGTAGGAAAGCACTTAGACCCAAAGGTTCAAAGTGAGGAGTAAATTGGATGTGTTCCATGTAATGCATAATATAGAGTTTCAAAATTGAGGGCAGCTGATTCATTAAATAAACAGCGGTAGTGAAAGCCTCTACCTACAAATATAAAGGTGCACCATAATGAAATAGCATGGTCATACCTAGTTCTCTTATAGTCCTATGTCATCTTTTAACCATACCTATTTGCTCAGGCGTATATGGGGCTGATACTTGATGCACAATACCTATGGAAAGAAAATGAGTAGACAACTTGGAATTTATGAACTCACCACCTCTGTATGAATGAAAAAAAAATTAATTTTCTTGTCAAATTGTCTAGTTACATAATTTTCAAAAGTTACATATGCAGTGAAAAAATCATATTTATGATGTAAAGGAATAATCCATGTATATTTAGAGAAATCATCAACTAAACAAGTGTAATATCTGAATTTTTCAATAGAAAGAGTAGGAGTGGGTGCCCACAAATCAAAATGATTTTTTTTCAAAAGAACTATTACTTGAATGTTCTGAACAAGAAAAAGATAACCGACTAAGTTTTCCTAATTGACAACTATCACAAAGATGTGGTGGTTTTGTTGTCCCTACAACATCAATTAATCCTTTATTTTTTAGTCTTTGTAAAGATGAAGACTGAGGATGACCAAGGCGTTGATGCCAATCTTCTGCAGTGTTGGATTTGAATCGATGAGAGAAATATAACTTCGGTGAAGTTGGTAAGACATAAAGATCACCCTTGCATTTCCTTGTCATCACTGCTTGTCTTGTTTCCATTTCCTTAACATGAAAATCAAGATTATAAAATTCAAAATTAATAGGAAATTGAGTGGTTATATGACTTACCAAAAGTAAGTTCTTTGTTAAGTTAAGGACTAATAACACATCATTTATGGGTAAGGCAGAATTGTTTTGTTTTAAACAAGAGTCTCCTATGGTAAGAATTGGTAATGAAGATCTATCTCCAATTAGTACTGAGTCAGAACCAGAGTATTTCCAGAGATTAGTAAACATACCTGACTTACCAGTCATGTGATTGGAAGCACTAATGTCGGTAGTCCATTCTATGTTTGCAATGGTGTTGTACAGTGTTAATGTTGTAAGTGCTTGTGGAATGTCATCTTGAGAAACTGATTTCTTGGGTACTCACCAACATATCTTTGCAATGTGACCCATTATGCCACAATATTGATATTTTTGGTCACGATACTTGTCCCTCTCGATAGGTGTCATGCGGCGTTCACCCGATGGTGGAGGATGTCGTTGTGTATTTGACTGAGGGGTATATTTTGTTTGGGCTTGCCTTGAGTCCCTGTTTTGTTGTGCTTGAAACCCACGTTTGGTTGACGTGAATTTTTGTGATAATTCACAATAGCCTGAAGGGATTGGTTGGGGATGTGGCTATTGTTGTATATAAAATGCCACTTTATGGGTGAGAGATGTGGGTAGAACATCAGTGTGGCTTAAAAACCAATTTTGTCTTTGATCAAAATTTTGTAGTTGAGAAACCAACTCAAAGTAGGATGGTCTAGGAGGCTTTAACATAGTTGTTGTGAAGACTTCATATTGTGGACCAAGACTAGTGAGAAGACAAAATACCTTTTCTTGGTCTGGAACAAGCTTTCCATTTGCTGCTAAATTGTCACAAAAACCTTTGAAGGTGCGAATGTGGTCTGTGATTGTTATGTGATCTTCTTTCTGAAGATATGTAACTTGTTGGCAAAAAGTAAACTCACGTTCTTGTGAGTCTTGGGCATATGCATTTTTGAGAGCCTCCCACACGATAAAAGCTGTGTCGAGGCCAACAACAAGTCCAAGAGTCTCCTTAGATAGTGTCTCAATAATTCACCCTCGAAGGAGGCGATCGGACTTTCGCCATGCTATGAAAGCATCTGTTAATTAAGGAGTTGTGTCCCCTGCATTCATGGGAAGTGCTTGGATTTGGAATTCTGTATTTTGTTGGTGCAAGCTCTTCATTTGTGAGATGCCTCACTAATTCTTGACTTTCAGCTAGAGCCAGTGTTTGCTTACACCACAAGGGATAATTGTTTGGGGTGCGTTTAAGAGTGATGAAGTTGCCAACACTGAGGGATAATGTTGCCATGAAAAAGGAGGAAGAAGGATACAAAAAAGAAATGAAGCGGAAAGTAAGAAAGAAGATTGAATTGCATTTATTTTTTTATTTTTTTTAATTTTTTTGAGTAGTGTTCTTAATGGCTCTGATACCATAAAGAAAAAATAGAAACACGGAATTTAGAAAAAATAATTTTATTTCAAGGTGTAGCAATATGAACACTTAGGGTATACAATGGGTAGTATTTATAAGGGATGAATGATACAGTTGGGGTATTTTGAATTTCATAAGTTCAACTCCTTGAAAATTGGATCCAGATATTCAATATGTGTGCAGCAACGGTCATGAACTATGATGAAACCATCAACGTTTTGCTTTGGGATTGTGTACTATCTAAAGCCATTGATGTTACTTGTTAGGACCGAAGGAGCCCATGGGTGGGCTTGATACACATGAGTGAACACCAACTTGACCCAAAAGCTTAAACCTATTGGGTTTTGGGCCTAACCATGTATATAAGCACCCATCATTCACTCAAATTTTTCAATGTAGGACAAGCTCACAAGTGGAATTCTCAACAATCTCCCCCTCACTAGGGAGTTCCAGTTGCTCCCCCTTGAACATAACTCGTCTCCCTTATGGGAGTAAGCCCAATTCTCCAATAGTTGCTCAAGTGGGCCTTACCACTGTCGCCTTACGTGCCTCAGATTGCATTCCATGTGCCTCCGAACTAATCCTACCTCCCACGTCTTGACCCTAGATGATCCTTATTGGCCTCAGTCACACACTTGGTCCTCCAACTGTTATCATGTCGGGAGAATTAGTTTCACATCTCGACTTTTTACGATGTCGCTCATTCAGAGTTACGAACAGTTGGCTTTAATACCACTTGTTAGGACCGAAGGAGCCCATGGCTAGGCTTGATACACATGGGTGAACACCAACTTGACCCAAAAGGTTAAGCCTTTTGGTTCTTGGGCCCAACCATGTATATAAGCACCCATCATCCACTCAAATTTTTCAATGTGGGATAAAGTCACAAGTGGAATTCTTAACATTACCATTAACGGAATGGTGAAACTGTCGATGGTTTCTATCAGATATCAGATCCGCGTATTGATTAGGAGCGTCCCTTTTTGAATTTATTTTATGGCCATTGGACCAATCTTCATGCGGATTGAATTCTTTTTTATTTGGTGAGAGATTCACTGAAGTGTATTTATGGATGGAATTGATTGAGGGGAGATTACCTCTCAATGGCTTTCATGTGTTGCTAATAAATATATTTATATATTAACGTATAAAATTAATGAAAGACTATTAATTTTTCTTAAAGAACGCAGTTATAAATAATTTAGAATAATGATTATGCGTAATTATAGAGTGTTGGCTTTTTGAGTCCTATCTCTGTTTTGATGCTGACAAACACAAGTGTTTCTTATGTGTGTGTTTTAGTGCGTGAACAGGTATTATTCAGGTCATAGATAAGATCAAGAAAACATGGAAGCCAAGGGAGATCTTAAAGCTCAAATATAGCATATTCCATGGAGTCAAAGAGTAAAGAAGGAAGAAGAAGACATATTTCAGTTGTATATGCATTTATTTTTCTATGCAGTCTGTAATATATTGCATATGCATGCATAATATGTTTGGATGCTCAGTAATGTCGTACACAGACCATAGGTTAATTAAATGACCTTAGGGCTTCGGTCAACCAACACTAGGTTTTTTAAGGTAAATTAATATGCCTAGAACTTAGATAGACCTTAGGTCCCTGCACTTAATTTTAAACTGAAACAGGACTTAGGCTTTAGTTTGTGAGGTTTTGGGTGACCGAACCCAGGCAAGTCAAATTGCCTCGATCGACTGAATGGTTAAGTGGTCAACAAGTTTGACTTAATTCGGGCGACCGAACCAAATGGAGCTGAGTGTCCCTGGGCGACCGAACCTTAGAGCAGTCACTTTTCACCTTCCCGGGCTCCCAAACTCCACGTTCAAAATACCCTTGGATGACCGAACTGAGAAGTTTGGTAAACCGAACTCAATACCAGGCGACTGAACCTTGAGCTTTTGAAAAATCACCTTAACTTTAGACAACCGAACTTACCCTCGGGCACCCAAACTTAAAACTTACCCTTTCTCTTTGTGAGTGTTCGGGCGACCAAACTTATGGCTCGGGCGACCGAAACTCTTGCGTTGCAAATTTTTTACCAGAGTAATTAAGGTTAAAACTTAATTAAAATATTTTCAAAATTCCCAATAGGTCCCCAACAATTATTATTTATAGAAAAACTATAGATACCCCTTCATTTGTCAAAATTAGTAACTTTGATTAACCAATTTTTCTCTCTAATTTTCTCCTAATCAAAGTTCCCCCAAAACATGTTTTTAGTGCAAAAATATTTTATGGGGTAAATCATATACTCTCCAACTCTCTCTATTATTCTTTGAAATATTTTTTAAAGAGAGTATTTTGGTTGGGCATTTGTTTTTAAGTGTGTTTTCATTGTAAAAATATTTTGAGCTAAAAACCCTAGTTTTCCATGAACTTATTTTTAACATCTTTACTTGGAAAAATATCTTGAGGGTTTAGAGATCTTTGAAAAATTCTTATTGCATATTTCATTTTTGAAATCAAAGATCATATAAATCTTTGATGTGCTTTTCATACAAATCATTTTCAAAGAACGCAAACTTTATTTAAAAAACACTCTTACTCTACTAAGCATATATTTCATATCATACTAAAGTGTTTGCATTTGAGTTTAATGTGTACATTTCTGCTTGCATGTTGTAGAAGCAATTTTCATGTACAAAAATGTTTTCCATGTAATGGTTGGGTTCAGCCCATAAATTGAACTGGGGAGTCTCAGCCCCGTAAGTGAGACTAGTTCGGCTCAGTTTAGTAATTGAGCTGGGGTTTTTCTCGCCCTGTAAGAAGAGGATGTAAATGGTTTCTACTCTACCCATAAGTGAGCAGGTATAGTGGAATCCTTGGGGGGTATGCCCAAGGTGGGGACGTAGACTGGTTTAGCCGCACCTCGATAACAAATCTTGTATGTGTCTATCTCTATCTTATTTAAATTCCTGCACTTAAATTTCAGCATGTGTATGAATGTTTGTTTAATATCATAATTATTTGCATACACGTATTTGATTTAAATAAGATATACTATGCACGTGTATGTTTTCCTTCATTGTTAAAATTATTTTACATACACACGTATACATTGAATGAGATATCATATGTAGTGAATCGGCGAAATGCTTAATTTAACCAAAAGTTTTTAAAACCCAATTCCCCCCCCCCCCCCTCTCTTGGGATCACACCAAAGTCAATATAGAGGTATTTAAAAAAATTTTAAATTAGATTAAGAGGGGAAATTTTTTTTCCTAATAGCAAATATAATTTAACCTTTGAGAACATTATATTTTAAACTATTAATGAGATTATGAGTACTTTTTTAAATAATAACTATAAATATAAAAAAAAATTTAATTATTTAAAATATAATGTGACTAAATAAGCTTAATTATATATATATATATATATATATATATATATCTATATATAATTAAAATATGTTAGTCTCATTTAAAGAAAAAATATGTAAAAAAAAAAAATAGACGATGTGTCTGAAAAGAGAAATTGGTTTTTTTCATAGTTGTAAAAGCATTTTTTTTCTCTTTAATCTTATCAAAATCAAGTTTAAATTAGAGGCGAGATGTAGTTTAAATTGTCAAAGACTAAATCAAAAACTTAGAGTTGAGTTGATTTAATTTTAAAAATTGATTATCTAGTTATAATTGAAAATATATGTCCTATTAACAATTTGACTTTGCTTGTAATTTAATATAAGTGAAAATTGATTTAAAATGTCCGACACATATACATAATTTAAATATTTAAAATATTTTAAGAACCTTATAGTGAAGGTTATAATTTTATTAGTCAATATGTATAAGAAACTTGAAATTAATATGTAGCTTCTCAAATTACTTTACTCCTATTTATAAATACTAATATTTGGAGTTCATAACTTTATTATATATGTTATTTTTACTTAAATATTATCATGAGATCATTCTAGGACCAAGAATAACTTATACAAAATTATAATAGACTACTAATATGGATTACTTTATAAATACATTTCTTTTGCTCCGTGTCAACTTCATATTTAAAATTCTAAATTAATTAAATATCAAGTTTAATGCCTAAGTCATCAATACAAATCAAGCCAAACCATCTATTATTAAATATTTCACTTTCTATCATTCGATTATTACTTACAATTCTTAAAATTCTTTAAGGTCCATTTGGTTTTATTTTTATAGTGACACCATTGATCCATACCAAAGACCAACCTACGCTTACTCCCCTTTAGTTTAAAGTAAACATTGTAATTTGACTCTTTTTTATTGGTAAGGGTAATTAGTAATGAAATTATTTCTAAATGTGTTGTTGAAGGAGATTTTTATGGTAATAAATCTAGCCCACTAAATTTTGGACCTCTTACCAATAAAACAAATTTTCTATTTAATTTTTTTGTTTTAGATGCAGTAGTTTTTATTTTTTATAACTAATGATAAGATAAAAATTGTTACTATTTTTTCTCCAATATTTCACTTAACCGATATAATGATAAGCAAAATATATTGTTTCTTTATTGTTATTATTTTTTCACTCTTCTTTTGTCCCCTTGGTATCACTCATTTCTTTAACAAAAGCTAAATTTTGTGGCTAAATGTTTTCTCAATCACATCTCATTATTAAAAACTTGCTATTTCTATTGAATTCTTTTATTCGCCTCCCTGTAAACATATTTCACTTTGTACTATATGTGTAACGATCCGAAAAATAATGGTATTTTAATAATAAAGAGGGAGGAAAATGGAAACAGGAACAGAAGGAGGCAGTAAACTTTATCGACGAATGCGGAGCGTTCGTCGACGACATCACACTTTGGAGATAATGATAATTTCGAGGAATTTACCAGGGCCTCGTCGACAAATACAAGGGATTCATCGATGAGGGTACAACAGGACCTCGTCAACAAGGGCGAGCTTCTCGTCCACATTCGTCGACGACATCACTCTTTGGAGATAATGATAATTTTGAGGAATTTACCAGGGCCTCGTCGACGAATATAGGGGATTTGTTGACGAGGGTACAACAGGACCTCGTCAACGAAGGCGAGCTTCGTCGATGAGAAAATACTAAGAGAAGAATTTGGGCTATTCTAAATTTCATCGATGAAGGGTAAGGTTCATCGACAAATTTCCTTAAGGACTCGTCGACGAGATGACGGGGCTCGTCGACGAATTCTGCAGTACAAATAGCCTTAAATTGATTTTAATTGCAGAAAATTTGCCGCAAACCCTCTCCTCTCTCTCTGTCCTATGGCCCTCCCCCCTTTCTCTCTTCGATTTCGGACTGGACAGTCGCCGGATCGACGATCTGAGGCCACCATGACGCTTCTGGCGGAGTTCTCTTCAATTCTGCTGGAGCGGATCGTTGGTGAAATGAAGTTGGAATTCATCCCAAATCCAGGGTAAGGTTTTTTATTCAGTTTTTGGCCTTCTGGCAATTGTAGGAAATGATGCAGGCCAAGAAATATTGATATTCTGTTCTGAAAAATGTGGTTTTCAAGGTGTTAAGTGGAGAACCCTGCGGGTGTTGGACCCGTTATAGTAGGGGATTTTTAGTAGGAAACAGGTAAGGGAAATATGCTATGCTAGGTTATATGAATATGTTTTCAGTATGAAATTATAAATGTTCCACTAGAGTATTGTTTACAACAGAGATTTATACAGTTTATCAAATATGATTAATATGTTTTAAAATTACTGTGTGGCTTGAGAATATAGATATAGTACAGAAACATGCTTTATAGTATTTTCCAGATATTTGTTTTATAGAATGTACAGACAGTGATGTATTTTACAGCAATTATAGAAATACCATGATTATATAGTTTTACAGTACCATGACATACAAATTTATCGTTAATTACAGAAATACAGTTGATATAGATACAGTTTTTTACAGCGTCATGGTTTATACAGTTATTACAAAATCATGGTAAAACATATAGTTGTATATAGAGATATATTATATAGTATCAGACCCTGTTGGACCATACAGTTACAGAGCACGGTACCGTAGCTATATACAGTTTATAGAGTGCAACCACCTATTCAAATAATACGAGGTGTAAAGGTCGATCGCATAGAACCCACGAGTGGACAAGCGCCCCATCAGATATGGGTTGAGGAGGGCTGATCAGACTATGGAGTATAGTGATTTATTCCTGGTTGGCCAGCCAGGGTAAATCCCGCCTACGAGCCGCACAACTTGATCGTGAGGGATTAAATCATGACACACAGTTATCCACAGGGAAGTTTATAGTTATTATATGTTTATATAGTTTTACAGAAACGGAAAATATATACATATATTAGCAGTATTTTGAATAGAAACCTAAAGTACAGAAATGTTAAGCAACAGGTAAAAGATGAAAATTATATTACTAGTATTGTGCTTTACAGATTCAGTGATACATGACTATATAGTAATAGATTTTCACAGTATTGTAGCTCATTTGTCACATATTAGCAATAGTATATTTCTTATTATTGAACTTTGGCTCATCCTAGTGTTGAATTATTTTTCAGGTGAGCTAATTGAGTGAGCGGACCAGGCTCGCAGATAGAGGGGTCATAGTACTGCCATATCAGAAAGAGTGAGTATATTTTTGGGAGAATTTTTGTATAGCCCTCACCATCTGAGGATATTTGAAGAACAGTCATATATGTGTAGTTTGGGAAACCTATTAGCACTCTGGTATTTTATGTAATTATATATGGATATGTTTATTTGATTTCCGCTTCTCGCTGCTTAGGTTGATGATTGGGTTCAATTTGGTGTGGTATTAGAGCATGCTAAATGTTATAGAATATATATATATATATATATATATATATATATAACCCATTTAAATAGCAGGACGTTACAATTTGGTATCAGAGCCTAGGTTGTAAGATTCTGTAGACTTTAGAGTGCAGCGAAAGCAATACTAGAGTATAGGAAAAGGATTTGAGGTTTGTTCGGTTGTCTGGATACAGGATTTCCATGGTGGTTTCTATGTTTTTCCTGGGGTGACGATTTCAGGAAAATCATAGTAAACTATTGTCGGGTCGTGTGTCTAGGTAACAGAATTGGATATTGGGAAAGGTTAAGGAAGGCAGTTAATTTTGAATTGGTACAGGATAGGTTCGTATAGGAGATAAAGTTCTTAAGTGTGTTTCTTGTTTTCAGGATGGACCCAAGAAGCAGTGGCACGAATGCTAGGGAGGATAGGCCAAGACCTTCCAGCGTAGGTGGAGGAGATACAGATGTTGTACTACGTAGCGTCACTCAGTAGGTGATGGCTGAGATGGCTAGGAGTTCTGGGGAGCGTAGCTGTTCGATCGAGCAGTTTACGCGGATGAAGCCCCCATCCTTTGCTGGAAGAGATGACCCAATTGTAGCTAAGAATTGGGTCCAGGATATTGAAGAGACATTGGTAGTGCTTCCATGTATGGGTGAGCAGAAGGTAGCATTTGTAGCATTTAAGTTGACAGGGGAGGCGAAGCACTGGTGGAGAGCAGCGCGACTGATAGAGGAGCAGAGGCGGTTCCAGTGCTAGTGACTTGGGATTGATTCAAGGAGCTGTTTTTTGAGTGATATTTTCCTTTTGTCATTCAGAGCGCGAAGGCAGCAGAGTTTCTGCATCTGGTACAGGGGCAGATGACTGTATCCCAGTATTTGACTCGATTTCTTGAATTGTTGCGTTTTGCTTCGCATCTAGCCTATGATGAAGAGAAAAAGGCGAGGAAGTTTGAAGAGGGACTGAGGCAGAACTTGTTTGAGCAGGTAATAGGTTTCAGGGCTTAGACATTTACAAAGGTTGTAGACATAGCTGTGATTATTGAGAGTGGCATTCATAGGGGTATAGCAACTCAGAATCAGCGAAAGAGGCTTGCGCCTCAGGGTTTTCAGGTTGGCTCCAGTAGGGCTCCATGGAGAGGAGGTCGCGATAGGAGAGACCAGAGGCAGATGGTGGGACCATGGGGAAATCAAGGTACGCCGATCCTCCCGGTATGTCGGACGTGTGGGAGACGTCATCCGGGGGAGTGCTGAGTAGGGAGTGATGTATGCTATCGATGTGTGAGACCCGACCACATGACACGTGCATGCCCAGGTTCGACAGACCAAGTCCCAGCTCCTAGGCCCTATCAGGGAGGATATCAGGCGCCTCATGGTGGTCAGCAGAGGAATGTGGCCCCAACGAGAGTATACGCTCTAATACCAGGTGATGCTGAGGCTGCTACGAATGTGGTGACAGGTACATTTACTGTTTTATCACGTCCATTCATTGTTCTTTTTGAATCAGGTGCTACTCATTCATTCATCTCTGCATCTTATGTTAACTTATTCGAGAGTGAGACCTAGTTATTAGATATAACGTTGCAGTAGCTACACCATCAGGGTCAGTGATCAGATGTCAGAGGGTACTTAGGAGCTATCTGATTGAAATTCAAGGGAAAGTGTTACTAGTTGAATTGATTGTATTTGATATGTGTGGGTTTGATATAATATTGGGTATGGATTGGTTGGCTACCAATCATGCCAGCATTGATTGTCGTCAGAAAGAAGTAATTTTTAGACCCCCTGGTATGCAGGAATTCAGATTCGTTGGTTCATAGGTATGTGCTCCAACACAGCTGGTGTCAGTCGTGCTGGCGAGCAGATTAATTTTGGATGAAGGTCAAGGATTTATAGCATTGGTGAAAGAAGTATCTGAAAATGAATTGAAAATTGACAACACTCCAATAGTACGAGAATTCCCAGATG
Organism: Malania oleifera; assembly: GCF_029873635.1. Lineage (NCBI taxonomy): Eukaryota > Viridiplantae > Streptophyta > Magnoliopsida > Santalales > Ximeniaceae > Malania > Malania oleifera. The sequence continues at coordinate 41,453,217 of NC_080417.1, forward strand.
TTTTTCCAGAAGAGTTACTTGGATTGCCTCCTGTGCGCGAGGTGGTTTTTCCTATAGATTTACCTCCAGGGACAGCGCCGATTTCTAAGGTTCCTTACCATATGGCTCCAGCTGAATTGGGAGAATTAAAGAAATAGTTGCAAGGTTTGTTAGACAAAGGGTTTATACAACCTAGTGTGTCGCTTTGGGGAGCCCTAGTATTGTTCATAAAGAAGAAAGAAGGGTCTATGAGGATGTGTATCGATTACAGAGAAATCAACAAGGTTATTATTAAGAATAAATATCCCCTACCCAGTATAGATGATTTATTTGATCAGCTCCAGGGTACACGGGTATATTCCAAGATCGACCTCAGATCCAGGTATCATCAAGTGAGTAAAAGCAGAGGATGTCGCAAAGATAGCCTTTAGGACTAGGTATGGGCACTACAAGTTCCTCGTTATGCCTTTTGGTTTGACGAATGCCCCAGCCGTGTTCATAGACTTGGTGAATAGAGTTTTTCACCAGTATCTAAATCAGTTTGTAGTAGTTTTCATTGATGATATACTGGTGTACTCGAGGAGTTTTGAGGATCATGAGGTACATTTGAGGCAGGTGTTGCAGACAATTAGAGAGAAGAAGCTTTATGCCAAGTTTAGCAAGTGTGAGTTCTGGCTTAAGCAAGTTGCATTTTTAGGCCATGTGATCTCAGGAGACGGTATATCAGTGGATCCCAGCAAGATTGAGGCGGTGGTGAATTGGACCAGATTGAAGAATGTACAGGAAGTCAGGAGTTTCTTGGGACTGACGGGTTATTACTGTCATTTTGTTGAGAGATTTTTAGCTTTATTAGGACCTCTCATGCGTTTGACCACGAAGAATGCTAGATTTGTGTGGGATGAAGAGTGCGAGCAGAACTTCGAAGAATTAAAGCAGTGGCTCATCACTACACCAGTTCTGACTATTCCATCGGGAGGTGATGATTATGTTATCTACAGTGACGCGTCTTTGAAAGGAATTGGGTGTGTACTGATGCAACATGGTAGGGTAGTGGCGTATGCATCCAGACAGTTGAAAGAGTATGAAAAGAACTATCCTACTCACGATTTGGAATTGGCTGTTGTTGTACACACACTGAAGATCTAGAGGCATTACCTTTATGGTGAGAGGTGTGAGATACTTTCAAATCACAAGAGCCTATAGTACTTCTTTACACAGGAAGAGTTGAATATGCGATAGAGGAGGTGGTTGGAACTCATCAAAGATTACGACTGCATCATCAATTACCACCTAGGTAAAACGAATGTGGTAGCTGATGCTTTGAGCCGTAAATCAAGAGACACAACACAGCTAGCAGCGGTAGTTCAACATCCAATTCAGATAGACTTGGAAAGACTCGGTGTGGAATTAGTGGAAGATGATCCTCATACGTTTATTGCCAGTTTGGTTGTACAGCCTACACTTTATGAGAGAATTAAAGCTGCTTAGAGGGATGATCTGGAATTGGCGGAAGTGATAGCCAGAGTACAGGATGGTCAGGGGGAAGAATTCTACATTTCTAACGATGGGGCTTTGAGATTTCGCACCAGATAGTGTGTACCTGCAGATGACAGCATCAAGAGGACGATTCTAGAGGAGGCACATAGATCTCTATACACTATTCATCCTGGCAGTACGAAAATGTATAGGGATCTGCGAGAGTATTTCTGGTGGAGTGGCTTGAAGAGGGAGATAGCAGAGTTTGTGCAGCAGTGTTTGACGTGCCAGCAAGTTAAGGCTGAGCACCATAGGCTGGCTGGTCAATTGCAGCCTCTTTTCATTCTTGAATGGAAGTGCTACCACGTATCCATGGATTTTGTTTCAGGGCTACCTTCGGCGCCGCATGGTTAGAATGCCATATGGGTAATAGTTGATAGGTTGATGAAGACAGCGCACTTTCTGCCTATTAAGGTTAGCTACTCTATAAACAAGTTAGCGGAGATTTACATACAAGAGATTGTTCGACCCCATGGAGTGCCGGTATCCATAGTATCGGACCTTGATCCACATTTTACATCATGGCTCTGGAGGAGTTTACAGGAGGCATGGGGGACTCAGTTAGCATTCAACACTGCTTTCCACCCTCAGACCGATGGTCAGATTGAGAGAATAATTTAGGTATTGGAAGATCTGCTTTGTGCCTGTGTGCTAGACTTTGGAGGTAGCTGGATCTAGTTTTTTCCGCTAGTTGAATTTGCTTATAATAATAGTTATTAGACTAGCATCGGCATGACACCCTACGAGGCATTATATGGTAAGAGATGCCGATCTCCTTTTTTTCTAGGATGAAGTAGATGAAAGGAGAGTTTTGGGTCCAGAGATAATTTAGCAAGTGTGTGATAAAATCTGACTTGTTCGAGACAGGATCAGAGCAGTGTAGAGTCAGAAGAAGAGCTACGCGGATACTCACCGCCGAAAACTGGAATTTGAAGTGGGTGATCATGTGTTTCTGAGAATAACTCTACTAAAGGGGATCTTGAGATTTGAGAAGAAGGGTAAATTGAGCCCTAGGTTTATTGACCCATTTGAGATACTTGAGAAGATTGGGTCAGTAGCCTATTGACTAGCTTTATTGCCATCTCTATTTCGAGTTCATGACATATTTCATGTTTCTATGCTAAGGAAATACGTCCCAGATCCTTCCCATATCATCAGCCATGCGGAACTGGAAGTCAGTGAGGCTTTAGCATATGAAGAAGCTTTAATATAGATCATAGATAGGAAAGAATAGGAATTGCGCAATAAGAAGATACAATTGGTAAAATTCTTGTGGAAGGATCACGCAATAGAAGAGGCTTCGTGGGAGCCTGAAAGCGAGATTGGACAGAAATACCCCCACCTGTTTAGTGGGTCATAGTAGTGATGAATAATTAAGTAATAATAATTTTATTTTATTTAGCATGGCGGAATTGTAATGTAGTGTATAGGATAGGTAGTATTTCGATTTTGGGAGAATTTTATTTTATGGTTGTAATCTCCCAGAACTACCTATGTAACCATGGTATTCCTTCGCCTTAAGTGAGGGCAGGTAATAAAATAAGTAGACCTTTTTTCCTTTACTAGATGATGGAGTGTATAGATAGAGATATAGATAGTAAATTTCGAGGATGAAATTTTATAAGGGGGGGAGAATGTAACGACCTGAAAAGTAATCGTATTTTAATAATAAAGAGGGAGGAAAATAGAAACAAAAATAGAAAGAGGCAGTAGACTTCATTGACGACATCACACTTTGGAGATAATGATAATTTCGAGGAATTTACCAGGACCTCGTTGATGAATATAGGGGATTCGTCGACGATGGTACAACAGGACCTCGTCAACGAGGGCGAGCTTCATCGACGAGAAAATACCAAGAGAAGAATTTAGGCTACTCTGAATTTCGTAGACGAAGGGTAAGGTTCGTCGACGAATTTCCTTAAGGACTCGTCGACGAGATGACATGGCTCGTCAACGAATTCTGCAGTATAAATAGCCCTAAACTGATTTTAATTGCAAAAAATTTGCCGCAAACCCTCTCCTCTCTCTCTCCTATGGCCTTTCCCCCTTCTTTCTTCGATTTCGGCCCTGTCAGTCATCGAATCAACAATCTGAGGCCACCACGACACTCAATTCTTCTAGAGCGAATCATTGGTGAAACGAAGTTGGAATTCATCCCAAATCCAGGGTAGAGTTTTTTATTCAGTTTTTGGCCTTGTGGCAGTTGTAGGAAATGATGTAAGCCAAGAAATATTGATATTCTGTTCTGAAAAATGTGGTTTTTAGAGTGTTGAGTGGAGAACCTTGCGGGTGTTGGACCCGTTATAGTAGGGGATTTTTAGTAGGAAACAGGTAAGGGAAATATGCTATGCTAGGTTATATGAATATGTTTTCAGTATGAAATTATAAATGTTCCACCATAGTATTGTATACAGTAGAGATTTATACAATTTATCAAATGTAATTAATATGTTTTAAAATTACTGTGTGGCTTGAGAATATAGATATAGTATAGAAACATGCTTTACAGTATTTTCCAGATATGTGTTTTACAGAATGTACAGACAATAAATGTATTTTACAGCAATTACAGAAATACCGTGATTATACATTTTTACAGTACCATGACATACAAATTTATCGTTAATTATAGAAATACAGTTGATATAGATACAGTTTTCTACAGCTTCATGGTTTATACAGTTATTACAGAATCATGGTAAAACAGATAGTTGTATATAGAGATATATTATATAGTATCAGACCTTGTTGGACCATACAGTTATAGAGCACGGTACCGTAGCTACATATAGTTTATAGAGTGCAACCACCTATTTAAATAATACATGGTATAAAGGTCGATTGAATAGAACCCACAAGTGGATAGGCTTCCCATTATATATGGGTTGAGGAGGGCTGATCAGACTATGGAGTATAGTGATTTACTCTTGGTTGGCCAGCCAGGGTAAATCCCGCGTACGAGTTGCACAACCCGGTCATGAGGGATTAAATCATGACACAAAATTATCCACAGGGAAGTTTACAGTTATTATTATGTTTATATAGTTTTACAGAAACGAAAAATATATACATATATTAGCAGTATTTTGAATAGAAACTTAAAGTACAGAAATGTTAAGCAACGGGTAAAAGATGAAGATTATATTACTGGTATTGTGCTTTAAATATTCAGTGATGCATGACTATATAGTAATAGATTTTCACAGTATTGTAGCTCATTTGCCACACACTAGCAATAGCATATTTTGTCTTACTGAGCTTTGACTCATCCCAGTGTTGAATTATTTTTCAGGTGAGCCAGTTGGGCGAGCGGATCAAGCTCGCAGATAGAGGGGTCACAGTACTGCCCTGTCAGAGAGAGTGAGTATATTTTTGGGAGTATTTTTGTATATCCCTCACCTATTGAGGATATTTGTGGAACAGTCATATATGTGTATTTTGGGAAACCTATTAGCACTCTGGTATTGTATATAATTATATATGGATATGTTTATTTGATTTCCGCTTCTCGCTGCTTAGGTTGATGATTGGGTTCAATCCAGTGTGGTATAAGAGCATGCTAAATGTTATAGAATATATATATATATATATATATATATATATATGTATATATATAACCCATTTAAATAGCAGGACGTTACAGTATGCCTCTCAATGTTAGCACATGTTCTTCTCACAATTCCCATAAGTTCCAAGTCGAATACTATGTGTGCATTGCATCTTCACCTTCATAATACTAACTCCATAAACACACTACCCACATTCATTTTCGAACATGATAGAACCAACCGAAACAAAATAAGCACCAATTAACCAACCAAAAGAGGATAAATACAAACAAGGACTTCAAGCCTTCACCCCTAAATCATCTCCAACGTCATGGCACACCCACCTACAAAACATACACAAATCCATCAAATTTGTAGGTCAAAATTCATGCAGAATACAAGAACATGCAAAAATCAGGCATATATCAAAACTCAAAAACCCAATCCATTCTCATTCCCTAAGTCCAAACACATCCCAATTGCATAAAATCTAACCCCAATTGCCTCAAATTAAGGCCCAATTTCACTTTAATGTTCAAACTGGAGCTCAATTAAACCTCAAACTTGGAAATAAGGCTTGATTTACCTTTACTTTCTAAATTAGAGCCCAATTGGACCTTAATTTCAAGGTTGAGCCTCAATTGATCTTAATTTCTTAACCAAGTTCAATTGGACCTTAGTCTATTAGAATCTAACCCCAATTCCCTTAAGACCACAAGTAACTTAACTCACCCCAACTAAGATTTGATTGATCTCTTATTTCCAAATTCAAGTCCAATTAAACCTTAATGTTCAAATTCAAATCGACTGACCTTTAATTTCATAATTAAGGTGAAATTAGATACCAATTTTTAGAGTTGAGATCTAATTAGATATCAATTTGTTGAAATAAAGCTCAATTGAACCTTAATTCTTTTTGAAATCAAAATTTATCAAATCAATTGCTACTAATTGAACTCAATTCAATACCAACCTCAATATTGAGCACAACTTTACACCCCACATACAAAATTGAAATCAAAACTCTTACCAAAATAAACAATAGGATCCAACCATGCACACTCCACACAATATCACTCTCTCAAGTTCCACCTATTTTACATTCAATTCCACTTAATTGCACTTGTATTCATAATAATTCCACACATGAATATTGAATCTCACAAACATTCCATCTAATTTCACCATTGGCCCCTAACTTCATTCACATACATAATTTCATGAATATATTCCCATTTCACTCACTCACATGGCACATCTTGCACAAATCTCACACGTCAATTATTCCATCACTCACAATTTCACTCATTCCCAATTGCACACACATAATCTCACACATTACCATGCCATGCATACAATTCACATTAGAGTTTCACATGTCCACACACCTCACTTAATGCGCATGCACACACCCAATTAAGCCCTAAAATTACCTTTTGCCCAAGATTGGTGTACTCCCATACACTATAGATTTCTCATTACCACCCTTTTGATTACTCATCACTCCTATTTTCATTAAATTGAAATCTTCCCTCTAATGAGACGCCTACACCTTAGCCTCCTAGCTGTATTCCTCTTTACCCCTATTCATTCTAGGAAATCTATTTTTATTTCCTTATTTTAAAGCCAAGACCATAGGGGTCAATTGGGAAGAGTGATGCCTTGCTCTAACAACTTCCCCAACCCATTTATATTCCCCTACACATGCATTTGAAGGGAGTTACATTTCCAAAAAAAAAAAAAAAAAATCCTGTGCAAGGCTCTCTCTCTCTCTCTCTCTCTCTCTCACACACACACACACACACACACACATAATCCTCTACCTCCATTAAAGAAGAGAGCTCAACAAGTCTTAAGAAGAAGAAGTAGTCATTACCAAAGCTTAAGAGGTGTAGGTATGCCATCTTGCTCACATCTCAATATTGGATTAATAGCCGCTTCAGTGTTGCCATGAACATGAAATTTCATAGCAATATCTATTTCATTATCTAATTAGTTGCAAGGCCAATGAATAAATGTAAGAATGATTGAATGAGTGTTTGGTTCATGACTTGATTTGATGAATATGGGTTATGGTCACTTGATTTTAGTTGAAAATGGAATGATAAAATGAATTTCATGCATGCTATTTCTTGTGTACCAAATGAACATGATGTTGGAAAATTGAATAGAAGAATGAGTGATTTGTTGAAAAAATATGATGATGCATGGGTTGGTGTAGAAATCAAGTGGCGATCCATTGTTGTTTGATAAATAGTTAGAATGAATTGGCATTTTCTTCAAGAACAACACATAATAGACTTCATGCATATGATTATGAAATCCGATTGAAAATTTGAGGATGCATGAGCTATTTAAAAGTTTGAATTAATGTTGTGAATCACCAATACTCATAGAAAGGAGACCTAAACAATAGAGGAGAAAAAACCAAAATTTAGAGAGAAATGAATAAAAAAAAGGGAATTATAAGGAAGAAACAAAAGAATAGAAGTAGAAAGAGATTGAGAACAAAGATACATGGTGAGAAGAAGTGAGAATAAGAGAGGAGAAGAGGTTGAGAAGAGAAGAATAGAAAGCAGTCAGAGGAAGAGAAGAGAAGAACATTGAGTGAAGAAGAGATTAGAAAAGAGAGAATTTTGTAGTGAGAGAAATACAAAGGAGGGAGATCCTAAGAAAGATAAATTTAAAGGAGAAAGAGAACAAAAAATGAGAGAGAGAGAGAGAGAGAGAGAGAGAGAGAGAGAGAGAGAGAGAGAGAGAGAGAGAGAGAGAGAGAGAGAGAGAGAGAGATGCAAAGGATAGAGAACAAAAAAAAGGAGAAAGAGACGGAGAGATAGGAAATAAAAAAAAACCATTAACCATAACTCTAGTGATTTCTTGTAATGACAAATAGTGGTCGATGTTGTTAAAGGTTGATATACATTGTTGACCCACAACCTAACATCTTAAACTTTTAGGTAAAGTAGTAATCTAACATGGTATCAGAGTTGGTTACCAGGAGGTCCTGGGTTTTAGTCTTGTTCCTCGCAATTTATTTTAAAAAAAATTTGCATTCCTTATTATTGGTACTATTTATCATGTGTTTATCTCTCCATGTGCTGTCGGGCTGCACGTGCGGGGGAGTGTTAAAGCTTGATATACATTGTTGGCCTATAACCTAACAGTTTAAGCTTTTAAGTAAGTGGTAATCTAACAGACGTAACTAGAGACTAGGGCAAGGTGAGTAGGAGCGATGATGCAAGCTTGCAATGGTGGTGATGACAGCATGGTGGGCCACCCACTTCTTGTATGCATGCAAAATGGAAGAGAAGAGAGGTGGCGTACAATTTTTTGACATGCGGTACATGCCACTTGTAGATTTCCCATTTGATTGCCATTTTTATTTTTCCACCCTAGGTTGACTTAGGTTGAATAGAGTTTATTGGGTTGACCCATTTTGACTCGAGTTGACCTTAGTTGATTAGATTGACTTTACTTGTTTAGATCAACCTAGTTTGATTTTTTTTTTTTAACTTTTTAAAATTTTAAAAATATAAAAGTTTTAATAAAAATTATAAAAAAATAATTAAAAAACACAAAAAAAAGCAAAATAAAAATAAAAAATTGGGGTTTTGAAATTTAAGAAAATGTAAGAAAATCATAGAATAAAAAATCACAAAAAATAAGGAAAATTTAGAAAATCCTTTGAAAATTATTAAAATTATAGAAAATACCAAAAAATAAAAAACAAAACATAGGAAAATTTTAAGGACATTTCTTAACTATTTTTTTAGTATATTTTAACTTTTGGGTGGCCTTTCATTGTATGATTTTACTTGGTGTTTGACTGCATGGTTGTTTCTATTATACATGTGTGTGTGTGTTTGTACACTCCTATGAGTAGGAACTTAATAAAATGGGGTTATGTAGTCCTCAATTATGTCTGGAGGGGCAAAAGGTCTAGTAGAATTACTTCAAGTTCGCTTGATGGTAATTCTATAAGACTTTTTTTACTTTTGTGCGCACATTTTGTGTATGCATTGCTTGTTTGTTTGAGCATATATAGGGCTGCAAATGAGCCAAGTTGCTAATGAGCTACTCGATACTCGACTAAATAATAGTTCGCTCGAACTTGTTTGTTAGCCTTGGTGACTACATTGTCATGGTTTATGTGTTTTGATGATATTAACCTATATGTGGTTTCTAGTATTTTCCATCTTTGCAGATCATGTTTAGTATAAGTTCAATCACAATTACATGAAGTACTAAGGTCAGAGGCAAAGATTGGATCGAGTTGACGTCAATTAGGAAGATCAAATGGACACGTACTCGGAAAGGACCCAAACACAACCAAAGGAAGATTATTGTTGAATTATTTGTAATAAGGGTTGTGTGTGTGGTAAGAACTTGTTGTAACTTTTGCATTTTTTTTCTTGCATGATTTCCGAGAAAGAGTGAGCAATGCACATGCATACTAGGACATATGATTTTATAGGATTGCACTAAAATCACAAACTCAACTTTCATGGTTTTCAAAGTTAAACTTAAGAGTTTGTCAAATGAATCCTAAAATCAAATATGTTTTCAAAGGGACAAATTTTAACATCCTAGTTTTAAAAACATTTATGTACTTAGCCCCGATTGTGTTAAAACAAGTTTTATGTCCTAAAGGTTCTAAGAAAGTCAAGTATATTTATAAAAAGACATACTAAGCATATAAGATATCAAACAAGCTTCAAATATGTTTTCATTAATCAAGATATCTTATATTTAAGTAAGAAACTTATTTGGACAAGTATTAAACTCTATTAGACTTAATATATTTTATGTAATTTTATCCAAGAATGTTTTAAGTCATTAAAAATCTTTTTTACAAGGAAAAACAAAGCAATTGTCACTAACGTAGTGCAGCCTTAAGTCCTCAACACTTTTCGGTAATTGGGTCATCACTTTTGAAAGAAAAGTCCAAAAAGGATAATCTTGATGTCCTTGGAAATCTAAGAAAAAATTCCACAACTTTCATGTTGGTGACTTTTTCTGATTCTGGGCACTCATCGATGAATACAGGGGATTCATCGATGAGTGGCAGTGTGTGACTAGTCAACGAGTGCAGAGGACTAGTCGATGAATCCAACGGGCAGAATGACGCTAACAAGAGGAAAAGAATTAGTTTACCAAATTAAATATCTTTTCTTCCCCCCCCCCCCCCAAAAAAGGCTAGTTAACGGCTCCTTTGGCTCTTGGGCTATAAATACAAGCTATTAGACTTGTATTAACATGATTTTGAAGGTCTTTGATAATTCTTAGTGAAAAACATCATTTTATACAAAACCTAACACATTGCATATTAGTTCTTCATTACATGTGATCATTCTCTCTTGCTCACTTATTGTGTTTTATTCAATTCTTGAGAGAATAGTGTGAGGTTTGGGTTGTAATTTATATTTGCTCATTTGAGGAGCATTATGTTGTATTTCCATCTTCTTATAAGGTTGCTTGTAAGGTTCTTTGTGAACTGTTTGGTGAAGGTTCGTTGTGAACCGAAGTGAAGGCTCTTAGTGAGCATGACAGGGATTTGTTCCCGAGTGTAGGGTTCGGTACTCAAGTTGTAAGGCTTGCTTAGCCGGTGAAGGAGTACTCTTAGTGGATTGTGGAATCCTTTGTTTGGTGCTAAGAAGTGGACGTAAGCTTGGTGTCGAACCACATTAAATCTTTGGTGTAAAGCTTTCTCTCCCTTAACTCTTTTATTTATGTATTGTACATAATTTATATTTTATATATTGTGATATAATTACATGTATTTTTCCAAGCATTCTATTTTGTAGAAAAATAAGCATTCCGCGAAAAGAGTGTAGTTACCCCCCCTCTAAACTACATACTCCCAGTTGGGACGATTAACAAGTGGTATTAGAGCGAGGCACTTATATTTTTCAGAGTAAAATCCAGAGGGTAAAAGATAAAATGGAGTATTTGGTGAGCACCTCTTCCCAAGGACAATTCGTGACAAGACTGCCATTATTCAATGGTTCAAACTACCCAACTTGGAAAAACTGAATGACTACCTTCATCAAAGCACACAATTTCAAGATGTGGTGGGTCATATCAGAGGGAGATTATGAATTCAAAAATTACAAATGTGAACTAAAACAATCTAAGGAGTTGTCGGAAACTGAACTAAGGTTAGTTGACCTTAACTTTCAAACCAAAAACTTTCTTTATTGTGCTTTAAGTGATGATAAATACAATCATGTTTGTGGTTGTGATACCGATAAAGAAATTTGGGAAAAACTTGAAGTCACATATGAAGGTACTTCACAAGTTAAGAAGTCCAAAATTTACATTTTAGTCAATAAGTATGAAATTTTTAAAATGGATGATAAATACAATCGTGTTTGTGGTTGTGATACCGGTAAAGAAATTTGGGAAAAACTTGAAGTCACATATGAAGGTACTTCACAAGTTAAGAAGTCCAAAATTTACATTTTAGTCAATAAGTAAGAAATATTTAACATGGATGAGGGTGAATCCATCACATCCATGTTCACTCGGTTCACACACATCACAAATGCACTAAAAGCACTTGGTAGAACTTATTTTATGGGGGATAATGTTCAAAATGTTCTCTGATCTTTACTTGAGTCATGACATGCAAAATCCACCGCCATTGAGGAGGCAAAGGATTTAACCAGCGTCACACTTGATGAGTTTATTGGATCACTTATGACTTATGAACTTAAGAAAAATACGACTTTGGTTCTTAAAAAGCCTAGGAAGGATAAATGCCTTACTTTTAAATCATCTAGTCCAAATTCCAAAGAAATTCTAGAAGATGATGAAAATAATAAGAATGTCATGGAATCACTCATAAGTGACATAAGAAAATTCCTTGTAGGTAAACAAAACTTTAGGAATGAAGAAATAAGCAAAAATGAGAAAGAAGGACATCAATGCTTCATGGCCAACGAACAAAAAGAAGAAGGAACAAGCTCGGAAGATTATGATGATACTCCTTATGATGAACTTGCAGATAGTTATGCAAAATTGTATGATGAATTAGTCTTAGCAAAAAGAAAGAACAAAAATGTTGAGAAAGAGCTTGCTATGATTAAACTTAAGGAATCCTCATTAAAAGAAGAAAATGAAACATTACATGTTAAAATCAAAGGCTTGGAAGATAAATTGTCAAAACAGAAAGGAAAAGAATCATGTCTTTGTTCCACTTTAAAGAGGAAAATATTTCTCTTAAAAAGGAAAATGAGGGGCTTTTAGAAATGGCTAAAAAAGACCATGGATCTTTTCAAGTTGAGGTAAAAAATATGAGAAATCAAATTGAAAATTTTTTGAAGGATAATGCTATATTGAAAAAGAAAAATGAAGATCATGACAAAGTCATAAGAGGTAAAGAAAATTCAAATAAATTCCTAGGAGCTAAAAGATACAACTTTTCCAAAAAGAATTTGAAAACCTCTTATAAGTCACATGGGTATGCCTCCACAAACAAAAACAATGAAAATAAGTCAAGACCCTCATGTGAAAATAAAATTTGTCTATATTGTGAAAGGAAGGGTCACATAAGATATTTTTGTCCTTATAGAGGAAATAGAGGCAAATAAAAGAAGTTGGAATGGGTAGTAAAGGAAAACCCATTGGTACCCAAGGAAAAATGGGTACCCAAAGGGAACACGTGATTCTTGAAGTGTTTCCTTAGGACCTAGGATTAGGAATTAGGTTTAGGTAGACTTAACCTAGGAGATATGGAATAAGTGTTAAGAAAGTAAAATAGTCGTTGTGATAAAATAAAAACACTTATTTTTAGATAGAGCACAATATGAGAAAATTCCAGATCTTACATCTTAATTTGTTTAAATCATTTTGCTGGAAATTATTTTGAAAATCATACCAATATTTATATGTTCCAATTATATAACCAATATGATGCTTAAATTGTATATATCATTATAGATTGGTTTATTTATTTTTGAAATATTGACTATTGTTTGATGGAATGAAATAGCATGATAAATGGAAAAACCTTATTTTTCTCCTGTGAATTTCTAAGGTTTGAATTTTTTTTTTTAAAATTCAAAAGATTGTTTGTTTTGATGATATATGCTTTTTCTTGGATATATAGTAGATTTATTAAAAGCATTACAAAACATATCCCACACATAGACTTGAGCTTTAGTGAAAGCTAATCATAACAACTTTTGGAAAATTTGCATTGAATGATTGATCTACATCATATGGTATAATTCTTATAAATCATCATTCAAGTTTTTGCAAGAAAGCCATTCTTGGTTTTTCAAGTGTTATGGTTTAGCAAATATTTTGGCATATGTGTTTAGCACACACTTACCTCACCACCATGGAAGCATATATTAAGGGGAAGTATTTTTTTTTTTTTTGAAAAATGATTAGTACATCTCTTTTTGATGATGATCAAAGGGGGAGAAGATATTTTGGTGTCCTCTTTGTTAAGAGAATGTTGTGTGGTGTTATGTGTGGGGGAGAAGTGAAATGCATGGAAAATGCATGTGGGGCATGCATGTCGTAATTCAAAGATAATATGAAAGTTCTAATTGTTTACTTGTTTTATCTTATATGAACTTTCTATTTTATGATATGCATGTTCAAAGCTCTAATAGATATGAAAAATATAGTTAAATATTTTTACACATTATATGCGTATAGTAAGGGGGAACAAATGTTAGTCTTATTTGAGAATATGCACAAATTGAGGGGGAGCTTTAAAATTTACCCTACAGAGAACACCAATGGTTTGCCATCATTAAAAAGGGGGAGAATGTTAGCTTTAGAGGTTACGTGAGCTTAATTGTCTTGTTTTGATGATGACCACCCATTAGTGATTCAAGGTAAGCTTATCTTTACATATCAAGCCATGGTTATTATAATTACGAAAGTAAAGATTAAGTAAAATAGTAATAGGTTAGAAATCATCAAAAGGGGGAGAATGTTAGCCTTGGTGGCACTATCATGGTTTATGTATCTTGATTATATTAACCTATATGTGGTTTTTAGTGTTTTCCATCTTTGCAGATCATGTTTAATACATGTTCAATCGAAAATACATGAAGTACTAAGATTAGAGGCAAAGATCGGAATGAGTTGACGTTGAGTAGGAAGATCAAATGGACACGTACTCAGAAAGGACCCAAGCATAACCAAAGGAAGATTATTATTGAATTAGTTATAATAAGGGTTGTGTGTGTGGTAAGAACTTGCAGTAACTCTTGCGTTTTTTTTCTTGCATGATTTTTTAGCAAGAGTGAGCAATGCACATGCATACTAGGACACATGAGTTTATAGGATTGTACTAAAATCACAAACTCAACTTTCATGGTTTTCAAAGTTAAATTTAATAGTTTTTCAAATGAATCCTAAACTCAAATATGTTTTCAAAGGGACAAATTTTAACATCCTAGTTTTAAAAACATTTTTATACTTTGTCCCGATTGTGTTAAAACAAGTTTTATGTCCTAAAGGTTCAAAGAAAGTCAAGTATATTTATAAAAGGACATACTAAGCATATAAGTTATCAAACAAGCTTCAAATATGTTTTCCATTAATCAAGATATCTTATATTTAAGTAAGAAACTTATTTGGACAAGTATTAAACTCTATTAAACTTAATATATTTCATATAATTTTGTCCAAGAATTATTTAAGTCATTAAAAGGCTTTTTTATAAGGAAAAACAAAGCAATTGTCACTAACGTAGTGCATCCTTGAGTCTTGAACATCTTTCTGTATTTGGGTCATAACTTTTTCTCGAAAAGTCCAAAAAGGACGACAAGTGGCAGTGTGTGGTTAGTTGACAAGTGCAGGGGACTAGTCGATGAGTCCAATGGGCAGAATGATGCTAATGGGTGGAAAATGGCTAGTTTACCAAATAAAATATATTTTCTTCCCCCCCCCCCCCCATGGCTCCTTTGGCTCTTGGGCTATAAATACAAGCTATTAGACTTGTATTAACATGGTTTTGAAGGTCTTTGATCATTCTTAGTGAAAAACATCATTTTATACAAAATCTAGCACATTGCATATTGGTTCTTCATTACATGTGCTCATTCTCTCTTGCTCACTTATTGTGTTTGATTCAATTCTTGAGAGAATAGTGTGAGGTTTGGGTTGTAATTTATATTTGCTCATTTGAGGAGCGTTGTGTTGTATTTCCATCTTCTTGTAAGGTTATTTGTAAGGTTGTTTGTGAACCATTTGGTGAAGGTTCGTTGTGAACTAAAGTGAAGGCTTTTAGTGAGTGTGGCAGGGATTTGTTCCCGAGTGTAGGGTTTGGAAACTGAGTTGTAAGGCTTGCTCTGCCGGTGAAGGAGTACTCATAGTGGATTGTGGAATCCTTAGCTTGGTGCTAAGGTTTGGACGTAGGCTTGGTGCCGAACCACATTAAATCTCCAATGTTAAGCTTTCTCTCCCTTCACTCTTTTATTTATGTCTTGTGCATAATTTATATTTCATATATTGTGATATAATTACTTGTATTTTGCCAAGCATTCTATTTTGTAGAAAAATATGCATTCCGCGAAAAGAGTCTATTCAGCCCCCCTCTAGACTACATTCTCCTGGTTGGGACGATTAACATCGTTTACTAAGTTAAACTAATGACCTTCAAGGTCAGTGGTGAGTTAATCCTTACACTTGTTTTTCCTCCCTTGGCCACCTAGAAATGTATGACCCCAACATTTATCAAATCCTATATTCAATCCCTTAGTTCTTTGCACTTCTCTTTGGAGTGGCCAACAGTGTTCATATGGAATTCACAAGAAACTCTAGGATTGTGCCACTTCAAAGATGGTTGTATGGTTAAAGGTACTAAAGTATCTTGCCTCGAGAGGCTAGTTGACGATATATGTCAGTCAATGGCAAGGGAAGTGGATTGAAATATATATATATATATATATATATATATATATTTTGGGAGCTTAGTTGTATGGTGTTAGGCATAGCTTCTATAATGTTAGAGTAGATTGGTATAGAGATCCTGACCTTGCGAACTATACTAAAGGAATATATGGTTAAGGATGGGTGTTAGGTTAGACGAATGGATTGTGGTCTTGGTCATGTCCTTCTACTACCCCCGCGACTACTAACACAAACTTCTTCTGCCTTATCTCCACAAGTCGGTTCCTCCTTTGCTGATGGTTGAGATGATTGCATCATTGTTTAATTCATAATTTTCCTAGACCTTAAAACCCTTTTAATTTTCTCACCGATTTGTACCATATTTGCAAAGTCAGACCTATTGAAGCCTAACAACCTTTCATAGTAGATCCCTTTGAAGGGTCCCACAAAGAGGTCCACTAGGTCTTTTTCTAAAAAAAATGAGGGTCCACTTGAGCTACTAACCCTCTCCATTGTTGTGCATATTCTCTAAATGTTTTTGATGTTTTCTTCTCCATGTTTTGCAAGTCTAGGCGATTCGGGCCAACATCTAGGTTGAATTTGTGCTGCTTTAGGAACTTGTTAGCTAAGTCCTTCTGGTTTTGTATGCTAACCTTATCTAAAGAGGAATACCATTTTAGTCTTGGACCTATGAGACTTTTATGAAAAAAATATATGAGTACCTTCTCATCCTCAAAATGGGGGGGTCATTTTCCTTGCATACATTTTTAGGAAAGTCTTTAGGCATCCAACTCCATTTGATCATTTGTTAAAATCAAACATTCTAAACTTTGGAGGAATCCTCAAGTAGGTAAATAGGTACAGATTTTCAAACTTCACTGCCTTAAACCTTGCATATTCTAAACTGTTCTCAGTTGTTCTTCATTGAAGTCCATGCGCTCCTTGGTGCTGCTCGCCTACTCACTTTTTTATTCGATTTTCATTTTTCCATTGTGGTATCTTGTTCAACTAGGATCGTTGATGGTGGAAGGGGACCTAAGTAATTCAGTGGTGCCTTGCCTTTGCTTAACAAAACCAACTCTTTTATTGCCTTCTCCATGCTTCAAATTGTTGATTATCATTGTGAGACTTCTAGCCTTGTTAAGACTTTGGTAGATCCATACTTGGGACTTATATTTTGAGGATAAAGAGGGACAAGATGGGATTTTCTAAACACATAGAGGCCTAGGAGAGCCTAAATTAAGAAAAAGCGTATACAAGGTGGGAAGGAGTTAGCACTAACCAAAAAAACAAACAATGTAAAGGGAAAAAAAAATATGAATGAGGCTCTAGGGTCATTTTCTTCACTTGTATTGCATGATATCTCTAGCTTTTGATTTTGCAACCCATATGGGAGCTTTTGCCTTATGGGGGACATACTACTATGTTTTATGAGCACCAGAAGAGTTGGGGATACCCCTCAAGACTTCATTACTTTAAGCTATTGTGTAATACTAGGATATAATGATCTCAATCCCTTTATTACAAGCTCTGCAGTGTTCTAATAGTTATGTATAAGGATGGTCCTTTATCTTATGGATGTTAGGGGTAAAGGTTACTAGTGCGGAGTTCCAGCCTTACTTGAAGTTCTAAAGGCTACCAAATAGTCCTCATTGTCACCGATACAAGCAAATAAGGCCCCCAGTCTTCACATATTATAGGCTTCAAATGGAAAGGGTTCAATCTGAGTAAGGAAATTTTCATGAGGCCTACACAAAGTACGATGCCACATGGAGGTCTCACTACTCGTCACATCTTCTAATCCTAATTGTTGAGAGTCTAGATATAGAACTCGTGTTGTGATGTACAGTGTGTAGAGAGATTAGAATAAGTGAATACAGATAAATAATGCAAAAAAAAAAAAGATTACTCTACAAAGTAAAAGAAAAATAAATCTTGAAAAAAAAAACATATATTAAAGTGCAAATCAATAAAATATTTGCATTATAAAACAAATAAAATCATAGGGCAATCAAAGATACCATAGATATTAAATTAATGAAATAAAGCTATCTACAAAGCAGTTCACACAATTATTCACATAGGCAGAAAAAAAAAAAAGAAGCAAATAACAAATAACAAAAAGAAGGCAACACATGCAAGTAGCTCGACTCTCTAAGTGTTCCTAGTGAAGTTTCCTAACTTTCAACGTTGGATTTTGTCTGGAGTGCTGATGAAAAGGACTGGTGGTGCCCAAATGAGAAGAGTTTTGAAGAAAAGGGGGTAAAATAGTTAAAATCGTACAACATAGAGTTGCAACCTTTTTTTTAAAAAAAAAAAAAAAAAACATAGGGAAAATAAAGAAGGGACCCTGAAAAAGGTATGCAAAAACTAAGTTTTGAGTCTGGGAGCACATTTTTTATTTTATTTTATCATAAGGGTAAATGTATTTATCAAAATGAGTATTTACATGGAACTCTGGGCATACCCAAGTATAGGGGGGGACATATAAGTCCCATATAAATTGCAAGCAATAAGTCAACACACAGGATCACAAAAGAACCTGGGCATTATAGGGGCCTTTTGGCCAATTACAACAATCCTAAACTCATACAACAAGATCCAAATTGAGATTATACTCCTCCAACTGTGTGTAGCCCAAATCTATCATAGACTACTGTGTATATATGTTTCTAGATGGTCACTATCATCTCCTTTAGGATATGGATTTTCCTTCAAATCTTTTTCTATTCCTGGCATTCCATATAAGATAAACAGTAGAGGCCAGGCCAACTCTCTTGCCTATCGAATGTATCCCAATGCCCCTAACCTCTTTTCATAACCATTTCACTGCAGCTCTTAGTGTTGTCATAGCCTTATTGAATCCCAACCAACCTCTAATTGTGTTCCAAACCTGGGAGGAGAATCTGCAATTAAAAAATATATGATCAATGGATTCATGCTCCTGGCGGAAAAAAGTACAATTCAGATCTCCATCAAAACCAATGAGTCTATCACATGTAGGTAGTTTCCTTTTAATTTCCAGCTGAAGAGCGAAAGCATGTTTAGGGGTACTTCCACTTTTCCACACCTCCTTGGACCAAGGTACCATAGTTCCTTTAGCTCTCCAGAAGTTATAACAAATGGAAGAGCTAGTGTGGTCAAGGTCCCATTCCTTAAAAAGCTGAAGCACTGTATCCAGGTGATTGGCACATCTTAACATAATCTAATTCTTGATTTCAATGAGCTTTTTGTATAGTGGGGAGTCGTCATGTTTTATCCCGGCCTCCCAAAGACTTGAACCTTTCAAGTAGATTTGATTAACCCATTTGGACCAGAGAGAATCTTTTTTAGAGTGGATATACCAAAAGGCTTTTGTGAGCAAGGAAAGATTCCAGGCTTTCAGATCCATCACCCCCAAACCACCTTCTGATTTTGGCAGACACACTTCCTTCCAACCAACCAAAGGCTTCTTCCTCCCACCCCAAAGAAAGGCGCTGCATAATTTAACAACATGCTCCAAAACTTTATTAGGGATTGGGAAAATTGATAACCAAAAGCATTCAACACCCTGAATGACAGACTTAATTAACTCAAGTTTCCCTACATAGGATAAAGTGAAGCCAGACCAACCCTTGAACAAATCAACAATCCTATTTATCAAAGGGGAGTAGTGACTTGAGTTCAGTCTGGATGTAGCCAAAGGGATCCCAAGGTATCGAAAAGGGAAAGATCCAACATTGAAGCTTGTAGCTTGTATGATGCACTCAAGGTCATATTCTTTTATACCTGCATGAAATAGGTTAGATTTCATACAGTTAGCTATTAATACAGAACAATTTGAGAATCCCTCCAAACAGTCCATAAGGGCTTTAACCGATGCAACATCCCCCTTAGAAAAGAGTATCAAGTCATCAGCGAAGGCTAGATGAGTGATCTTGAGACTCTTACATCTAGGATGGAATTTAAAATCAGGATTAACCTCCAAGGATTTTAGCATCCTTGAAAATATTCAAAACAAATCACAAATAGCAATGGGGAAAAAGGATCACCTTAGTGAAGACCCTTAAGTCCTTTAAAGAATCCAAATATACTCCCCTTAATGGATATAGAGTAGGAGGTGGTGGAGGCACATTCCATAATCCAATTCACCATAGAAGGAGGGAGGTTCAGATGAGTCAGCATTTCTTTAAGGAATCTCCATGAGATGGAGTCGTATGCCTTTTTAAGATCTATCTTCAACATACATCTTGGAGAGATCCTTTTCCTTTCATATTTCCTTGCTAGTTCTTGGACAATATATATGTTTTCAACCATGCTTCTTTTCTTAATAAATGCAGATTGTGCTGAGTTTATAATTCCTTCTAGTGCAGGCTTGATTCTTGAGGCAATGATTTTAGCTATTACCTTGTAAAAGACATTGCCTTAAGCAATTGGTCTATAGTCACCCATATAATTAGCATGGTTGGATTTAGGGATCAAAGCAATCATAGTGTGATTCACCTGTTTAAATAGCTTTCCAGTGGAAAAAAAATTCCTTTACTGTACTTGTGAAATCATTCCCCACTATGTTCCAAGCTTTTTTGAAGAAGCAAGCCAAGAAGCCATCAGGAGCAAGGGATTTTCTATCCTTGATACTGAAAAGGGCCATCTTAATCTCCTCATTCAATATTGGAGCCATCATATTAGCTTGTTGAGAGTCTTTTATCAGAGGACCCCTTGCAACAGTGTTCCTATATATCATTGTGCAGTCCATTTCCTTTCCCAACAGCTGACTGTAGAAGTTCAAGAACTCCTCAGCTACCTGAGCCTGAGAGCTAGTCTAATCCCCATTTTAATTTGGTAACAGCTGAGATGTAATTCCTATTCCTTCGACTTCTCATCAGATTATGGAAGAAAGCAGTGCCTCTGTCACTTTTCTTTAAGTATCTACATTTAGCAATCTGAGAGATGAACATTTTATTGGCTTCTGCAAGTATGACAACTTTAGATTTTTTTTCATTTGGGAGCAATTGCAGGTCACCATATGAGGGATTGTCGTGCAGTTTCTATTGTATCTCGATCACTTCCTTACCTGCCTTCTCTGCTCTAGCCGATATATTGGAGAAATGGGAGGCATTAAGAGCCCTTAGAGGTTTCTTCAGGCCCTGGAGTCTTCTTACCAATTTGAATTGCTCAAAGCTCTGA
Organism: Malania oleifera; assembly: GCF_029873635.1. NCBI lineage: Eukaryota > Viridiplantae > Streptophyta > Magnoliopsida > Santalales > Ximeniaceae > Malania > Malania oleifera. The sequence goes on from NC_080417.1 coordinate 41,474,306, forward strand.
ACCTGAGCATCCCAACCTTGTTTAATAATGGCCAGAAAATTATGGTTTAGAGTCCACATGTTAAAAAATTTAAAAGATCGCCTTCCCAAACACCCCTCTTCAAATAATGAAACAAGGCACACTGAGTGATCAGAGAGAATCCCAAAGAAAAGGAATTCAACCTTAGCACTTAGACCCTCAAAAATCCATCTCTGATTTGTAATCACGCTGTCCAATTTGCTCCAAACCGTACCATTTGTCCATGTAAGGAAATACCCTGATGATCTCAGATCAGATAGTCCAGAGTTGAAGAAGCATTCACCCATATCTCTAGTATCATAGTCTAAGACAGGCTAACCATTTTCCTTCTCAGTAGTTGAAAGCACACAGTTGAAATCCCCCAGAAGAAACCATGGGGAAGGGAGCTTACTAAGCTGGTAGATGCTATGCCACAGAGCTCGCCTGACCATGATTGTATTGAAGCCATACATGAAGCTAAAATTGAATTTGTTAGAAGTTACTAAACATTCAATGCAATAGTGGATTACTTGGGGGTTCATGTCAATCATCTGAAGGAAAAATTTCTGAGGGTTCCACAACACTAGAATTCTCCCTGCCTTATGGAGATCGAAGTTGTTGATCTGTTTCCAGCTTTTGAATCTTTTTCTCATCATATCTTTTAAGTTTTCTGTAGACATATTTGTTTCTAGAATTCCTATGACATCCAATTTATTCCTCCTCATGAGGCTTGAAACCCCATTTTGCTTCATGGGTTTGTTTAGACCCTTGATAATCCAGCTTGCAATATTCATCGGGATTTAGAAGGGGCTCTCAACTCCTTACCAAATGCAAGTGGATTAAAGTGCGGACCTTTCCCTTTCTTCTTTCTTTTGACAAGTTGGAAATCATCAACCTTTCCTTTTCCTTTCCCATTGGCATTTTGGTTCTGTTGTTGCCTAGGGGGGTTTAAATCATTCTCATTATCATTCTTCCTTTCTATTCTAACCCCCACTATGGATTTGTCTTTGTCAGAAACTGGAGGAACAGGGAAGATATCTTTATTCTCCTCAGCTGCATCTTCAACTGCAAACACTGAGGAAGCCTTCCTATCATTTTCAAACTCTTCTGAGGGGTCTTCAGGGACCAAAATTGTCTTGCCATCATCTACATTAGACTAGTCAACCCCAACATTTTTTCCTTCTTCCACCACCCTCATAGGACTAGATATAGCCGCCTTTTCATTTTTTGACCCTACAATTCCAGAGGCATCAGCAACTTCCTCAGTTTTTGGTAGCCTGGCATTCATCTTGGGTCTGTACTGAGTAACATGAGGCTTTTTGACCCCATCTCTAGGACTGAAAAAAGCCTCAGAGTGGCCTATGGACTTGCATTTATGACAGAACCTCAGAAGTCCTTCATACACTATTTCTTGGGAGATCTTAACTTCATCTAGAAGTAAAATCTTAACTCTGTGCTTAACCTCTTTTGATATGTCTATCTCTACCATGGCTCAAGCATAGGAAATTCTACCCTTGGTAGTGGTTAATTTATCCATACATAGAGGTTTGCCAGTTGCTGAATAGATCCTTCCAATAGCTTCAGGAGACCATAGTTCAAAAGGGAGATCCTTTAGTTGAACCCAAATAGGAACAACCATTCTATGCTCTAAGCCAAATTGAAAGAATTTGGGCATTTTCTTAAGGATTAGAGTTCTTCCATATATAGAGTAAGGACCATTCTGTAAGACCTCATTAAGATCTTCCTTCCTTTGGAATTTAAGAACAATCCAGCCCTTATCATGTTGAGTAAATACTACATTGACCTTCCAAGACCTTAATAGGGAGTTGAAAGCCGTCTTACTGGGGAATTTCCCTATAAAATACCCCACTAGATGCTTGTTTGTTATCCCTTTTGAGTTATACATCGCAGTAGGAGGAATATAAACACAATCACCAATATGCTTAAAAGCTGGGAGGGAACTATAGTTTGAGGGATTACGATTATTGGCAAAAAGCTCTACCCAGGCAACCTTCTTATTATGTCTTAGCATTGTTCTCTCACCGTCAGGACCCTTTGATCTTGTATCTTCTCTGAGAGGCCATCCACATCAGCTTCCAGATCATTGCCCTTCCCACTACTTGGTGCCTCACTATTTTCTCTTTCTTTCGAATCTTGCTTTTCAGAGACTAAGGGGACTTCATTAGACCTCAAACCACTAGTTTCATGGGGAGGGACAATGTTATCCTCTACAACACATGGCAGGCTAGGAGCCCAAATCCCCTCCAGGTTGTTGCAAGGTACCTCTTCACTGGAACATCTATTGGAGACCTTAGTAAGAATCAGACCTTTCTCCTTCTCAAGGGATGAATGAGCTTTGATTAAGGCCTCTTGAGAATTCAAGACCCCAAATTGATATTGAATAGCTACCTTCTTCAGACATCCTTCACTTGCATTACTCGAAGAGGAACAGAAGTCCTCGGTTGGTGTCTGTATCGGCAAGAGAGGGTTAGACTTTTCTTGATTCATTTCCTATAATACTTGGACTTTCTTCAGCTGCTCCCCAGCAAGCTGAGAGAACTCAGCCATTATCTCATGTTTTTTTCTTTTTCATCCATAGATCTTTATTTCCACCTTTTATTACAACGAATTTCAAGGCCTCCTCAACTTCCTTCTTGGATTCTTCTTCTTTACTATCTCTTCGTTGTTCCCTAAGGGCTTCCTTTCGACCCATCTAGTTCGTACAAACAGGAAATAAATTCAAACTTAACTTAGGCGGGAAAACCACAATCTTCTTCCAGCACTTGATTTCCTTCATAGATCTTCCAAATGGCAAACTTACTTGTTAATAACCCAGTAGGAAATCAACCACAGAGTTCAGTACTAGCAAGAATTCAGCAAGGATATCACAGATTCGCCCCAAATCCATGTGCCTTTCTAGAGAGAGGAGAGAGCTTCTCTCTCTAATGTGGATTTTAGAATTTGTAACAAGACTATTACTAAGGCGTATCTGTGAGCACATTTGTGTGGAAAGTGGTCAACCAATCATCTTAGTGATGACTAACTATTCAACATCCCTAATGACACCTATTCGAAGAATGGTTACTGCAATTATATATGTGTTACCTTCAAAAAGAAAAAGAAATAGAAAGAAAAATAGAAAAGATCCCTTTTGGTCCTCTAGTGATGACATCACTATTCGACACTACAATATGGCTTCAAAGGGTGTAGAGTATTGCTCTAAAAGAGAGGTTGGCCTTCAAACCCTAGGTTTTATAAAAACACAATGGTGATGATGATAATGGATAATGAAAATTTTTTGTTTGAAAACGTTGAACTTGTATTACTGATATGAAAAATCCAAGTTTGAGAGAAGGGGCACCAGGCTTGTATTATTGGTCTTTGAAAATGGTGAGTGTTCAAAAAAACCTTTGAGTTGAAATTGATAAAATGCATGAGTTTTAGAAAAGACTAGGGCTTCATCATTGGCCTATTAAAATCAAGAGAAAGAACACTGGAAAACACAATATTTTTGGAATTTTTGAAATTACTTTTCATAAAAGAAAACTCTCACAAAAAAAAACCTGGTTCATTTAGTCTAATTCCATTGGTTGAAGTCATAATCTTTCTTTAATCATACAGTTCTTGAAAGTTGAAAACCCTTGTCATGCCCAGGCATGAGGGAAGGAAGACACTATATGGTAAAATGTGGCTATAATCATAGACACACACACACACACACACACACTTATATGTATATATATATATATATATATATATATATATATATATATATATATAACTCCACACAACATCAGATATGCATTTATGCATCAACATACATAGCCACATGCATACATGCATAACCATATACATTCACAAACTTCCATGCATGTACCTATCCATGTCATGCATACATACATACATGCATATACATAATGTGTAACACCTCGAACCCAAAACTAGGGTTCGGAGTGTTATTTGAAATATATCTTTGCTACCTTCTCATGACGCCTCAAACCCACCTAGTGGGGCTCAGGTGCCACGTGTTCTATTTACCTGAACCTGGCTCTAAATTAATTACGCAGCGGAAATAATAACAACTCTTCCATAATATACCAGAGTTTCTACATCTATATACATCTAAAAAACATACCCAACTTCCAGTATTTCACAACTCTGAATACATAAATATACCCAAAAGAAAATATACATATCCATTAGTTCATACCCTCTCTCTCTCTCTCTCTCTCTCAAAATGCTACAACGGCCGGAGCTCTTTAAGCTGGATCCCACGAAGATCCTAAAAAGATGAAATCCAACTATTGGGTGAGACACATCTCAGTAAGGATGGAATACATTAAATCAGCGTGTGACAATCATGAGGTTAAAGTACAACATATATCTATATTCTTTATTTTCAAATAAAACCACAGTTAAGAAATCATTCTCTATTCCTACTCGTGCACAAAAAAGGTATTTTACCAATGAGAGTTCCCAAGGATACAGGTGATTACCCGCCCATACAAGTAGCACCCATCTGCTATGATACCCTAAGCAACCTACAGCCACAACTTAAGCATATCAAGGAACTTACCTTACTCAGTAAGCCCTCAGGTGGTTAGTTTATCTCGTACTCACACATTCATGCAAAGGTTTTTTGGCAGAAGTTCCCTAGAATAGGGAAGATTACCCACCCATACAAGTAGTTTCACTCTGCCCTAACATGTTAGGCAACCCACAGCTACATCTAATACCTATCAGGGCACTCGTCTTTCTCGGCAAGCCCTCGGGCGAAGAGTATACACCGCCCCAAATATAAGTTATACTACTATATTTAATACCGATAATACCTTACTACATTACTCTTTTTGCTGTTATCACGGTGCCATTCATTTCATTCACTTTCATATTCTATATTCATATGTCACAAATTCATCACCTCTTTCTATATTCATGTCTATTTTCACATATTCTATTTTCATGCCATTTCTGTCTGCTGTTCTTATATCCATTGTTTCCATAACTGCCATTTCCATATCCATTATTCCCATATTATTCATGGTTAAACTTACAATTATGCATTTAGAACCCTTTATAATGGTGATAAATCCTAATCATACTTCTACTCCATGATGGGTTGTGTGGCCTGAAGGCTGGACTTAACCCTGGTTGACCCTCCTGAGTTAAATCAACCACATTCTACAGTCTATAAGTACGATTGGTTGTTCCCACACTGGTCTAGATTCTAAGGGGACACTACCCTTCCCCAGCACAATCGACCATCCTGTCTCCACACTCTCTTTAAGACATGTGGGTGCACTAGTACTCAATACATATCCGCAACAGTACTGTGCCCTTTTCCTAGTCCACCGGAGTTCTCGAAACATACATCGTAATTTAACATTACCAAAAGCATGAAAAATAATTCATATCACCTTTTTATTCTCAATACATTTCCAGTATTTCCAGCATCTCATACATACATATATATATATATATATATATATATATATATATCATAGTTTAACACAAAAACTTCATTTACTCATGCCACATAATTTAACAACATATATTCATACGTTCATTGAAAATAAGCCAACCCATATTCATTGTTCATATACTGAAAATATAAATTTAATCTCTTACACAATTAACCAAAAAATCTATCATTTAACTTTCCATTTTCACAAATAATATCTAATACCACAACCCTAAGCTCAAAAATTTACAATTTAAATGGATGGCATTTTAGGACCCATAGGAAAATCATATACATATATACATAATATTTCCATTTTTCACTAGTTATTTCCTCAAAAATCCTAATTTAATATATTTCCTTTACCTTATTTCTTGAACTATGCCAGCAAAAACCCCAAAATAATGCCTGTGGCGCTCACCCGAACCCTGAATCAAAAAGTCTAGTTTAATCAAATAAACCCCAAATATCCTACTATTCCAACATTTTCTCAACCTATAAACCTCGAATACGCATTTAAAACAAAAAAAACTAGGAATCCAAATCCTTATCTCAACTTTGGAGCGATTCCTGAAAAGCCTAGTTTGGAAATCTGCTCCACTAGATGTGTAGAGAATCTCCCCTAAAACACCGTAGTGGTTCCCGTTTGTTGATTTAGGCTAAATCCGGGCCAGAAACTCAAAGAGAAGGCAGAGAGAACGTTTTAGAGAGATAAAAATGAATAAGAAAATGTTTTCTTCGTAGAAAAGTTTCTTCCAATCTTTTTATACATGATGTTGCCACGTGGCTTCGTCGACGAGAGGACATGATTCGTTGACGAACCACAGAAAGGAGTTCGTCGATGAGAGGATACATTCGTCGACGAAACTTAAAATCTGAAATTCACTCACTCGAGATCTCTTCATCGACGAGGGACTGAACTTCGTTGACGATCCCTAGAAGAACACTCATCGATGAGGACAAGAGATTCATTGACAAGGTCTACTGTTCTTTCTTTCAAAATTTTCCCTTTTCCCCTTATTATTTATTTATCTATTCTATTTATTATTTTTCCTAATTTTTAAATAATTATAAATTTTCGGGTCTCTACATAATGTGTGTCTATATATATATACATATATATATATATATATATATATATATATGTTCATGAATCATGTACATACATCCTTACATGACCACATGCATTCATACCCATGCAGATGTGGATCATCATGCATACAACACCATGCATGCATGCCCATATATACACGTTCATGAATCATGTACATACATCCTTACATGACCACATGCATTTATACCCATGCAGACATGGATCATCATGCATACAACCCCATGCACGCATGCCCATGTATACATACACATGCATCTACTGCATCCATGCATATGCCCATCCATTCATGCCACATGCACCCATGCACATGCATCCATGCATCATGCCATCATGCATATGCATATGCACCCATGCATCGTATGCATTATCCATCGTCCATGCATCCACATGCATGTATGTGCATCCCACATCATAGCATTTACACATGCATATATATATATATGCTTGTGTAAAGTTTATGATGTTGGATGCATATACAATATATATATATATATATATATTCATATCCACCATCATGTATACATACATACATCACGTCATGCACACGTATACATATGCACCCCCATGCATTATCAAGCATGCATGGCTAACACACACACACACATACACACACCGCCTCAGAGAGAGAGAGAGAGAGAGAGAGAGAAAAGAGAAACTGCACCAAAGAGAGATGGGGTGGGCCTCAATTAGGTCCTTTTCTTGGATTGTAATGCAGAGGAGAAGAGGAGAGGGGAGAAAGAGGGAGAAGGAAAGGGGGAAAGGAGAGAAACAAATAGAGAGAAAAAGAAAGAGATGCGAAGAGAGAGAGAGAAGGGCTTAGGTCAACCCCTCTCATCTCCCCCCATTGAGGTTTAAATACCCAAAAATAAAGAAAAATAATAATAATTAATTAATTTTTTTTTTTTTTTAAAGGAGAGTGGACAAGCTAGCTAGTGCAGCCGTTGAATAAGTTATCTGTGGCAGGAGGGTTTGGTGGGTGAGTTGTGAGGGAGATTTGAGGATTGAGAGTGACCAAAGAGGGTAGAGGAAGGCACGGGGGGATGATGGTGTGTGGTAGATGGTGAAATGGGGGAGATCAAGAAGGTAAAAAATGGTGGCTTTGGCGAGCGTAGGGTTGTTGAAGTTGCAAGGAAGACAACTAGGAGGGGGCAATGCCAAAACAACGTTGTTTTGTCTATATATATATATATATATATTGAAAACAAACATTTCTCAATACGACATCGTTTAACTAAAGGGGTAGGTGCGTGCATGCTCTTTGTGCACAGTCCTCACACCCAAGCGCATGCACCCACGTGCCTACTATTTAAAATTATTATTTTATTTTTTATGAAAATAACAAAGGTGCCATTTTGTGGGACGCATGCATATGGTACCCTATGCGCTAGTCCTATTTTTTTTTTTCAATTTTAAAAATTATTTTTAGTTTTTGACTTTTAAATTTTTGAATATTTTAATGCAAAAATATTATAAGATAGTATCAAAATATTGAATTTTTTTTTATTTTATCAAAATAAAAAAGGTACTTGAGGTCCACCAAAAATGTTCAAAATTTTTCAAGAGTATTCAAAAAAGCTAGAAAACTAAAAAAAATTTAGAATATCATCTCGATTTTCATGCAAAAGCCAAAATTACAATTTGACTTTTCCTCGTCATTTTCTCAATCATATGATGTAGTCAAATTTAGGAAGAAGGAAGCTAAAAGCCAAAAATGACGGGAATTTCACTTCGATTTTTGTAAAAGATGAGAGCAAAATTATTAAGGGACACTATCTCTTCATTTTAGATTGCTCTAAATCACGTAGTACATTTAGATTTGGCAAAAAAGACCAAAAAATATCTAGAAATGATATAATTTTGCCTCGATTTGCATGCCTGAAGGTGAAATTACTGTCAGACCCTTTCTCTATCATTTTGGACTGCTCCAAATCACCTGGTGCAGTTAGATTTGGTAAAAAGAGTTTAAAAATGCCTAAAATTATAGAGTTTTACCTTGATTTGCGTGTCTAAAGTCAAAATCATTAGGAAATCTCTTCTTGCTAATTCAGACTATTTCAAATCATCTAGTGCTGATAGATTTGACAAAAAGAGGTTAGAAAAGTCAAAAATGAAAGAATTTTGCCTTGATTTATATACTAAAAGTCAAAATCATTGTTAGACTCCACCATATCATTTTGGATTGGCTTAGATCATCCCGTATAATAAAAAATGCCAAAAACAAAGTAGAAAATATAAAAAAGAAAGTAAAAGTTAGGAAAATGTAAAAGGACTTGTCAATCTCGATTTTTGAGATTTAGTCAAAATGACCATCGACACACATAAAAGTTCATAAAGTAAAATGACAATACTTTGAGGTTTATGATTTCAATCTCCAATCGTAAATTGAAATTAAGTGTAAACATGAACAAAAAATACTGATAAACAAAAACACGTCTATCTAGTCTCAAATGCATCAAAGTATATGACGAGACTTTGGGTCTTAACTTGTTGGAAATAATAGAGCAACATGTCACATACGAAGAAAAGGAAATATTGTTAGCACTTAATTCATAGGCTAACTTAATAAAATACATCAATAGATATTTAATAATTATTGGTATAATGTTGTTGCTGTTCCAAATTCTTTATTAGTGCTTGAAATAATATGCTCTTTATTTTGAACAGCCTAAGTGTGTTTTGTCGATTATGGAGTTTGGATAAGAAAAGTGCCATTATATAATTTCTCTTTATTTACCAGGGTTTGGCTTCTTGTCCTACATCAATTCTCCCCTAGTTAGAAAAAATGTGGCCTCGAATTTTTAAGTGTTGAAGGATCAGACTTAAGAAGCACACTTGAATTCTTCAAAAGCCAGCGGTTGAATGATACAAGAAATCACAATCCTTTGGTAGCATCATAGACTTAAATTGAGAGTTGGCAACAATGAACTCATTGGGGATGAAAACTCTTCAATGGGAATGTTTGAAACCATGGATGTTTTCAAACACATTCATTTCCTTGCTTGTAGTGTCTTCAAGTTGAGTATCTCTACGAGGATTCTGTCATGTTTAGTTGGTAGTGCGGGCTTTAAGGTGATCTTCTTTATAGCAGAAGACATGTGTTCTCATGTCCTTGAATCACAGATTCAAGCAAGGATATCGCAGATTCGACCCAAAGCCATGTGCCTCTCTAGAGAGAGGAGAGAGCTTCTCTCTCTAACATGGATTTTAGAATTTGTAACAAGACTATTACTAAGGCATATCTGGGAGCACATTTGTGTGTTGGGAAAGTGGTCAACCAATCATCTTAGTGATGACTAACTATTCAACATCCCTAATGACACCTATTCGAAGAATAGTTACTGCAATTATATATGTGTTGCCTTCAAAAAGAAAAAGAAATAAAAATAAAAAGAGAAAAGATCCCTTTTGGTCCTCTAGTGATGACATCACTATTCGACACTACAATATGGCTTCAAAGGCTCTAGAGTATTGCTCTAAAAGAGAGGTTGGCCTTCAAACCCTATGTTTTATAAAAACACGATGGTGATGATGATAATGGATGATGAAAATTTTTGGTTTGAAAACGTTGAACTTGTATTACTGATATGAAAAATCCAAGTTTGAGAGAAGGGGCACCAAGCTTGTATTATTGGTCTTTGAAAATGGTGAGTGATGAAAAAAGCTTTGAGTTGAAATTGATAAAATGCATGAGTTTTAGAAAAGACTAGGGCTTCATCATTGGCTTATTAAAATCAAGAGAAAGAACATTGGAAAACATAATATTTTTGGAATATTTGAAATTACTTTTCATAAAAGAAAACTCTCACAAAAAAAAAAAAAAAAAAAACCTAGTTCATTTAATCTAATTCCATTGGTCGAAGTCATAATCTTTCTTTAATCATACAATTCTTGAAAGTTGAAAGCCCTTGTCATGCCCAGACATGAGGGAAGGAAGACACTATATGGTAAAATGTGGTTATAATCATACACACACACACACACACACACACACACACACACATATATATATATATATATATACACACACACACACACACACAAATAAATACACATATACATGCACACATATGTAAGTGCACGGGCACACACACGCGCGCGCGCGCGCACACACACACACACACACACACTTATATATATATATATAACTCCACACACCATCATATATGCATTTATGCATCAACATACATAGCCACATGGATACATGCATAACCATATACATACACATACCTCTATGCATGTACCTATCCATGTCATGCATACATACATACATACATACATACATGCATATACAAAATGTGTAACACCCCGAACCCAAAACTAGGGTTCGAAGTGCTATTTGAAATATATCTTTGCTACCTTCTCATGACGCCCCAAACCTGCCTAGTGGGGCTCGGGTGCCACGTGTTCTATTTACCTGAACCTGGCTCTAAATTAATTACGAAGCGGAAATAATAACAAATCTTCCATAATATACCAGAGTTTCTACATCTATATAACATAACTCAACTTCTAGTATTTCACAACTCTGAATACATAAATATACCAAAAAGAAAATATACATATCCATCAGTTCATACCCTCTCTCTCTCTCTCTCTCTCTCTCTCTCTCTCTCTCTCTCTCTCTCTCTCTCTCTCTCTCTCAAAATGCTACAACAGCCCGAGCTCTCTAAGCTCGATCCTGCGAAGATCCTGAAAAGATGAAATCCAACTATCAGGTGAGACACATCTCAGTAAGGATGGAATACATTAAATCAGCGTGTGACAATCATGAGGTTAAAGTACAATATATATCTATATTCTTTCTTTCCAAATAAAACCACAGTTAAGAAATCGTTCTCTGTTCCTACTCACGCACAAATAAGGTATTTTACCAATGAGAGTTCCCAAGGATACAGGTGATTACCTGCCCATACAAGTAGCACCCCTTTTCTATGATACCCTAAGCAACCTACAGTCACAACTTAAGCATATCAGGGAACTTACCTTACTCAGTAAGCCCTCAAGTGGTTAGTTTATCTCGTACTCACACATTCACACAAAGGTTTTGTGGCAGAAGTTCCCTAGAATAGGGAAGATTACCTGCCTATACAAGTAGCTTCACTCTACCCTAGCATGTTATGCAGCCCACAACTACATCTGATACCAATCAGGGCACTCGTCTTTCTTAGCAAGCCCTCGGGGCGAAGAGTATACACCGCCCCTAATATACATTATACTACTATATTTAATACTGATAATACCTTACTACATTACTCTTTATGTTGTTAGCACTGTGCCTTTCATTTCATTCACTTTTATATTCTATATTCATGTGTCACATATTCATCACCTCTTTCTATATTCATGTATGTTTTCACATATTCTATTTTCATGCCATTTTTGTCTGTTGTTCTTATATCCATTGTTTCCATAACTGTCATTTCCGTATCCATTGTTCCCATATTATCCATGGTTAAACTTACAATTATGCATTTAGAACCCTTTATACTGGTGATAAATCCTAATCATACTTCCACCCCATAATGGGTTGTGTGGCCTGAAGACTGAACTTAACCCTGGTTGACCCTCCTGAGTTAAATCAACCACATTCTACAGTCTGTAAGTATAATTGGCTGTTCCCACACTGGTCTAGATTCTAGGGGGACACTACCTTTCCTCTGCACAATCGACCATCTTGTCTCCACATTCTCTCTAAGAAATGTGGGTGCACTAGTGCTCAATACATATCCGCAACAGTACTGTGCCCTTTTCCTGGTCCATCGGAGTTCTTGAAACATACATCGCAATTTAACATTACCAAAAACATGCAAAATAATTCATATCACCTTTTTATTCTCAATACATTTCCAGTATTTCTAGCGTCTCATACACATATATATATATATATATATATATATATATATATATCATAGTTTAACACAAAAACTTCATTTACTCATACCACACAATTTAACTACATATATTCATACGTTCATTGAAAATAAGCCAACCCATATTCATCATTCATATACTGAAAATATAAATTTAATCTCTTACACAATTAACCAAAAAATCTATCATTTAACTTTCCATTTTCACAAATAATATCTAATACCACAACCCTAAGCTCAGAAATTTACAATTTAAATGGTTGGCATTTCAAAACCCATAGCAAAATCATATACATATATACATAATATTTCCATTTTTCACTAGTTATTTCCTCAAAAATCCTAATTTAATATATTTTCCTTACCTTATTTCTTGAACTACGCTAGCAAAAATCCCAAAATGATGCCTGTGGCGCTCACCCGAACCTTGAATCAAAAAGCTTAGTTTAATCAAATAAACTCCAAATATCCTACTATTCCAACATTTTCTCAACCTATAAACCTCAAATACACATTTAAAACCAAAAAAACTAGGAATCCAAACCCTTATCTCAACTTTGGAGCGATTCCTAAAAAGCCTAGTTTAGAAATCTGCTCCGCAAGATGTGTAGAGAATCTCCCCTAGAACACCGTAGTGGTTCCCGTTTGTTGATTCAGGCTAAATCTGGGCCAGAAACTTAGAGAGAAGGCAGAGAGAACATTTTGGAGAGATAAAAACGAAGAAGAAAATGTTTTCTTCGTAGAGAAGTTTCCTCCAATCTTTTTATACATGATGTTGCCACGTGGCTTTGTCGACGAGAAGACATGATTCGTTGACGAACCACAGAAAGGAGTTCGTCGATGAGATGATACATTCATCGATGAAACTTAAAATCTGAAATTCACTCACTCGAGATCTCTTCATCGATGAGGGACTGAACTTCGTTGATGATCCTTAGAAGAACACTTATCGATGAGGACAAGAGATTCGTCGACGAGGTCTACTGTTCTTTCTTTCAAAATTTTCCCTTTTCCCCTTATTATTTATTTATCTATTCTATTTATTATTTTTCCTAATTTTTAAATAATTATAATTTTTTGGGTCTCTACATAATGTGTGTCTATATATATATGTTCATGAATCATGTACATACATCATTACATGACCACATGCATTCATACCCATACAGATGTGGATCATCATGCATACAACACCATGCATGCATGCCCATATACACACGTTCATGAATCATGTACATACATCCTTACATGACCACATGCATTCATACCCATGCAGACATGGATCATCATGCATACAACACCATGCATGCATGCCCATGTATACATACACATGCATCTACTGCATCCATGCATATGCCCAATCATGCATATGCATATGCATATGCACCCATGCATCCTATGCATTATCCATCATCCATGCATCCACATGCATGTATGTGCATCCCACATCATAGCATTTACACATGCATACATATTTATATATATATTGTATATGCATCCAACATCATAACATTTACACATGCATATATATATATATATATATATATATATATATCCATATCCACCATCATGTATACATACATACATCACGTCATGCACACGTATACATATGCACCCCCATGCATTATCATGCATGCATGGCTAACACACACACCGCCTCAGAGAGAGAGAGAGAGAAACTGCACCAAAGAGAGATGGGGTGGGCCTCAATTAGGTCCATGTCTTGGATTGGAATGCAGAGGAGAAGAGGAGAGGGGAGAAGGAAAGAGGGAAAGGAGAGAAACAAATAGAGAGAAAAAGAAAGAGATGCAAAGAGAGAGAGAAGGGCTTAGGTAAACCCCTCTCATCTCTGCCCATTGAGGTTTAAATACCCAAAAATAAAGAAAAATAATAATAATTAATTTTTTTTTTTTTAAAGGAGAGTGGACAAGCTAGCCACTGCAGCCGTTGAATAGGTTATCTGTGGCAGGAGGGTTCGGTGGGTGAGTTGTGAGGGAGATTTGAGGATTGAGAGTGACGGGAGAGGGTAGAGGAAGGCGGGGGGATGATGGTGTGTGGTAGATAGTGAAATGGGGGAGATCGAGAAGGTAAAAAATGTTGGCTTTGGTGGGCATAGGGTTGTTGAAGTCACAAGGAAGATGCCTACGAGGGGGCAATGCCAAAACAACGTCGTTTTGTCCCTATATATATATATATAACAAACATTTCTCAATACAACATCATTTAACTAAATGGGTAGGTGCGTGCATGCACTTTGTGCACAATCCTCACACACGAGTGCGTGCACCCACGTGCCTACTACTTAAAATTATTATTTTATTTTTTATGAAAATAAAAAAGGCACCATTTTGTGGGACGCATGCATGTGGTCCCTTATGCGCTAGTCCTATTTTTTTTTTTTTCAAATTTAAAAATCATTTTTAATTTTTAACTTTTAAATTTTTGAATATTTTAATGCAAAAATATTATAAGATAATATCAAAATTTTGAATTTTTTTATTTTATTAAAATAAAAAAGGTACTTGAGGTCCACCAAAAATGCTCAAAATTTTTCAGGAGTATTAAAAAAAGCAAGAAAACTAAAAAAAAATTAGAATTTCGTCTCAATTTTCATGCAAAAGCCAAAATTACAATTTGACTTTTCCTTGTCATTTTTTCAATCATATGTAGTCAAATTTAGGAAAAAGAGAGCCAAAAGCCAAAAATGACGGGAATTTCACCTTGATTTTTGTATAAGATGAGAGCAAAATTATTAAGGGACACTATCTCTTCATTTTAGATTGCTCTGAATCACATAGTACGTTTAGATTTGGCAAAAAAAAACCAAAAAATATCTAAAAATGATATAATTTTACCTCGATTTGCATGCCTGAAGGTGAAATCACTGTCAGACTCTTTCTCTATCATTTTGGACTGCTCCAAATCACCTGGTGCAGTTAGATCTGGTAGAAAGAGTTTGAAAAAAGCCTAAAATGATAGAGTTTTACCTTGATTTGCGTGTCCAAAGTCAAAATCATTAGGAAACCTCTTCTTGCTAATTCATACTATTTCAAATCATTTAGTGTCGTCAGATTTGATAGAAAGGGGTTATAAAAGTCAGAAATGATAGAATTTTGCCTTGATTTATATACTCAAAGTTAAAATCATTGTTAGACCCCACCATATCATTTTGGATTGTCTTAGATCATCCCGTATAATAAAAAATGCCAAAAATAAAGTAAAAAATATAAAAAAGAAAGTAAAAGTTAGGAAAATGTAAAAGGACTTGTCAATCTCGATTTTGGAGATTTAGTCAAAATGACCATCGACACACATAAAAGTTCATAAAATAAAATGACAATACTTTGAGGTTTATGATTTCAATCTCCAATCATAAATTGAAATTAAGTGTAAACATGAACAAAAAATACTGATAAACAAAAACACGTCTTTCTAGTCTCAAATGCATCAAAGTATATGACGAGACTTTGGGTCTTAACTTGTTGGAAATAATAGAGCAACATGTCACATACGAAGAAAAGGAAATATTATTAGCACTTAATTCATAGGCTAACTCAATAAAATGGTGAAAACTCATGACCTCGTTTGATTTTTTCACAAAACAAAAAAAAGGCAAGAAAGTATTAATAACTCTTCTATAGAAACACAAAGAGATGTGGCTGAGTTGTATGTATGTAATGTATGTTTAAAGAAATAGAGTATTCAGCTTGTGGATGCCCAACATGGGAGATATCTTCGTTGCTGTGGATGCTTATGGCAACGCCACCACTCCATCGTCGTCATCTCCCATCAATATAGCCATCGTCGAGAGTGGTTATTGCAGGGGACACAAAGTGAACAAGCCGCCTTAAAAAGAGAGATGGAGATGGAAGCTTGCATGGGCTTGTAAAGATTTAAGATGACTAATTTTGAAAAATTGAAGTCGGCACAAAGGCTCCAAATTTAAGTAGATGTATGAGCAATGGTTGAAATGATAAAGAGATATCTGGAGTAGTGGAAGAGTGTGATTGGATTCTCCATGCACAGACACCCCAACTTCCCTCTTAGGCGTGAATATAGAATAACACCCCAGCTCCTTTGCGCGAGAACAGAATTAAAATTGGCCAAGTGGATGCATAGAAAATATTCCAAAATTCTCTTTTAGTTTTTATTATAGATTATAGATATGTGGTCTGGGAATTTTTTTTTTTCCTTTTCCATTTCAACCTTCTAAAATATAAGTAGCACAATTTTTTTGTTAAAAAAATAAAATATTTACAAAAATCAAAATAATTTTCTTATTTTAGGATAAATAACATGTCCCAAGTCATTTTTTTTATTAAAATATTTATAAAACATAAAAAAAAATAAGTTTTTGCCAGACACAATAAAAAAGGTATTGTTTCAACATAATCTAGTGCCCGAGAAAATGGGTAGAAATGCAATGACATGGGATCCAACTGTTATTTCAATTTAATCAAGTGTTGGCAGTCCAAAAAATATGGAAAAAATATGAACACTATTATATTTATATAGGTGGCTCGTATACTTGGGGCTCATAAACAGAAGATGAAAAACAGTGAAGCAGTGACTTGTCGACGAGTGTCCAGTTCTCGTTGATGAGTAGATACCGAGAGGTTGAGAATTGCAAAAGTTCTGAGATATCGAGAGTAGGAAATTAGAAACTCGAAAACTCGTCGACAAGTGACCTTCTCTCCCTCGTTGATGAGTGCCCTACTCTTGTCAACGAGTGTTCTGGGCTGCGAGGAAGAATTAAAATTTTGAATTGAAACGTTGGGACGGTTGGGTATTTGGAGGGAAACCTCTGAGGGTTGTTAAATAGGTCATTCTGGGCATATTTTGACAAGAGAGAGGTCATTGTCTCTTTGTATTGTGAAACTTTCAATTTCGTAGTGAAATATAGGCCGGATTGCTCATGTGGATGTAGGCATTGCCAAACCACGTATATTCTCGTGTTGTTCTCTTTACTTGTTTTCAGATTTACTAGTTGTGTATGAATTTGTGTTCTTTGGGCTTCACCATTTGTTGCAAATTTAATTATTCCGATGTGCATCGTATATTCGATTTCCACAACAAATTGGTATCATAGTGTTGTTTTCATGGCGTCGGGATCTTCTTTTGCAAGATTTGATGTCATCAAATTCGATGGAACCAGGAATTTCAGTTTGTGACAAAGCAGAGTTAAGGATATACTTGTGCAACAAGGGATGGTGAAGACTCTACATGGTGCTCAATCGGATAATATGGATGAGGCAACATGGAGAGAATTGCAGGAAAAGACCATTTCTACAATACACTTGTGTTTGGCCGATGAATTTCTTTATCATGTGATGGATGAGGATTCTCGTGCAACTGTATGACGAAAGTTAGAAAACTGGTACATGTCCAAATCACTCTTAAATAAACTATTTCTTAAACAACGTCTTTATTGGCTTAAGATGGTTAATGGTTCAAACTTAAATCAACATATCAATGTTTTTAATCAAATCATAAGTGATTTGATGCATGTTGATGTTAAGTTTGATAAAGATGATAAGACTTTGATGTTACTAAACTCCTTGTCAACGACTCATACTTATGAAAATTTAGTTACCACCCTTACATAGGGGAAAAAGTCTCCTAATTTAGAAGAGGTGACAAGTGCCTTATTGAATTTTCATCAAAGTTTGAAGATATGTGATGAAGGAGAAGAACTTGTGATGAAAGGTAACTATGAGCGTGGGAAAGGAAAATCCAAACATGGATCGAGTTAGAAATTTCGTACTCAATCTAGGAAGAAAAAAGATATCCGATGTTATAAGTACAGTAAAAAGAGGCATGTAAAACCAGAGTGTTCGAATCGGAAGAAAGGAAATGCTGAAAAACATAAGGCAATTTCAAAATTAGTGAATGTGGTTCAAGAAGGAGATTCAGTTTGCAATGATGGTGATGTTCTTTTGGTTTCGTTGGGGGGTCGGATCACCTTATGGACTCATGGATATTAGACTTGACATGTTCTTACCATATGACTCTAAATAAGGAGTGGTTCAGCATCTATAGGCTGATAAATTCAGGTTCAGTTCTTATGGGTAACGATATTTCCTATATGATCATTGGCAAAGGAAATGTTAAGATAAAAATGTTTGATGGTGCTGTGAGAATCTTGAGTAATGTAAGAAACATACCGTAGTTAAGGAAGAGTCTTATTTCTTTCACTTGGCACCTTGGATTGTAATGGTTTCAATTACAAGTCTGAAGGTGGGGTTATGAAAGTATGGAAAGGAAATCTGATGGCGATGAAAGGTAAAAAGCTAGATGAGAAAATTTACACACTACAGGGAACTACTGTTGTAGGTGGAGTTGCAAATGTAGATACTGAATCTGATGTAACGGTCATATGGCATATGCATCTCGGGCATATGAGGGAACATGGTATAAAAGAACTACATGAGGAAACTCTCGAAAGGTATGAAATAATGTCAGCTGGATTTTTGCAAGATTTGCGTTCTTGGAAAACAAAATAGGGCAAAATTCAAATCAACTGTTCACAAGACGAAAGGTATTCTTGATTTTGTGCATTCCGATGTTTGGGGCCCGATTAGAGTAGCGCCAAGGGGTGGACATGTGTATTATGTGAGTTTTGTTAATGATTACTCGCAGAAAGTCTGGGTATACTTCATGCGGTACAAGTCTGATACGTTTTCCAGGTTCAAGTAGTGCAAAGTTGAAGTTGAAAACCAAATGGAGAGAAGAATCAAATATCTGAGGTCAGATAATGAGACCGAGTACGCTAATTCGAGGTTCATGGAGTTTTGTGAGAAGCATGGCATTAAGAGACACTTTATCGTTCGCTGAACACCTTAGCAAAATGGTGTGGCAGAAAAGATGAACCGAACTCTAGCTAAAAGAGCTTGGTATCTTAGGCTTAATGTAGGGCTACCCAAGAACTTCTAGGTTGAGGTAGTTAGTATGATTTGTTTTCTAATAAACCAATCACCAAAGGCATCACAAAAAGGTAAAGTGGTCGTAGATGTATGAACGGGAAATGCAGTAGACTACTCTGAATTGAAGGTATTCAGGTGTCCAACCTATGTTCACGTGTCTAGTGAGGAGAGGTCTAAGCTTGACCCAAAATCTAGACGTTGCATCATTTTGAGATGTGAGAAAGGGGTGAAGGGGTACAAGCTGTGGGATCTAGTGGCAAACAATGTGGTACTTAGTAGCAATGTAGTCTTTGATGAGAAGGCTATGATTAAGTGTACTCAAGATTGTGATGATTAGAAATAGAAGCTAGAAAATTGGGGTAGAGATGAACATGTTGCGCAAGTAGAGTTGGAAGCTCAGGGCAGTGACAATTATTATGGTCCTTTGGTTGCAGGGAGTTCTAGCTCGAGAAACTAGCAAGTTGATAATCTTCCTATACGGAGATCCAGACACACTATTAGGCCTCCACCAAGGTATGAATTTGAAGAGTTAGTATCTTATGCTTTTCTTATCAGTTGCAACGATCCGACTACATTTCAAGAAACAGTGCACATTCAAGAGAAAGGTAGGTAGATGGGTGCAATGGTTGAAGAGATGGAATCAATACATAAGAATCAAATTTGGGATTTGGTGGAGCTTCCAAATGGGAAGAAACTGATAGGTTGCAAATGGGTATATATGAAGAAAGAAGTAATTTTAGAAAAAGAATGAGAAAAATTCAAAGCACGATTAGTGGAAAAAGGGTACTCACAGAAGAAGGAAATAGACTATGATGAAATTTTTTCACATGTGGTTTGACACACTTCTATCAGGATAGTATTGGGGTTGGTAGCCCATTATGATCTTCATTTGGAACAAATGGATGTGTAGACAATGTTTCTTCATGGTGACTTGGAGGAATAGATTTATATGGTGCAGTTGAAGGGATTCAGTGAACCAGGAAAAGAAAACATAGTTTGCAAATTGATGAAATCTCTTTACAGGTTGAAACAATTTCTACGGTAATAGTATAAAAGATTTGATTCCTATGTGATGAAGATTGACTACAAAAGATGTGAGTATAATTGTTGCATGTATGTGAAAAGCTTGATGTTGGTTCTCTTATTTTCTTTTTATTGTATGTCGATGACATGTTGATAGCCTCAAAAGATTTAACTGAAGTAAATCAGTTAAAGGAACTGTTGCATAAAGAATTTGACATGAAAGATCTTGGTTAAACCAAGAAGATACTTGGAATAGAGATTCTTCGAGACAAACCTACAAGGAGGTTATAGTTAGCTTAAAGCCGTTATATGTAGAAGGTGTTGGATAGGTTTAGCATAACTGATGCAAAACCAGTATGTACACCTTTAGCGAGTCATTTTAAGTTGTCTATTGCAGATTACCCAAGTATCGATGAGGATATCCGTGATATGTCAAAGGTCCCCCATACAAGCGTCGTGGGGAGTTTAATGTATGTCATGGTGTGTACGAGACCAAACTTGGCACATGATGTGAGTGTGGTGAGTAAGTTTCTCTCTAATCCAGGAAGAAAGCATTGGGAAGTCGTCAAATGGATATTCAGATACTTACGGGGCACATCGAGTTATGATATCATGTTCGGCAAGAAATGGGGTAGTCCTTTAGTTATGGGGTTTGAAGATGCTAATTATGCAGGGGATGTGGAAGATAGAAGGTCTATAATGGGTTATGTGTTTACCCTTATAGGATGACCTATATGTTGGAGATCCATGGTTCAATATATGGTAACATTGTCTGAATATATGATAGTTGCCGAAACTACAAAGGAAGCCTTATGGTTTACTAGTTTGGTCAAAGAGCTGGGCTTACAACAAGACGGGGTTATGCTGCATTGTGATAGTTAGACTGCTCTTTACTTAGCAAAGAATCAAGTGTATTGTGCTAGAACCAAGCATATTGAAGTGAGGTTCCACGGGGTTCGGGAGTTGATTACTTGGGGAAAGCTTGTATTTGTGAAGGTTCACACGTTTGAAAACATAGCGGATATTTTGACATAGTCGGTCACTAGTGAAAAGTTCAAGCAATGCTTGAACTTACTCCATGTCTCCAAGTAATAGAAGGGAGACAAACTCAACCGAACGTTCCAAGTACAAGGTGGAGTAGTCAGATGTGTTTTTCAAGTTCTCCTAAGGGGCGTATAATCACCAAGGTAGATATTGTTGTATTTATATGTGTGGCTCTTATACTTAGGGCTCATAAACAGAAGATGAAAAGCATATGAGTTGAATTCTTAAAGAGTGCAGCAAAGACTCATTGAGCGAGTGTCCTGTTCTCATCAACGAGTAAATATCGAGAGGCTGAGAATTGCAAAAGTTCTTAGATACCGAGAGTAGGAAATCAGAAACTCGAAGATCGTCGATGATTAGACTCACTAGTTGACGAGAGGCCTTCTTTCTCTCATCGACGAGTACAATGTTCTCATCGACGAGTGTTCTGGGCTTCGAGGAAGAATTCAAATTTTGAATTGGAACATTAGGACAGTTGGGTTTTGGAGGAAAACCTCCGAGGGCTTGTTTAATAGGTCCTAGGCATATTTTGACAGAAGAGAGATCATTATATCTTTGTATTGTGAAATTGTCAATTTCATAGAGAAATATAAGTCGGATTGCTCCCATGGATGTAGGCATTGCCGAACCACGTATATTCTCGCGTTGTTCCCTTTATATGTTTTTAGATTTACTGGTTGTGTATGAATTTGTGTTCTTTATGCCTCATTATTTGTTACAAATTTAATTATTCTGTTGTTCATCCTATACTCAATTTTCACAACAAACACAAAAACAGATCCCAAGTACAATTCATTGAGCACTATCTTGGTCCTCATCAATGCAACAAATTGATTAAATTAAAATTAAATTTGTATTGAATTTGAATAAAATATAATATAAAATTATATTAAAATTTATTTAATTTACTTAAATTCAAATTTAGGATTCCAAACACATACTCCCAAACATAGATGAGAAGTTTTTAAAAATACGAGGCAAAATTAAGGATGATTTGAAGATGGAAAAAAAACCCACATAAGTAGTAGAAAAATTGCATAGAATTTGCAAACATAGGCAAATTCCATTCAAGATTCTAGGCAATTGGTGGATGAATGTAAACATTTTTTAGAGCTTCTTTTTTTTTTTTTTTTCCCTGTTTGATTTGGAACTTTAATTCCCAGTTTTTTCTTGATGTCATGAGATTTTCGTCCATCAACATTCTAGATTATACAACGTATCTATTTGAAACTTGAAAAATATAATGAAAAAAAAAAGTATAAACAAATCTACTTTTTCATGTTTAGTTATCAAAAACAAGGAAGAAAGAAAGTAAAAGATATAGCAAATTAATGAATAAAATTTACATTTTATGCTTAATAAATATTTAATTTTTTAAAATGTTAATCATATTAGAATAATATTTTATTTTTAATTCTATTCGATGTACAACGAGAAATTCTTTGATGTCGTTACTGGTGTTAATTACAATTCCAACGTGCCTCATATATCAGTTATACATTCCTTTTTTTTTTTTCTTTTTTTTCCTCCTTTTCTTCCCATCAAACAATATTATTGTGATTATCGAATATAGGGTGAACAGTTGAATAAGTAAAACACAACAAGTAAATGAAACACAACTAGAAAAATAAGAAACACCAAGAATCAACATGAGGACTTACATGGTTCGGCAAAGCCTACGTCCATGGAAGCAATCGGCACAAGAATTTCACTAAGTAATTAGTAAGTACACAATACACTTCACAATGATCTCTCTCACTGTCAAAGTATGCCCATAAGAGCATAAATAACAATCCCTCTGAGGTTTCCCTCCAAATTCCCAACCAGCCCAACGTTCAAATTCAAAATTCAAATTCCTTTTCACATCCCAGATGCACTTGTCGATGAATACAAGGCACTCGTCGACGAGACACAGAAGACCACTCATCGACTAGTATGGTCACTCGTCAACGAGTCTTTACATCTCTGATTTCCTTGCTCTCGATATCTCAGAACCTTTGAGCTTTTGGACCTCTCAGTATCTACTCGTCAACAAGCACATGACACTCGTCAATTAGTCCTTGCTGAGCAGCACCATTTACTTCATATGCTTTTCTTTTTCCTTTGTTTATGAGCCCCAAGTATAAGAGCCACACGTGCAAATATAACAATATCCACCTTGGCGATTATACGCCCCTTACGAGAACCCGAAAAACATATCTGACTGCTCCACCTTGAACTTGGAGCGCTCGATTGGGTTTGTCTCCCTCCTATCACTTTTCACTAGTGATCGGCTTTGTCAAAATATCCACTACATTTTCAGACGTGTGAACCTTTCTAATATAAGCTCACCTGAAGTAATCAACTCCTGAACCTTATGAAACCTCACATCAATATGCTTGGTTCTAACATGGTACACTTCATTCTTCGCTAAGTAAATAGCACTCTGACTGTCACAACACAGCACAACCCTATTTTCTTGTAAGCCCAGCTCTTTGACCAAACCAGTAAGTCATAAGGCTTCCTTTGTAGCTTCAGCAACTGCCATATACTTACTTCAGTTGTGGACAATGCAACCATAGATTAAACCATTGATCTCCAACATATAGGTCCTCCTACAAGGGTAAAAACAAAACTCGTAGTAGACTTTCTATCATCCATATCCCCTGCATAATTAGAATAAACAAACCCTATAACTGAAGGACAACTCTATTGCTTGTCGAACATGATGCCATAGTCTAATGCACCCCACAAGTATCTGAATATCCATTTGATGACTTTCCAATACTGTCTTCTGGATTAGAGAGAAACTTACTTACCACGCTCACAACATGTGCCAAGTCTGGCTTCGTACACACCATAACATACATTAAACTCCCCACGGCGCTAACATAGGGGACCTTTGACATGTCCCGGATATCCTCATCCGTAATTGGACTATCTAAAGTGATAACTTAAAATGACTCGCTAGAGGTGTACACACTAGTTTTGCATCGACCATACTAAACCTTTCCAACACATTCTTCACATAACCGCTATGAGATAACCATAACCTCCTTGCAATTCTATCCCGGCGAATCTCCATCCCAAGTATTTTCTTGACTGAATCAAGATCCTTCATGTTAATCTCCTTATGCAAGAGTTTCTTTAACTAATTCACCTCAGTTGAATCTTTTGCAGCCATCAATATGTCATCGATGTACAATAACAAGAAAATAAGAAAATCATCATCAAACTTGTTCACATATATGCAATAGTCATACTCACACCTTTTGTAGCCAATCTTGATCATATAGAAATCAAATCTTTTATACCATTGCCTTGGAAACTGTTTCAACCCGTAAAAAGATTTCTTCAACATGCAAACTAAGTTTTCTTTCCTTGGTTCATTGAATCCCTCCGGCTGTACCATATAAATTTGTTCCTCTAAGTCACCATGAAGAAACACCATCTTCACATCCATTAATTCCAAATGAAGATCATATGAACTACCAACCCCAACACAATCCTGATAGAAGTGTGTTGAACCATAGGTGAAAAAATTTCATCATAGTCTATTCCCTTCTTTTGTGAGAACCCTTTTGCCACTAATCGTGCCTTGAATTTTTCTCCTTCCTTTTTTGAAATTGCTTCCTTCTTCTTGTATACCCATTTGCAACCTATCAGTCTCTTCCTATCTAGAAGCTCCACTAAATCCCAAGTTTGATTCTTATGTAGTGATTTCATTTCTTCAATCATTGCACCCAACCACCTACCTTTCTCCTAATCGTGCACTGTCTTTTGAAATGTAGTTGGATCGTTGCAACTAGTAAGAAAAACAAAGACACTAACTCTTCAAACCCATACCTTGGTGGTGGTCTGATAGTACGTCTGGATCTCTGTATAGGAAGATTATCAACTTGCTGGTTTCCAAAGCTAGAACTCCCTCCAACCAAGTGACTATGATCATTGCTGTTGCACTGAGCTTTCAACTCCACCCGCACAACATGTTTATCTTTGCCTTAGTTTTCTGGCTCCTATTTCTATTCATCACAATCTTGAGCATGCTTCACCATAGTCTTCTCATCAAAGACTATATCTCTACTGATCACCACCATGTTTGCCATTGGATCTCACAACTTGTACCCCTTCACACCCTTCTGATATCCCAAAAAGATGCAACACCGAGATTTTGGGTCAAACCTAGACCTCTCCTCACTAAACACGTGAACATAGGCTAGACACCCGAATACTCTTAATTCAAAGTAGTTTACTGCATTTCCCGTTAACACCTCTTTTGTCACTTTACCCTCTAGTGACGCTCTTGGTGATTGGTTTATCAGAAAACAAGTCATACTAACTGCCTCGGCGCAGAAGTTCTTTGGTAGCCCTGTATTAAGCTTGAGACACCAAGCTCTTTCAGTCAGAGTTTAGTTCATCCTTTCAGCCACACCGTTTTGCTGAGGTGTCCAGTGAACGGTAAAGTGTCTCTTAATTCCATGCTGCTCATAAGACTCCATAAACTGAGAATTAGCGTACTCGATCACATTGTCCGACTTTAGATATTTGATTCTCCTCCCTGTCTGGTTTTTCACTTCAGTTTTTCACAACTTAAACCTAGAAAATGTATTAGACTTGTGCCGCATGAAGTATACCCAAACTTTCCGTGAGTAATTGTCAACAAAACTCACATAATACACATGTCCACCTTTTGATGCAACTCTAACCGGGGCCCAAACATTGAAATGCACATAATCAAGAATACCTTTCATCTTGTGTACATATAATTTGAATTTTGCCCTGTTTTGTTTTCCAAGAACATAAATCTTGCAAAAATTCATCTGACATGATTTCATACCTTTCAAGAGTTTCCTCTTATGTAATTCCTTCATACCATGTTCCCCAATATGCCCAAGATGCATATGTCACAAGACGATCTCGTTAAATTCAATATCTACGGCTACAGCTCCACCTACAACAGTATTTCAGTAGTTCCCTGCAATGTGTAGATATTCTCATCTACCTTTTGCCCTTTCATTACCGTCAGATTTCCTTTTCATACTTTCATAACCCCACCTTCAGACTTGTAATTGATACCATTACAATCTAAGGTGTCAAGTGATACCAAATTCTTCCTTAACTCCGGTATATGTCTTACATTACTCAAAGTTCTCACAACACCATCAAACATTTTTCTCTTAACATTTCCTATGTCAATGATCTTATAGAAACATCATTATTCATAAGAATTGAACCTGAATTCACTAACCTGTAGGTGCTGAACCACTCGTTATTTGGAGTCATATGATAAAAACATGCCGAATCAAGTATCCATGAGTTCGTAAGGTTATCAAACCCTAACGAAACTAAAAAAATATCACCATCACTGCAAACAAGACCTCCTTCTTGAACCACATTTGCTAATTTCAAATTCTCTCATGCTTTTCAACATTTCCTTTCTTCCAATTCAGACACTCCGGTTTAACATGCTCATTTTTGCCGCATTTATAATACCGAATATCCTTCTTCTTCTTGGATTGAGTACGTGATTTCTGACTTGATCCACTTTTAAACTTTTCTTTACCACACTCATTGTTACCTTTCACCACAAGTCCTTCTCCTTCATTACATATTTTCAGCTTTTAATGAATTCAATAAGGCACTTGTCACCTTTTCTAAATCAAGAGTCTATTTTCCTCATGTAAGAGTGATAACTAGATTTTCATAGGTATGAGTTGATGGAAAGAAGTTTAGTAACATTAAAATCTTATCATCTTCATCAAACTTAACATCAACCCGCATCAAATCACTTATGATTTGATTAAAGGCATGGATATGTTGATCTAAATTTGAACCTTCAACCATCTTAAGCCAATAAAGACGCTGCTTAAAAAAAAAATTATTATTAAGTGATTTGGACATGTACCAGTTTACTAATTTTCGTCATACAACCATTGAAGAATCCTCTTTCATCACACGATAGAGCACTTCGTCGGCCAAACACAAACGTATTGTAGAAGCGGCCTTTGCCTTCAATTCTTTCCAAGTTGCCTAATCCATTCCATCCAGTTGAATGCTAAGTAGAGCCTTAGTTATTCCTTGTTGCACAAGTATATCCTTAACTCACCTCTACCAAAAATCAAAATTTTCGGTTCCATCAAATTTGACAATGTCAAATCTTGCAAAAGATGATCTCGATACCATGACAATAATCGCTCTGATACCAATTTGTTGTGATTATCAGATATAGGATGCACAATGAAATAAGTAAAACACAACAAGTAAATGAAACACGACAAAAAAAATAAGAAACAATAAGAATCAACATGTGAATTTACGTGGGACGACAAAGCCTATGTTCACGGAAGCAATCGACACAAGAATTTCACTAAAAAATTAGTAAGTACACAATACACTTTACTATGATCTTTCTCCCTGTCAAAGTATGCCCAAAAGAGCATAAATAACAATCCCTCGAAGGTGTCCCTCCAAATTCCCAACCACCCCAACGTTCCAATTCAAAATTCAAATTCCTTTTTGCAGCCCAAATGCACTCGCCAATGAGAACAAGACACTCGTCGGCGAGACATAGAAGACCACTCGTCGACTAGTATGACCACTCGTCGACGAGTTTTTACATCTTTGATTTCCATGCTCTCAGTATCTCAGAACCTCTGAGCTTTTGGATCTCTTGGTATCTACACGTCGATTAGCACAAGGCACTCATCAACAAGTCCCTACTGTGCAGCACTATTTACTCCATATGTTTTTCTTTTTCCTTTGTTTATGAGTCCTAAGTATAAGAGTCACACATACAAATATAACAAATATCCTTAACACAAATGGGCCAGTGTTGTTCTTCAATGGATCCACCCAACCAGCAAACCTGTGGTGACTGATGATCCAACAACTAAACATTTTCTTGATTATGCAATTATTCATGAGCTCACTTAATCATGCCTGCTCGTATTCAAAACTTCGTTTTGAGCTTCTTTCTCTTGAATTTGCTGATCACTACATACTTATTTTTATCTTTTATAAATATAAGCAGCGCATAAACAAATAGAAGTATCTTGTGTAGTGGTTTTTCTTACAGTTTTGAAACAAATGGAAACACTTCCGTTTCAACTATTACATTTATTTACTCTTGGAAACTAACTATATGGCACAGTTTTATAAATTTCAAAGAGTCTCAACTTCCCCAAATTGGAGAGCTCACAAAAATGTCAGCACTGATGCAATAATTGCTTTGAATGTCTATATTAATGTTTTGCAATATAAGTACTGATGCTGTTAACAAAGTGGCCTAAGAAGCTTAACCATCCCTGAAGCCTTAAAATGCCGCCATGTCCACTTCAATGGGGTGGTGGGGTGTGGGGGGCTGTGGAGGGAAGAAAATACATATACAAGAAACGTGAACTAGCAGAGAAGGGATGCATAGTGGAAACCCTACTCACTTTTCAGGCCTTTTACTGAAAATATCATCCCTGCAAGCTCTGGAGGACTCATTATTCGTGCTGCTAAAAACAACAAACTCCTGTCAAGAAATGCTAGCAAGCATTAAAGGTTTCAAAATTTATATATTGACATAACACGTCAAATTTATTGTTGCTACGTAGTTAAGGGAAAATGGAAAAGGAAAAATGAGTAGGAAAATGAACATGATGGAAAAATGAATAACAAAATGAAAAGGAAAGGAAAGGAAAGAAAAGATGAACAGGAATATATAATGCATAAGTGAAAAAAAATGAAAAGGAAAGGATTCAAAAATCAACTTCCACAACTTGCATTTATGTGTTGTAGAATTTTATGATGATATAACCAAGCCCTCACAAGTACCCTGCATAAAAATAATTGAGTTACTTTTTGTTTAAAACAATTTAACAGAATATGCACATAAGAGGATCATTTTTAGGATTTATAGTTTCACAGTTCTTGGAAAAAGGTTCACTTGAGAGGGCGGGCCGCCCCCGCGCGGGGGGGTGTGGGCGCCCTATGCATGTAATACAACACGGAACTATTCCATTCATGAGAGACGTTAAAAGTAGAGATTAAATTTGAAATGAAAGTATGAAACAGAATCAAGACCCGTATCTGGAGAAATTGACAATGGATCATTCTGACCTGATTGGTTGAAGCCTGCCCATGTATCCTTTGTGGTTGCATATTCAAATCAATCATTTTAGCATCCATCCTTTCATTCTCATAAGCATTAGCATCGGACATCAGAGCAGGAGAGACCTTGTGATTTAGCTGGTTCTCTCCCACTGTCAATTTAGGTGGCTGATTTTGAACCCTCCTGTTCTCTCCTAGATCTATCGGTTGTGCAGCTGGGTCCTTGAGATGGCCAGGCTTATCCCCTGGAAACTGCAGAAACAAGAGAGAGAGCAAATACAAAGGACATTTGAATACAAGATGAATACTATTGATCCTTTCTTCTCCACTAAGTGACAAACCTCAACTCTCTGCTTCAATAGGAGATATCTTCCATGAGTTCTTTTACCTCCAACATGTACAGCCATATCACATTGCAAACAAAGGGAACTTCCATCTACTTCACAGTAAAGAAAACCTACACACATATTTCCCGGGGGAGAACAAAGTTTAATTCCCTTCTACAGAAACAAAGAAGCATTTTCTCAGGAAAAAGAAAAGAAACAAGGATATAAGACCACAGAGTTTAACACCCCCCCAGCCTCTGTAACTTCCTCCCCCCCCCCCCCCCCCCCCCCCTCCCTCACCCCCAAAAAAAAAAAAATTTCTGCATACCAGGTGCATTTTCACATATATCACAGCTGGGAATATCACTGGGATCAGCAAGTCCGACTCGTACATGTCGATTAGCAAGCTTATTACACATGTGGACCTGCAACTTAAATAATTGATGTAAGGCACCGACCAGGACATTAAAGCGTATTTATGAGGACACAAATAAAGCATTTTTTATGTGAACAACTCAAACATTATTTTCATTCTTGATAATTTTGTCAACACAACTTCTTCTAACTAAAAATTCTTGATAACATGTACACAAAATAGTACTCTAGAAGGAAGACAATCTCACAGGGTTTTTGTCAAAAGAAGTACTAGAAAAATGCCTTTGTGTGAAACGTAGAGCTCAATACTGTCATTTTACTGCACCAATGTGTATTAACGGAATCCAGCCAGGAAAAAGAGTAAGACTCATTTGTATAGTTTAATAAAACAGGCAATTTTCATTAATCGTCTGCTGAAATAAATACTCCAATGTCCACTGCAAACAACCCATAAAACTTCTCTTCAACATAGAGGTGCAGATTAGTACAATTTTTGGCTCATTAGAACAATAATTTACAATATATTAGTGCTGCTATCTGTTGAGCAGATCTTGAATTCTTATGCCTTAGGCCCAATAATATGGGGGCCTTTCCTTGAGCAGTAGACCTAAAGGCAGAGCCAGCAATTTGTCTGTTATTCGTTGGTCAATGTATTTGTTCTGTTTGCGGGGTTTCAATGTCTCTTTTTTTTTTTTTTTTTTCCTTTTATATATGTGAGATTGGGTGTATATGGGGCTAGGGCTCGAGCACATGTATTTTGATTTTAACTGTACTTACATTTGATTCATAGAGAAAAATTCTCTCCTCCCTTGCCCACGGACAGGCTTCGAAGCCGATGTGATCCTGGTGTTTGTTTTGTGCTGTTTTTTGTTTGGCTGGTTTATCAACATTACAGTCATCTTGATTTGGAGTTTGATTTTAGCAGCTATCATTAGTGCAGCAGTTACAAGAATTCGAGAAATACAATGATTTCTATGCTCTTTTCACATAAGCAGAAAATAACATAATGATTTATTCATAGTGAAATTTCAAATATTTTCCCACTAAAAAAAAGCATATACAAGTATTTATATTCAACCAATAAAATGTCCGTTGAGGTTTAGAAGGAGAGCAGCCCGGATGACAAGAGTAATTTAATCGCTTCATATAAAGCTTAGCGCAAAAAAATATATTACATTAGACAGCGACTACCATAAACCAAAACAGATCCATAGAGACAATTGCTTTGCTTCACACGACTGCATTCAGAATATAATGTGATCATTGAAGAGGTTTACTTTCTGAACTTCAGTCAGAAAAGCCTTGTTCTTCCCTTTTTGCCATGCATATCTTCCAACTAATTTATAAACTTCGTTTAGGTCCATAATTATCTTGAAATTTAGCATCAAACCCTTTCGAAATACAAATGACTTTCACCTTTCTTGCTACATAGGTGTGGGCTCATTAAATGAACCCTCCAATATTTAAAAGAAGAAGAGATGCCACAATTCACAAAAATTGCTTTGTACTTCCTCGTACACATATTAGCATTTTAGAGAAAAATCCAGAATATACTTCCCCATTCCCCCTTGAGCCTAGTGGCCCTAGTCACTACACTAAAAAACGAGGGTCATCAGGCTTGGTGAGCAGTGGAACTATTCAACTTTAAGGGGATGAGTCAGGTCAAATATCTGCACTCTCCTCTGCAGGGGGTGACAATAACTGAAAGATCACAACTGCTCGTTAACATAAATTGTTTCACCAAAAACTATAGAAAACTAAATTCATTGTACAAGAAGGGAGAGGAGATTGATCAATTTCAAATCTATACTCCAGCTATTATGTGCAAAATTGCTTCATAAGCTCAAAAATTTCTCTCTCTCTCTCTCTCTCTCTCTCTCTCTCTCTCTCTCCATATATATATATATATATACAGATCTTTATGTATACATATATGCCCTCACATGGCCACACATCCCCACATACCCCTGATGTTCAAATTGTTCTGATATGAAATTTTGTCAATGAAGCTGCAATCAAAGAGGCAGTGTCAGCTAAGAAGACCTGTTCATTGAATTGGACTGTTTCTCTCATCAAAATCACATTAACATAGTCCCAGGCCCTGCCTCTGTTTAAATTGATCTCTCTAATTTTACTTATGCTGTAAAACTTAAACTAGTCCAACAAAAAACAAATATTCCCAAAGATGAATAATAGAAGTAACAAGAGAAATAATGACAGATGGACCTGGCAAGTAATTGAGATACAAACTCCTAAACAAGCAAACGAATAAGCACAGGTAAATAAATCAATAAAAGCCAAACTCATTTCAAAAATCAATAAGAGCGACATCATACATGTTACCCAATATAAAAAATAAATCAGTAGTACTCAGTGTCCCTCTCTCTCTTATTTTTCATCACTTAGGGAACTAATTTTCTTGATTTTCAAGGCGAAAAAAATTGCATTGATTTTAACTCTTATGAAAACAAGATATATATATTTTTTAAATGCTGAGCATGTAGTGCTCGAAAATCAATCTTTTACTCTTATAACGAAAAAACATGAGATCAATCAGTAATTAATGAAGACGAATGTTCGAGCCCATCAGTGTATCCAGGCATCGTGTTACTCCCTAGGAAGGAGCAAAGCCAATAACCGCAGGTCTACATATCAAGAACAATTCATCATCTTTAGTACCACAGAAAACAAGAAGCATACCTTCTCGTCGCAGGCACGGCAAA
Source organism: Malania oleifera (assembly GCF_029873635.1). Classification (NCBI taxonomy): domain Eukaryota; kingdom Viridiplantae; phylum Streptophyta; class Magnoliopsida; order Santalales; family Ximeniaceae; genus Malania; species Malania oleifera. The sequence goes on from NC_080417.1 coordinate 41,507,235, forward strand.
GGGCGGCCTCGTCGGCGGCACAGAAGAGGACGGCCGCTGCACTCTCACAGGCGTCACAAAGGGTCCGCATATCTACTCTCTCCCACACTCATTTCCCCCACCAAACACGCACGTATAAATCAATCATCAAGACCCAAAAACAAAGATCTAAAATCTTCAGACTCGGATGCAGGAAACGCCAAACAGATTGAGACACGACGAAGGAACAATCATCCAAATATATTTATGCGTGCATATTCATTTGTTTTCTCAGAGGTTTATGCTGGTGATGCTGATGTTGGGTGGTGGGTGGTGCTTGATACTTTGATACTAATGACGATGATTATTATGATGATGATGACGATGAAGGAAGATTATTAAGACTCGGATTAGGATTTGGATTATCTGAAAATATGGGATTTGAAGGAGGATTTTGGGGGACCTGAGCGGATTCTAGGAAAACCCATAACAGGCGGCAAATGTGGGCTGTGAGAGGGGAGTGTGTGGTGTCGAACTGTCAATTACGTTCACTGAGCACCCCATGACCACAAGAGCGCAAACTTGTGGGGTTGAATGATTGGAAATGATTCTCACCCACCAGTTACATATCTCACCTGGGCTCCACTCCCATTTTTTTTTTTTTCTGTGATTTTTAATTTTGCTTGCTCATCACGTTTCCCTCTTTATTTTTCTTATTTGATCTTTCATCTTCTAAAGTCTACCCAGTGGAGGGGACACTAAGAATTGCATGTCTAGAATATGGGTGTGGAGTTCAAGCAAGCCAAGCAATAAGCAACTATGTGTTCTTGTGGCAGGGAGTGGTGCTGGCATGAACATGAACTCTGAGGATATATGTTGGAAAAGATCGTAATGGGACGTCGGAATGATGGCTTTTTATTGAAAGATTTTTGTGAAAATTGTCCTAGGCCAAATTGTGGCCAAGTGTCATGGTCTTGGGCAAGTTTCAGTAATACATAGACACTTAATTTTGTTCGAATTGAAATTAATTTTAAAATAGAAGAGTCTAATATAAGTTTCTCTCCAATTTTTCTAACCTTTTCTTCATAAATTTCAAATTTGGGCATTCAATTACAGTCGTAAGGCTTCATTAAGATTTAATTGAGTTAATTGAGGAGTTATTTTAGATGAAGATAAGTTTCAATCCTTGGAAGAGTTTCCTTGCTCTAAAAGGACATTTTTGAAATTGATAAATTAGAGTAAACTTGTTTTCTTTTCTATAAATAAGAAGTTATGACTCTTGCAAGGATGAGTGTTCAATAAAAGGGAAGTTGTACTCCCTATCAAGAGAGAGAGAGAGAGAGAGAGAGGAGGAGGAGGAGGAGATTCTATCGAAATTGAAAGATCGATGCACAAGATATTGGATTTCTCAAATAATCAAAACACCAAGCCATGAGATATGTTCTCTAATATGATCTTCTTTTATTAAAATCCTATGTATTGCATGCTTAAGATCTATGTCATGGCCAATTAATGCTTTGATACATATGCAAGGTGAGCTTGTTTAAAGCTAGGGTTTTTTTTTCTATATTTTCAGTTAAAAGTTTGATTTTTAATAGATAAAAACTTTTGTTTTCTCAATTTGTGAGGTTGTGGTTAGGTAAAGGGGGAGTAGTTTGGGTGTTTTAGAGAGAAAAAAGATAGAGGAGAGGGGTCGTTGAAGGCCTTGGCTGGCTAGAAAAGAGAAGAGAGGAGAAAGCTTCAAAAGCCAATCTTTTTATATGCACGAGGTGTTCAAAGAATAGATAATAGCAAAAATAAGGTCCGTAGGGCCAAAAATAGACCAACACATAGGCTAGAGGGGCTTTAAAACCCCTAAAATCTTGAAGCACATACAAAAATAACAATATAACTTTAGGGGCACATTGAAAAATAATCACAAAGGCTCAACTAACTAGCAAAGGATAACATATTTTAAGGGGATAGACTTAGGATGATAGTTGCTAAACATGGTCATCCCTCGTAGATTCACATTTTAAAGCAATGAAGTCCAACAACTTGTTTAATCTAATGCAAACCAGAATGAGATTTTTCACGAAAATGGAAAAAAAAAAATTACAAAAAACCATGTTTTCACCTCAATTTTTGTGAAAAAACCCAAAATAATGATTTGACTCTCTCTACCATTTCAGACTGCTCTGAATCACTCGATGCAGTCAAAACTAGCGGAAAAAGCAAAAAAAAAAAACTAGAAATGAAAGGGTTTTACCTCGATTTGCATGTCCAAAGTCAAACTCACTATCAGACCTCCTTCTACCATTTCGAACTGCTCCAAATCACTTGATACAGTCAGATTCGATAGAAAGAGACTCAAAAGCTAGGAATGATACTGCCCAAAATCAGAATCATCGCCTAACATCTTTTTACCATTTTAAACTTTTCTGAATCATCTAGTGCAGTTAGATTTGATAGAAAGAGATCGAAAAAGATCGAAATGACAAGGGTTTTGCCTTTATTTGGGTACCCAAAGTCAAAATCCCCGTCAGACTATTCCTTACCATTTCGAACTACTCTAAATCACTTGGTGCAGTTAGATTTGGTAGGAAGTGGGCCGAAATATTTAGAATGATAGGGGTTTTATCTTGATTTGTGTGCACAAGGTCAAAATTGTTCTTGAACCCCACCTTAAAGTACTAGACCATTCTGGATCACCCAGGATGGTAAAAAATGGCAAAAACATTGTAGAAAAGGAAATTAAAAAAAAAAAAAAAGGTAAAAGGAAGAAAGAAGCAAAAACTTGCCAACCTCTATTTTGGGCATTTAGTCAAAATGGCCATCAATAAAAACAAAATCTTGCCTCGCTAAAAAGAAGGAGACAACCCTACTTAGCCCAGATGAAATATGCTCAGTTTAAGTAAAGCCTATTTAGCTTGACTCAACCAAAGGTGTACTTGGTCAAAGGTAATGAAGATTTATTCAACCTCAAATATAATACGTGTGTGTGTGTGTGTGGGCGCGCGCGCGCGCGTGTCTATGGAAAATCTTACAACTACTCCTAAGCAAAAAAAAATTTCAAAGCTTAGAAGTGGTGGCTAATTGATGGCCCATAAAATATACATCTAAATTAGATAATAGTGATAAGTTCATTGTACAAATTCACTAGGCCAAAAAAAAAAAAAAAGTGAAATTACAAAACATTTTAAAGGTGATAATGAAATCATTGTAATCCCTAATAAAGATCGGACTAAAGGCTCATAAATCTAATATAACTTCTAGCATAAAAGCCCATATCTCCCTAATAACCCCTCCTTAATTGAGAATTAATGGGAGGAAGGTCATAACAACAACAAAAGAGGTACTTCGGGAAGAGGTAAGGTATCCTACAAAAACTCATTTTCATACTATTGTCTTATAATTTCCTTCTAATTCCCAAAACTTAGGCATTGGATTAATCCTTGGAGCACCGCAGGTCCTCCAAGCCTATTTTTCTTCATTCTTCATGGATGGTCGAAATCGTAAATGATTTGGTTAATCTTTCCAAATTTTAGTGGCAACACCACCTAAGAGAGGTTCAATTTTTTTTTTCAATAATCAAGAAAAATTAATGTGTTTTACCTTTAATTTCATTAAAAAAAAGCATTTTACCCTTTAAAAAGAACATAATTGTAGAGACCCGATGAATTATATTAATTAAATAATAGGAGGGGAGAGTAAAGAGACTATAATTGGAATTCAACAGGGGTCTCGTCGATGAACACGCTTGATGGGATCGTCGACGAGGACGCATGTCTTATCAACGAGAAGTTATCGAGAGACTATTTTCAGTTCTGAATTTCATCGACGAGGAATAAGCGTTCGTTAATGAACTCCCTTCATGGTCTCATCGATGAGGTGACGTGTCTCGTCGATGAGCACAAGTGTATAAATAGCTTAAACTCGAGTTTTGCAGTAGAAATCACACGAACAACTTCTCTTTCTTACTCCTCTTCGGTTTTTCCCCCTTCTCTCTAAGATTTTGGGTCCATTCTTCACCAGATTGACGATCCGAAGCCGCCACGCTACTCTTGAGGAAGTTCTCTTCAAGTCTGCTGGAGTAGATAGCTAGTGGGGCTAACTTGGACTCCATCTCAAATTTAGGGTAAAACTTTTTATTTGGTATTTGACTTTCCTCACTACAAAAAATCAAGGTATTAGTGATGGATACAATCCGTCACTAATAGTCATAAATTCATCACTAATAGTATTAGTGACGAATTTATGAGTAGTAGTGACAGTTTTCAAATAGTTGTTATATGTGCCGTTACTACTAACTTTTAGTGACGAATATAATTTTCGTCACTAATAATGGAGTATTAGTGACGGATTTAATCCGTCACTAAAACCCTAACACCGTCACTATATAGTATATAACGACTATATAGCGGCTCAACTCAAATTCATCACTAATAGTAAGGGTATTAGTGATGAACTATGAATTCGTCACTACTAGTAGGTGTATTAGTGACGAATTTATAATTCGTTACTACAAGTAGGGTATTAGTGACGACTTAGATATTCATCACTACTTGGTATTATTGACAAATTAGAAATTCGTGACTACTAGTATGGTATTAGTGACGAATTAGAAATTTGTCACTACTAGTGTGGTATTATTGGCAAATCAGAATTTCGTCACTAATAGGAGCGGTATTAGTGACGAATTTGAATCCTTCACTAATAATTAGAAAAATTACTTCTATACTAATTTTATTTAATCATGAATTCTTATATAAAAATCTATAATTACATTTTCGAATATATAAACTGAAACCATAATTACTACAAAATTCGTAAATCATTCAAAATTTTGAATTTAAATACAAATTCAATTAAAATGAAGAAATAACATATGTTCAGATAACAAAATTATTTAAAAATATTCAACATTCAAATACAAATACTAATACAAATTCAAATTAATAAAAAAAAACTCCATTTGTTCAAATAACAATAAAAATTATAAAGAAATAGTCAAAAGTTGCATCTGACGACTGTAGTGCATGCACGCATGATATCATGCTAATGTTATGACAGCCGCAAATCCTACAAATTAAGAGTCATTAAAAAAAATTTAGTATATCAAATTGAGGAGAGCTGACGCTAAGTATAATCAAGAAAAATAATTATATGATATAACAAATTGGCAAAGATTTCATAATCATGCATATTACATAATTTGTACGGTAGTAATATCAATAATGAAAAATGTAACACTGCGTTCGAGAGCATAGATTTCGAACATTTTAATGGATTTGGACAAATTTTAATACAATTTAATATTATATTTTATTTAAGTTCAATGTAAATTCAAGTCCAAAGTGTCTCGAAACATAAGGAGCATAACATTATATTGAAATTTAATAAAGTCTATTTATATCTAAACTTGTAAAATGCATGCTCTAGAACGCAACATGAGATTAGTTTATGGGGGATTTGCACAATGACTCAATGAGGTATTAGCATTGCGTGGGAAACGGGATGCTGCAAATAAATCTAGCCGGGGACACATGTCCAATTAGCATGCTTTACTATTTCGTAGACAAGCATTATTGCTCTACATGAAATAAAACTCTAAACAGTGATTGTGGGGTTTGCAGAGGAGGGAAATGGGAAGATTCATGGAGAAAAAGGTCATGAACTAGCATGAGCAAGTGTGCATCTTTTCAAGCCTTAATAAGAAAATATTAGAACTAAGTGACATGAAATTGGTCATTTGTTTGGTAGCTGAGAAAATTATGGAAAATAAAATATGCCCTAGGCGCTTTCATCGATGATCTCGTGCATGGACCATTTTTATCCACTTTTTTTGGTTCTTTTCTACAGTGACATTGCAACCCATATGTCTAGACGAATCCCTAATTATGTCTAATTTAAATAATTATGAAAGTGATGATCCCTATGAGTTATGTATATATTCAAGTTATGCGTTTTTCAAATTTTCAAATCCTCAGCCAAGTGTATATAATATTTTCAATGATTTCATCATGGCGATGAATGCTTTAAACTTACCGGACCAAAAACATATAAATGAATGTCCGTTCTAAATGAACTAAGTCTACATTACCTCATTTATTATGATTCCTAAGTTTCACTCATCCTTTCAAAAATAGTTTAACATTAAACTAAGCCTATCTTTTGTTTAGGACTTTGGAATATTTTAACACAATTTCGGCAGCATGCCGTCTGTAAATTGGACGTTTTCCCATAAAACCTGCACCTGAAAGGTTCAAATAGGTCATTTATAAGAAGTTAAAGACACAGGAGAACCTATATCCACTACCAGCATGCAATACACATCAACTGCATCCGCCATGCAGGAGGCATTCTAGACTAGCATGAAATCATGTAGCATATTCATGACAGCAATCTATGTAACCATATATTAAATTCAGAATACGAAGAGCAGAGAATAGTGGATAGTATTGAGTTCAGCGTAGTATTGTTATTCATCTAGGCATTTGGACATGAACGTTATGAGATGATGAGAGAATTTAATTTAAATAATTATGAAAGTGATGCTCCCTGTGAGTTACATATATATATTCAACTTATGCGTTTTTCAAATTTTCAAAACCTCAGCCAAGTGTATATAATATTTTCAATGATTTCGGCACGACGATGAATGCTTTAAGCTTACTGGACCAAAAACATATAAATGAATGTCCATTCTAAATGAATTAAGTGTACATTGCCTCATTTATTATGATTCCTAAGTTTCACTCATCCTTTCAAAAATAGTTTAACATTAAACTAAGTTTATCTTTTGTTTAGGACTTTGGAAAATTTTAACGCAATTTCGGCGACATGCCATCTGTAAATTGGATGTTTTCCCATAAAACCTACACCTAATTGGTTCAAATAGATCATTTATAAGAAGTTGAAGGCACACGAGAACCTATATCCACTACCAGCATGCAATACACATCAACTGCATCTGCCATGCAGGAGGCATTCTAGACTAGCATGAAATCATGTAGTATATTCACGACAGTAATCCATGTAACCATATCTTAAATTTATAATACGAACGGCAGAGAACAGTGGATAGTATTGAGTTCAGTATAATATTGTTATTCATCCAGACATTTAGACATGAACGTTATGAGATGATGAGAGCATTTAATTTAAATAATTATGAAAGTGATGCTCCCTATGAGTTATGTATATATTCAAGTTATGCGTTTTTCAAATTTTCAAATCCTCAGCCAAGTGTATATAATATTTTCAATAATTTTGGCACGGCGATGAATGATTTAAGCTTACCGAACCAAAAACATATAAATGAATGTCCGTTTTAAATGAACTAAGTCTACATTGCCTCATTTATTATGATTCCTAAGTTTTGCTCATCCTTTCAAAAATAGTTTAACATTAAACTAAGCCTATCTTTTGTTTAGGACTTTGGAAAATTTTAACGCAATTTCAGAAACATGCCATATGTAAAATGGACGTTTTCCCATAAAAACTGCACTTGATAGGTTCAAATAGATCATTTATAAGAAGTTGAAGGCACACGAGAACCTATATCCACTACCAGCATGCAATACACATCAATTGCATCCGCCATGCAAGAGGCATTCTAGACTAGCATGAAATCATGTAGCATATTCACGACAATAATCTATGTAACCATATCTTAAATTCAAAATTTAAATAAAAATTGTTATCTCGAGTCATCCAATAATATGCTTGTTGAAAAGCTTTTAAATGACTTAAACATATCCTGAAAAATCGATATGAGACCCAAATAGAGCATGACAAGAACACATCTCATGTCAATCTCATCCACATAAGACATGAATCTGCTTTGCCACTATCGTACTATATACAAAATAACAGGCCTCTGAATCATCTGATTCACTCCTCTCGTATCATGTAAGATCTATACCCATATAAGTATAAAAGCATAATTTAACATGAAACTCAATTTGTGATCATAATACCTTTTAATTAATCAGAGGAGCCACCTGCATCATCTGGTCCAGATTGGCGCATCCTTTCCTCTAACCGCGTTTGCCTATCCATGTCTGGCTGAGGTGCTGATGGCTCAGACAATGGTGCCGCCACATCAGGACTGACAAGGTCCGCCGGTCTGGAGGATGTCAGATCATCCTCATGCAATGTACTCGTGTGCCTGAAAGGATTTCTCCAACGTCGACCTCCTAGTGCCATATATGCAAATTAATAGACAAGTAAATATAAGAAGTACGAATATTAGATCGATGCAGTATACATCTATTTTTAAGTTATTTACACATGTCAGATACATAGTGACAAAAATAGACAAGTACATATATGAAGTACGAATATTAGATGGATGCAGCATACATCTATTTTTAAGTTATTTACACATGTTAGATGCATAGTGACAAAAATAACATGCTTACCCCCCTTATACGTCCTTAATATTAGTATTATCCTCACTTTTTAAAGTGTCTTCCTATTCACTACAGTACTCAACCCCTGTTTCATCTTCCCCATTAGTTTCCTTATCGTCGATGAAGTGAACGTCTACAGAAGGTTCAATTGTAATGTCAGCAGTCCCTACGTGTTCTGCCCTGGCACCATCTCTATGCAATGGTATAGGATCAGCTCCTTCTTCGACATCATCTACAGAAGATTGCGCTGCTGCATGGACAGATGGCTCATCTTCTTAGAATGCAGTCTCACCGGCACTCATCTCACTATCTGCAACTTCTACAATAGCGTACAAATTTCGAGGAGGAATATTTTGGGCCACATGCCATTCACTCTTCAATTTGGTGTCTTTAAGGTAAAACACTTGTTCTGCCTGCATCGCAGGCACGAAAGGGTCATTTTGATACCAGGTCTTGCTAAAATTGACACTGGTGAAGTAGGCATCGATGTTTATCCTAGTCTTTTTATTACCGATGTCCCACTAGGTACACTTGAACAGGTGGATGACTCTGTTTGCTTCATAGCTAAGCTCCATAATGTCATCCAGCACACCAAAGTAGTCAATTTCTTCATCTCCTTCTATGCCTAGCACTGCAACCCCATAATTTTGGGTTCTTCTATGCAGTTCGAGGGACTTTGTATGAAATTGTAATTTGTTGACAATGCAACCACTGTAGCGGTTAACTTGTTGATCGGGGCTACATGCCAATGCGTACAAATCTTTACTTGAAATTGGTTCCTTATTGTAATACATGACTTTCATCTATTAAATAAACAAGAGTTTAGAAGAATAAACCGTCAATAGTGAAAACATACATTGCTTCGCACTCAAGCAGTTTTTGTTACTTACACGACTCCCAAACCAGTTAATAAATTCCTTTTTATGTCTTTTGTCAACATTCTGTTCATTTTGGGCCAAGAGTTCGACTTTATGTTCGCTACATGCTACAGTAGTACATGTTAATATGAAGTAAGTATATAATTATGCATACGTAAATACAATGCAAAGTAAGGAGTTTGGAACCGCGTACTCGATATATGGAACAATTTCATCACAATTGTCGAGGACGTAAAAATGAGCCTTTTCTAGGTCGTCCATATCAATGAAATAGTAAACTCGTGCACCAAAAGGCCAAACATTTTCTCGAAATATAGAGCTCGTAGGTTCTTCATCTTCGACATTAATAGCATGAACGTCTGCATTTCGCTCATCACAAGTGAACATTGTGTCAATATCATGTAAATATATTGAACAAAATGCAAGACATTCACTGTCAATGTACGCCTCAATGATTAAACCTTTCGGCCGTGCCTTATTGCGCATGTACCCCTTTAAAGTGGACAAGAATCTGTGCATTTTACGTAGCATTATATACATGTAGACACAATAAAAAATAAAAATAAAAACAAGGAAATCACGTGATCATTTACAAGGACTTTATACTTTACCTCTCAATAGGATACATCCAACGATATTGAACTAGTCCTCCAATTATGGCCTCCCTTGGTAAATGGACAACTAGGTGGACCATCACATCGAAGAATGCTGGTGGGAAAATTTTCTCCAACTTGCATAGTATGATCACAATGTCATCCTCTAATCGTTCAAGTATGTTTACGCTTAATTTTTTTTAGCACAACTGCCGAAAAAAGAATCCCAGATCAATCAGCACCGAGTGAACATCTTCAGTCAAGTGTCCATGAAGGAAAATAGGTAGAAGCCATTGTAGAAGGACGTGACAGTCATGAGTTTTCATTCCTAGCATCTTCCCTTCCTTCGTGTTTATGCATCGAGCTATGTTCGATGCATATCCATCGGGGAACTTCACTGATGTCAACCATTCGAAGAATTTATTCTTCTCATCCTTCGAAAATGTGTAACAAGCTGATGGCATGAGAATTTTGTCCCCTTCACGAAACAGGTGCAGCTCAGGTTGTATTCCCATATCTTCCATATCTCGGCGAGCATTTATGGTGTTCTTTGTCTTCCCATATATATCAAGCAATGTACCAATGACATTCTCACAAATGTTCTTTTCGATGTGTATGACATCCAAGTTGTGGCATAGTAGAAGATCTTTCCAGTATGGCAACTCGATGAAGATTCTTCTCTTTGTCTAATTCAACTCCCACTCAGCGCGTTTTCTTTTTCTATTGGTCGGTGGTTTCCCAAATTTCACATCTCCGATCAACCTTAGCTGGTTTAATATCTCTTCCCCACTTAACCGCTTTGGCGGCGACCTTCGTTCAAGTTTTCCATTGAAACTTCTAATGCCATGAGTCCTCCAAGGATGTCCAGTTCGTAGAAAATGGCGATGACACATAAAGCATAACTTGCGTCCATGCTTCAAGGATAAGGACCTAACATCCTTATTACATACTGGGTATGCTAAGTAACCTTTTGTGCTCCAACCTGACAGGTTGCCGTATGTAAGGAAATCATTAATTGTCCACAAGACTGCAACATGCATTCGAAATGTTGTCCCGGTTTCCACATTGAATGTCTCCACTCCTTTTTCCCATAATTCTTTCAACTCGTCAATTAACGGACGCAAGTAAACATCAATATCATTACCAGGTGCTCTCGGTCTGGGAATCAGCAGAGACATATAAATGAAAGGTTCTTTCATACATCGCCATGGTGGCATATTGTATGGCATCATCATAACTGGCGACATGCTATATGGGTTGGTCATGTTACTGAAAGGATTGAACCCATCTGAAGCAAGGCCAAGTATAATGTTGCGAGGATCACCAGCAAACCACAGATGCATTTTATCAAATTCGGCCCAAGCTTCGGAGTCCACTGGATGGCTAAGGGTGTTTCCATCTTGAAGACGTTTCTCTTGATGTCATCTTATATTTGTAGCAGTATTTTTGCACATATACAATCGTTGCAACCACGAGATTAATGGACAATATCGCAACACTTTTTTGGGGATCTTTTTACCCTTCTTCTGATTAGTTGTATACCTCGGCTCACCACATTCTGGGCACTCGTTCGCATTTTCATGTTCACCATAAAAGAGTGCACAATCATACCTACACGCATGTTTTAGAGTGTAACAGAGACCCAATTCATGCTTGTATGTCCTCACCTTATAAAAAGACTTAGGAAGTGTTTCACCATCAGGCAGTGTTGCCTTAATGAGGCTTAAATGCAATGCGCTCTGAGATAACTCATGCATTGTCCTTACATGAAGCAACTTTATCAAAAACTCTAATTTTGAGAATTTTTTATAGTTTGAATATAGGGGCACCCGTGCATCCCTCATGAGATTAGCGAATGGTTTACCAAGTCGATTGAACGTAGTTGGATCGCAAGATATGGTACCCGTTGAAGTAGTTTCATCATCGATATGTGACACACTGACATCACTCGTGTCCACTGCAATTCCCCTTTGCAATTCATCTAACATTTCGATTAACCCTTCTAAACGTGTATCACCACCTACTATATTTGCCCCCTCATCTTCATTGTCATCATTATCGCTCTGAACTGCGTAATCTTCACCATGGAACACCTATTTTGTGTACATTTTCTCCATTCCGAAGTCTAACAAATGTGAATGGACCAGATCAATGTGTTTGAATGTTATGTTTTGGAATTTCTTGCAAGGACACCTTATTCTACTGGCTTTGTCTGCACGAGGACGTGCGAACTTTATAAAATCATGTACCCCTTTCACGTATTCTGGAAAAAACCTACCCCAAGCATTCATCCAACTCTTATCCATGCTCATTAATTACCTTATAATATGTTTAAGTAAATGGTGTTCATTATATTCTCATAATGTTTATCATGCATGCATCGTGAATCCTATAATCAACCATCATACTCTAAAGGGTACGGATCCTATCCCATTCAGGAATGTTGCATTTACATCATGATCAATCGCTAAATTCCTTCGTCATAGTCGTTATAAATTTCGGTAGCGTCTCCGCATGGCTCTCCAAGTACACGAGATGGGGGAAGTGAAAATTTTTCTAGTTTTTCATCACTAACAAATTGTCACGACACCCCACTATGCACCTAGAGAACAATTAGAGATGCGCTCAAAATATATAATGACAATTGACAAAACGTGAATGATGACAACAATATAAATACAACTTCCTGAACTGTCCACATTTGACAATCCAAGAATGGTTGAAATACAAACATTACTAATTGTAAGTGAAACAAATAATTAACATGTTCAAGTGATTATTAGTCAACATAGTATAACTAATAATCAATTGAAATATAAAAATTGATTTGTCTCACATGTATGATTAGGAATGAATGTATAGTAACCATTCTTGGACGGGTCTAAGCTTCAATGAATACATGAAATGGCAGTAATTAATATGACATTTTACTTCATATTCCATTTAATGAAATTTCGGCAACATGTCATCTATAAATTGGACAATTCCCAAAAAATTTCTGCACTAAAACTTGATAGATTCAAGCAAACAAATCACAATAATATGCATTATGCAGATACCAGTGAGTTTGAGTATGCAAGAACTTAATTCCACTACCAGCATGCAATTCACAATGTTGAAAAACCTTAAAATTACAAAATCCAAAAATTCCACTCTCCCTAGCTGACCCAGCCAGCTAACCAAACTAGGTCTGCTGTTCAAAATGCTACTCATTTGGATCAGCACTTAGTAGGCCTCCTCAACTTTGTGCATATAGATGTGCCCCATCTGAAGATTGTTCGCAAGCTACACTATTTTGGGCAACAAATCATCAGAATTATTCATAATGTGCATTGAGTTTGGTACTGTAAAATTTACATAAATTTGAAAGCTCATCGTACAATTGTGAGCATTGAACCTGAATTCAAGAAATATCCTCTTAAGCAATTTTTAAACCTCGTGAGGTTGTTTTCAAGGTCGATGAGCCTATTTGTTTTACTATGTGAGGCATAACCTATTAATGCATATCTTCTAACTTGACTTCACAACTTAGGCCTTTAAAAGATTAGAATGCCTTTAGTATGCTAGAAAACCATTCAATAGTTTTTATTTTTCATTTTTAGTTTTTTAAAAGAATTAAAAAATGCTAACTCTTTTATTTCTAGGTTTCCAAATAATTAGACTATAGAAAATTATAATTTTATCACAATTTCCAAAAGTCATATATAAAAAATCAGAAATCAAGAAGATAAGAAAAAGATATTTTCCAACTTTGCTATGCAAATTTAGAAAATTGAAAAACAATATGATATTTTTGTAATTATTTAAAATTTTTAAAAATGAAAAATAAAAGTATTCTCCATGAGGGAATAGTGCCAAAACTTATTATTTTTCAAATTTTTTATATAAATGTTAGAAAATAAATATTCATAATTTGTATTTTTTTTAATTATTTGAAAAAAAAACTAAAAATGAAAAAAAAAAAATCTCTCTCACAACTAAACAAATCCTAAGGCTTTCTATTCTACCATTATAGTAGGGTTAAAAATTCCCACCCATTAAATAATTCAAACTTGAAACCAGAATGGAAGTTCCAACTCCCAAACCTTTAACCTAAAAACACTCAAGCTATTGTATTTACCAAATAAAGAAAAATAGGATTTTCCACTCACTTTTTCATTCCCTTTTTCCTTCCTCTTACCTAACAAACACAGTACAAAGTCAAACGATTCCTCTTTGTTTCTTTTTGTCACTCCTCCAGCATATTTATTTTCTTGAATTAATTTGCAATTTTTTCTAGAAATATCCTAAGAATTTCAAGTGTCAATGTTTTTCATTAAATATATGTAATTATATTAAGGGAAATAAAAGTACCTTTATCACCACGTGTTAAAACATCCTAAAGTATGAAATTATTTGTATGAATTAATTTTGACAAATGAGCTATTAATCAACAACAAACTCCATAAACGAACACGAAACTGTAGGAGCTATGGAGGAGCTCATAAATATGCAACTCATGCACAAGGATAAGAATACCTTTAAATAGAGACACAAGCCACAAGGAAATATATTGTGCATAATGAAATTTTGCATAAGGAAATAAACCAACCAAATTCAATTTTATTTATTAATTTAATTTTTTAAATTTCATAGTTCTTTGCATCCTTTTGCCTTGAATGGATTTATATCGAGCATATTGTGCATTATTTATATCTAAATTAGAATGTACAATTTAAGTTAATATATTAGGGACTTATATTAAATTTATTAGTGGTGGAACGGGCTTGGATGAGATGAAATTGTATATATTAAATTTGAATAGTATATGAGTTTAACATTGTTGAAAACAAGAGTTGGATACTATTGAAGCCAGGAATTAAAATTCAAGCAAGGAAATGAAAAAAAAAAAAAAAAGTGATCAGAATACATAATCTAATAATTGCATATATCCCTTTCTTATTACATGTTAAACAAAATAATTATAATATATACATATATAATGTAAATACTTAGTCTTAATAGACAAAAAAAATTATAATGTATTATTAAGCAGGGGCAACTTATTTAAATATACATAATTAAGACTAAGTATTACTATTAAAAATTAAAAAATAAAGTGATGATATGTATTTTTGAAAGCAAAAATTTTGAGTTTAAATGTAGATTTCTATAGATTAAAATAACTCCATACAAAAACTAAATTCTGTCTAAATCTAAGCAAACCAATTAAAAATTTCCATGCTCCCAAAGACATGGTTAGGGATTGACTATTTTAAAAACAAGAAATAACCCTAGAAATTTAATATATTGTTGAGGTTCCAGCTAAAATAAAAATAAAAATAAAAATAAACAAAGAAGAAGACAAGGGAATAAACCTAAGGTGTCCAGTGAGAAGCTAAGGCCATCAGTCGGCTGGGAACAACGGGAGCTAGGGCTTACCATGCTGTCAATCCGCTAGGGCTCTAACGAAGCTTGCGACGTCCGGCGAACAGGGCACACCAGGCCGAGAGAGAGCAGCGGGAGACTGGGAGAGATGATCACGCGGGGAAGAGGAGGAGCCAGGAGAATAGGAGGGAAAATATCCCGCGGATAGGGATAAGAAATTTCGTGCATTAGTGACGGTTTCAAAATCATCACTATTATTCTCCATCTATATTTTTTAAATGACATAGCATTAGTGATGGTCCACAATTCGTCACTAATAATGGCATAGTAGTGACGAGTTTTGAAATTCGTTACTAATAAAGAACCAATGGCGAAGAATTTATAAATTAGTCACTAATATTCTAAATTTAATTTTTTTTTATTTTTAAAAAGGAAGTATTAATGACGAATTTAAAATTTCGTCACTATTGGTCCCTTATTAGTGAAGAATTTACAACATCGTCACTAATACTCTGAGCTGAAAATTTTTTTATTTGTTTTTTAAAAAGGCATTATTAGTGACGTTTTCAAATCCATCACTAATAAGGGACCAATAGTGACAAATTTATAAATTCGCCACTAATACTCAGAACTTAAAATTTTTATTTTTTTTTTAAAAGCATGTGGTATTAGTGACGGTTCTTGAATTTGTCACTAATAATAGACCAATAGTGACGAATTTACAAATTTTTCACTAATACGCTGAACTCAAAATTTTTTATTTTTTATTTTTAAAAATGAAGTATTAGTGACGGTTGTCGAATTCATCACTAATAATGACCAATAGTAACGAATTTTGAAATTCGTCATTAATACTCAGACCTAATACCCTTAACTAATTTTTTTATAAATATTTTCATAAATATTAGTAGTGACGGTTGGTTAATCGTCACTAATAAGTGAGGCAGTTTTTACTACCCCACTAGGAGGGTGAGTTTTTGAACTAGGGTCAGTAGGCTTTTGTTGTAATATTCTAGATTTATCTTTTGATATTGTGAAGATTGTGTATATACGGTATATGGTGGAATGTAGTTAACTCTGTATTCTATGGTTGGGTGAATGAAATTCATATTTACTGCTGCTTAGGTGTCCACTGTGTATGACAGGTGTGTCCCTGTTACCCACGGGTTCGGGTTGACTTTGTTATGTTTTAAGTAAATGGTATTTGATATGATTGATTATGTAGTAAATTATGCAGGTCGTTACAGTTTGGTATCAGAGGCTAGGATGCTAGGTTCTGTAGACTCTTGAATGCTGTAGTAACAATACCTGAGTATAGGGTAAGGGAATTTGAGGTCTAATTTTGTAGTCTAGATGTAGAACTTTCGTGATGGTTTGTGTGTCTTTCCTGGTGTGACGATTTCAGGAAAATCATGGTAAACTATCGGGTTGGGTATCTAGGTTGCAAAATGAACCTTGAATTAACATCAAGGATGATGAATCAGTTAGGGATATGATATGTTAGTTAGATGATATGTTATGGTAATAGGGTCCTAAGCTAAGTTTAATGTATTTTCAGGATTGACCCTGGTGGTAGTAGCGCCCATGCTAGTGGTAATGAGGAGGTTGGTCCCTCGGGCACTACGGGTGGCAATTTAGATGTAATACTGCGCAGCGTGGCTCAACAAGTCATGACTAAAATTGCTAGGAACTCTAGAGAGTAGGGTGGTCTGTTTGCAGGCCACGGTAGTTCGATTGAGAAGTTTATTAAGATGAATCCTCTGGCTTTCTCAAGAGGAACTGATCTTGCAGTTGTTGAAAACTGGATGTAGGAGATTGAAAAAGTGTTTGCAGTGCTACAGTATACTGAAGAGTAGAGAGTGTTGTTCGCTACATATAAACTAACTAGAGAGGCTGAAAATGGTGGACGACAGTGAAACTCCTGGAGCAGCAGAAGATAGTGCTTACAAAGATGACATAGGAACGATTTAAGGATATATTTTTTGATAGATACTTCCCAGCCTCGTCCAGGGAAGCCAAGATAGAGGAGTTCCTGAATCTGAAGTAGAAACAACAGATAGTGCAACATTATGTGGCGAGGTTCATTGAGTTATCTCGCTTTACCCCGTACATTATTCCAATCGAGATGAAGAAGGTAAGATAGTTTGAAAGAGGTGTGAGGAGAGAATTATATAAGCAAGTGTCGATACTGAAATTGCAAGATTTTTCTAAGCTGGTAGATAGGGCAACTATGGAAGAAGCTGGAGAACGGTTGGAGGCTGAGGAGTAGAGACAGAGGAAGAGATTCATGCCTTCTGGTTCCCAACAGAAGTTCAAGTGAGGTTCGTGGAAGAGGGGTGGCTATTAGGGATCAGACTCAGGAGTTAGGGAATCATGGGTTTAAAGCTACGCAATCATTCCCAGCTTGTCCGACTTGTGAGAAGAGACACTCGGGTGAGTGTCGTGCTGGGCAAGGTATTTGCTACCGATGTGGGGACCCATGACATATGATGAGAGATTGTTAGGCTCAAATTGAAGTTGCTCCCGCTCTTAGACCTGCTCGAGGAGGCTACTAGGCGCCTCGTGGAGGTCAGCAAAGGAATATGGCTCTTCCTTGCTCCAGCGAGAGTTTTTGCCCTGACGCCTAGTGATGTTGAGACAACTTACGATGTGGTGACAGGTATGATTAGCATGCTTTCATTTAAAGTTATTGTATTATTTGATTCAGGAGTCACACACTCGTTCGTGTCTATGGAGTATGCTGGATTATATAGGGCAAGAATGCAGTTATTAGACACCAAACGGTTAGTAACTATATCGACTAGGTCAGCAGTGAGGTGTAGTAGGGTACTCTGAGACTATTTAATTGATATCCAAGGGAAAGTTTTGTCTTCCGATTTGATAGTGCTAGATATGCACGGGTTCGATGTAATATTTGACATGAATTGGCTAGTAGCTAATTTTGCCAATATAGACTACTGTTTAAGAGAAGTGATTTTTAGACCTCCGGGATAATGAGAATTAATGTATATAGTGTCGCGAGTGCAATCCCTACCTCAGTTAGTTTCAGCTATTCAGGTGAGGAGATTGCTCCTGAGTGGTCGTCAGGGATTTGTGGCCTTTGTGAAGGAAGTGTTAGGGAATGAATTAAAGCTCACTAGTACACCAATGGTAAAAGAGTTTACAGATATTTTTCTAGATGAGCTACCAGGCTTGTCACTTGATCGTGAGGTAGATTTTCTTATTGATCTCCTTCTAGGTACAACGCCGATCGCTAAAGAACCTTATCGAATGGCACCAGTAGAGTTGGCAGAATTTAAGAATCAATTACAAGATTTACTTGATAAGGGTTTTATACGACCCAGTGTATCTCCGTGGAGAGCTCCAGTATTATTTGTGAAGAATAAAGACGGGTCCATGAGGATGTGTATAGATTATAGGGAAATTAATAAGGTGACAATCAAGAATAAGTATCCTCTACCTCGTATAGATGATTTATTTGACCAGCTCCTGAGTACACAGGTGTATTCTAAGATTGATCTCAGATCAAGTTATCATCAAGTAAAGGTAAGGGCAGAAGATGTATCGAATACGACCTTTAGAACCAGGTATGGGCATTATGAGTTTCTTGTTATGCCTTTTGGTCTGATGAATGCTCCTACAATATTCATGGATTTGATGAATAGAATCTTCCACCAATATTTAGACCAGTTTGTTGTTGTTTTTATTGATGATGTACTGGTTTATTCAAAGAGTTGTGAGGAGCATGAGACGCATTTAAAGCAGGTCTTACAGACGCTCAGGGAAAAGAAGTCGTTTACCAAGTTCAGTAAATGTGAATTCTGGCTTGAGAAAGTTGTGTTTTTGGGGCATGTCATCTCAGGGGATAGAATTTCTGTGGATCCTAGTAAAATTGATACAGTAGTGAATTGGGTTAGACCGAGGAACGTTCAGGAGATCAAGAGTTTCTTGGGGTTGGCTGGTTATTACCGTTGTTTTGTTGAGGGATTCTCAATGTTATTAGGGCCTCTAATGTGACTGACTAGGAAGAATGTCAGGTTTGAATGGGATGATAGCTGTGAGCAGAGCTTCTAGGAATTGAAGCAAAGGCTTGTCATGACACCAGTGTTGATCATCCCGTTAGGGGGTGAGAGTTATGTTATCTATAGTGATGCATCCTTAAAGGGACTTGGCTGTGTATTGATGCAACATGGTAGGGTTGTAGCGTATGCTTCCAGGCAGTTGAAAGAATATGAAAAGAACTACCCTACCCATGATCTTGAATTAGATGTAGTAGTATATGCATTGAAGATTTGGAGGCATTATCTTTATGACGAGCGATGCGAAATCTTCTCCAACCATAAGAGTTTAAAGTACTTTTTCACTCAGAAGGAACTGAACATGAGGCAGAGAAGGTGGTTGGAAATTATTAAAGATTTTGACTGCACTATCAGTTACCACCCAAGAAAAGCAAATGTGGTAGTTGATGCGTTAAGCAAGAAGTCTGTGGGACTAGTGCTTGCAGCTATGGAGATTTAGTATCCGATCATAATGGATCTAGAGAGACTCGGCATAGAGTTGGTCAGAAGTGATCCTCAGGCATGTACTGCAAGTTTAGTGGTGCAGCCTACTCTGTAGGAAAGGATTAAAACTGCTCAGAAAGAGGATCCAGAATTAGTAGAGGTAATGGTCAGAGTACAAGGTGGTTAGGGAGAGGAGTTTTTTATTTCATATAATGGAGCTTTGCGGTTCTGTTCTATATTATGTGTTCTTATTGATGCGTATATCAGGAAGACCATCCTGGAAGAGGCTCACAAATCTTTATACATAGTTAATCCCGGCAGCACGAAAATGTATAGGGATCTGCTAGAGTCTTATTGGTGGAGTGGTAGGAAGAAGGAGATTTCTGAGTATGTAGCACAATGTTTGACTTGTCAACAGGTAAAAGCTAAGCACCAGAGGTCGACAGACCAGTTGCAGCCACTTCTTTTCCCAGAGTGGAAATAGGATCACATATCTATGGATTTTGTTTTAGGGCTGCCGTCAACATTGCATGGCCAGAATGCAATCTGGGTGATTGTAGATCGTTTGACCAAGACCGCCCACTTCCTCCCCATCAAGGTTAGCTACTCCATTAACCAACTAACAAAGATTTATATTCAGGAGATAGTCCAATCTTATGGTGTGCCAGTGTTTATAGTGTCAAATCGAGACCCGCATTTCACGTCACGATTTTGGAGGAACTTGTAGGAGGCTCTAGGGTCTCAGTTATCTTTCAGCATGACGTTCCATCCTCAGTTAGATGAGAAAATTGAGAGGAAGATTAAGATATTAGAAGATATGCTTCGAGCATGCCTGCTGTATTTTGGGGGTATTTGGACCCAGTTTATGCCGCTGGTGGAATTTGCATACAATAATAGTTATCATGCCAGCATTAGCATGACACCATTTGAGGTGCTCTACAGTAGAAGGTGTCGTTATCCGCTATATTGGGATGATATGGGTGAACGGCAAGTTGTGGAACCAGAGTTAGTACAACAAGCATATAAAAAGGTTCAGTTCATTAGAGATAGAATCAGAGCAGCTCAGAGCCGACAAAGGAGTTGTGCTGATAATCGTTGTAGGAAATTAGAGTTTGATATCGGTCATTATGTATTTTTGAAAATAGCTCCGTTAAAAGAGGTTATGAGATTTGGAAAGAAAGGTAAACTTAGCCCTAGGTTTATTGGCTTGTTCGAGATTTTAGAGAAAGTGGGGCCGGTAGCCTATAGGCTAACTTTACCACCTGTGTTATCCAGGATACATGAGGTATTTTATGTTTCCATGCTGAGAAAATACATATCAGACCCTTCTCACATAATCAGTTATGGTGAATTAGAGCTCTATGATTCACTAGTATATGAGGAGGTACTAGTACAGATTCTGGGCAGAAAAGAGTAGGAATTGCGTAATAAGAAGATTCCGCTAGTAAAAGTCATGTGGAGAAATCATGCAATAGAAGAAGTTTCTTGGGAGATTAAGGAACAGTTAAGGCAGAAATGCCCGTAATTATTCAGTGGCGTTCAGTTATAACCAAGAGAAGTCTAAGTAATTATGTAATGTTTCTTTTGCAGGTTAGTTAGTACATGTAGTAGTTCAGTTAGTAAGTAGTATTTTAGTTTTGGGAGAATTTTATTTTATATATATGTAATCTCCCATAACTCTGAATGTAACCACGTTATTCATCCGTCACAAGTGAGGATAACTAATTAAATAAGTAGACTATTTATCTTTAGGGGATGGTGAATCATATGGATAGTAAATTTCAAGGACAAAATTTTTATAAAGAGGGAAGAATGTAAAGACCCGATGAATTATATTAATTAAATAATAGGAGGGTAAGAGTAAAGAGACTATAATTGGAATTTAATAGGGGTCTCATCGACGAACATGCTTGATGGGATCGTCGATGGCGACACGCATCTCATCGATGAGAAGTTACGGAGAGGCTATTTTTTATTCTGAATTTCATTGACGAAGAATAAGCGTTCGTCGATGAACTCCCTTCATTGCCTCGTCGATGAGGTTACGTGTCTCGTCGACGAGTGCAGGTGTATAAATAGCCTAAACTCGGGTTATGCAGCAGAAATAATGTAAACAACTTCTCTCTCTCTCTCTCTCTCTCTCTCTCTCTCTATCTATCTATCTATCTATCTATCTCTCTCTCTCACTCTCTCTTTCTCTCTCTCACTCCTCTTCGGGTTTCCCCCCCTCTCTCTAAGATTTTAGGTCCATTCTTCGTCGGATCGATGATCTGAAGCTGCCACGCTACTCCTGGGGAAGTTTTCTTCAAGTCTACTAGAATAGATCGTTGGTGGGGCTAACTTGGACTCCATCCCAAATTCAGGGTAAGACTTTTTATTTGGTATTTGACTTTCCTACAGTTGTAGAATAGGAAGTACTCGAAGAAATACTGAAGTTTTGTTTGGGACAATGTTGTTTTCAGGGAATTGAAGGAGGAACCCTGCGGGTGTATCACTAGTGGTTTGAGGGACTTTCCAGTAGTCGGGTAAGGGAGTAAACTAAAGTAGTCATTTTTCATTAAAATTATTATTATTTAATAGCATATTAATTTTCAGAAAGTATGTGTTATATATGAGTATATTTGAGAAAATGTATATTTGGGAAAATATTGTTGTTACACAAGAATATATATATTTTTAGTATGAAATGTCAGGAAATGTGATTTTAAAACATAATTCATGATTTTATTCAGTTTGTGTGACATGAATATTATTTTATGTATATTATATTATGTTAAGTTGGATTTACTAAAAAAACATGTTTACAGTTATTTTCAGGAGTAACATGATAATACAGAAAATTATGATTTCGGAATATGTGATAAACAGTACATAGGCCCAGTTCAGTATTTATGATATGTTCAGCACAAGGTCGTGATTGATAGCCGACACAAGGCCGCAGTTATGCATGTTATTTGGCACAAGGCCATAGTTATGAATGTATTTGGCACAAGGCCGTAATTATTTATGTTATGACAGAATTTAGAAAATGCTATCAATCTATTTATATTAAAATAATATATTATCATGTACTATATGTTATCAGAACCCGGATGATAGTTCAGATAAGTTATTAGGAGCATGGTACCGTAACTATATAGTTCAGTTTAGTTCAGACATGTGCTAACCGCCCTTGTCAGTAGAGGGGGTGGGAGATGGATAGTCGATGTGGCTTTCAGTGTATAGTTGTAGATGTCCACTTGATAGTCCGGACCAGGGTGTGGTGGGCCCATCGTACTTACAGACATTTTTGACTGGGCAATGGTCGGCCAGCCATTGTCGGGTCCTGCCTTTGGGATGCACAACTCATCATGGGGGGTAATACATGACATCAGCTAGCTATTCATCCTAGGTAAAATTAAAAAATTACTAGTTATATTAGATGATTTTATGAATAGTGAAATACAGTATGATTTAGTATAATTATGAAATGGTACATTTATTCAGTTATGATATTATCAGTGTTTCCAAGCCTGTAACATGTACTATATATTTATTATAGCACACAAATATTCATGTTGCCACACAACTATATTTAATTTATTTCCCTTACTGAGAGGTGTCTCACCGTAACTTAAACCATTTTAGGGAAGCCAGAGAGACAGGTGGACTGAGCCCGCCGTTGAGGTAGTTTTTACTACCCTGCTAGGAGGGCGAGTTTTTGAACTAGGGTCAGTAGGCTTTATTTGTAAGATCCTAGATTTATCTTTTGATATTGTGAAGATTGTGCATATACAGTATATGGTGGAATGTAGTTAACTCTGGTATATTGTATTCTATGGTTGGGTGAATGAAATTTATATTTACTACTGCTTAGGTGTCCACTGTGTATGACAGGCGTGTCCCTATTACCCATGGGTTCAGGTTGACTTTGTTATGTTTTAAGTAAATGGTATTTGATATGATTGATTATGCAGTAAATTATGCAGGTCATTACAATAATCCTTATGGACATAGTAATGTCGTATCACTAAAATTTTTGTTTCATCAAGGACATTCTAGTGGTTATAATTTAAGATGTTTATGTTGTAAGTTTCAGGTTAGTATCCTAGGAGGGGTGGAAAGGTGTAAAGAATGAGAAAAGAAACACCTTCCATTGCAACTTAAAAAAATAATAATAAATAAATAAAGCCAACTTCGAAATTCATTGAGCAATTGTTCAAACCATGCATAGAAATAGGGGAATCATGTGTTTCCTTCTAGCCATAGCCTTGGTTATTATATTTTGTCTTATGGTATTTGGGCCTCGATGTCTAGGCCTATGCTTGACCGCAACTGAGACAACCCGTGAGTCAATGACTTGCCATTTAGGTTTAGAATTCCAAACAACGTCTCAGAAAGATATTTTTTTTGGAAAGTAATAGCAAGATAACACAACAAAAAAAGTGGTTTTTAGTGACAAAAGTATTAGTGACTGACAACCGTCACTAATACTGTACTTTTAGTGACGAAATTCAAAGCGTCACTAATACTTTCGTCACTAAAAATCAGTTTTCCCACTCAAACTATCGCAGGAAACCACTTTTCGTGCTCAAACTATCGTAGGAAACCACTTTTTGCCATTAAACTATAGCGGGAAACCACTTTTTGCTGTTAAACTATCGCGGGAAAATATTAGTGACGTTTTTTCGGGTATTAATTAGTGATGACTCTCAAGCGTCACTAATAGGCATTTATTAGTGACGGTTCTAAACTGTCACTAATAATGCATTTGTTGACTAAGAAAAAGGTCAACAATATAAGTGATGGTTCTCATAAACCGTCACTAATAGTCTATTAGTAGTAATGATTCTTATAAATCGTCACTAATAGTCTTGTATTAGTGACAATTCCAAAAACCATCACTAATAATGCATCTGTTGACTAGGAAAAAAGTTGAGTATTAGTGACGGTTCTCATAAACTGTCACTAATAGTCTATTATTAGTGATAGTTTACAAAAATTGTCACTAATAGTTTGTAATGATTGGACTAACTTTTAAATGCGATAGAGTTTGAGATATCTTTTGAAGCTATTAATCACTATAAAAAGGAATGGGATGCACGAAAGAAACAACTTGGTTCAAATATCTGTGGGCGGGTTGCTCGTGAAGATAATTACAATTTAGAACAGTCGGCTAGTCGGTGACTATCTTCATAGTAGTGGACAAATAAAAACAGTTGCTAATTTTGTTTAGGAAGCAAAACATGATAGAAATAATGTTTTGGCTAACCTAGCCAGTTTTCCTAACACCATAAATGAGAATATGGATGAGTTGAATATAAAATATAATGAGAAAAGCATGTCTTTAAGTAGAATGCTTAGAAAGAAAAACCATCACTAATAGTCTTATATTAGCTAGTGACGATTCTCATAAACTGTCATTGATAATGCATTTGTTGATGGGGAGAAAGGTCAAGGCTATTAGTAATGACAGTTTTTTTAATTACTTAAGCAGTACTGTGCTTCAAATGCAATGGCCAAAAACCATTTGCTATTAATACTAATACACAAAGACTTCTAATGGAACAACAAAAATGGCCATCAAGTGTAATGAGCAAATGCAAACATAAAAATGACCTTACTTTGGAAAAATACCTGGAAACGAACCTAGCTGATGAGTCAGACCAAACACCTCGCCCTATTAAACCAAAACCCATCTCTCAAACTCTAGAGCAAAATGATATGTCTAGCCATGGATTGAGATTATTCTTAACATAGTGGATGAAAAAAACTGGAAGAGCTGTCATTGATAGCTAGTGAATATTGGTTGAAAATAATCTCTAAATTTAAATGTCTTGAAGTTCATACCTTTTGGCGGAATGACCGCGCGTGTACAGACTAGGGAAGCTACGGTGAAGTTCTACACTGATTGGAATGGTTTTTTTAAATGCAATAGAGTTTGAGAGATCTTTTGAAGTTGGTTGTCACAGTAAAAAGGAATGGGATCGATGCATGAAAGAAACAACTTGGTTCAAATATCTATGCATGGGTGGGTTGCTGATGAAGATGATTACAATTTATAAAGGCCGACCAATCGGAGATTGTCTTCATAGAACTAGACAAATAAAAAAAGTTGCTAATATTTTCTAGGAAGCAAAATAGGATAGAAATAATGTTGTGGCATACCTAGCCAGTGTGCTTGACACAATAAATGAGAATCTGGATGAGTTGAAGATAAAATACAATGAGAAAAGCATGTTCTTAAGTAGAATGCTTGAAGAGAAAGACCGTCACTAATAGTTTTATATTAGCTAGTGATGGTTCTCATAAACTGTCACTGATAATGCATTTGTTGACTGGGAGAAAGGTCAAGGCTATTAGTAATGACGAGTTTTCTAATTACTTGAGCAATACTATGCTTGAAATGCAGTGGCCAAAAACCATTTGCTTTTAATACTAATTCACAAAGACTTCTAATGGAGCAACAAAAATGGCCATCAAGTATAATGGGCAAACACAAACATAAAAATGACCTTACGTTGGCAAAATACCTGGAAACTAACCTAGCTGATGAGTCGAAGCAAACACCTCGCCTTGTTGAACCAACACCCCTCTCTCAAACTCCATAGTAGAATGATCTATATGTTTAGCCATGAGCTGAGATTGTTTTTAACATAGTGGAAGAATAAGATGGAAAAGCTTTCATTGATAGCTAGTTAATATTGGTTGAAAATATTCTCTAAATTTAAACGTCTTGAAGTTCATACCTTTTGACAGAATGATTGTGCTTTTACAGACCAGGGAAGTTGTGATGAAGTTTTGCAATGATTGGACTTGTTTTTTAAATGCAATGCACTTTGAGAGATCTTTTGAAGCTGGTCATCATAGTAAAAAGGAATGGGATCGATGCATGAAAGAAATAGCTTGGTTCAAATATCTATGCATGGGTGGGTTGCTTGTGAAGATCATTACAATTTAGAAGGGCAACTAGTCGAAGACTGTCTTCATAGCAGTGGACTGATAAAAACAATTGCTGATATTGTCCAGGAAGTAAAATAGGATAGAAATAATGTTGTGGCACACCAAGCCAGTGTGCTTGACACCACAAATGAGAATCTGAATGAATTGAAGATAAAATACAATGAGAAGAGCATGTCCTTAAGTAGAATGCTTGAAGAATATGTAGCGACCTGAAAATTCATACCATTTTTTTTCATATGCATGTATATAATATAGTGATAATCATTTTACTATGATACCCCTATATTATCTGCTATAACATCTCATGCCCCAAGTGGGTAGTAAGGAATTTCCTGTTTACAAAGTAACATGCATATACAGCAGTAAACATAAAGTCATACATCCATATTTACAGTACTAGAATCCAGTATTTTCTCAAAATATACATACATAATTACTCATCATCCCAGAATCTACTACCCAAAACTCTTGAACGCTACACGAAAAATACAACCCCTTGATAACACTTACCCTACAAAGAGGGTAGCGTTGACAACTTCTCTACCTGCGAGCCTGATCTACTCATCTAGTTGGATCACCTAAAAAATGTTAAGTCACTGGAATGAGACAATGCTCAGTAAGACAAAATATACTATTACTAGTGTGTGACAACTGAGTTTACATAAATAATTTACTAATAAATAACTGAACTGAGATATCATGTACATACTGTGTAATTCACACCTACATGGCTAAAAATACAACCCCGTTATCTGAGTTTTCTATTTATTCGTACTATTAAGAATATAGTATATATCTGCTATTATTCTATAAATCTATATATGTATAAATAACTGAGTAATATCCATGGAAATCTGTATGTCATGATTTAACCCTTCATAATAGGGTTGTGCAGCTCGTAGGCTGGACTTAACTCTGGTTGGCCTACCAAGATAAGTCACTTGAATACTCTACTAATACTCAGTCCAGCTTTTACTGCAATCCCTCTAAAAGCATGGTACTGGTATCTACCTTGTCAAACTGGCCTTCTCAACCTAAGAATCTAGGGAGACTGCAATCCCTCCATACGCATAGTAGACAGAATCCACACACAATCTGAGATATGTGGTTGCACTCTGATCTAAAATAACAACTGTATCATGCTCTGTTGACTGAATCTATCAGAAATAATTCATTAGGGATCTAATATTGCATAATACTAATATATATAATTATCTTGCTATTTCATCACAATTCCAAAATAACCATAACATTATAAATTAGATCTGAAATGCTGTAATATCTGATTGAAATAATTGTAATATCTGACTCAATAATCTTTAATATCTAATTGAATAATCAGTAATTTCTGAGTGTTATGGTCTTGGAAATAATTGCATTCTGTAAATACTGTAAAATATCTGTTTGTATAAAATCTATAAAATATCTATCTGATAAATATTTGTCTATATAATATCTATCTACAAAATATATTTGTCTGTATAATATTTGTCAGTAAAATAGATCTGCCTATATATACATTGTTGTTGGCCTTACAAAACTTAACATCTTGTTTTGATGCTAATAAACAAGTAGAACTTAACATGCTTTGTTTAAGTAATGTATTTTCAGGCCTCAATGATGAATGCAAGGTTAAAGAATTCATGAAAGTTTATATTTCAAAGAAGGATGATTTATATCAAGCTTGAAACATGAATTCAAAAATGGATTTAAAGATAAAGCTTGAAGATCATGAGAACATAAGAATTAAAAATAATGTGATGAAATCCTAAGTGATCAACATGGAAAGCTCAAAGAAAGATGAAGCAAGCATAAAGACCTCAAGGAATTCAAGGATTAAAAATTTGAAAGAGTTTATAGGAAATTTCATGTAAGTACTTCAAAGAATTTCAATATGGATACATGAAACTCTTAGGTTAATTTATTAGACCTAGATTCCTTTTAATATACTTGAAAAATATTTTTATAAGGTCAAAAATTATTTCAAAAAGGTTAGAATCATTTTTGGAATGAAAAGCATCAAAAAGAGGATTTTCAAAATGTTGTTAATTTTTTACATCTGCATTGAGGTGTATTTTTCTCTATCAAACCCCATTTATTTTAAAAAGTGTTCAACATGAAAGTTGTAGGAGTTTCTATTAGCTTTCATTTGAAACCAAGATCATTAAATTTGGAGTTACACAAAAAATGTTATGACCAAACAACAAAAGGGTACTTGAAGCTGACAACAACCAGTAGACTACTTGAACCAGGACAGGCGCCTGGGTGGTCAAGCTAGGTGACTGGTGGATTGGGGCAGGTGATTGCCATGAACAGATTTTGAAAAAAAAACCTCAACAGAAACACTTTTTAAATGGTTTTTTTGGGGCTCAAACTTTGTGAAAACTTGGGGGATACTCTAAGTCACTTGGGGACCAAGTTACATGCCTTTTAAAGTCTATAAATAAGCCTCAAAGATCATTGAATCAACACACCAAGAATTCAAATTCAGAAAAAATTCAAAATCTCTCTCAATTGCTCTCAACACTCAAAGGCTCTTTCACTCTCATCTTGTCTACGAAATTTGCTGAGGTCTTGCTGATTCAATCACCAATCTTGTGCTACAAATTCTAAATCTTTCAATCATTGAAAGAATTAATTGGTGATATACTTCATTGAGCTTCAAGTTAAATTCCATATTGTTATTTACTTTGAATTATATTAGTTTCTAAATTGTCGTACTAATCAGCTCTTCGTGTGAGCAAGTTCTTGTACACATCTATTTGATTTTTATCTTGTAGATTGACGATTCCAAGGATTGTTTGGATCGTTGGCTAAGCAAGGGGATATTGCTTAGAGAGGCGGGCTCTAGCCTAGTTAAGGAGTGACCGAATGAGGGGACATCATTTAGAGAAGGCGGGCTTTAGCCGTAACCAAGGAGTGTTATAAAGGTATTGTTCTGCCCGTTAAAGGAACAAGTTTAGCAAATCATTTGGTGGTTTACCAAAGGCGAGGATGTAGGCTGGGTATAAGACGAACCTCATAAAAATCTCCGTCTCACTCTATTTTTCCTTATTCTTTATTTTCAGTACATACTTAAATTGCGTGGATGGTTTAAATTCAAAATCATATAATCTACGTAAATTTGGAAATCAAGTAAACTTTAATGTTTGATTTTGATTTAGGTTGCGGAAACCGAAAGGGAGTACGTTGGTTGAACCATTCTTTGCGAAAACCATACGGGAGTACGTTACTTGGCTAAACAACCCAAAGATAAATTAACTTAAGAGTTTATTTGAATTCTGAGGTTTGGAAAGAGTAATTGGATTTTATATTGAACATCATATTGAAGAAGAAATTTCATATATACAGGGTTTTGTTCAACACTCACATTCACCACACGGCTGAAAACATCAAAAGCTGAAAGTTACATATATTATATTGATTGTGATTGGATGGTATATAGATTTTTTTTATATTCCAAGAGTCTTAAATCTTGAATGATTTCATCAATCTAATAGTGCTGCAGTGAACTTATATTTGGTAAATAAATTGTGGCTGTGTTGGTTTGGAAATTGTGATTAATTGTTTGATTGTTTTTACTTTCAAAATGTCGTTGAAGATTGAATGTTTAATTGTGTTTAATTGTGTTGTTGATTGATTGCTCAAAAGAAATCAAGTTCTTGTTTGATTGAAAAAATAAATAAACAAGTCAAAGAATTGGTTCAATTACAAAAGAAGTTAAGGACTTTAAAAAGAAATTTTCAAAAAGCCAATTCACCCCCTTTCTTGGGAAGCTATTCCTAATTTAAATTTTTATCAAAGCGGAGTTATAAAAAATCTTAATTAGTAGCTATAAAAATATCTAAATGGCTCAATTAGGTGTGGCTTCCTTTGGAGAGAGACAATCTTCAACTAGGCCTCCTTTTTTTTGTGGACACAACTATACTTTTTGGAAAAAGAGAATGCAAATATTTCTCCAAACCATGGATTGGAAAGTTTGGGAGGTTGTCATGGATGGTGATATAATTCCTACCAAATTAGTAGATGGAAAACATATCCCTAAGGAAAAGAAGGATATGAAAGACTTAGACCATAAAATGCTACAAGTTAATGCTAGTGCTATGAATGCTTTAGATGCTAATGAATTTAATCGAGTAATGGTTTGCAAATTAGCTAAGGAGATATGGGATAAGCTAAAAGTAACATATAGAGGAACAACGGATGTTAGGGATAATAGGGTTGATATGCTCACAAGCGAATATGAAGCATTTAAAATAAACCCGAATGAATGCATATCCATCATGTATACTAGGTTCACTCATATAATAAATTCCCTAAATGCCTTAGGAAAAACTTACACTACTTATGAGATGATAAGAAAAATTCTATAAGGCCTTCCCTCCATGTGGGAACCAAATGCTACTACTATCACAGAAGATAGAAATCTGAAAATCACATCCTTAGATGAGCTTATAGGTTTTCTCCTCACATAAGAAATGACAATGAATGAAAAGAGCGGGAAAACCAAAGCCCAAGAAACAATAGCCTTCAAAGTCTCAAAAGAAAACTCTAGTAGTGAAGAGATGGATGAAGATGAAGCAACCTTTATATCTAAAAAGCTAGCAAAAATCCTTAGAAGGAGAAACAAATTCAAAAGAAGAAACGAAGACTCCAAATCAGATGAAAAAGATATTGGTACCGAGAAATCCAAAGATAAAACCCCTACTTGCTATAATTGCAAATTGGACATATAAAACCATAATGCCCACTATTAAAGAAAGAATCTAAAAAAGAAAAACAAGAAGGCCATGAAAGCCACTACTTGGGATAGTACAAGTAATTCAGAGAATGAAATAAGTGGCCAAGAGGTTGCTTAACACGTGCTTTATGGCATGGGATAATGAAGAAAGCTCCTCAACTAAATCTTCAAATAATTCTTGTAGTGATGAATCAAGTGATGAGGGTATGCCATCTTATGATGAACTTCAAAATGATTTATTCAAAGTACATAAGATGCTGATCAAAGCAAATAAACAAAATACTTCATTGAAGAATAAAAATGAAAGTATAATGAAAGAATTCGAATCCCTTAGAAATGCTGAAAGAGAAAATGAAAGAGAAAAGGTTTCAAGGATCAAGAAACTAGAACATAAGTATGAATCAGCAAGGAAAGAAATAGAATCCAAAAATCTTGTTGAAAAAGAAAACAACTTAAAAATCAAGAAACTAAAAAGCAAGAATGAACAAATGATAGAAGACCTTCAATCCCTATCCTCTATGGTATATGAGAATGATATGTATATTTCTGAATTAGAGGACAGAATAAGAAAATTATCTCTAGAGTTAGAGAAATCATTAAATAAGGTTGAGAACAAGAAAGACATAAAGTTAAATGATATCAAGAATCAAATCAAAGATAAGGATAAAATTATTTACAAATTTACAAAAGGAAAGGAAAACCTTAATAAGATGATTGGCTCACAAAGAATGTCATTAAACAAAGAAGGCATTGGTTTCAATGGAGTTGAAAATAAAAAGAAAAAGAGTCTTTACATGGGTTATTTCTCAAAAGCCTCCAAAGATAATGCAAGCACATCCCTTAATGCTTACACTAACACCATATGCTATCAATGTAAGAAAAAGGGGCATATAAAGTTTGAATGTCCATTTAAGAGAGAAGGTGTGAAAACTAAACAAATATGGAGAGTTAAAGAAAAATCCTTTATGAAATCAACCGGACCCAAGAAGGTAAGGGTACCGAGATGATAGACTAGTTCATAAATGAAAAACTCCATGGATTAAGTCATTCCTTTTAAAAATTGAGAAAGCAACTTAATTCATTTTTAACAAACAAATTAGTTAAAACAGAAAAACTTATAGAAGAGTTTAAGATAAGTTTGAGAATGAATGACTATATGAGATGCTATATGCTTACATGCCTATATGATGTCATGCCCTGAACCCCGAAATGGGACCCTGGGGTGAAAATGTAACATAACTTGTCCCTGTATCATACAAATCATCACAGATATAGTACAAAGGATGAGGGTCCGACCCCGTGGGGTTCCCAGGCACCCTAAACACATCCAAACACAATCTTATACGCAGTGGAAAGACCATACATACATATGCAGTGCCATACCAGAGTCTATACAAGAGCAAACACAATGCTTTATCAAAACATACAAATAGGTGCCCAACACATCCCAAAATGGCAACCCACCAAAATTACAGTCCTAGCACTTACCTAGCGCTAAATGCGGTACACCAGCCACTACGCTCCCTACACCAGGATGCTAGTTCCGGTTACCCAAAGGACCTGTAAAAATGTACGTATAGCAGGGGTGAAACACCTCTTAGTAAGGAAGAACATAGGTTATATCAGTGCATGGCATTTGAGTGTTATCATGATACAACATACACATAGTTAAATGCATTCCAATACTAATTTCCACAGTGCACACACGCACCCATACATATACACATGATCAGTAATCCTGGTGTTGTCACACCCTTCAGCCCGAAGCCGGTTTGCGACAATTCGGCATTGGCCTGTAGCCAACCCGCGAAGCACGGCGCCACCGGCACATGGCTAGTCCTCGACTCCCATGGCATCGTACCAGCGCATAACTGGTGGATCCACACCCTTCGGCCTGATCTGCCGAAATAGGCTCACGCTCTCGGATATAGAGCCGGACACTCTTGCCTACATGGCAGGCGATAAACACACGCCCTCGGATATAGAGTCGGGCACTCTTACCCACATGGTAGGCAATAAACACACGCCCTCGGATATAGAGCCGGACACTCTCAGTACATGGAACAACTTTGGAACCGCGTTCCTACTAGCATTTCAACATATCACACACACATGCATACTCATATAACCAAACAAACCACACCCATTTGGTAAATCATGGTTTTTCAAAAAAATACAGTTCACACAAGTCAAGATATGGCCATCCCAATATCACAGTATAAATCACACATATACTCGGTTTTCAACAAAACCAGGGACGCAGCCCGTCGCCCCCTTCTTCTGAAAACTGTAATAATGAAAAATCCATAGTTTTCCTTGTTAGATCCCCCCAAATGAGTAGCCAAAACATACAAAGGACCATGGACCATAGTTCCACAGAGTCTGATTTAAAAAATAACCAATATAAATATAGTTCCCCTTACCTTTTCCCCGAATAGCAAATCCCAAACTCCAAGGTCCCTAAACAGCGAACCGAGTTCCAAAACCTACAAATCATAGTACAGAATATACTCACAAAACAGTTTCCTACAAAACTACAGGATTAGAAATGAAAACTGAGCCTTATTGTTGAGTCTACGAGTCCAATCCTATTTTGATAATGACAAATCACTTGGTATTTGATCTGTGCATTGAGTTTATGAACAGGACTTACACTAAGCATGCATGGAAAGATAACGAGTCATGGAAGCCTTTAAGTAAAGCTTACAAATCTTGGAAAGCACCATGGAACTCAAAGAGTACGAGAATCAAGATGCAAGTAGCAAAGTTCAAGAATATCTTGGGAATGGGTATTTAGAACTCATGTACTTACATTTTCGTATGATTTAATTTAAGGCTCATCGTAACTTAGAATAATTTTAGGATTCATGCATTTCATGTACACCATTAGGGAACTTACATGGGCTTAGAAAGTTTTTCTAAAATCATGGAAAACTTGTTTTATAAAAGACCTAAGCAAAGAAGTAAAGCAGAATTTTAAATTGGAAATGAATAATTCAGAACAAGGGGACTTCGGTAGCCTGAAACCTCAGGCGCCTGAAGAATTTCTTTGGTAGCTTGAAGAATTAAATGGGAAAGATAGAACCTGGTAGAGGTACTTCGGTCGCCTGACCCTAGAACCTCAGGTGCCTAAAGTTGCCACTTTAGGAGCCTGAACCCTACTTCGGTTGCCTGAACCTGCGGGAAACTTAAAATTCAGATTTTTATTAAAAAGACTCACGAGCTATTTTATTGATCCAACGGTTGAGATCAATCCTAAGGGTAATATACTATATATTATGAATATCTAAACCCTAGAACACATGTTAGACACACAAGAAAGAGAAGAACACACCTTGTTGCAAGAACATTGAAAATCTACTCCTAGTGTTATACGATTGCTTACACTTCAATCTCTAATCTTCAAGCTTGGGCAAATCAACTCATATTCTCAAAGGGAACTTGTTTACTCTACTGTACTTCAATCTAGTATTGAGGTTTGATTTTTCAAGTTATTAGTCTTACGAACTTTTCATCTCATCTCATTGCTTGTTCTTGACTAGCATTGGAAAAGTTTTGATCTTGAGTGTGCTTATTCGTATAAAAATTAATTTTTGAAGAGATCATTACTGGAGAAAGGTTATTTAACTTGGTTGATTGAATTTTGATTCAAGAGTATATAAATATACATATATTTTTCAAAGAGCTCATTATTGAAAAAACCTAGTTTGATTAAAAGGGTGATCTTGAAAGTACCTATACATATACATAGCTATTTTAAACAAGATCATTATTTGATTTATGGTGTGTGATTGATTGAAAGGTTTGATTTAAGTGTGTATTTTCTAAAGGATATATATTTTAGATTTATTAAAGCTTGATTAAATATCCTTGGTACTTATAAGTATACATTTAGTTGAGGGAAATTTTCTAAAAATTAATATACTCAGTTTGTGATTGGATACTTGAACTAAAACTTTGTGAGTTTGATTGAGTTTATATTCAAGAAAATTTTTTTGTTAACAAGTTCACATCAAACATACTTGTGTATTTTCGCAAAGTGAACCAAGAACCCTAGTTTACTCCAAAAAAATTTTGAATATATCTTTACTTGGAAGTTTTGGTTAAATAGGGATTTGTGTGTTGAAGCATATATTGTATCGTTTTCATAAATTCATGAGCTTCAAGTTATATAATATGTTAATGTATTAGGATTTTGAATTGTACTCACCAACTTTTGTTAGAAGCGTTGTTTTGAGTGTTATTTTTCAGATTCTATTGTATACACGGTTCGGTGTGTGAACCGGTGTGTGAGGAGATGGTTGTATCTTTTGTAAGCAGCGGAGTAGGAGGAAGTTCTGCCTCTTGTAAGCAGCGGATTGTAAGGGACGCTCGGTCCCACTTTAAGGAGTAGGGTTTTAGTGAATCCTTGAGTGGTTGCTCAAGGCGAGGACGTAGGCCAAGTCGGCTGAACCTCGTAAATCTGTGTTTGTCTTCTCTCTTCCCTTTACTCTTTATTTTCAGTATTGCATTTAAATTTGGGTATATTGCATGTAAAGGTTGAATATCCTTACACATACATAATTGAGTAATAAGAAGTTGTTGGTAAATTTATAAGAAGGGTTTAAGAGGTAACTAAGTGGGTTAGAATTTTTATAAATACTTAATTCACCCCCCCCCCTCTTGGGCTTACACCTGATTCAACATTTGGTATCAGAGTGGGTTTACATAGACTTGATAGTTAATTTGTAAAACGATCACATGGCACACATTGGTGTAACTCCATTCAATGAGGGACCCTTGTCCACTAGACCACCCCTTTTTCTGTGGTGTAAATTACACCTATTGGAAACGTAGGATGAGCATATATCTATTGAACGTAGATTGGAAAGTTTGGAAAATAGTGACTAAGGGAATTCACATTCCCATGAAAGTAATTGATAAGATTAATGTACCTAAAACTGAAGATGAATATACTGAAGAGGATTGGAAGTCAGTTCAAATTAATGCCACTGCCATGAATATTCTTTTCTGTGCATTAGATGTCAATGAATTTAATAGGGTAATGGCATGTAACTCAGCTAAAGAAATTTGGGAAAAATTAGAAGTTACATATGAAGGCACTAAGGAAGTCAAGGATAGTAGGATAGACATGCTCACTAGTGAATATGAAGCATTTAAAATGACGGTTGATGAATCCATACAATCCATGTACACTAGATTCATACACATCATTAACTCATTAAATGCTCTTAAAAAAACTTACCTTACTTATGAGTTGATCAGGAAAATACTCAGGGGATTACCTCCAGTGTGAGAAGCGAAAGCTACGGCAATAGTAAAAGGGAGAAATCTCAAGGAGATGTCGGTGGACGAACTCATTGGATCACTCATCACCTATGAGCTGGCAATAAACGAGAGGAAAAATGAGCAGAGTAAAGCTAAGAAGGTCACTGCACTTAAGGCATCATCAAGCTATTCAAGTGAAGGAAGCGATTTCGAAACGGATGATGACATAGCCTTGCTAACAAAGATGTTCGAGAAGTTCTTGAAGAAGAACAAAAAGTTTAACAGAAAATTTCGGAACTCCAAATCAGAAAGAGAAGAGAGAAGCATGAAGAAAAAGAAGGAGGATCCACCAACATACTACAACTACCGAGAAGTTGGACACATCAAGCTTGAGTGCCCCAAGCTCATAAAAGCTTCAAAGAAAAACAAGAAGGCGCTGAAATTCGAATGGGATACACACAACACTAGCAGTTCAGAATCTGAATCCAGCAACGACGAGGTTGCCCATCTGTGTCTAATGGCACATGATGACCTTGAGGTACAATCATTCTTTTCATCATCGTCATACTATTCTAGTGAATTTGTAAATGGAAATGATATGATTTCATATGATGAATTGAAACAAGAATACTTGTACACTCTAAAAATGCTTGAGAAGAAAACAAATAAAATTTCTGACTTGAGAAGCAAAGTCAAAGAACTTTCAAATCTAGTTGAACACCAAAATGAATCCCATGCATCTTTCATAAAAGATAAAGATTTGAAAATTGAGGAGTTAGAAAAGGACTTGAAAGATAAATCTGAAATTATCTCTAAATTTACTGAAGGACAAAACAATTTTGAAAAGCTCCTAGGATCTCAAAGAAATTGCCTAGAAAAAGAAGGGCTCGGTTTTAATGGTAAGGAAAATATAAAGAAAAGACATCTTTACATGGGATATTTTACAAAAGAATCAAAGTCATTTGTTCCAACTAAGAATCATTATAGATACACTACATGCTT
Source organism: Malania oleifera (assembly GCF_029873635.1). Classification (NCBI taxonomy): domain Eukaryota; kingdom Viridiplantae; phylum Streptophyta; class Magnoliopsida; order Santalales; family Ximeniaceae; genus Malania; species Malania oleifera. Next base: position 41,544,882 of record NC_080417.1, read on the forward strand.
TAAATGTAGAACGTTGGGTCATATACAATTCAACTGTCCTTTCAAAAATAAAGATATAAAAATTAAGAAAGTATGGAAGGTCAAAGGTCAATCTAACACTAACCCTCCTAGACCCAAGACAATCTGGGTACCAAAGCTAGTTATTTAATTGTGTCTTGCAAATTTTCTTAAGATCAGCATCCTCAAAAGATAGATGGTATATAGACAGCGGATGCTCATGCTACATAATCAGGGATAAAGCAAAATTCACATCCATCATACTCAAGGATGAAATGTTTGTTACTTTTGGAGATAATGTTAAGGGAAGGATCACAGGTGTCGGTAAAGTCGATAATGATTCCTCACTCATTATAGATGATGTTTTATTAGTTGAAGGTTTGAAGCACAATTGATTGAGCATAAGTCAACTATGTGATAAAGGCTACAAAGTATCATTTGAACATGACAAGTGCATAGTTGAACAAAAAACTGATAATAAGATACTGTTCATTGCTAAGCGTCATGAAAACGTATATACCACAAGCTTTGATAACTTAACTTCATAGAGTGTGACATACTTATCTGCAATGAATGAAATAAGTTAGATTTGGCATAGGAGACTAGGACATGCAAACATGGATTTAATCTCAAAACTAGTGAAGAAAGAATTAGTTAAGGGACTGTCTTAGACTAAATTTGTGAAAGATAAAATCTGTGATGCATGCCAATTAGGAAAACAAGCAAGAACAAGTTTTAAGAAGAAGAAAGAGATCTCCACTACTAGGCCACTTCAAATGCTACACTTAGACTTATTTGGACCAAACCAAATTCAGAGTTTAGGAGGAAAATCATACGCTTTTGTCATAGTTGATGATTTTTCAAGATACATATAGGTACTATTCTTAGGTCACAAAGATGAAGCATGTGAAAAATTTATAAACCTGTGCAAGAAAGTCCAAAATGAAAAGGGATGCGCAATTACTAAAATTCGAAGTGATAGGAGTAGAGAATTTAAAAATCAAGGCATGGAAGACTATTGTAATTCATTAGGAATTACCCATAATTTTTCAACTCCTAGAACACCACAACAGAATGGTGTAGTTGAAAGGAAGAATAGGTCTATTCAAGAAATGGCCAAAACTATGCTTAACGAACATAAATTACCTAAATACTTCTGGGCCGAGGCAGTGAATACCACTTGCTATGTGCTAAATAGAGTTTTGATTAGACCATCACTTAATAAGACTCCTTACGAATTATGGAATGGCCATAGACCAAACATATCATATTTTCATATCTTTGGTTGTAAGTGTTTTGTGCTTAGAGACAATGAGCATCTAGGAAAGTTTGATGTGAAATCAGATGAAGGTATCTTCCTAGGGTATGTTTTAGATAGTAAAGCATATAGAGTGTATAACAAACGAACATTGACGGTCATAGAATCTATTCATGTAGTGTTCGATAAGTCAAATCCTTTCTCCAAAAGATCAGATGAAGATTAAATTGAACTAAACAAGGAACTAGAAGAACTATCAATTGAGAATGACTCAGAAAAGAAAAATGAACTTAAAGAACCATCCATTGAAATTCATCAAGCAATAAATGAGGTTAATAAACGACCTAGAGAATGGAAATACATAAAGAATCATCCCATAGATAAAATAATAGGTGCACCATTACATGGAGTAGCCACTCGCTCCTTTCTTAGGAACATGGTTAGTCATTTTTCATTTCTATCTCAAGAAGAACCTAAGAATGTGAGTGAAGCTATAGAGGATGAATCTTGGGTGCTGTCCATGCAAGAAGAATTAAATCAATTTGAAAGAAACAAAGTATAGACTTTAGTTCCCAGACCAGAGGATAAGTCAATCATAGGGACCAAGTGGATATATAAGAATAAGAAAGATGCACATGGAGTAGTTGTGAGAAATAAGGCTAGATTAGTAGCTCAGGGATATAATCAAGAAGAATGTATAGATTTTGAAGAAACATTTGCCCCTATAGCAAGGATGGAAGCCATACGAATGCTTTGAGCATATACAACTTTTAAGGATTTCAAGCTATATCAAATGGATGCCAAAAGCGCATTTTTAAATGACTACATAAATGAAGAAGTGTATATAGAAAAACCCCTAGGTTTTGAAAATCATAAGAATCCAGATCACGTGTATAGACTAACGAAAGCCTTGTACGGTTTAAAGCAAGCTCCTAGAGCCTGGAATGAAAGGCTAAACGGTTTTCTATTAGAAAATGGATTTATAAGAGGAAAGATAGATACAACCCTGTTCATAAAGTCTACGAAAGATGATATTCTCCTAGTGCAAGTATATGTAGATGACATCATATTTGGCTCTACAGATAAAGAATTGTGTAATGAATTTGCCAATACCATGCAAAATGAATTTGCGATAAGCATAATGGGTGAACTAAACTTCTTCCTAGGACTTTAGATCAAACAAGAAAATCATGGAATATTCATAAATCAATCAAAGTATATTAGAGACTTACTCAAAAAGTTTGAAAAATACTAGGTACACCTATAAGCGCTTCATTGAAATTAGATAAAGATGAACAAGGTATACCTGTAGACGTCAAGCTATATCGTGGAATGATAGGTAGCTTGTTATACCTGACTGCTAGTAGACCAGATATAATGTTTAGCGTATGTTTGTGCACAAGATTTCAGTCTGCTCCAAAAGAGTCTCATTTGCTAGCTGTTAAACAAATACTTAGATATTTGATAGGAACCGTGGACATTAGGTTATGGTATCCTAAGTACACATCCTTTGAGATTCTTAGTTATTCAAATGCTGATTTTGCGGGTAGCAAAGTGGATAGGAAGAGTACTAGTGGTACTTGTCATTTCTTAGGACACTCCTTGGTCTCTTGGTTTTCTAAGAAACAAAATTCAGTTGTGCTTTCCACAGCTGAAGCTGAATACATAGCAGCAGGTAGTTGTTGTGCTCAAACTCTTTACATGAAGCAACAGCTGAAGGATTTTGGATTAAGCTATGAAACAATCCCTATAAGATGCGATAATACAAGTGCCATAAATATCTCAAAGAATCTCATATTACATTCATGAAACTAAGCACATAGAAATACGACATCACTTTCTTCGTGACCATGTACAAAAAAGGGATGTAACACTAGCGTTTGTATGCACGGATGAAAAATGGGTAGATATATTCATTAAACCACTTGCGGAGGATAGGTTTATCCAAATTAGGCATAAATTAGGTCTTATGCATAGTCGAGAGGTTGCTTAGAATCATGTTAGATGATATAATTCAAGGGAAGCAACATCACTTACGATATGATCACTTTGTATTGCATTATTCAATAATTGGACATATTTAAAACCTTTAGATTTCTAAGGGGAGAAGTACATAAGGATACGTTTACTCATGATTTATTTATTTACACCTTTTTGTTGATGTCAAAAGGGGGAGAAAAATCGGGAGCAAAAATGATAACACAAAAAATCAAATGCAAAGAAAAAATCGGGAGCAAAAATTGTTATTGAAGTTATGCAAAGAGTGAGATATACAAAGGGGGAGAAATCTAGCATATTCATCATGAGCATATTTCATATCTCATTTGGATTCGGGCTAAACACTGTGTATATGAATACGAGCATATTGTCATTTACTGATTTTTTGATGCATTGATTGAGGGGGAGCCTTGTTAGGTGTAACCCATTATATATTTTTTCTTGTGCATTTTTCATCATCAAAAAGGGGGAGATTGTTGACTCTACGAGTCCAATCCTGTTTTGATAATGACAAATCACTTGATATTTGATCTGTGCATTGAGTTTGTGAACATGACTTACACTAAGCATGCACAGAAAGATAACGAGTCATGGAAGCCTTTAAGTAAAGCTTACAAATCTTCGAAAGCACCATGGAACTCAAAGAGTACGAGAATCAAGATGCAAGCAGCAAAGTTCAAGAATATCTTGGGAATAGGTATTTAGAACTTATGTACTTACATTTTCGTATGATTTAATTTGAGGCTCATCGTAACTTAGAATGATTTTAGGATTCATGCATTTCACGTACACCATTAGGGAACTTACATGGGCTTAGAAAGTTTTTCTAAAATCATGGAAAACTTGTTTTATAAAAGACCCAAGCAAAGAAGCAAAGCAGAATTTTAAATTGGAAATGAATAATTGAGAAAAAGAGGACTTTGGTAGCCTGAACTCAACCTTAGGCGCCTGAAGAATTTCTTCAGTAACCTGAAGATTAAGTTCAGTAGCCTGAAGAATTAAATGGGAAAGATAGAACCTAGTAGAGGTACTTCGGTCGCCTGACCCTAGAACCTCAGGCTCCTAAAGTTGCCACTTTAGGAGCCTGAACCCTACTTCGGTTGCCTGAACATGTGGGAAACTTAAAATTCAGATTTTTATTAAAAAGACTCGCGAGCTATTTTATTGATCCAACGGCTGAGATCAATCTTAAGGGTAATATACTATACATTATGAATATCTAAACCCTAGAACACATGTTAGACACATAAGAAAGAGAAGAACACACCTTGTTGCAAGAACATTGAAAATCTACTCCTAGTGCTATACGATTGCTTACACTTCAATCTCTAATCTTCAAACTTAGGCAAATCAACTCAGATTCTCAAAGGGAACTTGTTTACTCTACTGTACTTCAATCTAGTATTGAGGTTTGATTTTTCAAGTTATTAGTCTTACGAACTTTTCATCTCATCTCATTGCTTGTTCTAGACTAGCATTGGAAAAGTTTTGATCTTGAGTGTGCTTATTCGTATAAAAATTAATTTTTAAAGAGATCATTACTGGAGAAAGGTTATTTAACTTGGTTGATTGAATTTTGATTCAAGAGTATATAAATATACATATATTTTTCAAAGAGCTCATTATTGAAAAAACCTAGTTTGATTAAAAGGGTGATCTTGAAAGTACCTATACATATACATAGCTATTTTAAACAAGATCATTATTTGATTTATGGTGTGTGATTGATTGAAAGGTTTGATTTAAGTGTGTATTTTCTAAAGGAAGTATATTTTAGATTTATTAAAGCTTGATTAAATATCCTTGGTACTCATAACTATACATTTAATTGAGGGATATTTTCTGAAAATTAATATACTTAATTTGTGATTGGATACTTGAAATAAAACTTTGTGAGTTTGATTAAGTTTATATTCAAGACAAAGTTTTTGTTAACAAGTTCACATCAAACATACTTGTGCATTTTCGCAAAGTGAACAAAGAACCCTAGTTTACTCCAAAACATTTTGAATATATCTTTACTTGGAAGTTTTGGTTAAATAGAGATTTGTGTGTTGAAGCATATCATACATGAAACGATTGTATCGTTTTCATAAATTCATGAGCTTCAAGTTATATCATATGTTAGTATTAGGATTTTGAATTGTACTCACTAGCTTTTGTTAGAAGCATTGTTTTGAGTGTTATTTTTCAGATTCTATTGTATACACGGTTCGGTGTGTGAACCGGTGTGTGAGGAGAGGGCTGTATCTCTTGTAAGCAGCGGAGTAGGAGGAAGCTCTTCCTCTTGTAAGCAAAGGATTGTAAGGGAAGCTCCGTCCCACTTTAAGGAGCAGGGTTTTAGTGAATACTTGAGTGGTTGCTCAAGGCGAGGACGTAGGCCAAGTCGGCTGAACCTCGTAAATCTGTGTTTGTCTTCTCTCTTCCCTTTACTCTTTATTTTTAGCATTGCATTTAAATTTGGGTATATTGCATGTATAGGTTGAATATCCTTACGCATACATAATTGAGTAACAAGAAGTTGTTGGTAAATTTATAAGAAGGGTTTAAGAGGTAACTAAGTGGCTTAGAATTTTTATAAATATCCAATTCACCCCCCCTCTTGGAATTGTAGAAAATCCTTCCATGATCTTCGTGGTAACTTCAGATTTCCGATTCCATCAATGATCGGTGAAGAAATCTAGAGAGAGAGAGAGTAGAGAGAGTTTTAGAGAGAGAGAGAGAGAGAGATATATCTTTGAAGTTTCTTAGCTTGGAAGTAAAGAATATTCTATTTATAGCCCTTTAACCCGGGCAATTTCATCGACGAAATGGTGTTCTCGTCGATGAATCTTTCACAGACTTCATCGACGAATCGATGGCCTCGTCGACGAATTTGAGATCGCCGGTTTTTCCGAGACTCCTCGGTTTCTCCTCGTCGACAACTCGCTGAATTTCATTGACGAGAAGAACGAAGGCTTCGTCGACGAAATCTGGCTTCTTCAACAAAATCTGCCAAATTCCCAATCTGTCCCTCTCTTATTTATTTAAACCCAGTTATCATGGTTCAGGTTCTTACATATGATCTGCTACATGATATGCTTGACTTATATTGAAAATTTATGGCTCACTATGTTGAAAATTTGAGCATGAGATTATTGAGTATAAGCATAAATTTTGATATGAGATTATTTCTTGATCATGCATGCTATTGATGAATATCATGGATGGACTTACTGTTTTTTATATTGATATCCATGAGTTATGAGAGATATAATGGTTATATTGGTATCCATGAGTTGTGTATAATGTGATAATAACTTTTGAATCTATAAAGTATTTTGGTATCCATAAGTATTTTTTGTTATCACATTTTAAAAATTTTAATCGATATCACAATTTAAATGCTCACTTGGTATCACAATCTAAAAGTTAAATTTTTTTAAGCATGACAAGTATGATTATATCTATAAGCATGGTATGACATTGATGATATTAGCATTTGATACATGATTTGAATCAATGTTTGGAAACATGGAATGATAAAAGTAAATTGGCAACAAAACTGAATGTATTAAATTCAGGGGGAGTGTTATGTCATATTGCTTATATTATGATTGTTTCCCTGTTAATCAATTAAGAGAATTTTCAATTGGTATCATGAATTAAATTTTCAATTGGTATCAATTCTCAATTGGTATCATGAATTTTAAATAGATATCATGAATTCAATTTTAAATTGGTATCATAAAATCAACAATTGAAATCTTGAATATTGTCTAAAGGAAAAAGTTGTTAGTAATGAAGTTATAACTCATATACTTGAATGTTATAACACCTACACATGATATTTTGAAAAATAATAATTTAAGTGTGTACACATATTTGATATACATGATTGATGATATGCTCAGAATATGATTTTATGAGGACTTAATCATTTGTTTTCTCTTTTTGATAGATGTCAAAAGGGGGAGAAGTGTTTAAGCAAAAATTGAGCATGAACATAATATATATAAAAAGGAGGAGAAGTATTTGATATTGATAAACTTGAACTTGAATAAAGTGATAAGCATGATTGTAAAATGAAGTGATGAGCATGATTGTAAAAGAGCTTTTGAAATTGATATTGATCTTACAAATATTGTTAAGATGATGCTTATTCAAGGGGGAGTCTTTTTAAGACTCACTCCAATTTTTGCTTCTTGTTTGTCATCATCAAAAAGGGGAGATTGTTGACCTTACAAGGTTTAGCATCTTGTTTTAATGTTAAAAAACAAGTAGAACTTAACATGCTTTGTTTAAGTGATGTGTTTTCAGGCCTCAATGATGAATGCAAGGTTAAAGAATTCATGAAAGCTTATATTTCAAAGAAGGATGATTTATATCAAGCTTGAAGCATAGATTCAAAAATGGATTTAAAGATAAAGCTTGAAGATCATGAGAGCATGAGGATTAAAAATAACTTGATGAAATCCCAAGTGATCAACATGGAAAGATCAAAGAAAGATGAAGCAAGCATAAAGACCCCAAGGATTTTAAGGATTGAAAATTTGAAAGAGTTTATAGGAAATTTCATGTAAGTACTTCAAAAAATTTCAATATGGATACATGAAACTCTTAGGTTAATTTATTGGACCTAGATACCTTTTAACATACTTAAAAAATATTTTTATAAGGTCAAAAATTATTTCAAAAAGGTTAGAATCATTTTTGGAATGAAAAGCATCATAAAGAGGATTTTCAAAATGCTGTTAATTTTTCTACATCGGCATTGAGATGTATTTTTATCAATCAAAAACCATTTATTTTAAAAAGTGTTCAACATGAAAGTTATAGTATTTTCTTTTAGCTTTCATTTGACGCCAAGATCATTAAATTTGGAGTTACACAGAAAAATTTATGATCAAACAACAAAAGGGTACTTGAAGTTGATAGCAACCAGTAGACTGCCTGAACCAAGATAGGCGCCTGGGTGGTCAAGCCAGGGGACTGGTGGATTGAGGCTGGCGACTGCAATGAACAGATTTAAAAAAAAAAAACCTCAATGGAAACATTTTTTAAATGGTTTGTTTGGGGTTCAAACTTTGTGAAAACTTGGGGGATACTCCAAGTCACTTGGGGACCAAGTTACATACCTTTTAAAGTCTATAAATAAGCCTCAAAGATCATTGAATCAACACACCAAGAATTCAAATTCAGCAAAAATTCAAAATCTCTCTCAATTGCTCTCAACACTCAAAGGCTCTTTCACTCTCATCTTGTCAATGAAATTTGCTGAGGTCTTTTTGATTCAATCACCAATCTTGTGGTACAAATTCTAAATCTTTCAATCATTGAAAGAATTAATTGGTGATATACTTCATTGAGCTTCAAGTTAAATTTGATATTGTTATTTACTTTGAATTATATTAGCTTCTAAATTTTTGTACTAATTAGCTCTTTGTGTGAGCAAGTTCTTGTAGACATCTATTTGATTTTTATCTTGTAGATTGACGATTCCAAGGATTGTTTGAATCATTGGCTAAGCAAGGGGATATTGCTTAGAGAGGCGGGCTCTAACCTAGTTAAGGAGTAACTGAATGAGGGGACATCGTTTGGAGAAGGTGGGCTCTAGCCTTAACCAAGGAGTGTTGTAAAGGTATTGTTCCGCCCGTTAAAGGAACAAGTTTAGTAAATCCTTTGGTGATTTACCAAAGGAGAGGACGTAGGCTGGGTATAAGTCGAATCTCGTAAAAATCTTCGTCCCACTCTGTTTTTCCCTATTCTTTATTTTCAGTGCATATTTCAATTGCGTGGATGGTTTAAATTTAAAATCATATAAACTACTTAAATTTGGAAATCAAGTAAACCTTAAAGTTTGATTTTGATTTGGGTTGCGGAAAGAAAGGGAGTACGTTGGTTGAACCATTCTTTGCAGAAACCATACGGGAGTATGTTATTTGGCTAAACACCCCAAAGATAAATTAACTTAAGAGTTTATTTGAATTATGAAGTTTGAAAAGAGTAATTGGATTTTATATTGAATATCATATTGAAGAAGAAATTTCATATATATATATATATAAGGCTTTTTTCGAAACTCACATTCACCACAGGGCTGAAAACCTCAAAAGCTGAAAGTTACATATATTATATTGATTGTGATTGGATGGTATAAAGATTTGTTTTATATTCCAAGAGTCTTAAATCTTGAATGATGTCATCAATCTAATAGTGCTGCAGTGAACTTATATTTGGTAAATAAATTGTGGTTGTGTTGGTTTGGAAATTGTGATTAATTGTTTGATTATTTTTACTTTCAAAGTGTGGTTGAAGATTGAATGTTTAATTGTGTTGAATTGTGTTGTTGATTGATTGCTCAAAAGAAACCAAGTTCTCGTTTGATTGAAAAAATAAATAAACAAGTCAAAGAATTGGTTAAATCACAAAAGAAGTTAAGGACTTTGAAAAGGAATTTTTAAAAAGTCAATTCACCACCCCTCTTGGGAAGCTATTCCTAATTTCAATTATAATTCATAATTCTATAAAATTTAGTAAAACATGTTTCTATGCAAAAACACTGTAAATCATGATATTATGAAAACTACATAAACACCGTACTGAGCAAATATCTACTAATGCCATACAAATAATAAAACTTATATTTTGAAATCCGTAAAACTGTATAGTTTATACCCTGTATCTTAGTAAACAAATACTATACTTTACTGGTAAAATTTTTTTAATTTACGAGCATAACATATTTTCCTTACCCTTACCTTCGTATACTGGTATTAACTCACGCCCACAACATTCATAATACCATATTCCTGAAATTACACACACACACACACACACACACATATATATATATATATATATATTCCTGTCAAATAACTGAATACCTAGAATAATTTTCATACTCATATTTCCTGAATTATAAACCATCCATTATCTTACTTGGTTTCCTGAGAACACTCTCTAGGTTCCCTAACATGCTTGCAGTAAAAGCCCCAACACCCTAAATTCACAATACTCACATAAATCATCCTAAACACCAGCATGACAACATCTACTACTAAATTTGGGTTCAGAAAAACTTACAAACCAAATAATCCTTGAATAATGTACTTTCCCTGCTTTTGAAATGGTTCCCAAACTTCTTAAATCGAAATTTTGCTCAGGCTAGGTTGTAGAGACCAAAATTATAGAGAACTGAGAGAAACCGAAACCTAGAGAGAGAGAGAGAGAGAGAGAAAGAGAGAGAGAGAGAGAGAGAGAGAGAGAGAATTGGCTGATTTTTTTTTTGTCAAAAATCTGATTTTTGCGCTTATATAGATGGCTGGCCACATGGCCTCGTCAACGAGACACGTCAACTCGTCGATAAGGTGAAGAGGACAGTTTGTCAATGAAAGTAAAGAACTTGTTGGTATCTCTTCGTCGATGAGATACTAAGACTCAACAATGACTCGTATAAGGGAGTTCATCGACGAAGCTAGGGCATTCATCGACGAGCCCTACTTTACCTCCTTTGAATTTTCCTTTCCCTTTTCTATTTAATTAATATTATTTTTCAGGTCTTTACATTCTTCCCCCCTTAGAAAACTTCATCCTCGAAATTTTCTATCTGTGTTATATATTGTCCACTTATTTTATTACTTACCCTCACTTATAGCGGAGGAATACCATGGTCACATTCAGGATTCTGGGAGATTAAAAATATACACATAAAATAAAATTCTCCCAAAACAAAAATACTAACTATCCTATATTCTACTATACAACTTATACATCAACTATTCTGTTCGATATCAAAATAAAACTTACTCTATCTGAACTGCTATTGTTTCTTCCCTGACTATTACTAATCCCCACTAAACAAATGTGGGTATTTCTGTCGTATCTCCTCTTCTACCTCCCATGAGGCCTCTTTCACTGCATGATTTCTCCATAGAATATTTACTAATGGAATGTTCTTAGTACGCAATCCCTGCTCTTTTCTATCTAAGATCTGCACTGCTGTCTCCTCATATGATAGTGTATCTTTGAGCTCTAACTCCTCATATCTAATTACATAGGAGGGTTCTAGGACATATTTCCTCAACATGAAAACATGAAATATATCGTGTATTTTGGATAGATCTAGTGGTAAAGCTAGCCTATAAGCCACTGGACACACTCTTTCTAGTATCTCGAATGGGCTAATAAATATAGGGCTTAGCTTACCCTTCCTCCCAAATCTCATAACTCCTCTCAGCTGTGCTACTTTCAAAAATACCTAATCTTCCACATCAAACTCTAACTTTCGATTGCGAGTATTTGCGCAGCTTTTCTACCGACTCTTTGCTGCACTTATCCTATCTTTAATTAGTCGGGACTTTGTCGTACGCCTACTGCCCTAATTTTGGTCCTAAAACTCGCCTCTCACCCATTTCATCCCAGTATAGTAGAGAATGACACCTCCTACCATACAATGCCTCATTAGGTGCCATCTCGATGCTTGCCTAGTAGCTGTTATTATAGGCAAACTCAACCGGCGGCATATACTGGGTCCAACTACCCCAAAAATCCAGCACGCATGCTCACAGTAAATCCTCAAGTATCTAGATCATTCTCTCTGTATGCCCATCAGTCTAAGGATGATATGTCGTGCTGAATGATAAATGTGACCCCAAAGCTTCTTGCAAGCTCCTCTAACATCGTGATGTGAAATGTGGGTCATGGTCTAAGACTATAGATATTGACACTCCATGGGGTTGAACTATCTCCTGAATGTAGATCTCTTCCAGTCTGTTCATGGAGTAGCTGACTTTAATAGGTAGGAAGTGGGCCGTCTTTATCAGCCGGTCTACAATCACCCAAATGGCATTCTATCTTTGTAGCGCCGATGGTAACCCCGAAACAAAGTCCATAGATATGTGGTCCCACTTCCACTCAAGAATGTGGAGTGGCTGTAATTGTCTTGCTAGCCTCTAGTGCTCAGCCTTTATCTATTGGAACATCAAATACTGCTCCACAAATCCCGCTATCTTTCTTTTCATACCGCTCCACCAGAAGGATTCTTGAAATTCCTGATACATCTTAGTACTACTAGGATGAATCGTGTATAGGGATATATATGCCTCCTTTAAGATATCCCTCCTAATATCAGCATCTGCAGGAAAGCACAGTCTGGTACGAAACCGTAGGGCTCCGTCATCTAACATGTTGAACTCCTCTCGCTGTCCGTCATGCACCTTTTCTATCAACTCTACCAACTCTACATCATTCCTATGAGCAACTTTAATTCTTCCTTGCAAGGTAGGCTGTAACACAAGGCTGGCAATGAATGCCTGGTCACCATCCTCTACTAACTCTACACCGAGCCTCTCTAAGTCCATCCAAATCAGATGCTGAATCTCCACTACTCACAATGCTGCTCCCACTGACTTCCGGCTCAGTGCATTAGCCACCACATTTGCTTTCCAAGGATGGTAGTTGATCGTAAAATCATAATCTCTAATAAGCTCTAGCCATATTCTTTGCTTCATATTCAATTCCTTTTAAGTAAAAAAATACTTTAAATGTTTATGGTCTGTAAGGATTTCACCTTTGCCACCATAAAGATAGTGCTTCCAAGTCTTCAGAGCATGTACCACCACCGCTAACTCTAGATTTTGTACAAGGTAGTTCTTTTCATACTCCCTAAGCTGTCGTGATGGATAAACAATAACTCCTCCATGTTGCATTAATACACATCCAAGTCCCTTCAAAGATGCATCACTGTATATAACAAATTCATCCTCCCCTGATGGGATGGACAGTACCGGTGCAGTGTCCAATCGCCACTTTAACTCCTGGAAGCTCTACTCACAATCATTGGTTCATTCAAACCTCACATTTTTTCTTGTGAGTCATGTCAATGGACTTGATAATCTGGAAAAACCATCTACAAAGCATCGATAATAATCCGCTGGACCTAAAAAACTTTTGACCTCCTAAACATTTCCTGATCTTACCCAATTCACTACTACCTCTATTTTACTCGAATCAACTGATATTCCATCCCCGAAGATCACATACCCTAGAAAAGTAACATGTCTCATGCAGAATTCACATTTCTTGAATTTAGCGTATAACTGCCTCTCATTTAACACCTGCAACACCAGTCTCATATGATCCTCATCTTCCTCAAAACTCTTTGAGTAGACCAGTATATCATCAATAAATACAACAACAAACTAGTCCAAATATTGATTGAGCACCCGATTCATTAAATCCATAAATAGTGCCGGTGCATTCGTCAACCCGAATGACATCACCAAAAACTCGTAATGCCCATACCTAGTTCGGAAAGATTTCTTTTGAATGTTCTCTGCTCTAACTTTTACCTGGTGGTATCCCAACTGTAGGTCAATCTTGGAGTAGACCGGAGTCCCCTAGAGCTGATCAAATAGATCATCAATTCTGGGAAGAGGATATTTATTCTTGATTGTCAGTTTATTTATTTCTTTATAATCTATGCACATCCTCAAAGTCTCATCTTTCTTTTTCACAAAAAGAACTGGTGCTCCCCAAGGCAGCACACTAGGTCTAGTAAATCCTTTATCCAGAAACTCCTACAACTGATCTTTCAATTCTCTTAGTTCAGTTGGAGACATACGGTACAGTGCATTAGATATCGGTGCCAACCCTGGTAAAAGATCCACAGTAAATTCAATCTCTCGGTCTGGTGGTAAACCAGGTAATTCCTCTAGAAAAACATCTGAAAATTCTCTAACCAATGGAATATTAGCCTGTTTTAATTCTTCCCTTGACAACTCCTTTATGTAAGCTACATATCCCTGACATCCACCCTGTATCAGTCTCCTCGCCTGAATAGCTGACACTAGTTGTGGCAAGACTTGCATACGTGAACCCATATATTTAATTTCTTACTCACGTGGGGGTCTAAAAATTACTTCTTTTCGATGACAATCTATGCTGGCGTGATTAGCTGCCAGCCAGTCCATACCCAATATCACATCCAACCCCTGCATATCTAATACCACAAGATCGGTTGGTAAGATTTTCTCCTGAATACCCATTGTAAAATTTTTAAGTACCCTCCTACATCTCACTACTGATCCAATTGGTGTGGCTATAGATAATTCGACATCTAACAACTGTGCCACTACCCTAGATAACTTAACATATCTCGATGACACGAAAGAATGGGTGGCACCTGTGTCAAATAAAACAACAACTTTATATGGTAAAGTAGTAATAATACCTGTCATGATGTCTCTAGCAGCCTAAGCGCCTTTTGGGGTCAATGCATAAACTATCTCCGGTGTCGTGTTCCTTTGCTAGGCTCCACGGGGAGCCTGATAACCACCTCGAAACGGTCTATGAACTGGTGCTTGGGCCGGTGGTCCCTGACATGACCAAGACCTATGACCAGGTCCCCCACAAAGGTAGCAAACATTCTCTCCCATCCTACACTCTCTTGGATGCCTCCGGCCACATCTGAGAAAAATAGGCTAAGCCTCCTCACCTTGAAACCCCCGGCGTCCCATCATATGTCTCTGGCCTCCTTTGAATTGATCTCCTCTCCATGAGTCCAGACTGAAACCAACCTAAAAACCTAAAGGCATGGGCCTTTTCCTCTAGCTCGGTACTCCCACATCTGTCTGCTTGCTTTCCTTTGCTATGGTGGCTTTGTCAACTAGTTCAGAGAAGTCCTACATTTTTAGAACCACCACCTGCTTATATATATCTCGCCTCAAGTCCCTCTCAAACATCTTAGCCTTCTTAACTTCATCTGGCACTATATAAGGAGAAAATTGTGACATCTCGATGAATTTTGCTGCATATTGATGAACTATCAATGGTCCCTTGGTCAAACTTAGAAACTTATGTACTTTAGCCTCTCTAATTGTGGCAAGAAAGTATCTATCGAAGAATATGTCTCTGAATCGAGCCCAACTCATAGGCACTAGTATGGGACTCTACTCCACCAGTAATTTAGTAGTCGTCCACCATTTTTCGGCCTCCCTTGCCAACTTATACGTGGCATAAAGAACCCTCTACTCATCAGTGCAGTGGAGCACCGCCATTATTTTTTCTATCTCCTGCATCCAGTTCTCAGCAACTGCAGGATCAGCTACTCTTGAAAAAGCTAGAGGATTCATTTTTTTGAACTTCTCTATCGTGCACCCTGCACTGTAGGTGGACCTTCCTGCTCCCTGGAATTCCATGCAATATTAGCCATGACCTGTTGAGTTACACTGCGTAATACCACAACTGAGTCCCTACCTCCTACACCAGAAGGCCCTACTCCATCGTCACCACTAGCGAGTGCGCTACTTCTTCTATGGTCCATCCTGTAATAACACCAATTTATTTTGAGAATCTGAGGCTCATAATACTATTCCAACTAAAATATCCCCCATACCTCCTATTACTAATTTAAGGTCTATTCCTAACATATGGAAAAAGAAATCGATGATAGTTTACTATGGTTTTCCAGAAATCGTCACCCCAGGAAAAAACACAGAAACCACCCCAAAGTTCCCACTTCCAGACTGCAGAATAGAACCCTAAATTCTTATCCTAGTTTCCCAACATTAACTCACTAATATTATATTATATCATTCTAAAAAATCAATTCCTATATTCTAGTATTGTTTTTCACTGTACTCTAGAGTTTGCAGAACCTAGCAACCTAGGTTTTGATACCAAAATGTAACGACCTAAAAATTCATACCATTTTTTTTCATATACATGTATATAATATACTGATAATCATTTTACTCTGATACCCCTATATTATCTGCTATAACATCTTAGGCCCCAGGTGGGCACTAAGGAAATTCCTATTTATAGAGTAACATACCTATACAACGGTAAACATAAAGTCATACATCCATATTTACAATACCAGAATCCAGTATTTTCTCAAAATATACAAACATAATTACTCATCATCCCATAATCTACTACCAAAAACTCGTAAATGCTACATGAAAATATAACCCTCATATAACACTTACCCTACAGATAGGTTAGTGTTGACAACTTCTCTACCCGCGAGCCTAATCTGCTCGTCTAGTTGGATCACTTGAAAAATATTAAGTCACTAGGATGAGACAACGCTTAGTAAGACGACATATGTTATTACTAATGTGTGGCAACTGAGGTTACATAAATAATTTACCGATAAATAACTGAACTGAGATATCATGTAAATACTGTGTAACTCACACCTACATGGCTTAAAATACAACTGTGTTATCTGAGTTTTCTATTTATTCATACTGCTAAGAATATATTATATATATACTGTTATTCAGTAAATCTATATATGTATAAATAACTCAGTAATGTCCCTAGAAATCTATATGTCATGATTTACACCCTTATGACAGGGTTGTGTGGCATGTAGGCTGGACTTAACTCTGGTTGACCTACCAAGATAAGTCACTTGAATACTTTGCCAATCCTCAGTCCGACCTTTATTGCAATCCCTCAAAATTCATGGTACTAGTATCTACCTCGTCAAACCGGCCTCCTCAATCCATGAATTAGGGGAGACTGCAATCCCTTCATACACATGGTAGGCGGAATTCACACACTATTTGAGATATATGGTTGCACTCTTATATGAAATAGCAACGGTATCGTACTCTGCTGACTGAATCCGCTTGAAATAATTTATTAGGGATCTGATACTGTATAATACTAATATATATAATTATCTTACTATTTTATCATGATTCCAAAATAACCATAACACTATAAATCTGATCTAAAATGCTGAAATATCCGACTAAAATAACTGTAATATCTGACTGAATAATCTATAAAATCTAACTGAATAATCTGTAATGTCTGAGTGTTATGGTTTTGGAAATCATGGCATTCTGTAAATACTATAAAATATCTGTCTGTATAATATCGGTAAAATATGAATAATCTGTAATGTCTGAGTGTTATGGTTTTGGAAATCATGGCATTCTGTAAATACTATAAAATATCTGTCTGTATAATATCGGTAAAATATCTGTCTGATAAATATCTATCTATATAATATCTGTTTGCAAAATATATCTGTTTGTATAATATTTGTTTTTAAAATTTATCTATCTATATATACACTGTAATTCATAATTCTGTAAAATCTAGAAAAACATGTTTCTATGCAAAAACACTGTAAATTATGATATTTTGAAAACTACATAAACATTGTACCGAGTAAATGCCTACTCATGCCACACAAATAATAAAACTCATATTCTGAAATCTATAAAACTGTATAGTTTATACCCTAAATCTTAGTAAACAAATACTATTCTTTACTGATAAAATTTTCTGAGTTTGCTAGCATAACATATTTCCCTTACCTTGGCTAATTGAATTCATCTACTCGTTCTAACTCACGCCCACGACGTTCATAATTCCATATTCTTGAAATTACACACACACAAGCACGCACACACACACACACACACAAACACACACACACACACACACACATAGATATATATATATATATATATATATATATTCTTGTCAAATAATTAAATACCTAGAATAGTTTTCATACTCATATTTCTTGAATTATAAACCATCCATTATCTTACCTAGTTTCTTGGGAACACCCTCTAGGTTCCCTAACCTGTCTGCAGTAAAAGTCCCAACACCCTGAATTCACAATACTGACATAAATCATCCCAAACACCAGTATGACAACATCTAATACTAAATTTTGGTTTATAAAAACCTACAAACCAAATAATCCTTGAATAATTTACTTACCCTTATTTTGGAATGGTTCCCAAACTTCTCAAATCGAAATTTTGCTCCGACTAGGTTGTAGAGAATCTCCCTAGGATCATCGTGGTAACTTCAGATCATCGAACCGAGGAGAAACGGGGCCAAAAATCTAGAGAGAAGTGAGAGAAATCGAAACCTAGTGAGAGAGAGAGAGAGAGGGAGAGAGAGAGAGAGAGAGAGAGAGAGAGAGAATTGACTGATTTTTTCGTCAAAGATATGATTTTTGCGCTTATATAGATAGCTGGCCGCGTGACCTTGTCGACGAGACACGTCGACTCATCGACGAGGTGAAGAAGGCAGTTCATCGATGAAAATAAAGAACTCGTCGACGAATCAATGGGTCTAAAATACACTCTCTCAGTATCTCTTCATCGATAAGATACCGAGACTCATCGACGACCCGCATAAAGGAGTTCGTTGATAAAGTCAGGGCATTCGTCGACAAGCCCTACTTTACCTCCTCTGAATTTTCCTTTCCCTCTTTTATTTAATTATTATTATTTTTCAGGTCTTTACATACAAATACCATTAGTAATAGTCTTATATTAGCTAGTGACTATTCTTATAAACCGTCACTAATAATGCATTTGTTGACGGGGAAAATTATCAAAATTATTAATGATGGTTTTTCTAATTATTTGGGCAGTGTGCTTGAAATTCAGTGGACAAAAACTATTTTCAAATACTTATTTACAAATTAAAGACTTCTAATTGAGCAACGAAAAATGGTCATCAAGTGCAAACACAAACATAGAAATGGCCTTGCCTTGGCAAAATACTTGGAAACTAACCTAGCTGATGAGTCGGACCAAACACCTCACCCTATTGAACCAACACCCATCTCTCAAACACCAAAATAGAATGATCTATATGTCTAGCCATGGACTGGGAGTGTTCTTAACATAGTGGACGAAAAATATGGATGATCTCTCATTGACAGCAGTGAATATTGGTTAAAAAGATTCTCTAAATTTAAACACCTTGAAGTTCATACCTTTTGGTGGAATGACTACGAGTTTACAGACTATAGAAGTTGTGGTGAAGTTCTACAATGATTGGACTGGTTTTTTTAAATGCAGTAGAGTTTGAGAGTTTTTTTGAAGCTGGTCATCACAGTAAAAAGGAATGGGATCGATACATGAAAGAAACAACTTGGATCAAATATCTATGCATGAGTGGGTTGCTTGTGAAGATGATTACAATTTAGAAGGATCAGTCAGTCGGAGACTATTTTTGTAGCAGGGGACAGATAAAAACAGTTGCTGATATTGTCCAGGAAGCAAAATAGGATAGAAATAATTTTGTGAAACACCTAGCCAATGTGCTTGACACCACAAATGAGAATTTGGATGAGTTGAAGATAAAATACAACGAGAAGAGCATGCCCTTAAGTAGAATGCTTGAAGAGAAAGACCATCAGTAATAGTATTATATTAGCTAGTGACGGTTCTAATAAACTATCACTAATAATGCATTTTTTAACGAGAAAAAAGGTCAAGAGGTTACCAAGTACATAGGATTTGTCTCTGCACAGTCTCACCGAGAAGAAGTTCTTGACCTTAATTTATATGTCGATTCAAGGTTCCTAAAGGGGTGTCATTCATGGTGGTATGATTCGGTAAAAATATAAAAGGTTTATCTCAATTCAATTGTTTAGTGTTGTTCTTTCCCCCCTTTGCCTCAATTGTATTTCAATTTTTTTCCTATGGAAAATATTAGCGACCCTAACTATTAGTGATAGTTTACGAGAATCATGACTAATACTAGACTATTAGTGACGGTTCATGACTAGTACTCTTGACAGTTTTGCTGTCAAAAAGGGCATTAGGAGTGACGTTATATGAGAACTATGACTAATACTAGACTATTAGTCACAATTTATGGGAATCGTGACTAATATTCTTAACAGTTTTGCATCAAAAAGGGCATTAGTAGTGACGATTCTAAATACTATCACTAATAATATACTTTTAGTAATGATTTTTATTAACCGTGATTGATACTCTACTATTAGTGACGATTATCATGAACTGTCACGAATAGTCTTAACCTTTACTTCCATTGGTTACAGTTTGGTTGAGTATTAGTGATGGTTTTGAAACCGCCACAAATACTTAAAAATCTAAAACCCTAGCCCCACATATTTTCCCCACACTTTCCCTCCCTGTGCTCCCTCCTTCACCCATATGCTCCCTCTTCCTTCCTGCTCCTCCCTCTTTCTCCTTGCTCATCCCTCCTTCTCCCTACATGCAACTCAGGCCTCCCACTCCCTACCATCGGTGTTCTTATTTCTCACCGCCGCTGTTGTTCTTTCTAGCCACCACCGCTGCTCCTTCCTTCCTCCTGCCGACACTTGTTCCTTCCTCCCATGTTCCTCTTCTTCACTTTCTATAAATCAACTAAATGTTGTTAAGATCTCATTTTTGGACTGATTAAGCAAATGGATTGAAATATATGTTTCAGTCATTGTATCATCATTGTTTTATATATCTGTTGATAAAATTGGTTTTATTGATCGAGTGACCATTTAGATCAAGTGATGTTTCTTTTGGTTAAGCCATTTGTGGCTTGTTGGCCTAATTGGGTTTTCATATACTGGTTATTTGGAGAATCAGAGGAGTTGTTGCAGTAGCGATGAACCAGAAGTTATTATTCACCAAGGAACTTATATTTAAATTTAATAAAATAAATTTTTTCATATATTCCTACCTTGTCCATACTTGAGGAGTAATTTTCATGATTTAATTTGAACTATAATGTTTAGGTTTTAATTAAATATTTGACTTGATTAAATAGAAAAAAAAAATTTGTGTGTGTGTGTGTGTGTGCGCGTGTATATATGAAAGAAGTTGACACTTTTGAAGGTTTGAAAAAAAGATACGAGTATTTAATATTCTAAAAACCACCTAGAGATCCAATAAGATTTGGTAAAAGAATACGGATCTTTATTAGGATTATAAATTTCAAAAGTTTAATGAACCTTCAAAGATTTCCAAAACTCCTTCCCAGACTATATAATAAATAAACAGAGGGAGCGTACGTGCCATGAATGCAAACCTCACATAAGATTCCATTCTTGCCTTTGCGGTTTCACTCTTGAGATAAAAATTGGTTGGCAAATATTATAATTGCTGTCTTTAAAATATTTATTTTTATTCTCTTATGTGTCCCTTGTATTGTTTTGATTCTTTATATTCACAACCCCCCCCCCCCCTTTTTCATTATTTTTAAAAATTATTTAATAGAGGAAAAAGTGTTGTATAACCTTCAGGGGTATTTATAATACTCAATATCCCCCTTTAGTCTAATTATAGGTTTATAATTTTTAAGAGTGAAAACATAATTTAGTATCTGTACTATTGAATAAAATATATTTTAATCCTTATACATTCACCTCGTTCAATCAAGACTTCTAATTACTAATTTCATATAATTATTTTTGTCACACTAATTAAATATGAAAATGTTAGAGAATTTCACTTACATACGTATAGATTGTCATCCTCACGATTGTCAAGGTAAATTTGAATTTCATCTACCCAATAATAACTCATTTGAACCTAACCTACAGTTGCTTCACATAAATGTAAATTACTTAGCACCCACCATTGAAGAGTACACTTCCTTGCTAAACTTGAAACTGGAACAATCATACAAGATGTAGTGTGTCAATGAAAGTTTCAAGGTTCAACGAGCAATTCAGCATTATAAACCTTAGCCCTATAGGTAGATTATGTTTGAAGAATGGTTGAACCTTTGATCGGAGGCACCTAGAATAGATCATTAGGCCTAGCATGATAGTGCAGTGGAGGATAGGGCCTTTGTGTCACGGTCTTACATTGGGTGTGTAGAATGGAGATCTTGGGCGTATAAGGATAGTTTGAGTTCCAAATAAATGAGGCGACTTTTAGAACACCTAATTAATTACTGTTATTTCATTGTTCTCTTCAGTCATTCATTATACGCATGTGTTCATTGAAGCATAGACCTGTTCAAGGATGGTTACTATACAGTCATGCCTTATCATACATGTGAGACAAATCAATTGATATTCAATTGATTATTAGTCATAGTATGTAGACTAATAATCAATTGAACATTTTAATTATTTGTTTCATTTATGATTAGTAATGTTTGTATTTCAACCATTCTTGAATTGTCCAATGTGGACAGTTTAGGAAGTTGTATTTACATTATTGTCATCGTTCACGCTTTGTTCATTGTCATTACATATATCGAGAGTGCCTCTACTTGTGTTTTATGGGTGCATAATGGGGTGTTATGACAATTTTTTAGCGATGAAAAACTAGCAACATGTTCACTTCCCCCATCTCATGTACTTGGAGAGCCATGGGGAGATGCTGCTAAAATTTAAAATGACTCTGATCAACGAATTTAAGCGATTGGCTGCAATGTAAATGCAACAGTCTTGAATGGGACAGAATCCTTACCCTTTAGAAAAAAAGGTGGTTGATTTTAGGATTCACGATGCATGCCTCATAAACAATATTATGAGAATATAATTGACATCATTTACTTGAACATGTTATAAGCTAATTAACGAACATGGATAAGAGTTGGATGAAGGGCTCAGGGTAGGGTTTTTCCAGAATATGTGAAAGGGGTACATGATTTCATAGTGTTCGCGCGTTCTCGTGCAAAAAAATCAAGTAGAATAAGGTGTCCTTGCAATAAATTTCAAAACATAACATTTCAACACACTGGTTTGGTTGAAACACATTTATTAGACAGTGGAATGGAGAAAAGCTAAACAACATGGGTGCTCTACGGTGAAGATTACCCACATCAAAGCGATGATGATGAAGATGAAGATACGGGGGGGGGGGGGGGAGACAAATATAGTAGGTGGTGATACACGTTCGGAAGGATTTAATCGAAATGTTAGGTGACTTGCAAAGGGGGATTGCAGTGGACACAGAGGATATCAATATATCACGTACTGGTGCTGAATATACTTTAGTAGGTACCATACCTTGAGATCCTAGTCAGTTAAATCAACTTGGTAAACTATTTTCTAATTTTGTGAGGGATGCATGGGTGTCCCTATATCCAAACTATAAAAAAGTTCTCAAAATTGGAGTTCCTGATAAAGTTGCTTCATGCAAGGATAATGCATGGGTTATCTTAGAGCTTATTCAACATGCATTTAAGCCTTAAGGCGACACTACTTGATGGTGAAACATTTCCAAAATCTTTTTATAAGGCAAAAACATACATGTGTGAATTGTGTCTCGGTTACAATCCAATACATGCATGTAGGTATGATTGCGTACTTTTTTATGGTGAACTCAAAAATGCAAATGAGTGTCCCGAATGTGGTGAACTGAGGTATAAAACTAATCAAAAGAAGAGTAAAAAGATCCCCCAAAAAGTTTTGTGATATTTTCCATTAATACCAAGACTTCGATGACTATACATATGCAGAAAGACTGCTACAGATATGAGATGGTATAAAGAGAAATGTCTTCAAGAGGAAAACACCCTTAGCTATCTAGCAGACTTGGAAGCTTGGGTTGAGTTTGATAAAATGCATCTGTGGTTTTCTAGTGATCCTCGCATCATCAGATATGGCCTTGCTTCAGATGGTTTCAATCTTTCAGTAACATGAGCAACCCGTATAGCATGTAAGCAGTTATGATGATGCCATACAATATGTCGTCATGACGATGTATGAAAGAACACTTCATTTACATGTCTCTGCTTATTCTCGGATTGAGGGCACCTGGTAATGATATTGATATTTACCTGAGGCTGTTAATTGATGAGTTGAAAGAACTATGGGAAAAAGGAGTGAGACATTTGATGTGGAAACTGAGAAAACATTTCAAATGCATGTTGCACTGTTGTCAACAATTAATGATTGTGCAATATATCGAGTACGTGGTTCCTAACTCATTACTTTGCACTGTATATACATATGCATACACACGCACACACACACATAGTTGACATTAACATGTACTATTATTACATATAGTGAACATAATTGATGAGTTGAAAGAACTATGGGAAAAAGGAGTGAGAAATTTGATGTGGAAACTGGGGCAACATTTCAGATGCATGCTGCACTTTTTTCAACAATTAATGATTGTACAATATATCGAGTACGTGGTTCCTAACTCTTTACATTGCACAGTATATACATACACACACACACACACACACACACACACACTTAGTTGACATTAACATGTACTATTATTACATATAGTGAACATAAAACTGAACTTCTGGACCGAAATGAAAGGAATGTTAATGAAAGACATAAGAAGGAATTTGTCAATTGGTTTCAGAGTCATTTAAGTAATGAAGTTTATGTGAGTTTGAAGCAATGTACAATTTCAATATTGACGGTCTACTTATCTAAACTTGTTTTTAATTAATAGATGAAAGTCATGTATTATAATAAAGAACCAATAACAAGTAAAGATTTGTACGCAATGGCATGTGGCCCCGATCAATGAGTTAACCACTATAGCGGTTGCATTGTCAACAGGTTAAGATTTCATATGAAGTCTCTTGAACTGCATAGAAGAACCTAAAATTGTGAGGTTGCGGTGCTAGGCTCAAAAGGAGATGAGGATATTGACTACTTTGGTGTCTTAGATGACATTATTGAGCTGAACTATAGAGCCAACAGACTCATCTACTTGTTTAAGTGTGCTTGGTGGGACCTTAGCAAAAAAAAGAATGGGATAAACACGAATGCCTACTTTACCGGTGTCAAATTTAGTAAGATATGGTATCAAAATGACCCTTTTGTACTAACGCATGCAGAACAAGTGTTCTATTTTCAGGACATAAAATTGAAGAGTGAATGGCATATGGCTCAAAAAATTCCTCCCCAAAATTTGTATGATATCACAGAAGTCGCAGATAGGGAGAAAAGTGTCAGCAAGGATGCTTTCCAAGAAAATGAGTCATCTGTTAGTGGAACACCTATACCATTGTATAGGGTTGGTGCCAAGTAAAAACATGTAGGGACTGCTGACATCAGAATTGACCCTTTTGTACGTGTTGACTTCATCGACAATGATGAAACTGATGGGGAAGATGAAACTATGGTCAACTACTATAGTGAGGAGGAAGACATACTAGAAAGGGAATATGATACCGATATTGAGGATATATATGAGGTAAGCATGTTATGTTGTCGCCATGTGTCTGGTATGTGCAAATAACTAAAAATATATTTACTATGCATCCATTTAATATTGAATCTTCTTATATTTACTTGTTTATAATTTTGCAGACACGACACTAGGAGGTCGTCGATTAGTTTAGGCTAGGCTCTTCACTATGGCATCCCACCAAGATGCAGCACCCTCGAGAGAGACGGAGCATGTCAGTGAGGATGCATCACCGTTTGAGCCCTCGAGAACCCATCCGAACATGTATCCATCAACTAGGGAAACCTAGGGTGAGTTGCCCACCATTATGAGCAGCTTTGGTAAGATTATGAGTATTTCATTGATATTAATATATTGATTGTCCTACACGTCTATTTATAATGAACCCTTTAACTCTTCTTTTAGCATTGACCTCAACAACATATATGATGAGGTCAGACCGTGGTGCAATGAAGAACAATAAGCACCTGGAGAGGACACAATAGAGGATTAGGTTTGACATTCGTCCAAGCTACATGGCATTGTTGAGCAATTGGTGCACGACCTGGACACGAGAGGTTGGCATTATATGCTGATAATTTGCTACATTCACCTACTTCACCTGGCCAAAGGTGATTGAGGATTAGTGCTTGGTTCTCTACAAGTGCATCTTGGTATGCTTTCCAACCATTTCTTTTACTATTAATATACTACACAATTTACTGTCTAACATTCTATATGTATTTCATATGCAGAATTAGTTTGATATTGACATTTTCACCGACCTTAATGTCAAAAAGGTAGTGAACGTGCACTTGTGCACTCGATTTAAGACCTATTGTATCAAAATTCATGATCATTTTAAGGCGATGGGAGATGAGGTTGAATGATACCCGTACGATAAGATCTCCTACGAGGATTGGGAGGTGGTGTGTCGCCATTTCTGTGAGCCTCACTATCAAGTGATGTGTTCATCATATTAGAACAAATTTTTGGTATCGATGTGGATTATTATCTCATTACATCTTTTCTATCGGTTGCTGACAAAATGCTGACAACCACAACAAATTAGATGCAACGCATTGTGGTGGGTTGAAATTATTTGTGAATCATCGAGCGGTAATTTCTATAAAACTATATGAGTATTACATTACAAGTGTTATTTATGTTTGCACTCCCAAAGTTGTTAATATGACATTTTATATGATAATGTAACGTGATCCCATCACCAAAGAACTCGAGCCGAGGTCTTCCTTTTATCAGAGAACACATCAAAGGTCATTGTGGGAGTGGTGCTAGGGGGCTTAGATGAAACATGTAAGTTAGTTATAGTATTGAGTTCATTATTGAATTCAAAATGTCAAAGTTGTATTGTTATTTATTCATTTTCTACATTTTTATGACATAAAATAGGAGAAGATTGTCTAGATGAGGGATGTGGATGTTCTTGAGGGTAGTTAGCCACCCACAGATGAAGAGATCTGAGATCAGGTGCTTGGAAATCGAGTAGGGGGTTACATGAATGGTTTTGGGAGTGGAGACGTAGCCCCAACATCATCTTTGAGTGCAAGTTCGACTTCTTGTGTTGAGAATGACTGAGCGCGTCGAGACGCTAAGGCTCGAGTGGACGAGCTAGCTGTCGGGCTGGGCACGGTGGAAACTGAGAACCAAACATTGAAATAGCAGATTATTGATATGCATGCAAGCCTGGAGAGCAGAGATGGAACAATTGCTGTGTCAAACTCGTCGAGATGATGCGGGTTGCTCCTTCTCTCATTAGAATGCATGTAAATGGTAATCACTATCTAAATGTTATCATTATGATTTGTTTGAGAATGTTATTCTTATGAACAAATGACATAAATTGGAGTTAATCATTCTACTTTCAATTTCTCAAATTGACTTTGAATTACCGAAGCCCATATTGGTTATTCATTAATTTATTTACTCAATTATTTTGCAAACACTACATGAGGTAAGGAAGCTAAGTACACCTACCCTTTAACTCATTCTAACAAGAGATGGAGGATTAAAAAATTGGGAAAAAAAGAATGAAAGAAGGGATTGTGCATATATATACTAATTAACTCATTCTTCTCAAAAGGATGGGAGAGATAAGAACAAATTAACCCAAAATTTGTAGAAAAATTCTTTTGCCCCTACCATATTTAACACACCACCAAAACTAGAATTATGGTTCATGAGCCTTTACTTCCTTTATAAATCTTTAATTTTGAAAAACTAATGGATGGAAAACCACAACTTCATACCTAAACACATGCCTATGATATGAATAATTCCATATAATAATCTCCCTATTTAACAAATCATAACCAATGAAATCCTCACAACATACTCACACTATCCTTTTTTCTAACACCAAGAGATTGAGAATATTTTGTTGGTATGTTTTCAACGATATATTATCATAAAAAGTCATGATTTCACACTAATATGTGCAAACTGAGTGGGGTTAGTTCTAACACATTTGTCACATTGACCTGGATGTGCCAGAACTGACGGTTCCCGAAAACTCCTCCCGAGGAGCTTTTTGCGCACTTAGAAACGAAGTTAAAATACAAACTTAGCAAACTTAGTGGATATTAGCACTCAAGTGTCCAATTCAGGAATATGAGGTCCAAGCTGAGTGGGGTTAGTCCAGATATGTCTATCACATTGACTTGGACATGCCGGAGTTAACGGTGCCCAAAAACTTCTTTGTGATTGAAAATTATGCGCTTAGAGGCAAACTTAGTAAAGTTAGTTGATTTTAAGCACTCACATATCTAATTCGGCCATACGAGGTCCAAATCGAGTGGAGTCAGTTTCGACACGTCTGTGACATTGATGGATGTTTCGAAACTGATGGTGCCCAAAAACTCTTCCCCTGGAACTTTTTGCGTACTTAGAAGAAAAGTTCGAATACAAAAAAACTTAGCAAACTTAGGGGATTTTAGCGCTCATGTGACCAATTGAGGCATACAAGGTCCAAACCAAGTGGGGTCAGTCCTGACACATCCATGACATTGACCTAGACATGTCGAACCTTACGGTGCCCAAAAATTCCTCCCCAATTGAAAATTATGTGCTTAGAGGCAAACTTAGTAATCTTAGTTCATTTTAAGCACTCAAGTGTCAAATTCAATCATTCAAGGTCCAAACCAAGTAAGGTCAGTCCTAACACATCCGTGACATTGACCTAGATATTTCAGAACTGACAATCCTTAAAAAATCCTCCTAGCGAGCTTTTTGTGCACTTAGAAGTAAAGTAAGAATAGAAACAAACTTAGTAAACTTAGTCGATTACAACACTCAGGTGTCCAAGTCAAGCATACGAGGTATAAACAGAGTGGGATTAGTCTCGACATGTCCGTGACAGAGATGACGGTGCCAAACAATTCCTCCTTGATTGAAAATTATGCTCTTATAGGCAAACTTAATAAACTTAGTTCATTTTAGCACTCAGGTGTCCAAGTCGGGCATATGAGGTCCACACTGAGTGGGGTTAGTCTCGACATGTCTGTGACATTGACCTGGACGTGCTGGGGCCGACGGTGTCCGAAAAATCCTCCCTGTGAGCTTTTTGCACACTTAGAAGTAAAGTAAGATTACAAACAAACTTAGCAAACTTAGTCGATTACAGCACTTAGGTGTCCAAGTCAAGCATATGAGTTCCAAATCAAGTGGGATCAGTCCCAACATGTCTATAACATTGAGCTAGATATGGCAGAGCTGATGGTGCCAAAAAAGTTCTTCCTAATTGAAATTTATGCTCTTATAGATGAACTTAGTAAACTTAGTTTATTTTAAGCACCCAGGTATCCAAGTTAAACATATGATGTCCAAATTGAGTGGGGTTAGTCCCGACACATCCGTGACATTGACTTGGACATGTAAGAGTTGACAGTGCCCAAAAATTCCTCCCCAATTAAAAATTATGCCCTTAAAGGCAAACTTAGTAAGCTTAGTTCATTTTAAGCACTCAAGTGTCCAAGTTGGGCATATGAGGTCCAAAATGAGTAGGTTCAGTCTCAACACGTCCATGACATTAAGTTGGATCTGCTAGAGATTATGGTGCCTAAAAACTTCTTCCCGAGAAATTTTTGTGCACTTAGAAGTAAAGTTGGAATACAAAAAAACTTAGCAAACTTAGTTGATTTTAGCACTCATGTGCCTAGGTTGGGCATATGAGTTCCAAACTGACTTGGGTAAGTCCCGACAAGTCTGTGAAATTGGGCTAGATATGTCAGAGCTGACGGTGCCTAAAAGTTTCTCCTTGAATGAAAATTATACGCTTAGAGATGAACTTAGTAAACTTAGTTCATTTTAAGCACTTAGGTGTCGAAATCAGGCATACGAAGTCCAAACCGAGTAGGGTTAGTCTCGACACATCCTTGACATTGAGCTAGACATTCCAGAGCTAACAGTGCCCAAAAACTCATCTCTAGAAACTTTTTGTGCACTTAGAAGAAAAGTTAGAATACAAACAAACTTAGCAAACTTAGTGGATTTTGACACTCACATGTCTAACTCGGGCATATGAAGTTCAAACCAAGTGGGGTCAGTCCCAAAGCTTCCACGACATTGAGCTGGATGTTCCGAAGCTGATAATGCCCAAAAATTCCTCTCCTATTAAAAATTATATGCTCAGAGGTGAACTTAGTAACCTTAGTTTATTTTAAGCACTCAATTGTCCAAGTTGGGCATACGAGATCCAAACCAAGTGGGGTCAGTCCTGATACATTCGTCACATTGATCTAGATGTGCCAGAGCTGACCGTGCCCAAAAACTCCTCCCCCGGAAGCTTGTTGTGCACTAAGAAGTAAAGTTAGAATACAAAAAAAACTTAGCAAACTTAGTGGATTTTAGCACTCACATGTCCAAGTTAGGCATACAAGGTCAAAACTGAGTGAGGTCAGTCCTGACACGTCCATGACATTGAGCTGGACGTACTGGAGCTGATGGTGCCCAAAAATTCCTTCTTGATTGAAAATTATCTGCTTACATGTGAAGTTAGTAAACTTAGTTCATTTTAAGCACTCAGGTGTCCAATTCAGGCACAGGAGGTCCAAACTGAGTGGGGTTAGTCCTGACATGTCCATTACATTCACTTAGAAGTGTCGGAGTTGACGGTGCCTAAAAACTCCTCCTTGGGAGCTTTTTGCGCACCTAGAAGTAAAGTAAGAATACAAATAGTTAGCAAACTTAGTCGATTTTAGTACTCAGGTGTCCAAGTCAGGCATATAAGGTCTAAATTGAGTGGGGTGAACTCCGACTGATTAAACTTAGCTATTTAAAATTGTATCATTTTTTTTTTTACCTATGTTTGAATGTCCGATAATTTGACTATCAAATCATTTATATTTATAGTATGTATACATATGTGTTCAAATATCGTATACTAACTTTTTGTATAATTATTAATTTGTAGGGTTTGCGGTTGTCATAACATCAGGATGATGCTAGGCACTATAGTCAGATGCAGTTTTTGAATTTTTCTATATTTTTTGTTATCTGAATAGAATGAATTTTTGTATTTTAATTTGAATTTGTATAATGTATTTGTATTTGTATTTGAATTTTGAACAATTTGTTTTACTTTTGAATAATTTATGAATTTTTTTGTAATTGTGGTTTAATATTATCTATGCTAAAATGTCATTACATGTTTTTACAGGAATTAATGAGTGAAATAAAAAAAAATTATTTTAAAGTGCTACTGACGATTTGAAAACCATCACTAATAACACCACTACAAAGTATTAGTGACAATTTTAAAACCATCACTAAGTGGCCATATTAGTGACAGTATGAAAACCGTTACTAATACTTGGGTTTTAGTGACGTTTTTAGCCGAGAAAATATAGAATTTATAGTGACGGTCTTAGGCTTTTAGTGATGGATTAAAACCGTCACTAATACTTCATTATTAGTGTTGACCCTATGGGTCATACTCTATTTTGATTATGACAAATACTCAGGTATTTAATGTCTGCTGAGTTGATGTGCAGGTGTATCTTAGCAGTATCCTATGATGGCACTCGGAGACTCGGAAGAAAACGAAGACCCTGAACACCCTAGATATAATTTATGTGTTGTAATTTATATTCGGATATGTTATATTTAAGTAGAAAAGGTCTGTAATAGTAAATAGGGCTTTGATTATAATAATTGCATGCATCACCTGCATGGTTTAATACGTAAGCTCAAAATGAAAATGACCTTAGACGGACTTTAGGGAACACATTTCGGTCGACCGACACCAAATTTTTTTGGTGTTTTCAAAAGGACCTAAAAATTACCCTAGGACACTCACACATGCATATATATGAATGGTCATTTGAATAGGGTGAATGTATAAGGGAGTTGGAACCGAAATGCACATAAAATGCATGTTCGGTCGATCGTACCATCTAGTACAATTCCTTCCGATCGAATGATTCGGGATTGGGTCAACAGTTTGACCATGACCCGGTCAACCAAACTTGCCATTTCATTTATACCCGGTCAACCGAACTCCCTAGAGTCAACATATTGACCACCTGGTCGATCGAGCCCAAAATGTACTCCAACGCTCTGGTTGACCGAGGGTCTTCAAGAGATGCCCCAACTACCTGGTCAACCGAACTTCTCAGTTCAAAATGTCTCAGTAGACTGAACCACGTTATTTTGAAAAATTGCCTTTTCTAGTCGACCGACCCTGAAGTTCAAAATTGGCTCGGTCAACCGAACCCTATGAACTTCAGTCGACCGAGAGTGTTTTGATCGAGTGGTGCTCTCGAGTTGGTTCGAATTTTTGCCATGGTTATCTATTTTAAATGGGGTTAATTAGAGTTAAAATGATTTAAAACAAAATTAATAATACCCTACATGTTGTAACGGCTAAAATTCTTCCAACTTCTATAAATAGCCCATCATTTGCAAAGATTAAGGTGGAGTAGCCATTTTGATTAGGAGAGATTTTCTAAAATTCCTAAAATCTATAATACTCATTTCTAAGCCCCAACCACTCGTACTTAGCTTCTATAATTGCCAAAATTCTTTTGTATGTTGATTGAGTGATTATTCTTAAAGGTTTGCTCTCCTTGTTTGTTTGATTGAAACAATTTTCTTGAGAGTTGAACCTAAGTGTCCTTAGAGGGCTTTGTTAATAAGTCTATCCTAAGAAGACTTACATTTAGCTTCTGAGTATTGCATTTGTATTGCAATATCTTAGAAAACTTGTATTTGTTTTTGGGTTGCAAAAACATTTTCAAAAACATTCTCAAATATCTTGTGTGATTTATATCGACATATTTTTGAAAAGATATTTATGTTTGTGATAGCGATCTTTGTTGCAATATTCATTGACTTACATATCTATTTTTTGTTTTTTTTTTTCTGAATACCAAGATTAAATATCCTTTGCAAACCAAACATTTACAATACTTGAGCATCATACGATTGAGAAAATCTGTTGATTGAAATATATATATATATATATATATATATATATAGATAGATATGTTGTTCGGCTGATATCTTTGTTTGAGCACTTAGATTGAATACATCTTGCAATACAAAGATCATATAGGATTGCACTCTCATGCACTCACATAGATAGTAAATATATTTAAGAGTTGAAATATTAGACCATACTAAGCTTACATATTAAATCACTTGTGGTGTATGTGACTGAGCGTATCTGGGTACACATCTATTTTACTTGAAAGCATAATCACTGTACCATTCTATTTGATTGCAAATACTATTGTAATTTCAGGCACGGGCCTGAAGAGGGAGACTAGCCCTTTGAAATAGTCTCGGATTGGCTTAGACTCGGTTAGGAAAGTTAGGTGCGCCATCCTGGTAAGGTGTGTTGGTTGAGGTCAGCCTTGTGGTTATTGACCTGGTTGTAATCGGCACCGCTCCACCCTTTAAGTGAGCCTTTAGTGGAATCTTGGGCTTGCAAGCTAGAGGTGGGGACGTAGGCATAGTTGGCCGAACCCCGATAGCATATCATGTGTTTGTTTATATTTCCACACTCTATATTTACCACACGTGTATGTTATGGTGTGAATGATGCGCATGATTTAAATTTTCGTACATTACATCTACTTGCGCATTTGGGATTGTATAGAAAGACCTAGGTAGCTAAATCATATTAATTTTTGATTCAATCTAGAAGAAAAGTTTAAAATTTCAATTCACCCCCATCTTGAGAATACACAAATTCTAACAATTTGTGACAATATTAAAATTCGTCACTAATAAGTATTAGTCACCGCAGATTTAGCGAATAATTTAAATTAGTGACGATTTTAAACCGTCACTAATAACCTTATTTTTTATGGTGATAGGGTTTGTCTTTTTTTTTTTTCCCCCTTTTTTATTTTGCAGTTATTTTGAAATCAAATTAAGAAGAGTAACAATGTATTTTTTTAAGGATAAAAGAGGAAGGATAAAAAAAAAGAAAAAAAATCTACTAAAATACCTTTTTTTTTTTCTTAATGGTGAAAAATTGAAAAAGTTAAAAAAAGAATGGAAGAAAAAAAAAATAATTCATTGATGTTTCCAACATGAGGAAATAAACTTATTCATTGGTTTGATTGACTAAAATTACTCTTTCATTTTTAGTAGGTTTTTTCCCCAATCATTCACACAAATAAAGAGAAAGAAAAGAGCCTGTATTTTCTTATTGTCTTTTCCCTTCTATATTTTATTTTTCCTTATTTTTTTATTTTTTGCAAAACACAACACAATTAAAAGGAAAAACATTGTAAAATATTCCTTTTAGAATTCATCAAGCTGATTCTACAAAGAACTTTTTTTTTTCTAAACTATATACAAGTGTAAGATTACAAATAAGGTGGATCGTTCATGAGTTCAATTCTTAACTTGATATTAGGCTGCTCAAACTTTCTTACTAAAATAAATGAGTCAAGTTCAGAACTAACCAACAAATTGAGCTTAAGGTAGATCATATTTAACTTTTTTTTTTTTTTTGGGTAAAAGAGGGCAGCATCTCCTTTCTTTATTAGAAAACCCCTCACTTATGGTAGAGGAATGTAGTGGTTCTAGAAAAAATAGTTACAAACAAATAAAAACTAAATGTAGAAAAATGAAACGAAGACAAAGTGACACATTAAACTCTTAAATTAGGAATACCAATTTTGTCAAGGCGTATCATGCCTCTAACTAGATTAGGTAAAGAAGCAAACTCTAGGTATCTCATAGTAGTGCCTTCCTCTCCTTGACGAGCCAATAAGTCCACAACCTTATTTCCTTCTATGAATTGGTGAGCAATGGTGAAATTAATCATGGAAAAAACCTCAAGAAGCTCTTCCTAAAAATCCCACAAATACCATACCGTATATCTCCAATAATGAACCTAATCGACTACTACATTAGAATCACATTCAATCTCCACGTTTGTTAACCCATTTCTTTGCACATCGGCACTCCCTCTATCAGGGCTCTAAGTTCGGCTTTATTATTAGAGCCACAACCAAAGAAGGAAGAATAAGCACCCAGGAAAGCCTCGCTACAATCTTGAATCACACCACCCCCTCCACATGTCCCTGGGTTTCCACGACAACTACCATCTATGTTCAACTTTACGGACTCAACCCGAGGGTTCCCCCCACCTAACAACACAAGGAGTTCGTGCCTTCTGAGTGATAATTTAAATCTCAAGAGCACTCAAAACTTTGCTATCCTGAGTGGAAAGGGATCTTCTTGATATCATATTCTCCAAAATCCTCCTAAGTCATACCTTGATTGCCAACCAAACTCCTACAGCTGATTCCTTAGCACCTTCGATTCGGACTCTACATCGACGCATCCAAAGTCTCCAAGTTATTAAACTTGGCAAGATTCCAATGATAACACCCCTCTAAGTCGATTTCTTAGTATAAGTAAACCATTGTTGAACACAACAAACCCAAGAAATTGCATTCGTACAAGGAACCCCCAAGGCTGTAGCAGCAAACTCCCAATCCTTCACATCAATCTCACTCGAACAAAGGACACGATTCAAGGTTTTTGTTTGCCCCAGCTCGCAATAGTTGTGAAATTACGATAGCTTCCCAAGAGGGGGGTGAATTGGGAATTTAAAAACTTTCTTTTTAATTCCTTTTAAGAATACTTAACTTCTTTTATTGTTTATCTAATTCTTTTACTTATTTGTTTAATTTGTCAAACACACAATAACTTGGTTTCTTTTATACAATCAACAACACAAGCACTTAAACAACTAAATCACCAATCAACCTTTCAATTAACCACACTATCCAAACTAACCAAACACAATTTGAAGGTAAACAACCAAACCAAAATTAAGATATACAGTAGTAAGGAATTAGGATGGTTGTTTGTTTATGTATGCCTTATAAATATGAATCAAGCCTTGTAGTTGAATGATATGCTTGTTAAAATAAATTTTCTTCTTTTATATGATTTACAACCACACATCCACACTCTTCCCAAAGTTCAGAAAAACTCTTAGTTAATTTTCTTTAGGTGTTTTACCCAAGTAACGTACTCCCGTATGGTTTCCGCAAAGTATGGTTTAACCAACGTACTTCCTTTTGGTTTCCGCAACCCAAATCAAAATTAAACTTTAAGTTTGTTTGATTTCCAAATAAACGTAGTGTATATGATTTCAAATTTAAACCATCCACGCAATATAAATATGCTGAAAATAAAGAGTAAGGGAAAGAGAGAGTGAAACACAGGATTTTACAAGGTTCGGCTTCAACACAGCCTACTTCCTCGTCTTTGGCAAAACCACCAAATGATTCACTAAACCTGTTCCTTTATCGAGTGGAACAATACCTTTATACACTCGTTCAGAAGGCTAGAGCAGCACCTCTTTAAGCGATAATCCCTCGCCTAGCCAACGATCCAGCAAACCTGGAATCGTCACAATGTACAAGAATATTATATAAATTCTGCGTACAAAAAAATACTCCCAAAATTTAGAGCAGGTTGTACAAATTGAAATGTAAATTGTACTTCAAAAAGCCAAAGCAAAATAGAATATATGAAGCTCTAAAGTTTTTAGAAGTCACCAATGGTTCTTTTAAAAGAGAAATGGAATTGCAACCTAGAACCAAAATTTGATATTTTCAATCTACCAGAATTGTAGAATTCCTCTCCAGCAAAAGATGTGAGCAAAGAAGAACTTCAGAAGAATTTCAGCACAAGATGAATTTCAAATTTTGTCTGATTTCTCTCTTTTCTTGTGTTTTCAAGTATTATTTTTTCATTACCCAAAGAGGTATTTATAGGCAATTTAAAAGATCAACTTCCACATCAAATTAGGTAAACTTTGAAAAACATTTAATTTGTTGACTAAATTTTGAATTTCAAAATTTTGAAAGATCAACATTCACATCAAATTAGGTAAACTTTGAAAAAATATTAAAATTGTTAACTAAAATTTGAAATTCAAAATTTTGAAAGATGTTGTCCATATCAAATTAGGTAAACTTTGAAAAAACATTAAATTGTTGATTAAATTTTGAAATTCAAAATTTTGAAAGATGTTGTCCATATCAAATTAGGTAAACTTTGAAAAAATATTAAATTGTTGATTAAATTTTGAAATTCAAAATTTTAAAAGAAGCTTCCCTTTGAGATCTAAAATTTGCTCCACGTGGCAGTCGTCTGCCATGACATGGCAGTCATCTATCATAGTTAAAATTTAAACCCAGAATACTTTTATTAAACCCTTTAACTTGCCAGTCGTCTGTCCATAGACAGATAGTCATCTGTCAGGTGCACTACTTATTAAAAACTCACTTTTTATTTTGAACACTTTCCTTCCTTTAAGACCTTTGTTACTTTAATTTCAAAAACATGTTTTAAGCTCTTTAAAACAAAGTGTTTCTTAGTTTCTTTTGATTTTATAAGAGCTTCACATATCTAAATGACATTTGGTTTTGAAGTACTTACAACAGTTCTTCTAATTATGGTCTTCTTAAATCCTTCAGCCTCCTTCAGCCTTTTGAGGTTCACTTTTGACTTTGGGTTTGCTTGCCCTTAAGCTTCTTCATTTTTTATTCATTGCTTTCAATATTCTAAGGCGCTTTCGCTAGATTAACATTGAACTTCAACTTATCAACCTTGAGAGTTCTTTTACCTAAAACGCATCACTTAACATCACATGTTAAAGCATCCTTCATTTTGTTATCATCAAAACAGGATTGAAAAGTCCAGTTAAGTCAACAATCTCCCCCTTTTTGATGATGACAAATGAGGAGCAAAAATATGAATAAGCATAAAAAAAATCTCCCCCTTACAACTTGCTTTATTCTACTCTCCCTTACGATAAGCATTTCTTTAATAATTTGTAGATTCAAGTCCAATCATGCTCATTGCTCAATTTTCTTACTGCTTATATTTTTCATTCTAATCATACCCAACATGCTCAAATTTCAATATTAGACTATCAATATCATGCTTTATCATGCTTTTAATCAATTTAATCTTTATCATGCCCATCAAGCTCACAATCATGTCAAGATTTTGCTCAAATACTACTCCCCCTTTCGACATCAATCAAAAAGGGTAAACATTAAAATGTACATATGACCACACACTCCTTAATCATGCCAAGATTCAACATCTGTGACATTTTTGAATTTTCAATCATGCATATGGTGCTCAATTTAAAGATACAAATTTATTTATTTATTTATTTATTTTTAAAACATCCACATGTAGCATGCTGCATATCACATATCATGAGCCTAAGAGACAAGGAAAGCAATTCAAACTCAGTGTTGAATTATACAACATATCAAAGTACATGCCAAAACAAATTTTGATCAATTAAAAGAGACAAACCCTAAGTGATCTTAGAGATTGTGGATATTTCTTTAAGTCTGGTTCCTTTTAGTTTACTTCTCTACTATGTAGTAGACCAAGTTCTCTTCTTATGGTTATAAATCTATCTTCTGAGAGTGGTTTAGTAAAGATATTAGCCCATTGGTCATTTGTATTGATGAATTCTAGATTTATGTCTTCTTTTTGAACATGATCTCTTAGGAAGTGGTGTCTTATGTCAATGTGCTTTGTTCTTGAGTGTGAAATAGGATTTTTAGATATGTTAATCGCACTCGTGTTATCACACTTAATTGGTACAGTTGTGTAGTTCAAATTGAAATCTCTTAATTGTTGTTTCATGTAAAGAGTTTGTGCAAAACAACTACTAGCTGCTACATATTCAGCCTCAGCAGTTGACAAAGCCTCGGAATTTTGTTTCTTAGAAAACCAAGAAACTAAAGATCTTCCTAAGAAGTGGCATGTGCCACTAGTACTTTTTCTATCTATCTTACAACCGGCATAGTCCGCATCTGAATAACTGATCATTTCAAAGCTAGTGTCTTTAGGATACCATAGTCCTAAGTCCATTGTGCCTATTAAGTATCTTAGGATTCTTTTAACAACAATTTGGTGTGATTCCTTAGTTGCTGATTGAAAACGTGCACACATACACATACTAAACATTATATCGGATCTACTAGTTGTTAG
This sequence comes from Malania oleifera, assembly GCF_029873635.1. Lineage (NCBI taxonomy): Eukaryota > Viridiplantae > Streptophyta > Magnoliopsida > Santalales > Ximeniaceae > Malania > Malania oleifera. The sequence continues at coordinate 41,583,540 of NC_080417.1, forward strand.
ATATAATAGACTTCCAATCATGCCTTTATAGTGCTTTGTGTCTATGGATTTTTCCTTTTCATCTCTGTCTAGGCTAATGGAGTACTCATAGGCGTGCCTATGGGTTTACTATTTTCCATACCAAATTTTTGTATCATATCTTTTATATATTTTGTTTGACTTATAAAAGTCCTATTTTTTGTTTGTTTAATTTGCAGTCCAAGAAAATAGTTTAATTCCCCCATCAAGCTCATTTCAAATTCTTCTTGCATACATTTTGCAAATTCTTTACATAGATGTTCATTTGTAGCACCAAATATTATATCATCTACGTAGATTTGAACTAAAAGTATATTATTTTCCTTATTTTTAATGAACAAGGTGCTATCAATTTTTCCTCTTAAAAATCCCTTCTCAATTAGAAATCCACTAAGTCTTTCATACCAAGCCCTAGGGGCCTGTTTAAGTCCATACAAAGCCTTAGTTAGTTTAATACATGGTTAGGATTTTCAATATTCTCAAAACTAGGGGGTTGTTCAACATATACCTCTTCATTGATATATCCATTCAAGAATGCACTTTTGACATCCATTTGGTATAACTTAAACTCTTTGTAGGAAGCATAAACTAACAACATTCTAATAGCTTCCATTCTAGCTACAGGGGCAAAGGTTTCATCATAGTCTATTCTTTCTTCTTGATTGTATCCCTTTGCTGCAAGCCTAGCTTTGTTTCTAGTGATTATACCATTTTCATCCTTTTTATTTCTAAATACCCATTTAGTTCCTATGATTGAATGATTTTCCGATTTGGGTACTAATTTCCATACTTGACTTCTTTCAAATTTGTTTAATTCTTCTTGCATTGCAACTATCCAAGATTCATCCTTAAGGGCTTCTTCAATATTTTTAGGTTCATTTTGGGATAGGAATGCATAATGATTGCAAAGGTTCTTTAGTAAAGATCTAGTAGTCACACCTCTAGATGGTTCACCTATAATTTGTTCTTGAGGGTGATCTTCCTTATATTTCCATTCTTTTGGAAATTCCATATTTTCATCTTTTGACTTTTCTTTGATTATTTCATTTTCCTCCTTGATTTCTATCACATCCTCCTTTTTGAATACATCAACTTTTTCTTCATTTTTAACCTCTCTGGAAAGAGGGCTAGATTCATCAAATTCTACGTGAATTGATTCAACTATGGTTAGAGTTCTTTTGTTGTAGACTCTATAGGCTTTACTATTTGTGGAGTATCCTAGGAAAATGCCTTCATCCGACTTAGCATCAAATTTTCCTAAGTTGTCTTTGTTATTTAGGACGAAACACTTACATCCAAAAGCATGAAAGTACTTTATGTTAGGCCTTCTTCCTTCCCACAATTCATAGGATGTTTTGTTTAGGTTTGATCTAATGGAAACCCTATTAATTATATAGCTAGCTATATTTATAGCTTCGGCCTAAAAATATTTTGGTAGGTCATTTTCATTAAGCATGGTCCTTGCCATTTCTTGGAGGGTTCTATTTTTTCTTTCCACAACTCCATTTTGTTGTGGGGTTCTAGGTGCCGAAAAGTTGTGATTTATGCCATATTCATTACAAAAATTTTCAACATTTTGATTCTTAAATTCTCTTCCTTGGTCACTTCTAATATTTGAGACATAATACCCTTTCTCATTTTGAAGCTTCTTACATAAAGTGATTAATGAGTTGCAAGCTTCTTCTTTGTTAGCTAGGAACAACACCCATGTGTATCTTGAGTAATCATCAACAATTACAAAGGCGTATTGTTTTCCTCCTAAACTTTGGGTTCTAGTAGGACCAAACAAGTCTAAGTGTATGAGTTCTAGGGGTCTACTAGTTGATATATGTTTCTTCTTTTTGAAACTTTTCTTGGTTTGTTTTCCTAATTGACAAGCATCACACACTTTATCTTTGACAAATTTTGTTTTAGGTAAGCCTTTAACTAAATTCTTTTTGGAGAGTTTGGATATAAGATCCATGCTAGCATGTCCTAACCTCCTATGCCAAAGCCAACTATTTTCACTCATGGCTACCAGGCAAGTTATGTCTTGAGAGATTAAACTATCAAAATTTATGCAATAAACATTGTTCATTCTAAGTGCAGTGAATAACGTTTTTTGATTTTTAGAATCTTGTATTATGCATTTTTCTCTTTTAAACATTATTTCACATCCTTTGTCGCTAAGTTGACTAATACTTAGTAAATTATGCTTTAGACCATCTACTAACAAGAGATCATCTATAGAAAATGAAGAGTCTTTACCTATTTTACCTATTCCGATGATCTTGCCTTTTGCATTGTCACCGAAGGTTACAAATCCTCCATCCTTTGGAGTGAAAGAGGTAAACTTAGATTTATCGCCCGTCATATGCCTTGAACATCCGCTGTCCAAGTACCATTTATCCTTAGATGGAGTGGTCCTAAAGCAAACCTACAAGAAATGATTCAAGTTGTTACTTTTGGAACCCAAACCTTCTTAATTTTCTTTAAATTTTGTCTATTTTTAGCATTTATCTTCCACTCATCTTTTACTTTTGTATACTTTTTCTCAAGTGGACAATTAAACATTATGTGTCCTTTCTTTTTGCACATGTAGCATGTGGTGTGCTCATGAATATTTGTTGATGAAGTACTTGCATTATATTTTGATTGATTTACAAAATATCCCATATACAAGTTTTTCTTTCTTTTGTTTGAGGCTCCATTATAACCAATTCCTTCTTTGTTGTTTGTCATCTTTTGTTGTCCTACCATCTTTTCAAAGTTATCCTTACCTTTGGTAAAGTTATAGATGACCTTTTCTTTCTCTTGAATTTGATTTTTGAGATTATTTATATCTTGCATAATCTTGCTATCTTCATTCACTTGAGACTCAGCTAATTTTTTAGATAAGTTATCTACTTTCTTCTCAAGTTCTTCAATCTTTAAATCTTTTTCTTCTTCAACAAGTTTTGTAGATTCAATTTGATTTTTAAGTGCCTCGTTTTGTTGTTTCAAGGTAATGTTTCTTTTTGAGACTTTAATAAACTTGTTATGTAAAAAAAGTAATTCATTTTTAAGTTCTTTGTAAGAGGACATATTTTCACACGAATTACTACAAGATTCATTACATGAATCTTCAGAGAGGGAATAATAAGAGTTTACCTCTTCGTTATGCGCCATGAAGCACATGTTTGCTATTTCTCGATCACTTGGTTCACTTTCCGATTCACTCGAACTAGTGTCATCCCAAGTTGCCTTCATTGTAGGCTTCTTGTTCTTCTTGTCCTTCTTGAGTTGTGGGCATTCCGGTTTGATGTGCCCTACCTTTTTACAATGATAGCAAGTGGGAGGATCATTTTTGTTTTTGTATTCTTTTTTATTACTTTCTCCTTTTTCAGCTTTTGATCCGTTAAATTTTCTAGTGAATTTTTTGTTTCTCCTTAAGAATTTTCCAAGTCTTTTAGTTATGAGTGCTAAGTCCTCATCTTCTAATTCACTAGATTCATTATCTTCCTCACTTGAATATTCTTTCAAAGCTTTTAGAGCTATAGACTTCTTATTTTTGTTTTCAGTGCTTCTTTCTTTCAACATCATTTCATAGGTTAGAAGAGATCTTATAAGTTCATCTAAGGAAGTTGTTTTAAGATTTCTTCCTTCCGTAATGGCTGTGGCTTTTGGTTCCCAAATAGGTGGAAGTGCTCTTAGAATTTTACGAATCATCTCATGGGTGGAATAAGTTTTTCCTAAGGCACTTAATGAGTTTATGATATGGGTGAACCTAGTGTACATGCTTGTTATACTTTCATCGGAGTTCATCCTAAAGGCTTCATATTCACTGGTTAACATATCGATTCTACTTTCCCTAACATCTACTGTGCCTTCATAGGTTACTTCTAATTTATCCCAAATCTCTTTGGCTGTTTTACATGTCATTACTCTATTGAACCCATTTGCATCAAGTGCATAGTATAAAGCGTTTATTGCACTTGAGTTAACTTACAACATTTTATAATCTGAATCGTTTAGTTCTTTATCTTCTTTAGGTACCTCTTTTCAATCAAGTAGTTTAGTGGGGATTAGATTTCCATTTGTTACAACGTTCCATGCCTTCCAGTCCATTGTTTGAAGATAGATTCTTATATGTTGCTTCCAGAAGGTGTAATTTATTCCACAAAAAATTGGTGGCCTAGTTGAGGATTGACCCTCACCAAAGGGAGCTACTCCTATTTGTGCCATTTAGATCTTTATATAGCTACTTGTTAGGTTTTGCTATAATTAGGCTCTGATACCAATTGAAATTAGGATAGTTTCCCAAGAGGGGGGTGAATTGGGAATTTAAAAACTTTCTTTTTAATTCCTTTTAAGAATACTTAACTTCTTTTATTGTTTATCTAATTCTTTCACTTGTTTGTTTAATTTGTCAAACACACAATAACTTGGTTTCTTTTATACAATCAACAACACAAGCACTTAAACAACTAAATCACCAATCAACCTTTCAATTAACCACACTATCCAAACTAACCAAACACAATTTGAAAGCAAACAACCAAACCAAAATTAAGATATACAGTAGTAAGAAATTAGGATGGTTGTTTGTTTATGTATGCCTTATAAATATGAATCAAGCCTTGTAGTTGAATGATATGCTTGTTAAAATAAATTTGCTTCTTTTATATGATTTACAACCACACATCCACACTCTTCCCAAAGTTCAGAATTCAAATAAACTTTTAGTTAATTTTCTTTAGGTGTTTTAACCAAGTAACGTACTCCCGTATGGTTTCCGCAAAGTATGGTTTAACCAACGTACTCCCTTTTGGTTTCCGCAACCCAAATCAAAATTAAACTTTAAGTTTGTTTGATTTCCAAATAAACGTAGTGTATATGATTTCAAATTTAAACCATCCACGCAATATAAATATGCTGAAAATAAAGAGTAAGGGAAAGAGAGAGTGAGACACAGGATTTTACAAGGTTCGGCTTCAACACAGCCTACGTCCTCGCCTTTGGCAAAACCACCAAAGGATTCACTAAACCTGTTCCTTTATTGGGTGGAACAATACCTTTATACACTCCTTCAGAAGGCTAGAGTAGCACCTCTCCAAGCGACAATCCCTCGCCTAGCCAACGATCCAGCAAACCTGGAATCGTCACAATCTACAAGAATATAATATAAATTCTGCGTACAAAAAAATACTCCCAAAATTTAGAGCAGGTTGTACAAATTGAAATGTAAACTATACTTCAAAAAATCAAAGCAAAATAGAATATATGAAGCTCTAAAGTTTTTAGAAGTCACCAATGGTTCGTTTAAAAGAGAAATGGATTTGCAACCCAGAACCGAACTTTGATATTTTCAATCTACCAGAATTGTAGAATTCCTCTCCAGCAAAAGATGTGAGCAAAGAAGAACTTCAGAAGAATTTCAGCACAAGATGAATTTCAAATTTTGTCTGATTTCTCTCTTTTCTTGTGTTTTCAAGTATTGTTTTTTCATTACCCAAAGAGGTATTTATAGGCAATTTAAAATATCAACTTCCACATCAAATTAGGTAAACTTTGAAAAAACATTTAATTTGTTGACTAAATTTTGAATTTCAAAATTTTGAAAGATCAACATTCACATCAAATTAGGTAAACTTTGAAAAAATATTAAAATTGTTGACTAAATTTTGAAATTCAAAATTTTGAAAGATGTTGTTCATATCAAATTAGGTAAACTTTGAAAAAATATTAAATTGTTGATTAAATTTTGAAATTCAAAATTTTAAAAGATGTTGTCCATATCAAATTAGGTAAACTTTGAAAAAACATTAAATTGTTGATTAAATTTTGAAATTCAAAATTTTAAAAGAAGCTTCCCTTTGAGATCTAAAATTTGCTCCACGTGGCAGTCGTCTGCCATGACATGGCAGTCATCTGTCATAGTTAAAATTTAAACCCAGAATACTTTTATTAAACCCTTTAACTTGCCAGTCGTCTGTCCATAAACAGACAGTCATCTGTCAGGTGCATTGCTTATCAGAAACTCACTTTTTATTTTGAACACTTTCCTTCCTTTAAGACCTTTGTTACTTTAATTTCAAAAACATGTTTTAAGCTCTTTAAAACAAAGTGTTTCTTAGTTTCTTTTGATTTTATAAGAGCTTCACATATCTAAATGACATTTGGTTTTGAAGTACTTACAACAGTTCTTCTAATTATGGTCTTCTTAAATCCTTTAGCCTCCTTCAGCTTTTTGCGGTTCACTTTTGACTTTGGGTTTGCTTGCCTTTAAGCTTCTTCATTTGTCATTCATTGCCTTCAATATTCTGAGGCGCTTTCCCTAGATTAACATTGAGCTTCAACTTATCAACCTTGAGAGTTCTTTTACCTAAAATGCATCACTTAACATCATATGTTAAAGCATCCTTTATTTTGTTATCATCAAAGCAGGATTGAAAAGTCCAATTAAGTCAACAAGTTGCACCGAGAAGCAAGAGAAATTCCTAAGGATTGAACTTTCTCATCCAACAACAAGCTGTGAAAATGAGCTTTCCAAGCACATATGCTGACCTTTTTTGGCAAGAGATTATGCCACAACCAATCTATATCCCTTACATGTGGCCCTTTGAATCTAATTAAATCCCATGCACTTGACGACGTGAAGCTTCCTTTATCATTGAGTTTCCAAATTAAAATATCCTCACCTGGTCTCCCACAAGCAATATTCTGTATGACTTCTTCGGCTTTGTCATTACCAACCAACTCCACTATGTGTTGCCTATGTGTTGCCTATCCTAGGCACCATTTACCCACACATCTTTAATATTAAGCAAAGGGTTTTAAATATTGTTAAATTGCAAACAAAACGGGCCACTAACCAACCAATTATCAAATGAAAACAAACCCTTGCCATTCTTTACCTTCAGCTACATAGAGGATATCCTACACACCGCCTACACTTCGGGGCTAATCAGCCTCTGACCCACACTTCTTGAATAGTGTGGTTGCACTGTCAGTTATACACCAATCTAGTCTGCCCATCCTACTCATCGTCAAACCTCTAACGAGTCGACACACAGTGGGAATCCTCTCTCCAATCTGGTTAGCTAGCAATGGTGCCGCGCTCACAACCTACATAACAATCCAAGTTCTCTTACTATATAATACATTTCACATAATATATATTTCTGTTCATAAATAAAATTTTCATATTTCTGAAAAAAAAAACTGTAATTTCATAATTTCTGAATAAACTATCATATTAAAACTGATCACGACATCTGCGCCGGCTGTCGTATCATGGTATTTGTGCTAGCTATTATTACACGACATCTGCGCTGGCTATCATATCATAATATATTATAAATATCATAGCTTTTGTACTGTTCATGACCTTTCTAAATCACTTGGTATTTGATCTGTGCATTGAGTTTGTGAATAGGACCTATATTAAGCATGCACGGAATGAAACGAGTCATGGAAGCCATAAAGTAAAGCTGATACATTTTGAAAAGCACCATGGAACTCAAAGAGTGTGAGAATCAAGATGCAAGCAGCAAAGTTCAAGAATATCTTGGGAATGTGTATTTAGATCTCATGTACTTACATTTTCGTATGATTTATCTTGAGGCTCAACATAACTTAGAATGATTTTAGGATTCATGCATTTCATGTATATCATTAGAGAACCTTCATGGACTTAGAAATGTTTTTGAAATCATGGAAAATCTACTTTATAAAAGGCCCAAGAAAAAGAGTACAGCATTTTCTAAAATTAGAAAAAGCAAATAAAAAAATTTTGACTTTGGTAGCCTAAACTTCACTTTAGTAGCCTGAAGAATTTCTTCAGTAGCCTGAAGATTAAGTTCAATAGCCTGAAGAATTAATTGGAAAACATAGCAAGAAGGCCGAGGTACTTCAGTTGCCTGAACTAGAACTTCGGTCGCCTGAAGTCACCACTTTAGGAGACTGAACTCACTTCGGTTGCCTGAAGTCGCGGGAAAGTTTAAAATTCATATTTTTATTAATAGAACTCGGAGCTTTTTCTTTGATCCAATGGTTGAGATCAATCCTAAGGGTAAGACACTATAAATACTAAATATCTAAACCCTAGAACGAAGCTAAGACATACAAGAAGAGAAGAATACATATTATTGAAAAATATTGAGAAACTTGCTCTCATTGCTATACGATTGCCTACACTTCAACTTCTACTCATTGAGCTTGGGCAAATCAATTTAGAATCTCAAAGGGATCTCTCTTATACATCTTGATTGTCAACTTGGTATTGAGGTTTGATCATTCAAGTTATTATTTTCAAGAACTTCTCATCTCATTATTTGTTATTGAACATTATTAGAAAAGTTTGATCTTGAGTGTGCACATACATATAAAAATTGTTTTTTAAAAGATCATTACTTGAGAAAGTTGTTTAGCTTTTGGTTGATTGATTTTTGATTCAAGAGTATAAAAATATATATATATTTTTTCATAGAGCTCATTATTGAAAAACCTATTTTTGATTGCTTGATTGATCTTGTAAGTGCCCATACACATACTTAGTTATTCTAAACAAGATTGATACTTGATTTAGATTGTGCGGTTGATTGAGAGGGTTGATTTAAGTGTGTGTTCTCTAAATGATTTATATTTTAGATATATTAAAGCTTAATCAAATACCCTTGGTACTTATAACTATACAATTAATTGAGGGATATTTTTTGAAAATTAATATACTCAGTTTGTGATTGAGTACATGAAATAAAACTTTGTGATTTGCATTGACTTAATATTCAAGACAAAGTTTTTGTTAACAAGTTCACTTCAAATATATTTGTGCATTTTTGCAAAGTGAACCAAGAACCCTAGTTGACTCCAAAACATTTTAAATATATCTGTACTTGGGAGTTTTGGTTAAATAGGGAGTTGTGTGTTGAAGCATATCATACATAAAACGATTGTATCATTTCCATACATTCTGAGCTTCAAGTTATATCATATGTTAATGTACTAGGATTTTGAATTTTACTCACCAGCTTTTGTTAGAAGCAACATTGAGTGTTTGCAGATTTGAGCCTAAATTGTAAACACGGTTCGGGTTGTGAACCGGGTGTGAGGAGGAAGTTGTACCTCTTGTAAGTAGCGGATTGTTAGGGAAGCTCCATCCCAATTTAAGGAACAGGGATTTTAGTGGAATCCTTGAGTGGGTTGCTCAAGGTGAGGACATCAGCCAGGTTGGCTGAACCTCGTAAAATCGCGGTTGCATTCTCTCTTCCCTTATCCTTTTTATTTTCCGCATTGTATTTTAATTTCCTACTTGCTTGTGTATGTTGAATAACTTTACATGCACTTAATTGGGTAAAAAGGATTTCATTGATTTAGTAATTCAAATCAACATCAAATTCCAACCATTAATTAGTTAAACATAGAAATAGGGATTGATTGGTAAATAAGTTTCAAAGAATTTTTTAAAATACCCAATTCACCCCCCCCCCCTCTTGGGATTACACCTTAATCAACAAAATCTATTTTCTCTATTTAACACCAGTATTCCCAAAAACTACATTAATTCATAAATAAATTTCTGAAACATATACTGTATAATAAATGTTAAATTTTATGAAAAATACCTAACTTAATCTATTCCCTTACTTGTTTCTTGTGAAGCCTATTAAAAACCTTAAATCATGCCTGCAACACTCCAAATTCCAAACCCTGAAATTACATTCACCCCAGTTCAATCAAGTCAAACCCTTGTATGTTAACATCTAACACATTTTCTGGGTTCATAAATTCCAAATAACCACATAAACCCTAAAATAACTTATATAACCCTAATTTTGGGATGGTGCCCAAGCACCCCAAATCAGCAATCCATTTTGGCTAAGCTGTAAAGAATCTTCCCGGGATCATCATGGTAACTTTCGATCATTGAAATGAGGAAAAATAGAGCCAGATCTGAAGAGAGAAGGAGGGAGAGCCGAAGTAAAGATAGAAAGTGAGAGAAAATATGAATTCCTTTCCAAGAAATATGATTTTTTGTTATATATAGGCAATTGTCCATGTGGCCTCGTCGACGAGACACGTGTACTCGTCAACGAGTCACAGAAGGGTGTTCATTGACAAAGATAATGAGTTCATTGATGAACCATTAATCGCCTGAACTCCCTGCTCTCGGTATCTTATCGTTGACGAGCATGTGTACTTCGTCCGTGAGATCTAGAAAGACATTCGTCAATGAGAACCCTGGGTTCGTCGATGAACTCCTGTTGATGCTCCTTAATATAAATCATTTTCCTTTTTTTTCCTTTATTATTTTATTACTATTATTTTTCCAGGTCTCTACATTCTCCTTTCCTTTTAAAAATTTCGTCCTCAAAATTTGCTATTCATCTTTTGCACCAAATCCTTGAAGATAAATGTTAAAAATTTTATTAATAACCCTCACTTATAGTGGAGGAATACCGTGTTACATTTACGGTCCTCGGAGATTACAATAACTAATCAAAATTCTCCAAAAACCCACTATATCCTATAATCCAAAATAGAATTTATACATATATTACCCTATATTGCATAAAGTAAAATCAAAACAATACTTACCTTACTAGAGCTATTAAATTACTTTTTCTGACTGATGCTAATTTCCACTGAACAGATGTGGGTACTTCTGCTGTATCTCTTCCTTTAACTCCCACGAAGCTTCCTCCATTGCATGATTCCTCCACAATACCTTCACTAGTGGGAATTTTCTTGGTGTGCAACTCTTGTTCCTTCCTATCCAGAATCTGCACTAGTATTTCTTCATATGTTAAAAGTATCTCTAAACTCTAACTCCTCATAGCTGATCACGTGGGAGAGATCTGAGACGTATTTCCTCAGCGTAAATACATGGAATACGTCATGAATCCAGGAGAATGCTGGTGGTAAAGCTAGTATGTAGGCAATTGGACCACTCTCTTAAGTAATTCAAATGGGCCAATGTACCTTGGGTTCAGTTTACCCTTCCTTCCAAACCTCATCACTCCTTTCATCGGTGTTACTTTCAAGAATACATGGTCTCCTTCATCAAATTCTAATTCTTGGCGGTCAGTATCTACGTAGCTTTTCTACTAACTCTGAGCTACACTAATTTTGTCTTTAATAAGTCGAACTTTATCATATGTCTGCTGCACCAACTCTAGCCCAAAAATTCGCATTTCACCTACTTCATCCTAGTATAGCGTAGAATGAAATCTCTACCATATAAGGCTTCGTAAGGTGTCATTCCAATGCTGGCCTTGTGATAACCCAAAAATATATACATGATTAAAGCACAATAATAATAAAATAATAAAAATGGTCATTGAATTAATATCAATACAAAAGTATTTTTCTGTAGGATCCTTGATTCCATGTTTGATGCCTAAGAAAGACCTTGTCTAAGCGAGTGCTCAGAGACCATTGCAGCTCAGTAGCTCCCTGGAGGTCGGCCTAGTCAAAATGGAATTTCATAGGATAAACAGGATAGACACTGTTTGTTCACGTAAATAAGTATATATACATTAAACAGTATTTTAACAGACATAATTTCTAGAAATATATAATAAGATGATAATAATATAGGTATCATATGTGGGGCCCACAAGACTATGTGGGGTCCACATGAGTCCCGGAGCCACAAGACACTGTTTATATACATAAATAAGTACATAAAATAATGTTTTGACTGATATAATTTGTAGAAATATATGATAAAATAACAATAATATAGGTATCCTATGCGGGGCCCACAAGACTATGTGGAGCCCACATAAGTCCCGAAGCCGTATGGAGGTTTACACGAGTCTCAAAGTTATGTAGGATGCATAAAATTGTATAAGAGTTATTCAAGTTACGTAGATCCATTCGGGTCTCAAAGTTGTGTGGGGCCCACAAGACCATGTGGGACCCACAAGAGTTTTCAAAATTTAAATTTAATTCTTGTTCAAAAATAAATAAATACTAAAAATAGTTTAAAAGTAATAACAATGATAATAATAATGATAATAATGATTAAGAAAAATAATAAAATAATAAAATAATTAATTAACTAATTGATTAATTAATTAGGTAAGTAGTTAATTAAAAATTTATTTAATGAGGCAAGCACTCCCACATGGCCTCCATCCCCATCCCATACTCAACCCATACCTTGCCCATCCTTTGCCCATTCTTTAATTTTAAAAAAAATTATAATTTCACCCATCTCCCCACACTTTTATAAATTTCATTTCTTCCCCAAAATTTTCCTATAAATAGGGAGCTCTCAACCTTCATTTTTTCACAACAATTTTTCAAGGAAGAGAATGATTAATGAGTGAAAGAATTTGTGGTGGAGAGAGAATTTTTGAATAAATTCTCAATCACTCACTCTTTCCGATCTCATTTCTTAGAGATAGTTACAGTGTTTGTAAGGAAGAAGGTAAGTAAATTTTGATTATGTTAGTTTTTTTTTTATTTAAAATTTATACCCGAGTTTATTTTATAAGTAAATTTCAATTATGTTAATTAGTTCCACAAAATTTTCATGAGTTTATTTTTGCGCATATTTAATTATCCCAGTTCTATCTTTAATATACTTGCATCTATTTTTGGGTTAAAAATGTTCTAATCCTCTCGGGTAAATTTTCAGCATTTCTTTCTATTTAAAAATAAAATTATATATATTTTTAACACAAAAATTGTGTGGCATGAGTTTATTTTTACGTTGCATTTTTTTATGAAAATATGAGTAAAGATGAGATTTTTACGATATTATTTTCAATTGCATAAATTATAATAAGATGATTTTAAAACCCCTTATGGCAACGAAAGTTCAAAGTTACATATGCTCGGTACCGTAGCTTAAAGTTTATACGGATCAGAGTGCACACACACTGTTTACAGAGTGGTTATTTATGTTAGTGGATTTCTCCTGAGTGCACACCTGGTTCCGGACCAGGACTTAATAAGGAAAATCTCACTTAAAGTTTACGTACGTTGAATTAGTTTGGTCGGCCAGCCAGCTAAGTCCAGTCTTCGGACCGCACAACCCAGTCATGGGGGTAAACATGACTCACGGCAAACAGGCCTAAGGGTGGTTTTTACAATATATGTTTATACATATTACGTGTACAAAGTTACTGATGATTTGAAGGAAAAATATAAATTTACGTGAAAATGATCATTTTAGTGTTTAAATGACGATCTAACAAAAACGTATAAGAAAAAGTATATGTATATTTATCATTAAATATTTATATAGTTTTAAAGTTAAAAGTTTAAGTTAACAATTATAGTATATAATTATAAAATTTTACTGTTGTAATTGATGACAAAAGTTTTATGCAGAAATTTTTAAATTTATATTTATTCTAAAAGAAATTTTGAAGTTATAGTATTAAATATTGTTTTACGAAATTTTTAAAAGCTTATTTTGGCCACACACTAATAATAATTTTATTTACTTACTGAGCGTCATTTCACCCCAATCATATTTTATTTTAGATAACTCTGAAGGACATGACGGAAATCAGGCTTAGCAAGCATGCGGGTGGGGATTAGAAAAATAAAGATTGATTAGAAATATTAGTATGATGTCAGATATTTATGCTTTCTTCTTTTGGAAATAAATGATTGTAATATGGATAATTAGTGCTCTGGTTTAATAAAAATTGAGTTTATTTTGCTTCCGCTGTAAATCAATAGTAAAAAGTTAATATCCCAGGCCCCTCGGGGTCGGGGTGTTACAGGCCTGGTAACTGTTATTATATGTGAATTCAACCAGTGGAATAAACTGGGTCCAACTACCCCTGAAGTCCAGCACGTATGCTCGAAGCATATCTTCTAGTATCTGAATCATCCTCTTCGTCTGTCCATCTATTTCAGGATGAAATGTTGTGCTGAATGATCACTGAGACCCCAAAGCCTCCTGCAAACTTTTTCAAAACTGTGATGTGAATTGTGGGTCTCTGTTTAAGACTATAGATATCGACATACCATGGAGTCTAACTATCTCCTGAATATATAATTTAGCCAGCCTGCTCATGGAGTAGTTGACTTTAATAGGGAGAAAAGGAGTAGTCTTTGTCAGTCGGTCTACAATCACCTATATGGCGTTCTGCCTATGCAATGCAGGCGGTAACCCTGTAACAAAATCCATAGAGATTATGATCCCACTTCCACTCAGGGATGTGGAGTGACTATCACTGTCCCGCCGACTTTAGTGCTCAACCTTTACTTGCTGGCACGTCAAACAATGCTCTACAAACTCAACAATCTCCATCTTCATACTGCTCCACCAAAATGACTCCTGGAGGTCTCGATACATTTTAGTGCTTCCAAGATGTACTCTATAAAGAGATCTGTGCGCTTCCTCTAAGATAGTCCTCTTAATTTCACCATCTGTAGGTACGCATAGCTTGGTACGGAATCTCATAACTCCATCATCTAAAATATTAAACTCCTCCCCCTATCCATCATGCACTTTATCCATTAGTTCTTCTAATTCTGCATTATTTCTCTAAGCAGCTTTAATTCTATCCTACAGGGTAGGCTATAGTATCAGTTTGACAATAAATGCCTGGTGCTCACCCTCTACCAACTCCACACTGAGCCTCTCCAAATCCATTAGAATCATATGCTGAATCATCCCTGCTGATAGTGCAGCTCTCACTAGTTTTCAGCTCAATGTATAAGCCACCACATTTGCTTTTCTTAGGTGGTAACTAACGATGCAATTATAATCTTTAATAAGCTCCAGCCATCTCCTCTGCTTCATCTTTAATTCTTTCTGCGTGTAAAAATACTTCAAGCTCTTATGGCCAATAAAAATTTTACACCTACCCCTATAAAGATAATGTCTCCAAATTTTCAGTGTGTAGACCGCCATAACTAACTCCAGATCATGGGTAGGATAATTCTTTTCATACTCCTTAAGTTTCCAGAAGGCATATGCAATAACCCTCCCGTGCTACATCAACACACACCCAAGTCCCTTTTGGGATGTGTTACTGTATATAACAAATCCATCTTCTTTTGATGGAATGGATAACACCGGTGTAAAGACAAGTCATTGTTTCAACTCTTGGAAACTCTGCTCACACTCATCGTTCCATTAAAACTTCACATTTTTCCTTGTGAGTCGTGTCAATTGATCTGATAATCTTGAAAAACCATCCACAAAACGCCGGTAGCAGCTCGCTAGATCTAGAAAACTCCTGATCTCCTAAACATTTCCCAGTCTCATCCAATTCACCACCACTCTTATTTTTCTTGGATCTACTGATATACCATCCCTGGAAATCACACGCCCAAGGAAAGTAACCTGCCTCAGCTAGAATTCACATTTCTTGAACTTTGCATATAGCTTTTTGTCCCTCGGTGCCCGCAATACTAATCTCAGATGATCTTCATGCTCTTCAAAACTCTTTGAGTAGACAAATGTATCATCAATAAAGACAACAACAAACTAATCTAAGTACTGATGGAATACCTGATTCATCATATCCATAAACGCTGCGGGTGCATTGGTCAGACCAAATGGCATAACCAGAAATTCATAGTGGCCATATCTGGTCTCGAATGTTGTCTTCAGAATATCCTCTGCTTTAATTTTCATCTAATGGTATCCTGACCGAAGATCAATCTTGGAGTAGACTTGGGTTCCCTGTAATTGATCAAATAAATCATCAATTCTAGGAAGAGGATACTTATTATTGATCGTCACTTTATTTATCTCCCTATAATTAATACACATCCTTAGTATTCCATCTTTCTTCTTTACAAATAGCACTGGCGCTCCCCAGGGTGACACGCTAAGTCTGATAAACCCTTTATCTAACAACTCTTGAAACTGATCTTTCAATGCCTTTAACTCGATTGGGCTTATCCTGTAAGGTGCCTTAGATATCAATGCTATTCTTGGAAGTAAATCCACAACAAACTCAATCTCCCTATTTGGTGGTAAGCCGGGTAACTTTCTGGAAATACATCTGAGAATTCCTTGACTAATGGGATATCAGAAAATTTCAAATTTTCCTCTGGAATTTCTTTTATACAAGTTACATACCCTTGACAACCATCCCAGAGTAGCTTCCTGACTTGAATGGCTGACACTAATAGGGGCGAGGCGTGCACGCGCGATCCCACAGATCTGAATTCTTGCTTTCCCGGGGGTTTGAAGATCACGTCTTTTTTATGGCAATCAATGCTGGCGTAGTTAGCTGCCAGCCAGTCCATACCCAATATCATTTCAAATCCCTACATGTCTAATACCACAAGATCGATCAGTAATATTTTCTCTTGAATACTCATTAAATAGTTTTAATCACCCTACTATATCTCACTACTGATTCGGTTGGTGTGACTACTGACAAATCAATATCTAACAATTGTGTCTCAACTCCAGTCGACTTGACATATCCTAGTAACATGAAAAAATGGGTGGCACCTGATTCAAATAAAACAACAGCTTTATATGATAAAGCAATAATCATACTAGTCACAATGTCACCTACAACCTCAGCATCTCCTGGCGTCAATGCATAGACCCTCGCCGGGGTTGTGTTCCGCTGCTGACCTCCACCCATGGGTGCCTAAATATTCCCTCCACATGGTCTGGGAGTAGGAGCAGTACTATAATACGCATGACAATCTCGTGCTACATGACCCAGTCTACCACATCGGTAGCAGACATTCCTCCCTGCTTGGCATTCTCCTCTGTGTCTCTTTCCACATGTTGGACAAACTAGATATGCCTACTCGCCTTGAATCTCCTGTCTCCTAGTCTCTTGCCTCTGAGCTCTATTGTATCTGTCTCCCTCCAATGGCCTCGGTTGGACCCTTTCTAGAATCCTAGAGGCGTAGGCCTCTTTCTTTGACTCGACATTTCTGCATCCTTCTGACTGCTCTCCTTTACCATTGGGGTTCTTTCCACTAATTCGAAAAAATCTTGCACCTTTAATACTGCCACCCGTCTATGTATATCATGCCTCAAATCCCTCTCAAAGATTCTT
Source organism: Malania oleifera (assembly GCF_029873635.1). Taxonomy (NCBI): domain Eukaryota; kingdom Viridiplantae; phylum Streptophyta; class Magnoliopsida; order Santalales; family Ximeniaceae; genus Malania; species Malania oleifera. The sequence continues at coordinate 41,600,528 of NC_080417.1, forward strand.
GCCTTCTTAACCTTATTTGGAACGACGTAGGGAGCAAAGCGTGAGAGCTTGATAAACTTGGCAACATAGTGTTAAACCGTCAGTGACCCCTATATGAGATTCAAGAATTCTGCTATCTTAACTTCTCAAACAGTGGGAGGATAATAATGATCAAAGAAAATCTCCTTGAATCGGTTCCACATCATGGCCACTGGTACGGGTTTCTGTTCTTCAAGCAATTTCACTGCCGTCGACCATCTCTGGGCCACACTTGTCAACTTGTATGCAACATATAGGACTCTCTGTTCATCGATGTGGTGCAACACTGACAATATTTTCTTAGTCTTCTGCATCCAGTTTTCAGCAACTACAGGATAAACTTCTCTTGAAAAATGTCGGAGGATTCATTTTTGGCAAACTTCTTTATAGTGCAGCCCTGATATGCTAATGGTTCTCCCTGCTCCTTAGAGTTCCGTGCAATCCTTGCCATAACTTACTAAGCTACACTATGCAGAACTGCGTCTAAATCATAGCCACCCACACTAGAGGGGCCTGCACCATTATCACCACTAGCATGAGCACTGCTACCCCCAGGGTCCATCCTGAAAAGATAATAAACATAGTCTGAGGACCCTGTCTACATTATTTAACTAACATATTTATCTAACTAAATTATTATATCATCAATTTAATCTAACGTCCTTATTCTCAATTTAAGATTCAGTCCATCAATTAAGAAACACAAACCAACAATAGTTTACTATGGTTTTCCTGAAATCGTCACCCCAGGAAAGACAAAGAAATCACTACGGAAATCCTACTTCCCGATTACGAAACAAAACCCTAAATACTCATCTTAACTTCCGCAACATTGATTCACTAAATTCCTGATCTATTCCTATACTGTTGTATTGTCTCCACTGTACACTAAAATTTACAGAACCCAGCAACCTAGGCTCTAATACCAAACTTGTAATGACCCCAAATTCCTGCTATATATGTATATACTTTGGTATTGTCTCCATTGTACACTAAATTCTACAGAACCTAACAACTTAGGCTCTATTACCAAACTTGTAATGACCCCAAATTCCTGTTATATTATATATATATATATATATATATATACTAATAATACTCTGATACCATAAAACGTAGTCAAAGTCAAAGTAAAAGTCAACCCAGACCCATAGGTACCAGAGATTTACCTGTTTATACGTACAAGTCATCTAAGCAGCGGAACTATAACATACTTAACTTATATACAATACCAGAGATTCACTGTTCCTACATATATACATATATCCCAAAAATCCATCACACCACCAACCCTTGATACTTACCTTGCAACTAAGGTAATACCAACGAACTCCTTTATCACAGAGCTCGCTCCACTTATCTGTCGGGATTTCCTGAAATATTTGTAATTCTAAGGTGACACACCTCTCAGAAAGGAATATATACTAATATTAGTGTGTGACAACGTGAATTTTATCATATCATAAACATATACTAGAAATAATATAACTGTAATATATACTTTTTAAGCTGTAACTGATAACACATGAAAATTTGTACTTTTAAACATAATCTTACTATATCATAATGAATTTTTGTATCATTTAAACCATCTGATAAATTTGTATATTATCGAATTCTTATCCTGGATGTATAACTGTGTATCATGAGTTCACCCTCCACGATTCGGGTTGTGCGGGTCGTAGGTTGGACTTAATGCTGGCTGGCCTGCCAGGTTCAGTCAAACATAACATATCTATGCACGATTGCCCACCCAACCTAGTCTGACCATCCTACTTACCGTAAAAACTTTTAACAGGTTAGTACACAGAGGGTATCCTCCACACCGCCTACACTTCGAGGTTAATCAGCCTCCGACCCACACTTCTTGAATAGTGTGGTTGCACTGTCGGCTATACACCAATTTGGTCTTCCTATCCTACTCACCGTCAAACTTCTAATGGGTCGGCACACAGTGGGTATCCTCTCATCGATCTAGCTAGCTAGCAATGGTACTGCATTCATAACGTACGTAACCATCCAGGTTCTGTTACTATATAATACATTTCACATAATATATATTTCTGTTCATAAATAACACTTTCATATTTCTGAAATAAAAACAGTCATTTCATAATTTTTGAATAAAGTATCATATTAAAACTGATCACGACATTAGCGCCGGTTGTCATATCACGGCATCTGCGCTGGCTATTATTATACGACATCTGCGCCGGCTGTCATATCATAATATACTATAAATATCATAGCTTCTGTAGTGTTCATGATCTTTCTAAAAATTAATGTAAAATCATACTTATTTTATGAAATAATAACATATTCTGACATGCTATTATAACATTAAACTTATACTCATGTCACACGAGTGAGTTCTACTCTGTATTATACTATAATGTGCTCTAAAATATGTTTTCTTTGTTCAACACCAGTATTTGCAAAAACTACATTAATTCATAAATAAATTTTTGAAACATATACTATGCAACGCCCCGAACCCTTAATCCCGGGTCCGGTGTGTTATACCTGATAAAATCCCTGATAATCCATAAACCAATATATACGCATCGGAAAACATAAATATAATCTCCATATAACATAATACCAGAGTTTACTAATTCTAACTATAATCTATAATAAATCATCCATCACCTGCATTTCCATAAATCTACATAACTCCAAAAATAATTCAGTATTTTCACAATCATTCTTTACTCAATAGCCTTAAAACATAAAGACATAAAACATAAGTATTTACATTCCTCAAAATTAACATAGAAATATACCCTTTTCTTTTTCTATTTCCCAATAATGTTATAAAAACCTCGAGCTCTCAAAGCTCAACCTCAAGGATATCTTGAAAAAGACATACATTTATATTCAAATGAGACACATCTCAGTAAGGGAAGAAACAATATATTAAACACAACGTGTGGCCATCATGAGATTATACATATCATTTTATAATATTTGCAAATCATTAATATAATACTGAAAGTCATTTTCTGGACCTAACAATCATATGTGGAGATTTACCCACGAGATTACCCAAGGATATGGGTGATTACCTGCCCATACAAGTAGCATCCCTATGCTTTGATACTTACGTAACCCGAAGGTTTCTACTGAAGCATACCAGAGCACTCACCTTACTCAGTAAGCCCTCAAGTGTTAAATTAATCTCGTACTCACGCATTCAGCAACAGTTTACCGGCAAAGGCCCTAAGGATAGGGAATTCTACCCGCCCATAAAAAGTAGGTTCCCTCTGCCCTAGTACGTTATGCAGCTACTGTCACATCTGAAACTACTAGTGCACTTACCTTACTCAGCAAGCCCTCAGGCGAAGAGTGCGCCCCGCCCAAACGTAACATGTTCTACGTACATATATATATTATAATAACTTACCTATATATGTATATACATTTCCCTTATTTCAATTAGTTTTTTTTTTTAAATCCAATGTAAAAATGTTTAATTTAATAACTAATTATTTAATTATTGAACTTATCTTAATTTAATTTAATTAACTTTAATTTTAATTTTTTTTCTTCTTTTTCCCACGCTATTCCTTTTATTTATTTATTTTTTATTTTATCTATTTTTTTTATTATTTCAATCATTTTAATTTTTCGGGTTTTACATTCTCTCCTCCTTGAGAAATTTCATCCTCAAAATTTGTTGCTCGATCTTTCATTTCCATAATTCTACGATTTACTATATCCAACACCATAATCTCAACAACACAATTATATACTTTAAATCCAATACACATCCAAGTTCTCCATATAAGGACCAGTCCTACGGCTAAGAAACATCACCATTGATGGATTTACCGTGGTTTTCTGAGACAGTCGACTGAATCGAAAAATCACAAAAGTATGCCCAAGGGATTTCTGGCTCCAAGCTATAAGAAAAAATTCTATACTTCGCTACTCCATACCTACTTCTCAACACCTAACCTACTCATTTCCTATTCTCATCCTAACTTATTCCTATGCTCTGGTATAAATCATCTCTAACGTAATACTTTAACATTTCCATATCTAGGCAATGTGAAATTAATCACACTTCCGGCTGGACATTGCTTTGATACCATCGGTAATGCCCCGCACTTGGGAAGTTTTCTCAGGAAGTGTGTAAGTGAGGACAAAACACACTGAAAAGAACACGTGTTGGTTTGTGGGGCCAGTCATTAGTCTGATAAGGCCCGCCCCCTACTGTCTGGTCTAGGTGGAGGAGGGGAGATGCAATGCTCCCTCACAGACCCAGGTTGGGGCGTTACAAATAAATTAGAGCCAACACCTAGTCGGAAGTGTGATGAGATTCACATCGCCTGGGTTTGGAAATGTGGGTTCGCAACAAGGACGTTGCATTCTATAAGTGGGGGAGAATGTGATACCCCATAGATGAAAGACTTAAAATGATTAGATGTTATTACCCATATCAACAAGGTGCACCTTTCTTTTCAGGAGCTTTCTCATAAGAACTCCACAGTTAAGCGTGCTTGGCTTGGAGCAATATTGGGATGGGTGACCTCTTGGGAAGTTTTCTCAGGAAGTGTGTGAGTGAGGACAAAACACACTAAAAATGACATGTGTTGATTTGTGGGGCCAATCATTAGTCTGATAAGGCCCGCCCCCTATTGTCTGGTCCAAGTACCTCATGAGAAGTTTTCTCAGGAAGTGTGTGAGTGAGGACAAAACACACTGAAAAGGACACGTGTTGATATGTGGGGCAAGTCATTAGTCCGATAAGGCCCGTCCCCCTGTTGTCTGGTCCAGGTGGAGGAGGAGAGACGCAGTGCCCCCTGGCAGACCCAAGTGGGGGTGTTACAGATGGTACATGGGTCTATCAGGGAGCATTGCGTCTCTCCTCCTCCACCTTAACCAAACAACAGGGGGGCGGGCCTTATTAGACTAACGACTGGCCTTATAGATCAACATGTGTCATTTTCAGTGTGTTTTGTCCTCACTCACACACTTCCTGAGAAAACTTCCCAAGAGGTCACCCATCCTAATATTGCTCCAAGCCAAGCACGCTTAACCATGGAGTTCTTATGGGAAAGCTCCCAAAAAGAAAGGTGCACCTTGTTGATATGGGTAGTAACATCTAATCTTTTTAAGTCTTTCATTTATGGGGTGTCAAATTCTCCCCCACTTATAGAACTCAATGTCCTCGTTGCAAACCCACATTTCCAAACCCAGACGATGTGAATCTCATCACACTTTGAACTGGGCGTTGGCTCTGATACCATTTGTAACGCCCCAACCTGGGTCTGTCAAGGAGCAGTGCGTCTCTCCTCCTCCACCTGGACCAGACAACAGGGGGGATGAGCCTTATTGGACTAATGATTGGCCCCACAAACCAACACGTGTTCTTTTCAGTGTGTTTTGTCCTCACTCACACACTTCTTGAGAAAACTTCCCAGGTGGTCACCCATCCCAAGATTGTTCCAGGCCAAACACGCTTAACTACGGAGTTCTTATGGGAAAGCTCTTGAAAAGAAAGGTGCACCTTGTTGATATGGATAGTAACATCTAATCTTTTTAAGTCTTTCTTCTATGGGGTATGACATACTGCATAATAAATATTAAATTTTCTGAAAAATACTTGAATTGATCTATTCCCTTACCTGTTTCCTATGAGGCCTTAAATCACTTCTACGGCGTTCCAAATTCCAAACCCTGAAATTACATTCACCATAGTTGAATCAACTCAAACCCCGGTATATTTACATCTAACACATTTTCTGGGTTCAGAAATTTCAAATAACCACATAAACCCTAAAATAACTTAATTATCCTAATTTTGGGATGGTGCCCAAGCATCCCAAATCAGTAATCCATTTCGGCTAAGTTGTAGAGAATCTCCTCAAGATCATCATGGTAACTTCCAATCGTCGAAACGGGGAAAAATGTAGCCAGATCTAAAGAGAGAAGGAGGGAGAGCCAAAGTAGAGAGAGAAAGTGAGAGAAAATATGAATTTCTCGCCAAGAAATATGATTTTTTGCTATATATAGGCGGTTGTCCAAGTGGCTTCGTCAATGAGACACATGTACTCATCGACGAGTCACAGAAGGGTGTTCCTCAACAAAAAAATGAGTTCTTCGATGATCCCGTAATGGCTTGATTTCCTTACTCTCGGTATCTTCTCATCGACGAACACGTGTACTTCGTCGACGAGATCTAGAAGGACGTTCGTCGATGAGAACCCTAGGTTCGTCAACAAACTCCTGCTGATGCTCCTTAATATAATTCCTTTTTTCTTTTCCTTTATTATTTTATTACTATTATTTTTCTAGGTCTCTACAAATAATTTGATTATTTATACAAATCGTCTCAAAATTTAAGTCTTCTCTCCAAAATGCCTACAGCTTACCACCCATATCGTCATTACTGCTGCAATTAAGAAGCAGCATCTGGTTAGCTAGCTGGGACATCCGGGTATCGTCCAAAAATGGCTCAACAATAGCTATTATAGAAACTCAGTGACGTCTAACTAAATCTTTCAACCTCCTCCTCGATTTTCCCAAACCTTTTACATTACATACTAGCATTGTATCAATTATAGATTAAATTTTAAGGGGCGAGTAAGAACCTGCCAAGAATGATGCACACCTTGTCCTATCTAACCCTTCAATGATGCCACAGAAACCTGTATATCTAAATCCGAAACATAATATTTTTTATTACTCAACGATTGTATAGGTCTATTAGTATCATGGTCTGATGCATAAATAGGCGAAGATGTCCCATCTAACATTGGGAGTGTAACACACTCTAATTCTAAAACTTCAGATACTACCTCCACGTTCCCCCCTCACCACCTTGCCTCACCAGGTTCTTATTCACCCGCACCATTTCCTCCTCCACTCATGCATAAATAAAGGATTGGTCCTCCTCTAAATCCACATAATTCTCCTCATTCACCAAAGTAGCTGCCTCCACTTGTGTCTCATTGGTCCTTTTATCTTGTGCATTAGGCACGAAATTCTCGTGCCTTCATCCCACTTCCTCAGTATTGCCATCCTCCTACTGTGTAACATTCTCTATGTTAACGGTACTTTCCTTCTTCAATTCACCTTCCTCCTGCACTTCAATTATCACCAGTGACTTTTCCACACTCCTTGACTGTTTTGGTTCCTTTATATGAGACTTAACAACCTTCGGCTCTGCATTAATGGGCTTCGAGAGGCCTGTGTGTTATTATGCTTCCCGTTTCTCCTTTTCTCTCCTCATTTTCTTTGGCAAATAAGTAATTTCTTTATCCCTCCCGCCCTTATTTTCTCCTGCTCTGCAAACTACCTCTGTATGTCTTTGATGGTAGCATTTGGAACAATAGAAACCATGCTTCTCATACCATACCTCCTACCTAATCACTTTATTATTTGAAACAACAATGGGGAATCCCTATACCAATTCCTTTTGAAGGTCAATCTCTACACATATCCTTGCACCGATCGTTTGAGTCCTGTTCAATGTCGCATTATCAACTCCTAAAAATCGACCAAATCTGGATGCTAGGATTTGAAGACAATCCGGGCGATACATATGGATTGGTAAGCTAGGTAAGAATATCCATTGGGGTGCCAAAGGAGACTCCTTTTCCAAATCAAAGTCTTTTGTCAAGTGAAACAATTGAAATGAACACCCATCTATTACTCTTCCTTCACAAGCCCATGTATGCACAAAGTCCCTCTCAAATCTCAATTGTATAAAAACATGGTGACTGTCCATGAAACTAACCATTGGAATTTCAAATAACCCTCAAGTTTTAATCATTGTAATTCTAATGACATCTATTGAGGGCCTAGAACATGTAAATTTCAGGACCAAAGCAAACCGAAATTCCTTAGCTACCTTTGTCATCTCCATCTCTGTAAAAATAAAGCCTTTCTCTCCATTAATATCCATAGGATAATGCATTGGCATTTTGAACGTAGGCACCCCCGTATTTGTTACCACCTGAGATATGTCTTTTTGCTGGTATCACCAGGTTCAAATGTCCCCATCGGTGAGGAAGTCACCAGTAGAATGGGCATCGCCATGGGCAACCCAAGGAAGTAGCAAAAACATAGCTTAGGTTGACGACTAGGGTTGACGGCAGCTAGTGGCTACCAATTTCCCATATTGAAAGCCTAAAAATAAAAAATAAAAAAAACCAACCTTTTGTGGTAAGAGTAGATGGAACCTAAGGTGCGATCGCAGCGACAAACTCATTTTGGCATGCAGCATCCCCCAAAACATCAATATTTGGCAATGAAAACGTAGAGGTGGACCGGAGCTTGCACTGCTTCTTCCCAGCAGATTCGCAATCTCTTTTTGGCGTGTAGCATTCATTGCCTTAGGATTGGCTTGCAAGGCAGCGGGTGCTGCCGGAGTTGATGGGCGACGAATTAGTGATGACAGTGGCTACAATGACTGGGAGTCACTACTGAAGCAAATAGAGGGGAGGCTAGGGTTGGTGTGACGACGGAGGAGAGGCCGTGGTTGGTGTGACAACGGAGGAGAAATCGGGGCTGGTATGACGACGGAGGAGAGGGGACGATGACGACGGTGACACCGAGAAGGGCTAGAGATAAATCAAGCTATTTTATACAAGTTAATAAATGAGATCACAAATGTGTCACATTAAACTAGATTGTTGAAAAAAAAATCATGAACTAGATCAAGTTAACCCATCAATCTATTGTAGACCTTATATATACAAAAACCAACATACAAGTATGTTAAACAAGGTAGTTTGTGAGCTTGACAAGTTAAATATGATCTTGTCAAGCTCACAAACTACTTTGTTTAACATACTTGTATTTTGGTTTTTGTATATATAAGTTCTACAGTAGATTGGTGGGTTAACTTGATCTAGTTCATGATTTTTTTTTTCAACAATCTAGATCAATGTGATGCATTTGTGATCTCATTAAATAACTTGTATAAAATAGCTTGATTTATAACTCATTTTAAAATTGATGTTTTTATTTTCTTTTTTATATTTGTGTTTGGAAAATAACTTCTCCTGCCATAACTATAGACATTTTTTTAACCATGTAGTTTTAAGTTCAAAACATAAAACAACAAATCATAAATCCAAATACATTACACATTGTTCCAAACGCACCCATTCATTCATTTATTTTAAATTTGCAAGTTGTCCTGATTTAATTTTAAAGCTAATTATTATTCAATAGACATTCTATGTAAGTTTAAACAGTGTATTAGACTTGGTCTCTTTTGATTTGTTCTTTAAATGAGCAGTTCAACGGGACATATGATGTGCTTAATTCATTTAGACTTGCATAATTAATTAGTCAAAGCCAAACTCAATTTTTTAATTTTGGTTTTGTTTATTAAAGAAGTTAAGTACAATTAAAATATTAGTAGCATTATACCCATCACCAGAACATCACACTCACACATACTTATCCATTAATTGTTTTTATAATTGTATCATACATATTGTACATTATGCAAAAACAACTATACATGTAATGTTAGGATGGTAAGTAAAGTATTGTATGAAGAAGAACGAGATCATGCTTGACTAATTTAGGTTAATGAAATAAGTGCAAACTCAATAATTAAAATTCAGACTTGTTAACTCTAATTAAACCATTAAAAGTTAAACTTAAAACTTGTTAACCCTAATTAATGTTAGGAAATTGAATGGGTAAGAATAGTATCACACAGCTAAAATAAGAAATGAGAAAATAGGAATTGACACCAAGATTTACATGGAAAACCCCCCAAACAAATCGAGGGAAAAACCACAGTAAGATTATAAGTAATCCACTATGAAAAATAATAATAAAACTTCTCTCTAATTACAAGAAGAGAACAATGATACCTCTTTCTAGAATTAGGAGTACACAAATCTCACTAGAAACAATAGGCTACAACAAGGACACCTTTTTAGGAGAGTACTTGATTTCTCTCTCTTTTAAGTTGGAGTTGGAGATGCTTGGGATGGATTAGAACTCCTAGTAGGCATCTTTACTTATAGTAGAGAGTACTACCCACATTTTTTGAATTCTCCTTTCTGCAGCACACGTTTATAGAATTAGGCAGCCACCTTTGTAGACCTGTGCAACTACCTTTATAGACTTGTGTAGCCACCTTTGTAGACTTGTGCAGCCACCAAATGAATAGTGCACCCACCATATAAATAATACAGCCACCATATGAATAGTACAACCCTTATGTTGGACTTTGAATACTAGAAATGACTTTACAATTCAACATTCTCCCACTTAAAGTCATTTTGAGACTTTTTTTTTCATCCTTTCTAGTCTTTCCAGTTCCATGCCACTTAAGTTTCTCTTAAGCCATAAGAGGATCTACACCATATGAACTTGCCAATGTTGATTGGTTTGGTCATAACATTTGTTAGGTTGTATTTGGTGTGAATCTTTTGCATTTCCATGCTTCCTTTTTCCAAAACTTCTCAAATGAAGTGATACTGTGCTTTGATATGTTTTGTCCTGGAATGAAAAGCCAAATTCCTTACAATATGCAAGGCACTCTGACTGTCACAATATAAAGAAATTTTCTCTTGATTGTGCCCGAGTTCTTCCAATAGTCTTTTAATCCATATTGCCTCTTTGTAAGTCTACGTAGCTGCCATGTATTCAGTTTTAGTCATAGACAATGTCACAATAGTCTGCAACTTTGATACCCAGCTTACTACTCCTCCTACAAGAGTAAACACATAACCTGTAGTGAATTTTCTTTTATCAAGATCACCAGAAAAACCTGAATCAACATATCCCCTAGCAATGAATTCTGATCCTACGTAACATAATGCAGCATTTGAGGTCCCTTTGATGTATCTTAGGACCCTCTTCACAAAATTCTAATGCTCTCTACCAAGATTCACCATGAACCGACTGACTGTACCAACTTCTTAAGTAATATCTAGTCTTGTACAAATCATAGCATATATTAGGATTCCCACTGCTGATGCATATGGCACTTGAGGCAATTTCATCCTCTCTGTTTCATTGCTAGGACACATACGTGAGGATAATTTATAATTGACAGGAAGTGGGGTAGAAATTGTCTTACAATCTTGCATGTTGAAGCATCGCAAGACTTTCTTCAAATAATTCTTTTGAGAAAGCCAAATCTTATTATCTTTTCTATCTCGGTTAATTTGCATCCCTAAAATCTTGTTTGCTGGTCCCAAATCCTTTATATCAAACTTCCTAACCAATTCTGCCTTTAATTCTTAGACTTTTTCTTTGTTGGGGCCTGCAACCAACATATCATCCATATACAACAATAAAATAATGAAATCATTATTACCAAACCTCTTGTAGTACATACAATGGTCTGCATAGAGCCTTTTGTATCAGAGGCTAATTGTGAAGGAATCAAATCTCTTGTACCAACATATTGGCGTCTGCTTTAAGCTGTACAGAGATTTGGTTAACATGCAAACCAAGTTTTCTTTTCCTTTTTCTTCAAAACTTTCTGGTTGGAGCATATAACTCTCTTCTTCAAGTTCTCCATGAAGAAAAACAGTTTTCACATCTAACTGCTCTTCTTTCTAAGTATGCCCTTTCATTACTAGTCTTGCATGATATCGTTCCACCTTATCATTTCCATCTCGCTTGATCTTGTAGACCCATTTATTTCCAGTGGCTTTACGTCCATGTGGTAATGGAACAAGCTCCCATGTATTATTTCTATACAAGGCTTCAATTTCTTCCTACATTGTTGTCATCCACAAAGAAACATTAGTGCTACTAATAGCCTCATGGAAAGTTGATGACTCTCCATCTTTTGTTAGAAGACAATATGTAGTATTACTTGCCATGACATAATTTGAGTGCCATGATGGTTTCCTTGTTTCACGTACTGAACGTTGAACTTCTGTATCATTGGCCTCATTTGGTTTTTATTCCTCACGCTCTAGTGCGGCTTCAGAAAAAATCTTTATTTTCTTCTATCTGAACAGTGGTAGTCGTTTCCAAAGTGTCGTTGTTTTCTTTATTTTGCAGTTCATTTTTTTGCAAAAATCACATCCCTACTGACTATGACCTTGTGGGTAGTGGGATCCCATGGTTGATACCCCTTGACTCCGTCAGCATAACCCAAGAATATGCATTTCGTGGACTTTGGGTCTAGTTTAGTTCTTTCTTGGGCATTATACATTACATATGCAGGACATCCAAATATATGAAGAGAAGAATACTCTGATGGCTTATCCATCCACATTTCCATCAGTGTCTTCAAACAAATTGTTGTTAACAGTGATCCATTTATTACATAACAAGTGGTTCTGACTGCTTCAACCCACAATGACTTGGCTAGATCTGCAATCTTCAGCATGACTCTGGTCCTTTCCAATTTGGTTCTGTTCATCCGCTCTACTGTGCCATTTTTCTGAGGTGTATCCACAAAAGTGAACTGCCTTTGAATATCCTTTTGCTTGCAAAATGAAATAAAATTGTCGTCTTTATATTCTCCTCCATTATCTATCCCTAAACATTTGATTCTTTATTCAAGTTCCACCTGCGCTTTAAATTCTTTGAACACTAGAAACACATCTGACTTCCTCTTGATTGGATACACCCATAATCTCTAGGAGTAGTCATCAATAAATGATACAAAATAATGTGCTCCTCCTAGGGATGGAACTGGTGATTCCCATACATCAAAATGAATCAATTCTAGAATGTGCTTGCTTCTGGCAGTAGATCTTTCAAATTTTAATCTATGTTGCTTACTTGTAACACAATGCTCATAGGAAGGTAGACTTACTCATTTGAGTCCAGGAAGAAGATTACGTTATGAAAGAATCTTCGGACCACGTTCAGACATGTGGCCAAGTTTGCGATGCCACATTATTGTTGATTGTTCCCAGGTTGATGCAACTGATGCGTCTCCCTGTTGTGTAGTTTTTTCCAGCAGTGTGCATAGATTTTCCACGATCTTTTCTGTCTTCATTAATACAAGCGCGCCTTTGACAACTTTCAAGATCCCATTTTCAATAAGGGTCTTACAGATGAGGTCATCTAACTATCCAAGAGATAGTAAATTTTTCTTCAAGCCCTTCACATGTCATACCATTTAAATAGTGCGAATCATACCGTTGTACATCTTTAGTTTGATATTACCAACACCAACGATCTCCAAAGCATGATCATTACCCATGAACACAAATCCGCCTGAAACAGGTTCATATGAGTGGAACCAGTCTCGGCGAGAGGTCATGCGCCAAGTTGCTCTAGAATCCATGATCCATACATCAGTAAGTTTCTTACCACCTTTAGATATAGTTTTCACTTCGCTATATAGGATTTATCCATCACTGGAAGTACTCGCAATGCATCTTTGAGAAGTGTTCTCCTCAGGAGCTTTCTCTACATTCTTCTTCTTATGGCAACAATCCTTCGAGATGTGCCCCCTTTTGCCACAATTGTAGCATTTAAAATTCTTCTTACTCCTTGACTTTGATCTACCATGATTATGAATCCTAGTAGAGCCACGTTCTGTTGATCTTCCTCTCATCATCGGTGTGCCTTAACTTGTTGAGAACTAGATGATCTATCTTCATTGTTTTTGCGCCTACATTCCTTTTCTAGAACAGCCGCCGCAACATCATCGAAGACTAGATTATCTAATTGAATATTATTTGTAATGTTGATGATGAGTTGATCATATGAATGTGGCAGACTTTGGAGTAGAAGCTCCGCTCGTTCGGTTGGCTCAATCTTATGACCTAACGTTGTCAGTTGGGAGAACAACGTATTAAGATTGTTGATGTGGTCCGTAACCGATGTGGACTCACTCATTCGAAGAGTGTAGAGTCGCCACTTTAAGAAGATCTTATTGTGAAGTGACTTTACCTCATAAAGCTTTGTTAGTGCATCCCAAATTTCTTTTGCTAACTTCTTCTCTGCAATGCTTGATAACATCGAATTTGCTAATGCTAGATGAAGATTAGCCACAACATTGCAATCCATTTCATTCCATTTTTCGTTAGTTATCCCTGTTGGTCTATCTCCAATTTCTATTAAGCAATTGTCCTTTCTTAGGACCGCCTTCATATTCAATTTCCAAAGGGAGAAATTACCCCCATTGAACTTCTCAATTTCGTACTTTGTTGCCATTGTAGTAGATAAGATCTGCTCCTCCACTAAACTGGCTCCTACTTTTTCACCGTGATCAATACCATATACGTGAATAGTATCTCTAAGAACCCGAACCGTGATATGTGGGTTAAAATAATAAAGGGAAGGGTAAAATTGAAATTTGAGTAGGTTTCATCGATGAAGCCATATTTTGTTGACGAAGGCTTTGTTCTACTCGTCAACGAAGTTCAGAGGCTCGTCGATGAGGAGAAGCAGAGAGATTTTGGGAAACTGGGAATCTCAGGCTCGTCGACGAGGTCACCATCTCATCAACGAGATCACCGTCTCGTCGATGAGCTTTTTATATGACCTCATCGATGAGGACACTATTTCGTCGACAAGGGCGGCCGAGTTAAGGGCTATAAAAAGGAATTTTCATTACTTCTCAGCTAAGAAATCTAAATATCCTCTCTTTATCTCTCTAGAAACTCACCATACACTCTCTCTTTCTAGATTTCTTCTTCGTTCATCGTTTAAGTCAATGCTCCAAAGTTACCACGAGGATCGTGGAAGGATTCTCTACAAGTTCTACAGATCAGATTTTCGGTTCAACCATTTTCAGGTTTTGGCGTAAAATCGAGGTAAGGATCGATTTTCAATTCTGATCTAGTAGTTTTGTAGAGAAGAGTGTTGTGAGTACCTTCTGTACTGGGATTTGTAGGTTTTGGAACTCGGTTCGCTGTTTAGGAGCCTTGGAGTTCGAGATTTGTTATTTGGGGGAAAGGTAAGGGGATTCAGTTTATGTCGGTTATTTTTGAAATTGGACTTGGTGGAACTATGGTCCATGGTCCTGTGTGCATTTTGGTTACCCATTTTGGGGGATCTAACAGGTAAAATTATGGGTTTTTCATAATTACAGTTTTGGGAAAAAAGGGGTATCGGGTTGCATCCCTGGTTTTGTTGAAAACCAAATGTAAATGGTGATTTATACTGTGTTATAAGGATGACCATGCCTTGACTTGTTTAACTATATGTGTTTGGATGTAAGGACCCAAACCGTGATAAATGGGTTAAATAAATAAGAGAGGGGTAAAATTGGTATTTGAACAGGCTTCGTCGACGAAGCCAGAGTTCGTTGATGAAGGTAATGCATTTCTCATCGATGAAATTCAGGGGCTCGTTGACGAGGAGAAGCCAAGGAGTCTCGAAAAAATCGGAGATCCCAGATTCATCGACGAGGCCACCGATTCGTCGATGAAGGCAGTGAAGGATTCGTCGACGAGAACCCCATTTTGTTGATGAGTTAGGTCGAGTCAAAGGGCTATAAATAGGGATTTTCATTACTTCCTCACTAAGAAACTTCAATCCTATCTCTCTCTCTCTCTCTAGAACTCTCCCTATCTCTCGCTCTCTCTAGATTTTTTCGCTGATCGTTGATGGAATTGGAAATCTGAAGTTACTATGAGGATCAGGAAATGATTCTCTACATTTCTAGCGGATCGGAATTCCATTTCGAGCATTTTTGGGTTTCGGGCTAAAATCGAGGTGAGGCTCGATTTTTGTTTCTGATTCAGAATATGTGTAGTAGTATGAATTCTAAGCATGTATTGTTCTGTGGTTTGTAGGTTTTGGAGTTTCGGTTTGTAGTTTTGGGGACTGTAGAGTTCATAGTTGGAATTCAGGTTAAGGTAAGGGGATTCTGTTTATATCAGTTTATTTTCGAAATTAGGATCGGTAAGCTTGTAGGCTACAATCGTATATATGTTTTGGCTACTTATTTGGGGAAATCTATTGGGTAAAATACGGGATTTTCGGGTTACAGTTTTCGAAAAAATTTGGAGATTTCGAGTATCATCTCTACATTGTTTGGAAAATCGTTCGTTTTGTTTAAACTGAATTATTGAGATGACTGTTATCCATATTTGCATAAACTGTATACTTCAAATGGAAAATGATATGATTTACCGTAAACGAAATAAGTGTGGTATGTATGGTTGTATGTATTTGTTCCAGGTATATATAAAACAACTAGTGGCGGCTAATTACCGTACGCAGAAATGTATAGGAACGTGAGTTCCAAAATGATTTTAGGTTTTGTGAAATCGGCTAACGGCGGCTAATTACTGTATGCCGAAACAACTATATGGCGGCTAATTACCGTATGCTACGCCATGTACTGGTTAACTACCGTGGGCGAGAGTCTCCGACTCTATATCCGAGGTGTGAAATATCACCAGTATGTTTCGGTTGGTCACCGATGGGTGTGTTCTACACCGTATGGAGCAATGTAATCACCGTGGGCCTCGATCGTCACAACATAGTTGCCTATGTAGCAATGTAATCGCTGTGAGACTTAGGTGACCTTGTGTAGTTGCGTATGGAGCAATGTAATCACTATTGGGCCTCGGTCGTCGCAGCGTAGTTGCGTATGTAGTAATTTAATCGTTGTGAGACTTAGGTGACCTTGTGTAGTTGCGTACTAGTGTGACGACACTGACCATATGTTTTGGGTATCGTATGTATTGGAATGGTTTTTGTGAAAATACTGGAACTCTATGTATCTGTATGAAACTGTATGAAAATGTTTCTAACTGTATCATATTTTATAGTGTTATGAAGTATGTAAAATAACACTGGTATGCCACATACTGATATAACCTGCTTTCTTTCTTATCGAGAGGTGTCTCACCCCGAATATATAAATGTTTTTCAGGTCCTTCGGGTAGCCAAAACTAGAATCCTAGCGTCTAGAAGCGAGGGGTGTCGTTTAGCTACTACTAGTGCCTAATAGGTACAAGTTTTTGTAACTGGGTTGTCGTGATGGATTTTGTAGATGCCGTTGTATGTATGGTATTCATAGGGACGTATGTCCTTGTATGGTATAGACTCTCGTATGGTACCATTTATGTATAGAAAGACCGTAATCTGCTGCGTATCTTGATGAGTATGGACGTTTATTTGTATGTATATAAGGCATCCGTTCACCCCATGGGGTCGGACCCTCTTTTTGTATTGTATCATGTATGTTTTTATTGATACAAAGACAGGTTAGTTTACTAAATTCATACTTGGGACCCATTTTCGGGTTCGGGGCTTGACATTGGAAAACCATGATTGTAGATTACCAAATGGGTGTGGTTTGTTTGGTTATATGAGCACGCATGTGTTGTATTTTGGTTGAAATGCGAGTTAGAACGAGGTTCCAAATTTGTTCCAAGTACTGAGAGTGTCCAGCTCTATATCCAAGGGCGTGAGCCTTATTGGCTGATCACCAAAGGGTGTGGATCCACCAGTTTGCTCCGGTACGATGCCATGGGAGTCTGGGATTAGCCATGTGTCGGTGGCACCATGTTTTGTGGGTTGGCTAAGGGCTAACACCGAATATCGTGGGCCGGCTTCAGGCCGAAGGGTGTGACAACACCGGGATTGCTTGATCATGTCTGTGTGCTTGTATGCACTGTTGTGAAATTAGTACTGAAATTGCATTTAACTGTGTATATGTTGCGTCATGATAACACTCAAATGCCACACACCGATATAACACTCAAATTAGTACTGAGAGGTGTCTCACCCCTACTGTACGTGCATATTTTCAGGTCCTTCGAGTAATAAGAACTAGCATCCTTGTGTTGGGAGCGTAGTGGGCGGTGTGCTGCGAGTAGCGCTTAGGTAAGTGCCAGGACTTTTATTTCTGTGGGTTTCCATTTTGAGATATGTTGGGCACCCGATTGTACGTTGTTTGTTGGAGTTTTGATTCTATTCTTGTATAGACTCTGGTATGGTACTGTATGTATATAGAAAAACCTTTTGCGCTGCGTATATGATTGTATATGGATGTGCATTGGGTGCCTGGGAGCCCCATGGGGTCGGACCCTTATCTATTGTCCTATGTTGGTTGATGATTTTTATGATATAAGGATAGGTTAGATTACATTTTCACCCCTGGGTCCCATTTCCGGGTTTAGGGTGTGACAGCTTGGTATTAGAGCTAACCAGGTTGTTAGGTCTCGTAGACTTGGTTAGGCTTAGCTGTGAGTGCATACTAGAGTATAGGATGTTGGATGTTGGTAGAGTTGGTTGAGGATTGTTTTGTTGCTAGACCAGGACTTGTTGGCGGTATTCCGTGTTTTTCCTGGAATGACAATTCTAATAAAAGTAGGGCAGACCAATGATGACTTTCGTGTCAGTGTGATAGGATAGATCTGGACTTGGCAGGAAGTAGTTAACATGATTAGGGATAGATAATTGTGTTAATTGTACATCTATATGTGTTGTAGGAGTATTGATAAGATTCCTATTATGTTGTAGAATGGAGCCTAAGGAAAATGACCTGGGAAGTGGCTCCAAGGAGATTGCGAGTGATGAGTCTCCTTCTGTGCCTCGAGGTTTGACGAGGCATGTTTTGTAGGAGATCGGGCGGAGTGTGAGGAGAAGTGAATGCTCTCTTATTGATGCGGGCTGCACCATTGAGAGGTTCACACGCATGCATCCTCCGACGTTCTCTGGGGGACATGACCCAGTGATAGGAGAGGACTGGGTGGAGAAGACTAAGAGGATCTTGGAGGTCCTACACTATACGGATAGGCAGCGAGTCCTCTATGCTACCTTCCAGCTATCTGGGGAGGCGGCTTGATGGTGGACTGCAGTGAATCTGCAAGAGAAGTAGAGGGGCGGTCCTGAGGAGATGTCATGAAGCTGTTTCAAGGAGGTGTTCTTTGACAGACACTTCCTAGCTTCTGTACGTGATGGTAAGGAGGATGAGTTTTTCGCTCTGACTCAGGGGAGTATAATGGTGCAGGGGTATGCGGCTCGGTATATAGAGCTATCCCGATTCGCGCCATGCTTGATCTCGACCGAGTGTGAGAAGACTTTGAGATTCGAGAAGGGCCTGAGGAAGGATATTCATAGATTAGTAGGTATACTTCAAATCCGCGAGTTCTCAGTTTTGGTGGATAAAGTCATTGTGATTGAGACTGGTATCCGAGAGGACGAGGTGGATCAGGAGCTAAAGAAGAGGCCAGCACCTTCTGGTTCTTAGTCTAGATCTCATCAGGGATTGTAGAAGAATAAGAGCAAGGGTTCAAGTTACCATGAGAATACCGAGCGCTAGGGGTCTTAGGGGGACCAGGTTAGTGGTCATTGTACCAGACGCCACAGATGGCACGACGGCGAGTGCTTGACATTTGGGGGTAACTGCTACAACTGTGGCCAGTCAGGTCACATGTTTCACGATTTTTGTGCACTGAAGCGAGACGAGCCTGCATCTAGTGTGAACCGGGGAGCAATCATATACCTTGGGGAACCATTCATGCGAATATAGCTCCAGCCAGAGTATACTCTCTTACTCTAGCGGATGCTGAACATGCAGGGAACGTAGTGACAGGTGCCTTATTATTACTTTCAAATAATGCTTCTATTTTGTTTGCTTCGGGTGCAACCCATTCTTTTGTAATTGTGAGTTTTATTAAACGGTGTGGGGTTGAGACCTAAGTCATAAACGAGGTGTTATCTGTTACTACACCATCTGGAAGTATATCATTCTATAGGAGGATGTTAGCAAACTACCCAGTGTTAATTCAAGGAAGGCTACTACCGAAGAATTTTATGGTGTACAATATGTCGGGGTTTGATGTCATTCTGGGGATGAATTGGTTGTTCTCCAGTTATGCTATAATCGACTATCGTAGGAAGGTAGTGCTTTCTAAATTAGTACCCGGATATCGTGAGCCAGCCTCGAGCTGAAGGGTGTGACAACACCGGGATCGCTTGATCATGTGTGTGTGCGTGTATGCACTGTTGTGAAATTAGTACTGGAATTGCATTTAACTGTGTATATGTTGCGTCATTATAACACTCAAATGTCACACATCGATATAGCATGTATTCTTCTTTACTGAGAGGTGTCTCACCCCTTCTATACGTATATATTTTCAGGTCCTTCGAGTAACCGAAACTAGCGTCCTTGTGTTGGGAGAGTAGTGGCCAGTGTTCTGCGGGTAGCGCTTGGATAAGTGTTAGGACTTTTATTTTTTTGAGTTGCCATTTTGAGATATGTTGGGCACCCGATTGTACGTTGTTTGTTAGATTTTTGATTCTGTTCTTGTATATAATCTGGCATGGTACTGTATGTATATAGAAAAACCTTTTTCCGCTACGTATATGATTGTATGTGGATGCGAATTGAGTGCCTGGGAACCTCACGGGGTCGGAACCTCATCCATTGTCTTGTGTCGTTGGATGGTTTGTATGATACAGGGATAGGTTAGATTACATTTTCACCATTGGGTTTCATTTTTGGGTTCGTGGCGTGACAGTATTGTAAATGAATGGAACTGTATGCTTGAATAAATCTGGTATATGTTCACAATACTGTAAAAGTATTCGGTGACACGTGTGAATAGTAACCATGCATGAATAGTAACCCCAACCCAAAGGCCGTAACCCAAGGCTCTAATACCACTGTTAGGAAATCGAATGGGTAGGAACAGTATCACACAGCTAAAATAAGAAAAGAGAAAATAGGAATTGACACCAAGATTAACGTGGAAAACCCCCAAACAAATCAAGGAAAAAACCACAGGTAAGAGTAGAAGGAATCCACTATGAAAAATAATGATGCAACTTATCTCTAATTACAAGAGGAGAACAATGATACATCTCTCTTGAATTAGGAATAAACAAATCTCACTAGAAACAACAAGTTACAACAAGGACACTTTTTTAGGAGAGTACTTGATTTTTCTCTCTTTTAAGCTAGAGTTGGAGATGTCTGTGATGAATTAGAACTCCTATTAGGCATCTCTATTTATAGTAGAGAGTAATGTCCACCTTTGTTGAATTCTCCTTTCTGTAGCACACCTTTGTAGACTTAGGCAATCACTTTTGTAGACTTGTGTAGCCACCTTTGTAGACTTGTGTAGTCACCAAATGAATAGTGCAACCACCATATAAATAGTATAGCTACCATATGAATAGTACAACCCCTATGTTGGACTTTGAATGTTAGAAATGACTTTACAATTCAACAATTAAACCACTAGTAGTACTATACGTGCCACCTCAAACTTCAAATCTATACTCATCACCTACTATTTTATATAATTATATGTCCTATAGTACCGGATTGTCAGGGTGATGTTTGGATGGTAAATATATATAACATCTCGGTGAAACCATATCCCACCTTGGCTTTATGCCTTTCTGGTCTTCAATTCTGCACCACCTTCATTAGCTAGACTGTACGGAGAGATGTGAGGTCAGTCCACAGAACAAAAGGAGGTTAAAAAAATAAGAACAGCAAATAAATCTATTCTTCCTTATCCTCGTTGAGTTATGGCAGCCGAAAGGCGAACCAATAAGGGAAAGGGAAAAAGATTACGCACATGCAGGCATGGTTGAAACTCTTGAAACCAACAAATGACCGAACTAGTTAATTTGTGGCAATCAAGGTTTGATCATGAAATTTGAAGTTAATTCATCAACCCATGCCATTAGATTCACGCTATAACACGAATATTAATTGTCCTGTGCAGTTAGTCTTTTCCTGTTAAGCTAACTAATTACTGTCAATCCTACCAGATGCAAATTAAATGAAGCTGGAGAATGTCATCTTGTGACCAGATAGCTAGAGGAAATATCAGAGAAGTTTCTCAAGTTTTGGAACGACCTTCGGACGTACATCCCACTGTGAGCAAACCAACAAAATTTAAACGATAGAGAAATCTGTGACCCATTTACTGGTTTAACTTGGCTTTTATTTTTTACTCTAATTCAGATGATCGAGCAGATCCTAGTTCTACTTGTAAGAAGTCTGTAAATTGAACTGCAGGAGTAGATGAGAGTCCCATGGTTTTACATAAAAGGTTGCGACCATTACATAACGGTTTTTTGGATTACCAATACCGTTACACACCGCGAAATTGGTGGGAAGAAAAATCATGGCCGTAGCAACCGTTACCGCGACCGTTACGTAACCGCTATTGGACTGTTACACCAAAACAAATATTTTTATTTTTTGCCTTTTCTACTCACTTTTTCTCCCTCTTTTATATATCATTCTCAATATACCAAGTGGCAAGAGGAGGAAAAGATTATGATGAAGATGACAATGATACAAAATTTACTATTTCTTTAAATACTCACAACAGATGCATTAATTAACAATTTCAAAATACTTGTTAGGAAAACATATATTTTTGATAATATTAGTGTTGTGATATTTATGTTTTTACTTTTCAACTTCAACCTTCTTTCTTTTCTGACTATTTTATATTTGTATTATTCATATGTCTTATATGTCTAATAGATTAATTGAGTGTATTAGTGGAGTGTATAATGTATTTTGTTTTATTAATTAATTTAACACACATAAGAATTTATCACAGATAAGAACAATGAGAAGTGTAAATACGCGCTTACACACACACACACGCGTAATTTTCTATCAATAGTTATTTAAAACAAATGTAAACTTGTTACCCTTACCAAATAACTTAATTACTTGAGTTAAAGGGTCCAAAATACACTAAAACTCTAAGAATGACTAAAAGTTTAAAACGTGCAAGTACACTAATATACACAAGTTTGTGCGTGCTTCAAAAAAATTCACGGCCGTTACACCTTCTACCTGTTATATAACATCTACTACTCCCGCTTCCCATTACACCTATTACCATTATGTTACGCTACCCGCTACCGCGATTTAAAACCATGGATGAGACTAATGATAACCAAGCAACTGCATGCCTACCGTGGTGATATTGTCAGATTCAGATCAACTATATATGACAAGGACTACATTTGCATGTCTGATTGAAGGGCGAGAATCCGCCAGGAAAGTTCCTCATTCATTGTCGCTCAGTATCACTAGATCAATCATTTTTACGTAAATTTGAAACGAAACAGTGAGATATTAAGATAGCCTGCTCTATAAAAAGGCCACCAGGTGTAATGTAGTTCATATGCACAAGCGAAAATTGAAGAGGAATAAGAGGCTAAGTGAGAGAGACTCTGAGACTGAGAGTGATAATCGACAGATAGAAATGGAGATAGAGGAAGTTGGGAGCTATGATCAGGCACTGCCTCTGCTCTCTTTGAATCATGTCTCCTTGTTGTGCAGATCTGTGTGGGACTCTCTGCGGTTCTACGAAGATGTGTTGGGCTTTTGCCTCATCAAACGCCCATCTTCTTTCGATTTCAATGGAGCTTGGTCAGTTTCTCTCTATCCCCCCCCCCCCTTCTCTCTCTCTCTCTCTCTCTCTCTCTCTCTCTCTCTCAACCCGTTTCTTTTACATAAATTAAAACTATAGCACATAACATGGGATTAAGGCAAAGTTTACTTTTATTAATTATAAGAGAAGTGCAAAATGTCACCCTTTTTTTGCACCCTTTTAGCTCCACTGCTTGTTGCGGCATCCAATTCATCCAATGACATGGACATGAATTGGATCAAATTCAAAATGCTATAGCAATGAACCCACAGGTTGGGGCATAAATACATTACTATAGCTTGCTTTCTCCGGCTGTCATTAATTATTAAAAGTATTTAGATCCAGGATTTTGTCAACAACAAAATAGTAAGTGCACGACTGAAATATATATATATATATATATATATATATATATATATATATATATATATATGCTATTTTGTGAAGGTTGTTCAACTATGGCTTTGGGATACACTTGTTGGAGAATCCATCTGACGATGACTCATATACCATTCATCAATCCAGACCCATTAATCCAAAGGATAACCATATCTCCTTCCAAGTAAGAAAAATATGTTTAATTGGACGAAACAATAATTTCTTAGAGCTGTCTAATACTTGTTTATATAAAGATTTCCTAAATTGTGTGTGTGTGTGTGTTTTTTTCTTTGGCAGTGCACTGATGTTGGGCTTGTGAAAAAGAGGCTGCAAGAAATGGGGATCAAGTATGTGACAGCAGTGGTCAAGGACGAAGGAAACACTGTGGATCAAGTGTTCTTCCATGACCCAGATGGTTATATGATCGAGCTTTGCAACTGCGAGAACATTCCAGTCATCCCCATCTCGTCCTGCGCATTCAAGCCTGGGACGGGGACAAGTTTTAAGAGGATGGCATATAACAAATGTGGGTTCATGGAGACTCTGATGATGGAGAGCTTGAGCATGGATATGATGAACTTCTCATTTTAATTAAGTTGTGAGAAAGGGCTGAATGAACCAGGTAATTCAGTTCAAAAGAAAGGCGCTGCCTAGCTTGCACAAAAAAGGTTCTGAGTTGCAAGTGCACTTTTAATGGTCTTAAATTTTCTTGTTTTAAGTGTATTATTTGCCTGTCAAAGATGTGTATTATTTGGATGAGGGTCGGTACTGCTGTTGAGGTTTTTTCACATTAAATGAAATGTACTCTAGGTGTTACATGCCCTAAAGTTGTGGGAAATCATGAATAAAACTTCGTGTATAGTTTCTTAACTGATGCAAACCAGCCTTATCCAATCTTGAAATTTTTGTTCATGTTTCATTTCTGGAAAAGCATGAAGCCAGATATCAAAGATGTAGTAGAAAATATGCAACTAAATCAATTAAGCTTTGGACAGGTGTAAGGGAAAAAGCAATGGTGCCTGAGCTGCTAAAACGTTAATGCAGCAGAAAATGTTTCTATTCCAATATGATTTCTAATTAAGGTAAGAACTTGATATTTTAGTGGAGAAGGAGAGTGGGACAGATCAATTATTCCATTTAATTGAATGCCTAAAGGGCCTTGACACCATTGTGTACAGGAAAAGTAAATAAATAACATACACAAAGACAAATGTAGAAGAATACAGCATCAACAACTTCCAATTTTGTTACCCAGAAATACCGCAAGCAAGTTAAGTGCAATAAGAACTAATCAGAAACTGATCGAAATCAATCCATGTTATAAAAAAGAAAATGTTTGAACTTGGCTTTCATCCATAATTTGAGGTTTCTATTTGATAATTAATGTCTATCTCATTCTTTTCTTGGTTGGATCTGTTAGAGCTACAGGGTGTCAGGAGAGCTAATTTCAAGAATTTTACTAGTTGATATTTGCCCCAGTATATTGAATGATCAATTTGCTACAGAAAAATTATACAAACTACTATCTTTAAGATACAATAAAACCACACTGGAAATCTACTAGCAGGAAACCTGAAGACTTCTTAGAACTTGCGTAGAAACAGTGCATATTTGACTACGACGGAAGTAAGAAAGCCAGAGTAAAATGAATTTTCATTTCATTAAACTTATTATTAAGACATCTTATTTGTATATATAAAGAGTTACAAATAAAATCCTTTCAAACAGGCACGACTATTCAAAGATTTATTAGTAATTTCTTAAGGCTTGCTATCTAAAATTTAATAATTATTAAATCTGAAATTTTTTGTTTCAAATAGAAGGTCTTAGTCGTAGAAGTGTGCATGCTCAAGTGCTAGGTGTTTAAATACAAACTATTTGGCCTTACAAAGTTATACCATAAATCAATTTTGAAAAATAGGATGAGAGTAAAGGTCACAAAATAGATTAATACTCGAAAGTGATCTTCGCCATTTAAACTAGGTTTTGACTTGAAGTATAGTAACTGATTTATGACTAGGTCAGCTTGAACCCTATTAAGGAAATTACTTAGTTTTCCAGCAAACCGTCGATGGTTTTGATAAATCATTCATCGATTGTTTCAACGGATTAAAACAAGATGGTTATTGTGACTAAACCGTCAACGGTTTCACTAAAACCGTTGACGGTTGCACTAAAATCGTTGACAATTTCTCCTGTTGCTGAACTACTAAGAATTCTAACGGTTGAAGATTTGTGAATATCCGATTGTATGTGGCGAAATGAGATTCTTCAAATTGTATTACTTAAATATTTGTTTTTATTTGATAGTCTAGAATCTCTTTGATTTAGTATTTAAATTTGAATTTGTAACAACTATACCTTGTACAAGTCCTATATATAGGACACCTCTGCGTCAATGAAAATGTCTTGCATTTTCTATATGATATCAGATCTCTTTCTCTAATGAGCCTTTTTTTTTTCCTCTTTCCTAATGGTCGTTTCTTTTGAATCCGTTGTTGTCACCACCCTTGACACTCTCGGCAGTGGCAACTCTTCTCTTATTGCCATCAATGTCGGCTCCCAGCTTCCCTTGAAGCTTACCCTTTCCAACTTCCCTTCTTGGCGTGCCAAACTGACATCAATGCTCATTGGCTATGACTTTCAGGGCTATCTTGATGGTACAACTGTTTGTCTGTCACAAACCATTTCTCTCATTTCTCGCAACACCCCCTCTTCCGGTTCATCTTCTATAGGTGTCTCCACTCCGAATTTTAGGCATTGGCTTTGACAAGATAAGTCGATTCTCCTCGCCATCCTTGCATTTGTCTCCAAGCTGGTCTTGTCACTCATTGCCGCTTCCACCACTGCTCATGATGCTTGGTCCAAGTTGCAACAATTGTACGCCAATAGTTCACGCACTAGTGTTATGCAACTTAAGGAGGAGTTGACTCTCATTCAGCAAAATTCCCGCTCAGTCTCGGAGTATCTCCAAGCCATCAAGGTTTTAGTTGATGAACTTGGTATGATTGACTCTTCTGTCTCAACGGATGACATTAAATTGTATGACCTCAATGGTGTTGGCCCTAAGTACCGTGAGATTGCAGCGCCTATTCGAGCACGTGAGACTTCTCTTAGATTTGAGGAGCTTCATGATATGTTGGCTGGCCATGAAAGTTACTTACGATTTGTTGACGCATCCAATGTTGTCCTGGTTGCACTGCAAGCTCCACTCGGCACCGCACTTTCACTTCCATTTTCAACTGCAGCCAACATTCTAGTGCTGGTTCCTTTGGTTAGTGTTGCTCCAACTCTGGTCGTAATAATCGTAAGGAGCAGTTTGGTAAGCCCCAAATCATTTTTCAGTTGTGTGACAAAGTCGGCCACTCGACCAAGACTTGTTACTCGACTTCAGGAGTGAAGTCTGTTAATTGTGCTGCTACAAATGCATCCACTGACAAAAAGTGGCTTTTGGATTCCGCTGCTTCTAACAACATCACCTTCAATCTTGCCAATCTCTTTGTTCACTTGGAGTATGATGGCACGAATGGGGTCGTCATTGGCGATGGCTTAGGTTTGCGAGTGATACATGTTCGCTTTATGTCTATTCCCTTTCCCTCAAAGCCTTTAAATTGACCAATACTTTTTGTGTTCCTAATATTCACAAAAACCTGATCTCCTATAACGCCCTAACCCTCTAGATGGGCCCAAAGTGCTACTATACCTACATAACATTCATATCTCTGATACCATACATATACCCCCCCCCCCCCGCGCGCGCGCGCGCACCCAAATAAGGGAAATGTAGTGTTTCAATTTTAACTTCACATTCATACACAATGGAAAACATAAACATACATCATCTAATAAAACTTACCAGAGTCTCTAACTATTTCCTCACATACATCCATACATAACTAAAAGCATAACCTGCTATTACAAACCCCAAAAGATATCTTGGCCAAAACCTAGTACATAAAAAATAATAGGCTTCAAAATTCTTCTAGAAGTCTAGGACTGATTTCTTGTAGGACCTGGAACAAGATTTGTATATTGGGGTGAGACACTTCTCAATAAGGTAGATCATATTATATCAATGTGTGACAACATGAGTTTATTTTAGTAGAAAACAAGTAGATATTTATATCACTCACAAACCCATAATATAGAAGATATATATACATAATTCCTGCATAAAATAATTCGACTCATTACAAGTGAGAGTCCCCAAGGTTGGGGTAGGGTACAAGCTCATACACTGTACGATCCCTTGGCTCGGTACTCAAAGCTATAACTTTGACCATTTTATTTTTAAATCATGTATATGCATAATGAACTCATCTCAGTTTTGAAACATCATAACTACACCATTTACTTCTCCCATGGCATGAGTTGAGCATTTATAATGCTCTGATCTAGACCCGGGGTCACCTAGCTAGTCACGCTACTTGCTTCAGTTTGACTTGGCCCACACCACCTTGGTTCGAGATCAACTAGTGGCCCTTCTTACCAAGTCGACTAGTTCAATACCCACACTCAAGAATAACGTGTGGCTGCACTATACCTTATGCTAGCAACGATACCGTGTTTTCCTGGTAAAAAGCTTTCTCAAGCGGTTCATATATCATATATACAATTTATATCAAAAGCACAATAACTTGTTTTCATTCAAAAAGCATTTAAGCAATTCCAGTATTTTTCACAATTCATTGATTCATTCATTCTTTCATTCATTGGTATAAACTGACACACATAGCTCTTAGTTTAACCTTGGTACATACATATTTCGGTATTTAACCAGCATCTCTTTTCTACATTTCCTGATAACAAATTGGAACTCCAGTTCCCATATCTCATAATTATATTTCCCAGTTCAGTATATTTCAATTTAACATCTCATGTCACACTCATTTGGTTTAAAAAACATTAATATAGCATATGGTTCAAAAAATATAATTTAAATTGAAAAAAAGGGTTTCAAGCACCTCCTACTTTAGATTTAATTCAAAGAAATGAGTTTTTGGAAAAATGGAGGTCATACCCCAAAACCGTAGTTTATACGAAAACCGTAAAATCGAAAAATCGGTAATTCCATTAAGTGAAAATTTTCAAATAAGCAGTCATATCTTTCATAATATCATAATGTACAGTTCTACTGCTTTAGATTTAAAAAATAACTGATGTACATAAATCCTCTTACATATTTCCTGAAAAACGAACCCAAACAATTCGAAACGGCAAAACCCTAAAACTTCCAACCGGTGAAAACACGTGTATTTTCTAGACGGTGAATGAGAGAGACAACTGGGAAGTAAGGGAGAGCTAAGAAGAGTTTTATGGTGATATAGTTTTGAAACCCTAGGAGAGAGAAGAGAGAGAATTGAAATTCTTTAAAAAAAAATTGAGCTCAAATCTATTTATAGGTGAGCAGGCGCAGAGGAAAATCAGCGCCGGTTTCCCCTGTATCCAACAAATCGTCTTCAATTTTGTGGTTGACTGGCTCGGTTAACCCAAAACCATGGCCGATTTTCTTCCGGCTCACAAAACCATCGCTGATTTCAGTCCCCACTTTCCAAATTCCTTCTTTTTCTTTTATTTTCCTTTATTTCTCTCTTTCATATTCATTTTCTTTTATTTTTCGGGTTCAAGTTCCTACAATTTCCATCCTTATAAAAATTTCATCCTCGAAATTTTCCAACTATTACTAAGCATGCTCTACATTTACGACTCAAATCTACTGAAGAGTCGGTAGCCACCCACATAGTGGCTCCGACTCAAATTTATTACCTACCCTCACTTATGGCAAAGGAATACCGTGGTTACAACATAATGTCTCAGGAGGTTACAATATCCATACAAAACCCTCCAGGAGACTATACATACTCTGCACCAGAACAAGCCTACTCTATAAAGCATACATACATACGTTCTTACTTACATACCATTATGCTTACCTGCCTAACTCTGTGTATCTCTGAATAATTGAGGATACTTCTGACGTATCTCTAACTCTAACTCACATGAGGCTTCCTCCATTGCGTGGTTACACCATAATACTTTCACTAATGGTATCTCCTTAGTACGTAGTTTCTGTACCTTTTGATCCAGAATCTGAACCGGTACCTCCTCAAATACTAAAGCATCACCAATCCCCATAGGTTCATAACTTAGTACATGCAAAGGGTCTGACACGTACTTCCTTAGTACTGACACATAAAACACGTCATGAACTCTAGATAGTGCTGGTAGTAACGCCACTCGATAAGCAACTGGACCTATCCTTTCTAGGATCTCAAATCACCCAATGTACCGAGGGCTTAACTTCCCATTTTTCCCAAACCTCATCACCCCTTTCATCGGGAAGATCTTTAGGAATATCATATCTCCAACCTTGAATTCTAACTCTCGTCGGCGAGTATCTGCATAACTTTTTTGCTAACTCTATGCTGCTTTGAATCTTTCCCTGATAAGCTCGACCATTGTAGAGGTCTGCTAAATCAATTCTGGTCCCAAAATCTACCACTTGCCTACTTCATCACAGTACAACGGAGATCAACAGCGGCAACCATACAAAGCCTTATATGGTGCCATTTCTATACTAACCTAGTAACTGTTATTATACAAAAATTCTACGAGCGGTAGATATTGAATCCAACTGTCCCCAAAATCCAATACACACGCCCGCAACATATCCTCTAGTGTCTGAATAGTCCTCTCGGATTGTCCATCCATCTGCAAGTGAAATGATTGACTAAATGTGAGATGCGATCCCAAGGCATCTTGCAAACTCTTCCAGAATCAAGAAGTAAATCGTGGGTCTCGATCTGAAACAATAGAAACTAGGATGCTGTGGAGTCGTACAATCTTCTGCTCATATAGCTCTGTCAGCCTATTCATGGAATAGCTAACTCTTATGGGAATAAAGTGTGCAGTTTTCATCAACTTATCCACTATAAACTAGATGGCATTCTGTCCATGCCCCGCTATAGGCAACCCTGACACAAAATCCATCGAGATGTGCTCCCACTTCCACTTAGGAATGTTTAGTGGTTGAAGTGGTCCTACTGGCCTCTGGTGTTTTGCCTTAACTTTCTGACATGTCAGTCACTACTCTATGAAACAGGTGATCTCTCTTTTCATGTTAGACCATTAGAAAGATTCCTTCAGATCCCTATACATATTTGTACTTTCTGGATGTACTGTGTAGAGCGAACGATGTGCTTCCTCTAGAATGACTCGCTTAATATTGGCCTCATTCAGTACACAAATCCTGGTGTGAAATCTCAATACTCCATTGCTTGAGATATTGAAATCTAGCTTTATACCATTCTAAACCCCTTCCATAACCTCTATCAGCTCTGCTTCTTATTCTGAGCAGTTTTAATTCTCTCTTGCAAAGTTGGCCGAATAACTATAATGGCAATGAATGCCAGCGCATCCTTGTCCACCAACTCCACTCCCAACCTCTCTAGATCCATCATGATTTGATGCTTAACAACAATCTCTGAAACCACCGCGTCCACTAACTTACGAATTAATGCATCAGCTACCACATTAGCTTTTCCTAGGTGGTAACTAATGGTGTAGTCGTAGTCTTTAATTAGCTCGAACCATCTGCATTGCCTCATATTCAACTCCTTCTTGGTGAAGAAGTATTTGAGGCTCTTATGATCCGTAAAGATCTCGTACCTTTCACTGTATAGATAGTGCCTTCAGATCTTTAATGCAAAAACAATAGCTGCTAGTTCCAAATTATGCGTAGGATAGTTCCTCTCGTACTCCTTGATTTGGCAAGAAGTGTTGGAAATGGTGTGATCACAAGAGGAGGGGGTGAATTGGAGATTTAAAACTTTTTGACTAATTTAAATGTTTCACCAATTTACCATATATCATATGCCATTCAATATTAAACGTGTGTATGTAAAAAGATTAAGCTATTTGGTCATGCATACATGCGTATCTCATTCAAAGTAAATATGTGCATGCAACTAAATATAACAATAAATAAATAGGCATACACATACTAAATTTAAAGTGTAGTAATTTAAATAAGATAGGAAGAGAGAGACATAAGATTTGTTATCGAGGTTTAGCCAAACTAACCTACGTCCTTGCCTTGGCCATACCTCCCATGGATTCCACTAAACCTACTCACTTATCCAGGTTACATCCTCTCCTTAGGGGGAGTGGAAAACCCCAACTCAATTACTAGGATGAGCTGAACTAGTCTCACTTACGGGGCTGAGACTCACCAGTTCAATTTTCGGGTTGAACCGAATTGGTCTCATTTATGGGGCTGAGACTCTCCAGTTTAATTAATGGGCTGGACCCAGCAACTGCAATAAAATTCATTTTTGTGCATAATATAGTGCTTCTAAATATAAGCAAAAATGTACACATTTAAGCTCAAATGCAAACACTTTTGTATGATATGAAATGTATGCTCAGTAGAGTAAGGGTGTGTTTCTCAAAATATTTTCTCAATCTTTGAACATAATATGTATGATGAAGACTTCAAAAGATTTAAACCCTAAATAAAATATTTCTCCAAAAATATTTTCAATAAGACATAAGAGAACTTAGGGTTATAGTTTCAAAAACTTTGCACAAAACAAAATACATGCATTTGAAGATCTATCTGCAAATCAAAGCAAGTAAAAGCCTAAATAAAATATATGCTCTCTTTGAAAATATTTTCTAAATAATAATAAAGAGTGATTCGGAGAGTAAAAGTTTTGGCCCAATGAAAGAGTTTTTGCAAAAAAATGTTTTTGGGAGAACTTTGATTAGGATAAAATCAGAGAGAAAAATTGACTAATCAGAGTTGCTAATTTGAGTTATGAAATGGGTATATATAGACTCAGGGAAATTTTTAACCATTGGGGATACATTGGGAATTATTAAAAAAGTCTTCTTAATTTTTAACCCTAATTACCCCAGTTAAAAATGAGCAACCCAAGAGTTTTAGGCGCCTGACCTGAAGTTCGCTCACCTAAACAGACACAAGAGAAAAAGCGAGTTTTTGAGGTTTGGGTGCCTGAAAATATGTTCAGGTAGCTGAACCGAAGGCGATTTCAAAAGACCTCGGTTCGGTCACCACCTGGTTTAGAGTTCGGTTAATCGAACTCATGTGTTTGGTCACCCGAGGCCATTTTGAATGTGAAGTTCGGGCGCCTGGGAAGGTGAAAAGTGACTGCTCAAGGGTTCGGTCGCCTGGGGACGCTTAGTTCAATTTGGTTCGATTGACCGAGGCATTTTCAATGCACACAGTTCGGTTGCCCGAAGCCCTTTCACACTCATGATTTTGTCTTGATGTTTAGAAAAATTATGTGGAGGGATCTAGGGTCAATCTAAAGTCTAGGCTTTTTTAATCACCTTAAAAACATAGCATCGATCGACCGAAGTCAACCCTAAGGTCTGCCTACGGTTCTGTCTAAGCATTCAAATCATTTCATGCATATGCACGCATTATTATAGACCAAAATAATAATAATAATTAAAATGCATATACAAATTGAAACAAATGTCTTCTTCTTCTTCTTCTTCCTCTTCTTCTTCTTCTTCTTCCTCTTCTTCTTCTTCTTCTTCTTCTTCTTCTTCTTTACTCTCATGTCCTTATGAAATATGCCAGATAATATTGCTTTTCAAGATCTTCTGGCATCCATTTATCGGTATCTTATGTTCATGCTGAAATGAAAACCTGTTCACACACTAAATGCACACATAAGATACTGGTGGTTTGTTAGCATTAAAATAGAGATCGGACTCTAAAAGCCAACAAGAAGCATATATGATAACCTTTTCCTGTTGCATCAAAACACAACAAAGTTCCTTCTTGGATGCGTCACTGTAAATCACATAATCATCATTCCTTGGTGGAATGGTCAATACTATAGCAGTGACTAAACGTTGCTTTAGCTTTTGAAAATTCTATTCACACTCCCCAATCGACTCAAAGCTACTATTCTTCCTCCTAAGCTACGTCAGAGGACTTGATAGTTTAGAAAAGCCCTCAACGAATCAGTGATAATACCTGAACAGACCCAAGAAACTTCGAACCTCATACACGTTCCTTAATCTTGCCCAGCCAACTATCGCCTCTACGTTACTCGGATCCACTGATATTCCTTCCTTGGACACTACATGCCCTAGAAATGAAACCTATTCTAGCCAGAACTCGCATTTCTTCAATTTAGCAAATAACTTCTTCTCCTTGAGTACCTGATGAAGCAATCTCATATGAGTCTCATTGTAACGCCTTGAACCCACCAAGTGGGGCCCAGGGTGTTATGAGACCAATCACATGTCTCTGATACCATTCACGCAGCAGAATTAATGAAACAGCCTCAAATAAAATACCAGAGTACTATATACGTACATTCAAACTCATAAAAAAGCATAACCATATTCTCCATATTACATAACTAGAAAAGAAATTAAATGTAGAACTGTGCATATATCAGTACTTCTAACTACTAACAAAACTAGACCCCACCTCGAAGCTTTCTAGGCTAGATCACCAGAATGACCTGAAAAGAATAATACATTGCTAAGGTGAGACACCTCTTAGTAAGGAAGGAAAAGCTATAATAGTGTGTAGCAGAGAGTTTATGTAGTGACTCGGAGAAATTATAATATTTTAAATAATAATGGAAAGGAAAGGAAAGAGGCAGTAGGCCTCGTTGATGAACGCGAGGCGTTCATCGATGAAGTTACAATTGGACTTGTCGACAAGGGTACGTTTCGTCGATGAGAAAATACCAAGGGATAATTCTCTTATCTCTGAATTCCGCGTTCATCGACGAAGTTACAAATTCAGGTGGGGCTGGATTGAAATCCACGACACTCCTGGGGAAGTTCTCTGCAAATCTACTGGAGTGGATCATTGGTGGGGCTAGATCGAAATCCATCCCCAATTCAGGGAAAGACTTTCTACTCAATATTTGACTTCCTGACAATTGTAGAAAGTGTAGTACGCGTAGAAATACTAAACTTTAGTTCTGGGAAAGGTCGTTTTCAGGGTGTTGAACAGGGAACCCTGCGGATGCATGACTGTTTTCTTAGGGGCTCTTTAAGATTCAGGTAAGGGGATAAATTAAGCTAGTTATTTTATGAAAATGTATGTATATTATTACAGTATCTGTTTTGAGAAAAATAGATATATTTATATATGCTTTATGTTTGGTATGAGTAGAATTTATAATGAAATACTCTTTTCTGGGAATATGACAAAGATATGCATTTTTATAATAAAAAATCGGTGTACGGGCTGAGATTTTTATATGATTTGCCAGCGTACGGGCCAAGTTATGGATATGTTTGCCACCGTACGGACCATGCTATGGATATGATTTTCCGGAATACAGGTCGAACTATGGACATGTTTGCCGGTGTACGAGCCGTGCTATGGATATGATTTGCCGGCGTACGGGCCGAGCTATGGAAATGTTTGCCAATGTACGACCCAAGCTATGGATATTTTTGCCGACGTATAGGTCGAGCTATGATAAAATATGAAATACTGGTGTACAGGCCGATAATTTTCATAATATACGTAAATATGCAAAATGTTGTGATGATATTGATTTGGAAACTAATAGTATGAAATATTCATATATCACAGTTTGATTATATGTTATATGTTATCAGAACTTGGTTGGCTTGGTCTAGGCTAGCACTTGCTCGGTACCTCTGCTATGTGTTCGTGATCATCACGATATTGTGTTAATGCTGTTGTACGGAGTAACGTGAGGTTGGATAGTCAATGTGGTTTTAAGAAGTGTGAGCACCCCTAGTGTACAGACCAGGTCCGGCAGACCCATCGGACTTATAGACTATACCTTTAACTTGGAAGTGGTCGATCAACCATTGTCAGGTCCCGCCTTCAGGCCACACAACCCAGTCATATGAGGGTAATACATGACAACAGCGAGCTAACCTACTATGGTGGTTTTTTTATTATTATATTATATAAGATGAATTATATTTATGAAAATTCTGTATGTTCTGCCATGATATGAGAATATATGTTTCCTAGATATGACACAGACAGTTATACTGATATGTTTATGTATGCTTTTATGTAGAATACGGAAATACTCATGTTGCTACACACTAGTATAAGTTTATTTCCTTTACCGAGAGGTGTCTCACCCCTAAATTTTATAAACATTTCAGGAGCCCCAGATAAGAGAGCGGATAAAGCTCCGTTGTGATAGATACAGTTGAACTGCCCTTTCTGAAGAGTAAGTATTTTGTTAGGGTTAGAATGACTTTGTAAGAAGTGACCCTAGGACTCTTTTGGAATGTGTACTTATAAATATGATGGATGTAGTAACTTTGGTATTAGGATGGATTGTATTATGTGTATGATATTATAAGATGTTTATGATTTTATGTTTCCTGCTGCTTAGGCTTCCATGCTATTTTCTGATATATCTTTGGTACCCACGGGTTTAGGTGGATTATGATCTACTGGATTTATTATACTGATTTGTATTATAAAAAAAAATGTGTGAAATTAAGTAGGTTGTCACAGTTTAGTACATACAAAAGCAATCATCTATTATTCAATATCATTAGCACCAAAGAATCTGCATCATCAATTACATCACTGACATTAGATAACATACACACAACATAAATATTTTTTTTAGTGATAATTCCTAAGAATAAGGAAATTTACCTGCCTATACAAGTTGCTTTCCTCTACTCTAACACTAATACTAGGGCACTCACCTTACTCAATAAGCCCTCGGCTTATCTATCCAAGAAAAGTCTTCGAGAATAGGGAAGATTACCCACCCATACAAGTAACTTCCCTCTACTTTGGTACCCTAGAAAATTAGCAGGGCATTCACCTTTCTCAGCAAGCCCTCGGGTGGAGAATTCTACTTCACCATAAATATTTATGTAATTAAAGTTACACGCATCTAATGTTAATTATTTCACAGAGATCCATGTATACACACATATCACAACCCATCCATACAGGATACACACACACACACACACACACACACACTTCATTCCCACCCACATAGGGTCCATATCCACACAAGTAATATAGTCCTCACAAGACTCCCATCCACATAGGAATGTCATCCACACACGACTCACAACAACACAGGTTACTACACAAGCTTCCCAACCACAAAGGTTACAAATCCACACACACAACCTCGTTCATAGTAAATTGGTAAAACAAACTCCTTATTCCACAACCAATGTTTTACCTCCTTAATATAAATGTTCATATAATGACCTCCTCACACCACTACCAACTTTATATGGTGATTTATATCAGGCAACATAACGACCTCATCATACCACTGCTAATGCTATATCGCAATTTACATTAACCATAGTACAATACACATTCATGGCATAACCAATCATCCAGGTACATCAACACATTCACCACAATATTCACAATCAAATAATTTTCACAGCTAAACAATATTCACAACCAAGCATAATTTACAACCCAAATAATAACCACGAGCAAACAATAAATCATAATTGAGCGGTACTCGCATCCATTTAATTATGAAAGTTATTTTAAGGTCACACGATTTTTCCCAAATATGATATATAGTCAAAATCATTTTTGATCGAAAAGCCTAAACCATTCAGAAAATTAAACATAAATATATAAATTTGTATACTCGAATTTAACTGGTTTAAAACTAATAAAAATATGCTATAATGTTTTCCCTTTACCTACTCCTCGAGATTATGCCTAAACCGAATGGAAAACGAAATCCTGTATACCAAAAATCCTAACTTAATTAGTTTAACCCTAGGATAGTAATCATTTATCTTCTCCTAGGCCCATATACTCCTAAAATTTAATTTAATATTAAAAATACCCTACGTACCCTGGTTTTGGAGCGGTGCCCAAGTACTCCAAATTGAAAATCTGCTCCTCCTATGTTGCAGAGAATCTTCTCAAGGACCTCATGGTAGTTCCTGATGGTAAAATCGGGCTGAATTAGGTCCGAAATCGAAGAGGGAAAGTGAGGGAGCCATAGGTAGAGAGAGAATGATGTGAGGAGAGAGAAATTCTTGCTTAAAATGAAAGCTTCCCTATTTATAAGGAGGGCTTCATCGACGAGACACATGGATTTGTCGACGAGCCCAAGAAGAATGTCCGTCAACAAAACTGTGAGTTTGTCGAGGAATGTCGGAAATACCCAAGACCTCTCTTGGTAAATCTTCATCGGCGAGACACATATACTCGTCGACGAAACCCAGAAGATCGTTCGTCGTCGAGCCCCTACTTGATACCCTATATAAATTTTTTTTCCCTTTCTTTTAGTTTCTCCTTTTCTTTATTTATTTTTATTTTATTTTTCTGAGTTTGGGTTATTACATTCTCCCATCCTTAAAAAAATTTCATCCTCGAAATTCATTAATCTATCATTTTCACAGCTTAAAATCTTATTAACCACATTCACACAGTTTAATCAATTCTAACTTGTAAACAATTGCATCACCCAAAGTTAAATAAAACTTATTACTTATCTTAACATAAACACGTTACCTACGCCTCTAGCAGTGTTCCCCTCAGTCATACCAAGCATATACACTCGCGTCGGGCCGCCGCTATCGCGAGGTACCGAGTTGCTCTATGATGACCCAAAAATATATATACAATTAAAGCATAATAATAATAATAATAATAATAATAATAATAATAATAATAATAATAATAATAATAATAATAATGCTCCTTAAGTTAATATCAATACAGAAGTGTTTTTCTATAAGATCCTTGATTTCATGTTTGATGACTAAAAAAGACCTTGTCTTAGCGAGTGCTTAGAGACCATTACGGCTCAGTCGCTTCCTAGAGGTCGACTTGGTCAAAATGGAATTTCATAGGATCACAGGGTAGACACTGTTTGTAAACGTCAATAAATACATATACAAAAAATAATGTTTTGACTGTCATAATTTGTAGAAATATATGATAAAACAATAATAAAAATATAGGTATCCTATACAGAGCCCATAAGACCGTGTGGCGCCCCACATGAGTCCCAAAGCTGCGTGGGGTCTACATGAGTCCCAAAGC
The DNA here is from genome assembly GCF_029873635.1 of Malania oleifera. NCBI lineage: Eukaryota > Viridiplantae > Streptophyta > Magnoliopsida > Santalales > Ximeniaceae > Malania > Malania oleifera. The sequence goes on from NC_080417.1 coordinate 41,639,264, forward strand.
TGTATAGTACCCATAAAATCATATAAGAACTACTAGAGTTGTGTATGATCCACTTGGGTCTCGAAGTTGTATGGGGTCCACAATTCGAAATTCGAACTTAATTCTTTTTCATAAAAAAAAAAATACGAAAACATAACTTAAAAATAATAACAATGATAATAATAATAATTTAAAATTTTTAATTTAGTAATTAATTAAAAATTAATTAAATAGGAGTGTCGGCAAGCACTCCCATTTCTCCCACAAGATCCCCATCCCCATCTCATACATAACTCATCCATGTCCATTCTTTAATTTTAAAAAATTATAATTTCACCATTCTCTCCACACTTTTACAAATTCAATTTTCTTCCCCAAAATTTTCCTATAAATAGGAAGTTCTCAACATTCATTTTTCACAAAACAAATTTCAAAAGGAAGAGAAGGAATTAGTGGTGGAGGGAAAATTTCTGTTATAATTAAAATTCTCACTCACTCACCTTTTCCGATCTCATTTTTTTAAAGATATTCGTTGTGATCGTAGCACAAGGTTAAGTAAGAGGTAAGTACATTCGATTATGTTAGATTTTTATTTAAAATTTTTACCCGAGTTGATTTGTAAGTAAATTTTGATTATAGTAGTTAGTTTCATAAAATTCTCTCAAATTCATTTTTACGCATGTTTAATTATATCTTTTTTATCTTTAATATACTTGCGTTTATTTTTTGAGTCGAGAAATGTTCTAAACCACTCGGGTATTTTACAGCATTAATTTTTATTCAAGAAAATATTTTTAACATGAAAATTGTGTGGCATGAGTTTATTTTTACATTGCATATTTTACAAAAATATGAGTAAAAATGATATAAGTTGATTTTTACAGCACAAAAATATGAGTAAATATGATATTTTCATGATATCATTGTAATTTTATCAATTCTATAATAAGATGTTTTCAAAACCATTTATGGCACAAGCAATACAGAAAATTATGAATGCTCGGTACCGCAGCTTAAAGTTTAAACTGATAAAAGTACACCCATGTTATTTACAGAGCAGTTTTATATGGTAGTGGATTTGTCCTTAGTGCACACCTAGGTCAGGCCAGGGTCTAACAAGGAAAATTTCACTTAATGATAATGTACGTTGATTTAGTTTGTCCGGCCAGTCGACTAAGTCCAGTCTTCGAACCACACAACCTAATCATAGGGGTAAACATGACTTATGATCAACAAACCTAAGGGTGGTTTTTACAATATGTGTATATATATATATATATATATATATATATATATATTTAATTACGTATACAGAGCTATTGATGAATTGAAGAAAAATTATATGTTTATGTGAACGAGGGCATTTTTGTGCCTAGATAATGATTTAATAAGGAAAAGTTTATATATATATATATAGTTATAGTTATAGTTTTAAAAGTTAAAAAGTTCGGTTTAATAGTTATAGTATATGATTATAAAATTTTACTGCTATAGATGATAGTAAAAGTTTTATACAGAAATTTTTAAATTTACATTTATTTTAAAAACAGTTTTGAAGTTATTGTATTAAATATTATTTTACAAAATTAAAATATTATGAAAGCTCATTTTGCCCACACACTAATAATAATCTTATTTATTTACTGAGTGTCGTCTCACCCAAATCATTATTTTATATTTCAAAACATTTTGAAGAGTGTACTAGAAATCTGACGTAACAAGTGCATGGGTGGGAATAGAAATAGGAGAGTAGAATAAAAATTTAGCATAATACAATTTAAAGTATGTTTGTGTATTTTATAATTTTAGAAATTTACATTTTAATAGTTGAGACATATATTTGTAGTAAAGCTAATTAGTGTTCTGGTAATAAAAATAATTTAGATTTATTTACATTCGCTGAAAAATTAATATGTAGGAACCCACTCGGGTTCGGGTCCTTACATGCTCCTCTGATTCTGATTTGGAGCGGGTGTATTGTTCAGTAGTCCCTAACACTTCAAGGCTATATGGCCATATGTGCCGCACCTGTAACATATGATACCCTTACCTCAACATTCTCCCTAATGTCTTTAATTGCATCTAGAACAGTGGGGGTGTGACAAATCACCCTATTGTCCTCAATCATTCCTTTTTGACCTCTAACCTATAGTATCTCTATCTTCCCTCCAGAACCCCTATCTAATATTTGCATGGGGGTTGGGAGACATGGGTCTCTTCCTCCGTTCTGACGTCTTTGCACCTCTTTGCTGGCTTGACTCTGTAACGGTGGCTTTGTCCACTAGTTCTATGAAGTCCTGTATCTACAAACATGTCAAGTGCTCATGAATCCTCTGATTTAAGCCCCTTTCAAATCATTTCGCCTTTTGATATTCATCTGGAACCATAAAAAGTGCAAAGTGGGAAAGTTCTAGGAACCTAGCAGCATACTACTGAACTCTAAGGTGCCCCCGAGTCAAATTGAAAAATTCCTCTGCCTTTGTATTCCTGGTGGTGGCAGGAAAATATCGGTCGTAGAAGACCTACTTGAAACAACCCCAAGTTATCACTATCGGTATTGCTCCCCACTCTTCCAACAGCTTCGTTGTTTGCCACCACCATTTAGCTTCTTTAGTTAGCTTAAAGGTGGCAAAAAGAACATTCTGCTCCACAATTCAATTCAGCACTGCCAATATCTTCTCCATATCTGGCATCGAAGTTTCGGCCATGATTGGATCAGTGCCACTCAAAAAATTAAAGGGTTTCAGATAGGTAAATTGATCAATTGTACAGCCTTGATTCGCTGGTGGGTAGCTTTATCCCCCAAAATCTCATATCATCTCTTACCAGACCTGACAAGCTATACCTCGCAACAGTTGAGATGTTTTAATCTCATCTCCACTGGAAGCTCCCAACTCGCTTCCTCCTCCATCGTCCACACCTTTACCTCTAGGATCCATCCTGAATATATAGCAGAGGCAAGTTTAAAATTTCTACATCTTAACATTACTGATATAATCATAAAACAAGAAACCAAATTAATATTCAAATACTCAATTAAACATCCAATACCCAATCATCCACAATCATCTTTAACCTTCAAATTCTACTTCTAAGTTTCAGTCTCTCTGCTTAGAAACATCGCCATTGATGGATTTACCATGGTTTTCTGAAACCGTTGACTAATTTAGAAAATCGCAGAAGTCCATCAAGGGATTTCTGCCTCCAACTTATGAAACAAAACTCAAATTCCTATCAATACCTTAATCTACCCGTCCTACTCTCATCTTAACTCAAACCTATACTCTGGTATTAATCCTCCTAAAGTCTGCAAAATCTATAACCTAAAGCTCTTATACCACCTGTAATGCCCCGAACCCACAAAGTGGGGCCCAAGGTGTTATGAGACCAATGACACATCTCTGATACCATTCACGCAGCACAACTAATTAAACAATCTCAAATAAAATGTCAGAGTACTATATACATACATTTAAACTCATAAAGAAGCATAACCAAATTCTTCATATTGCATAACCTAGAAAAGAAATTAAACTTAGAACTATGCATATATCAATACTTCTAACTACTCACAAAACTAAGCCCCGCCCCGGAGCTTTCTAAACTCAATCACCTGAAGCACCTGAAAAGAATAATACATTGCCGAGGTGAGACACCTCTCAGTACGGAAGTAAAAGCTATAACGGTGTGGTAGAGAGTTTAGTACATACAAAAATAATCATCTATTATTCAATATAATTAGCACCAAAGAATCCGCATCATCAATTGCATCACTGACATTAGATAACATACACACAACATAAATATTTTTTCGTAGTGATAATTCTCGAGAATAAGGAAGTTTACCTGCCCATACAAGTAGCTTCCTTATGCTCTAAAACTAATGTTAAAGCACTCACCTTCCTCATTAATCCCTCGAGTTATATATCTAGGCAAAGTCTCTGTTAGCCTTGGTGAAACCCCAAGAGAGGGGTGAATTGGGTATTAAAAAAATATTGCCTAAGCCAACCAGTTTAACAACAGTATTAGACAACTTATGGTCAGTCTATGCAATCAATAAATAAACATACACATGCACTAAAAGGAAGTGCGGAAAAGTAAACAATACATGCGATATGTTATCAAGGTTCAACCAAAATGCCTACGTCCCTGCCTTGGTTACACTAGCACAAGGATTCCACTACGGATCACTTAACGGGTAGGGCGGCGCCGTTTACAACACGCCTTACCAGGGTAGCACACCTAACCTTCCTAACCGGGTCTAAGCCAGCCCAAGACTATTCAATAAGGCTAGTCTCCCTCTTTAGGCCCATGCATGGAATACAACAAATGCGTATGAAAATTTGCACACGCAAATACGCTTCTTCACAAGTAGATATGTACACCAGTATAGCTCAACCAATAATGCAAGAACGAATCATATATAAATATGCTTAGTGCTCTAATGTGTGCTAAACACTCAATCAAGTATGGATAAGCAATCAAGATCTAGAGTGTATATCAAAGCAAGATTTAAAACACAATATTTGAATATCACAATATTAGATCGAGGTTTCAAATATGCTAGCAAGATGATTCAAACAACCTTACCAAGATGTTCAATATACTAAGCACAATGAGTGTTTAAATGCAAGCTTTGAAAATGATTTTTGCACACAAAAATATAGGTTAAGGTAACTTACAATGACAATGCAAGAACCACAAGCCACTAAGTCTTCCCACATAAGATTTATCAAAAAAAATCAGAGGAAGAACTTAATGTTTTACTCTCAATAAAAATCAATCAATAAATACAACAAATGAGAGTATGAGCAAATTAGAATGAAGCACAAGCACACTAAATATACTCACAACACTTGAATGATCAAGGAAAATAAAGGGTATAAGTGTATGAGAGTAGTACGGCCTAAAATATGATTTTTGAATTTGAGAAAATTTTGGCCTTAATTATTTTTGCTAATCATTGCTAATCTAAGAAAATGAACATGTATATATAGGCAAGGGCTAATTTATGACCGTTGAGGACCCAATGGGAATTATTAGAAAAGTTTAATAAGAGATTATGAAAATTAACCTAGTTTACCCCATTTTATCACTATTAAAATTAATTCAACCAAAGAGTTTCAGGTGCTCGGTCCAAGATTTGGGTGCCCAAATAGACTCAATGCAAAACATATATTTTTGAGGTTCAATTGCCCAAAATATACTTCGATTAGTTGAATGGAGGTGGTTTCCCCAAAAAAAAAAAAATCGCAATTCAGGTGCCCAGAGTACGATTCAGTTAACCGAACTAACAAAGTCGGTCGACAAAGGCCATTTTTAATGCACAGGTTCAGGCACCCTGGTTGGTGAAAAGTACTCTGACACGGGTTCGGTCGACCGAGGAAGAAATGTTCAAAAATGGTTCGGTCTTCCGAACACAAGTCAACATGTTAACTTGTCTACGGTTCTATCGCCCGAGGCATTTTGAACGCCACAGGTTCGGTCGCCCAACCTCTCACAATATTTTCATTTAAAGTCCAATTTGGCTTCATTTAAATTCCCTGATATAATAAGTGACGTTGGGGACTATGTGCACTATGTGTAGGTACCTAAAGTCCAACTAGGGTCGATTTGAGCATACCTACCTATCATGCAAGATGCAAATTATTATAAGTCATAAGTGTAGAGTCCATATTTAAATTTACATCCCAGAATGAAGAAAATGAATAAAAATTACAAATTACAACACAAATTTCTTCATTCTTCTACTTGATCACCGCACGCCATCATGATATATATTTTAGTTTGAATACGCGAGTAAGGTGAACCTGCATGAAAGCCTTAGTACAAACATTAGTACTAGGAGTATTTTTTATTATCAAAACTAGGTGTGACTTATCAGGTCAACAATCTCCCCTCTTTTGATGATGACAAATATTTTATGCAAAAGTGGAAACAACCTAGAAAGGCTCTCCCTGACTTTATGCATAAAGACAATTACAGCTCAAATTAAATAATTTATCAATGGGTAATTAAATTTACATTAAATTTATCAATGTACCCAGTTTTGCCTCTTCTCCCCCTTTTGGCAACGGCAAAAAGGGTTAGGAAATATAGCATAAAGGAAAAGGAAATCATTTAGATACAAAAGGTATATGGAAGGATTTCTGAAAATTTTGGCAGCATGTCATTTGAAAATAGATTATTCCCAAAATAACTTTGTACCTAAGTGACTTGTTTTGAGTTTCAATCAACAGTATATAGCACATTTAAACCAATCAACTTAAACAGTACATAAGTCAAAGGCTAATATTATCATGCAATAAAAAAGATTTAGTAATCTAAATTACCTATTCCCCCCCAATTGATGATTATGCAAGGATGAAGACTAATTTTACATTTGACTTTCACTCATCCTTTCTAAAGATTTTAAAATTTAATCTATCATAATCATTTTTGAGTTTCGCTTTCTAGCAAAAATATGCATTCCCACGAGATATAAAACAAGAAAAGATATGTGGGACTGATACCATTTGTTATAACTACATGGTAGAAAAATATGATACCAAATGGGGCTAAAATTTCTAATTTATTTTTAAACAATTCTAATAATACCCTACACATCTTAAACGGTCAATTGTTAGAAACCACTAGCTATATAAAAAAATGATACCACTTGTTATCTTGTTACCACTTGTTAGCTTTTTATAAAAATGATGTCAATTAAAAGTTTACAAATGTGCACATTTACCACTTTTTAATGTAATTCCACAAGATATAGAATTAGAGTATAAAATACATTTCATTTTCTTAGAGCCGTATGATTTAAAGTGAAGTGGCTCCCCCTAAGAATATGCATTTTCTTTAAAATTGTCTTTAGCACAATGCAAGAAAGCACAACTCAAGTTTTAAGATATTCAACACTTAAAAAAGATATAGAATATGTGTAATTATTTTGAAAAATTTCGGTACCATTTTGTTTGAAAATATGACTTATCCCATAAAAATCTGCCAATTTCAAAGCATTCAAATATATATCCATAAGCAACTCCAGAAGATTTAAGTTTTAAAATGAGCTAAGTGCAGATATTTTAAAATCCAAAACCAAATTTTACATGCACATATATTTTCAATTTTGAAAAATATTTCAACATTTTTGGGAAAATGTCTACAAAAAATTTGGCAGCATGCCGTATGTAAATAGGACATTTCCCAAATTAACCTACACAAAAGGATTCTCAAAAAAGCAGTATATCAAGAGTTTTGAGCATGGAAGAACCTAATTCTACCAGCAGGCAATTCTCAATCACTGCATCTGCCATGCAGGAGGCTTTCATCACAAGCATGCATTTCAGTAGAATAATCAAGTATATATACAAAGCATGCAAGCCAATCATCATCAGATGTATATATGTATATAAGCACAATCACCATATCAGAGAATCAGTATCTGTCTGTGTATGTGTGTGGTGAATGTGTACAACCGAAAAAGTAAAAATAAAAAAATGTTTAAAGTTATTACAACCCGAGAGATATATAAATGTATGTGTATATAGATAACTCATAAAATAGATAAAGTATGGATTGAGTATGGAATAGTTGATCCTCACTGCGCATCTCTAAGTCTCCCCATCATCGTGATGGTCGTCCTTATCACCACTCATCACCATCTGATCCTCCCCAATGTCCTCCTCATCATTCATCTCTCTCAAGTGCTCACCAAGGATATGAAAGTTCGCCTGCACATCGGACTGGATGTAACGACCTGATTTTCATACCATTTTTTTCCCCCACATATATAAACTATAAATTTTCACCATTTTGATACCTTATAATGTAAACATAACATCATCACGGACCAGGTAAGGATCGTGGAACCTGTATAACCATAAACTACCTATGCAGCGGAAAGCGGAAAGCAAATATCCACATCAAATATATACAATGCCATAAATTCAGTATCTCTCCAAAATTTACATACTTAACCATTCCCAAAATATCCTCACCTAGACCTAGGGACTACTCAAAAAGTGACTTCCCAAAAAATACTCACCCTATAGACATGGAAGTACTGTAGTCCCTTTTATCTGCGAGCCTGGTATGCTCGCCTAGTTAGATCACATGAAAAATGTTAAATTACTAGGATGAGACAACGCTCAATAAGACGAAATATGCTAATACCAGTGTGTAGCAAATGAGTTTACATAATTGTAAAATCTGATTTAGAAGTACTGCAAATAATTGAGTCTGAGGAAACACGTATAAATAATACATAGTATAACTCATACCTATGTTCCTTAACATAAATTATTTTTCTGAATATTCTATTCATAATACTTTTAATATTTATAGATATGTCTATGCTTTCTATAAATTTAGATATATATATATATATATATATATATATAATAACTGAGAAAACTTCCCTATATGGATAACTGAAAATCATGATTTATCACTGGTTGGCCAACCAGGATAAATCAACTGAACTCCGAAAGTCAGATCGGCCTCCTTAACCCTAACTGATGGGGAGCTTGTTCACAACATAGGCACTATCGACTACTGAAAATCCACATGCTATCGAAATTATGTGGTTGCACTCTGAACTGAAAATAGCTACGGTACCGTGCTCTGAAACTGATATGGTTCATCAGCATCTGATACTATATATATGTAACTGATATTTCTATATTACTATTTTACCGTGATTTTGATATAGCTGAAATAACCATAACATGAAATAACTAATCTGAATATGCTATGTAATCTAAATAACTGTATATCTGAATACTGAATAATTGAAGTGTTATGGTTCTGAAATATGAAAATTATGGTATACTGAAAATGTTGTACTATTTATTTTTCTGAATATATTCCATAAAAATGTAATTCTGCAAAATCTGAAAATATCTATCTATCTGTAGATATTTTTACATACATATATATACTGTACATCATGATATTCTGAAATTCGTATAAATTTGATATAATAATATTTTATGATAATATACTGTAAATCATGATATCTGAAAGCTATAAATGGTGAAATTTTTGGGTCATGATATCTGAAAGCTAGAATAATACTATACTGTTCTAATACTAACTTCTAACGACCCAAAAAATTTCACCATTTTTTTTTTATAATTTTCTCTGATACCCCTGTGATACCTGCTATAACATCTCAGGGCCCAGATGGGCATTGAGTTATTCCTATACATAAATTGACACACCTATGCAGCGAAAAACATAAATTCATACATCCATATTCACAATACCATAATTAAGTATTTCCAAACCATATATACATATTTACACATCACTCCAGTTTCATCTACTCCAAAAATATATTCCCCTGAACACACTTACCCTTTAAAACAGGGTAGTACAAAAGATCTCTCCATCTGCGAGCCTGATCCGCTCGCCTAGTTGGATCACATGAAAAATGTTAAACCACTATGATAAGACAAGGCTTAGTAAGAGGAAATATGTTATTACTAGTGTGTGGCAACTGAGTTTCTTAAATATTATAATGACAATATCTGGAAATGTAAAAGCTAATAACTCAATATGGGGTATAACTTGCATTTATCATAGTTTAAAGTATAACTGTAATATCTAAGTTTTCTACTTTTTTATATTTATAATATCATACTATATTGCTGATATTTTGTAAATCTGTATATATATATATATATATATATATATATATATATATCTCTGAGATGTTTACCCTAAAAAATTGTACATCATGATTTAACCCCTCGTGACAGGGTTGGGAGGCCTGTAAGTGGGACTTAATCCTGGTTGGCTTACCAGGTAAGTCAACTGTACTCTACCAATCCGCAGTCCAATCAAACTGCAACCTCTCCTAGGCCAGGGACTAGTAACTACCTCGTCAAATCGGCTACCTCAACTCGGTCATCTGGGGAGTCTGCAATCCCTCAAGGCACGGTTGACGAAAACCATCCACACACTATCTAAGATGTGTGGTTGCACTTTGATCTATACTAGCTAGGATATCGTGCTCTGCTAACTGACATCATTTAATTCATCAGGGTCTGATACTGTATATACTATTTCTATAGATATCCTACTATTTTCATTATGATTCCAAAATAACCATAACACTATAAATTGGATCTGAAATACTATTATATCTAACTAAAATAACTGTGATAATTGACCGTAATAACTGTAATATCTGACTGTAATTTCTGTCTGAATAATCTATAATGTCTAAGTGTTATGCTTTTGAAAAGCATGACATTATGTAAATACTGTATACTTGTCTATATAATATTTGTAAAATATTTGTCTGGTAAATTTTTGTCTATAAAATATATCTGTTTATATATATATATATATATATATATATATATATATATATATATATATATATACGCTGTAAATCATGATATTCTGAAAAACTACATAAATTTTGTATTAAGAAAATATCTACTTAGGCCACACAATTAACAAAACTCATGTTCTGAAATCTGTAAAACTATATAATTTATACCTTGTACCTTAATAAAAAAATACTATAATTTACTAATAATATTTTTCTGAATTTACTAGTATAGTATATTTCCCTTACCTAACTGGCTGAAAAGTTCGCCTCAAACTTTATCCTCACGCTTACGGCGTACTATCCCCAAAATCCTGAAATAATACATATATACAGATTTTTAATAAATCAACTATATTCCCCCATACCTACATACTTGTAAATTTTTTGAATCATAATTTACCTGGACTCCTGAAAATATTTACTAGGTCCTAAACCCATGCCTGCAGGGTCCCAAAAACACTAGTCTTGAAATCATAACATCCTAATTTTATTCCACAAAACACCAGTATATTCCCATATAACTTAAAATCTAAACTCAAATAAGCCTAATAAAACTTAAAATACCCAAATATTCAACTTACCCTAATTATGGGATGGTGTCCAAGTTGGCCTAACCAACGATCTACTCTAGGAGACTTGAAGAGAATCTTCCCAAGAGTAGCGTGGTGGCTTCTGATCATCAAGCCGGTGAAAAATGAAGTCGGAATCGTAGAAAGATGGGGAGAGGGTTGGTTTTAGAAAGAGAATGGGTTTGCTGCCCGATTTTCTCACTGAAAAACCCGAATTAGGCATATTTATAATCCTAGATTCGTCAACGAGACACATCACCTCGTCAACGATTCCATGAAGGGAGTTTGTCACCGAACTTGAATCCCCTGTCGATGAACTTCAGGCTCTACTAAACCCCCTCTAGGTAAATTATTGTCGACGAGACACGTGTCCACATCGACGAGCCCAAGAAGGATACTCATCGATGAGAACCCTATGTTCGTCGATGAGACCCTGTGAGTCTTTTTTTGAAATTTTCATTTTCTTCCCTTTTTATTTTACTATTTAATTACTATAATTCTTCGCGTCTCTACATAACTCATGCCATGCAACTAAATAAAAAGCCTCTGTACTGAAATTTATACTTTCTCGAAACACATAAACTTAGAGATAATATTACTAATTTAACTGGCATAGCATATTTCTCTTACCTGACTATCTAAGCACTAAATACTATTTATAATATCACACATATGGCATTCATAATTTCAACATCCTGAGATAACACACGTATAATTTTCCAATCAAACAAATGAATTCACCTAGTTATCACATACATATTCTCCTCAAATCCACATATGCACAATTTCTAGATTATAAACCATTTATCATTTTACTTGGGTTCCTAAAATGTCACCCACTAGGGTTCTCAACCGATGCCTGCAAGGTCCCAAAACACCCTATTCATGAAAATAAATACCTGGATTTTACTTCACAAAACTCCAATATATTCTTGTATAATACAAAATCTAGGCTCAAATAAACTTGGTAATACTAACAATACCCAAATAATCTACTTACCCGAGTTTTTGGGATGGTTCCCAAACTTTTCAAATCAATATTTTGCTCCAGCTATATTATAGATAATCTCCCCAGGATTACCGTGGTAGCTTCTGATCATCGAACCAGTGAAAGATGGAGCTGGAAACCTAGAGAGAAGTGAAAGAAACTGTGTAGAGAGAGAGAAAAAAATTGATAAAAATGAAATTCCTCGCTGAAAATCTATTTTGGGGCTATATATAGAGTAATATCCATGCGACCTCCTCGATGAGCCACAATACCTCGTCGACGAGTCCATGAAGGAGATTCGTCGATGAGCACTTAATCCTCGTTGATGAGTTTTAGACCCTAGAAATAGTCTTCGTTGACGAGTTTCAGACCCTAGAAACAGGCCTCTCAGTAAGTTCTTGTCGATGAGACGCATGTCCACATCAATGAGCCCAAGAAGAATGCTCGTCGACAAGAACCCTGCATTCATCGACGAGACCCTAAAGTCCCTTTTTAAAATTCCCCTTTTCTTTATTTCTCTTTTATTTTATTGCTCTAAATTCTCCGGGTCTCTACACTGGAACTCAGAGAACTCACCATAGAGAGCATCGGGTCTAGCCAAGGAGGAGGATGTCTGCTCTATCATGGAAGTCCTAAACTCTTGAAATGATGTTGTGAGACCGGTGATGGCCTCCATGATCTCGACGTTAGATGGCACATAGGGCAACTCCTGTGGGATCTCCTGAGCATCCGGACCTGTCTCAGAAATAGTGGGCAACCACATGTTGTCGGTGAGCTCGGATCCTATTAACTTCTAGGTAGTAGAGGTGAAGATGTCAGAGGGATTAACCTTCTTAATTACAATATATGTAGTCCTAGTGACCTTCTCCCTAACAAACAACCTAGAAAGAATACCATCGTAAGGTAGTATGATCCTTTTTCGCACAGTCTTAACAAACATCCATCGAAGGATCAATCTAGGGAGATCCAACTTCTTCCTCGTGAATAGACACCACATCATGAAGCAATCCAAATAAGACACGTGATCCCTAGATCCCGACTTTGGCAGTATATTGTACGAAATCAGGTGGTGTACCACCTTTGCCTCCAAAGTTAGAGGTCTATAGCTAGGTGTGTGTGCTAGGTCAGTTACAGGATGCGACATAATAAGGTTCACAAAGGTGCTCACTGTAAAGTCCTGCTCAATAATCTAGGTGGAGGTGGAATCAGGAAAAACGAAGTTGCCATGTTAGATGTCAAACACCTCTACTAGGTATGCATCGTTAAAGCGGATGTCAGTCTCGAAAACCTGGGAATAATTACCCTGGTCATCCTACCCAAAGTTGGCATAAAACGGTTGGATGAGCATAGGATACATGCCCCTGGTCTGGAAAGCGACAAACTTGTACCAACCCTGGTACCTGAACATGTCAAACACATTGTTGAAGTGAGTTTTCATAAATTCAATGTCCAGGATCTTACCAAGGATGGGATCCTTGAGGCGGAAAACTTCACCATATTTGATCCGTCTCTCAGGCATACAAAACCATTGATCAAGCGGAATGCCTGCCGAAGCAACTTTGGTCTCTAGACATGGTGGGAAGAAGTTTTCCTAAAAGGCACTAGGCTAGAAATGAAAATGGAGTGGCCAGAAGTGAGGAAAACCAGAGGAGCTCTCAAGGATGGATGAAAAATGACACTATTTATGCGGGTTTTCTATATATAACAATGCAGTTTGGGCGCGTGAACAGTGATTCGGTCATTCGAACTGTAATAATTACAGAGGGCACTTAGTTTGTTCGGTTCACCAAATATAAGTTTACTTGGCTGAAGTTCAAATGCCTTTTTAGTTTAACAATGCTCGGTAGCCTGAACTCAATTTGAGCTGTAGAGTTTGGTTGGCTGAATTAATGATTCGGTTACTCGAAAATATATTTGGTTACCCAAACTATTCTTGGTAGCTCGAACACTTTTGAACTATGAAGTTGAGCCACCCAAGTGATAACCAATGCCTTCCAGGTTCACTCGTTCAAAATGCCAAGGCACAAATGGATTCGGCAGCCCGAACTTGGTCAACATTTTTCCTTTGACCACTTCTCATATGGAAGGACCCCTTATGATGTAAATATGAGACCTAAGGTTTATGGAGTCTTTCTAACCTACCTTATGGACACTAGGGAAGATATTTGGTTCAAGAAGAGTCGGGATTGGATTTGTCTTTCACTCTCAAAACGTGTTTCATTTTAACCCATTTTCTTTTAAACTCACAATCAAATTTGGTATGTCCCTTCTTTTAACACAACGTACTATAGGTATGGGTATATGGACTGGAGGAGGTACTAGCATAATTATCTGCTTCTCTCACAAAGTACTCCATATGCAGATTTTTCTTCTTCCTATTTCTAACTCTGTTGTATCCTATACCTTCCCTATCTAAGGTCATCTTTTGTGATCCTAACAACTTGTCAAAGTTGTCCTGCCCTCCAGTGAGTGTGTGGATGATCTTAGTTTGGTCTTCTATTTTCTTTTCTAACTCTTGCATTTTCAAGTTTTTTAAGACCTTTGCAAACATCTTGTAATTCAATAAACTCTTTTTGTTCAAGTTCTCCAATCAAATGATCTTTATTATTATTATTAGAAATTTTAGATTTCAAGATAGTCATTTCTTTTTCTAATGATTCATTCTTGCTCACTGATCTTTTGATTTTTAGGTCATTTTCTCTTTCAGCAAAAACTTTAGATTCACATTCTTTCATGAATGCTTCATACTTGTTTTCCAAAATAGTATATTTCTTGTTAGATTTAACAAGCAACTTATGAATTCTAACAAATTTAATTTGCAATTCTTCATAAGTTGGCATGCTTTCATCATAAGAATTATCATATGATTCAGAATCAGATATATCATTTAAATCAACACATAAATCATTTCCATATTTATTTACTAAAATAAAAGGAGCAGAGATTACCTCATTATTAGTTAAAGCAACAAAGCATTGGTTACCTCCTTCAAGATCTGCAGGGCTTGAGTCACAAGGAGTGATCACTTTATTTTGCATGGATGCTCCATATCTCCTCTCAAGTTCATCCCAAACCTCCTTAGCACTGCTACATGCTATAACCTCACATAAAACATTAGAATCTAAAGCATGTAGTAAGGTATTCATAGCATCAAAATTTACTTGCACTAAGTTCCTATCATTATCATTCAATTCACATTCAAATTTAGGAATATCAGCACAATCAATGGATTTAACAGGCACACTATCACCCTGATCAAATGACTTTCCAAAATCTCCAATTTATAGCCTTCACATATACAGTCATTCTAAATTTCCATACATCATAGTTTCCACCACAAAATACTGGTGGGTGTGTGACCAACCTTCCCTCACATGAAGGGGATGCACTAACACGAGCTATCGTGATCTTTTACTAAATGATGTTAAAGTCTAAGTTACGAGACTTTGATACCACTTGTTAGCTTTGGTGCAACCCCAAGATGGGGGTGAATTGGGCATTAAAAAATTATCGCCTAGGTCAACCGGTTTAACAACAATATTACAACACCTAGGGCCAGTCTATGCAATCAATAAATAAACATACACGTGCAGTAAAGTAAGTGCGGAAAAGTAAACAATATACGCGATACGTTATCGAGATTCAGCCAAAATGCCTACGTCGCTACCTTGGCTACACAAGCATAAGGATTCCATTATGACTCACTTAACTTTTGGAGCGACACCATTTACAACACGTCTTACCAAGGTGGCACACCTAGCTTTCCTAACTGGGTTTAAGCCAATCTGAGACTATTCAACAAGGCTAGTCTCCCTCTTCAGGCCCACGCCTGGAATACAAAAAATGTGTATGAAATTTTGTACACGGAAATATACTTCTTCACAAGAAAATATGTACACCAGTATAGCTCAACCAATAATGCAAGAACGAATGATATATAAATATGCTCAGTACTCTAATGTGTGCTAAACACTCAATCAAGTATGGATAAGCAATCAAGATCTAAAGTGTATATCAGAAAAAGATTTGAAACACAATATTTGAATATCATAGTATCAGATCAAGGTTTCAAATATGCTAGCAAGATAATTCAAACAACCTTACCAAGATGTTCAATATACTAAGCACAAGGAGTGTTTGAGTGCAAGCTTTCAAAATTATTTTTGCACACAAAAATATAGTCTAAGGTAACTTGCAATGACAATGCAAAAACCACAAGCCACTAAGTCTTCCCATACAAGATTTATCAAATAAAATCAGTGGAAGAACTTAATGCTTTACTCTCAATAAAAATCAATCAATCAATACAACAAATGAGAGTATGAGCAAATTAGAATGAAGCACAAGCACACTAAATATACTCACAACGCTTGAATGATTAAGGAAAATGAAGTGTATGAGTGTGTGGGAGTAGTATGGGCTAAAATATGACTTTTGAATTTGAAAGAATTTTGGCCTTAATTATTTTTGCTAATCATTTCTAATCTAAGCAAATGAACATGTATATATAGGCAAGGGCTGATTTATGACTGTTGGGGACCTAATAGGAATTATTAGAAAAGTTTAATAAGAGATTAGAAAAATTAGCCCAGTTTACCCCATTTTATCTCGATTAAAATTAATTCAACCCAAGAGTTTCGGGTGCCCGGTCCAAGATTCGGGTGCCCGAACACACTCAATGCAAAAAATGTATTTTTGAGGTTTGGTCACCTGAAATATGCGTCGGTTAGCCAAACAAAGGCGATTCCCCAAAAAGATCACAGTTCGGGTGCCGAGAGTACAATTCGGTTAACCAAACTGAAATGTTCGGTCCCTCGAGGCCATTTTGAATGCAAAGGGTTCGGGTGCCCGGATTGGTGAAAAGTACCCTGAGACGGGTTTGGTTGACCACGGAAGATATGTTCAAAAATGGTTCGATCTGCTCAACACAAGTCAACATGTTGACATGTCCACAATTCGGTCGCCCGACCTCTCACAATATTTTCATTTAAAGTCCAATTTGGCTTCATTTAACTCCTCTGATATAATAAGTGATTATGGGGACTATGTGCACTATGTGTAGGTACTTAAAGTCCAACTAGGGTCGATTTGAGCATACCTGCCTATCATGCATGATGCAAATTATTACAAGTCATAGGTGTACAATCCATAATTAAATATATATCCCAAAATGAAGAATGTGAATAAAAATTACAAATTATAACACATATTTCTTCATTCTTCTACTTGATCACCGCACACCATCATGATATATATTTTAGTTTGAATACGCGCGTAAGGTGAACCTGCATGCAAGCCTTAGTACAAACATTGGTACCAAGAGTATTTGTCATTATCAAAACTAGGTGTGACTTATTAGGTCAACAGTCTTTGAGAACAATGAAAAATTACCTGCACATACAAGTAACTTCCCTCTACTTGGGTACCCCAGAAAATTACTAGGGAACTCGCCTTTCTCAGCAAGCCCTTGGGTGGAGAATTCTACTCCACCATAAATACTTATGTAATTAACGTTACACGCATCCAATCTTAATCATTTCACAAAGATCCACGTATACACACATATCACAACTCATCCACACAGGATACACATATACTTCATTCACACCCACACAAGGTCCATATCCACACAAGTAATATAGTCCTCACAGGACTCCCATCCACACAGGAATATTGCTCACACAGGACTCACAACCACATAGGCTACTACACAAGCTTCCCAATCACACAGGTTACAAATCCACACACACACCCTCGTTTAGTAAATCGCTAAAACAAACTCCTCATTCCACTGTCAATGTTTTACCTCCTTAATATAAATGCCCATATAACGGCCTCCTTATACCACTACAAACGTTATATGGTGATTTATATCAGGTACAATATAACGACCTCCTCATACCACTGCCAATGCTATATCGCAATTTACATGAACCATAGTACAATACACATTCATGGCATAACCAATCATGCCGGCACATCAACGCATTCACCACAATATTCACAATTAAATAATATTCACCGCTGAGCAGTATTCACAACCAAGCATAATTTACAACCCAAATAGTAACCACAAGCAAACAATAAATCATAATTGAGTGGTACTCACATCCATTTAATTATGAAAGTTATTTTCATACCACACGATTTTTCCCAAATATGATATATAATCAAAATCATTTTTGATCCAAAAGCCTAAACCATTCAGAAAATTACACATAAATATATAAATTAGTATACTCGAATTTAACCAGTTTAAAATTAATAAAAAGATGCTATAACGTTTTCCCCTTACCCACTCCTCGAGATTCGGCCTAAACCGAACGAAAAACGAAACCCTGTATATGAAAAATCCTAACTTAATTAGTTGAACCCTAAGATAGTTATCATTTATCATTTCCTAAGCCTATATACTCCCAATACTTAATTTAATATTAAAAATACCCTGGTTTTGGAGTGGTGCCCAAGTACTCTAAATTGAAAATCTACTCCACCTATTTTGCAGAGAATCTTCCCAAGGACCTCATGGTGGTTCTTGATTGTCAAACTCGGTTGAATTGGGTCCGAAATCAAAGAAAGAAGGTGAGGGAGCCATAGGTAGAGAGAGAGTGGCGCGAGGAGAGAAAAATTATCACTTTAAATGAAAGCTTCCCTATTTATAGGCAGGGTTTCGTCGAAGAGACACATGGATTCGTCGATGAGCCCAAGAAGAACGTTCGTCGACGAATCTCAGAAATACCCAAAACCACTCTCGGTAAATCTTCATCAGTGAGACACATATACTCATTGACGAAACCCAAAAAATCATTTGTCAATGAGAAGATCAAATTCGTAGATGAGTCCTTGTTTGATACCATTTTTAAATTTCTTTTCCCTTTCTTTTATTTTCCCTTTTTTCTTTATTTTTTTTTCTTTCATTTTTCTGAGTTCGGGTTATTACACTCTTGCTTTTCTGAGCTCCTTGAATAGACCAAGATGTCATCGATGAACACCACCACGAACCTATTTAAGTACTCGTGGAACACCCTATTCATCAAGTCCATGAATGCAGCAGCAAGCCGAACAGCATAACCAGAAATTCATAATGGTCATACCAGGTTCGGAAAGTTCTCTTCAATAGGTCCTCCGATTTCACCTTCAGCTGGTGATACTCAGATCGCAGATCTATCTTAGAGAAGATCTGTGTGCCCTGTAGTTGGTTAAACAGATCGTCAATTCTAGGTAATGGGTATTTATTCTTCATTGTCATCTTATTAATCTCTCTGTAGTCGATGCACATCCTCATCAACCCATCCTTCTTCTTCACAAACAGCACCGATGCTCCCCAGCGTGAAACACTCGATTGGATGTAACCATTATCTAGTATCTCTTGTAACTGCTCCTTTAATTCCCTCAGTTCTACTAGAGCCATTTGATACGGAACCTTCGATATTGGTGTCATGCCTAGACTTATCTCTATAGTAAACTCCACCTCATGATCAGGAGGCATTCCCAGCAAGTCCTCTGGAAACACATCTAGGAACTCACTTGCTATGGGAATCTCCTTTAGCTTATATTCTTCTCTAGATGTTTCTTTTACAAACGCCAGGTACCCATGGCATCCCTTCAGAAGTAACCCCCTTGCCTGAATAGTTGAAAGGATCCATGGTGTCGAACGCACACACGACCCTATGAACTTAAATTCTTGCTCCTCAGGAGGCCTGAATACAACCTCTTTCCTATGGCAATCGATACTGACATAACTAGCCGATAGCCAATCCATCCCCAGAATGATATCGAACCATGCATATCAAACATAATTAAGATAATTGGTAATACTCTCCCCTAAATCTCTACTGTAAAATCCCGAATCACCTTACTACATATGACTACAAACCTTGACGGTGTAGCCATTGCTAGTTCATTATCTAACAATTGTACCTCTAACCCATATAATTTGACGATTTCTCGGGAAATAAAGGAATGTGTGACTTCTAAATCAAATAGTACTACAATTTTATTCAAAAGCATATAAATATTACCTGTCACCACATCTCCGGCGTTCTTTGCGTCGCCTAGAGTTAGGGAATACATCCTTTCCTGGGTTGTACCCCTCTGGTATCCACCATGTGGTGCCTAAGTACCTCCTCTATATGGCTGTTGTGGGGGTGTGTTGCTACTCGGCATCTCACAATTATGCACCAGGTGCCCTGGTTCACCACACTAAAAGCAAACACCTGAACCCAACAAGCACTTCCCTATATGTTGCTTGCCGCAAGTATGACAAGCTGAGCAAAATGTGGTACCCTGAGATGTACCACAACCAATCTCTCGTGTCTGACCTCTTCTATGAATGTATTTATTCCAAGTGCCCCGCCTCGCCCCTGAATAAGAATTGGGAGCGCTGGCCTTTTCTTCGGGATATGAACCTCTGTGTCCTCCTACAGGCTCTCCTCTACCACAGTGGCTTTATCCACTAGAGTAGCGAAGTCTTGAATATATAGGATCGCCATCTACGTACGCATCTCCTTCTTTAGACCCCTCTCAAACTTCTAAGCCTTTCTCACCTCATCCGGTTTCATAAAAGGAGCAAAACGTGCTAACTCCATGAATCGGGAGGCATACTGCTGAACTGTCAACTGCCCCAGAGTCAGAATCATAAACTCCTCCATCTTTGCATTCCTCATAGTGGCTAGAAAGTACCGCTCAAAGAACACCTTTCTGAAATGGCCCCATGTCATCACCACTGGTACCGGTCGATGCTCCTCCAACATCCTTACCGATTCCCACCACCTCTCGGCTTCTCTAGTAAATTTGAACATTGTATAAGCCACCTTCTGCTCTTTCATACAATGCAGAACAACCAAGATCTTCTCAATCTCTCGAAACCAATTCTTTGCTCGAATCAGGTCTGCACTCCTTGCGAAGGTAGGAGGCTTCAGTCGGGTGAACTCATCAATAGGACATCCCAGCTCAACTGTGGGACAATCCTACCCCCTAGAAGTTCGCACGACTTCCACCATAAGCTACTGGGCGAAGTCTTGCAAAACTACTGTGGAGTCACTGCCGGCCTCATGGCCAGCCCCTTTATAGCTACTGCCCCTAGCATTAGTAGTATTATCTCTAGACTTCATCCTGAAGACAAAATTGAGAAAATTTATTTAGAATCCTATTTCCTTACATATCTACTACAATTACAATACTATAAGACTCACTTTAATGAATTAACATCCTTAATGACGACATGTTCTACTAACTTGATATTCTCATTCTAACTCAAGTTCCACCCCTCCACTTGGAAACAAAATTGGTGATGGATTGCCGTGATTTTTTAAACCTGTCGACTGATCCAGAAAAACACAGAAGTTCGTTAATGGAATTTCTGTCTCCAGGTCTACAAAGCAAAACTCAAAAGTTCTATCCCCATCCTATACTCTAGTAAATTTATCCAACCTAGTATGCAAAACCTAACAACCTAAGCTTTGAACATTTCTATAACTAGGCGATGTGAATCTCTTCACACTTCCGGCTAGACATTGCTCTGATACCAACTACAACATCCCCCCTTTCAGGCGTTGTAACTTTCCATACGGGCCTTACACCCATGGCAACAACGGGTACCTATCAGAGCACTTGCTACGAGTGGGGGGCATTAGCTGGCCCAAACTAGCAAGCTCCTAGGAGGAGAGTCCTACTTTGCCACAATCATTCATAAGCGAGATGTAATAACCCAAGAAATTCTTCTAGGTATTGTCGACGAACACAAGGGTTTCATCGATAAGGGTTCTTTAGGATCTCGTCGATGAGTTGATACCGAGAGAGGGTTTTTGGAAGTCAGAAATTCTTCGACGAGGGTACAAGTTCATCAACGAACTTTCTACAGGACTCGTCAATGAGGTGACGTGTCTCATCGACGAATCTGACTCTATAAATAACTGAAACTCATATTTTGGCACATGAAACCCCCCATCTCTCTAAGAATGCTCCTCTCCCCTTCTCTCTTCAATTTCGGCTCCATTTTTTTCTAGATCAAACATCTAAGGCCACCACAACGCTCTTGGTGAAGTTCTCTGCAAGTCTGCTGAAGCTGATCATTGGTGGAGATGGTTTGAAAATCATCCCAATCACAGGGTAAGGTATTTTATCCAGTTTTTACCTCTCCCACAGTTATAGGAAATGTAGTATGCAATGAAATACGGATATTTTGTTATGGGGGATGATGTTTACAGGATGTTGAATAGGGAACCCTACGGGTATAGGGCCAGAGTACAGTGGGGGTTTTTTAAAGTTTAGATAAGGGAAATATGTTATGCTAGATATTTTTATATGTATAACAAAAAATTATGAATGAGTATTCATAAGCATGCAGATCAGATTATTTTTCCAGAATAACATGAATATTATTTTTTCAGCAGAATTACAAAAAATTAAGGATGAGATTTTAATTACCTAAATGTGTAGCATGAGTTTATTACAGTATAGTACGTAGATTTTATAGTATTATAGATATTCAATTATACAGATTATAGCAATGAATGAGACTTACAGTATTTCTTAGAATAACATATTTCTAAACCATAACATTCATACAGATATACAGATATTTCAGACAGATGTTACAGAAATTACAGACAGATATACAGATATTTCAGATAGATATCACAGTTATCACAGATAGATATTTAATATATTTTAAATAGACATTACAGATAATTTAGATAAATATTTGAGATATTACAACTCAGATTTATAGTGTTATGGTTGTTTTGAAATCATGTTAATAGCAGTAAGATGATTATATATTTATATATGTATACAATATTACACAGTTTCAGACCCCTGTGGATATTACAGGCAGAGATATACAGTAGAGCAAGGTACCGTTGCTATTTCAGACACGAGCAACCACATGACTTAGATAGTATGTGGATTCCATCTAACCGTGCGAGGAAAGATTGCAGTCTCCCCAGCATGCTGGGTTAAGGTAGTCGGTTAGATGATGATAGAGGTTAAAGATGGTCTGGAGTGATTGTAGTGACCTAGATTGATATAGATAGGATGTTAGGGATTCACATTGACTTGTCTGGTATGCCAACTAGAGTAAGTCCAGCCTACGGGCCGCACAACCCTATCATAAGGGGATATATCATGATATATAGATTACAGGGTATAGCAGAAGTTCCTATGTACAGATATATCACACAGCAGCAGTTTATACTATTATATTAGCAGTACCTTCAGATAGCAAACTCAGATACATAATTATGTTTTAAATTATATTCTATATATTCTGTATAGTTTATCAACTTATTCAAATTACAGTATCAGTATTATTTTAGTATTTCAAATGTGTAACTCAGCCACCAGACATTAGTAATAGCATATTTCCTCTTATTGAGCGTTGACTCATCCTAGTGACTTTCTATTTTTCAGGAGAACCAGCTAGGCGAGCAGATCAGGTTCGCGGGTAGAAGTTGTTTTAAGCTGCCCTTGCTGGAAGGGTAGGTGTTTATAAGATACCAGTGCTTTGGGATAGTTTTTAGATTATAGTGATGTCACTGGGTATTATTTTTGTATTGTAAATATATTTCAGAACAGGGTAGTTATCTGGTATTGTATATAGCAGTTCCCAGCTTTGTACACCACTACTTAGTTATATACGATAGACAGAGTTTCTTCAGTTCTCTTTTGAGCCTGAGTTTACCAATAGTACTTCAGACAGATGACATTTATTATATTCAGATGGAAAGGAAAAAAAATGTTAAATAAGTAGCAAGTCGTTACAGTTTGGTATCAGAGTCTAGGTTGCTAAGTTCTATAGACTTTAGAATGCAGCGGGAACAATACTAGAAATTAGGAAAAGAAGTTGAGGTTTGTTCTGTGGTCTAGATACTGGATTTTCATGGTGGTTTCTGTATTTTTCTTGGGGTGACGATTTTAGAAAAACCATAGTAAACTTTCGACGAGTCATGTATTTAAGTTGCAGGATTGGATTTTGGGGTAGGATCAAGGGAGTTGTTAATAGAGAAACTGAGATTTTAGTTGAATAAGATAAATTAGATCTGTGCGAGAAATAGGATTCTAAAATAGCATTCTTTGTATTTTCAGGATAGATCCGGGTAGCAGTGGTATAGATGCCAGAGGTGATAGACCAAGACCCTCTAGTGTGAGAGGTGGGGATACAGATGTCATATTACACAGTGACACCTAGCAGATGATGGTTGAGATGGCTAGGAGTGGAGGAGAGCGTAACTGCATGATCAAATAGTTTACGCGGATGAAGCCTCCTTCTTTTGTTAGAGGACTTGACCCGATCGTAGCTGAGAATTGGGTTCAGGACGTGGAGATGATTTTAGCAGTACTGACATGTATAGATGAGCAGAAAGTCGCATTTGCATCATTTAAGTTGGCAGGAGAAGCAAAGCGCTAGTGGAAATGAGCGCGGATGATTGAGGAGTAGAGGCCAGATCTAGTGCCAGTGTCATGGAGTCAATTCAAGGAATTATTCTTCGAGCAATATTTCTCTGCTATCGTTCGAAGTGCAAAGGCAGCAGAATTTCTGCATCTGACTCAGGGGTTGATGACAATGACACAATATGCTGCGTGATTTCTTGAGTTGTACCATTTCGCCCCATATTTGGCACCAGATGAGGAGAAAAAGGCAAGAAAGTTTGAAACAGGTCTGAAGCAGAGTTTATTTGAGCAAGTTATTGGCTTTCGGGCTCAAATGTTTGCAGAGGTGGTGGATAAAGCTACTATTATTGAGAATGGTATGCAGAAAGGTCCATACTTTAGGATTTGCAGGTGAGCTCTAGCCGAGGGCCATGGAGAGGAGATCGCTATGGAGGTGGTCCGGGACAGATGCCGGGTCGTGGTGGTTTTCAGGGTGGACGGACTGTTCTTACCTGTCCTAGATGTGGCCGTAGACATCCAGTTGAATACAGAATAGGAGAGGATGTATGCTATTGTTGTGGGAGACCCAGGCATAGATCTTGGTCATGTCAAGGATTTCCAGCTCAAGCACCAGCTCCTAGACCATACCGGGGTGGTTATTAGGCGCCCCATGGAGACAGCAAAGGAACACTGCACCGGCGAAAGTGTATGTGTTGACGCCAAGCAACGCCGATGTAGCTGGAGACATAGTTACAGGTACCCTTAATGCTTTCTCATATACAGCTGCTGTTTTATTCGATACAAGTGCCACACACTCTTTTATTTCATCGTTATATGCTAAGTTAACGGGGTATGAGGCACAATTGTTGAATATTGGGTTAGCTATAGCTACGCCAACTAGGTCAGTGGTGAGAGGTAGGAGGGTACTCAGGGACATTCCAGTGACTATTTAGGGATAGATGTTACCAGCTGATTTGGTGGTATTAGATATGCAGGGGTTTGACATAATTCTGGGTATGGATTCGTTGGCAGTTAATCATGCTAGTATTGACTTTCATTTGAAAGAAATAATTTTCAAACCTCCAGGCGAGCAAGAATACAAATTTCATGGTTCTTGAGTTCGTTCTTCACCACAGCTTGCGTCAGCTATTTAGGTGAGGATACTGATTCAAGAAGGCTACCAGGGATTTATAGCTTATATAAAGGAATTGTCAAAAGAAGAATTGAAACAAGTTGATATTCCTATGGTCAGAGAATTTTTAGACATATTTTCAGAAGAATTATCTGGTTTGCCACCAGACCATGAAGTTGAGTTTACAGTTGAGCTTAGAGACAGAGATATACAGCAGAGCACAGTACTGTTGCTATTTCATACATGTGCAACCACCTGACTTAGATAGTATGTGGATTCCATCTAACTGTGCGAGGAGAGATTGTTGTCTCCCCAGCATGTTGGGTTAAGGTAGCCGGTTAGATGATGACAGAGGTTAGAGATGGCCAAGAGAAATTAATGTGGGCTAGATTGATATAGATTGGCAGATGTTAGAGATTCGGATTGACTTGCCGGGCAGGCCAACCAGAGTAAGTCCAGCCTACGGGCTGCACAACCCTATCATAAGGGGATACATCATGATATACAGATCCCAAGGTATAGAAGAAGTTCCTATGTATAGATATATCACACAGGAGCAGTTTATGCTATTATATTAGCAATACCTTTTGATAGCAAATTCAGAAACACAACTATTTTTAAATTACATTCCATATATTCTGTACAGTTTATCAACTTATTCAGATTACAGTATCAGTATTATTTTAGTATTTCAAATGTGTAACTCAGCCGCCACACACTAGTAATAACATATTTCCTCTTATTGAGCGTCGACTCATCCCAATGACTTTTTATTTTTTAGAAGAACCAGCTAGGCGAGTAGATCAGGCTCGCGGGTAGAGGTTGTTTTGAGCTGCCCTTGTTGGAAGGGTAGAAGTTTATAACATAATAGTGTTTTGGGATCATTTTCAGATTATAGTGACGTCACTGGGTATTTTTGTATTGTAAATATATTTCAGAACAAGGTAGCTATCTAGTATTATATATAGCAGTTCCCAGCTTTGTACACCGCTGCTTAGTTATGTATGATAGATAGTGTTTCTTCAGTGCTCTTTTGAGCCTGAGTTTACCAATAGTACTTCAGATAGATGACACTTATTTTATTCAGATAGAAAGGAAAAAAATGTTAAATAAGTAGCAGATCGTTACACAAGAGTTCTTGGGGATTGGGAGACATTAGCTGTCCCTTTGCTCTGATACCAACTGTAACGCCCCGAACCCCTAGGTAGGCCAAAAGTGCTACTATATCTACATAATA
The DNA here is from genome assembly GCF_029873635.1 of Malania oleifera. Classification (NCBI taxonomy): domain Eukaryota; kingdom Viridiplantae; phylum Streptophyta; class Magnoliopsida; order Santalales; family Ximeniaceae; genus Malania; species Malania oleifera. The sequence goes on from NC_080417.1 coordinate 41,665,874, forward strand.
TGCATATCTCTAATACCATGCATATACTACCCACCCAAATAAGGGAAATCGGGTGTTTCAAATTGAACTTCACATTCATGCAAAACGAAAAACATAAACATACATCATCTAATAAAACTTACTAGAGTTTCTAACTGTTTCCTCACAAACATCCATAGATAACTAAAAACATAATCTGTTATTAGAAACCCCAAAAGATATCCTAGGCAAAGCCTAGTCCATAAACAAGAACTTACATAAACTAACAAAAACACTACGCTTCAGAATCCCTCTAGAAGTCTAGGACCGGTTTCCTGTAGGACCTGAAATAAGATTTATATATTGGAGTGAAACACTTCATAGTAAGGTAGATCATATTACATCAGTGTATGACAACATGAGTTTATTTAAGTAAAAAGCAGTTAGACATTTATATCATTCAAAAACCTATAATATAGAAGATATATATACATAATTCTTGAATAAAATAATTCGACTCATTACAAGCGAGAGTCCCTGAGGTTGGGTTAGGGTATAGGCCCATACACTGTACGATCCCTCAGCTTGGTACTCAAAGTTGTAACTTTGCCCATTTTATTTTAAAATCATGTATATGTATAATGAACTCATCTCATCTTTGAAACATCATAACTACACCATTTACTTCCCCCATGGCACAGGTTGTGCTTTTATAATGTTCTGATCTAGACCTGGGGTCATCAGGCTAGTCATGCTACTTTCTCCAGTCCGACTTGGCCCACACCACCCTGGTCTATGATAAACCAATGACCCTTCTTACCAAGTCGACTAGTTCGATACCCACACTCAAGAATAACGTGTGGTTGCACTGTACCTAATGCTCGCAATGGTACCGTACTTTCCTGGAAACAAGCTTTCTCAAGCGGTTTATATATCATATATACAAATTATATCAAAAGTATAGTAACTTGTTTTCATTCAAAAAGCATTTAAGCAGTTCCAGTATTTATCATAGTTCATTCATTCATTGATTCCTTCGTTCTTTCATTCATTGGTATAAAATGGCACACACACCTCTCGATTCAACCTTAGTACATACATATCTCGGTATTTAACTAGCATCTCTTTTCTACATTTCCAGATAACAATTTAGAGTTCCCATTTCTCATAATCATATTTCTCAGTTCAATATATTTCAATTTAACATCTCATGCCATACTCATTTGGTTTAAAAAGCATTAATATAGCATATGGTTCGAAAAATATAATTTAAATCGAAAACATGGGTTTCAAGTACCTCTTACTTTAAGTTTAATTCAAAGAAATGAGTTTTCATAAAAATGGAGGTCATGCGCAAAAACTCTAGTTTTTACCAAAATCGTAAAACCGACAATCCCACTAAGTGAAAATTTCCAAGTAAGCAGTCATATCATACATAATATCATAAGCTACAGTTCTACCTTTTTAGATTTTAAAAATAACTAATGTAAACAAATCCCCTTACCTTTTTCCTAAAAAATGAACCCGAACGGCTCGAAACGGCAAAACCCTAGAACTTCCAATTGGTGAAAACATGTATATTTGCAAGACGGTGGATAAGAGAGACAACCAGGAAGTAAAGGAGAGCTGGGAAGAATCTTATGGTGAAAAAGTTTCAAAACCCTAGGAGAGAGAAGAGAGAGAATTGAACTTTTTTAAAAAAAATTAAGCTCAAACCTATTTATAGGTGAGCAGGCCCAGAGGAAAACCAATGCTGGTTTCCCCTGTATCCACAAAACTGTCACCATTTTTGTGGTTGATTGGCCCGGCTGACCCAAAACCGTGGCCGATTTTCTTTCGGCTTACAAAATTATTGCTAGTTTGGATCTCCACTTTCCAAATTCCTTCTTTTTCTTTTATTTTCCTTTATTTCTCTATTTCATATTCATTTTATTTTATTTTCTAGGTTCGGGTTCCTACATCTCCATTCATAATTTCACTCGTAGCAATGATGTCTATCTTGAGTTTCACCCATCTTATTTTCTTGTGATCGATTAGAGCACGGGGGCGACTCTACTTCGTGGTAAATGTTAAGATGGTGTCTATCTAATGTCGATGGCATCTTTTGCTAAAGTGTCTTCTATTTTAGCACTTTTGGTGAATGAACAACAACCGACACCTAGCATAGACGACTTGGGCATCCGTCAAATAAAGTAGTTGATTTCGTTGTTCGTACCTTTTCTCTACCAGTTGTAGTGTCTAGTGTTTCTTCATCTTGTGTTTGTAATGCTTGTCAATGCAATATATCGCAACGTCCCTAAAGAGCGAAAAGGGTGACCCGGGGTGAAGTCACCACTAACCTTTTGGAGTGGTTAGAATACTTTATTACTACCCAATTAAGGGTAGAATCGGTATTCGTTACCAAGGCAGGGATCGGGAGTTCGGTTATGTGAGGGGAAGGTATTAGCACCCCCTACACGCTCGTTTTATAAACGGTACCTAATTAATCAAAAACTACCCCTTAAATTAAATTTAATAGCCTTTTACATTACTCCCTTTGAAAAATTGCACAACATTGAATAGCATATAAGTTCCCTCAGAAATAGGGCATACGGAGCTTGAGAAAGCTCATGCCCTTTGTTTAAAATCATCAGGATATGAAAATAAAGAAATTATTTTACATAATATACTCCTAAAATTTTGAAATCTTATAGGATTTTTTCTAAGTATAAAAATAATATTTCAGGAGGTTTTGGAACCCATTTGGGATGGAAATGTCACACCCCGAACCCACAAGTGGGCCCCAAGTGTGAATTTAGTAACCTAACAGGTCCCTATATCATTTAAAACATACATGATACTACCCTGAATGATGGTCTGACCCCGTGGGGTATACGTACACCCTATACACATTCACATATATATCCAAACTCATTAAATACGCAGCAAAAATGTTCTTTCTATACATACATCATATCATACCAAAGTCTATACATAACTAGAATATACGTTCCCAAATATAGCACTTACTCCAGGTGTCTACAAAACCCATACTTACACAGGTACTAAACGTAGATAACTGACACCCACGCTTACGGACACTAGGATGCTAGTTTTGGTTACCTGAAGGACCTTAAAAACATTTGTATATTCGGAGTGAGACACCTCTCAGTAAGGAAGAAAGCAGGTTATATCATTGTGTGGCATAAAAGTGTTATTTCAACATAAAACATAACACAATACAATTCCAGTATTTTCATAATTCAATTCCAATACATACGATACCAAACATATAGTCAGTGTCGTCACACTCAAGCAACTGATACCTTGTAATAACCAAAGCCTCATAGTGATAACATGCTAATATGGTGTCCACTCACACCCATCAGTGACCAGCTAGAACAAATAGGTGATATTTCACACTCTCGAATATAGAGCCAGACACTCTCGCCCACGGTAATTAACTGAGACATGGCATCCGCGTACAATAATTAGCCGCCCCTAACTGATTTACAAAACCTGAAACAATTTTGGAACTCATGTCCCTATACTCATCAGTGTATGGCAATTAGCAGCTCCTAGCTATTTTATAAAACCCTGGAACATTTTACATACAACTTTTCATTCGACGCTTATTTGAGTATACAGAAAATCATATCATTTTCAATTTGTGAAATACAATTTAATACAAATACAGGTACGGTCATCTCATTACTACCATTTTATACAACATATGATTTTTCAACCGAAACAGAGATGATACCCAAAATCCCAAATTTTCCAAAAAATTTTAACCCAAAAATCCCATTTTTTCACCCGATAGATTTTTCCAAATAAGTAACCAAAACATACATACGATCGTAAACTACATGTTTACTGATTTCAATTTCATATATAACTGATATAAACAGAATTCCTTTACTTTTTCCCGAATACCAAAATACAAACTCTACGGCTCCAAAACTAAGAATCGAGTTCCCAAAACCTAAACATCCAAGAATTATACTTCACTATAATTCTTACTACTACATATATTCAGAAACAAAACTGAAATCGAACCCTTACCTCTTTTTTGGGTCAAAACCAAAAAATCCCTAAAACGAATTTTCGATCTGCTAAAAACGTAGAGCTTCTCCTCCTAATCCACGTGGTAACATTGGATCATTGATTCCAGCAATTGATGGCCTAAAATCGTAGAGAGAGAGAGAGAGAGAGAGAGAGAGAGAGAGAGAGAGAGAGAGAGAGAGAGGATTCAAGTTCAAAAGAGAGAGAGAGTTTTAGCTTTCTTAACAATGAAGCAAATGAAAAAGATATTTATAACCCTTTGACCCGGCCAGCCTCGTTGACGAGACAGCATCCTCATCGACGAGCCACAGGAGGAAGTTCATTGATGCCAAGGCGGCCTCTTCGATGAGCTTGAGATTTCAAGATTTCCCAAAATCTCTTGACATCTCCTCGTTGATGAGCTATTGAATCGTGTCACCAAGCTAAACAAAAGGCTTCATCAACAAGCAAAAAAGCCTCGTCGATGAGCCTTGCAAATTTGTACCATTTAAATTTTCCTTATCTTTTCCTCATTTATTTAATACACTTACCTTGAGTCAGGTTTTTACAACCTCCCCTCCTAACAAAAATTTTGTCTTCGAAATTTGTAATCTCTTATTTACCAGCTCAATTATATACCCAAACGCATACCCGACTCTAGAAAGAGTCGGCGGCCACCCACATAGCAGCCACGTCCCAAATACATACATACCCTCACTTATGGTAGAGGAATACCATGGTTACATACATACACTATCTCGAGAGCTCACAATATTACAAAACTCTCCTAGAGACTAACCACGCATCATTATTACGATAACAAAATATTACATACAAATATATATACCCATACCAATCCTGCTACAGAAACTACCACTTAGAACAAGTGCAGATATTTCCGGTGCATTTCTATCTCTAATACCCAAGAAGTTTCCTCAACCGCATGATTCCACCCCAGTAGCTTCATTAACGGTATCTCCTTGGTACGCAACTTCTGAACTTTACAGTCCAGAATCTGAACGGGTATCTCCTTATACACCAAAGCATCCCCAATCTCTAAGGACTCATAACTAATCACATGCGATGGATCTGTCACGTACCTCCTCAACATGGATACGTGAAATACATCATGGATTCTCAAGAGCGCTGGGGGTACTGCAATCCTGTAGGCCACCGGACCCACTCGTTCCAGTACCTCGAATGGTTTGATATACCTCGGGCTCAGCTTTCTCTTCTTCTCGAATCTCATCACCGCTTTCATCGAAGAGATTCTCAAGAATATCTTACCCCCAACTTCAAATTCCCACTCACGACGGCGAACATCCGCGTAACTCTTCTACCGACTCTGAACTAATTTAATCCTATCCCTGATCAATCTAACCTTATCAGAAGCCTATTGTACGAGTTCGAGACCCAATACTTGTCGTTCACCAATCTCATCCTAATACAAGGGAGACTAAAACCTCTGACCATACAATGCCTCGAACGGTGTCATCCCGATACTAGCCTGGAAGCTGTTGTTATAGGCAAACTCCACCAATGGTAGAAACTAAATCCAACTACCAACGAAGTCTAATATAGAAGCCCATAACATTTCCTCCAACATCTATATTGTCCTCTCTGATTATCCATCAGTCTAGAGGTGAAACACTGTACTGAATGTAAGTTTCGTCCCAAGTGCTTTCAGAACTCTTCTAGAATCGAGAAGTGAATCTCGGGTCTTGATCTAAAACAATGGACACCGGCACCCCGTGCATTCTAACTATCTCCTACACGTACAAATCTGCTAGCCTACTCAAAGAGTAGCTAACCTTCATCAATATAAAATGAGCATATTTAGTTGGCTTTTCCATGATTATCTAGATGGTAATCTGCCAGTATAATGCTAGTGGTAACTTGGTGACAAAGTCCATGGAGGTGTGCTCCCATTCCCACTCCGATATACTCAATGGCTGCAACGGCCGTACCGGCCTCTGATGTTCAACCTTTACCTTCTGACATGTCAGACATTGCTCCATGAACCAAGCAATCTCCCTTTTCATGCCACTCCACCAGAAAGACTCGCACGAATCTCAATACATCTTCGTACTCCCTAAATGTACTATATACAAGGAACGATCCGCCTCTTCCAGGGTCGTCCTCTTTATCCCCTCGTCATTTGGGACACACAGCCTAGTCCCAAACCTCAGCACACCTCCCTCAGACATGTTAAAACCTGCAACCAACCCTTGCTACACTTTTTTTACAACCTCGACTAACTCTGCATCATTAGCCTCCTTGACTTTAATCCTCTCAAGTAATGTCAGCTGGATCACCAAGCTTGCAGTGAAATTTGATGATTACCATCCACTGACTCCATGCCAAGGCTTTCCAGATCCCATTTAATAAGATGCTGACCTACTACTACAGATTCTGATGCATGCTCTGAATTCTAACTTATTGCATCAGCTACCACATTAGCTTTCCTACGGTGATAGCTAATGGTGCTATCATAGTCCTTAATCAGTTCAAGACAGCTCCTCTGCCTTATGTTCAACTCCTTCTGTATGAAAAAGTATCTAAGGCTCTTGTGATCCGTGAAGATCTCACATTGTTCACCATACAAGTAGTGTCTCCCATAGTACCTAAAGTACCAACCTCAGATAGTTTTTGTGCTCTTCCGAACTCTTAGAATATACCAGAATATCGTCGATGAATACCACTACAAACCAATCTAGGTATTCATGGAAAACCATGTTCATTAGGTCCGTAAATATCGTCAAAGCGTTAGTCAACCCAAATGACATGACTAGAAACTCGTTAGCTTTCCTTCAGAAAGCACTCTTCGCAACATCCTCAGTCCTAAATTTCATCTGATGATACCCTGACCGTAGATCGATCTTCGAAAAGACCTGCGTTCCCTACAGTTGGTCAAACAGATCATCTATGTGAGGAAATGGGTATCGGTTCTTCACTGTTACCTTATTGATCTTGTAGTAATCAATGCACATTCGCATCAACCCATCCTTCTTCTTTATGAACAATACTAGAGCTCCCCAGGGCGAAACACTAGGTTTGTTAAAGCCCTTATACAATAGTTCCTGCAATTGCTCCTTCAACTCTTTAAGTTCACCTAGAGCCATCTGGTATAGAGCTTTAAAGATCAGTGTCGTACTTGGCAGCAACTTAATAGCGAACCCCACCTCCCGATCAGGAGGTAAATCGGGTAAGTCTTTCGGGAATACATCCGAAAATTCATTAACCACTCGGATATCTTCAAGTTTCAAATCATCTCAAGGTGGTTCCTTCACGCAAGCTAGGTACCCCTGACAACCCTCTAAGAGTAACCTACTCGCCTGTATAGCTGATAGAATCTATGGCATAACGCACTCATGATCCCACAAAATCATACTCTTGCTCCCTAGGAGGTCTGAATACTACTACCCTCCTACGACAATCAATCACCGCATAACTAGAGAATAACCAATCCATCCCTAGTATGACGTCAAATCCGTACATGTCGTACACTACTAGGTTCCTCAGTAGCAACCTTCCTTGAATAATCACTGGGCAATTTCTTAACATTTTACTACAAATCGCTATACTCTCAGTCGGTGTAGCCACAGATAACCACTCATCCATCCCTTGGGTTTCAACCCCACACAGTTTCACAAAACTAGCAGATATAAACAAAAGGGTTGCTCTAGAATCAAATAAAATAACAGCTCTATTCTAAAGCAATAACATGGTACATGTCACCACATTCCTAGCGTGTTCTACATAAGTTGGAGTAAGGGAGTACACGCTCGCCAGAGCTATGTTTGCCTAATAGCTCCCCCGAGGCACCTGATTACTTTCACCGTTCTGGCTCTATGCAAGCATATCACACCTCTGTGCCTGATAGTTTTGGGATATATGACCCATTTTGCCACAGTTGTTGCTGTTACCCCAGAACGGCTGACTTTCACCATCATGCCATTTATGGCATTTGGTGCATGGTGCGGAGGATGGATCCCCTTTGAGAACTGTGTTGTTCGGTATTCTGGCGATAACTCAAACCATAATTCTTTTTCTTCTTCCATTGTCCCTATGAAAGACTAGTCTGAGAACCAAAAGATACTAGCCTCTTCCTCTATTCCCGTACCACCTCATCCCCCTGGTGGTCAGTCTCAACTATAATGGCTTTATCCACCGAAACAAAAAACTTTGAGATCTGCAGCATCCCCTTAAGCCTACGGATATCCTTCCTCAGACCCTTCTCAAACCTCCGAGCCTTCTCATACTCGCTCGAGATCAGGTACGAAGCGAAATCATATAGTTTAATATATCTGGCAGCATATCTCTGCATCGTCAAGGTTCCCTAAGTCTGGCTCGAGAACTCATCAGCCTTCACATCATGAGTGGAATTCGGGAAGTATCCCTAAAAAAATACCTCCTTAAAGTAGCTCCAAGTCATACCAGATGGACCAGCCCTCTACTTCTCAAGCAGATTCACCGCCGTCCAACATCATTCCGCTTATTCTACCAGCTGAAAGGTAGAATAGAGAACCTTCTGCTGGTTAGTATAGTGTAGAACTTCCAATATCTTCTCGGTCTTTCTGCATCTAGTTCTCTGCTACTATAAGATCGAGTCTTCCCATAAACATTGGAGGGTGTATACGGGTGAACCTCTCTATAATACAACACGTAGCAGTAGGAGAATGCTCTTGTTTCCTAACACTCCACCTGATCTCCCACCTAACCTTCCTTGTCAAACCCCGAGGCACAGAAGGAGACTCATCACTTGCAGTCCCCTCAGAACCACTATCCAAGTTATTATCCTTGGGCTCCATTCTGAAAATAGGATAGGAATCATTTAGAATTCCTATATCATACGCAGTTAACTCAATAATCAAAACTAATCATGTCAACTACTACTCTCACGGGTCCAGGTTTTTCTTACCACGCCAACACGAAACCATCAATGGTTTGCCATGATTTTACTAAAATCGTCATTCCAAGAAAAACACAGAACATCACCAATGTGTCCCCATCTAGCATCTAAACAACCCTTGACCTACTCTACCCATCTCTTACATCCTATACTTTAGTATGTACACATAGCTACGTCTAACCAAGTCTAAAAAACCTAACAACCTGGTTAGCTCTGATACTAAACTATCATGCCTCAAACCCGCAAGTGGGCCTCAGTTGTGAATTTAGTAACCTAACATGTTCCTGTATCATTTAAAACATGCATGATACTACACTGAATGATGGTTCGACCCTTTGGGGTACACGTACACCCTATACACATTCATATACATAATCATACTCATCAAATACGCAGCTGAACTATTCTTTCTATACATACATCATACCATACCTGAGTCTATACAAAACTAGAATACATATGTTCCCAAATATAGTACATACTTCGAGTGTCTACAAAACCCAACAATGACAACCCAATTACAAAACCCATACTTACATAGGTACTAAACGCATCTAACCGACACCCACGCTTCTAGATGCTAGGATCCTAGTTTTGGCTACCTGAAGGACTTGAAAAATATTTGTATATTCAGGGTAAGAAACCTCTTAGTAAAGAAGAAAGTAGGTTATATCATTGTGTGGCAAATAAGTGTTATTTCAACATAAAACATAACACAATACACTTCCAATATTTTCATAATTTAGTTCAGGTACATACGACACCAAGTATATAGTCAATGTCATCACACTCAAGCAACTGATACCCTGCAATAACCGATGCCTCACAACGATATCATGCTAATACGGTGTCCACTCACATCCATCAGTGACCAGCCGAAACAAATAGGTGATATTTCACACCCTTGGATATAGAGCCGGACATTCTCACCCACGGTAATTAGCTGAAACACGGCATCAGCGTACAGTAATTAGTCACCCCTAACTGATTTACAAAACCCGAAACAATTTCGGAATTCATGTCCCTATACTCATCAACGTACGGTAATTAGCCGCCCCTACCTATTTGACAAAACCCTGGAATATTTTACATACAACATTTCATTCCACACCTATTTGAGTATACAACAAAACATATCATTTTCAATTCGAGGAATACAGTTTAATACAAATACAGGTACGGTCATCTCATTACTACCATTTTATACAACATATGATTTTCCAATTGAAACAGAGATGATACCCGAAACCCCAAATTTTCCTAAAAATTGTAACCTAAATATCCCGCATTTTCACTTGATAGATTTTCTCAAATAAGTAACCAAAACATACATACGATCGTAAACTACATGTTTACTAATTCCGATTTCAAAATATAACTGATATAAATAGAATCCATTTACCTTTTCTCGAATACCAAAATACAAACTCTGGCTCCAAAACTACAAACTGAGTTCCCAAAACCTAAACATCGAAGAACTATACTTCACTATAATTCTTACTAATTCATATATTCAAAAACAAAACTGAATTCGGACCCTTACCTTGTTTTTGGGTCAAAACCCGAAAATCCATGAAACGAATTTTCGATCCACTAAAAACGTGGAGCTTCTACTCCTGATCCACGTGGTAACGTCAGATTGTTGATTCCGCCAATTGATGACCTTAAATCCAAAAGAGAGAGAGAGAGAGAGAGAGAGAGAGAGAGAGAGAAAAGATTCGAGTTCTAGAAAGAGATAGAGAGAGAGAGTTTTAACTTTCTTAGCAATGAAGCAAGTGAAAAAGATATTTATAACCCTTTGACCCGGCTAGCCCACGTCGACAAGCCGTAGGAGAAAGTTCGTCGATGCCAAGGTGGCCTCGTCGATGAGCCTGAGATTTTAGGATTTCCCAAAATCTCTCGGCATCTCCTCGTCGACAAGCTACTGAATCTTGTCGCCGAGCTAAACAAGAGGCTTCATTAATGAGCAAAGAAGCCTCGTCGACGAGCCTTGCGAATTTGCACCTTTTAAATTTTCCTTCTCATTTCCTCATTTATTTAATACACTTACCTCAAGTCGGGTTCTTATACGAAAAAGGTATTTGAAAATGATTTTCAAATCTCTAAATATTTTTCCTAATTTTTCTCTATTTTTTCGAATTTATCTTTTTTGTAACTTCTCCATATTTTCCCAAATTTTTAACTAGTTAAATAACATAAAGGTAATTATGGCAAAATAATGCAAATTAAGTGTGAAAATATTTTTGGAATTTTCTCCTGATTTTCCTGAATTTTCTATGACTTTTTTGAATTTTTTTTTTATGATTTTTTTGAATTTTGAAACCATTAAAATAATTAACTAAAAAAAAAATAGGAACCGGTCCAACACCGGTTCTGGGGACCAAAGCGGATCGGGAAAAAACTGGCCAACGGGGGATGGTCAACCAGTTTAAGGCCAAGTCAAGGCCGATCGGTTTTAGGCCTGGTAAAGGCCACATGTCTAGCGGTGAGTGGCGAGGCATGTGAGGCTATGATCAGTGATGTGGCGTGATCCTGAACGTCCAATGAGAGATGATGATTAGACAACCTTGGGAAGAACATGCATCCCTTTGCGTGTGTGGGGTACACATGACCCACATGTCAACTAACGGGTGGAGGCACGGGCATTGATGATGACTTTTGATGCAAGGTGATCCTGGTCGTTACTGAGTAGCTGAGATCCAATAAATGGGAGTAGGTTGCCTTGGATTAATGATATGGCCTGATCCCTAACATTCAAAAGAAACAAAAACTAAACATCCCAAATCTGGCTATGGTCAGTTTTGATCGTATGGAGACTAAGGGTTTCACGTGTTGACATCTTATGGCTCTGGGGATAAACATATTTAAACCAAAATTTTTCTTTTTCTCCCATTTCTATTTTCTTACTTTCTCAACTACCCTCCCTCTCTACTCTCTTCTTTTTTCTCCCTAAGATTCTGCGAGCAATTCTGAAACCCTAGGGTTTCAGACTCAACTTCTTTCGCTGAAACTCTCTCCTGAATGCCCCAACTCTCTTTTGATCTATCTCGTGATGCTCCTCAAGACTCTAGCTTAGGCTCTTCTACAACTCTCTTCCCTATTCTGAGACTAGTAAAGCACTAAAAACCGAACCATCCCCTTGAAACTTACACTTCTCCTTTTTTCCTTTCTTAAACTACTAAAACCCTAGGGTTTCGGATTAGAGTTCAATCCCATTTTCTAATTCTCTTCTTTGCTTAGGTTTGGTCCCTTTCCATGCTCTGGTGGTGCAGTCCTCGATCTGTGAGGTTCTACGATTTTTGAAACCTTAAGGTTTCAACTTGAAGCTCGATCCCAAGACCACGGCGAAGCCTGAACGAATCGAAGGCAAGGAAAGATAAGTGTTTTTTTTTTTTGGTTTTATGATTTTTTTTTTCTTCCTATTGTTTTTTTAATATTTTGTTTGTGTGTGAAATCTAAGTACTATGATTCTGGCTTGTGATGATCTGATGGTGACTTCAGATTCGATGTCTAGGGTTAGGATTTGGTTGTAGGGTTGGGGTTGAAAACAAGTGAACTCATCTTAACCTAATGAATGGGTGTCAAGTTGACTCACAGGAGTCAACTTGGTGGGTTGTGTGACTCATGCGATTGAACCCAAGTCAGGATTAGTGGACTTTGGGGTAGGTTTTTGTTAGGGTGACATGGGCCTAGTTAGTTAGTTTTTTTTTTTCTTTTTGAACAAAGGGGCCTGAAATTCATTTTAAAATGGGCCTGGTTAGTTTTTTGAAATAGAATCACATCAAAAAAATTTTAAAATAGGCCTCGTTTAAATTTTAAAATGGGCCTAGGTTAAAATTTTTAAACAACGGGCCATGGGTTAAATTTTAAAATGGGCATGAGTTAAATATTTCAAAATGGACCTGGCTTAAATTTTAAAATGGGCTTGAGTTTTATATATATATATATATATATATATATATATATATATAAAAGGGGCTGACCCAAGGTCAATTTTTTAAAACAAAAGGCCTAAAGTCATTTTTTAAAACAGAGGCCCAGGGGTTTTATCAAAAGGGTTGGGCCTCATGTAACTCAGAGAGGGATCCTAGTTAGTTTAGAGAATCCGAACTCAAGTCAGGTGTGAATTCAAATCAAAAGATTCGAACCCTAGTTTCAGGGCATTAGTTCAAGTCTGATGCTATAACTTGTGTTCAAATGCAAACCTGAGTCTCAAACATGGATACCTGCATCCCTGTCAGTATCTATAATTTAACTTAACATTTTTTAGTTAGAAAGTGGAAAGGGGATTTACCTATCAACCTTCACTCCTGCGGACCTCTTATCCTTCCTTAGTCTATCTGAGTATTTGGTTAAGAGCCTCAGAATTGGCTTCGGGTTTTGAACAGGGAGGCATTACTGAGTGCCTCTTAGGTCCTATCTGCCTGTAACTTCTCCTCCTCCTTTTCCCTAGCTCTTAGATTCCAAACGCTGCTCTATTTCTGAATATGTGTTGTGCTCTATGAATTTCTGCTCTACTTCTATTTCAATAGAACTCCTCTGTAATGCTCTCACTTTTTACTTCTAACTCCCAAATTTCTCTCTCTTTCTTCACAGAGTTTTCTCTCTAGTTCTCTGCTTGTGTCTCTCAATTTCTGAAGGTGTTGACTTTTTAAGTCCTATCTCGTTTTTGATAATGACAAATACAAGGTGTTTAATGGTTGCCGAGTTTGTGTACAGGAATAAATTAGCAAAATCATATGGCGGCACACAGTGGCTTGAAGCAAAAGAAGACCCAGAATAGTCATTTATTGTAATTTATATTATGTTTAATTCAAGTTTGTAATAGTAAAGTATGAATGGTCTGTAATAATTGATGTGCATCATGCATGTAGGAACCTATAAGTTCAAGACCATAGAGTAACGTTAGGGATCACACGTCAGGTTTTTAGGCATACTTTCAAAGACCTTAGAATGACCCTAGGTCCTTGCACTTGCACGTAAGATTGTTCCCAAAATCACATATAATATAAGCGGAATCAATTGAATTAAAACAGGACTTAAAGGGCTAAAAGAATAGGGTTTTGGGCGATCGAACTAGGCAAGTTAAATTGCCTTGGGCAACCGAACCATTGAAAGGTCAAACAGTTGACTTAACTTCGGGCGACCAAATTGAAAATGGCACCACCATCCTCAGTCAAGCGAACGTCCATTCTTACTTTTTCCACTAACTCGCCAGCCCAAACTTTACGTTCAAAATAACCCTGGGCAACCGAATGTTCAAGTTCGGTAAACCAAACTTGAGACCAAGCGACCAAACCTCGAACGAAATGGAAAACTGCCTTGGTTAGCAAACTAAACCCTTATTCAGGCACCGAAAGTTCAAATTTGACTTTTTCTGTTGGGTTTGTTCAGGCGACCAAACATTGGCTCTGTCAACCAAAACTCTCGAATTGACTTAAATTTTACCGTAGTTAATTGGGGTTAAACTGGGTTAATTTTCTTAAACTCTTTTAAAACAATTTTAATAATTCAGTATGTATCCCTAATGGTTATAATTTAAGTCTTCTCTATATATGTGTTCATTTGCTTAGATTAGCAAATAATTAGCAATCCAATTAGCAAAAAAAATCCTCTGTATTTTTTAGAAACCTTTTGCAAAACAAAAAGTCTATACTCTCTCATACACTCATTCCTTTGATAAATCCAACCTTATAAGAGTTATTTGAGTGGTTATACATCATTCCTATTTGCTAGGAAACTCTCATTGTATTGTGTATTTGATTTTCATATTGAGAGTTAAGCATAAGATTTTTCCCTCGATTTTATTTGATAAATTAGAGTGTGGGAAAGTCTTGTAGCTAGTGAGTCTTTGCATCTTCATTGCAAGACTCATTGAGCTTCTATTTTTTGTGTGCAAAAATATTTCACAAGCTCATTTTTCCAAATATCTCTTGTTCTTGAATATTGAGAAAATATTTTTTAGACATATTTAGAATACTCTTGGAAGAAATCTTTGAAACCCTAAACTTTGATTGAGATTTACATCTTTACATAGTTTCAAAGATTAGCTTGTTGATACAACCTTGTGCTTGATTAGATATAGTCATTACTGTGAGTGTTGATTGCATACGTACAACACTGAGCTTATAGTTCTTATATTATTGATGTGCATTGATTGAAACTGGTACAAATCTGCTTAATTGAGAAGCATATATTTTGTACACATCTTGTATTGTGTTTTGGTTGTATTCTAGACGTGGGCTTGAAGAGGGAGACTTGCCTTGTAAAAAGTCCTGGATTGGCTTTGACCCGGTTAGGAAAGATAGGTACACCATCCTAGTAAGGTATTGTAATTGGTGCCGCTCCACCCGTTAAGTGAGCCTTAGTGGAATGCTTGTACTTGTAAGCCAAGGCGGGGACGTAGGTAGTATTGGCCGAAACCCGATAACATATCGTGTGTGCACTTTACATTTCAGTACTTTATATTTACTACACATGTATGTTATTCTTAATTGTCTATGAATGTTGTGCATGATTTAATTTCTGCATATTATATTTATCTGCGCATGGGGAATTGCATAGACAAACCCTAGGTTGTGTACATACTACTGCTAGATAGTTTAACCTTGGAGATGAATTTTTTAATTTCCAATTCACCCCCCTCTTGGGAATACACCAAAGTCAATAGCAAGGATTTTCTAACTCTCCACTACTTCTCTCAATTTCTGCAGAGCTTCTTTTCCGCAATTCACTGATCCCCTCTAATTTTTCTCTTTATTTTGGTAGAGCTTCTTTTATTGCTTTCTAATTCTAATGCTCTCACCCTTTTTTTTTTTTTCTCAATTTCTACATGGTTTCTTGGATACTCTCTATCTTTTCGTCCATGCTACAGTGGAGTCTTCCTATTTATAGGGAGTCTAGGGGTTGGGTTTGGTGCCAAAATTCCCCTCCAGCGAGGCTCTCCTACAAATAGAATTCTTGCGATCCTCGCAGAGCATATTCTAACAAACTTTCATTTCTTATTATTGCGCACATGTGAGTTTATTATTATTTTTTATTTGAATTTCCTTTTGGCAATTGACGTGCTATCCCTTTCTTTGTGCGCAGGAAGTTTTGGGAATGCCTCCAGTTATGCCAATTGGCAGTCCAGGAGTGAAGGGCTTTGTACTTCCTTATTTTTATTATTTTTTGTAATTTTGTGTGTAATGGATGTATTAATGTACCCCCATTCCTCATTCCCTACAACGCTTCTTTGTACATTTTTGCACTTTTTCCACTATATGTACTTTACTTACATGTATTTGCATTTTCCCTTTTTGTATCTTGTTGTGTGTGTGCCAAGCCTTGTAATTGGGACACGTGCCCTTCCTTTGTTCTATAAGATGTGACCTCATGTATGTTTGTAATTTCGACCAAGAAAAAAATGTTATAGTCGACCAACTTTGACCCAAGAAGCCCCCGGTTAATCAAGCACGATCTAAAATTCCTGAAAATTTGAATGTCCAATTTTAACATTTAGAAGACCCAATCCCAATGTTTAAAAGGCTTAATTCAAAAACTGTAAGACTCTAACTAAAATCTCAATTCTATAAATTAATAAAACTCAATTCAACATCTCAATCCCAAGAATTGAAAGGTTCAATTTAGGAATTTACTAACTTAGAATACCGCCTTGTCG
Source organism: Malania oleifera (assembly GCF_029873635.1). Classification (NCBI taxonomy): domain Eukaryota; kingdom Viridiplantae; phylum Streptophyta; class Magnoliopsida; order Santalales; family Ximeniaceae; genus Malania; species Malania oleifera. The sequence continues at coordinate 41,682,427 of NC_080417.1, forward strand.
ACGAATTTTTCGGTGGACTCGTCGACAAGGACGACCGAGTCAAAGGTTCTATAAAAGATTTATTTGGTTGCTTTGGGGCTAAGTTAGCTAAAGTTCTCTCCCTCTCTCTTTATAATTCGGAGCTCTCTCTCTCTCTCTCTCTCTCTAAGATTCTTCCCCGCTCGTCACCTGATTTGTAAATTCGACATTACTGCGAGGATCAGGGAAGGATTCTTTATGTTTTTAGCAGATCAGAATCTTGTTTCGAGCATATTTGGGTTTTCGTCCAAAATCGAGGTAAGACTTGGTTTTCATTTCTGTTTCGAAATATGTGTAGTAGTACGAATTGTAAGGAAGTATTGTTCTTGGTTATTTAGGTTTTGGTATTTCGGTTTGTAGTTTTTGGGGCCATAGAGTTTGTGGTTTGATTTTGGGTTGAGGTAAGGGGATTATATTTATATTAGTTCATTTTCGAAATCAAGATCGGTAAACCTGTAGGTTACGATCGTATGTATGTTTTGGTAACTTATTTGGGGAAATCTATCGGGTAAAATGCAGGGTTTTTGGGTTACAGTTTTCAGGAAAATTGGAGATTTTGGGTATCATCTCTACTTGGTTTGGAAGATCGTTGGTTATAGTTAAATTGTATTATTGAGATGACTATAATCCATATTTGTATAAAATTGTGTTCTTGAACTGAAAATGATATGATTTGCCATAAAACAAATAAGTGAGGAATATATGGTTATATGTAATTGTTCCAGGTATTTTGTAAAATAGCTAGTGGCAGCTGAAATTAGGAATAGCTTCCCAAGAGGGGGGGTGAATTGGATTCTAAATATTTCTTTTAATTCCTTTTTAAATTACCTTAAACTTCTTTTATTTCTTTTAACCAATTCTTGACTTGTTTATTTAATTCTTTAATCGATCAAGAACTTAGTTCTTTTATCCAATCAATAACACAATCAACCAATCAATTAAACATAATCAAACATTCAATCTTCAACCACACTTTGAAAGTGGAAACAATCAAACAATTAATCACAATTTCCTAACCAATACACCGAATTTGATTGCCAAATATAAATTCACTTCAACACAATAAGATTGATGTAAAATTCAAGATTTAGCACTTTTGGAATACAATCACTATCCAATCAATCTCAAGTTTTATACCATTTAATCACAATATATCTTTTGTTGTCAGCCTTGGATATGAAATTGTAAGCCCTATAGTTGAATTATAATTTATACTTCGCTGATATAGATTTGCTTCTTCAATATGTTTTTCAACAACACATTCACACTCTTCTCAATATTCATAACTCAACTAAACTCTCAGTTAATTTATCCTTGGGCTGTTAACTAAGTAACCTACTCCCGTATGGTTTCCGCAAGATATGGTATAACCAACTTACTCCCGTATAGTTTCTGCAATATATGGTATAACCAACGTACTCCTTTTTGATTTTCGTAACCCAAATCAAAATTAAAATTTAAGTTTACTTGATTTTTATATTACGTAGTATATATGATTATCAAATAAACCATCCACGCAATTTAAATATGCTGAAAATAAAGAGTAAGGGAAAGAGAGAGTGAGATGAAGATTTTTACAAGGTTCGGCTTATACCCAGCCTACGTCCTCGCCTTTGGCAAACCACCAAAGGATTCACTAGTTTAACTCCGTTGATGGGTGGAACAATACCGATTACAACACTCCTTGGTTAAGGCTAGAGCCCGCCTTCTCCAAACGATATCCCTTCGTTTGATCACTCCTTACATAGGCTAAAGCCCGCCTCTCAAAACAATATTCCCTCGTTTGGTCCAATGATTCTACAGCCCTGAATCGTCTATGAATAAGAACAAAGATAAAGAAGATTTTGTGTACAAGAAAACACTCTCACAGCAGAGTAAGTTAGTACAACATTCAGCACAATAATATACATCAAAATAAATCACAATATGGAATATAACTTAAAGCTCAAGGAAGTGTTTCACCAATTTAATTCTTTCAATGGATGAAAAATTTTAGAATTGTAGCACAAAATTGGTGAGTAAAATGAACAAGAACTCAGTAAGCTTCGTGCAAGTTGAGAGCAAAAGAGAGAGCCTTGAGAATTTGAGAGCAATTTGAGAGAGATGCTGAATTTTTGCTGAATTTTAATTGATTGGTGTATGATTCAATAATCTTTGAGGCTTATTTATAGACTTTAAAAGGTAAGTAACTTGGTCCGCAAGTGTGATGAAATATCCCCCAAGTTTCCATAAATTTTGAGCCACAAACAACCCCATTTAAAAATTTGACCGTTATGAGAAAAATCAAAACAGCCGCGTGGCAGTCGCCTACCATGCTATTTTTAAAGGAATTGTAGGGGCAGTTGCCTTCCAGAACCAAGCCAGTCACCTGGCATGACCACCCAGGCGCCAGTCCTGGTTCAGCCAGTCTACTGGTTGCACACATGCTGCTGTCAGTTTCGAGCGCCCTTCTTTTTTTGGTAATAACTTTCTTTGTATAACTCTGAATTTGATGATCTTGGTTTCAAATGAAAGTTAAGGGAAAATCCTACAACTTTAATGTTGAATACTTTTTAAAATAAAGAGTTTTTGATAAATAAAAATACATCTCAATGCAGATGTAGAAAAATTAACAACATTTTGAAAATCCTCTTTTTGATGTTTTTCATTCCAAAAATGATTCTAACATTTTTGAAATAATTTTTTACCTTATAAAAATATTTTCCATTTTAAAATGTATTTAGGTCCAATATATTAACCTAAGAGTTTTATGTATCCATATTGAAATTATTTGAAGTACTTACATGGAATTTCCTAGACTTTTTCAAATTTTCAATCCTTGAATTCCTTGAGGTCTTTATACTTGCTTCATCTTTCTTTGAGCTTTCCTTCTTGAAGCCTTTTCTTTAATATCAATGCTCTTATGATCTTCAAGTTTTATTCCATACCTCAAGCTTTGATATAATCATCCTTCTTTGAAGTACAAGCTTTCATGAATTCTTTAACCTTGCATTCATCATTGAGTCCTGAAAATACATCACTTAAACAAAGCATGTTAAGTTCTACTTATTTGTTAGCATCAAAACAAGATGTTAAGCCTTATAAGGCCAACAACAGCTAATTACCATACGCTAATGAGTATAGGAACGTGAGTTTCACAATGATTCCAGGTTTTGTGAAATCAGCTAGTGGTGGCTAATTACCATACGCTGAGACAGCTATGTGGCGGCTAATTACCGTACGTTGCACCATGTACCGGTTCATTATCGTGGGCGAGAGTGTCCAGCTCTATATCCGAGGGTGTGAAATATCACCAGTTTGTTCTAGCTAGTCACCGAGGGGTATGAGCTACACCATATTGGCAACCTACCACTGTGAGGCTTTGGTTATCACAGGGTATCAGTTGCTTGAGTGTGAAGACACTAACCATATGTTTGGATATCGTATGTACTGGAATAGATTTGTGAAAATACTGGAACCGTATGGAACTGTATGGAAATGTTTCAAACTGTACCGTATCGTAATGTATGGTGTTATGATTTACATAAAATAACACTAGTATGTCACACACTGATATAATCTATTTTATTCCCTACTGAGAGGTGTCTCACCCCGAATGTATATACAATATTTTTAAGGTCCTTCGAGTAGCCAAAACTAGCATCCTAGCATCCAAAAGTGGGGGTGTCGTTTAGCTACATTTAGTGCCTGATTCAGTATGAGTTTTGTAACCGAGGTTTCGTGATGACTTTTGTAGACACCTGGGATATATTTTGTAATTACGGGAACACATATCCTAGTATCGTATAGACTCTGGTATGGTATGGTATACAGATAGATTAAACATTTTTCGCTGCGTAATTGATAAGTATAGATACGTATGGGTATGTGTATAGGGTTTCTGTATACCCCACGGGGTCGCACCCTCTTATTGTATCATATTATGTATGTTTTAATTGATATAGAGACAGGTTAGGTTACTATATTCACACCTGGGACCCATCCACGGGTTCGGAGCATGACAGTTCCTCTCCCTACAAAAGTATGTTTGCAATCTTTGTTCTCACACTAAGATGGATGGTGCTAAGGCAGTGATGACTCCACTTGCGACAAAGGATCTTCTTCAACTTCACGATAGCTCTTCTCCTGCTGAATCAACTGAATTTCGTCGAGAGGTAGGAGCTCTTCAATATCTCTCTCTAACTCGGCCCGACATTGCCTTCTTGGTCAATAAGCTGGCTCATTTCATGCATAAACCATCTTAGTTCCATTAGACCATTGCCAAAGCGCACTAAGAATCTCACTCTTCATGGGTTTTCAGATGTTGATTGGGCCGGTGATAGGGATATTAGATCCTCCACCTCTGCCTATCTTATTTTTCTGGGTGATTGTCCCATTTCATGAAGCACAGGCAAGCAGTATGTTGTGGCTTGTTCCTCCACTGAGGTAGAATATCGGACACTTGCTTCAGCCACCTTTGAGCTCGTTATGATTTGCTCGTTGCTTCAGGAACTTGGTATTCCGATTCCTATGCTCCAACATCTATTATGTGATAATATTGGAGCTTTCCAGTTGAGTCTTAACTTTGTTTTACATTCACGAATGAAGCATTTGACTATTGATCTCCATTTTGTTCGTGATCTAGTTACAAAAAGTTTGCTAAAATTCTCTCATGTTAGCACCCACGATCAACTTGTCAACCTCTTAACTAAGGCTTTACCCCATCACAAATTTCACTCTTTGTGCTCCAAGATTGGCTTAACCGATGGCATGCCTATCTTGCGGGGACGTATTACAGAAATTACTCAGTTTTCCAGCGAACCATCGATGTTTTTGATAAACCATTCGGCGGTTGCTTCGACAAATTAAGACCTAATGGTTACTGTGACTAAACCATCGACAGTTTCACCAAAACTGTCAACGGTTTCACCTATTGCTGAACTACCAAGAATCATAATAGTTGAAGATTTGTGAACATCTAATTGTATGCGGCGATATGAGATTCTTCAGACTATATTACTTGAATATCTGTTTATATTTGATAGTTTAGAATCACTTTGATTTAGTATTTAAATACTTTTGAATTTGTAACAACTATACCTTATACAAGTCCTATATATAGGACATCTTTACATCAATGAAAGTGTCTTGCATTTTCTATAAGCCCAACCTATTTACTTAACTGGTTAAGCAAAACAGCAACCATGCCAATCACGTGTCAAACCATTTGAATAAAAAAGAACTTAGAAGCATATTAGCAACACATCGCAAAAGGAGTGCTCCAAAGCATAAGTAAATAACACAATCATTGACATGGGCTAACTAGCTATGTATGAAAAGCAGGATGTTGTAGTTCTATATTAAAGTCATAAAAACATTGATAAAATCAGGATGTTGTAGTTCTATATTAAAGTCACAACTTCACAATGTGAAGTTGTTGTATAAGAAAAATTACCCTACGCATGATATGGAGTTGGCCACTCTAGTTTATGCGCTGAAGATCTAGTGACACTACTTGTATGGTGTTCAGTGTGAGATTTTCACTGACCACAAAAGCCTCAGGTACTTTTTCATGCAAATGGAGTTGAACATGAGGTAGAGGAGGTGGCTTGAGCTGATCAAGGACTACAATTGCACGATCAGTTGTCACCCGGGGAAAGCTAACGTTGTAGCTAATGCGTTGAGTCAGAAGTTAGAGCATGCGGTAGTATCTGCAGTTGTAGCTCAGCATCATATCAGATGAGATCTGGAAAGCCTTAGCATAGATTTGGTGGTTAGAAATCATCAAGCTTTCATTGTCATCTTGGTGATCCAGCCGAATTTGTTTGAGCGTATTAAAGTTGCGCATACTAGCGATGCAGAGTTAGCTAAGATTGTGGAGAAAGTGTAGCAAGGGTTGCAGTGGATTTTAACAGCTCCGAGAGAGGTGTGTTGAGGTTTGGTACCAAACTGTGTGTTCCAAACGATGATGAGATCAGAAGGACGATTCTAGAGGAAGCACATCGTTCTTTGTATATGGTACATCCAGCTAGCATAAAAATGTATCGAGATTTGCGCAAGTCCTTTTGGTGGGCTGATATGAAGAGGCAGATTGCTCAATTCGTGGAGCAGTATCTGATGTGTCAGTAGGCTAAAGCTGAACATCAGAGGTCGGCAAGGCCGTTGCAGCGTTTGCCTATTCCAGTGTGGAAATGGGAGCACATTTCCATGGACTTCGTTATCGTATTGCCGTCAGCACTTCACGGGCAGAATGCTATTTGCGTAATCGTGGACAGGTTGACGAAATCTGCTCACTTTGTACCAATGAAGGTTAGTTACCCTTTGAGTAGGCTAAGGAATTGTACATGCAGGAGATAGTTAGAATGGACGGGGTACCAATGTCCATTTTTTCAGATTGAGACCTCAGGTTTACTTCTCATTTTTGGAAGAGCTTGTAGGAAGCACTGGGGATGAAGGTTACTTTCAATACAGCATTCCACCCCTAGACTGATGGACAATCGGAGAGGACAATACAAATCTTAGAGGATATGTTACGGGATTGTGTATTAGACTTTGGTGGTAGTTGGATTCAGTTTCTGCCACTTGTAGAGTTGGCCTATAACAATAGCTTTCAGATTAGTATCGGGATGACACCGTTCAAGAGTCTATATGGTCGTAGGTGTCGATCTCCTCTGTATTGGAATAAGGTTGGTGAACGTCAGGTTTTAGGACCTGAACTCCTACAATAGGCATCTAAGAAGGTGGGTTTGATTCGGGATAGGATTAAATCGGCTCAGAGTCGGCAGAAGAGTTACGCAGATGTTCACCGCCGTGAGTTGGAGTTCAAGGTAGGGGGTAAAATATTTTTAAGAATCACTCCAATGAAAGGGTTGATGAGATTTGGAAAGAAGTGCAAGTTGAACTCGAGGTATATCGGACCATTTGAGGTACTAGAACGAGTGGGTCCAATAGCCTACCGGATCACACTTCCCCTAGCACTCTCAAGGATCCACGATGTATTCCACGTATCCATGTTAAGAAGGTACATACTGGATCCGTCGCATGTTATCAATTATAAGTCCTTGGAACTTGGGGATGCCTTGGCGGATGAGGAGGTACCAGTTCAGATTGTGGACTGAAAAATTCAGAAGTTGCGTACCAAGGAGATATCATTAGTGAAGGTTTTGTGGCAGAATCACACGATTGAGGAAGCTTCTTGGGAGTTAGAAACGGAAATACGCCGAAAATATCCGCAGTTGTTCTGAGTAGTAGTTAGATAGCAAGGTTGGTATGGGTATGTAAGTATATATGTGGTACTCTGTTATCGTAGTAGTATTGTGTGGTTAGTCTCTAGGAGAGTCATGCATCATTGTCAGCTCCCGAGACCGTATATGTATGTAACCACGGTATTCCTCCGCCATAAGCGAGGGAATGTATGCATGTATTGTGACGGGGCTACATATAAATGGCCGCCGGTTCTTCTTAGAGTGTGTATGTATTCAGAAGTATAAATGAGTTCGTAATGAAGGATTGCAAATTTTGAGGACGAAATTTTTGTAAGGAGGGGAGGTTGTAAGAACCCAAACCGTGATATATGGATTAATTATATAAAAGAAGGGTAAATTGGTAAATTGGGCAAGCTTCGTCAACGAGGATGACCGAGTCAAAGGTTGTATAAAAGATTTATTTGGTTGCTTTGGAGCTAAGTTAGCCAAAGTTCTCTCCCTTTCTCTTTAGAATTCGGAGCTCTCTCTCTCTCTCTCTCTCTCTCTCTCTCTCTCTCTCTCTCTAAGATTTCTTCCTCGCTCATCACCTGATTCATAAATTTGACATTATTGCGAGAATCAGGGAAGGATTCTCTATGTTTTTAGCGAATCGGAATCTCATTTCGAGCATTTTCTGGTTTTGGTCCAAAATCGAGGTAAGGCTCGATTTTCATTTCTGTTTCAAAATATGTGTAGTAGTACAAATTGTAAGGAAGTATTGTTCTTGGTTATTTAGGTTTTGGTGTTTCGGTTTGTAGTTTTGGGAGCCATAGAGTTTGTGGTTCGATTTCGGGTTAAGGTAAGGGGATTATATATATATCAGTTCATTTTCAAAATCAAGATCAGTAAACCTGTAGGTTACGATCGTACGTATGTTTTGGTAACTTATTTGGGGAAATCTATCGGGTAAAATGCAGGGTTTTCGTGTTACAGTTTTCGAGAAAATTGGAGATTTTGGGTATCATCTCTACTTGGTTTGGAAGATCGTTGGTTATATTTAAATTGTATTATTGAGATGACTATAATCCATATTTGTATAAAACTGTGTTCTTGAACTAAAAATGATATGATTTGCCATAAAACAAATAAGTGAGGAATGTATTGTTGTATGTAATTGTTCCAGGTATTTTGTAAAATAGCTAGTGGCAGCTAATTACCGTACGCTGATGAGTATAGGAACGTGAGTTCCAAAATGATTCCAGGTTTTTTGAAATCATCTAGTGGCGGCTAATTACCGTATGCTAAGACAGCTATGTGGCGGCTAACTACCGTACGCTGTGCCATGTACCGGTTCATTACCATGGGCGAGAGTGTCCGACTCTATATCTGAGGGTGTGAAATATCACCAGTGTGTTCCGGCTGGTCACCGATGGGTGTGAGCTACACCGTATTGGCGACGTACCACTGTGAGGCTTCGGTTATCACAGGGTATCGGTTGCTTGAGTGTGACGACACTAACCATATGTTTGGGTATCGTATGTACTGGAATGGATTTGTGAAAATACTAGAACCGTATGGAACTGTATGGAAATGTTTCAAATTGTACCATATTGTAATGTACGGTGTTATGATTTACGTAAAATAACACTGGTATGCCACATACTAATATAACATGTTTTCTTCCTTACTGAGAGGTGTCTCACCCTGAATGTATATTCAATGTTTTTTAGGTCCTTCGGGTAGCCGAAACTAGCATCCTAGCATCCAGAAGCAAGGCTGTCGTTTAGCTATATTTAGTGCCGGAGTAGGTATAAGTTTTGTAACCGGGGTTTCGTGATGGTTTTTGTAAACACCCGAGATATGTTTTGTAATTACGGGAACGCATATCCTAGTATTATATAGACTCTGGTATGGTATGGTATACAGATAGATTGAACATTTTTCGCTGCGTAATTGATGAATATGGATACGTATGGGTATGTGCATAAGGATTCTGTATACCCCACAGGGTCGGACCCTCTTATTGTATCGTATCATGTCTGTTTTAATTGATATAGAGACATGTTAGGTTACTATATTCACATCTGGGACCCATCCACGGGTTCGGGGCGTGACAGTTCCTCTCCTAACAAAAGTATGTTTGGAATATCCGTTCTCACACTAAGATGGATAGTGCTAAGGCAGTGATGACTCCACTTGCGACAAAGGATCTTCTTCAGCTTCACGATAGCTCTTCTCTTGCTGATTCGACTGAATTTCTCCGAGTTGTAGGAGCTCTTTAATATCTCTCTCTAACTCGGCCCGACATTGCCTTCTTGGTCAATAAGTTGGCTTAGTTCATGCATAAACCATCTCAGTTCCATTAGACCATTGCCAAGCATATTCTGCAATACTTGAAAGGTACTCTTCATCATGGCATCCTCCTCAAGCGCACTAAGAATCTCACTCTTCAAGGGTTTTCAGATGTTGATTGGGCCGGTGATAGGGATATTAGATCCTCCACCTTTGCCTATCTCATTTTTATGGATGATTGTCCCATTTCATGGAGCTCACGCAAACAGTGTGTTGTGGCTTGTTCCTCCACTGAGGTAGAATATCAGACACTTGCTTTAGCCATCTCTAAGCTCGTTATGATTCGCTCGTTGCTTCAGGAACTTGGTATTCCGATTCCTAAGCTCCAACATCTATTTTGTGATAAATATTGGAGCTTGCCAGTTGAGTCTTAACTTTGGTTTGCATTCACAAATGAAGCATATAACTATTGATCTCCATTTTGTTCGTGATCTGGTTACAAAAAGTTTGCTAAAAGTCTCTCATGTTAGCACCCACAATCAACTTGTCGACCTCTTAACTAAGGCTTTACCCCATCACAAATTTCACTCTTTGTACTCCAAGATTGGCTTAACTGATGGCATGCCTATCTTGCGGGGACGTATTACAAAAATTACTCAGTTTTCCGGCAAACCATCGACAATTTTGATAAACCATTCGGTGGTTGCTTCGACAGATTAAGACATAATGGTTACTGTGACTAAACCATTGACGGTTTCACCAAAACTGTCAATGGTTTCACCTATTGCTAAACTACCGAGAATCATAATAGTTGAAGATTTGTGAATATCCGATTGTATGCGGCGTTATGAGATTCTTCAGACTGTATTACTTGAATATCTGTTCATATTTGATAGTTTAGAATCATTTTAATTTAGTATTTAAATACTTTTGAATTTGTAACAAATATACCTTATACAAGTCCTATACATATAGAACATCTTTACATCAATGAAAGTGTCTTACATTTTCTATAAGCCCAACCTATTTACTTAACTGGTTAAGCAAAACAGCAACCATGCCAATCACGTGTCAAACCATTTGAATAAAAAAGAACTTAGAAGCATATTAGCAACACATTGCACAAGGAGTGCTCCAAAGCATAAGTAAATAACACAATCATTGACAAGGGCTAACTAGCCATATATGTAAAGCAGGATCTTGTAGTTCTATATTAAAGTCATAAAAACATTGATAAAATCAGGAAGTTCTCACAATGTTAATTGTTGGCCAGTTATCAACAAACAAGGAAGAATAAGGATTTTGAGATTTTTTTTTTGCCTTTTGGGAAGGGAAGTAAAGAGTAAAGTAGTTGAGTATGCGTTAAATTGTCATTAAAGAATTTGAGGATAGGTGTTGGGCGGGGGGGGGGGGGGGGTGGTGTGGTAAGTCGTGTGGTTAGCTATAAAATTGTAAGAGTAGAGTGGAATTTTTTAAGAGCCTGGAGAGTCTTGTATAAAAGTTTTGTCAATTCTAAGAATCTAACAAGAATGAAACTATCATTTTCAGAAAGCTCGGGAAGGCCATGCACCACCCCCACCACTCCTCCGTGAAAAAAAAAACAAAAACAAAAAACAGAAAACAAAAAAAAAAGGTAAATGGAGTTTCATCACTGTCACCGACTTATAGCATCATGGAAGACCAATATATATGCATACCACTACCCCAGTAATTTCTTTGAGTGCATGGTCATCAGCACCATGGTTAATTGGATCTCTTAAGCTAACCGGAAAAGTACAAGCTCAAATAAGAATAACAATGGAAGCATTATTATCAAATTAATTTTAGACAAAAAAAAAAAAAGCTAGAGGATTGTTTAGTTGCAGAAAATTGTTTCATTTTCCATTAAAGTTTGCCAAAGAATTTTAAAAATGCCACCTTAAAACCATGTGAATCAAAAAAGTAACCTTGATGGCATCAAAAAAGAAATGAAATACTCGGAGTTCATGTCTTGGACTCTGGCGGTGAGGGATTGTGGCTCTTTGTGAGAGGCTTGATGGTGAGTGAGGGTTGTGGCTTCAGGAGTGAGCGAGTACTGTGGTTCGTGAGTTAGGGCTTCAATTACGCAAGAGGGAGAGAGGGTGTAGCTATTCATGGTTTAGGGCTTCATTGGCGGAGTGAGGGAGTAGTGTGGTTTGTGAGCTGTGGCAGCAAGTTAGGGCTTCATTGGGGTGAGCGAGGGAGTAGTGAGGAGAGTGCGTTTCGGGCGGAGAGGAGGGGTTAGGGCTTTCTCCCCTCCCGGGTTCGATTCCTGCTACTGGGTTCCTAAATTTACCTCCTTATGGTGTTGTGGGGCCACTCCATGGAGCGTGAGATTAGTCGCGGACCGTTCACCTAAAAAAAAAGAAAGGTTGTGATTTGAGGGAGCCGTGTGCATTGGGAGAAGGTTGCGGCAAGATGAAGAGAATAAATAGGGGCAATTCGAGAGTATTTTCTCTGTTTAACTTTTTTTTTTTAAATACATTAAATAATATTTTATTTTAAGAAATATTTTCTAATGCACCACAGCTAGCAAATTACGTCCAATCATTCCTAAAATTTTTTTTTATAAAAAAGATAAATAGAGAAAAGACTTGTATCATTTGCCCCTATATTACAATGAAAACAATCTTGTTTGATGAATCTTTCACTCATATTTTGTCGGGTTAAAGTCAAATTTGTGAGGGATGCAAAGAGAAAGCAGTGGGTGAGTTCAATTCTACCTAGCGAGGTACGAAGAGCCGTGTCCTGACAGACTCAGGGACGAAGGGAGAGGAGACAAGCAGGCCTCGGTCCCCCCCCACCCCCAAAAGGCAACTCACCGACTTTCCCAGCTACTGTGGTGATCACATCAGATTCAGATCAAACTATATTTGTGTCCTAGTGAAGGGGGAGAATCTGCCAGGAAAGTTCCTCACTCATTAATTAATTCCCGCTCCCCAGTCCCACGAGATTGATATTTTTTCTTTCCATAAATTTGAATCGAGTTTAAAACACAGATATTTAAATAGCCCTAGTCTATAAGAAGGCCACCAGAGGTACTGTGGTTCAGATGCAGAAGAGAAAGGTTGAAGAGGCATCGGGAGCTAAGCGATAAGTGTTGAGAGATAGACATGGCGATAGAGGAAGTTGGGAGCTATGATCAGGCACTGCCTCTGCTCTCATTGAATCACGTCTCTTTGTTGTGCAGATCTGTGAGGGACTCTCTGCGGTTCTATGAAGATGTCTTGGGCTTTTGCATCATCAAACGCCCCTCTTCTTTTGATTTCAATGGTGCTTGGTCAGTTCCTCTCTCTCCCCGTCTCTCTACCCCTCAAACCACTTTCTTTTTCATGAATTAAAACTAGTACATACCATGTGATTAAAGCTACAAATTTACAATTATTAATAATTAGAGAAGTGCCACATGCCACCCCTTTTTTGTCATCCATTTAGTTTCACAGCTTGTTGTTGCATCCATTTCACGCAAAGACATGGACAAGACTTGTATCAGTTCAAAATGCAACTCACGAGTTGGGACACAAATTCATAAACATAGCTCACTCCTACTGTCATTAGTTATTAGCAGCATTTAGATCCAGGATTCTGTCAAAAACAAAACAATGGGATGACTGACATATGCTATATTGTGAAGGCTGTTCAACTATGGGTTTGGGATACACTTGTTGGAGAACCCATCAGACGACGACTCCTCCACCATTAACCAATCAAGGCGCATTAATCCAAAGGATAATCACATCTCCTTCCAAGTAAGAATATATGATCAATCAGATGAAACAAAAAATTTCTTATAGCCGTCTAGTACTCGTTGTTGATATGAGGATTTTCTAAATTCCTGCAGTGCACTGATGTTGGGCTTGTGAAGAAGAGGCTGCAAGAAATGGAAATCAAGTATGTGACAGCGGTGGTCGAGGACAAAGGGAATACTGTGGATCAAGTGTTCTTCCATGACCCAGATGGTTATATGATCGAGCTTTGCAACTGCGAGAACATTCCGGTCATCCCCATCTCGCCCTGTGCATTCAAGCCCGAGACGAGAACAAGCTTTAAAAGGATGGCATATAACAAATGTGGGTTCATGGAGACTCTGATGATGGAGAGCTTGAGCAGGGATATGATGAACTTCTCATTTTAATTAAGCTGTGAGAAAAGGCTGAATAAACACTGGTTATTCAACTCAAAAGAAAGGTCCTGCCTAGCTTGCACAAAAAAGGTTCTGAGTTGCAAGTGCACTTTTAATGGTCTTAAATTTTCCTTGTTTTAAGTGTATTATTTGTCCGTAAAAAAAAAAAAATGTATTATTTGGATGAGGATCTGTACTGCTGCTGAGGTTTTCTTAGTTTAAATGAGATGTACTCTGTGTTATATGCCCTAAAGATGTGGGGAATGATGAATAAAACTTCTCGTATTAACTTACAATGACTTGGGAATTGTGTTGGTCTTTTTTTTTTTCCTTCAATTGGAGTGTTCTTGGAAATAATGGTATTTAGCCCTTTAGGATCCAATTAATCTATGGAGATAATCGATCCATTCTTCTACCCTTCTTCAATTAAATGTTAAAATATTATTTTAAATGAAAAGTCGTAACTCTCAAAATTTGAATTATGATATTTTAACAAAAAGAATTTTAAGATTAACACATAAGCCACCATTGGTGGGCTTTCTTAATCGATGCAGGTCATCATTATCCAATCTTGAGTTTGAGTTCTTCGTGTTGTTTTGAAAATCACGAAATCAGATATTCACAACATTAACAAATATGGAGTTCAAATGATCAACTTATTCAAGTATGGTTTGGCTAAATATAAGGGAAAAGGAGTGGTGCTTGAACTACCAAAACTAAGAGTGAAGAATAGAGGAGTATATCAATTCCGGTGGATCAATTGAATGACTAGAGGACCATGACATTATATTATATATAGTAAAAACTATACGCATACAAAGATATACAATTGAAAAAAATTAAAACATCAACTTCTAATTTAATTAATCAGAGATGTAGTTAGCAAATTAAGTGCAACAAGAACTAACTAGTTGATTCTTGGTTATCTAATCATTTTTTAAATAATAAAATGTAGAAATCGATAGAAATCTATCCAAGTTATTAATAATAATATTAGAAATTATGTTTCAATTGCAATTAGAGGTCACCCATTCTTTATTAGTTTAATTTGCTAGGCCTAGGGTGTTGGGGGAGCATATTTAAAAAAAGTAGTGGCTTTGAAGTCTCAAATATTATACTTTTAACGTGATATTTGCTCCCACTAACGTTTTACTAGTGCTTAGCAAATAACATGAATACATTCATACCAGAGGAGCAGCAACCATAATTCCAGTGTTTTTGAAAATCATATGTCATGAAATATGCTTATTGAGTTTAGGAACACAGGGAGCAAATTAATCCAAGTTAAGTATCAACTGAGAGGATTTATACACCATTTAGTAAATTAGCCAAGGTAATGGAATATAACAAAACTCGCGTGCATGGAAATAGAGTTAAAATTCCAAGATTGACTACCAATAGATATTAACAGTTTCAATCACAATAGTTAATCTGAGACAACCGCATGGTCTTATTCTAATTCCAAACCATTGTAGTGGCGGCTTTCAGGCTATTACACTTTAAAAGGCACCCACTTTCTTATTTAATTAGGACCTTGGTAGTAGGTAGTCTTTTTTAGTACATGATTGTACAATGGTGGCTTTCACATTATTTCACTTTAGAAGACACCCACTTTCTTATTTAGTTACGACCATGGTAATAGGTACCTCTTTCCAATACACAATTGTTTCCCCTTTTTATTTCACTTTTTTTTTTCTTTTTGTAATCGATACCTAGCTTGTTTCTTATTTTCATTTGCTTCAAACTTCTTTTTTTTTTTCTTTTTTTTTTCTAAACCATTAGGATATGGTTCATTAGAGTTCCAAACAATTGAAGAGTATATCAACCAATAATGACCTAAGGTAGTCTTCGTATGTATTCTAACTTGTATTGTGTGTTTAATAAAACTTGCAACATCCTTCCATTGGTTGAAACTAAGTGAAATGGATAAATTTTCCTTTTGATTTAAACATTGATTTGCACTACATCCTACATGTTCCATGACCTCAAAAGAAAAAAAAAATATTTAGCACCTAAAGTTCGCAAATAAGGAATTTAGTGTGATTTTTGGTGTAATCCCAAGAGGGGGATGAATTGGATATTAGGAAACTTCTAGGTCAAATTAAAATCAAAATCAGTATTACACAACCTAGAGTCTGTCTAATCAAACACAAGTCAAGTAGATATATGAACTTTTAAATAACTTGAACAAGTATGACAGTTCCAGTATTTCCCAATCAACCACAAAATAGTATTTAAATGCAACTATAGTAATCTCAACAGATTAAGATAAAAAAGAAAATATAGAAATGTAAAGAGAATAGGGAAAGAGTGACACTTTGTTTTTACGAGATTCGACAAACTGTGCCTATATACTCGCCTCAAGCCAACCCACATGAGAATTCACTATATGCTCACTTAACCGGGTGGAGCGATGCTGTTTACAAACTCTCCTTACAAGGTGGAGTCTCCCTAACTCACTTACCGAGTGGAGCATGTAGGTGATCCAAAAAATTAATTAATTAAATTAAATTAAAAATTAAAAAATTTTAAAATTAAATTAATTAAATAATTATTATTAATTAAATAATTGTTATTAATTAAATTATATAATATAATATATTATATTATATTATAAGTAAAGATATATATAAAGAAGAATCAGGTTGTTTCTGCATCTTGAATTTTGAAATTCAGAGAGTCCAGCGCCCCCCCCCCGGCCCCCCACCTTTGTAACTCTCGCCTCTCTCTGTCTCCGTCTCTCTCTCCCCTCATTTCTCGATGGATATTTGGCCGATCAAGAAGCAAAAGGTACTGTTGGTTTCCTAACTCCGCCACCAACATTTCTGTTGGAGCGGATTTGTTGTGAGAGCTAGGGGTGAGCAAATGGTCGATTCGGCCAAATTTGGTTAATTAACCGAATTAACCGAAAATTTTGGTTAAAGAATACAGTTAATCGAACTGACCGAACCATTGGGCCTAACCAAACCGAACCTGATTGAATTTATTTTTTGAGTAATTTGGTTAACCGAATTTAACCATGAAAAGAGGGAAGGGGGGAAGCCGAGAAGGTGTATCTAGATTCTAGACTAATGCAGAGGAGAGGCGGTTAGGGAGACGATTGGGCTCAAGCGAGCTTGATGCCGGTGAAGAGTTGGGGTTGGCTAGGCGAATTGGTCTATGCGCAAGAGAAGAAAAATGAGAATGAGAGGGAGCTTATGTGTTGGTGACGATGGCCGGCGACGACGATGGCAATGGGCGTAGGCAATGGCATCGCCTGAAGATGGTGGTGCAAAGGACTGAGCTTGGGTGAGCGAAAGAGAGGCATTGACTCAGTGAGGGCCTTCTGACTTCTGAGAACAGTGATTGTGTTGGTGAGGATGGCCAGCGACGGCGATAGCGATGGCAATGGGCGCAAGCGATGGCATCGCATGAAGATGGTGGTGCGGAGGACTGAGCTTGGTTGAGTGAGAGAGAGGCAGTGAGGGCCTTCTGAGTTCTGACTTTTGAGAGCAATGAGAGTGTGAGACTGAGAGGCAATAAGTGAATAACCGAATTTTAATTTACTAATTTATATTTAAAATTTAATTAATTATTAAATCGGTTAATCGGTTAACCGAATTAATACTCTCTATTCACCAAACCGAAACCTGATTCACCGAAATATTGGAAAGCATAACCGAACTAAAAAAATTGAATTTTTTAACCGAACCGAATCGACCAATTTCGGTCAGTTAATTCGGTTAATTCGATTTTTCCCGAATTATGCTCACCCCTAGTGGGAGCGGCGTAGGTACCATTCTTGGGGTAAGGCAATTTTTCCCTATTTCTTCAATTTCTCCTTAAATCTGCCATTAAATCAACGATCAGACACCACCATGGGGTCCTAGTCGTGATCGTCGTCATTTTGGCCAAAATTTCCAATTTGGGTTTCCAAGGCCCCACTCCAAAGCGAGAGTGGGATTTGGGGAATTAAGTAAATTAGTTATATTTGAGGGTATAATTATTTATTTGGAATTCTTTGCTTGTGAATCTTGCATATCCATTGCAAGATTCAAAGGCTCATTTTCTTATACCTGCAAAAATATTCTTGAGTCATAAACCCTAATATCTATTGTGCTTGATATTTGAAAAATCTTATTGAGATATTTGCTTAGGTTGTAGAGAATCTTTGTGTAACGACCCAAAAAATTTTAAATATTTTAATAATAGGAAAGATAATAAAAAGGAAAAAGGAGAAAATAAAAGAAAGGGGAAAAGAAATTTTAAGGGATAGTAAGCAGGTGCTCATCAACGGGTGGAATTTCCTTATTGACGAGCAATCTTCTAAGCCATGTCATCGAGTAAGCATGACTTGTCAACAAAGGTTTGCCAAAAGAGGGTTTCGAATATCTAAATTTTTTCGCAATGGCTTCTCTGCCTTCTGTCTTCGATTTCGGGCCGGATTTAGCTTGGTTCGATGATCAGAAGCTACCACGAGACTCCTAGGAAGATTCTCTGCAATATAGGCGGAACAGATTTTCTATTTGAGAAGTTTGGGAAACATCCCAAAGCCAGGGTAGGTGAAATAATTTAAGGTTTTATTATTATTTTGATATATTTGGAGCCTAGGAATTATTAAATTGGTATTTTTCTAAGATTTGAGAAATTTGAAATTTTTGCAATGCAGGGTCTCGTTTTGTTAATATTAAGCCAAATCCCGAGGAGCAGATAAGGGAAAATACTTTATAACAGTATTTTTATTAATTTTAAAATGACTAATTTTGGGAATAATTTCTACATATTCAGATATAATTTTCTTAACCATGCTGGTATTGAAAATACCATTTTTAAATATATATTATATTGGGAAAAATCGTGTGGTTTGAAATCATCCTTGTTAATTAAATGGTTGTGAGCATTATGGAATGATGAATCATTGTGACTGCGAATATTGTTTGGCTGTGATTTCTGCTTGATTGAATATACTGGTTGGTTGCGGATATTGATGTTGTGTATACTGTGGTAGAACTGTGGACATGTTGAGTGATTGATTTTTGCTATTGGTTTGTGTGTGGTTCATGTAAATTGCGATATAGCGTTGGCAGTGGTATGAGGAGGTCATTATATCGTACCTGGTATAATCGTCATATAACATTGGCAGTGGTATGAGGAGGTCATTATATGGTCGTTTATATTGGGAGGTAAACATTGGCAATGGTATGAGGAGGTTGTTTACCTATTTACCATGAACTGGGGGGTTCGTGTTGTAATATGTGTGATTGGTTAGTCCTGTATGGACATGTATGTTGTATAATTGATAGTCCTGTGGACCAATATTGTGTGGACATGTATTTTCTATATGGATGATAGTCCTATATGGACGTAGTATTCTGTGTGTTTATGGACCCTGTGTGGGTATGATTGAAGACTGTCTGGATTATCCTATGTGGATTAATCGTGGTGTGCAAATGTGTGTAGAACTCTATGAAATGATTGGAATTACTTTAACTAAGTATTTACAGTAAAGTAAATTACTCCACCCGAGGGCTTGCCGAGGAAGGCGAGTACCCTGGTAATTATTTGGGGATACCAGAGTAGAGAGAAACCACTTGTATGGGTGGGTGATCTTCCCTATTATCAGTGACTTTACTAGGATACATAACTCAATGGCTTACTGAGAAGAGGGAGTGCCCTGGTATTAGCACTAGAGCATAGAGAATCTACTTGTATGGGCGAGTAGACTTCCCTATTCTTGGGAATTATTAATAAAATATTTATGTGTGTGGACATGTGATAAGCTGACAGAGAAATTGAGCATAATGTGATAAAGAATGTGTTACCTTGGCTACTATCGGATTATGAATGCGTTTTTATGGATATTTTAATAATATATTAAACACTTCAACAACACACTGTTATAAATTATTTCTTCTTTACTAAGAGGTGTCTCACCCCGTCGATGATTTAATCTTTTCAAGTTATCCAAGGGCAAGGTAGTTTTTGTGAGTGGACATCAAAATAGATATGTATTTAGTTTTATGTTTAATATATTTTATTCAGGTTTTGTATTACAAAGAATGAGATTGTAATTATATGGATCTGCATATGTAAATATAGAACTCTGGTATATTTTGTTTGAGGATATTTAATTATTTCCGTTGTGTGAATGGTATCAGACATGTGTGTTGGTCTCATAACCCTCCGGGCCCCACGTGGCGGGTCCGGGGTGTTAAACTTTGAGTATTCATACTGAGATCATACCATTTTGATTCAAAGATCTCACTTACTCACACATATACATATAGATGCACATATTATTGTGAGTTGATATATTGTTTTAACCAAATCTCACTTGAGCATAAATACTTATCATACGTGAGTGTATTGAGCATATTGTTGTACATCATCTTGTATTAGAAGCATTACATTTGTACAAAAATATTGATAACTGTTGTATTCCCAACGTATCGTCGGAAGACGAAGACTTGCCCTATGAAAAGTCTCGAATTACTCAGACTCAGTTAGGTGAGCATCGAATTTGCTTAGACCCAGTTAGGAGAGCACTAGACTGGTTCAGACTCGGTTAGGAGAACTAGATGCACCATCCTATAAGGTGTTGTAATCGGTGTCGCTCCACCTATAAGAGAGCAACTAGTTGAATCCTTTTACTTATGACCTTGAGGTGGGGACGTAGGTAGTATTGGTTGTACTCCAATAACATATCATGTGTGCACTTTATATTTCTGCAATTTATTTTCCACACCTATATGTTATAGTTTAATGCTCTCATTATTTTACATATGCACTGTGAATGACTGTGAATTACTGAGAATAGTTTATATTTTTTAATATATGCTTAGTAATTTATCTGATGAATTGGTATGGGTTTATACAGACCCTAAGTTGCGTATTACTGCTACTGGCTTAGTTAAACCTAGGAATAATTTTTTTTTAAATATCCAATTCACCTTCCCTTTTGGGATTACACAAATTCCAACAACCTTCCTTAGCTTCTTCCCTTTCTCACATTATTACAACTAAACTCACCACAGAGAACTACCTTCTCTAGAAAGTTCAAATTACAGCTTACCTAAGGGGCCAAATTCTCTTCTCCTATGTTGATTGCTCATCTCGTTCTCCATTGGAATTTCTCCCTAGCACTGCAAAGCAGCCACCCAAATCTAACCCTGCCTTCTTGGTTTGGAGACGCACTGATCAACTGGTCTTTGGTGTTCTGTTCTCCTCACTCTCTGAATCAATCCTTGGCCATGTACTCTCTTCCTCAACTTGGCCAAAGAATTTTAGATCCAATTTCAACTTACAAATCTCTCTCGTGGTGACCAATCCATCTCATATTATTTTGGAAAAGTTAGGCATCTTGCTGACTCCTGGTAATCCTCTGTTTGATAAGGAGATGGTTTCCTACATCTTAAATGGCCTTGGTCCCTCTTATGAATCCTTTGTCACCTCTATTACTACCAGAATAGACCCCTTGTCCACTCATGAACTATATCAACTACTTCTCATACATGAAAATCGCCTCTTTCATGTCTTCAAACTTACACCTCATTCTCTGGAACTCTCTGCTAATTTCATCTCTTCTGCTAGTTCACGAGGTTGCCCTTTTCACCGTGATGGGAGACAGGGTTGTGGTCGTGGGCAATACTTTTCTCATAATCATGCCGATCGCAATGCCTTTCGCAACTCACCCCAATAGTCTTCAATCTCTCAACCAACTTGCCATATCTGCAATAAGTTTGGGCATGCGGCACTCCACTTCCAAAACAGATTCAATCATGCATATGAACATGATTCACCTCGCAATTTTTCGGCAAATTTCACTGCCTCAAGTTCATCTAACAATGTGTGGTACCTTGACTTTGCCGCCACTCATCATATCACCCATGATTTCTCGAACCTGAACCTCTCTATAGAGCAGTACAGTGGTGATGATACCATGAAGGTTGGCGATGGCTCTAGACTTCCAATTCATAACTTCGGTGATTCTTTTCTTCCAACTTCTTCCTCTCCCTTTATTCTCAAAAATCTTCTTCATGTTTTGTCCATCACTAAAAATCTCATTTCCATTTTTTGGCTTTGGTGTATTCCCAAGAAGGGGGTGAATTGGAAATTTAAAAATTTATCTCCAACGTTAAACTATCCAGTAGCAGTATATACACAACCTAGGGTCTATCTATGCAATTCCAAATGCACAGATAAATATAATCTGCAAAAATTAAATCATGCGCAGAATTCACAGACAATTGAGAATAACACACATGTGCAATAAATATAAAGTATTGAAATGTAAAGTGCACACACGATATGTTATTAGGGTTCGGCCAATACTGCCTACATCCCTGCCTCAGCTCGCAAGCCCGAGGATTACCACTGTTGCTCACTTAACGGGTGGAGCGACACCAATTACAACCAGGTTAAATTTCTAGGGCTGACCTCAACCTTTATAAACTCTCCTTACATGGCAGAGAAGACCCTAAGTCAAATTCACAGGGTTGACCCCAACCTGATCCTTCCTGGCTATATCAAACCCCCTTAGGCCATGCCTAGAATACAATCAATGAATATTAAATTTTACATACAATTCAAGTGTTTCTCAACTATGCAGATGATGTACCGATTCAACACAGAATAATCAATGCACACCAATTATGTAAGAACTATAAGCTCAGTGCTATATATGTGCAATCAAGACTCTAAGTAATGACTATATCCAATCAAGCACAAGAGTGTAACAACAAGCTAGTCTTTGAAACTATGTAAAGATAAAATCTCAATCATAGTTTAGGATTTCAAAGATTTGTACCAATAGAAATTTAGAATATCTCAAAAATAATTTTCTCAATATCAAAGCACAAAGAGATATTCAAATATGACATTGTAAAAATATTTTTGCACACACAAAAATACAAGCCCAATGAGTCTTGCAATAATAATGCAAAGACTCACTTAGCTATAAGATTTTTCTCACATAAAAATTTATCAAATAAAATCAGGGGAAAAATCTATGCTTAACTCTTAATCCAAAATCAAACAAACAATGTATACAAAGAGAGTTTCTAGCAAATGAGAATGATGAATAACCACTCAAAGTACTCTCATAAAGTTTGGTTTAGCAAAAGAATGATAGTATGTGAGGGTATAGGGTTTGTATGAAGAAAAAAGCACTCTAAAAAATACAGAGGATATTTATTTTGCTTGTCAAAGTGCTACTTACTTGCTAATCCAAGCAAATGAACCCCTATATATAGATAAGGTTAACATTATAATCGTTAGGGATATGTAGGGTATTATTAAATTTGTTTTAAAACGGTTTAATAAAATTAACCTTGTTTAACTTAAAATAACCTTAGTAAAAATTGTAACAACTCGATAGTTTCAGGCGCCTGATCCACAGTTTGGTTGTCCGAATAGACACAATGGAAAAAGTTGACTTTTGAAGTTTGGTCGCTTGAGTGTGGGTTCGGTTTGCTAACTGAAGGCGATTTCCATTATATCCGCTATTCAGTTGCCTAGTCCTAAGTTTGGTTAACTGAACTTTCATGTTCAATCTCCCGAGGGTATTTTGAACATAAAGTTCGGGTACCCGAGTTGTTGGAAAAAGTAAAAGTGGACGTTCGGTTGATCGAAGACGATGGTGCCCTTTTTGGTTCGGTTGCCTAAAGTTTGGTCAACTATTTGACCTTTCAACGGTTTGATCGACGAGGTGTTTTGAACGCCAAGGTTCAGTCGCCCGAAGCCTCACTGATTTTACCCTATAAGTCCAGTTTTACTCTGATAATACATGTGATATTGGGGACTATCTTATGTGTATGTGCAAGGACCTATGGTCTTTCTAAAGTCTTTTGAGCTTATTACATTTACATGCATGATATGCAGTGATTATTATAGACCTTTTGCTATATTACTATTATAGATCCGAATGAACATAAAATAAATTACAATAAGAATAAATCTTCTGGGTCTTTTAGTCTTTAAGTCTTCTCATGCTATTAAGTGATCTTGCAAATATGAACCTACACACAAACTTTATAGACATTAAATACTTAAGTATTTGTCATAATCAAAACCGGGTATGACCAATAAGGTCAACATTCTTCCTCTTTTTGATGATGATAAATACATCATGCAAAAGTGGGTTACAGCCTTGAAAGGCTCCCCCTAAGAATATGCATACCAATTTTTGCAAGTGTTTTTCTCCCCCTTTGGCAACAGCAAAAAGGGTATAAAAAAATATCATTGTTTTTGAAAAATATGGCAATTAAGCACACAAACAGTATGACTAGTCAGTTAAAAGATTTAAACGACATGAAAAACATAGTCAAACCAGAATTATCCACAAACCATTTCAATTCAAATATTTCTTAAGACCCATGAAAGATTTTAGTTCAAAACACACGGCATATAAAAGCAAATAGAAGGTTTGAGTACAGAAATAGTCTAACTAGTTTGCTTGCATTTTCATGTGAAGTTACCGAACCAGTTATGTAATTTAAAAAACATATATATAACTATGTAAATACTAAGACAAGGCATAAAAATTTTAAGTTTTGAGAATATTTCTTACAAAAAAGTATACATAAATATATATATATATATATATATATATATATATATATATATATATATAGATTTCCCTTTAAAGTTTGTAAAAAGGCACTGGGGTGTGCTTGTTGAAAGAGAAATTTTAATTTTTAAGTTCAAGCAAGCAACATTCATCTAGTTAATCATTTAAGCACATCCTCAATATGACCAGATAAAAAGCAGCCATATAAATCCTAAGGATTTCAGGAATTTAAAAACAAGGATTATATGGCAAAGGAGAACTATTGTGGCTAATCAACATGTTTCGGATTATGATTTTCAATAAAAAATTTTCATTCAATCACATGCCACACTTGATTCAACAATAGATCTAAACTAAAAATTTTGTGAGCATAATATGATAGACATTTTAATTTTAGATGATCCCCCTATGAAATTGAATTCTTGCTTAGATACAGTGAACTACTTGTTAGAATTGGTGTATTCCCAAGAGGGGGGGTGAATTGGAATTTAAAACTTTTTCACCTAGGTTAATTTATCCAACAACGGTGAATACACAACCTAGGATCAGTCTATGCAATTTCCAAATGCGTAAATAAGTATAACGTGGAAATTAAGTCATACACATCTTTCACCCATAACATACATGTATGGTAAATATAAACTGCATGAATATAAACAAACACACGATGTGTTATCGGGGTTCGGCCAACTGTGCCTACGTCCCCGCCTCTAACTCGCAAGCCGGAGGATTCCACTAATAGCTCACTTAAGGGTGGAGCGGCACCGTTTACAACTAGGTCAAATTAACACAGGGCTGACCTCAACCTTAACCAGGTCAATTAGCAGGACTGACCTCAACCTACACGCCTTAACAGGACGACGCACCTAGCTTTCCTAACCGGGTCTTAGCCAATTCGGGACTATTCTAGGGCTAGTCTCCCTCTTCAAGCCCGTGCCTGGAATACAACAGGTTTGCTTAATAAAACAAACGGTACAGTGAGTTTTCTTTCAAGTAAAACAGATTTGTACCCAGTTACATTCAATCACATACACCACAATATGAAATAATGTAAGCTCAATGTGGTCTAGATGGTTCAACTCTCAAAATATTTTCTATCAGTGTAATGCGTACGTGAGAGTGTCAAACAAACAATCTTTGTATCACAAGAAATGTTCAATAAATAAGCTTACACAAAGATGTCTAGTCTCAAGCATTTCAATCAGTAGAATAGTTCAAGCATGTGAGTATCAAATGAAGACAAGCTCGGTTTGCAAAAGATGCATAATCTTTGTATTCAGCAAGTAATATATAAGTGAAAGAATATTGCAACAAAGATCGCTATCACACAAACAAATATCTCTTCGAATATTTTACGGGATAAAAGCGCAATAGATATTTGGAAGTGTTTGAAAGGTTTTTGCAACCAAAAACAAATACAATCTTCCTAAGATCTTGCAATAAAAGTGCAAGCTCAGAAGATCAAACAAGGTCTTCTTAGGATAGGCTTATTAGCAAAAACCCCTAAGAATCCTTAGGTTTAGCTCTCGATGAAAATAAATCAATCAAATATGAATGGGAGAGCAAACCTATTAAAGCAAAACACTCAATCAACTTACAAGTGATGTAGGCAACAATAGAAGGCAAGTATGAGTGATTTTAGTAAGAAAATGAGTAGTATAGGGTTTTTATTTTTCAGAGAATTCTTCCCTAATCAAAGTGGCTAATATATTTTAATCTTTGCAAATGATCACATATATATAGCCATGGAATGAACTATGACCGTTGGGGACCTATTGGGTATTGTTAGAAAAGATTAATGACATTTAAATCAATTTAACCTTGTTTAAAAATATTTAACTCGCGGTAAAAATAATGACAACCCGAGAGGTCTGGTCGACCAAAAATATTTCAGTCGACCAAGTCTCAAATGGTTCAGTCGACCAGGGGAATATTGAGCTGAGATCTTAGTCGACCAGGCGAGGGTGATTTGCCAATTTTCCGAGTTTCGGTCGACCAGGGCATTTTAAATTGCCTGGTTCGGTCGACCAAACCGTTGGGAATTCTCCCGAGGACCCTTCGGTCGATCAGGTCGTTGGAGAACAAATGTTCTCGGTCGACCAGATGGTCAACTGTTGACCCAGGAGGGTTTCTGTCGACCAGGGCCTTTTGAACTACCAGTTTCGGTCGACCGAGTGGTCAATCTTTGACCCAAGGGAGTTTCGGTCGACTAGGGCCTTTTGAACTACCTTTGCTGGTCAACCAGGTGGTCAAACTTTGACCTAAGGGAGTTTCGGTCGACCATGCCAAAATGAACTAGCTTGGCTGGTTGACAAAAAGTGCATCGTGTGTGCATTTCGGTCCCGTTTTAAAGCAAACAAGCCCTATTCAAGTGCCTAACAAATATATGTGAAAGTGTGAGTGTCCTAGGGGCACTTGGGGTCCAATTTTCAAGACACCGATAAAGTCCGGTGTCGGTCGACCGAAAGAAAAACCCTAAGGTCTTTCTATGGTCATTTTCTCATTCATGGTTTGTTTGAGCTTACGTAGTAAATCATACATGTGATGTGTGTGAGCTTATTACAAACCAAATACCTACTTACTATTACAAACCAATATAAATATATTACAATGCTGAATTATAAATTGGTCTTCAAGCTTTTCTTGCTTTGTGCACATCTTGATCTTATCACCCTTAGTTCCTGCACAAAACCTCAAACGCTCATTAGATACAATGAGTATTTGTTATAATCAAAATCGAGCGTGACCAATAAGGTCAACACTACTTATACTAACCAAAGATTAAATTCATTTAATATGCCAATCAATATAAACCTTCATTTTGAATCTCTTAAAATAAATATATTGGTAAAAATTAATTTACTCCTTTTATGCAACTAGTATAGCTATCATTATGGATTACACATGCATCAAAAAAGATATATTGAGGCATGATTTTGTGTTCACAACCAAGAGCAATCTATATCTAAATATATAGTTTTAATAGCTATATATGATGTTTAGGGTTCTTAGAAGAGCCTCAATATTCAAAAATCAAAGCATGATGCATATGAGATCTTTATGCTCTTTTTCTAGGGATGGAGCTTAGCTCCCCTGAATACTTGATGATTATGTAAGGATGAAATTTAATATTCATTTTATTTTCACTCATTATTTTAAAAATATTTTATCATTTATTTTATTATAATCATCTA
The DNA here is from genome assembly GCF_029873635.1 of Malania oleifera. Taxonomy (NCBI): domain Eukaryota; kingdom Viridiplantae; phylum Streptophyta; class Magnoliopsida; order Santalales; family Ximeniaceae; genus Malania; species Malania oleifera. The sequence continues at coordinate 41,709,781 of NC_080417.1, forward strand.
TATACAAGGTTTTAATTTTGGCAAAATTTCTGTCGAAATTTCGGCAACATGCCATCTGTAAATCGGATATTTTCCTATAAAACCTGTACCTTATAGGTTGATATAAGCAATTTATAATTCAGTTCAAGTCACACAAGAACCTATATCCACTATCAGCATGCAATACACATCACTGCATCCGCCATGCAGGAGGCTTTCAATACAAGCATGCAATCCAGTAGTACAACAAACAATTCATATAATATAATCTATCCATCAAGGAATATAAATAGTAAAGAGCAGTGGATAGATTTGCATTTAGTATAAGGTTGATATTTATTAAGGCATATAAAATATGACCATGAGAGCATTTTAATTTAATAGTCATGAAAGATGAATGATCCCCTTGAGTTATGCACTTACTCTTTTTATGTCTTTTTCTTATTTTTCAAATTCTTTAGCCAAGAGATTTAAGATTCACAATGGTTAAAACTTGACTCTAGATGCATAGGCTTTAAAGGACCAAAAAGTCACAATCAATATTCCTTCAATGAATAAAGCCTATAACTGTCTCTTTTCCTATGATCTCAATACATGTGAGAGGCACAAGTTGGAATGGCTTTCGATATTAATTACATGTGCATAGGTCACTTTGAGATATAAGCATTTATCAAGATAAGGACCTAGGCAATCAATTTAGTCATTCAACACAATCAAGGTATATAGAACTCTAAAAGATTTGATTTAAAAGTTGAGAGCTATATGAGAGAAGTATAAATTAAATACTCTTAAGAAATAAATTTCTATTATTTTTAGAAGAGTATTTGAGGAGTTAGGACAATATTTATGATAAACAAGTAAAAGATTATGTCCTGACGATTTTAACAAAGAGCATTTAGGAGTATAAATTCTTAGGACTATGCTCTTTGGAGATAGGAATGTATCCTTTAGATATGATTATGATATGAAGCAAGGATACAGCTAGTGAGTAGAAGGAATGTCTTGTGATGAGTACTCAATATATATTAGTCATTTATGATCAATAGTACTTCAAGCCTAGAGTGATGACTTGATTTTGATTTAGGTTTTTCATGTTTAAAAATGAGTTTAGGGTATAGTGATATATAATATAAGACGGATCCCTAATACTCAATCTTGTGCAATGGACAACAGTGGCTTAACTTAAAGTATTATATTTGAGCATGGGTTAAGCAGTAGGAAATATGTACCAGGCACAATTGCCCTGTCCATTTGGAAGCGGATATGTGTACTAAGCTTCTATATTTTGAACCAAAGCCACCTCCCACGCCTATTGACATCACTAACCCCTAAATCTAATCCTAAGGTCTAAAGGAAAATTAACTAGTTTGATAAATTTAATTTAAATCCATTTTTCCTTAGGTCCTACAGGGTTTGCTTTGCTGATTATCCATTTCATTTCTATTTCTAAACCTCTGGCACTTATGGATGAGGCATGAATGTGGGTTTGATATGGCAATCCTAACTCCTTTTTGAAAAAAAAAATTTATTTTTAATTTCTAAGGATTTAACATGATTATTCCTTTCATTTTTAGCTTTGAGTGTTATGTGAGAATAATCATCCATTACTTCTTCCAAGCAGATGATTTTAAAATTTTCTTAATCTTAATCTTTTCAATTCTTTCAGTTAATTTACCACCTTCATATTTTCATTCTTCAAAATTGTTTTCTGTTTAAACATCTGAACTAGAAGCTTATGCATTTTAGATAAAGTATATTATAGTTCTTTGTTCGAGGGCATGCTTTCATCAAACACTTCAACATATGATTCATTACAAGATTTTTCACAATAAGCATTACATGAATCATTTACAGTATTATCATAAAGTTTGATAGATGATTCAACATACAATATATTGCAATATTTTCCACAAGAATCATCACATGCATCACTAATAGAATTATCATGAAATTCAACAGATGATTCAGAATTTGACATATCATAGCATTCAGCAATAGAATCATCTATAGAGGCTGAGATAGGAATATATACCTCTCTGTCTGTTAATGCAATTGCCCTATTATTTACCCCTTCTTGAGTGGTGGTCTCATTCTCCCGGGATTCTCCATATTTCATTTCAAGTTCATCCCAAATATCTTTAGCACTTGTACATGCCATAATCTCAATAAGAATATTAGAATATAAAGGGCAATACAGTAAATCCATGTTATGTGAATTTGCATGCATAAAATTAATATCACTTTCTACAGGCATACAAATTCCTTTGACAATCACCTGCCAGACCCTTTAGTCCATTGATTTTATAAATATGCTCATTCTAACTTTCCAAATGGTGTAATCAACACCACAAAATAATGGAGAACTAGAAGGTGACCGTCCCTCTCCGAATGTGGATACACCAATGTGAGTCATCTCGATCTTTTAGCAAAAACGTTTAAGTCAACGCCATGAGGCTCTGATACCAATTGTTGGCTTTGGTGTATTCCCAAGAGGGGGGTGAATTGGAAATTTAAAAATTTATCTCCTAGATTAAACTATCCAGCAGCAGTATATACACAACCTATGGTCTATCTATGCAATTCCAAATATGCAGATAAATATAATGTGCGAAAACTAAATCATGTGCAGCATTCATAGACAATTGAGAATAACATACATGTGCAGTAAATATAAAGTGCAGAAATGTAAAGTGCACACACGATATGTTATCGGGGTTCAGCCAATACTGTAATAACTCGAGGAATTTTTCAACATCTCGTCGACGAACACAAGGGATTCGTCGATGAGGATATAAGAGGAGCTTGTCAACGAGGATAGGTTTTGTCGATGAGAAAATACCACGAGAGGTTTTTGGGGTAGTCTGAAATTCATCGACGAGGGAGGAAGTTCATCGACGAAATTCTTTAAGGACTCGTCGACGAGATGACGTGTCTCGTCGATGAATCCGGGGCTATAAATAGTGAAAACCCAGATTTTCGAGTAGAAAATTGGCACAAAAACTTCCCCTCTCTCTCTCTCTCTCTCTCTCTCTCTCTCTAAAATGTCTCCCACTCCTTCTCTTTTCGATTCCGAGTCCATTGCTTGCCGGATTGAAGATCTAAGGCCACCACAACGCTCCTGACGAAGTTCTCTATAAGTCTGTTAGAACTGATCGTTGGTGGAGTTGATTTGGAAGTCATCCCAAACTCAAGGTAAGGTGTTTTATTTAGAATATGCTTTCCCTACAGTTATAGGAAATGTTGTATGCAGGAAAATACTAATGCTTTGCTCTGGGGGATGTTGTTTTCAAGGTATTGAGTGGAGAACCCTGTGGGTGTAGGGCCAGAGTTCAGTGAAGGATTTTCAGAAACTAGGTAAGGGAAATATGCTATGCTAGGAAATTTGAATATATTAATAGAAATTTTACAAACATGCATGTATACCAGTATTTATGTAGTTTTTACAGAATATGTGATTTTAGAGTATGTGTGGCTTGAGTAGATATTATTTGATATGGAGTTTTATATAGTTTTCCAGTATATCAAGTTGTACAGATATAGTTAGATATTTATAGATTTTATACAGACATAATGTGTATGCATATATAGTTTTTGTTCAAATCATTACGTAGACGGATATATATATATATATATATAATATATATATATATATATATATATGACAGTATACAGATGTTTATTCAAATCAGTATATATAGTATTTACAAAATGTTTTGCTTTTCCTAAATGCCATAACACTTAGAGTATACAGACAAATTATACAGATAGAAGATACAGACATATTATACAGTTATAGCATCAAGATGCTACAGATATTACAGTATTTATAGTACAAAATTATTGTGTTATGATTATTTTGGAAACATGATGAAAATAGTAAAAGAGTATATATGTAAATATATAGTATCAGATCCCTGTAAAAAGATTACAGACAGATACAGATACAGAATATAGATACAGAATACAGAGCACGGTACCGTTGCTAATACAGATAGAGTGCAACCACATTTCTGAAATAGTGTGTGGGTACCATCAACAATGCTCGGAGAGTATGCAACTCCCCAGTTCACTGGGTTGAGGGGGCCAGTTTGACGAGGTAGCAGCCAGTCCCGCGCCAAGGAGAGTATGCAGTTTGGCCGGGTTGAGGTAATGTAAAGTATAGTGACTTTCCTGGAGGGCCAACCAGGTTAAGTCTCTCCTATGGGCTACACAACCCTATCATGAGGGGTCAAATCATAACATATAGAGTTCTAGGGATAAAGCACAGTTATGTATATGTATACGGTTTAATAGTATTTGAAAAATATAGTATAATATTAGCAGTATGAAAAGTAGAAAACTCAGATGATACAGTTATGTTTTAAACTGTGAAAAATGTAAGATATGCTTTACAGATTTATCATGTTATTACAGTTCAGATGTTATATTAAGTATATGTAACTTAGTCGCCACACATTAGTAATAGCATATTTCCACTTACTGAGCATCGACTCACCCTATTACTCTAACATTTTTCAGGTGAACCATTTAGGCGAGCAAATCAAGCTCGTGGATAGAGATTTCTTGATTACCCTAGTTGTAGGGTGAGTTTATAACAGAGTTTTGTATTTTTGGGGTAGATGATACTGGAAGGAAATGTTTTATGGCTATAATCTGTATGTACTGAATTCTGGTATTGTATAGTATATATGGATGTGTGACTTATGTTTCCGCTGCATAAGTATGATTATATATATATAAATTTTGAGGTTGTTACAAATACTACCTATGTCCCCGCCTCAGCTCGCAAGCCCGAGAATTACCACTATTGCTCACTTAACGGGTGGAGCGACACCGATTACATCCAGTTCAAATTCTTAGGGCTGACCTCAACCTTTACAAACTCTCCTTGCGGGGCGAAGAAGGTCTTAGGTAAAATTCACAAGGCTAACCCCAACCTAATCCTTCCAGACTAGATCAAATCCCCTCAGGCCATGCCTGGAATATAATCAATGAGTATTAAATTTTACATAATATTCAAGTGCTTCTCAACTAAGCAGACCATGTATCGATTTAGTACAGTATAATCAATGCACACCAGTGATGTAAGAACTATAAGTTCGGTGCTGTATGTGCAATCAACACTTTAAGTAATGACTATATCCAATCAAGAACAATAGTGTAACAACAAGCTAATCTTTGAAACTATGTAAAGATAAAATCTCAATCACAATTCAGGGTTTCAAAGATTTGTACCAATAGAAATTTAGAATATCTCAAAAATAATTTTCCCAATATCAAAGCATAAAGAGATATTCAAATATGAGATTGTAAATATATTGTTGCACACACAAAAATACAAGCCTAATGAGTCTTGCTACAATAATGCAAAGACTCACTTAGCTATAAGATTTTTCCCACACAAAGATTTATCAAATAAAATCTATGGAAAAATCTATGCTTAACTCTAAATCCAAAATCAAACAAACAATGTATACAAAGAGAGTTTCTAGCAAATGAGAATGACAAATAACCACTCAAAGTACTCTCACAAGGTTTTGTTTACCAAAAGAATGATAGTATGTGAGGGCATAGGGTTTGTATGAAGAAAAAGCACTCTAAAAAATACTGAGGATATTTTGCTAATCAAAGTGCTAATTTCTTGCTAATCCAAGCAAATGAACCATTATATATAGAGAAGGTTAAAATTATAGTCGTTGGGGATATGTAGGGTACTATTAATTTTTTTTTTTAAACAGGTTAATAAAATTAACCCTGTTTAACTTAAAATAACCTCAGTAAAAATTAAAACAACTCGAGAGTTTTGGGCGCTTGATCCACGGTTCAGTTGCCCGAACAAACACAATGGAAAATTTTGATTTTTGAAGTTCGGTCTCCTGAGTGTTGGTTTGGTTTACTGACCAAAGGCGATTTCCATTCTATATGTGGTTCGATTGTCTGGTCCTAAGTTCGGTTAGCCGAACTTGCATGTTCGGTCGCCTGAGGGTATTTCGAATGTAGAGTTCGAGTGCCCGAGTTGTTGGAAAAAGTAAAAATGGACGTATAGTTGACCAAGGACGGTGGTGCCCTTTTCGACTCAGTCGCCCAAAGTCTAGTCAATTGTTTGACCTTTCAAAGGTTCGGTCGACCAAGGTGTTTTGAACACCAAGGTTTGGTCGCCCGAAGCCTCACTGATTTTACCCAATAAGTCCAGTTTTACTCTGATAATATATATGATTTTGGGGACTATCTTATGTGTATGTGCAAGGATCTAAGGTCTTTTGAGCTTATTGCATTTACGTGCATAATATGCAGTGATTATTATAGACATTTTCCTATAATACTATTACAGACCCAAATGAGCATAAAATAAATTACAGTAAGAATAAATCTTCTAGGTCTTTTAGTCTTTAAGTCTTGTCATGCCATCAAGTGATCTTGCAAATATAAACCTGCACAAAAACTTGATAGACATTAAATACCTGAGTATTTTTCATAATCAAAACCGAGTATGACCAATAAGGTCAACACCGTTATTCGTTTTTGCACTAATAATATATGCTTTTTTGAATTTCACTCTTCTCATTTTTTTGTCAAGGATTCGCAGATGAAGCAAACCCTCCTCACCGTGCCAACCTGGGATGAACTATATGTATTTCCTTCCATCCCTTCATCCTCTTTGTCCACTCATGTCAGTTAGCATGCTTCTCTCCCACAATGGCATCGCCGATTGGGTCATCCTTCCCTTGCTCTCATCCGTTGTGTTTTGCACACCAATTGCTTGAAGTATTGCTCCTCTAAAGGCTTCCTCATATGTCCAATTTTCCCCCTTGCAAAGTCTTGCGAACTTCCCTTCCCTTAAGTCAAACCATGTACCAAAGGCCCTTGGAATTAGTTTGTTCAGACCTTTGGGGCCCATCTCCTTTTGTATCTCGTTTGGGTTACAAATATTATGTTTCCTTTGAATATCACTATACCCAATTTACATGGCTATTTCCTATTAAACAAAAATTTGATGTAATTCGCATATTTTCCAAATTCTTACCCTTTGTTGAGAAAACGTTTAACACCAAATTAATTACCCTCCAAACTGATGGTGGTGGTGAATTTAAACCTGCATTCTCTATGTGTCAAAAACTTGGCATTCAGCATCGTCTCTCTTGTCCTCACACTCATCAACAAAATAGCCTCATTGAGCCAAACCACCGTCATATTGTTGACACTGAGCTTGCTCTCATGGCCTAAGCATCTCTTTCTTTTACTTATTAGGTTGATGCATTTGAGACAACAATTTACTTAATTAACAGTCTACCCACTCCAACTTTAAATCATCTTTCTCATTACTCAATGGTGTTTAATCATGATCTTGATTACAATTTTTTGAAGGTATTTGGTTGTCTTTGTTGGCCCAATCTTCATCCATGCCTTCCCAACAAATTCAATTTTTAGTTCCCTCCTTGCTTATTTCTTGGCTATAATACCTCTCACCAGGGGTACAAATGTCTCAATCTCTCCAATAAAAGACTTTACATATCTCGTGATGTCACCTTTGATGAATCCTCCTTTCCTCTTGCTCATTCTCGACCCACACTACAAAAAAATTGGTTTTTACTGACGAAAGTATCAGTGAAGGTTCTAAAACAATCACTAATGCATTCGTCACTAAAAACAAGTTTTCCCGCTCAAACTATCGCGGGAAACCACTTTTCGTGCGGAAACTATCCCGGGAAAATATTAGCGATGTTTCTTGAGGTATTAGTGATGATTTCAAGTCGTCACTAAAAGACACTTATTAGTAACGGTTAGTTAACCATCACTAATAGTATTGTATTAGTAGACAAAGTCAATAATATTAGTGACGGTTCATAGAAACCGTTGCTAATAATACATTACTAGTAATGGTTCTTTTAAACCGTCACTAATAGTCTATTCTTAGTGATGAATTTTCTAAATCATCACTAATAGTGTTTTTATTTAAAAAATATAAAAATAATTTATTCAACTATACTAGTGACGGTTTATTAAAATCATCACTAATAGTCTATATTAGCGATAGTTTACAAAAATCGTCACTAATAGTCTATACTAGTGACGGTTTACAAAACCATCACTAATAGTGTTTTTTATTTAAAAAATATAAAAATAATTTATTTAACTATATTAGTGACGGTTTAGAAAAACCACCACCAACACTCTATCATTGGTGACGGTTTATGAAAACCGTCACTAATAGTGTTTTTTATTAAATTTTTTTAAAGAATCTTATTAAAAATTTAGAAAATCAATAGTTAGGTTAAATGTGTAGAATATTTTTTAAAAAAATTTTATTTATAGATTCAATATAATTACAAAAAAGATAACTTGTTTTCAATTTTTAAAAAATTATATAAAATAAATTTTGAAATCATTTATTTTGGAATTTGGATTTGAATTTATGTATTAGAAAAAACTTTACATATGGTCAATATAATTAAAATCCAAAATCTGAACTTCATTGTCCCATTCACGATGTAAGAGTTAGAAATCTATAAAATAATAAAAAATATATTTTCTAAATTTTATATATAAATTTGAAAATTTTGAAATAAAAACTATTTTCAACGACTAAAAAACTGAAAAAAATAAAATTATTTCCATAAGCATATGGTGTGAAAATTATTTATTGTTATTTATTTATGTTGTTGACTATATGAATCCAATCCTGTGTTGATAATGACAAATCACTTGGTATTTTACCTGTGCATAGAGATTTTGAACAGGATCATGACTTAACATACATAGATGGTAAGCACGTTATGGAAGCCACGAAGAACACGAAGTACATACCACTTGGCTCAATTCATGGAAGTCGAAGAGCAAAAGGATAAAGGCAATCCAAATTTTAAGTTGTAATTCATATTAGGTTTGATTATATTTGCATAACTCATAAAATATAATGCGAAGCTCAAAATGACATATAAATTGACCTTAGGATGCATGTTTTTCATGACATATTCATATGCATTGACTTAAGTTGGATCAAGCTGAACAATAGGCAACTCGTCAACGATTTCCCTGGTCTTGTCGACGAATGCTTGAAAACCACTTGTAATGCCTCGAACCCTTAAACCCGGGTCCGGTACGTTATACCTAATAAAATCCTTGATAATCCATAAATCAATATATACGCAGTAGAAAACATAAGCATAATCTTCATTTAACATAATACCAGAGTTTACTAATTCTAACTATAATTCATAATAAATCATCCATTACCTGCATTTTCATAAATCTACATAACTTCCAAAACATTTAAGTATTTTCACAATCATTCCTTACTCAACAGCCTTAAAACATAAAGACATAAAACATAAATATTTACATTCCCCATAATTAACATATAAATATACCCTTTCCCTTTTTCTATTTCCCAATAATGCTATAAAACCTTGAGTTCTCTAAGCTCGATCTTAAGAAGGTCCTGAAAAAAAAAATACATTTATATTCGGGTGAGACACATCTCAGTAAAGGAAGAAACGATATATTAAAATAATGTGTGGCTAACATGAGTTTATATAACAACATAATATTTAACATTTGAAAATTGTTAACACAATTTCTGAAATCATTCTCTAATCCTAGTCAAACACATGCAAAAGATTTAACCCACGAGATTACCCAAGAATAGGGGTGATTACCCGCCCATACAAGTAGCAGCCCTCTACTATGATATTTAGGCAACCCTAAGGTCACTAATAAAGCATACCACGGCACTCACCTTACTCAGTAAGCCCTCGAGTGTTAGATTGATCTCGTACTCACACCGTTCAACAATAGCTTACCAGCAAAGGCCCTAAGGATAGAGAAATCTACACACTCATACAAGTAGGTTCCCTCTGCCCTAGTACGTTATACAGCTACTACCACATCTAAAGCTACTAGTGCACTCGCCTTTCTCAGCAATTCCTTAGGAAAAGAGTACGCCCCGCCCAAATCGTAACACATTCTACGTACATAAGTACTTCTAATATCATAATACATCATTTTGTTTGCCATTATTCTGCCACTCTCAACTGTTCATGTTTTCATCTTTTACTTTTCATTTCATTTCACTTTACGTGGCTCTTTCCCATTTTACATTGTTCACATTTCACATTTCATCTTTGTTTCATTCATTTCCATTTTCATTTCATACCCAGCATCTTTCAACTGTTTTACCCAGCATTTTTCAGCTATCATACATTTACCCAGCATCTTTCAATTGTTTTACCCAGCATTTTTCAACTGTCGTACATTTACCCAACATCTTTTAGTTGTTTTACCTAGCATCTTTCAACTGTTTTACCTAACATCTTTCAACTGTTTACATGGTTGACACACACGAGCAACATAGTTCATATCATATTTTATTTTCAATGCATTACTTACCTAACCTACATCTCATACCTTTAACATATATTTGCACAAAATCTCATGCCACACAATTTAATAGTAAAATTCATACATATTCTTGTAAAATAGGTCAACCCAGATTAACATTTAATTATTGAAAATATAATTTTTATTTCTTACATAATTATCCAGAAAATTTCTTCCACTTTTTTCTGTTAACTAAATAAGTGGTCCTAGGCTCAAAAATCATAATTTTACATGGTTGACATTTTAATAATTCACACCAAAACATACATATAATATAACATAAATTATTACCTTTAATTTCATAAAATCTGCTTTAATATATAATTTCCCCTTACCTTATTTCTTGAACTATGCCAACAGGGATCCCGAAAAATACATGCGGCGCTTACCCAGACCCTGAATCAAAAATTCTAATTCTATTAAATTAATCCTAAATAAAATATTATTTAAATACTTCCTAAGCCCTTAAATGCCCAATAAATAATTATACCCTTAAATATAGTCAAATTACCAAAATTTTCAAATCTCACTCTCGCTTTGGAGTGGGGCCTAGAAAATCCCAATTAAAAAATTACCTATGCCAAAATGATGACAACGACGACTAAGACCCTGTGGTGGTACCTGACCGTCGATTTGACAGCAAATTTAACAAGAAATTGAGAAATTAAGGGAAAGTTACCTTACCCCAGGAATGGTGCCTGCGTCACTCCCACGACAAATCCGCTCTAGCATAAATGTCGGTGGCGGAGTTAGGAATCCAACAGCACCTTTCGTTTCCCAATCAGTCAAATATTCGTCGAGAAATGAGGGGAGAGAGACAGACGGAGATGGAGGAGTGGACGGGAGAGCGCAGAAGCTCTCTGCAATTAAGAGAATCGCAGGAAGCTTCAGGTAAGCTTCCTTTATTTTCCTTTATTTTTCCTTTTCTTTTTTTTTTTACTTACTTTAACATAACTTTTATATATATATATATATATATATATATATATATATTAAACTTACATATTATATATAAATATATATATTATACTTTATCTTATATATATATATATATATATATATATATATCTTTATTACAATTTCTTTTTTTACTCTCTTTGCTTATTTATTTATTTAATTTAATAATGTTTAATTAATTCATTAATTAATTAATAATTACTCTTCTTTTTTCATACTATTTCTTTTTATTTGTTTACTTAATACATTAATTTAATAATGTTTAACTAATTAATTGATTAATTATTTTAATTAATTAATTTTTTTAATTTTTTTTCGGGTTATTACATTCTTCCCTCCTTAAAAGAATTTTGTCCTCGAAATTCGTTACTCGATCATTATTCACATTTGCTTTTTAAAATTTATTAACTAACTATCTCTCATAATCTAAATACATATCATTATATAGATTTTTGCATTATCCATAATTAAATAAAATTATCATTTATCTTAAAAGATAAACTTATACCTGCCTCCTTGCCAATTTCTGCCCTAGTCGGGATCAACGAGTACACCCGCGCTGGTCCACCTCTACCTAGAGATACTTGTTGTTTCCCCTGATACCATAACCTCTGAAATTCACTAACCAACCTCATACCATATATTTTCATGTCCTCCAATTTAAATACCAAACACCCAACTTGACCACAAATCAATTAATCACATCACTTAAATTATTCCCCTTCAAAATTTTTTCTCCCTAAATCAACCAACCTAACCTTCGAGTTCAAATTCCAAGTTTTTATTTCTCTACATGGAAACATTACCATCGATGGATTTGCCATGATTTTCTGAAGCTAGCTACTTCTTTAGAAAAAACACAAAAGACCATCAAGGGATTTCTACCCCCAAGTTTACGAAACACAACTCAGAATTCCTAACGGTATCTTAATCTACCCATTCCTATCCATATCGCAACTCAATCCTATACTCTGGTATAAATCATCCCTAACCTAATACTCTAATATCTTCATATCCAAACGATGTGAAATTAATCAAACTTCCGGCTGGACATTGCTCTGATACCATAATATAACGCCTCGAACCCTTAATCCCGGGTCCGATGCATTATACGTAATAAAATCCTTGATAATCCATAAATCAATATATACACAGCGGAAAACATAAACATAATCTCCATATAACATAATACCAGAGTTTACTAATTCTAACTATAATCCATAATAAGTCATCCATCACCTGCATTTCCATAAATTTACATAACTCCCAAAACATTTCAGTATTTTCACAATCATTCCTTACTCAGCAATCTTAAAACATAAAGACATAAAACATAAATATTTACATTCCCCATAATTAACATAGAAATACACCCTTTCCCTTTTTCTATTTCCCAATAATGCTATAAAATTTCAAGCTCTCTAAGTTCGATCTCAAGGAGGTCCTGAAAAAAAATACATTTATATTCAAGTGAGACACATCTCAAGTAAGCTTCCTTTATTTTCCTTTATCTTTCCTTTTTTTTTTTACTTACTTACTTTAACATAACTTTTATATATATATATATATATATATATATATATATACATATATTAAACTTACATATTATATATAAATATATATATATCTTTATTCCATTTTTTTTCTATTTTTGCTTATTTATTTATTTTATTTAATAATGTTTAATTAATTCATTAATTAATTAATAATTACTCTTCTTTTTTTCATACTATTTCTTTTTACTTGTTTACTTAATACATTAATTTAATAATGTTTAACTTAATTTTTTTTTTTTGGTTATTACACCGCTCATCATCGAATGCTCTGCTCTCATCGACAAGAAAATACCGAGACCATAAACATCTCAGACAGCTTAGTCATCGATGAATCCCCTGTTCTCGTCGACAAACGACTAAAGGAAATTTGTCGACTGGTACGAACATTTGCTGACGAGTTCGTGGCACAAAACGACGCTTCAATGCAGAAATTAACAGAAATTTTTTAATTAAATGATCCAATTGTTGAAAATTTATCAAAGGGCGAGAATACTTATATATACAACCTCTAAACCCTAGGTTAACACTTTAGCTCAACTTTGGATGATTTTTGCACAACCTTTACACATTTTTTGCTAACTTTGCCTACATTCCAAAGCATTTACATCAAGTTTGGACATTCGTCATTATCATCTTCAAGATCTAAGTGCTTACACTCATATCATCTTACGAAAAATTGGTCTGATCTTGAGGTTTGATTAACTTTATTATTGAGCTTTCAATCGTAATTTTATAAGCTCATCTATTCCCATATTCTCTTATTTAAAATCCTATATTGGGAGCAAGAACTCGAATCTCACATATATATTTGATTGGAAAGCTTTTGTAATATTCAAAGGCATACTTTTTATTCAAAAGATTTAATATTATTTTTGTAAAAGGTATTTGAAAACAAGACATTAAATCATTGTGATATAAAAAACTATATTCTGATTCAAAGATTTAATATTTTATTATTCTTACAAAAGTTATTTGAAAGCAAACCCTAGAATGTAAGAACTCGACCTGAGGATTTCAGATTTAATAAATAACAAAAGGATAAAAAGGTAAATTTAGTAGGCTTCGTCGATGAAGCCATTGTTCTCGTTGATGAAGGCTCTCATACTCTTCGTCACCGAAATTCAGAGTCTCATGGACGAAGAGATACTGAACGAGTTGTAAAATATCTGAATAGGGTTCGTCGCTGAAGGAGCCGATTCATCGACGAAATGTGTAGATGATTCGTCAACGAAGGTGCCGTCTCGTCGACGAATTGGACCGGGTCAAGGGTCTATAAATAGGATATTTTGTTGCTTCATTGCTAAGAAAACTCAAAACCTCTCTCTCTCTCTCTCTCTCTCTCTCTCTCTCTCTCTCTCTCTCTCTCTCTCTCTCTCTCTCTCTCTCTCTCCCTCTCTCTTTTTTTTCTAGGATTTTGGGTCATCTATTGCCAGAATCAACAATTTGATGTTGCTACATGGATCAGGAGGAGAACCTCAACATTTATAGCAGATTGGAATTTCTTTTCGAGGATTTTCAGGTTTTGTCCCAAAATCGAGGTAAGGGTCCGATTTCGTTTTCGTTTCAGTAGATCTATAAGGAATAGTATTGTAAGGAAGTATTGTTCCTCATTGTTTAGGTTTTGGTACCTCGGTTCATAGTTTTGGAGCTATAGAGTTTGTGTTTTGGTTTTCGGGTTAAGGTAAGGAGATTCTATTTATATCAATTATTTTTTAAATTGAAATCGGTAAACATGTAGTTTACGATTGTATGTATGATTTGGCTACTTATTTGGAAAAATCTACCAGGTGAAAATATGGGGTTTTCGGGTTACTATTTTGAGAAAATTTGGGGGTTTCGGATATCATATTTATTTCTATTGGAAAATCGTATGTTGTATAAAACTTTGATATTGAGATGATCGTACCTATATTTGTATTAAATTGTATTCTCAAACTGAAAACGATATGATTTGTTGTATACCAAATAAGTGTGGAATGAATTGTTATATGTAAAATGTTCCAGGTTTGTAAAACAGCTCTGACGACTAATTACCGTAGGCTGAGTGGTATAGGAACATGAGTTCCAAAATTGTTTTAGGTTTTGTGAAATTTTCCATGCCTCGGCTAATTATCGTGGGTAAACACCATGTCTTGGCTAAATACCATAGGCGAGAGTATTCGGCTCTATATCCGAGGGTGTGAAATATCGCTTGTTTGTTCTGGTTGGTCACCGATGCATGTGAGTTGACACTAGATTAGCAACGATATTGTTGTGAGGATTCGGTTATTGCAAGGCATTGGGTGCTCCGTGTAATTCGGCCGGTTTCAACCGCAGAGTGTGACGACACTAACCGTATGTTTGGTATCCTATGTACTGGAACTAGATTGTGAAAATATTGGAACTATATTGTGTTATGTTTTATGTCAAAATAACACCCGTATGTCACACATCGATATAACATGTTTTCTTCCTTACTGAGAGGTGTCTTATCCCGAATATACAAATGTTTTTTAGGTCCTTCGAGTAGCCAAAACTAGCATCCTATCATTCGGGAGTGTAGTTGTTGGTTAGCTACGTATAGTACTTGTGTAAGTACGGATTTTGTAACCGTGTTGTCATTTTTGGATTTTGTAGACACCTGGGGTATGAATGGTATTTTGGAGCGTAGACTCTAGTTATGCATAGACTTTCGTATGGTACGTTGTATGTATTAGAAAGAACATTTCCGCTGCGTATTTGATGTGTATGTATATGTATGTGATTGTGTATAGGGTACGTGTACCCCACGGGGACAGACCCTTATTCAATGTAGTATAATGTATGTCTTAAATGATACAGAGACATGTTAGGTTACCAAAGTCACACCTTGGTCCCATATGCGGGTTCGGGGCGTGACAACTTGGTATCAGAGCAAAACCAGGTTGTTAGGTCATGTAGACTTGGTTAGGCGTGAATATGTGCACATACCAGAGTATAGGAATGTGGTAAAGGGGTGTAGTAGGTTAAGGATTGTCTTGTAGCTAGATGGTGATTCGTTGACGGTATACTATGTTTTTCCTGGAATGACGATTTCAGTTAAATCACGGCAAACCATTGATGGTTTCGTGTCGGTGTGGTAGGACAGACCTGGACTCGTGAGAGTTATAGTTAACATGATTAGCTTTCAATGATTGTGTTAATTATGTATGATATAGGAATTCTAACTGATTCTTATCTTATTTTCAAAATAGAGCACGAGGATAACAACTTGGAAAGTGGTTCCGAGGGTACTGCAAGTGATGGATCTCCTTCTATGCCTCAGGGTTTGACGAGGTAGATTATGCGAGAGATCGAGTGAAGTGTTAGAAGAGGTGAGCACTCTCCTACTGCCATGGGTTGTACCATAGAGAGGTTCACTCGCATGCACCCTTCGACGTTTACGGGAGGACCCAATCCGACAGTAGTAGAGAATTGGGTACAGAAGACCAAGAAGATATTAGAAGTTCTGCACTGCACTGACCAGTAGAAGGTTGTCTATTCTACCTTTTAGCTAGCAGGAGAAGCTGAAAATGGTGGACAGCTGTGATTCTGCTTGAGAAGCAGAGAGCTGGTCAATTTGGTATGGCGTGGAGCCACTTCAAGGAAGTATTTCTCGAGAGATACTTCTCGTCTTCCACTTATGATGCGAAGGCCGATGAGTTCTCGAGCCTAACTTAGGGAACCCTGACGGTGCAAAGATATGCTACCAGATATATTGATTTATCTCATTTCGCGCTGTGTTTGATCTCAAAAGAGTATGAGAAAACTTGGAGGTTCAAGAAGGGTTTAAGGAAAGACATCCGCAGGCTTGAGGGAATGCTATAGATTCGAGACTTTTCTGTCCTGGTGGATAAAGCCACCACAGTTGAGGCCGACCTCCAGGAGGATAAGGTGGTACAAGAATAGAAGAAGAGGCCAGTATCTTCTAGTTCTCAGACTGGTCCTCGACAAGGACAGTGGAAGAAGAAGAAGAATTATGGTCCGGGTTATTGCTAGGAATATCAAACGGCAGGGTCCTTAGGGGGATCCATATTCCACGCAATGCACTAGGTGCCGTAAATGGCATGATGGTGAATGTCAACCATTTTTGGGTAACTGCTACAACTATGGCAAACCGGGCCACATATCCTGAAACTGTCAGGCACAAGGGAGCGATATGCCTGCACAGAGCCAAAACCGTGGAAGTAATCAGATGCCTCGGGAAAACTATCAGGCAAACATGGCTCCGGTGAGGGTGTACTCTCTTACTCTAGCCAATGTGGAACATGCTGGAAATGTGGTGACAGGTATCTTGTTATTGCTTTCGAATAGAGTTGTTGTCTTATTTGATTCGGGAACAAACCATTCTTTTATATTTGCAAGTTTTGTAAAACTGTGTGGGGTTGAAACCCACGTGATGGATGAGTGCTTATCTGTGGCTACACCGACTGGGAGTGTAACGATCGGTAGTAAGACATTAGGAAAATGCAAGTGGTTATTTAGGGAAGGCTGCTATCGGAGAACCTAGTAGTGTACGACATGTGTGGATTTGACATCATACTGAGGATGGATTGGTTATTCTCTAATTATGCGATGATTGATTGTCGTAGGAAGGTAGTAGTGTTTAGACCTCCTAGGGAGTAGGAGTATGAGTTCGTGGGATCGTGTGCGTGTTCAACGCCACAGATTCTATCAGCCATACAGGCAAGAAGGTCACTTTTGGACGGTTGTCAGGAGTACCTAACTTGTGTGAAGGAACCACCACGGGATGATCTAAAACTTGAAGATATCCGATCGGTTGATGAATTCTTGGATGTATTCTCGAAAGACTTACCTGGTTTACCTCTTGATCGTGAGGTGGAGTTTGCTATCGAGTTGTTTCCAGGCAAGGCGCCGATTTCTAAAGCTTTATATCGGATGGCTCCAGCAGAACTTAAGGAGTTGAAGGAGCAGTTGCAGGAACTACTGGACAATGGCTTTATCAGACCTAGTGTTTCACCCTGGGGAGCTTCAGTATTGTTTGTAAAGAAGAAGGACAATTCGATGTGAATGTGCATTGATTATCACGAGATCAACAAGGTAACAGTGAAGAACAGATACCCGCTGCCTCGTATTGATGATCTATTTGACCAGCTGTAGGGAACGTAGGTATTTTCGAAGATTGATCTACAGTAAGGGTATCATCAAGTGAAAGTTAGGACTGAGGATGTTGCGAAGACTGCTTTTCGAACTAGATACGGTCACTACAAGTTTCTGGTCATGCCTTTTGGGTTGAGTAATGCCCCAACAGTATTTATAGACCTAATGAATAGGATTTTCCATGAATACCTAGATCAGTTTGTAGTGGTATTTATTGATGATATTCTGGTATATTCTAAGAGTTCGTAAGAGCACGAAAACCATCTGAGGTTAGTACTTCAGGTATTACGAGAAAAGAAGTTATATGCTAAGCTGAAAAAATGTGAGTTCTAGCTGAATCAGGTCGCGTTTCTAGGCCATGTCGTGTCGAAGGGTGGTATCTCAATTGATCCTGGTAAGATAGAAGCAGTAGTTGACTGGGTGAAACCGAAGAGTGTGCAAGATGTTTGGAGTTTCCTAGGACTAGCTGGGTATTACCAGCGGTTCGTGGAGGGATTCTCTAAGTTATCTAGCCCTTTAACACGGTTAATGAGGAAGGGTGTGATATTTGATTGGAATTACGAGTGCGAGCAGAGTCTCCAGGTGTTGAAACACCAACTAGTCACTGCTCCGATTTTAACCATCCCATCTAGGGACGGTGGTTTTGTGATTTACAGCGACACATTGTTGAAGGGGTTGGGGTGTGTGCTAATGCAATAAGGGAAAGTATTTGCTTATGCTTCTAAGTAACTTAATGAATACCAGAAAAATTACCCCACGCACAATCTGGAGTTGGCAGCAGTAGTATATGCATTGAAGATTTGGAGACACTACTTATACGGTGAACAATGTGAGATCTTCATAGACCACAAAAGCCTCAAATACTTTTTCACACAGAAGAAGTTGAACATGAGGTAGAGGAGGTCACTGGAACTGATCAAGGACTATGATTGTACCATTAGCTATTACCCAAGGAAAGCTAATGTGGTAGCTGATATGTTGAGTCGGAAGTCAGAGCACGTGTCACTATCTGTAGTAGTGGGTTAGCATCATATCATATGGGATCTAGAGAGTCTTGGCATGGATATGGTGGATGGTAATCATCATTCTTTAATTGCTAGCTTGGTTATCCAGCCAACATTTTTAGAGAAGATTAATGTCATATAAGCTAATGATGTGGAGTTAGTTGAGGTTGTAGATAAGGTGCAGCAGGAGCTGACTACAGATTTTAACATCTTTGAGGGAGGTGTGTTGAGGCTTGGCAACAAGTTGTGTGTTCCAAACAACAAGGGTATAAGGAGGACGATTATGGAAGTGGTGCGTCATTCTTCGTATACGGTACATCCGAGTAGCACGAAGATGTATCAGGATTTGCGCAAATCTTTCTAGTGGAGTGTCATGAAAAGAGAGATTACTCGATTCGTAGAGCAATGTCTGACGTGTCAGCAGGTGAAGGCTGAACATCATAGGCTGGTAAGGCCGTTGCAGCTATTGAATATTCTGGAGTGGAAATGGGAGCATATTTCCATGGACTTTGTCACTGGATTGCCACCAACGCTTATCGGGCAGAACGCAATCTGGGTAATCATTGATAGGCTAACTAAATCTACTCACTTTATACCGATAGAGGTTAACTACTCTTTAAGTAGGATAGCAGATCTATACGTGCAAGAGATAGTCATAATGCACGGGGTACTAGTGTCCATTGTTTTAGATCGAGATCGAAGTTCACTTCTCGATTCTAGAAGGGCTTACAGGAAGCATTAGGGACGAAGCTTACTTTTAGTACAGCGTTCCACCCCCATACTAATGGACAGTCAAAGAGGACGATACAGATCTTGGAGGATATGTTACAGGCTTGTGTATTAGACTTCGGTGGTAGTTGGATTCAGTTTCTACCATTAGTGAAGTTTGTTTATAACAATAGCTTCTACGCTAGTATTGGGATGGAAACATTTGAGGCATTGTATGGTCGTAGGTGTCAGTCTCCTCTGTATTGGGATGAGTTCAGTGAATGGTAGGTATTGGGGCCCGAACTCATGCAGCAGGCTTCTAAGAAGGTTGGTTTGATCAGAGATAGGATTAAATCGGCTTAGAGTCAGCAGAAGAGTTACAATGATGTTTGCTACCATGAGTTGGAATTCGAGGTGGGGGGTAAGGTATTTCTGAGGATCGCTCCGATGAAAGGAGTGATGATGTTTGGGAAGAAAGGCAAGTTAAGCCTAAGGCATATCGAACCATTCGAGATACTCGAACGAGTGGGCTCAGTGGCCTACAAGATTACACTACCCCCAGCGCTCTCGAGGATCCATGATGTGTTTCACGTATCCATATTGAGGAGTTATATGTTGGATCCATCGCATGTGATTAGTTATGAACTTTTAGAGATTGGGGATGCTTTGGCGTATGAGAAGATACTCGTTCAGATTCTGGACTGTAAAGTTTAGAAGCTGCGTACCAAGGAAATACCATTAGTGAAGGTACTGTGGCAAAATCACGCGGTTGGGGAAACTTCTTAGGAGGTGGAGACCAAAATACATCAGAAATATCCACAGTTGTTCTGAGTAGTAGCTTGGTAGCAGGATCGGTATGGGTATTTATGTGTGTAATATTCTACTATTGTAGTAACGTTGTGTGGTTAGTCTCTGGGGGAGAGTGTGATATTGTGAGCTCCCAAGATAGTGTATGTATGTAATAGTGATATTCCTCTACCATAAATGAGATAATGTATGTATTTGTGATGGAGCTACTATGTGGGTGGCAGCCGGCTCTTTCTAGAGTCAGGTATGCATTTGGGTGTGTTGTTGAGTTGGTAAATAAGAGATTACAAATTTTGAGGATGAAAGTTTTGTAAGGAGGGGAGGTTGTAAGAACCCAACCCGAGAATTTCAAATTTAATAAAAAACAAAAGGGCAAAAAGGTAAATTTAGCAGGCTTCATCGACGAAGCCATTGTTCTCATTGACGAAAGCCCTCATACTTTTTGTCACTGAAATTCAGAGTCTCGTCGACGAAGAGATACTGAATGAGTTGTAAAATATCGGAATAGGGCTCATCGCCAAAGGAACCAGTTCGTCGACGAAATATGTAGATGATTGGTCAATGAAGGCGTCATCTCGTTAACGAATTGGACTAGGTGAAGGGTCAATAAATAGGATATTGTGTTGTTTCATTGCTAAGAAAACTCAAAACCTCTCTTTTTCTCTCTAGCACTCGAATATTTCTCTCTTTCTCTAGGATTTCGAGCTATCTGCTGCCAGAATCAATGATCCGACATTGCTACGTGGATCAGGAGGAGAACCTCTACGTTTATAGCGGATCGAAATTTCATTTCGAGGATTTTTGGGTTTTGACCCAAAATCGAGGTAAGGGTCCGATTTCGTTTTCGTTTTGGTAGATCTATAGGGAATAGTATTGTAAGGAAGTATTGTTCTTCGTTGTTTAGGTTTTGGTACCTCAGTTCATAGTTTTGGAGCCGTAGAGTTTGTGTTTTGGTTTTCTGGTTAAGGTAAGGGGATTCTATTTATATTAATTATTTTTTAAATCGGAATCGGTAAACATGTAGTTGACGATTGTATGTATGATTTGGCTACTTATTTGGGAAAATCTACCAGGTGAAAATATGGGGTTTTCGGGTTACTGTTTTGGGAAAATTTGGGGGTTTCGAGTATCATCTCTATTTCTATTAGAAAATCGTATGTTGTATAAAAATTTGATATTGAGATGACCGTACCTATATTTGTATTAAATTGTATTCTCGAACTGAAAACGATATGATTTGTAGTATACTAAATAATTGTGGAATGAATTGTTGTATGTAAAATGTTCCAGGTTTGTAAAATAGCTCTGACGGCTAATTACTGAAGGCTGAGGGGTATAGGAACATGAGTTCCAAAATTGTTCCAGGTTTTGTGAAATTTGCCACGCCTTGGCTAAATACCATGGGCGAGTGTCTAGCTCTATATCTTACGGTGTGAAATATCATTTTTTTGTTCTAGTTGGTCACCAATGGGTGTAAGTTGACATTGTATTAGCAATGATATCGCTATGAAGCTTCGGTTATTGTAAGGTATCGGGTGCTCCGTGTAATTCGGCCGGTTTCAGCCGAAGAGTGTGACGACACTAACCGTATGTTTGGTATCCTATGTACTGGAACTATATTGTGTTATGTTTTATGTCGAAATAACACTCGTATGTCACACACTGATATAACATGTTTTCTTTCTTACTGAGAGGTGTCTTACCCCGAATATACAAATGTTTTTCAGGTCCTTTGAGTAGCCGAAACTAGCATCCTAGCATTTGGGAGTGTAGTTGTCGGTTAGCTACTTATAGTACTTGTGTAAGTACGGATTTTGTAACCGAGTTGTCATTTTTGGGTTTTGTAGACACCTGGGGTATGGATGGTATTTTGGAGCGTAGACTCTAGTTATGTATAGACTTTGGTATGGTACGTTGTATGTATTAGAAAGAACATTTTTGCTGTGTATTTGATGTGTATGTATGCGTATGTAATTGTGTATAGGCTACGTGTACCTCACAGGGATGGACCCTCATTCAGTGCAGTATCATGTATGTCTTAAACGATACAGATACAAGTTAGGTTCCTAAATTCACACTTGGGGCCCATCTACGGGTTTGAGGCGTGACATAGAATCTCCAAAGCATATTTTTAAAGAAATTATTTTTGGGAGATATTGAATAAAGTTTAGATCTTTGAAGCATCTCATATATATATATTTTTCATATAAAGATCATACTTTTCATATACATCATTAAGAAAATCATATTCTCTCTTGAGCTTCATATTATACCTTGTGAGAGTGTTTAGGCTGATTGTACTCATTACCTTATTGAGAAGCGGTTGAATATTTGCGAATATTTAATTTTTATTTGTATTAACAGTTCGGTTTGTGAATTATGAGAAGGAAGCTACAACTCTTGTAAGTAGCGGATTAGGAGATAGCTACGTCTCTTGTAAGCAATGGATTGTAATGGGAAGCTCCGTCCCAAGTTAAGGAGCAGTATAGTGGAATCGCAAGAACGTAATATGGGTTGGCCAAACCTCATAAAAATCATGTTTGCATCTCTCTTCCCTTAACTCTTTTAATTTTCGCTTGCACTTAATTATTTTTTTGTTGTTTATGTTAAGTAATTGGGTAATATTGTTTGTAAAGTCACACATTGAAATTGATAAGTTTGGAAATATTGATTTGACTGTGAAGTAGCGTGTGCGAGTGATTGTAAGTTTTCAAAATTAGGACTTAAGAGACCTAGATTTTAAAAATACCCAATTCACCCCCACTCTTTGGATTACACATAAATTCATATTTGGAATCAGAGCGAGGTTGCATTACACTTAAATGTTTTTTTTTTTGTAAAAGATCACGATGGCACACATCGGTGTGACCCCATTCGGTGAGGGACACTCAACCACACAACCAACAATTTTTTGTGGCATTAACTACACATACTGGAAACAAAGAATGCGAATCTTTCTTCAAAATGCTGATTGGAAAGTATGGAAAGTTTTCTCTAGGGGAAATCATATTCCTATAAACATTTTAGAGAAATAAAATATACCTGAGACTGAAGATGAATTTACAGATGACGACATGAAAGCTTTTCAAATAAATGCTATTACAATGAATTTGTTATACTGTGCTCTAGACGTAAATGAATTTAATAGGGTCATGGCATGTACAACTGCTAAGGAAATATGGGATAAATTAGAAGTCACATATGAAGGCACCAAAGATGTAAAAGACAGTAGAATAGACATGCTTACAAGTGAGTACGAAGCATTTAAAATGTCTTATAGTGAATCAATCCAATCTATGTACACCAGGTTCACCCACATCACAAATTCATTGCATGCTCTTGGTAAGACTTACCCTACTTATGAAATGATCAAAAAAATTCTTAGGGGTCTACCACCAGTTTGGGAGGCAAAGGCTACAACCATAACAGAAGGATGGAACCTAAAAGTAATGCCACTAGACGAGTTAATCGGGTCGCTCATCATGTACAAATTAACAATAAATGAAAGATTGAGTAAACAGAACAAAACTAAGAGAGTAACAGTCCTCAAAGCATTCTCCAGAAATTCTAGTCTAGAGAGTTGTTCAGAAGCAGAAGACAATATGGCTCTTCTAACTAAGAAGTTCGAAAAGTTCCTAAAAAAAGAACAGGAAGTATACTAGAAAATTCCAAAACTCAAAAACAAAAAAAGGAGAGTCAAGCAGAAGGAAGCAAAAGGATGATCCTATGACGTGCTATAATTGCAGAGAAGTTGGGCACATCAAACCGGACTGTCCTCCTCTAAAGAAAGTGTCCAAAAAGAAGAAGAAGAAGGCATTAAAGGCCGGATGGGACACTCATAGTACCAACAGTTTAGACTCTGAATCTAGCGACAACCAAATTGCAATATGTGTCTAATGGCTTACGAAGACCACGAGGTATAATCGTTTTGCTCATCTTGATCATATTATTCCAGTGAATCTGATAATTATAATAGCATGATTTCCTGTGATGAATTGCAACAGGAATATCTGTATACTCTTAAAATGTTTAAGAAAATGACTAAGAAAAATTTTGATTTGAAATTAAAATTAAAGGAATTTTAAAAGATGCTGGAAAGACAAAATGAATTTCATGCAGCTTTGATAAAATAAAAGGATTTGAAAATTGAGGAGTTAGAAAGAAATTTGGAAGAAAAATATAAAGTTATTTATAAATTCATAGAGGGTCAAAATAATTTTGAAAGGCTTCTTGGAGCTCAAAGAAATTTCCTAGATAAGGAAGGTCTTGGTTTTAATGGAAAAGAAAACCTTAAACAGAGACATCTTTTCATGGGATACTTTGTGAGAGAGTCAAAATCTTATATTCCAACTAAAGACTCTTATAGATATACTACATGTTTTAAATGTAAAAGGTTAGGTCACATAAAATTTGACTGTCCTTTTAAGAACAAAAATGTTAAAATTAAGAAAGTCTGAAGAGTCAAAGGAGAGTCGAGCACTAACCCCCATGGACCCAAGAAAATATGGGTACCAAAATTAGTCAATTAAATGTCCATTGCAAGTATGCTTGAGATCGTCTGCCTCAAAGGATAAATATTATATTTATAGTGGATACTCTCAACACATGACTGGAGATAAAACAAAGTTCGCGTCCATCACACCTAAGGATGGAGGATTCGTCACCTTCGACGACAACGCAAAAGGTAGAATCATTGGCGTAGGTAAGGTTGGTAAGGAACCTTCCCTTGTGATTGATAATGTGATATTAGTAGATGGTCTAAAACATAACCTATTAAGTATGAGTCAATTGTGTGATAAAGGTTATAGAGTTTCCTTTGAATATGACAAATGTACTGTAGAGAATAATTATGAAAACAAAATATTGTTTGCTAATCATCACGAAAATGTCTGCCACCACTAGCTTTGATAATCTTGCTTCTCAACATGTAACTTGCTTTTCTGCTATAAATGAAACTAGCTGGCCTTAGCATAGGAGATTAGGACATGCAAACATGAACTTATTATCTAAACTAGTTAAAGTAGAATTAGTTAAGGGATTACCTAAGACAAAATTTGTGAAAGATAAAATATGTGATGCATGTCAAC
Source organism: Malania oleifera (assembly GCF_029873635.1). Taxonomy (NCBI): domain Eukaryota; kingdom Viridiplantae; phylum Streptophyta; class Magnoliopsida; order Santalales; family Ximeniaceae; genus Malania; species Malania oleifera. The sequence continues at coordinate 41,735,374 of NC_080417.1, forward strand.
TAGGAAAACAAATAAAATCTAGCTTTAAGAAGAAGAAAGTTATCTCCACCACGAGGCCACTTCAAATGTTGCACTTAGATCTATTTGGTCCTAATCAAACTCAAAGTCTAGAAGGTATGTCATATGTGTTCATAATTGTTGACGACTATTCTAGATTCACATGGGTATTGTTTCTTGTACGTAAAGATGAAGCATGTGAAATTTTTATTAAATTACGTAGAAGAATTCAATATGAAAAGGGCTATACGATCACACACATACAAAGTGATAGGGGTAGAGAGCTTCAAAACAAGGGTATAGAAGAGTACTGTGACTCACTAGGAATCTCTAATAATTTTTCGGCACCTAGGACACCACAATAGAACAGAGTAGTTGAAAGAAAGAATAGATCCCTACAAAAAAATGAGTAGAACAATGCTAAATGAACACAAGTTACCTAAATATTTTTGGGCAAAAGCAATGAACACTACTTGCTATGTATTGAATAGAGTACTGATTAGGCCTACTCTTAATAAAACCCCTTAGGAATTGTGGAAATGTTTTAGACTTAATATTTCTTATTTCCATGTTTTTGGATGTAAATATTTTGTTCTTAGAGATAATGAACACCTAGGAAAATTTGATGTGAAATCTGATGAAGGTATCTTTCTAGGTTATGCCTTAGACAGTAAAGCCTACAGGGTGAATAACAAAATAACATTGACTGTTGTTAAATCCATTCATGTAGTTTTTGATGAGTCCAATCCATTTTTTAAAAGGTCTGATGAGGATGATTTTGAGATAAGTAAGGAATTAGAAAAAATTGTTTATTTAAAATAAATCAAATAAAAACATTGAAATCAAGGAAACATCTTCTAAAGATAATCAAGTAGAAAGCGAGATTCATGAACTACCTAGAGAATGGAAGTATCTAAGGAATCACCCCATAGTTCAAATTATAGGTGAACCGTCACATGGAGTAGCTACACGATCATCACTTAGAAATTTGGTTAGGAACTTTGCATTCTTATCACAAGAAAATCTTAAGAATGTGAGTGAAGCAATTGAGGATGAATCATGGGTGATATCTATGCAAGAAGAATTAAATCAAATTGAGAGAAGCAAAGTCAGGACATTAATTCCTAGACTTGATAATCATACAGTTATTGGAACAAAATGAGTCCGTAAGAACAAGAAAGATGAAAATGGAATAGTAATTAGAAACAAAATCAGACTAGTAGCTCAAGGATATAATCAGGAGGAAGGCATAGATTTTGAGGAAATATTTGTTCCTATGGCTAGAATAGAAGTCATTCGGATGTTATTGACATATGCTTCTTTTAAGAACTTCAAATTATATCAAATGGATATTAAAAGCATATTTCTAAATGGCTATATAAATTAAAAAGTTCATGTTGAACAACCCCCAGAAATTGAAAACCACAAATTTTCAAATCATGTCTATAAATTGGCTAAAGCCTTGTATGGATTGAAGCAAGCTCCTAGAGTTTGGTATGAAAGGCTTAGTGGTTTTCTACTAGATAATGGGTTTACTAAAGGGAAGGTTGACACGACACTCTTCATAAAAACTAAAAATGATAACTTGCTCATAGTACAAATATACATAGATGATATCATTTTTGGAGCAACCAATGAAGAGTTGTGTAATGAGTTTGCCAGTTGCATGCAAAGTGAATTTGAAATGAGCATGATGGGTGAACTTAACTTCTTTCTAGAACTTCAGATCAAACAAGAAAAACATGGAATTTTTATAAATCTATCAAAATACATTAGAGACCTGCTAAAAAAGTTTAACATGGAAGATGGTAAAATTTTAAGAACACCTATGAGTTCTTCCACAAAATTAGATAACGTTAAGCAAGGTATACCGGTGGATGTTAAGCTCTACTATGGATTGATAGGTAGCCTATTATACCTGATTGCTAGTAGGTCTAATATTATGTTTAGCGTATACTTGTGCGCAAGATTTCAGGCTGCACCTAAAGAGTTCTATCTATTAGCAGTTAAAAGAATACTTAGATACCTTATTGGGACTATTGAATTTGGATTATTGTATCCTAAGTTCACTTCTCTTAAGATTGTCAGTTATTCAGATGCTGCCTTTGCCGGTAGTAAAGTAGATAGAAAAAACACAAGCGACACTTGTCACTTTTTAGGACAATCCTTAGTTTCTTGGTTCTCCAAGAAATAAAACTCAGTTGCACTGTCCATCGTCGAGGCTGAATACATAGCGACTAGAGGTTGTTGTACTCAAACGCTATATATGAAGCAACAACTAATGGACTATGGATTGCACTATGAAATTGTTCCTATAAAATGTGATAATACTAGTGCAATAAACATCTCAAAGAACCCCATATCACATTCACAAACTAGCACATAGAAATTAGACATCATTTTCTACGTGACTATATGCAAAAGGGGGATGTGGCACTTGAGTTTGTGTGCACAGATGAACAATAGACCGATATTTTCACGAAACCACTTTCGGATGATAGGTTTATCCAAATTAACGTGAATTAAGCCTGATGCATAGTAGATAAGTTGTCTAGAGATATATTAGAATACATAACTAAGGGGGAGCAATTTAATTCAAAAATTAAGTACTTGCTATGTATAGAAAATTGCATGTTAAATATTTTATGGATATATGATACATGTTGATGCGCATATGAATTTTAAACGTTAATGAACCAAATTTCTTATCTGCCTATATAAATGTTGACTAAAATGTTGTTGTAGTTTCAACATGAAAATTGCTTGTACAAAACAACTATAATTTTAGAAAGGGGGGGAGAAAAAATTTTTTTCAAAAGGGAGAGATATTCAAAATCGTATATTTTTTGTATGCCTTTTTGATTGATGTCAAAAGGGGGAGAGACATTTACTAGAGAAAAAAAAAATTCGAGATCAAAAGAAGGAGAAATATTTTCTAGAAAAAAAATAAATTTGAGAGCAACACCAAGATGGAAAAAGGTGTTTTTCGGTATATTGCAAAATCGAGCATATTTTAAGTAAGAAAATCTGGAGAGACTAAATTGTGTAAACTGCTTCATATGTCATATCCTACAACATGTCTGGATTACATTGCTAAATTATAAATCATACATTATTTTAAGGGGAGCTTTGTTAGGCTTAACCCATTTTTGTTCATGTATTTGTCATCATATAAAAAAGGGAGATTTTTGACTCTATAAGTCCAATCATGTTTTGATAATGACAAATCACCTAGTATTTTACCTGTGCATAGAGATTTTGAACAAGATCATGACTTAGCATGCATGGATGGTAAGCATGCTATGGAAGCCATGAGGAACACGAAGTACATACCACTTGGCTCAATCCATGGAAGCTGAAGAGTAGAAAGATAAAGGCAATCCAAATTTTCAATTGTAATTCATATTAGATTTGATTGTATTTGCATAACTCAAAAGATATGATTTGAAGCTCAAAATGACATATAGATTGACCTTAGGATGCATGTTTTTCATGACATATTCATATGCATTGACCTAGGTTGGATTAGGCTAAATAACAGGAAGCTCGTCGGCGATTCCCCTAGTCTCGTCAATGAATGACTGAATGCCACTTGTCGTCGAACGCTCTACTCTCGTCAATGAGAAAATACCAAGACCACAAAAATCTCAGACAACCCAGTCGTCGACGAATCCCCTATTCTTGTCAACGAGCGACTGAAGGAAATTCATCGACGAGCTCATGGTGCAGAACAGCGCTTCAACGCAGAAATGAACGGAAATTTTTTAATTAAATGATCCATCAGTTGAAAATTGATCAAAGGGCAAGAATACTTATATATACCAACTCTAAACCCTAGGTTAACACTTTAGCGCAATTTTGAAACAATTTTTGCACAACCTTTGCACATCTTTTGCTAACTTTACCTATATTCCAAAGCATTCACATCAAGTTTGGACATTCGTCAATATCATCTTCAATATCCAAGTGCTTACACTTTTATTATCTTATGAAAAACTAGTCTGATGTTGAGGTTTGACTAACTTTATTATTGAGCATTCAATCGTAATTTTATAAGCTCATCTATTCTCATATTCTCTTATTTAAAATCTTATATTGGGAGCAAGAACTCAAATCTCACATATATACTTGTTTGAAAAATCTTTTGTAATATTCAAAGGCATATTTTTTTATTCAAAATATTTAATATTATTTTTGCAAAAGGTATTTGAAAACAAGAGATTAAATCGTTGCGATATACAAAGCTATATTCTAATTCAAATATTTAATATTTTATTATTCTTGCTAAAGTTATTTGAAAGCAAACCCTAGAATCTCCAAAGCATATTTTTAGAGAAATTAATTTTGGGAGATATTGAATAAAGTTTAGATCTTTGAAGCATCTCATTCATATATATTTTTCATATAAAGATCATACTTTTCATATACATCATTGAGAAAATTATATTCTCTCTTGAGCTTCATATTATACCTTGTGAAAGTGCTTAGGGCTGATTGTACTCATTAGCTTATTGATAAGTGTTTGAGTATTTAGGAAAATTTAATTGTTATTTGTATTAACGGTTCAGTTTGTGAATCGTGAGGAGGAAGCTACACATTTTGTAAGAGCAGCGGATTAGGAGATAGCTACATCTCTTGTAAGCAGCAGATTGTAACGAGAAGATCCGTCCTAAGTTAAGGAGTAGTATAGTGGAATCCTTGGGTAAACGTGGTCGGGTTGGCTGAACCTCATAAAAATCGTGTTTGCATCTCTCTTCCCTTAACTCCCTTAATTTCCGCTTGCACTTAATTATTTGTTTGTTGTGTATGTTAAGTAATTGGGTAATATTGTTTGCTTGATAAAGTCACACATTAAAATTTATAAGTTGGGAAATACTGAACTCATTGTCAAGTAACATGTGCGTGTGATTGTAAGTTTTCAAAATTAGGACTTAAGAGACCTAGATTTAAAAAGTACCCAATTCACCCTCCATCTTGGGATTACACATAAGTTCACATATCTCATAATTGATATAAAAATGAAAAATTGGCTAGTTTATGTTTTTGTATGTTCTTGGAAAACTAATATGAAAAACAATTCTAAATGGATCAAGAACTTCCGGAAAATTTTTCTAACTTGAATTTAGCTAGGGGAAAGGTTGAATTCTTGTTTGTCCCGCTAATATCATTCCAAGCTAGAGTTTCCATTAGGTACTACAACTAGTGGAAGAGTCATATATTGACTCGAGTAAATGTAATGAAGTATATGTTTATGAAGATGAGTAATCCTAAGACTTCACCATCTGATCAAATAAGAATGCATAGGAAAGGTTGAAATGCCTCTATATCGAGGAATCTTAGCAATCCTAGTGAAGGACATTCCAAGATCAAGGTAGAGTTGGTAAGCGAACAGAGAAATGAGGAGAAAGAATTCTCTCTGGATTTGGAGGTTCAATCCAATGCTAGGGTGACTCTAATGTGAAATCAAAAGTGGCACCAATGGTTCCACCAGAAAAGGGTGAAAGTAGTTGTCATGACCCAGTCGCATAATGAGTACTATAAAACTGTCACTGATATAAGATTACTAGTGACGGTCTTGTTAGGAGAAACAACAATACTCAAACTCCCTCTTTGTGTGAATCTACAGGAAACTATAAAATAGAACAATATATATGTGGAAAATATATATCCAAACACCACAAGCACAAGACACGCGATTTTTACATGGAAACCTTCTCAATGTGAGAAGCAAAAGTCACGAGACCATAGTCCACTTAAAAAATTCCACTATCAATAATTACGAGAATACATAAGTCTTCTATAGTCTCAACTAGACACATACAATCAACAACTATCTTCAAGAAATAGAATTCCTTGGCAAAAATCAACTTCTACAAGAATTAAAGAAAGATCTCACAAAAAAATAAAGGCTACTGTTCACGGGTTGAAAAAAAAAAATAATGAATTCTTAGAATCCAATCTCCACTATTCACAATGAAGAATCATGTGTCATGAACATCATTACAAATTTTTAGCTCAATTGGACCACGAATACTTGTTTATCAGAGTAGTTGATCAAGACTGGAAATCTTTCTCTCTCTGTGGTGGCAGAAAACATCGAAGCTACTGTTCACGGGATGAAAACCAACATCGAACTCTTAGAATCCAATCTCCACTATTCACAACGAAGTTTCACACGTCATGAACATCCCTGTAAATTTGAAGCTCAATCGACCCATGAATGCTTGTTGATTAGAGCAGTTAATCAATACTGAACAGCTTTCTCTCCTTGTGGTAGCGGAAAAAATCGAGGCTACTATTCATGGGCTGAAAACCAACACCGGATGCTCAGAATCCAATCTCCACCGTTCACAATGAAATTTCACATGCCGTGAATATCCCTGTAAATTTTTAGCTCAATTTGGACCACGAATGCTCATTGATCAGAGCAGTTGATAAAGATTGGACAACTTTCTCTCTCTATGGTGGCCGCCAATCTCTCTCCTTTTTCTTTCTTATTTTCTGATTGTGCACTACTCTTTGCAGCAACAAAGGATAGGGTTTAACCCTATTCTCCCAAATGGGCCTCTCCACACATGGCCCCGTATTTGGGTCATCCTCACTTAGGAGGGAAACCCAACCCAACAGGTCTTTCTCTTTAAGCATTCTATTTAAGGAAGTCCAACTTTCATCATCTGTGGAATACTTTTCCAGTTTCTTTGAGATAGACTTTGTAGTATATATTGTGCAATGGCTTCACAGAAGCATTACTCATTTTTAGCTTTTTCAATGAATTGGGTCCTAAAGATCATTTCTCACCTTTTTCCCAATAGAAGCAACCTCGATATATTTTTCCTTGTTATTTTTCTTTTTTTCTTCCTCAAACAAAAAATTTAATCTAAATTATGGCCAAATAAATGTTCCAAGTGACGGTTTAAAGTAGTTGTTGACGGTTATGAGATAAAACGGCAAGATAACATTAAAATGATGTTATCATCTATTTATTATTGAAAAAAAAAAAAAAGTGGGCAAATATTATAAAGAAAAACATAGGCAGAATATTAGTGACGATTTTTAAATTCATCACTAATAGTGTATTATTAGTGACGATATTTTAAAAACCATCACTAATAATAGACTATTAATGACGGTTTCTCCAAAACCATTCCTAATAATGTTATATTAATAACGGTTTATAAAACTATTACTAATAGTGTTTTCTTTATTAAAAATATATAAAAAATTTTACGAACTTTTAGTGACAGCTTTTGGAGTATTAGTGACATGTTTAACCCGTCAATAATACCCTAAAATCTTAAAACCCTAGCCCACGCTCATTTCCCTTCCCCCCCTTCTCCTCGATCTCCCTCCTAATTTCCTCCTCCCTCCTCCTCCTCCTCCCTATGCCCGTCCTCTCCGGCAACCCCCACCGCTCATTCCTCCTACCGTGGCCACCCCCGCCGATGCCGTCAACAGCTACCTCCACCAACGTCGTGAGCTGCTCCCTCTGTTACCGCTATTGCCGAGCCTCCTTCCTCCTTTGCAAGTTCTTCTTCTTTTCTTCTTCTTCTTCTTGTTCTACAATTTTCTGTGTGTGAGTATTTGTGTGACTGTGTGTGTGTGTGTGTGCGCACACGCGTGTCAGTGTGTGTTTGACAGTGTGCGTGTGAGTGTGTGAGTGTCTGTGACATTCTGCGTGCACATGTGTGTGTGAGTGTGTGACTGTCCTCATTATTTTCCTTTTCTTTCTTTTCATCAACCAAAATTCTTGATCTAAATTAGTCCTAACTTTCAAAACTATCATTTATAAAATCATTACAATCATATTTGTGTGTTTTTAAAATTCAATCAGTTTGCTTTATTAAGTCTAAAATACCCTTCTTAAATTCACAAACTGTCATGCAAAACTCTAATTTCCTATGTTTGGAAATGTTTTGGATTTGACTAAGATGTAATATAAAATTATATTGAAATTTGTCTAAAGTCACCTAAATCTGAGTTGAAAGTCCAAAAATCATGCTTCCAAATGGAACCTTTATATATTTGGAAGTATAGATTTTGAAAGTTGAATTAAAATTTATGCAAAATTTTAAAATAGAATATATAATTTTCTACTATATTTTATCAAGATTTATATAAATTTATATTTTTTATGTAACCAAATACATAGGATTGTTGTTCTGTTGAAAGGCAAAAAGCTAATATTTCATTTTGGAAGCATGAATTTATTTGAGTTGGCTTTTGTTGAGACAAGGTGAGTATGGAATGCAAGTCTATTTCATGCACTTTTTGTCATTTATTTTATTGTTGCGATAGTTTGTTGGTGATTTAGTTTGTTCCCTTAATTTTAGTATCCATTTAGTTTATTTTTTTTGAATGATTTATTGTGGGATTAATTTGATCCAAAAATTTTGGGTTGTGAACATGATTGGCTTAGTACTACAACTTGGGTTGCGATTCAATGTTGGCTGCTTTCCATAATTTATTAGGTTTCCTTCGATGTTATTGTTAAACTTTTATTTAGCTAAAATCATAAATTGAAGACATCATTGATAAATCGCTTGCTCTTATTTCTTGTTTTGTTGTTGATGTTAGGCACAACAAAACCTTGATTTAATCTAAAATTTACATCAATTAAATTTACATGAATTTCAATTGATGCTTAGTATTTTCTCAAGTACTTCCCATTTTGTTTACTATTTTCATAAACATAAAAAACCTGTTGACTTTTTTGGATTCTGATTGGAATTACATAATTGTTTAATCCTTCCTTAGTTCTTAAGAATAGGGGTAGTGATGACTAAACGGCTTAGGAAATTGTTTGTGCCTAAAATGACAAATCTTGGTATATGCATTCACTATACACCTTTGGCATACTAATTATGAATGAGACGTTAGTCTCCACATTTTTCATATCATTCCTCCAAATGGTTCAAAGTAAACCTAAAGAGATATTCATTGTGACTTTCTAGTCCTATATGCATTATGAGATTAGCACGACAACCTATTATCCATATTTTATTAAATAATTATATCTCTTTGATGGATAGTATATATTTTAACATGAACTATATTGGACTATTCTATATCACTAAGATATCCGAGATTACCAATTTTTTTGGAGTGCCAATTGCATGACTGATGCAGTATTGTGAAATGCATGCTAATAGGTGATAATAGAAGTGCGTGCTAATTGAACTAAATGCTACCTGCATGGTTGATGCAGCGACTTGTGTATTGTATGCTGGTAGATATTTTTAGGTTCTCGCATGCTTAATCTAAATTACTTGTTGTAAACAACTAGTTTTTTGGAGCGTGTCTTTATAGGAAAATGTTCTATTTACAGACGGCATGCCGTCGAAATTTCATTAGAATTTTCCCAAAATAGTCAAAAGTCCATAAATCATGCGCTAAAATGAGTATGTTATACTAAATGCTTGAAATTTAAGGAGTTGTCCCAAGAGGGAGGGTGAATTGGGTTATTAAAATTTTCTTTTAATTCTTTTTTTGAATTCTTAACCTCTTGTTAATTTATCAAACACACAGCAAAGACTTAGTTAATTATTCAATCCACAAACCAATTAAACACAAGTAAACAAAACTTAAGCAATCAATCAACCACTCAACAACTAATGTAATCAATCACAAAATACCCTATTAAGATATGGTATTCAGCTCTTCGACAAGTTTCAACTTTTGTTGCCCTATGAATATATGGGTTTGTTTCAAGCCCTATATTGAATGAAATTTATTTGCACTCTCTTAACTAAGATTTCCGCAAACGATTAAACAACGTACTCTCTTTTGGGTTTTCACAAAAGTTTAATCAAAACGTACTTTCTTATATTAAGAGTTCTTCTTAATCTTAGTATTCAACTTTCAACAACACAGCACACAATTTATATATGCTGAAAAGTAAAGAGAGTAAGGAAAGAGAGTGACACCACATTTTTACTAGGTTTGACTTATCCCCAGCCTACGTCCTCGCCTTAGGCCAATACCACCTAAGGATTCCACTATACCGTTCATTTCCGGGTGGAACAAACCGTTACAAGTGATACCCCACGCTTGGTCACTCTTTCAATGGGCTAGAGCAATGCCTCTCTAAGCGATACTCCACACTCAGTCCAGCGATCCAATAACCTAAAATCATTCAAAGAACTACAAGAAACAAGAAACAATATGGTGTACAAATACACTCTCACAACACATCTGTTTAGTACAATTTAAATCTATATACTTCAATCAAAATCACAATATGAAAAGATGAAGCTCAAGAAGATATTATCGGGGTTCTTTCTTAGTTGTAAAACTCAATTAAGAACACAAGAACCATGGCCTTTAAATCATCAAAATATCGGTAGTGGAATTTAGAAATCGATTGCACAAGAGAGCTTTGAGAGAATTGGGAGATTTGAGAGCAAGAAAGCTTGATTGATGTAATTTCTTGGTGTAAATCCTTAGCCTTGGGGGTTATTTATAGATGAGAAATCAAGTCTATTTCGTGTTCCCTAAGTGACTTGGAGTGTTTCTTAAGTTTATAGAAAATTTGGAGCACAAGAATTACGAATTTGAATTTAAAAACTTTTAAAAAATATAACCATTAACAGTGTTCAGTAGACTGAAGTTTCGGGTCCAGTCTTCTAAAGTACTTTAAAACATTGAAAAAATTCAGTCTGGAAACAAGGTCAGAAGACTGAAGTGATGTTTTTAATAAGCGTCACTAAAAAGTGTACCATTAGTAATGGTTATTAGATCTGTCACTAATACAAGAGCTGTAGTGACAAATTTGAACCGGCTATATATATAATTTATAGTGACGGTCGTAGGCTATTAGTGATGGTTTTTTTTTTTTTTCCATCACTAATACTTCACTATTAGTAACAGTTTGAATATATATTTCCTCACTAATAAATAATAGTATCCACAGATATGCTAACAAAGTTAAAACCATCACGAATACTTAGAGAACCTTGACTAATAGTATTAGTGACAATTTTTTGATTATTAGTGACGGTTTTAAACCGTCATGTATAACCTTATTTCTTGTAGTGCCACCATCTCTACCTAGCCCACCTCATCTCCTCCAACCTCTTTACCCATTCTACCCCCTTCCCTCCTTGGCCCAGCCCAACTCCCTTCCCATCTCCCTCTATAATCAGCCTAGGTCCAAGCTCGAGCCCACATTCATCCTCCTCTGTCCCTTTGTCTTCCTCCAGATCTTTCACATTCTATCCCCATCTCACCCACTTCACCCTCCATTCCCCCTACTGTTCCACCCATTCTTGTCCCCCCTTGATCCCCCATTATCACTTGGGCCCAAACTAATTCCTCTTGCCCTAGAGTATTCTCTAATGGCACTATGCCCTACCCAGCTCGCCAATGCCTCCTCACCACAATTCCTATTCCAGATGAACCCTCGAGCTACCAGGTGGCTTTGAAATTTCTCACTTGGCATGCAACAATAGCCCAAGATTTTGATGCTCTCGCCCACACCCACACATGGTCGCTTGTACCTCCAGATCCCTCTTCGAACATCCTTGGGTACCACTGGGTCTATCAAACCAAGACCAATACCGATGGTTATTTTCAACAATGGAAGTCCAGACTTTTAACCAAAGGCTTTCATCAGCAACCTGGCCTTGATTATCATTAGACATTCAATCCCGTCATCAAACCTTCAACAATTCGCCTCATCCTATCTATTGTTGTGTCTCAGTGCTAGGCATTGCGCCAGCTTGATATTGAGAATTCCTTCTTAGATGGACACCTCACCAATGATATCTTTATGCAGCAACCTCAAGGCTTTGTGGATCCAGACCATCCTACCTTTGTCTGTAAGCTCCATAAGGCAATTTATGGGTTGAAATAGGCTCCACAAACTTGGTTTGATCAACTCAGTTCTTGGTTAAGTGAGTATGGTTTCCTAGTTTCCAAAGCTGACCCTTCATTTTTTATTTTTAACACTACTGCTGCTAAATTTTTTTTGCTTGTCTATGTTGATGACATTGTCATTACTGCATCTAACCCCTCTGCTATTGATACATTGATTGCTGCCATTAGTAATGCTTTTCCCATTCGAGATCTTGCAAATTTATCTTTCTTTTTGGGTCTTCAAATTGACCATACTGAGGCTAGTTTATTCATCTCCCAACAAAAATGTAAGAACCCGAGCCGTGATATATGGATTTAATTAGTTAAAAGAAGGGTAGATTGGTAAATTGAGTAGGCTTCGTCAACAAAGCTAGAGTTCGTCGATGAAGGCCTCATGTTGCTGGGCGACAAAATGCAAGAGCTCATCAATGAGGAGAAGCCGAGGGGTTTCGAGAATCCAGAAATCTCAGGCTCATCGACGAGGTCACCATCTCATCGATGAATTATTTTTAGTGCCTCGTCGATGAAGACTCCATCTTGTCGATGAGGGCGGTCGAGTCAAAGGGCTATAAATATCCATTTTCATTACTTCTCAATTAAGAAATCTCAAAATCTCTCTCTATCTCTTTAGGAACTCAAAGTACCCTTTCTCTCTCTAGATTTCTTCATCCTACATTGCTGGAATCGTTGATCTAACGTTACCACGAGGATCGAGGAAGGATTCTCTACAAGATCTACAGATTAGATCTTCGTTCCGGGCGTTTCCGAGTTTTGGCTCAAAATCGAGGTAAGGCTTGGTTTTCAATTCTATTTTGGTAGCTCTGCAGAGAACAAGATTGTAAGTATGTTTTGTACTATGGTTTATAGTTTTTGGGAACTTGGTTCGTTGTTTAGGGGCCGTAGAGTTCGGGATTGGATTTTTGGGGAAAGGTAAGGGGATTCTGTTTATGTCGGTTATTTTTTAAATCGGACTCGTTAGAACTGTGGTTCACGGTCCTGTGTTTGTTTTGGTTACTCATTTGGGGAAATTTAACGGGTAAAATTATGGGTTTTTCATGTTACAGTTTTAGGAAAAAAGGGGCATTGGGTGGCATCTCTGGTTTTGTTGGAAAATCGTAAATATATTGTGATATATATTGTGTTATAGGGATGGTCATGCCTTGACTTGTTTGAACTGTATATGTTTGGAAAATCATGATTTTAGATTACCAAATGGGTGTGGTTTGTTTGGTTATATGAGCATACATGGTTGTGTTTTGTTGAAATGCAATAGAAACGGGTTTCAAATTGTTCCAAGTACTGAAAGAGTGTCCGGCTCTATATCTGAGGGTGTGAAATATCACCTATCATGTTTGACAAGAGTGTTTGGCTCTATATCCTAGGGCGTGAGCCTTATGGCTCTATATCCTAGGGCGTGACCCTTACCAGCTGATCACCTAAGGGTGTGGATCCACCAGTTGTACCGGTACGATGCTATGGAAGCCTGGGGCTACTCCATGTGCCGGGGACTCCATGTAATTCGGGCCAGCTTCGGGCTGAACGGTGTGACGACACCAAGTTACTTGATCATGTGTGTGTGCGTGAATACACTGTACTGGAACTATTTTGTGAAAATACTGGAATTGCATTGAACTGTGTATGTTTTGTATCATGATAACATTCAAATGCCACACGCCGATATAACCTGGATCTACCTTACTAAGAGGTGTCTCACCTCTGTTGTACGTACATATTTTTCAAGTCCTTCGAGTAACCAGAACTAGCGTCCTTGAGTCAGGAGCGTACTGGTCAGTGTACTACGAGAGGTACTTGGGTAAGTACTAAAACTGTGCTGGGTTGTCCTTTATGGTTTTGGGTTAACACCCGGGTTGTATTTTGTATTATGGATCCTAGTTCTTTTGTATAGACTCTGGTATAGTACAAAGTATGTATAGAATGACCTTTTTCCACTGTATATATAGTTTGTATATGGATGTGTATAAGGTGCCTAAGAACCCCACGGGGTCAAACCCTCATTCATTATGGTGTATCATGAATGTTTTGTATGATATAGGGACATGTTAGGTTACTAATTCGCCCCTGGGTCCCATTATCAGGTTTGGAGCGTGATAGCTTGGTATCAGAGCGAACCAGGTTATTAGGTCTTATAGACTTGGTTAGGAGTAGCTATGTGTACATACCAGAGTATAGGGTGTGGAAATGGGTAGAGTAGGTCGAGAGTTGTTTTGTTGTTAGACAGGGATTCATTGGCGGTGTTCTGTGTTTTTCTTGGAATGACGATTTTCGTTAAATAATGGCAAACCATTGATGACATTCATGTCGGTGTGATAGGACAAGTCTAGACCTATGATGTGGTAGTTAACATGATTAGTTATAGATAATTGTGTTAATTGTACGTGATGTAGGAGTACTAATAGATTCCTATTGCTTTTCATAATAGAGCCCAAGGATAATAACTTGGAAAGTGGCTCCGAAGAGACTGCAAGCGATGAGTCTCCTTCAGTGCCTCGGGGATTGACGAGGTAGGTTATGCGGGAAATCGGGCAGAGTGTCAGGAGACGTGAATGCTCTCCTACTGCTACGGGGTGTACCATCGAGGGGTTCACACATATGCATCCTCCGATGTTCTCCAGAGAACCCAATCCAATGATAGCAGAGGACTAGGTCGAGAAGACCGAGAGAATTCTGGAAGTCCTCCACTGCACAGATAAGTAAAGAGTTCCCTATGCTACCTTCCAGCTGTCTGGGACGCGAGGCGTTGGTGGACTGCGATGAGTCTGTTGGAGAAGCAAAGAGTCGGTGTTTCAAAGTTGGCATGGATCCATTTCAAGGAAGTATTCTTTGAAAGATACATCCCAACCTCCACACGCGATGCTAAGGCAGATGAGTTCTCTGCTCTAACTCAGAGGAGTATGACGGTGCAGGGGTACACTGCTCGGTATATAGAGCTATCTCGTTTTGCACTATGTTTGATCTCAAGAAAATATGAGAAGACTCAAAGGTTCGATAAGGACTTGAGGAAGGATATCCACAGGCTAGTGGGTATGCTTCAGATCCACGAGTTCTCAGTTTTGGTGGATAAGGCCACTATTATCAAGACTGGCATCTAGGAGGATAAGGTGGATCAGAAGCCGAAGAAGAGGCCAACACCTTCTGGTTCTCAGTTTATATCTCACCAGGGATCATGGAAGAAAAGGAACAAGGGCTCGGGTTACCTCCAGAATACCGAGCATTAGGGTTCTCAGATGAGCCAGTCTGGTGATCGTTGTTTCAAGTGCCATATATGGCATAGTGGTGAATGTCAGCCATTTGGCATAACTGCTACAACTGTGGCTAGTCAGGTCACATGGCACGAGATTGTCACACACCAAAGAGGGTTACGCCTTCTTCGAGTTAGAATAGGGGAAGTAATCAGGTATCCTGGGGAAACTACCAAGAGAACACAGCTCCAACAAGGGTGTACTCGCTTACTCCAGCGGATGCTGAGCATGCGGGGAAAGTGGTGACAGGTACTATGACGTTACTTATAAATAGAGCTTTGGTTTTATTTGATTCGAGTGTGACCCACTCCTTTATATCTGTTAATTTTGTGAAACTGTGTGGGGTGGATACCCAAATCATAAAGGAAGGATTGTCTATAGCTACACCATATAGGAGTGTATCATTCTGTGGGAAGATGTTAGGAGACTGCTTAGTGGTAATTCAGGGGAAGTTGCTACCGGTGAATCTTATGGTATACGATATATCGGGGTTCGATGTCACATTGGGGATGGATTGGTTATTCTCCAGTTATGCTATGATCGACTGTCATATGAAGGTCATGGTGTTCAGACCTTCTGGGGAGCAGGAGTATGAGTTTGTAGGATCGTGTGTGTATTCAACACCACAGGTTCTATCGACACTATAGTTAAGGTTACTCTTGGATGGATGTCAAGGGTACCTAGCTTACATGAGGGAACCGCCGTGGGATGAGTTGAGGCTCGAGGATATTCGAGTGGTTAATGAGTTCCCAGATATGTTTCTAGAAGATTTACCCTGTTTACCTCTGGATAGTGAGGAGGAGTTTGCGATAGAGTTGCTGCCTGGCAAGACACTGATCTCTAAGTCTCCGTACCGAATGGCTCCAGCAAAACTTCAAGAGTTGAAGGAGTAGTTGTAGGAATTACTGGACAAAGGTTTCATTTGACCTAGTGTTTCGCCCTAGGGAGCTCTAGTGTTGTTTGTGAAGAAGAAGGACGGGTTGATGCGTATGTGTATTGATTACCGTGAGATCAACAAGGTGACTGTGAAGAACTGATACCCTTTGCCTTGTATCGATGATCTCTTTGACCAGCTATAGGGGACGCAAGTATTTTCAAAGATTGACCTGCGGTTAGGATATCATCACGTGAAGGTCAATTCTGAGGATGTTGTGAAGACTGCCTTCCGAACCAGATATGACAACTACGAGTTCTTGGTCATGCCTTTTGGGTTGACAAATGCTCTGGCAATGTTCATGGATCTTATGAACAGGGTTTTCCATGAGTACCTGGACCAATTTGTAATGGTGTTTATTAATGATATTCTGGTATACTCGAGGAGTTTGGAAGAGCATGAAAACCATCTAAGGTTAGTGTTACAAATTCTGCGGGAGAAGAAGTTATATGTCAAACTAAAGAAGTGTGAATTCTAGTTGAATCAGGTTGCATTCTTAGGCCATGTGGTATCTAAGGACAGTATCTTGGTTGATCCTAGCAAAATCGAAGTTGTGGTCGACTAGGTGAGGCCGAAGAATGTGCAGGAGGTTCGGAGTTTTCTAGGACCGGCGGGTTATTATCGTCGGTTCATGGAGGGGTTCTCTAAATTGTCTAGGCCTCTGACTTGATTGACAATGAAGGGGATGAAGTTTGAATCGACTAGTGATTGCAATCAGTGTTTTCAGGAGTTGAAGCACCAGCTGGTTACTGCTCTGATTTTGACCATTCCTTCTGGGGATGGCGGTTTTGTGATTTATAGTGATGCATCTGTGAAGGATTTTGGATGTGTGCTTATGCAGCAAGGCAAGGTAATAGCGTATGCTTTTCGTCAACTCAAGGAATACGAGAAGAATTACCCTACGCATGATCTAGAGTTAGCTGCTGTTGTATATGCACTAAAGATTTGGCGACACTACTTGTATAGTGTGCAATGCGAGATTTTCACTGATAACAAAAGCCTCAGGTACTTTTTCACACATAAGGAGTTGAATATGAGGTAGAGATGGTGGCTTGAGCTGATCAAGGACTACGATTGCACCATCAGTTATCACCCGGAAAAGCTAATGTGGTAGCTGATGCATTGAGTCGGAAGTCAGAACATGCTACAGTATATGTAGTTGTGGCTCAACATCACATCAGACGGGATGTGGAAAGCTTGAGTATAGAGTTGGTGTCCGGTGATCATTAGGCTTTCAATGCTAGCTTGGTGGTCCAGCCAACTTTGTTTGAGCGTATTAAAGTCGTGCAGGCTAGTGATGCAGAGTAAGTTGAGATTGTGGAGAAAGTATAGTAGGGGTTGGCTGCGTAGTTTAACATCTCTGAGGGAGGTGTGTTGAGGTTTAGGACCATGCTATGTGTTCCGAACGATGACGGGATCAGAAGGACGATTCTAGAGGAAGCGTATCATTCTTTGTATATGGTACATCTGGGTAGTACGAAGATGTATCAAGATTTGAGCGAGACCTTCTCATGGAGTGGTATGAAAAGACAGATTGCTTAGTTTATGGAGCAGTATCTGATGTGTTAGCAGGTGAAAGCTGAACATTAGAGGTCGGCAGGGCTGCTACAGCTCTTAGCTATTATGGAGTGGAAATGGGAGCATATTTCCATGGATTTTGTGATCGGATTGTCGCCAGCACTTCACGGGCAGAACACTATCTAGGTGATCGTGGACAAGTTGACGAAATCTAATCACTTTTTACCGATAAAGGTTAGCTACCCTTTGAGTAGGCTAGCAGATATGTATGTGCATAAGATAGTTAGAATGCACGGGGTACTGGTATCCATTGTGTCAGATTGAGACCCGAGGTTTACCTCTCGATTCTGGACAAGCTTGCAGGAAGCACTGGGGACAAAGCTTACTTTCAGTACAACGTTCCACCCCCAAACCGATGGACATTCGGAGAGGACAATACAAATCTTAGAGGATATGTTACGGGCTTGTGTGTTAGAATTCGGTGGTAGCTGGATACAGTTTATGCCACTTGTAGAGTTTGCCTATAACAATAGCTTCCAGGCTAGTATCGGGATGGCACCGTTCGAGACTTTGTACGGTCGGAGGTGTCGATCTCCTCTGTATTGGGATGAGGTTGGTGAACGTCAGGTTTTAGGACCTGAACTCATGCATCAGGCATCTGAGAAGGTGGGTTTGATCCAGGATAGGATTAAATAATCTCAGAGTCGATAGAAGAGTTACGCGGATGTTCGCCTCCGTGAGTTGGAGTTTAAGGTGGGGGGTAAGGTATTTCTGAGGATCGCTCCGATGAAAGGGGTGATGAGATTCGGAAAGAATGGCAAGCTGAGCCCAAGGTATATCGGGCCGTTTGAGGTTCTTGACCCAGTGGGTCCAATAGCCTATAGGATTGCACTACCCCCAGCACTCTCAAGGATCCACGATGTGTTTCACATATCCATGTTGAGAAGGTACGTGTTGGATCCATCACATGTTGTTAGTTATGAAGATTTGGAGATTGGGGATACTTTAGCATACGAGGAAGTACCTATTCAGATTCTGGTCCTTAAAGTTCAGAAGCTATGTACCAAGGATATACCATTAGTGAAAGTACTGTGGCAGAATCACAAGGTTGAGGAAGCTTCTTGGGAACTGGAAGTAGTGATACGCCAGAAGTATCCACAGTTGTTTTAAGTATGTGTGCATTACCCTACTTGGTATTGGAATAGGTGGTTAATCATTGGGAGTGTGTATTATTATGAACTTTTGAGACGATTTATGTATGTAACCATGGTATTCTTCTGCCATAAGTGAGGGTATGTATATATTGTGATGGGGTTGCGTTGTAGTAGTCACCAGTTCTTTCTAGAGTTGAGTGGGTGTTGGTAATGTGAATGAGTTCGTGAATGAGAGATTGCAAATTTTGAGGACGAAATTTTTGTAAGAAGGGGAGGTTGTAAGAACTCGAACCGTAATATATGGATTTAATTAGTTAAGAGAAGGGTAGAATGGTGAATTGAGTAGGCTTCGTCGATGAAACTAAAGTTCGTCGACGAAGGTCTCATGTTGCTCGGCGACGAAATACAGGAGCTCGTCAACGCAGAGAAGCCGAGGGGTTTTAGAATCCGAAAATCTCAGGTTCATCGACGAGGTCACCGTCTTGTCGACAAATTGTCTTCAGTGCCTCGTCGACGAAGACCCCATCTCATCGACGAGGGTGACCGAGTCAAAGGGCTATAAATATCCATTTTCATTACTTCTCAACTAAGAAATCTCAAAATCTCTCTCTATCTCTCTAGGAACTCAAAGTACCCTCCCTCTCTCTAGATTTCTTCGTCGTACGTTGTGGGAATCATTGATATGACGTTACCATGAGGATCAGAAAAGGATTCTCTACAAGATCTATGGATCATATCTTCGTTCCAGGCATTTTTGGGTTTTGGCTCGAAATCGAGGTAAGGTTCGGTTTTCAATTCTGTTTCAATAACTATGTAGAGAACAAGATTGTGAGTATGTTCTGTACTATGGTTTATAAGTTTTGGGAACTCGGTTCGCTGTTTAGGGGCTGTAGAGTTCAGGATTGGATTTTTGAGGAAAGGTAAGGAGATTTTGTTTATGTTGGTTATTTTCGAAATCGGACTCGTTAGAACTGTGGTTCACAGTCCTGTGTGTATTTTGGTTACTCATTTAGGGAAATCTAATGGGTAAAATTATGGGTTTTCATGTTACAGTTTTAGGAAAAAGGGGGCATTGGGTGGCATCTATTGTTTTGTTGGAAAATCGTAAATATATTGTGATATATATTATGTTATAGGGATGGTCATGCTTTGACTTGTTTAAACTGTATATGTTTGTAAAATCATGATTTTAGATTACCAAATAGGTGTGGTTTGTTTGGTTATATAAACATGCATGGTTGTGTCTTGTTGAAATGCAATAGGAACAGGGTTCCAAATTGTTCCAAGTAATGAAAGAGTGTACGGTTTTATATCCGAGGGTTTGAAATATCACCTGTTGTGTTTGGCAAGAGTGTCTGGCTCTATATCCTAGGGCATGAGCCTTACCAGTTGATCACCTAAGGGTGTGGATCCACCAGTTGTACCGGTATGATGCTATGGGAGCTTGGGGCTACGCCATGTGCCGGGGACTCCATGTAATGCGGGCTCGCTTTGGGCCGAACGGTGTGACGACACCGGGTTACTTGATCATGTGTCTGTGCGTGAATGCACTGTGCTGGAACTGTTTTGTGAAAATACTGGAATTACATTGAACTGTGTATGTTTTGTATCATGATAACATTCAAATGCCACACGCCGATATAACCTGGATCTACCTTACTAAGAGGTGTCTCACCTCTATTGTACGTACATATTTTCGAAGTCCTTCGAGTAACTAGAACTAGCGTCCTTGAGTCGGGAGCGTACTGGTCAGTGTACTGCGAGAGGTACTTGGGTAAGTACTAAAACTGTGCTGGGTTGTCCTTTATGGTTTTGGGTTAACACCCGGATTGTATTTTGTATTATGAATCCTAGTTCTTTTGTATAGACTCTGGTATGGTACAAAGTATGTATAGAATGACCTTTTTCCACTGTGTATATAGTTTGTATATGGATGTGTATAAGGTGCCTAAGAACCCCATGGGGTCGGACCCTCATTCATTATGGTGTGTCATGAATGTTTTGTATGATACAGGGACATGTTAGGTTACTAATTCACCCCTGGGTCCCATTATCGAGTTCGGGGCGTGACAGAAAATATATCAACAACCTACTCACTCACAATAGCATGCTTCAATGCAAACCCATGTCCTCTCCTATGGCTGCTTCACTCAAGCTCTCAAAATTTGATTCACCTGATTTTGATGATCCAATTCTCTATCGAAGCTTAGTTGGAGGTCTTTAATACCTCAATTTCACTTGATCAGACATCTCCTTTACAGTGAACAAGCTTCGTTAGTTCATGCACTCGCCCAAACTTACTCATTAGAGTGCACTTGAAAGGGTCCTATGATATTTCAAGGGAACAATCAACCATGGTCTATTTTTTACTTCTCACTCGGGATTTGTTCTTTAGGTTTATTCTGATACAGATTGGGGTGGCTTTCTAGATGATTGTCCATCAACCAGTGGTTTTTGAATCTTCCTTGGTAACCATCTCAATTCATGGAGCTTTAAGAAACAAAAATCAGTCGTCAAATCATCCAATGAAACTGAATACAAATCCTTGGCATCCTCGGCAGCTGAATTAATTTGGCTTCAATCTCTTCTCAAGGAACTTGGTCTATTTTTACCTCAAGCTCCTAAGCTCTGGTGTGACAATCTTGGTGCTACTTACCTTTGCGCCAACCCTGTATTTCATTCAAAAACCAAGCACAGGGACATCGACTACCATTTTGTTCGAGATTGTTTTGCTACCAACACCCTTAGAATTTCCTTTTGCAGCACCAACGATCAATTAGCAGACATTCTTACCAAACCATTAGTTTCGGACAAGTTTCATCATTTTACAACAAGTCTCAAAGTGGTTGACACCCCTTTGGACTCAAGGGGACATATTAGCAGTTTTAAAAAAAACCCAGTAACAGTCCAAATAAGTTACAACAGATATATTCTTTTCTAGTTTTAATTGTAATTAATTTGTAACCAATTTTATTCTTTGATTCCTCCTGAAATTGTATATATAAAGGCAATGGCATTATGAATAAAATATACAGCCACTGCAACTGTTCTTTGCTTCTTACAAGGGCTCCCAACTCTATCCTATACTCACAATAACCCACTTCTTTCAACAATTGCACTTTTTGCTTTTCCGTTCTATTCTAGATAAATAATAAATAGACGGTATTTAAAAATAAAAATAAAATTTTATCTCACAATTTATTGAAATATTGAATAAAAATAAAAATATATATATATTTTTTAAAAAATTGACTCATATTTATTGAAATATTAAAGAAAATTAAAATAATTCAATGTATATTACACATATTCACTAATTGGGGGAGTTAAACTCTCACCAGGAAAGACGTGGCATGATTTTACTTGTTTAGTTTTATTCATAAGGTCTTGTTTAGTTTGTAGGGGTTTTGTTAGACTTGTATTGGTTTTGTTGCCTAAGACGATTTTGCTAGTTTATTTGTAAATTTTATTGGCATGTTTGTAACAACGTTAGTACTAAATTAGAGCTATCAATAAATTTGGGGAGAGAAGTTTACGTAGAAAAATACCCCTCAGTCCATATTACAATCTAAACAATCTTCATTTTATCCAGTGAAAGACAAGTTGTGAGGGGGGCAGGAAGGTGCCTTGGTCCTCCCTCACAGGTAACTGAGTAACTACATATTTGCCTAGCTACTGTGGTGATCATATAAGATCAACTATATACGACAAGGACTGCATTTGTATGTGTTTGATTAAAGGGGGAGAATCTGCCAGGAAAGTTCCTCGCTGATTCTTGCTCCTCAACACGACGAGATTGATCATTTTTTTTTTTCGTGAACTTTTGAATCGAACTGAAACTGTGAGATATTAGGATAGCTCTACTCTATAAAAAGGCCAGAGGAGGTAATGAGGTTCATGTGCACAAGAGGAGCGAGGTTGAGGAGGAATTGAGAGGCTAAGTGAGAATGAGATTGTTTGGAGAAATGGAGATAGAAGAAGCTGGCAGCTATGATCAGGCACTGCCTCTGCTCTCCTTGAATCATGTTTCTTTGTTGTGCAGATCTGTGTGGGACTCGGTGCGGTTCTATGAAGATGTGTTGGGCTTTTGCCTCATCAGGCGCCCTTCTTCTTTTGATTTCAATGGAGCTTGGTCAGCTTCTCTCTCTCCCTCTCTCTATCTGCCTCACATTCATTTTAGTTTTAAATTAAAACTAGTATATCTTGGGATCAAGGCAAATTTTACTATTTTTAATTGTTAGAGAAGTTCTATATGTCACCCATTTTTGGTTACCTTTTTAATTTCACTGCTTGTAGCTGGATCCAGTGCGTCTGATGACACGGGCAAGTCTTGAATAAATTCAAACTGCTACCAAAATAAACCCAGTAGTCGCGGCAAAATACAGAATTATTATTCATAACACACACTGTCACTGTTAGCAGTATTAAGATCTAAGATTCTGAGAAAACAAAATGAGAACAATGGGGAAACTAACATGTGTCATATATTTTTTGAAGGTTGTTCAATTACGGCTTTGGGATACACTTGTTGGAGAACCCATCCGATGATGACTCGTGCACTATCAATCAATCGAGACCCATTAATCCGAAGGACAACCACATCTCCTTCCAAGTAAGAAACATATGATTAATTAGAAGAAACAAAAATTTCCTACAGCTGTCTAGTACTTGTTGACATAAAGATTTTGTAAATTGTTTTTCCTGCAGTGCACTGATGTTGAGCTTGTGAAGAAGAGGCTGCGAGAAATGGGGATCAAGTATGTGACGGCGGTAGTGGAGGACGAAGGAATCACGGTGGATCAGGTGTTCTTCCATGACCCAGATGGTTATATGATCGAGCTTTGCAACTGCGAAAACATCCCAGTCATTCCCATCTCGTCCAGCGCATTCAAGCCCAGGACGGGGACAAGTTTTACGAGGATAGCATATAACAAATGTGGGTTCATGGAGACTCTGATGATGGAGAGCTTGAGCGTGGATATGTTGAACTTCTCATTTTAGGTTGTGAGAAAGGCTGAATGGAATGAGCTACGGTAATTCTGTTCAAAAGAATGGTGCTGTCCTCAACAAAAAGGCACTGTGCCGTTTGTTTCCTGCAGGATTTTAAAATTTTGCTTGTTTTTAAGCATATTATTTGCCTGTAAAGGAAGTGTACTGTTTGGATGGGGAGCCTGTGCTGTCATTGTGGTTTTTTACATCGAATGAGATGTATCAATCTATGCGTTCTATGCCCTGAAGGTATGGGAAATGATGAATAAAATTCCATGCAGTTTTGACTTGGGTTGGTATCTTCACTGATGCAACTCGTCATTATCCAATCTTGAAACTTCTGTTCATGTTGTTTTGGAAGTCATGAAGCCAGATATTTTAGCATTAGCCAATGTGGAGTTGAAATAATTAAGCAGTTTATTCAATTATGCATTGGCTAGGGGAAAAGGTGGTGCCTGAGCCTGCCAAAACACTGAGCAGAAAAAGGTCTGAATCTTGGGACTATGATTTCTAGTTGGGATAAGAGTAGAGTTGATGTTTGAGTGGAGAATAGCAGAGGAACAAATTGGATTAGTTGAATGACTAAAGTGCCTCGACGCCACAATGTACTAAAAACACATACAAAAGAAAATACACAGAAAACAAAATAATATCTACAGCTTTCAATTTAATTAACCAGAAACAATGCAAGCAAATTATGTGTAATAAGGACTGATGCTCTTTGACACGTGGTTATTTAATAATTTTTTTTATAATAAAAACCAGAAACTCATAGAAATCAATCCATGATATTAAAAAATATATTAGAAATTAAGTTTCATCCACAATTGGAGGTTTCTATTCCAATAATGTCCGTCTTATTCTTTGCTTAGTTTGATATGTTAGGGCCTTAATCAACTTTTCTTGCTTGCTTTTATGATTTTTGTGTTCACCTCTATCTATAGGCAAGAAACATGGAAATTTCACAAGGTCGGGTGTTCAAACCCTTCCGGGTTCGTTTCCGCTCCTGAATTCCTAAAATTTACCTCCTTTCGGAGTTGTGGGATCGGTTTCAAGGGGCGCGGGATTAGTCACGTGGACCATAAAACGGACACGTGAAAACCTGGTGCATAATCCAAAAAAAAAAAAAATGAAACATGAAAATTTCTCAATAGAATTTATATTGAAACAATTTATTTGACTATGGAAGAAAAAAAAGAGAAATGAACTATTAAAAGTTTCAAAGAGCTATTATGTAAATCTTTTCAAACACTTACAACTATTGAATTTGAATTTGAGACCAACAGTGAATTTTTCCAATTGATTCTTAAGTAATATTATCTGAAATTTTATTAATAAATTTGAAAATTTTTATTTTAAAGAATAAGGTTTTAATTGTACATGTGCAATATATTAAGCAACGGGATATAAATTACTTGCAAAGACTAGGGCCATGCACAATGATGGTTTAAAAATATTCAAATTAAGATTAAAAAGGTGAGAAACCTTGCTTATTGATCTCACAAAAAAATACATACATTACATCAAGTAAAATACTTTTTTACAGCATCTGAATTGATAAGGTGCAATAGATCTTCTCCATCCATATCAACTAATAACAGTGCTCCACTTGAGAATACCTTCTTTACAACACAAGATCTTTCATAATTCAGAGTCCATTTTCCACGAGGTTCATTATGGATTGGCAAGATCTTTTTCAAGACTAGATCTCCTTGAAACTGTTAAGGACACACCTTTTTATTATAGGCTTTCATCATTCTTCTCTAATAAAGTTGTCCATGAACCAAAGCAACCAATCTTTTATCCTCAATAAAATTTAGCTAATCGTATCTTGCATTTATCCATTTTGCCTCTTCGAATTCTTCTTCCTTTAAAACTCACAAAGATAGTATCTCAACCTCAATCGGAACTGTGAGGAATGGTGTATTCCCAAGAGGGGGGGTGAATTGGGTATTTCAAAATTCTAGGTCTCTTAAGTCCTAATTTTAAAACTTCAACTCGTATTACACAAGCATAGGGTTTTTCTAAGCAATCACAAAACCCTCAAATATTGATGTATGCAAATATAAAAAATAAAACAATCACAACAATTTAAATACAAGCATACAATTATTGAAAATAAAGAAAGAAGGGAAGAGAAGGCGCAAACACAAGAATTTTACGAGGTTTGGCAAACTCTGCCTACGTCCTCGCCTCAAGACAACTCGTCTTAGGATTCCACTATTCTGCTCCTTAAACAAGGTGGAGTTGCCTCT
This sequence comes from Malania oleifera, assembly GCF_029873635.1. Classification (NCBI taxonomy): domain Eukaryota; kingdom Viridiplantae; phylum Streptophyta; class Magnoliopsida; order Santalales; family Ximeniaceae; genus Malania; species Malania oleifera. Next base: position 41,761,334 of record NC_080417.1, read on the forward strand.
TACAATCCGCTTCTTTACACAAGGCGAAGCTACCTTCCGCTTCTTCACACAAGGCGAAGCTATCTCTACGAATTGCTTATTTACACAAGGCGAAGCTGCCTCTCCAGATGATACCCCACGCCTGGCCCAGTTCTATACCCGAATCGAAAAATATAATGGAAATAAAAATATTTTTTGTTCAAGAGAATGTTTCTCAAATAAGCTGATTTGTACAATAAAAATCGATATGCACCCTCACAATATCTGAAATAAAGCTCAGTAGATTTTGGGAAATTTTCTTAATAAAATATTTGCAATCTTTGAATATGATATATATGATAAATCCTTCAAAGATTTAAACCTAATAAAAATTTTCTCCAAAGATATATTTCAAAATGAATATAGGAGACGCTTAGGGTTTGGCTCAAAATAAACTTTAGCAATAAACAAATTTAAATGAGCTCTTGAATCGTGCAATGGATATGCTCAAAGATTCACAAGCAACAAAGGTTTCTCCAAGAAATATTTTTCCAAGAAAAGATGTGGGAGAAACTATAAATTTGCTCTCAAAAGATTTTGTAGATAAAGAATATGTGAGAGTAAATTTTCTTTATTTTGAAAAGGGTGAGTGAAGATTAAAGCTCAAAAACTTTACTAGCAATAAAATCATTTCTCTAAAAGGATGTTCTTCAATTAAGAGAGTTGGAGAAACTATTAATGAGCTCCAAAAAATATTTTTACAATGAAAAGAGTATATAGGATCTTTGATTTGTAAAATGAATACCCACAAACGGAATAATATGAAAATATATGAAGCAATGTGCTCAAACCCATTTTAAAAGCATTAGGCAAGGTTTTTATAGAGTTTTCCAAAATATGACTGTTTTCTGCCCGTTAGGAAGTAAAATAATATTTTATTCTGAAAAATCCAACCATTAGAGCTCAAAAATTGCCTAAACCTGAGAGGTACGATCGACTGGGGCTTGCTCCGATCGACTAGCTTAAGGAGATTTTCAAATTCGCGAGCTTCAGCATGCCGACACCATGATCCGGTCGACTAGGATTTGAAGGGCGGTCGACTGGGCATCAATGAGTATTGAGGTCAGTCGGCTAGGGCTATTCAATACTGGCCAAATGAACCGGTCGGTCGACTAGGGCTAATAAATTTCTCAACGGGCTGGACGAATGGAGCCTTTTCAGAATTTAAAAATTCTAGCCGAGTGTATGGCCGGTCGACTATGCTTATGAGTCCAATCGACTAGGATCTTTGAAAAATTAATTTTTAGCCCACTTTTGACTTCCAAAAATATTTTAAAACCTTTGTATGATTTTATCTTTTAAGAGAAAGGTTTTCCAAGAAAATATTTGTTCCCTAAGGTCATTCTATGGTCCATTGAGCTTAGCATCATATCATGTAAAACATACATATTACAAATAAATCTAAATGCATTTACAACTTGAAAAATAAACGTCTTTCTTCTTTGCTCTTCAATTTTTCATGGATGTTAAAAGCGCCTTCTTAAATGGCTATATGAATGAAGAAGTGTATGTAGAACAACCTCCTGGTTTTAAAAATCATAAATATCCTGATCATGTATACCGGTTGTCCAAAGCCTTGTATGGATTGAAAAAAACTCCTAGAGCTTGGTATAAGAGGTTTAGTGGATTTCTATTAGAAAATGGGTTTACCTGGGGCAAAATTGACACTACACTTTTCATCAAATCTAAAAATGATGAAATGCTCCTTGTTCAAATTTATGTTGATGATATTATTTTTGGAGCAACTAATGATGATTTGTGTAATGAGTTTGCCAAATGCATGCAAAGTGAATTTGAAATGAGCATGATGAGTGAACTGAGTTACTTCTTAGGACTTCAAATCAAACAGGTTAAATATGGGACTTTCATATGTTAATCTAAATATGTTAGGGACTTGCTCAAGAAATTTAATATGGAAGATGGTAAAATTCTTAGTACTCCTATGAGTTCTTCCACCAAACTTGATAAAGATAAGTAAGGAATCCCTGTTGATGTGAAATTATATCGTGGCATGATTGGTAGCCTCCTATACCTTACAGCTAGTCGTCTAGATATCATGTTTAGTGTGTGTATGTGCGCTAGGTTTCAGGCCACTCCTAAGGAGTCTCATCTATTAACTGTGAAAAGAATACTTAGGTACCTAGTTGGAACTGTTGAGTTAGGTTTATGTTACCTTAAGCATACGACATTTGAGATTGCTAGTTATACTGATGCTAAATTTGCCGGTAACAAGGTAGATAGGAAGAGTACTAGCGGCACTTATCACTATTTAGGGCAATCTCTAGTTTCTTGATTCTCCAAGAAACAGAACTCAGTTGCCTTATCCACAGCCGAAGCAGAATATATTGCAGCTAAGAGTTGTTGTGCTCAAACGCTCTATATGAAACAACAACTTATGGATTTTGGATTGTACTATGATACGATTTCAATTAAATGTGATAATACTAGGGCAATCAACATATCTAAAAATCCTATCTTATATTCATGAACCAAACATATTACGATTAGACACCATTTCATTCGTGATCATGTGCAGAAAAGGGATGTGACACTTGAGTTTGTGTGCACAAATGAGCAGTGGGCTGATATCTTCACCGAACCCCTTCAGCAAGATAAATTTATACAGATTAGACAAGAGTTAGGTCTAATGCATAGTATAGATGCCTCCTAGATTTTTGATAGAGTGCACAAACTTAGGGGGAGCTTCTTAACATAGAAAGCATACAACTCTAAACTTTAAATCTATCATTGCTTTATACTTATGAGTTTGTTTGTGTTTTGGAATGCATGACTGTCATATTTCTTGTATGATGATAGTTATATTTATGTTTTATGTCTTGATCATACTGAACTGTTTGAGTTGATAATTGTGGATAGATTGTTAATTTAAAACTTAATCAGGTCATTTCCATACAGATATTTTTGGAAAATGCTCTATTTTTAAACGGCATGTTGTCGAAATTTCTAAAAACTTTCTCAAACATATCTTATATTTAAATGATTTATACTCAATGTCTATGTCTATGTGTTTTATGTATATCATAGCCCTTTTTGTTGTTGCCAAAAGGGAGAGAATAGGCAAAATTGGGTACTTGAATTTGCACTGTTAAATCTTTAACATTCTCATTATGCATATTGTCAAGGGGAGTCTTCTTGGTTGTACCCACTTTTGCATTATGTATTTGTCATCATCAAAAAGGGGGAGAATGTTGACCTAATAGGTCATACCCTGTTTTGATTATGAAAAATACTCAGGTATTTAATGTCTATCAAGTTTGTGTGCAGGTTCATATTAGTAAGATCGTATGATGGCACATGTTAACTTGAAGCAAAAGAAGACCCAGAAGATTCATTTGTTGTATTTTTATATTATGCTTAATTCAGGTTTGTAATAGTAATATAGGAAAGGTCTGTAATATTTACTGCATATCATGCACGTAAAAATAATAAGCACAAAGACCTTAGAATGACCCTAGGTGTAATGACTCGAATAATAAAAATGGTATTTAAATAGAGAGGAAAGGAAATGGAAACAGAAACAGAATGAGGCAGCAGACTTCGTCGACGAATGCTTTGCATTCGTCAACATTGTACTTTGGGAGAAATAACCAAGAAAAATAATCAGGTCCTCGTCGAAGAACACAGGGGATTTGTCGACAAGGATATAAGAGGGCCTCGTCGACGAAGCTAGGTTTCGTCGACAAGAAGATACCGAGAGAGGATTTTTTTTGGAAGTCTGAAATTCGTCGACGAAGGTGCAAGTTCGTCAACGAACTTTCTACAGGACTCGTCAACGAGGTGACGTGTCTTGTCGATGAATCCAACCCTATAAATAGCAAAAACCCGCATTTAAATGCAGAAAATTAAGAAAATCTCACACACACTCTCTCTCTCTCTCTCCCTTCGGTTTCTTTCCCCTCTCTCTTTGATTTTGGGCCGAATTTCCATCGGTTCGAGGATCTAAAGCCACCACGACGCTCCTAGAGAAGTTCTCTGCATATCTGCCTGAGCGGATCATCGGTGGAACTCCATTGAAATTCATCCCTAAGTTGAGGTAAGGCTTTTTATGCCGAATTTGGTCTTACTGTAGTTATAGGAAATGATATACACGTAAAAATACTGAAGTTTAGTACTACAAGTTTTCATTTTCAGGGTATTGATCAGGAAATCCTACGGGTGTGAGTCCACGAATACATAGGGGCTTTTTAGTTGCCAGGTAAGGGAATAAACTAAAGCAGTTATTTTTCCACACGTATTATTATTATTATTATCAGCAAAGAAATTTGCAGGGAATATGCATGATATTTGAATACTATTAAGAAAATGTATGTTATTGGGAAAATACTACTATTGTACGGAAAATGTGATTTGGAATGAAATGTACAGAACTACTTAACTTTGTGTGGCATGAACGTTATTTTTCATGGAAAGGTAATGATATGACAAATTTTACGAGTAAAACATGTTTTCAGGAATTATGAAAAGATACAGTATACTATGATGATTTTGACAAGTACATGATAATTGATTTATTTTTAGCATGATATGTATGAAATATTCGGCATGAGGCCATATATATATATATATATATATATATATATAAAATGATATCGGCATGAGGCTGTATTTATGAAATGTTTGGCGCGAGGCCATATTTATGAAATGATTTCAGCACGAGGCCGTATTCATGAAATTATGAAAAATGCTATAATATCATGTATTATATGTTATCAGAACCCGGATGTTAGTTTAGTTCAGTTTTAGGAGCTCAGTACCGTAACTATATAGATCAGATATCTATGTTCAGACTTGTGCTAACCATCCCATGAGGGGGTGGGAGATGGATAGTCAATATGGCTTTCAGTGTAGAGTTGTAGACGTCCACCTGGCAGTCCGGACCAGGATGTGGCGGGCCTATCGTACTTAAAAACATTTTTGACTCGGCAGTGGTCGGCCAACCATTGTCGGGTCCTGCTTTCGGGCTGCACAACCTGTCATGGGGGGTAATACATGACATCAGCTAGCTATTCATCCTAAGTATGCTTTCAATATTATCAGTTATAACAGATGTTTTATGGATGATATGATCATTAGCAAATATGAAAATATATGATTATTCAGTATGATATGATGAACGTTTACAGAAATGTGAAATGTACTATATATATATAATTGCATTAAATGTTCATATTGCCACACAGTTGTATTTAGTTTATTTTCCCTTACTGAGATGTGTCTCACCCCCGAATTTAATTAATTTTTTAGGAGACCCTGAGAGACCGGCGGATCGTGGCCTCCGTTGAGGTTGTTGAGTTACCCCACTAGGAGGGTAAGATTTTGTACTAGGATCAAGATTATTTTGTTGTGAGATCCTTGTGACAACCTAAATAAAAATGGAATTTAGATAATAAAGAAGAAGAGAAATGAAACCAGTAATAGAAGGAGGAAGTCAACTTCATCGACGAACGCAACATCGTACTTTGGAAGGAATAATCGAGGGGAGGATCATCAGGGCTTCGTCGATGAATACAGGGGATTCGTCAACAAGGGCTTAAGAGAATTCGTTGATGAAGACTGAATTTCATCTACGAAGAAATACCGTGAGGCATTTTGAGCCGACTGAATTTCATCGACGAGGACTGAATTTCGTCGATGAAATTAATGAAGGATTTGTCAACGAATGACGTGGCTCGTTGACGAATCCAGTTCTATAAATAGAAAAATCTAGATTTTTAACTTCATAACTAAGTAAACTCTCTTCTCTCTCTCTCCCCTTTGGCCCTCTCTCTCTCTCTCTCTCTCTCATCGATTTTGGGCCAGATTTACGCCGGATTGACAATCTGAAGTCACCACAACGCCCCTGGGGAAGTTCTCTCCAAATCTGCCGAAGCAGATCGTTGGTGAAAGCAAGTTGGAAATCATCTTTGAGTTGAGGTAAGGCTTTTTAAGCCAAATTTGACTTTACGGTAGTTATAGGAAATGATGTACACATCGAAATACTGAAGTTTAGTACTGTGAGTTTTCAGTTTCAGGGTATTGATTAGGAAATCCTACGAGTGTGAGACCAGAGTTTATAGAGGCTTTTCTCAGTAGCCAAGTAAGAGAATAAATTAAAGCAGTTACTTTCCATGCAAATTATTATTAATTATGAGTAAATTTATTTTTAAAAAAGTATATGTTATATATGTATATTATGGATGAAATGTGCGTTTGGGAAATACTGCTATAATGTTGAAATGTATATGTATGTATGAGATGCCAGAAAATTACGATTTTAGAATAAGAAATATGATTTTATACAGCGTATGTATGGTATGAATATTATTTTACGTGAAACATATTATGATATGAAAGATTTTATAAGTAAAGTATGTTTTCAGGTATTATGAAAAGATATGTTATGTTATGATGATTTTGACGAATACATGATAATTGATTTATTTTCAGAATATATATACCTAAAATGATTCCGACGCGAGGCCGTGTAATTATGTTATGTTTGGCACGAGGCCGTAGTTATGTTATGTTCGGCACGAGGCCATAATTATGATATATTCAGCACGAGACCGTAATTATGTTATATTCCGCATGAGGTTGTAATTACGATATGTTCGGCATGAGGCTGTAATGATGTTATATATGATCATGTATTAATGTTATCAGAACCCAGATGTTAGTTTAGCTCAGTTCAGAGGCTCAGTACCGTAGCTTATAGATAAGATGTTTATGATTAGATTAGTACTAACCACCCCACGAGGGGGTGGGAGATGGATAGTCGATGTGGCTTTCAGTAGAGTGTGGACATCCACCTAGAAGTCCAAATCAGGGTGTGGCGAGCCCATCGTACTTACAGACATATTTGACTCGGCAGTGGTCGGCCAGCCATTGTCGGGTCCCGCCTTTGGGCTACACAACCTGTCATGGGGGGTAATACATGACACCAGCTAGCTATTCATCCAGGGTATGTTTTCAGTATTATTAATATAACAGATGTTTACATATGATATGATTATTCAACAATTATGAAAGTATATGCTTATTCAATATGTTATGATAAATGTCTACATATATATGAAATGTACTATATATGTATAATTACGTTAAATATTCATGTTGTCACATAGCTGTATTTAGTTTATTTTCCCTTACTGAGAAGTGTCTCACCCCCGAACATTAAATGATTTTCAGGAAATCCAGAGAGACCAGTGGGTCAGGACCGCCGTTGAGTGGTTGGAGCTTCCCTACTAGAAGTGTAAGCGTTGAACTAGGATCAGGCGATTTTTGTTATATGATTCTAGTGTTATTTTGACTTTTTGGAGGTTGTATATAGTAACTGTATTTTGATGATGTAGTAAACTCTGGTATTATGTTTTATGGTTGGATGTTTGAGATTTTATGCTTGCTGCTGCTTAGGTTTCTGCTGTGATTGACAGGTGTCCCTGTTACCCACGGGTTCGGGTCGACTTTTCCATTTATTATGTTACATTTCATATTCGGAAATTGAGGTCGTTACAATCCTAGTTGTACTTGGAATGTTATGGGAGATTGAAAATACATGTATGTTATTTTGGTGTAAGTAGACCCTAGTATTGTGTTATATTGGTTGGATGGTTATAATTTTATACTTACTGCTGCTTAGGTTTCCGCTGCTTATGACAGGGCTATCCCCGCTACCCACGGGTTCGGGTTGATGTTGTTATTATTTATGATTACTATTTGATCAGTTAAGTAGGTCATTACAGTTTGGTATCAACGCCTAGGATACTAGGTTCTGTAGACTTTAGAATGCAGCAGTAATAATACCAGAGTAAAGGATAAAGGGATTTGAAGTCTGGTTTTGTAGTCCAGATGCAAAACTTCCGTGGTGGTTTGTGTGATTTTCCTGGGGTGACGATTTCAGGAAAGTCATGGTAAACTATCGTCGGGTTGGGTATCTAGGTTGCAGGATTGAGCCTTGAATTAAAATCAAAAGAGGTGAATTAATTAGACGAATATATTATAGGAATTCGATGATATGTATAGTGAAGGGGTTCTAAGTTAAGTTATTTGTTTTTGAGTATGGACCCTGGTGGCAGTAGTGCCCACGCTAGTGGGAATAAGGGTGCTAGACCCTCAGGCACTGCAGGCGATGATTTAGATGCAGTTTTACGCAGCGCGGCATAGCAAGTCATGGCTGAAATTACCAGGGGTTCGAGGGAATAGGGTGGTCCATCAACAGGCCACGGTAGCTTGATAGAGAAATTCATAAAGATGAATCCTCTGGCTTTCTCAGGAGGAACAGATCCTGCAGTCGCTAAAAACTAGGTGCAGGAGATAGAGAAAATATTTGCAGTGCTGCAGTGTTCTGAGGAGCAGAGGTTGTTGTTTGCTACCTACTAACTAACTGGAGAGGCCGAGAGATGGTGTTCAACAGTGAAACTTTTATAGCAGTAGAGGACTATACCTATGGAGATGACATGGGAGCGGTTTAAGGAGACATTTTTCGACAGGTATTTTTTGGCCTCGTCTAGGGAAGCGAAGATTGAGAAGTTCATGTACCTAAAGTAGGGACAGTTCTCAGTGTAGCAGTACGCGGTGAGGTTTATCGAATCATCTCACTTCGCCCCGTACATTATACCAGATGAAGTAAAGAAGGTACGGCAGTTTGAGAGAGGTCTGAGGAGGGAAATATATAAGCAGATGTCAATTCTGAAGTTGCAGGATTTTGCCGAACTGGTTGATAGGGCCACTATAGCAGAAATTGGGGAGCGATTAGAGGCTAAGGAGTAGAGACAGAAGAAGAGATCCGCACCTTCCAGTTCCCAGAAGGGAGTCGGTCGTGGTTCATGGAAGAGAGGTGGCTACTACAGAGATTGGAGGCAGGAGACTGGGAATCGCGATTTTCAGAGTGTGCAGCCATCTCCAGCTTGCCCGACTTGTGGAAAGAGGCACTTAGGGGAGTGTCGTTCCAAGCGAGGTGTTTGCTATCGATGTGGGGAGCTAGGGTATGTGATGAGGGATTACTAGGCTCATATTGGTGCTGCTCCTACTCCTAGACCTGTTCGAGGAGGCTACTAGGCGCCACATGGAGGCCAGCATAGGAATATGGCCTTAGCTAGGGTTTTTGCTTTGACGCCAGGCAATGCTGAGGCAGCCGGCGACGTGGTGACAGGTACGATTAATATGTTTTCATTTAAAGTTATTGCACTTTTTGATTTTGGTGCCACACACTCATTTGTGTCCTTAGGGTGTGTTAAATTGTGTGGGGTTGAAACACAATCAATAGATGTCGGGTTATTAGTGGCTACACCGACCAGGTCAGCGGTGAGATGTAGTAGGATGCTTCATGGTTGGCCAGTTGATGTTCAGGGGAAAATTTTATCTGCTGATTTGGTGGTGCTGGATATGCACGGGTTTGACATCATCTTCGACATAGATTGGCTAGCATCTAATTCTGCTATTATAGACTGTCGTGCAAGAGAAGTGATATTCATGTCTCCAGGGAAACCAGAATTCATATTTATAAGGTCACAAGTGCAATCTTTACCTCGGATGGTCTCAACTGGAGAAAGTTGTGTTTTTGGGGTATGTTATCTTAGGAGATGGAATTTCTATGGATCCCAGTAAGATTGATGCATTAGTGAATTGGGCTAGATCGAGGAATGTCCAGGAGATTAAAAGTTTCTTGGAATTAGTCGGTTATTACCGTCGTTTCGTCGAGGGATTCTCAGCTTTATTAGGGCCACTGACACAACTGACTAGGAAGAATTCCATATTTGAATGGGACGACAGCTATGAGCAGAGTTTTCAGGAATTGAAGCAGAGGCTAGTCACAGCGCCAGTAGTGATCATCCCATCTGGGGGTGAGGGTTATACTATTTTCAGTGATGCATCCTTGAAAGGACTTGGCTGTGTATTGATGCAGAATGGCAAGGTGGTGGCATATGCATCCAGATAGTTGAAAGAATACGAAAAGAACTACCCTACCCATGATCTTGAATTGGCTGCAGTGGTACATACATTGAAAATTTGGAGGCATTACCTGTACGGCGAGCAGTGTGAGATTTTCTCCGACCATAAAAGCTTAAAGTATTTTTTCACCCAAAAGGAATTAAATATGATGTAAAGAGGGTGGTTAGAGTTGATTAAGGATTTTGACTATATTAGCAATTACCACCCAAGGAAAGCAAACGTGGTAGCTGATGCATTGAGTATGAAGTATGGGGAATCAGCGTTGACAGTTATGGAGATCCAGCGCCCGATCATGATGGATCCAGAGAAACTCGATATTGAATTGATAGAGAGTAATACTCCAGTATGTATCACCAGCCTAGTGGTACAGCCTACTCTGCAGGAAAGAATTAAAGCTTCCTAGAAAGAAGACCCATAATTAGTAGAGGTGATGGACGGAGTGCAAAGTGGTTAAGGGGAGAAATTCAGTATTGTAGATGATGGGGCTCTACGGTTCCGTTATAGATTATGTGTTCCTTCCGATACTGACATTAGGAAGACTATTCTAGAGGAGGCTCATAGATCATTGTATATGGTTCATCCCAGCAGTATGAAAATGTACAGGGATCTGCGAGAGTTTTATTGGTGGAGTGGTATGAAGAGAGAAATTGCCGAGTATGTAGTTCAGTGCTTGACGTACCAATAAGTAAAAGCTAAGCATCAGAGGCGAGCGAGTCAGTTGCAGTCGTTATTTATCCCAGAGTGGAAGTTGGATCATATATCCATGGACTTTGTTTCAGGGCTGTCGTCGACATTGCATGGCCAAAATGTCATCTGGGTGATAGTAGATCGGTTGACTAAGACCACCCATTTCCTCCCTATCAAGATCAGCTATCCTCTCAGCCGATCGGAAGAGATTTATGTCTTGGAGATAGTTCATTCTCATGGGGTGCCAGTATCCATAGTGTCAGATCGATACCCGTGTTTCACGTCACGGTTATGGAGAAGTTTGCAGGAAGCTTTAGAGTTTCAAGTATCGTTTAGCACGACATTCCATCCTCAGTCATACAGACAGACTGAGAGGATGATACAGATACTAGAAGATATGCTTCGAGCATGTGTTTTAGATTTTGGGGTAGTTGGACTCAATTTATGCCGCTGGTAGAGTTCGCATATAATAACAGTTACTAGTCCAGTATTGGCATGACACCGTTTGAGGCACTTTACGGTTGGAGATGTCGATCTCCTTTTTATTGGAACAAAATGGGTGAGCGGCGAGTTGTGGGGCCAGAGCTGGTACAGTAGGTGTACGATAAAGTTCGACTTATTAGGGATAGAATCGGTGCAGTTTAGAGCCGACAGAAGAGTTATCTCATATAACAATACTCTTTGATACAAAAAATATACATATAAAAAAAATAAATTTTTCTTCTTATTTTCTCCTTCTAAAACAAAATCCTTAATTAGAACAGCCCAACACTTTATTATTTTTTACGGACAGTAAAACAATAAATTCGTCTTTTTACTTGTAAAATAAAAAGATTAAGTATGTATAAATAAGAATTAAGAAGACGGATGACGGATGGTGATCACTCACAAAGTCCTAGCACGTGGGATGTTCGATTGCCTATAGTCCGCCACCTTTGGTCAAAGGCTGGAAGCGGTCCCCATGACTTCTTGCAGCTTTTTCATGGCCTCAATTTTCTTGCGCTTTCCTTTTCTTTTCTTTGCTTTGTTATCCTCATAGGGTTTGACGCTTGGCGTGGGTGCGAGGGAAGCCCAGGGCTCATTCATTACTTGATGGTATGGACTTTAATACTCTTCTGCATAGTTGGTTTTAATCTTTAACTTCAAAATAATTATTTACTAGCAGCGTTGGACAACATGCATTATTTGACTGGATTTAAAATTGTATGTCACCACTGTGACACTTAAGATTTGAAAACTTATGAATATGTTATAATTCAAAACTCTTAAAAGGTTGTAAGGTACGTTCGATGTGGTAGTATTACTTATTGATTTAAGTTAGCACAAATTTAATATTTTAATGTTAATTAATAATATTATTTTTATCATAATTCCGTACGATAGTAATATGTTACGAATAAACATCAGTAATAAAATCATTATTAATTAAAAATAATAATCATGTATTATTTTTTTACAGTAAATATTTAAATTTTAATTATAAATAATTAAAATAGTTATTAGTGAAATTGTTAATTAAAAAAATATTAATATTTGTAATTTCAACACTTTTCTAGTTCCACACTTTTTCTAAAAATCACTTCTGCATAAGTGGTTTCTTATGATCATTAAATAGTTTAAAACTTACACTACTATAAAAGGCCTCCTATTTGGTGTCATTTTTCTAAAACCCAAAATTAACCTTATAAAAATTTTATTTTTATTTGTTAAAAAAATGAGCATCTATACTACTATAAAGGGGATTCTTATTTGATGTCATCTTTCAAAATTCAAAATTAACCTTATGTAAAATATATTTTTATTTGTTAAAAAATAAACACTTGAGGGTATAAGTGTAAGAATCACAATCCACGTTTAATTATTTTTAAAAAAATTGGGAAGGAGTTTTTTTTTCCCTTTAACCTCTTCGTTCAGTTTCCAAAATGTCCTTATACTATTTAATTTTTTATTATTTTTACTTCTTTTATAAATTTCAAAACTAAAAAATCTTATAGCACACACATAATGCGTACCCATGGCTAGAGTGGACTTCAACTTTCAATAATTTTAACATACTAACATAAACTTTTGATAATTTTAACATATTTCTTTATTTAAATTATAATCACCTTTGTTTTAATATAATATAAGTTTGAAATTCATATTTTAAAATTAAAATTTTAATTCTTTTACATTTGGATAATTTTATTGAAATTTATCATTTAAATTTGGATAACTTTTTACCACTTAATTTTTTTAACAATATATCATATTACTTTTTTAGTTAGATGACACATAAATTGTTATATGTTTATATTACCTATTTAATTAGATGAGACATGAATTGTCATATGACACCCTCCTCCACTTCGACTTCCACCACATTACTTTTTTTTTTAAATATATATATTTATTAATTTTTTTAAGTGACTGAAATATATTGTGAGTGTTTACTATTTTTTCTCGTTAAAAAATGCTATTATATCTTTTTTAAAAATTAATATATATATATATATTAAATGTCCAATTTTTTTAATCTTAAATTTCAAATTCTCATTTTTTTTAAAAAATTTTGATAATTTAATTCTTTCAACTTTTTTTGATTATTTTATCATACTTCTTTATTCAAATTATAATCACTTTTGTTTTAATATAATATAATTTTGAAATTAGTATTTTAAAATTTAAATTTTAATTCTTTTAGATTTTGATAATTTTATTGAAATTTATTATTTGAATTTGAAACACTTTTTACCACTTAATTTTTTCAAAATAATATATAATATTACACATGAATTGTTACCTTCTATTTTAAACTATAACTGAACTGAAGGAATTGGGTGAGGGAAGATAGCGAGGAAAGTGACAGTGCAGAGTCATGATTGACTGCATCTTTCCAATCATATAGAGTTTTAAAGCCTAAAGAACTCTCAAAAAGCAAAGTGTGTTGTGTAAAATTTTACAGTCTGGTGATGACACTTCTGTTTTTAAATCTCATCTGCACGAATAGTCGGAATGAAAAAGAGCAAATTGATGAAATAAACTATGAAGAAAACATACAATTTAGAATATTTTCAAAGCGCTAATTTATTTTTTTGGCGATCGCAATGCATGCATTGATCCTGCTCGACACACACTATACAAAACTAATTGTTCCAGAAATCATTGTAATTATTCGAAAAAGAAGAAGAGCATTATCAGAAATAAGAAGCACAAACACTCTGATGCAAGAAAAATGAAATTGGAAACCGAAAAAAAAAAAAATGATACACATAGTACAAGAAAAACTAGAAGCAAAAAAATCTCCAAAATAGTTGCGGCCCTATTCAAATACTAAAACAAACAATTTACCATACATAACACATCAAACAAGTTGATTTGCATGCATATTCTAAGTTTTTTATAATCTTAATCCATATAAGAAAAAATAAAACATAGAGAAACCAGAAGAGAGAGAGAAAGAGAGGATTGACTAAGTTTAACTATTGACTACAAATCTACTACTAAATTTAATAGTTCATTAATAAATTGTATAAGAACCCTAAATTCTCAAATTTAGATGAATCTTTTCCAAATCTAGTTGAGTGTAGACAGAGAGTTGTTGCCGACTGCAGCAAATGATACGAATATTTGATTATTTTTTTTCATGAAAAAATGAAATAAAAAATGAAAGAAAACATATCAATTGATTCGTAAGGATACAATGATAGAATACAAAAAACAGAGAGGGGGAGAAGAGAATTTGGAGGAGGAGAAGAATAACGTAAACTAAAAAAAGAAACTAAATCCGCTTTTAGTGGGATTGTGAAGGTCGGTTATTTGATTTTTTTATTTTTATTTCCTCAATAGATAATTTATTTAGTAAATAAAATAAATATTTATACAAAGGCTAATATGGAGATTTAGAAAGATGATCCGCTATAGAATAATAGAATACAAGAAAAGAAAAAAAAAAAAAAAAAGAGTAAGGGAAGAGGATTTGGAGGAGAAGAACGTAAATTGGAAAAAATTGGAGGTTAGTTATTAATTTTTTTACTTTTATGTCCTATCCTAAGTAGATAATTAATTTAGTAAATGAAATAAATATTTTAAAAAGATTAATATGAGGATTTAGAAAAATGACATCAAAGGGCATAGTAGTATAGATTTTGTGATTTACTATCATCAGTTGTATACACATAATATTAATGGGGTTTTATTTTTTAGATATATCATACATACATATATATATATATATATATATGTATATGTATATTATGAGCAAAAGCTTGAAGTGGCCAAAATATTTTAGATTTCTATTTTTATTATTTTTTAAAGGATAATAGAAAGTTGTGATATATTTGTTTGTGTTTTAAAATTTACTATTTTAGGAAATAATAGAATGTTAAAAAAAATATTTAAATTTTAAAATAAAAATAAATTATTAAATTGGTTATATATCCATGATCAATAAGTATTGTAATTAAAAGGACTTTAAATTGAGGGCATTTTTAGAAAGACAATTACAGAAAAAAAAAATGATTGAGAAATATCTAACTTTCTTTTAATTAATAGCATAAATAATTAAATTAGATCATTGTTTTTTTCTTACACCTCGTATCCTTGTACGATCTCCATATTACTGTTACTATAGTCCCTATCATTATTCAATTGTATGAACTTGAGAGGAATGCATGTAAATCTATCATTGCTACTTGAAATAGCACATGCATGTTATATTTTGTTTTTTTTGTTAAGAAAACTATCCGAATTCACAATTTTGCAAAGTTTCGAAAACTATAAAAGGGTACAACGATCAAAATCAAATTATGGGTAAAAATTTTATAATTTTTTTAACAAAAATGTATGTGTACCTACTCGCATATTTGATAAAATTTATACAATTACAGTATTTGCAAATTGTGCTTAAATTTTTACAAGATTCAATAGTGCGGAATGCAATATTATGTATTTGTATATATAATTAGGAAGTTATTCTTTTTGGACTTTTCTTTGATCCTCCTTTTTTAAAGTTGTTCCTCATCTCTCACTAATTCTAGTTCTTGAAATTTTTTTTTTGAAAATTTTTTATGTAGCATACAAGATATAAATCTTTCACCCTTAGAAAATCATTTCATTTTTATAAAGTAATGGCACTCAATATATAATTGCTATGTAAATTATACATACAAGTTTTATCGTGCTTGAATCCAATCATTGACTTAGGTGGTTTACCACTCTAAATTGATGAGTCAAGCATGATTCATCCCAACAACAGAGTGAAAACGAAATGGAATTTATGTATTTCTTGAATTCTGAATTATGTACATCCTAATCTTACAATATATAATACAATCAAATATTATAAATAAGGAAACAATCTCCCAATAGAATAATATACAATCTTCTTCATTTGCCAACTTTCCTAATTTACACCATATTCCCACGGATACTCGGGATTTCAACACTCTCCCTCAAGTTGGATCATAGATATCAATCATCTCCAACTTACTAATGAAATCATCAAAGTTTTGTCGTGCTAACCCTTTAGTAAAGATATCTGCAGTTTGTTCTTTGGTAGGTATGTAAGTCATGCAGATGGTTCTTTCTTCAGCCTTCTCTTTGATAAAATGTCGATCTACTTCCACATGTTTAGTCTTGTCATGTTGAACTGGATTGAGAGAGATATTGATGTCAACTTTATTGTCACAATAGAGTTTGATAGGAAATTTAACCGGAATTTGTAGCTCTTCCAAGAGTTTCCATAACCACAGTCTTTCACACATTCTTTTTGAGCACATCGGTTTGATAGGTTCATGAACTGAGATGTCTCTGCGAGGTTTGAGGGGGATTTGATCCGTGCGATGGTTGATGCTCCTACTGGGTCCACTGGCCCAACAGCCGAACAGAGTAGTCGGCACCGGCGTAGCCACTAATTTGTCCTCACTAACTTTAGGAAGATCCGTCATGCTAACCGCGGCGAGCATGTTGGTGGTCCCCTTGTTGACTTTAATCTTGTCGGTCTTGATAGCGGAGATGTCGGGTACGAAGTCCATGCGCTTCTTGCGCTCTTCCTCTTGCAGCTTTAGAGAAATACCCCAAATGGGACCCTTCTGGATCCGCTTCATGAGGTGGGTGGAGAAGCCGACAATCTTGTTGAGAAGGCGCTTGGATAGCGTAGATATGGGAGATGTGGCCTTCAACCTTGACTCATTGTCAGGCAATGCGGCCAGGATGCCAGATTTCTCCGCCTGCAGGATCCCACGATGACATAGGCAGTGCGCCTTATTCGTGCTGGCATCGCCAGTCCAAAAGATGTCATCTACGTCAAGCTTGTCACCACCGCCGCCATCGACTGCGATTTTCGGTTGGGATAGAGAGCGGGCGTCGAGGAATCGATCGAATGATGGAGCTATGCTGTTGACGACACCGTTTGCTATTGCTTAAAAATCCTAACTCTGATACCATGAAAACATAATGGAATTTTTGTATTTCCTGAATTCTAAATTATGTACATTCTAATCTTACAATATATAACACAATCAAATATACAATCTTCTACATTTATTCACTTTTCTAATTTACACCATATTCCCACAGATACTCGGGATTTCAACACGGAGTTCTATCAAATTTTTAAGAGACTAAAGTGTTGCATTGTGACATTATGGTAGGGGCAATGTAGGAGAGGGGGATTTGGAGAGTAGCTTCCTATAATCGTTCTTACGGGACATTGGGTAGGATGTTATAGGCTCAAAAGAACAAAAAATGTTTTATGGTAGTTATTAGGTTAGAAAAAAATGACATGAGAGAGAAAATTTTTTAATAATAAGCAATAATTTAAGTATTTTTAAAAGACCCTCTTTAGTTTTTTAAGGAATAATAAAATTTAAAAATTATAAGTTATAGTACTTAAATAATTAAGGGAGAGACAAAAAAGACAACCTAATGAATGGTATATACATAGGTCCTAAAGCTAAGCTAGATTTCATGAAGCATAAAATAAGAGATATCATCAATGGGAATAACACTGTCATTTTATTAGCAATTGATTGATTTATTTATTGATTTTGGAAAAAGATGAGTAGGCATGTGACAAAGGGGCAAATGAAAACAGAAATCACATGACAGATGAGTAGATGCAAGAACATCTTCCGTCTCTTAAATGTGGCAACCCCAACTTTGAAAAGGAGGAAACCACACCCAAAAAAATCAATTTGCAAAAGTAGACGAGTAAACTTCTTGACACTTCAATTCTAGTACTGTGTCAGTTGGTGGCGCCCTTTAATTTAAATTAAAAGGTTGGATTGTAAAGCGATAATGGATCATGTCACAGAATGCTGCCACCTCTCACCTTCCCGCATTTGATCCTTTGAAGCTTCTGCTGCCACCAAAAGCGAGAGAGAGAGAGAGAGCAGAAGTTTTCAGTTTGTTTGGGCATCACTCCACTACAGAGGTAGAGGAGAGACTTCTCGACTTGCACGGTGAGAGCCCTGTTCAAGTCGTCTCTGTGTGTGTCTGTGTCTGTGTGTTTCCAAGCAATATTCCATTCCCCCGATTCAACTGGGTTCGTAATTTCAGAGCCTAACAAAGAATGAGAAGCCACGACAGAGTGAAGAAGACGGTGCTCAATGACAGTCTGTAAAACGGGACCATCTTCGAATACCCCAAAACTGGTGGCCATTAAAGTACACATACACCCTGTTTTCTTCGTTTGTATCCATCAACCATAGCTTAGATCCAATTATAGGAAAACAGTAATTGCAAATTAAGAATGAAATAAAGCATGTTTCTTGGTCAGTTAGCGCCTAACACATGATTAATTTGTTGCTGCAGATGATGATTGGAGGCGCAAAGGTTGGGTGGCCCTTATGTTTTCTATAAAAGCAACAAACCCTTTTCTTTATTCATTCGATGAATCTGAACAGCAACCCATTGTCGAAAAAGCTATGGGGAGGCGAAGACTGACGATTAGAGCCGACAAGTCATGAAATTATTTATCAAGAATGTGTTGAGTTCTTGATTTGTGGTGTCATTTCTGTTCCTGTTTTGGGGTGAGAAATGGGGATGGCTGATGCAGAGGAGAAGGTGGTTGTTTTGGTGCGGCTGAGGCCTTTGAACGAGATAGAGATTGCGAGGAATGATGTTTCAGACTGGGATTGTGTCAATGATGACACTATCATATTTAGGAACAACCCATCAGTTCCTGAGAGAACCGTCTTCCCCACCGCCCACACATTTGGTATGACCTATGATCATGCCTGCCATAATTTCAGTATAGCATAATTAAGGTCGGTCATACTTTATGTTATGCGTCTCCAATCATGTGTATTACATTTATAATTCATGAGCATTTTCTTTTGAAAAAAGATTGGGGGCAACCATTGCTGAGGATAATTTTATATGAGTTAATGGTCATTTTGACTGTGTCCACATTGAATCACAATTTAGAGTTTAGAATTCGTCCTGTTTTGGATAATGAAAAACCCCCTAAACCCACAATCTGAGTGTTCATGTTTGCTTTTGTGAGTCTTCTGATCTAATTTGCTTTGGTTTGTGCCTTGGGTTATTGCTTTGATAGACAGGGTATTCGGGTCTGATTGTTCCACAAAGCAGGTGTATGAGGAAGGAGCTAAGGAAGTTGCTCTTTCAGTTGTTTCTGGTTTTAATTGTGAGTATACAGTTTCCTTTGGTTCTCTTATTCATGAGCTTTACTTGGAACCGCATTGACATTTTTTACCCAGCATTGACAATATTTTCCAGCAAGTATTTTTGCATACGGGCAAACAAGCAGTGGGAAGACATACACCATGAGTGGTGTTACCGAGTATGCTTTAGCAGATATATATGACTATATGGAGAGGGTAATCAGAAGATACATATACCATTTTACCTTTTCTTAAATTTTTTTTATTCCTTCCGTGTTCTACTTTTCCCATATTTTTGTCTGTTCAATGAAAAATGATTTTAATTTTTGCAGCACAAGGAAAAGGAATTTGTTTTGAAGTTCTCTGCCATGGAGATTTACAATGAATCTGTTAGAGACCTCCTAAGTGTGGATAATACTCCCCTTAGACTTTTAGATGATCCAGAGGTGAATTTGGTTGTTATATATGCAATGTAACCAGGTGGTACCTGCATATTTTTTCACACTAATGATTTTGCTACTTCCATAGAGAGGGACTATTGTTGAGAAAGTCACTGAAGAAACTCTGAGGGACTGGAGCCATCTAAAAGAGCTGCTTTCTTTATGTGAATGTAAAGGGACTTCAAACTAATCCTGTTTTAACTGGATGGCTTGTGACGGCATATTTTTTAATTGCCCATATTCTTGTTTGCAGCTCAAAGGCTGATAGGAGAGACCACTCTGAATGAAACGAGCTCCAGATCTCATCAAATTATTAGACTGGTGTGAATTTCATTTGTTGGAGTACTTTTATAGCATCTTTGGAATGTATCATCTCCTAAAAGATAATCAAATATTTCATTTTCATTGCATGATGGATTTCTGCAGACAATCGAAAGCTCTACTCGTGAGTTTTTAGGCAATGACAGCTCAAGCACCCTTACAGCCACTCTGGTATGGATCAATATTTTTCTGCTCAAAAGACCTCCTACATAAAAATCAAGTTTTTTTTTTTTTTACAAAACTATGACGATGTGTAAAGGAAATATTTTATGTTAACAAATATATTAATTTCTTTATAGAATTTTGTTGATCTTGCGGGAAGTGAGCGTGCATCTCAGTCATTGTCAGCTGGTACAAGGTTGAAAGAAGGTTGCCACATAAATCGGAGTTTACTGACTCTAGGAACAGTTATCCGCAAGCTGAGGTTTGCTTATTTTCCATTCTTTTGGAGGTTTATTACCAGTTATCTCCCAATTAAGTCTCAAGAATTATTGGACCTATGAAAATTTGATTTATAGATGGATTTGTCTTGGTTTCCTTAATTGCTTTTTCCTTTTCACAAAACTATTCTTAAAACTTTACATTCTCCGGTGATAATAGCAATTGCATGTTATGATGGAAGTTATGGAACCATTTTTTGGGAGGGAGAGCAACTATATATATCTGTTGTTCACAATATAATTCTATGGCTGGATGCAGCAAGGGAAGAGGTGGGCATGTTCCTTTCAGGGATTCAAAGCTAACTCGCATATTGCAATCCTCCTTAGGAGGGAATTCTAGAACTGCCATCATATGTACCTTAAGCCCTGCACGAAGCCATGTTGAGCAATCAAGAAACACACTGCTCTTTGGTAGTTGTGCCAAGGAAGTAACTACTAATGCGCAGGTCAATATAATCATGTCTGATAAAGCTTTGGTGAAGCATTTGCAAAGAGAATTAGCTAGGTTAGAGAGTGAGTTGCAATGCTGTGGGCCAAATTCGATCAAATCTGACTCTGCTGCATTACTGAGAGAGAGAGAGCTTCAGATTGAGGAGGTAATGAAATTGGATTTAACTATGCACTTGATTCCGAGTACTCCATTGATATTATGTCCACTAGCTTTATTTTAAGACTGACGTCATACTTAAGATTAAAATATATATTTAGAGAACGGCATTTGCTTGAACTGTGCAATGTTAGTGCCTCTTTTTAAAAAAACAGGTTGTATAAATACATTGAGAAAACTGGCATATTAGAATTTTGTGAGAGTGAGTTCACTTGGTCAACATCTCTGCTATTGAAGCCCAATTTCAATAATACATCTGTTTGGCATTTCTTCATCAGTGATTATTAATGCTGCTGCTAAATGTGCATTTTGTTTCTTTCTTGTGCAGCTCACGGAGGAAGTAGCGGATCTCACCCTGCAACGAGACCGCGCTCAATCTCAGGTTGAGGATTTGCTACAACTGCTCAGAGACACTAGACGGTCTATGACATGGGTATATGCGTCTATATATTTATTTTTCTTGATGTAGGCATTCTGTTTGACCTCAGTGTGCCTTCTGTATGCTAAGTTCATTTATTATGCACTCCTCCAGGCATGTTGTGATCATAATTGCCCTAAGCTGCAAGTGCGGAAAGCATGGGATTATGAAGATTCAGTATCAGATTCTGCCTTCTTGTATGGTGATGTCAAGAAATCTGGCACATTTAAGCATTCTGAAGGACACAGTGGGAGTGGTTCCAATGAGCAATACCCACAGCTTCCTATGCTCAAAGACAATTTGATGCTCAATAGTACCTCCAGACAGATGTTGATAAGTGGTACTGGGTTTGTTAGAGGTAACCCATGTGGGAATGAGGAGGAGATTGAAGAGCAATCAAATGAATACTCAGACGATCTTTGTAAGGAAGTTCAGTGCATTGAGATAAAAAATTCAAGTGTGAACAGATTAGCTGATTCATCATCTCATGAAGAAAACACAGAAGGATTAGCTTCTACAGCTGCTTGGAATGGTGAAAGAGCAGACAAGGAATTTGTGTCGTCCTGCATCCTGTCTTCCTGTTTTATTCGTTCTCCTGAAGAATTGACTCCAAGGGTGCTGGCAGCAGAACTACCTAGTTCTCAAAACTCGAAGTTAACTAGGAGCAGAAGTTGTGAAGCATGTCTCATGACTAGCTTGTCTTCACCTTTGCTAGAATGTGTAGGAAAGAATGAGCACACTCCAACAGATGGGTTTGAGAAAGACTTTCCGGGAAGGCCTAAGGGTTTTCAAATAAAGCTTCCGGCATTGAACTATGGTTCTGGTGTGGAGAGGTTGTTGAGTAAAGATACTCAAACTTCAGTTCATGGTGATGAAGTCATTGAGCTTAAATCCAAGGATGTCAAAATTTGTATTGATGAGGATATTACAAACAATAATGGATTTGTTCGTGGAGAGGAGAACATGACTGAGCTTCAATGCAACAAACAACATGTAGATTTCCTGGTGAGTGTTGAATGTTTCTGTCAACTATAAATTTGTGAATTGCATCTTTCTTGATATCCTTAAATGTTGAAATCCCGAATCCTTGGGAATATTGAATAAATTAGGAAAGTGGGTGAATGTAGAAGATTATATATTGTTATGTAGGGAGATTGTTTCCTTGTTTTGAATATTTGACTGTATTATATATTGTAAGATTAGGAGGTACATGATTCAGAATTCAAGAAATAAAGAAATTTCATTATGTTTTCACGGTATCAGAGCTAGGGTTTCTAAACCTTAGTTAGCAATGGCCAACGGCGCCGTCAACAGCTAAGGGTTGTGCTCCTCTGAAACTTTCAACGGTGACTCTGAAGCCACCTCCATCGTGGGGTCTCTCGGATCGGGTCCAATGGCGGCATGCGACTCCAAGAACTCCAATCGCAACCAGCGAACAAGACAAGCGTCGATTGCTCGCAGAAGAACCCGCAATGGGTGTCGGTATCGTACGGCGTCTTCATGTGTCTCGAGTGCTCTGGTAAGCACCGCGACCTTGTTGCTCACATCAGCTTTGTCCAATCGGTGACAATGGACTCCTGGTCGGAGATCCATCTCAAGAAGATGGAGGATAGCAGCAACGAGCAGCTTAACGTCTTCTACAAGTGCAGCGGCGACCATTTCGTGGATGACCTCCTGAACTTCTCGTTCGACATAGGTGATGACGACAACGATGACGAAAAAACCAAAGCAAGTCTACCTTCCTCTATTTCTATCTTGACCAAGCTGGACCTCGATGATTGCAACCGTTCGTTCCCTGAAGTTGCAAAAGAAGAACTGGAATGGCTATCGAACAAATATGCCTTCTCGAAGCAACAGAACGGTTCTTGAAAAGAGCAACAGTAACAGTACTGGCTAGATGCATTCAAACTCTCACAAGAAGGTAATGGAGATGAGAAAGTTGAAGTAGAGTGAGGTGGTGGTGACGAAGTCTCTGGATATGTCCCCACAGGATAAAGTGGCAATAATTGCAAACGATGCTGCAATTAAAAATTATGGAGGGGAGCCTTTTATTGATGGAAAAATGTTGAGGTAGGGCCTACCTAGTTCGGTGTGTTAGACCTCGTTTAGTTATTGTACGGCTTTGTCTTCCACAAACATTTTTTTGGGTTCTTTAGCCTAAAGAGGTAATTTTTGCAAGCCTTGAATATAACCTCTAAATCCAAAACTCCTTGGATTATTGATTCTAGTGCTTCTGACCACATGAATGATGCCTATCATCTTTGCTCATCATATTCACCCTATGGTGAAAATTTGAAAGTTAAAATTGCAGATGGATCACTCTCGTCTGTCGCAGGCAAAGGGACTATCCGACTCTCTGACTCCATCACACTAGAGTCTGTTCTTCATGTTCCTAATTTATCCTGCAACTTACTATCCATTATCCAATTAACTAAAAACTCCAATTGTTTTGCTAAATTTCTTCCCTCTCATTTTGTTTTTCAGGACCTATCATCGGCGAAGGCGATTGACAGTGCTAAGGAGTATAAGGGACTCTACTACTTTGAAGAGACTAATGTGAGTGAACAATGTAAAACTACTATTTGTGATTCTGCATCTGTTTCTAGTGATAGTGAAATTTTATTATGGCATTCTAGGATGGGTCATCCAAATTTTCGATATCTAAGACGTTTATTTCCTTCCATTTTTTCAAATAAAACGTCTTCTGAATTTCAGTGTGAGATTTGTGAACTTGCAAAATATCAGCGTAATTCCTTTCCTAAATCCACATACAAACCATTTAGACCCTTTACTATGATTCACAGTGATTTATGAGAGCCCTCACACTCTCTTAATTGCACTCACACGAGATGGTTTGTTACTTTTATTGATGATCATACTCGTATTTATTGGGTTTACTAGTTGAAAGATAAAACTGAAGTTCGTTCCATTTTTGCTAGTTTCCACTCCATGATTCAAACACAATTCCAAACTCATATTCAAATTCTACGTACTGATTATGGTTATGGAATATTTCAATGAAATATTGGGACATTATCTTCAAGAAAATGGAATTGTTCATCTAAGTTCCTGTGTGGATACCCCTTAACAAAATGGGGTTGCTGAGCGTAAAAATAGGCATAATTTTGAAGTAGCTTGGGCATTGATGTTCACTACAAATATGAAAAAAAATTTTTGGGGCGATGCCATTTTAACAACTACATATCTCATTAATCGAATGCCTAGTCAAGTTCTTTCTTTTGCAACTCCTCTCCTAAAACTCCAGGAATGGTTTGCCAACACTCGGCTCCACTCCAATCTCTCTCTGAAAATCTTTGGATGTACTGCATTTGTTAATGTTCATGCTCATAATCGAGATAAATTAGAATCTCATGCTATTAAGTGCATTTTTATTGGTTACTCTCCTACTTAGAGAAGACTATAAATGTTATGATCCTATCATGAAAATGTTGTTTGTTAGCCTTGATGTCACGTTCTTTGAGATCACTCCTTACTTCCCAAAGCCCTCTCTTCAGGGGGAGAAATGGAGTGAAGATCGGCTCTTTGATTTCTCCGTTGATGAATCTGTGCCATACACTGAGTCTACCATTTCATCATTTCCTAAGTCTACCATTGCATCATTTCCTGACCTGTCATGCACAAAAGATCACTTAACCTCAGGGGAAGATGCAGAAAAGCAAAACAACACAGAAATAATTGTTTACTCAAAAAAGCGGAACACAATGAATAGGGAGAATCTCATACTTGAGGCACCAAGATTGTTGGAACCGGTGATAGCTCCGAGCAACCATGAGTCCACGCTCGATCCCGATGAGGTAATAGATGGTCATGAGCTCCTTTCTGATAATCCTATACCTGATGACATCAATTTACCCATTGCAGTTAGAAAACAAACCAGATCATGTGCTCAATATCCCTGGTCTAAATATATGTCTTATAAAAGCTTGTTTACAGGATATTGGGTTTTTACATGAAAATTCCAAAGAATATTCAGGAAGCCCTAGAAATTCCTGAATGGAGGGAGGCTGTCATGGAGGAAATGTGGGCCCTGGAGAAAATTGGAACTTGGGATGTTATGAATTTGTCGAGAGGGAAGAAGCCAGTTGGTTGTCAATGGGTCTTCACAGTGAAATATAAAGCTGATGGGACAGTTGAACGATATAAAGCCAGACTCGTTGCAAAAGGATTTACATAGACTTATGACATTGACTACACGAAGACATTTGCACTAGTGGCAAACTTGAATACAGTTCAGGTCTTCTTGTCCTTGGCAGCTAACTTAGATTGGCCACTACAGCAACTTGACATTAAGAATGCATTTCTAAATGGCGAGTTAGAAGAAGAAGTCTACATGACGATACCACCAGGTTTCAATAAGAAAGGTGAAGAAAACAGAGTATGTAAACTCAAGAAGTTCTTGTATGGACTCAAGCAATCTCTCAGAGCATGGTTCGACACATTTGCAAAAGTAATAAAGAACCAAGGATATTGAAAAGGGCAATCAGATCACACTATATTCTTCCAACAGTCTGAAAGTAGTAAGAGAACAATTCTGATAGTGTATATTAATGATATAATCCTAATAGGAGATGATACCAGGGGTGAGCATAATTCGGGGAAACCCGAATTAACCGACCAATTTCGGTTGGTTCGGTTCGGTCAAGAAATAGGGTCGGTTCGGTTCGGTTACGATTTTACCAATTTTCGGTTAATCGGTTATCGGTTCGGTTAATATGAATTATCAATTCGGTTAACCGAATTGATAATTAATGATTCTAGTGATTCTACTCTTATAGTTTAATACCAAAATATCTTTTTTATTAATAAAATTAATAGATGAGATGCTTAATTAAGCTCGAATTAGTAAAAAAGTTATAATTATATTCTGTTTTTAATAATTAATTTCAAATTATTTCGGTTAAATTCGGTTAACCGAATTACCTGAAAAGGTAATTCGGTCGGGTTCGATTCGATGAGCTTCCTTTGTTCGGTCGGTTCGGTTATTAGAAATCATTAATCGAAAATTTCGGTTAATTCGGTTAATTAACCGAATTTAGCCGAACCGACCGTTTGCTCACCCCTAGATGATACAGCAGAGATGGAAAGATTAAAGAAAGTCCTAGCTACTGAGTTTAAAGTTAAAGACTTGGGACAAATGCAGTATTTCTTGGGAATGGAAGTTGCTAGATAAAAAAAGGGTATCAATGTCTCTCAGCCAAAGTATATCACTGATCTCCTAATCGAAACTGGCATGCTTGGATGCAAACCTAGTGAAACTTCGATTGAAGCATTAAAGAGGGTCGAAGACTGCAGAATACCAGTTGAAAAAGAGTGGTATTAGAGATTGGTTGGTAAGTTAATCTACCTATCACATACTAGACCCGATATTGCACTTGTGGTAAGTGTGGTAAGTCAGCACATGCATTCACCAAAAAAGACTCACCTAGATGCTGTGTACAAGATTCTCAAGTACCTCAAGGGTTCTCCGGGCGAAGGACTCTTCTTCAAGAAATGTGAAAGCAATGAAGTAGAAATTTTTACAGATGCAGATTGGGCAGGATCAGTGGAAGATAGAAGGTCTACCATCGGATATTGCACCTTCGTATGGGGAAATTTGGTAACTTGGAGAAGCAAAAAATAGAATGTAGTGGCTCGAAGTACTGCTGAAGCTGAATTCAGGACAGTTGCACAAGGAATATGTGAAGGACTGTGGTTACGGAAACTCTTGGAAGAGCTACAGATTCCGGTGAAATTTCCTATCAAACTCTATTGTGACAACAAAGCGGCCATTAGTATCTCTCTCAATCGAGTTCAACATGACAGGACTAAACATGTGGAAGTAGACCGACATTTTATCGAAGAGAAGGTTGAAGAAGGAACCATCTGTATGACTTATGTACCTACCAAGGAACAAATTGCAGATATCTTTACTATAGGGTTAGCACAATAGAATTTTGATGATTTCATTAGCAAGTTGGAGATGATTAATATCTATGATTCAACTTGAGGGGGAGTGTTGAAATCCCAAGTATCCTTGGAAATATTAACTAAATTAGGAAAGTGGGTAAATGTAGAAGATTATATATTGTTTTTAGGGAGATTGTTTCCTTGTTTAGAATATTTGATTGTATTATTTATTGTAAGATTAGGAGGTACATGATTCAGAATTCAAGAAATAAAGAAATTTCTTTATGTTTTCATTAAAGATAATGTTGATCCAGATTTGCTTCAACTGATTAAAGCAGTGGAACTTGAAATATTGTGGGGTTTTTCACTTGGGATAATATTTTCCAAAATTGTCACTTCGAAAGGAAACCATACAAAATATTCATATTGTGCTGCAGTTAGTTGAAGGCTCAATATGAAGACTACTACCCCAGAAGCAATTGCATGTATAAGAAACATAAGTTGCACATAGTCTAAACTGGAAATTCTGGTTGGACTGGTTAGACGGTGTTTTCCCTCATTGGGAGCTTCAGAAAATGACTTATTGCCTGAATCTGTCTATTACTGTTCATTTAGAATGCATTATGTGTGGTAGGTGCAAGAGACAGAACTGAAGGTTGAAACATCCGCAAATAATGTGAAAGACATTGGCTTGGATCCAATTCAACATGATTTAGAAAATATTTCAACTTGGCCTACGAAATTCAAGAGGCTCCAGAAAGAGATCATTAAGCTTTGGGATGCTTGTAATGTGTCCTTGGTTCACAGAACTTTCTTCTTTTTGCTGTTTAAAGGTGATCTGACTGACTCTATTTACATGGAGGTAGAGCTCAGGAGGCTATCCTTCCTCAATGACAAATTTTCCCAGGGTAATCAGACTGTCGAAGATGGTCGGACTGTCACGCTTGCTTTGAGGTACTTCTGTGTCCCTTCTAGTACATTGCAAAATGTATTATATATATGACAGAGAATGAGAGATGTCAAGAAGGGGGTGGGGAAGAGAGTGCTTTGTTTTCAGTGGACAAGTTCATTTATGGCAAACAAATTGATTTCACTGAATAAAGAGAAAAATATACTTATTTGGCATTTTTTTTTTGAATCTTTGCGTGAAAGAGGGTATCTCGTGTATTGTGGTATTATGCTCAGTGATTCACTTTTATTTAGAGCTTACACTTGTTTCCCAGGCCAAAGCATGCTTGTCCTTTAAAAATGGCAGGCCGAACACAGGATAAACTAGATATCACAGCTAGTCCACCCCAATTATTCATTCTGTCTGTCTGGGAGAGAACTTGGATTTAGATTTGTATGGATTTGAACTAAATGTTATACAAAATTGCATTGAATTTTGTCCAAGTATGTACAAATCCAAATTCAGGGTTTGAAATCCATGCTCCTAATCCAGCGTTAGAGAACATCATGAAAGTTGAATGGAAATTAAATGATGTGTTGCTTTTGGTTCCTATGAATTACCATTGTTTATGTTTGGATACAGAACAAAGGTTCTACGTCGCGAGAGGGAGATGCTAAGCAAACAAATGAAGAAGAGGCTCTCTGCAAAAGATAGAGAGAGCCTCTATCTCAAGTGGGGTTTGGGCTTGAACACAAAACACAGGAAGTTGAAGCTTGCCTACCTCTTGTGGACTGAAACAGAAGACATGGATCACATTGCAGAGAGTGCTGCCATCGTTGTGAAGCTTGTAGGGTCTATCAAGCCAGGACAGGCTCTGAAGGAGATGTTCGGGCTCAACTTCATGCCCCAGTGCACGTGGAGGAAATTCAATGGCTGGAAAAGTAGGGTGATGTCTCCCTTGTAAGCAATTTAGAAAGTTATAGTACAGATGATTCTAATTCTCGGCAGATGATTATTTTGTACACGCATTCTGATATTCTGATTGCATTTGGCCGAACCAGAGTTTGGTTATCTGACAGATTATTATTTTTTTCAAAAAAATCCTTTGTCAATATCACTTTGTGTTTGTGCATTGCGTTGGTTAAGTTAGCTTCTTTATCAGTTTGTGAAATTCCACTGACGTATTGCATTATCAACAGGGGAAATCAGCTAAAAAGATTATAATTTGAAATAAAACCATTGAAATCAGAAGATGAAGGTAAATGATGTGAGTTATTACTTATGCATAACTAGTTGTACTATAATTAAATTTTAACAATCAAGTATGCGTAATTAATCATCATTCACAAAGATATGTGCAATGAAAAATGCCTAATTGAACATAATAATAATAATAATAATAATAATAATAATAATACATAAAACAGTACTTTTTGGAATGGTTTACAACATATAAGTTAATGTGTGATGCGCCTGTGAGTAAATAAAGTAACATAAAATACTTGACAAACACAGAAAAAACACCATAAACCCATGCTAACGATACCTTCAATTTTCTTAAGATTTAGTACTTGTTAGAGATCATGACCAGTAATAAACATTAATAAATATTTGTGAGTATAGTTAGTATGGATTTAAGTTGTGGTTTGTGTGTATACATGCATTTTATGTAAGTATATAATTTCTATTTTGATCTTAGTGCCCAAATTTTATAAAGCATAACAGACCATGTATAAATGATCTGTAATAAACATTACTAAATATTTGAGAGTATAGTTACTATGGATTTATGTTGTGGTTTTTACTTATACATGCATTTTATGTGTGTCTCTGTATAATTTCTATTTTGGTCTTAATGTCGAAATTTTATGAAGCAAAAAAAAAAAAGAGAGGATTTTTACTAGTGATTTTTTAAAAAAAAAAAACTAAAAGAGACGGCACCTCCAATTATTTATTGATATACCTTCAATTTTGATGAAAAAATATTGTGGTTACAAGACAAGTATTGAGAGATTACAGATAAAAAAATTAAAAGTCTCTAAAAAATAACACCAATAATTAATCAAAATAGCACTACAAATCCAAATAAAACTAAATAAGAATTGCTTATAGAGGGTATCTTTTAGCTGTGTATTAGCATCTGCTGCTATAGAATTAAAATAAATGTTAGTAAAAAATCACATGAGAAATTCTTTGGCGCTCAAAAGCGTGCTACCTTTTTTTTTTTCCTCAAATTTTAATCTCAAAACGCTGTCGTCTTGAGGAACCTCAAAATATCCCCATTTCTCAGCTCCCTTCCCAGCCCTCACCCCTACACGGAACCCCCTTCCTGCGTGGCCTCTACTACTACAAAATACCCAACCCCCTTCCTAGGAGTTTTTTTCCTAGTTTATTACTATATTATTTAAATAATATTCTATTCAAAAAAATTATTCTGAGAATGATGCTTACGTAATCTCATTACTTGTTCCAGCAAAATTTATTTAAATCTCGCTGAATCAAGTAGCAAGATTTGCCACACGTCAAGTCAGTTTATTTTCCAAGCAAATCTCGCTGGACCAAACAGTAAAATTTGCTTGCCACGCATTAACACTCGATTGAATTACCATTTAAATCTTACTGGACAAAGCAACGAGTTTTACTATGCATTTAATTTTTTAATTTAATTTATTATGTGTTCTCCTTATTTATTTATTTATTATAATAATAATTATAAATTAAATTTTTGGAGCAAAGAATTATTTATTAATTTAAATTTTCACATACAATAAATTTAATTTTTTAATTTAATTAAAAATTTTATTTTTATCATAAATTAATATAATAGTCATACGTTATAAATATACACTAATAACAAGATTATTTTTAATTAAAAAGGAAAATCTTTTATTATTTTATTTAGTAGAAAATATTTAAATATTAATAAAAAATAATTACTATTGAAATTGTTAACTAAAAATCTTAATAATTCTAATTTAAATTATATTTAAAACTAATAATAACACTTATTTAAATACAATCAAATGCCACTTATAATTTTCGGGGCTTCTCTAATCCAACACTAGTAATCAACACTTATTGAACTCAATACTTCTACATAAGCATTCCAAACGATTTTTTAATTTATATTATCTAAAGAAGTGCATTTAGATTAAAGACAATATTCGAAATTTTAGTATACAATACTCTTGAACTTGAAAGTAATTTTCGAATGAGGAGTTGGGGTAGTTGATGGAGGGAAAAATAAATCTACAGTTAGAAAAACCTTATAGCTCCTTATAATTAAATTAAGCGCACTCAACATTGAATCTCAAAAAAAGTATTTATATACTATGCCAAGGTTCTTTGTAAGGCACAAAAGGAATTCCAAGTCACTTATTTATTTGGTTTTTGCTCATGCTTTTTGCTATTTTTCTTTTGTTTGTTATGTTGTGAGAATTTTGTTTTGTAGGTCCTAATTTGTTTTGTTTTGTTTGGACTTGTAACCCGGTTTTGGCTGGATGTTGGTGTTGTTCTTTGGGAGATTTTTAACATTTGTCTTTTGTTATCTCTCATTGATTGTCTTGTAACCACGGTATTCCTCCGCCAAAAGTGAGGGGTTATCAATAAATAAATGGAGGTACCGCTCTTCTTTAAAAAAAAGAAAAAAAAATCACTTATTTATTTTTCTTGATTGTAGTAGATCGTACAATTTGTGCTTGCAGAATTCATGGTACTTATTTGGCGTCACCACTATGAATTTCATGCAAGCATTATTTATTTGTCAAATAATGTCTTAATGAAATTTCTAAAATATGAGCTTGTAACAGTAGGAGGCAACAGATGGATGAATTATTTTGCTTTAATATATTTTGCTTTGATTGATCCTTAATCAAGTACAATGACTAACCTTTAATAGGAATGAGCCATGTAGCAGTCATTATATGCTTATTATAGGAAAAGGCTCCAATCTCACTATCTCAGCCTGAGTACCAAGAATTTAGAAAGTACTGACTTGGTTGCATCCTACCTTTTTATGTATTATACCTACTGCTTGGCTTTTCACTTGTAAATATGGGATTCAAAGATTGTGAACCATGAGTGTTTGCACATTGCCTCTTGATCAGTGTACTACCTTAAATTTTTCATACCATCGAAATTTCAGTACAGTTGCTGAGATTACTTTGACTAAAGATGTTTAGAAAGGGGACTATTTAAATGAAATCACATAATTACAGTTCTTTAGATTTTTCATTGCCTTCAATTTCAGAAAACACAAACATACAGAGCCTCATCCCAATACAGAAGAGACCGACACCTTCAACCATACAGAGCCTCAAACGGAGCCATCCCGATACTAGCCTGGAAGCTATTGTTATAGGCGAATTCTACCAGTGGCATAAACTGCAACCAGCTACCACCGAAGTCCAACACGTAAGCCCGTAACATATCCTACAAGATCTATTGTTTTCTCCGACTGTCCATCAGTTTGGGGGTGGAACGCTGTACTGAAAGTAAGTTTCATCCCCAATGCTTCCTCCAAGCTCTTCCAGAAACGAGAGGTAAGTCTCGGGTCTCGATTTGACACATTGGACAATGGCACCCCATGCATTCTAACTATCTCATGCACGTACAAGTCTGCTAGCCTACTCAATGGGTAGCTAACCTTCATCGATAAAAAATAAGCAGATTTCGTCAACTTGGCCATAATCACCCAAATGACATTCTACCCGTGAAGCGCTGGCGGCAATACAGTCACAAAATCCATGGAAATATGCTCCCATTTTCACTCCGAAATAGTTAAAAGGCTGTAACTGCCCTATCGGCCTCTGATGTTCAGTTTTCACCTGCTGACACGTCAAACACTGCTCTACGAACTGAGCAATCTGCCTTTTCATACCACTCCATCAGAAGATCTCACGCAAATCCCGATACATCTTCATGCTACTTGGATGTACCGTATACAAAGAACGATGCGCTTCCTCTAGAATCGTCCTTCTGATCTCATCGTCGTTTGAAACACACAACCTAGTTTTAAACCTCAACACACCTCCCTCAAAGATGTTAAAATCCACAGCTAACCCCTGCTGCATTTTCTCCACAATCTCAATCAATTCTGCATCATTAGCCTGCGCGAATTTAATACACTTAAACAAAGTCAGATGGATCACCAAACTAGAAATAAAAGCCCGATGATCACTGGCCACCAACTCTATACCAAGGTTTTCCAAATCCCATCTGATATAATGCTGAGCTACAAATGCAGATACTGTCGCATGCTCTGACTTCTGACTTAATGCATTAGTTACCACATTAGCTTTCCCTAGGTGATAACTGATGGTGCAATCGTAGTCTTTGATCAGCTCGAGCTACCGTCTCTGCCTCATATTCAACTCCTTTTGCGTGAAAAAGTACCTGAGACTTTTATAGTCAGTGAAAATCTCACACTGAACACCATACAGGTAGTGTCACTAGATTTTCAATGCATAAAATATAGCAGCCAATTCCAGATCATGCATAGAGTAATTCTTCTCGTATTCCTTGAGTTGCCGAGAAGCATAAGCTATTACCTTACCCTGTTGCATAAGCACACATCCCAAACCCTTTATAGACGCGTCGCTATAAATCACAAAACCGCCATCCCCAGAAGGAATGGTCAAAATCGGAGCAGTAACCAATCGTTGTTTCAGCTTATGGAAACTCCGCTTGCAATCCTTGGTCCAGTCAAATTTCACCCCCTTCCTGGTTAATCGCGTTAGAGGCCTAAAAAACTTAGAGAATCCCTCCATGAACCGACGATAATAACCTTCTAGTCCTAGGAAACTCCAAACCTCCTGCACACTCTTCGGTCGCACCCAGTCGACCACAACCTCGATCTTACTAGGATCAACTTAGATACCACCTTTAGACACCATATGGCCTAAAAACGAAACTTGATTCAACTAGAAATCACACATCTTCAGCTTGACATACAACTTCCTCTCCTGTAGAACCTGTAGTACCAATGTCAGATAGTTTTCATGCTCCTCTGAACTCCTTGAGTATACCAGAATATCATCGATAAACACCACTACAAATTGATCCAGGTACTTATGGAAAACCCTGTTCATCAGGTCCATGAACACTGCCGGAGCATTCGTCAACCCAAAAGGCACAACTAAGAACTCGTAGTGGCCGTATCTAGTTCGGAAAACAGTCTTCGCAGTATTCTCAGATCAAACTCTCACTTAATGATACCCTAACCGTAGGTCAATCTTCGAAAAGACCTGCGTCCCCCGTAACTGTTCAAAGAGATCATTGATACGAGGCAATGGGTAACGATTTTTCACAGTCACCTTGTTGATTTCACAGTAATTAATGCACATGTGCATTGACCTGTCCTTCTTCTTCACAAACAAAACTGGAGCTCCCCAGGGAGAAACACTCGGTCAGATAAAGCCCTTGTCCAGTAATTCCTGCAACTGCTCCTTCAACTCCTGAAGTTCTGCTAGAGCCATCCGGTACAGAGCTTTAGAGATCGGTGCCTTGCCATGAAGCAACTTTATCGCAAACTCCACCTCACGATCCAAAGGTAAACCGGGTAAGTCTTTGGGAAACACATCCGGGAACTCGTTAACCACTCAAATATCCTCAAGTTTCAACTCATCCCGTGGAGGTTCCCTCACGCAAGCTAGGTACCCCTGAAATTCGTCCAAGAGTAACCTCCTCGCCTGTAATGCCGATAAAACCTGTGGCATTGAACGCACACACGATCCTACAAACTTATACCCCTGCTCCCCAAGAGGTCTGAACACTACCACCTTTCTACGACAGTCAATCACGGCATAGTTGGAGAATAACTAATCCATCTCCAATATGACATCAAACCCCGACATATCGTATACTACAAGATTCGCTGGTAGCAACTTTTCCTGAATTACCACTGGGAAGTTTTCTAACATCCTTCCACAGAACGATACACTCCTAGATGGTGTAACTACAGAAAATTCTTCATTCATGACTTGGTTCTCAACCCCACATAGTTTTACAAAGTTAGAAGATATAAAGGAATGGATCGCACTCGAATCAAATAAAACCACAGCTCTATTTAAAAGCAATGTCATAGTACCTGTCACCACATTCCCCGTATGCTCGGCATCCACTGGAGTAAGTGAGTATACACTTGCCGGAGCTGTGTTCTCCTGATACGTTCCTCGGGATACCTGATTACTACCCTGATTTTGACTTGAAGCGGGTGTACCCCTCTTTGGTGCGTGACAATACTGAGTCATGTGACCTGACTGGCCATAGTTGCAGTTACCCCCAAATGACTGGCCTTCACGGCTATGCCATCTGTGGCACCTGATACAACGATCACTCGACTGACTCGCTTGAGAACTCTGGTGCTCAGTACTCTAATGGTAACCCAAGCCCTTGTGCTTCTTCTTCTATGATCCTTGGCAAGAACCAGGTTGAGAACTAGAAGGTACTGGCCTCTTCTTCAAATCCTGATCCACCTCATCCTCCTGGATGCCGATCTCGATCACAGTGGCCTTATCCACCAAAATCGAAAATTCACGGATCTAAAGCATACCCACTAATCTATGGATGTCCTTCCTCAAGTCCTTCTCGAACCTCTAAGTCTTCTCATACTCGCTCGAGATCAAACATGGCGCAAAATGGGATAACTCTATATACCGAGCAGCATACCCCTGCATCGTCATATTTCCCTATGTCAAAGTAGAGAACTCATCTACCTTAGCGACGCGTGTAGAGGTGGGGAAGTATCTCTCAAAGAACACTTCCTTGAAACGGCTCCATGACATCTCTGTAAAATTGATTCTCTACTTCTCCAGCAAACTCACTACAGTCCACCAATGCCTCGCCTCCCCAGACAACTGGAAGGTAGCATAGAGGACTCTCTGCTTATCTGAGCAATGTAGGACCTCCAGAATTCTCTCGGTCTTCTCGACCCAGTCCTTTTCCATCATCGGATCGGGTCCTCCTGCAAACGTCGGAGGGTGCATACGTGCGAACCTCTCGATGGTGTACCCCATAGTATTAGGAGAGCATTCGCATCTCCTAACACTCCTCCCGATCTCCCGCATGACCTGTCTCATCAACCCTTGAGGCACAGAAGGAGACTCATCACTCGCAGTCTCCTTAGAGCCACTTTCCAAGTTGTTATCCTTGGGCTCCATTCTGAAAATACAAAAGGAATCTATTAGCACTCCTACGTCACGTACAGTTAACACAATCATTTACCGTAATCATGTTAACTACTATTTCACGGGTCTAGATTTGCCCTATCACACCGACACAAAAATCATCAATGGTTTGCCATGATTTTATTGAAATCGTCATTCTAGGAAAAAACATAGAACACCGCCAACAAGTCCCTATCTAGCAACAAAACAACCCTTGACCTACTCTACCCATCTCCTACATCCTATACTCTCGTATGTACATACAGCGATGCCTAACCAAGTCTACAAGACCTAATAACCTGGTTAGTTCTGATACCAAGTTGTCACAGCCCAAACCCCGTAATGGGACCCAGGGGTGAATTACTAACCTAACATGCCCCCGTATCATACAAAACATCAATGATACAACATAATGAATGAGGGTCTGACCCCGTGGGGTTCCCGAACACCTTATACACATTCACATATATAACAAATAGGCAGTGAAAATTGTTCTTTCTATACATACATTGTACCATACTAGAGTCTATACAAAAAGAATCTGAGCTCTATAATACAAAACATAGACCCGGGTGCCAATCAATACCCCAAAATGACAACCTGATAGAGTCCTAGTACTTACGCAAGCACTATCTGTAGTACATCGACCACTATGCTCCCAACACAAGGAAGCTAGTTCTGATTACTCGAAAGACCTGAAAAACATGTACGTACGATAGGGGTGAGACACTTCTCAGTAAGGTAGATCCAGGTTATATCGGTGTGTGGCATATAAGTGTTATCATGACTTAAAACATACACGGTTCAATGCAATTCCAGTATTCTTATAAAACAGTTCCAATATAGTGCATATCACGCACACACACATGATCAAGTAACCCGATGTCGTCGCACCCTTCAACTTGAAGTCGGCCCGCATTACACGGCGTCCCCGGCACACGGCATAGCCCTAGGCTCTCATGGCATCGTACCGGTACAACTGGTGGATCCACACCCTTTGGTGATCAGCCGGTAAGGCTCATGCCCTCTGATATAGAGCCAGACACTCTTGCCAAACATGGCAGGTGATATTTCACACCCTCGGATATAGAGCCGAACACTCTTTCACAACCTGGAACAATTTGGAACCCAGTTCCTATTTCATTGCAGCAAAACATAACCATGCATGTTCATATAACCAAACAATCCACACCTATTTGGTAATCTAAAATCATAATTTTCCAAAAATATATAGTTTAAACAAGTTAAGACATGACCATCCCCATAACATAATATATATCACAATATATTTACGGTTTTCCAACGAAACCAGAGATGCAACCCAATGCCCCCTTTTTCCCAAAAATGTAACATGAAAAACCCATAATTTCACCTGTTAGATTTCCCCAAATGAGTAACCAAAACATACACAGGACCGCGAATCACAATTCTACCGAGTCTAATTACGAAAATAACCGACATAAACATAATCTCCTTACCTTTCCCCAAAAATCCAAACTTGAACTCTACGGCCCCTAAACTGTGAATCGAGTTCCCAAAAACTATAAACCACAGTACAGAACATACTCACAATTCTATTTTTTACATAACTACTGGAACAAAAGTGAAAATCAAGCCTTACCTCAATTTTAGGCCGAAACCCAAAGATGCTTGGAATGAAGATCCATTCCACAAATTTTGAAGAGAATCCTTCCCTGATCCTTGTGGTAATGTCGTATTGATGATTCTAACAACGTACGATGAAGAAATCTAGAGAGAGAGAGAGTGGATTTCGAGTTCTTAGAGAGAGAGAGAAATAAGATTTTTCGACTTCTTAGCTAAGAAGTAACCAATTGGATATTTATAGCCCTTTGACTCGGCCAACCTCGTCGACGAGGCGGCATCTTCGTCGACGAGTCAACGAAGGGAGTTCGTCGACGAAGTGGTGGCCTCGTCGATGAGCCTGAGATTTTCAGATTTCCCGAAATCCCTCAGTTTCTCCTCGTCGACGAACACCTGCATTTCATCTCTGAACAATAGAAGAGCACTCGTCGATGAACTTTGGCTTCGTCAACGAAGCCTGCTCAATTTACTGTTGTGCCCTTTCCTTATTTATTTATTTTGAATATCACGGTTCGGGTTCTTACATGAATAATATCAAGTAAGTATTCGAGCTTGAAATTTGATATACATATCCATCTTGCAACTTACAAGCTCATGTTATGGTTAACTAATTATTAAAATATAATTAATTTATCATTAATGTACAAAAACTAAATTATAAATTTATCATTGGTTGTTACAAAACTTAAATTATAATTTTTATTTGTTGTTGAGCCAATATTCTATAATATGAATAATATCATTTAGCATGGTGTGGACGTCCAATTATATAAATAATCATTACAGTAAAAATTTTGGCAGAATCTCCTTTTAAAAAATGACCATATTCCATCCATGCACTTATTCAAAGAAAACATTTTTCCTAAACAATTGATACCAATATGTTAACAAATTTCATTCACAACTTTCATACACATTCAAAGTATCAAATTACTAAGAGGGGGGTGAATTGAGTTTTAAAACTTTTTGACTAATTCAAATATTTTTTCAATTCACAACAAATCATATCCTATTCAATGTACACGCATGTATGTAAAGTAATTAAACTATGAGTTCAAGCATACACGTGTGCAACATATCTCATTTAAATTAAATTTGTGCATGCAAATAATTGTGACAGTGAACAAGCAAGCATACACACATGGAAATTAAAGTGAAATAAATAAATGATATAGAGAGAGAAAGCGACATACGATATTTGTTATTAAGGTTTGGCCAAACCAGTTGATGTCCCCACCTTGGGCATACCCCCCAAGGATTACACTATTCTTACTCACTTAAACGGGAGGAGCAAAAGCCCTTTACATCCTCTCCTTACGGGGCAAGGAAAACTCCAATTCAATTACAAAGCTGAGTCCAACTTGTCTCACTTATGGGGTTGAGACTCCCCAGTTCAATTTTCGGGTTCAACCGAACCAATCTCACTTATGGGGCTGAGATTCCCTAGTTTAATTTATGGGCTTAACCCAACCGGTACATTAAAACATTTTTGTATATAAAACATGCTTCTAAAATACAAACAGAGATGTACACATTAAAACTCAAACATATGCACTCTCTAATGATATGCATTATGCTCAATAGAGTAAGGGTGTTATCAAATAATTTTGCGCAAATGAGTATTATTGTTCTAATATAAATATTTTTGTAAATAAAGAATTTTTGAAAAATTTACAAATTTATGCTCAAGAAAATATTTGTGCTGTAAATAATTTTCTCCCAAAAAATATTTATTAAAGAAATAACCAGGAGAAAACCTAGGCAATACTTTCAAAAATAATTTTCGGGAAATAAATAACAAGTGAGAGTATATGCAAATAAAATGCCCTAAATAAAATACTCTCCTCAAAAATGATTTTGAAATAATAACATGAAAGAGAGTTGAAGAGATTTGTGTAAAAGATTTGCCCCAAAAGAATGATTTTAACAATAAAAAATATTTTGGGGGAACTTTAATTAACAATGGATTAGAGAGAAAAATTGGGTTAATCAAAGTTGCTAATTTGAGTTATGGATGAGGTATTTATAGATTTCCATGAAATTTAACCATTGAGGGACACGCTTAGCATTTTGGAAAAGTTTAATTAAAAAGTTAATGACGTGTTAGTCCTTAAAAAATTTCCAACCCGAGAGGTTCGGTCGACCATATTAAAGGTTCAGTTGACTGTGGATAATTTGAATTGCAAGTTTGGTCGACCATATCGGGACGATTTTGAACCCTTCGTAGGTTCGGTCGACTAAGGCAAGATTCGATTGACCATTCCTCTAGATTTGGTCGACCGTGGCAAAAATGAACTATAAGGTTCGGTTGACCAAGTAATTGAGAGTCAGACAAGTGTTGGTTCGGTCGATCGAGGGTGGTGTGTTCAAATTGGAACGGTCGACCAAGCGAAGTAAAATGTTGAATTTTGATCGTTTGGTCGAATGTGGCTTTTATACAGCCATAGGTTCGGTTGACCGAGGGCATTAACAATGAATATTTTGCCCAAAACATCTGGCGTCGGTTGACCAAAAGCTTTGTTTTTGCCCTGATTTTGATCCTAAAACTATTCCAAAAAGTTTGTATGATTTTAACTATTTTAGAAAAAAGGTTTTTGGTGAAATGTGTTGATTCCTAGGGTCTATCTATGGTCGTTCTGAGCATTCAAACATATCATGCAAATGCATGCATTATTACATACCAAAGATAAAAAAATTAAATGCAATGCAATTACAAAACAAATGTCTTCTTCTTTACTTTTCTATCTTTTGTGGAAAACGTTAGTTTATGTGAGCTTTCTGGTTTACATCTTCCTCTTATGTGTGTGCATTCTGAATTGTAAATCTGTTCAAACACTAGACACACACATAAGATATATGTGCTTTGTTAGCATCAAAACAGGGATCAGACTCAAAAAGTTAGCAAACATGTTCACAAATTTCATTCATAACTTTCATACACATTCAAACTATCAAATTACTATAAAAAATTTGGCAGAGTATCCTTTTAAAAAATGACCATATCCCATCCATGCACCTGTTCAAAGAAAACATTTTTCCTAGACAATATATACCAGTATGTTCACAAATTTCATTCACAACTTTCATACACATTCAAAGTATCAAATTACTGTAAAAATTTCGACAGAGTCTTCTTTTAAAAAATGACCATTTCCTATCTATATATCTGTTCAAAGAAAACATTTTCCCTAAACAATCAATATTGGTATGTTCACAAATTTCATTCACAACTTTTACATACAGTCAAAGTCTCAAATTACTGTAAAAATTTTGGAAGAGTCTTCTTTTAAAAAATGACCATATCTCATCCGTGCACCTATTTAAAGAAAACAGTTTTCTTAGACAATCGATATCATTATGTTCACAAATTTCATTCACAACTTTCATATACATTCAAAGTATCAAATTAATGTAAAAATTTCGACAGAGTCTCCTTTTAAAAAATTAATATATCCCATCCATGCGCCTGTTGAAAGAGAACATTTTTCCTAAACAATCGATACTAGTATGTTCACAAATTTCCTTCACAACTGTCATATATATTCAAAGTATCAAATTTCATTCATTTTCCTCCATAACCAAACATGAAAATGTGAAATTTTTTTAAATATATTTCTTTCCTTTCTTCAATATTTTTTGAGTTTTAAACAGAGCCTTACAAAGTAGGTAGAACAAGTGACATTTTAGGAAAAAAAAATATCAATAATAAGAAAAATAGTAGAGAAAGAGAATCACCAAATCAACATATGCTATGCTTGAATATTTACGCATGAATGGATAAAAAGTATTGGATTAAGTTTTAATATTTGTCATGCATTAATTAATTAGCCTTAAGCCCTACACTGAATTCTTTATAAAAAGACATGCACTAAATTATGAAAGTTTGTATTGCCTAGATCATGATTTCCCTTTAATTAATTGTCCATCCTTTAAATGAATACATAAATCTTTAAATAATTTTCTTTTAATCTTCCAGATTAAAAACTTCCTATAATATTATTTTCTTATCAGAGGCCCAAAAAGGGGTTCTTTATTTCTTGCGCTAACTGCAAAATAATCAAGAGGCAGGAGAAATTATATAGGGAACTCTTCCTCCACGTGTTTAAGTGTCTGTTTTCTTAGTGCTAAACATGTGACAAATTGATTATACATTCATTAATATCAAAGATGGTCCATTTTCAGTAAGTGTATAATTAAAGAAACATATATAGGAACACGTGGAGGGGAAATCCTTGGGTATAATTTTTCCAAGAGACAATCAAAGATAGAAAGGGAAATATATATATATAAGATGCATTTTCCTATTTAAGAAAAAAGTTCCCTACAATAAAATCAATCAAATTTGTAACTCCGCTTTTCCAAACAACCAAACGTGACCTAAGTTTTCTTTTCAAAACCCTTTATCCTACAGCAATATAAAGCATAAGCCCTTCATTGTCCTTCTTCTTGCTCTCTCGGCTCCTATCATTTTTATCTCTGTAGAATAGAATGGAAGAACAGGAGAGGTGCGGCGAAGGAGGATTGCGGAACGCAATAGTGGTGTTTGTGATAGCGTGCGGAGGTGTAGTGGGGGCACTGTGGGCAGTGGCGTACATGGTGTGGAAGGACTTGGCTCACCCAACGCCACAACACAAGCCTCTGCTCCCCGCCATTCGCCTCCTCGTTTTCGTTTGCCTCATCGGCGCCCTCTCTTGCCTCTACCACGCCCTCGCCGTCGGCGTCAATATTTTCACCATCCTCAGACACCGCCGCAGTATTACTGCTGCTGTGGCTGCCCCTGCTCATGCTGATCATCAACCATCTCCTGCCTAATACCTTATGGCCTCAATATCAATTAACTTTTAACAGACATTTGATTTCTCCCCTCCTTTTGGTTTTTCCAGTGCTGTGCGCTTACGACCAAGTCAGGATTACTTCGAAATTTCGAGAGAAGATGAGTTATGCTTATTCATTTATTTATTTATTGGCTTATCGTCTAGGAATTCATGCGGCAGAGGGTACACGTTAATTGGCATATTGGTTACTCCAATCGTATCAATGGGTTACCCCTTGCTCTGTTTTGTCACTGTTTTTTATTAGCTGCCCTGTTTTGGCTGCTTAAGCTTCGTTTTTTGAGGGTGGACTTTGCTAGGCTGCTCTGTTTTTACTATAATTTATTTTGGCACCTTGTGCAGGGTTAAGTGGAGGGATTTTTGTGTATTTTCTGTCGTAGGGTACTTTGGATATTAGAATACCATAAGGCTGCGGCGGATCCAGGATTTTTACTCAACAGAAGCCCTTATGCATAACCCATAATCTACTTTGTCCGACAGAGTCGCTGACAATTATGGCCGGCGAGTTGGTCTCTCAATCTCTTCCAATGAAGAACTATACATTCTCGAATCTCATTGATTCCCATATTTGTTTTATTTCCAAAACAGGCCTATATTTTCGTATTTATACTTATGCTACACTTAGGAGCACGAATTTCGAACTTTATATACAAAATTAGATAGATTTTTATACAAAGTTTCAAATTTAAGATCCTCCAAAAATGAATTATAGTCTATGCAAACAAATTGAGTGGGTGACACTCTAACTAGAAAACATAAACTTGATGCTTGAGTTTAGAATTAAGATTGTTAATTCCAACATATGCCAATTTAAATGAAATATACATGTGTTTAACAAGTTGAAATTCAAACTTTAAATTTGAATTTTCAAATTATATATAAAGGTAAAATCAATCATTCAACTTTAGTTGTCTAGTAGTGAGATACATAGATACAATCCTCAAACTAATCTTGCTTTGTTCAATACGCGGTCAGCACCTTGGTTATTTTGTATGAGTTAATCACCTACTTATTGAGGAGAGGGTAGAGGTCCCTACTCTGCATCTACATCCATATCCCAGTATGTTAAATATTAGAGACAATTATAATTCATACCTATACCTATGATCTCATTTAGAAAATGATTTTGAGTACATCCACGATCATCAATGAATCCATTTAGATTTAGATATTGAGTAAGTAAAATGATTCTACCCACTTAATTCATTAATCTATTTAAATTTTCAATCTAATTAATGATAAAAATAATTTATTGAATTTAAACTATACTATCATTATGTAACTAATATTATAATTAATTCGGATATCTATATATGTGTGCAACGTAATTATGGATAGTTTAATTTGAATATTTATTTCATTACACATACATTCGTAAATTACTATACATGTGTGACTATAATTATGCAGTTATTTCAATTTAACTGTGTCCATTTTTTATTTTTTATTTTATTTTATTTTATTTTTTTGTTAAGAAGGGCGGTACCTCCATTTATTTATTGATAACCCCTCAATTTAACTGTGTCCATATTTA
The DNA here is from genome assembly GCF_029873635.1 of Malania oleifera. Taxonomy (NCBI): domain Eukaryota; kingdom Viridiplantae; phylum Streptophyta; class Magnoliopsida; order Santalales; family Ximeniaceae; genus Malania; species Malania oleifera. The sequence continues at coordinate 41,805,751 of NC_080417.1, forward strand.
TGTGTTGGGTGGTCCAGGGTCTTTTCAATCCTAAAAGTTAGCTCATGGGGTGAGTTTTCCCTCACACTTAATAACTGATCACCAGCCCCTTCCACAACCGATGTGAGATAACCCCAACAATCTCCTTCTCACACATCGTGCTCCAAATAGATAGCACCACATGCCCGGCATCCCGGGAAGAATGTTGAACAATGGCTCTGTTACCAGTGTTGGGTGGTCAAAGGCCTTCTTAACCTAGGTGAGGCTTTCCTTCACACTTGATAACTGACCACTAACTCCTTCCACAATCAATGTGGGATAACCCCAATAATATATAGGTATGTAATCATAACATTAACTCTATTATTCAGGAATCAATGAACATAATTATGTAATATGTACATCTTGGTTCAAATATGTACAAAGTTACACTACTATAAATGTAAGTAACTAGTTCGATTTAGTTAACCAAACCAATTAACATGTATGCATGTACATAATTTCGTAACTAATTCATTCTAAATATGTTTTTAATTATATTAGTATGTAATTACAGTATTTTTTATTACATAGGAACTCCAACCACCAACGAGCCCTTCAGACCCCCTAGTGCGGCACCAAACCTACGGATCAGCATTCTCCGCCCCAGATCTCGTTGATCAGGGCAAAGTCTGGAATGCAGACACGGTTGTGCATCAGTTGGATGTTCAGCTAACTCGACCTCCGAGACACATATCCATTACCATCCACGGTTCCCGTTGGTTCATAGAGAAATCTCACCATCCACGGTCATTGGCTTATAGAGCGAACTCTCACCATCCACGGTCCTCATTGGCTCACAGAGTAAACTCTCACCATTCACAGGTACTGCTGGCTCCATGAGTGTATCTACTTGGAATTCAACCCCTGATGCTCCTTCTTAAGTGCTGATGCCTTTCTACCGTGCCATGCCCGTGAGGGCTTATAATTATAGTATTTGTTACAACTATAAGTTGTAATTAAGTGACATAATTATGCAATTAACTATAAGTCAAAAATCAGCATAATAATTTTATATGGACACTTTGGTTCAAATATGTACATAATTATGTAATTATGAGTGTATATAATTGATTCGATCTGGTTATGTAAACCAAATAATATGCATCATACATTTACATAATTACGTAATTAGATGATTAAGGTATGCGTTAGCACCAGAGGAGCCCATGGATAGTCTTGATACACATGAGTGAATGCTAATTTGACCCAAAAGTTTAAGCCTATTAAGTCTTGGACCACACCATGTATATAAACACCCATCATCCACTCAATTTTTTCTAATATGGGACAAATTCACAAGTGAAATTTTCAACAGTAAATCTTTAATTATATAGATACATAATTAAAGTATTGGCTACAACACTACTAAAAAAATGCTTCACATTGACATGAGACAAATGTTACTAACAATTCATTTTTTGCCACAAAATGTTAAGGTGCCATCAATACAATAGATACATAATTACAACTATCATTTGAAATTAAATTATACACACTACAAAAAATCAGGATATTAGTGAAGGATTAAATCCGTCACTCATACTTATAAATTCGTCATTAATAATATTAGTGAATTTATGCGTATTAGTGACGGTTTTAAAATAGTTTCTATATCTATTATTACTACTAACTTTTAGTGATGAATTCAAAATTTCTTCACTAATAATGGAGTATTAGTGACGGATTATAACCGTCACTAAAACCCTAATATCATCACTATAAATTTTAGATCGGCTTAACTCAAATTCGTCACTAATAGTAAGGTATTAGTAAAGGATTAAAATTCATCACTAATACTATTAGTGTAATTCGTCACTAATAGTACAGTATTAGTGAAGGATTTGAATACTTCACTAATACTTCATTAATAGTGACGAATCTAGAAATCGTCACTAATACCTACTATTAGTAGCGAATTTGAATCCTTCACTAATACCCTACTATTAGTGACGAATTTGAATCCTTCACTAATAATTAGAAAAATTAAAAAACCTTTAATACTAATTTTTTTTAATCATCAATTCTTATAAAAATCTGTAATTACATTTTCGCATACATAACCTGAAACCATAATTACTACAAAATTCGTAAATCATTCAAAATTTCGAATTCAAATACAAATTCAATTAAAATAAAGAAATAACATCTCTTCAGATAACAAAAAATTTTTCAAAATATTCAAAATTCAAATACAAATACTAGTACAAATTCAAATTAAAATACAAAAAAATCCATTTGTTCAAATAACAATAAAAATTACAAAGAAATAATCAAAAGTTGCATCCGACGATTGTAGTGCATGCATGCATGGCATCGTGCTGATGTTATAATAGCCGCGAACCTACAAATTAAGAGTCATTAAAAAAATTAGTATACAAATGGAGAGCTGACAATCAGTGTAATCAGGAAAAATAATTATATGATATAACAAATTCGCAAAAATTTCATAATTATGCATATTACACAATTTGTACGGTAGTAATATCAATAATGAAAAAAATAATGTCAGTATTTAAAGCTAAACACCGAGTTCACATATTTCCATTAAGTTGCACACTTGAAAGGTAGCCTATAAAGTCGAAAGGATGAAAGGGTCTTTGAATAACCATGAGAAGATACACACACAACTATACTTGCAACTACTTATATATAATATGTGTAATTACCTTTTAATTTTTGAAAGGTAAAACCGAGTGAATTCATTAATAAACAAAGTTCAAGTCAGAGGCCTGAGGATACAAAAGTGCAGGAAGACCCAAAATAGGAAACCAACAAGGCAATAAAAACAGTGAGCGGCCAACAAATCAACAAAAAAACTGAGGAGAACACCAATAATAGAAAATGCCAAAGCAGCTGAATCAACCACCGAGAATTTGATACTGTTCATTAACCATACGTGTAATTATTATCTTAAGATTGAGGCATCTTTAGTTATGGAGGTTGTTTTATCTTTTTTTTTTTTTTTGTAATAGTATTTAAAGTCTTTTAGGCATGTTTAGTCATGAAATTATTTTATAATTTTTTTCTATGATGGTGTTTAAGACCTTTCAAATAGTTAATTAATTTTTTAGGACATGAGGTTAGTGTGTCCTTCTACCCTAATCTCCAATTAAATAAATTTATGTCTAATATTTGAGTCCCTTGTTGCCCTTTTGATGAGTTTAGGTGTTTACAAGCAAGTAACATGTCCTTATGTCATCCTCCTTTGCCGTACTCAGGAGCAAAAAAACAACATTGCATCAGGTGGGTCTTCAATCAGTTTGAATTTATGCCTAAAAAATCATGGAAGGAAAGTGAAAACAATTTTTGTTGATAGCTGGATTAGTGTACTTACAATGGCCATTTAAGCTATGTGCTTAATGGTAAAAGTGATCATTGTAATGTATATTATTCAAGTTTGGTCACTATTATGTACAAATGGCTGATACAGGGCAAGAGTCTCAGTCAGAATGGAATGAGAATTTTGTATTCACCATAATTGGTGAGGTCTCCAAACTTAGGATGAATATCATGGACAACGATAGTGCAACTCAAGATGATTTTGTGGGAGAAGTAACGTAAGTTGCAATTTATTATCAATTGTTTCTCATTTTTTTTTTCTTTTTCATTTTATTATTTGCTCAAAGTACTGACTTGGTTGCATCCTACCTTTTTATATATTATACCTACTGCTTGGATTTTCACTTGTAAATATGGGATTCAAAGATTGTGAACCATGGGTGTTTGCACATTGCCCCTTGATCAGTGCATTATCTTAAATTTTTCATACCATCTAAAGTTTCAGTACAGTTTCTGAGATTACTTTGACTAAATATTTTTAGAAAGGGGACTATTTAATGAAATCACATAATTACTGTTCTTCAGATTTTTCATTACCTTCAATTTCAGAAAACACAAACAGTATAGAGGAGAAATCACATTCTCCAAACCATAAATGTCATTACTGTAAAATGCATTGTAGCCATTCAGTTTCAGTGGGAGTTTTATATCTCTCGTGAGTATTATTTTGTATAGTCTCTATGATTCTTGACTAGTCATTGTATGAACTAAATAATAAATCAGCCTCTAACACTTGGCTTAAACATTTTCATTTGGCTTGGTGTACAAGTGTGATAAGTTACTTGCAGTGTGTTTTGCATCTTGTGAATTTGTATAAAACTTGAAAAAATTATATGGAATGGTTGTTCTTAATAATCTTGATTCTTGCAAGCACTTCCAGCAGTTATGAAATTTGATTTATGTTTTCAATGAATCATTCTTGGTTGCATAGCTTGCTTGTTTTCAATTAATTTTCTTGGTGACAAAAGATAATAATAAAAAAATAAATTGGTAATAATCCACCATCCACCATTGCTTTTATTAGAAGGCAAATAGAAATCTTAGTTTCTAGATTATTATTATTATAAAATGTCACTATATTTTTTTTTTTTGTGATAGTGTTTAAAGTCTTTTAGGCATATTTAGTCATGAATGCTTCTTTAAATGAACTGAGCCTAGATTGTTTCATTTTTTTATGATTCCTAACTTTCACTCATCATTTCAAAAATATTTTAACATTCATTTTATCATAATTATGTTTGTACATGGTTTTTTTTTTTGGAAAAATTTAACAAAATTTCGGCAGCATGCCATCTATAAATTGGATATTTTTCCATAAACCTGTAGCTGATAGGTTCAAATAAGTCATTTATAATTCAAATCAAAGCATATGAGAACCTATATCTACTGCCAGCATGCAATACACATCAACTACATCCGTCATGCAGGAGACATTCTAGACTAGCATGCAATCAGGTAACAATCAACAATTCACAATATATAATCTATCCATTAAATTAAAAATATAAATAGGAGAGAACAATGGATAGTATTGAGTTCAGTGTAGTATTGTTATTCATTTAGGCATATGAACATGAATGTTATGAGATGATGAGACCATTTAATTTACAGAATAATGAAGATGATGCTCCCTCTAAGTTATGTATATATTCAACTTATGCCTTTTTCTAATTTTCAAATCCTTAACCAAATGTTTTTAATATTTTCAATGATTTAGGCTCGACAATGAATGCTTTAGGCTTACTAGACCAAAAATATATACATGAATGCTTCTTTAAATGAACTAAGCCTACATTTCCCCCTTTCTTATGATTCCTAACTTTCACTCATCATTTCAAAAATATTTTATCATTCATTTTATCATAATTATCATTGTACATAGTTTTTTTTTTTTTTTTGGGAAAATTTTAACGAAATTTCGGCAGCATGTCGTTTGTAAATTGGACATTTTCCCATAAAACCTGTACCTGATAGGTTTAAATAAGTCATTTATAATTCAGTTCAAGACACATGAGAACCTATATCCACTACTAGCATGCAATACATATCAACTGCATTCGCCATGCAGGAGGCATTCTAGACTAGTATGCAATCAGGTAGCAATCAGCAATTCATAATATATAATCTATCCATTAAATTAAGAGTATAAATAGCAGAGAATAGTGGATAGTATTGAGTTCAGTGTAGTATTGTTTTTCATTTAGGCATATGGATATAAATGTTATGAGATGATGAGAACATTTAATTTAAAGAATTATGAAGATGATGCTCCCTCTGAATTATGTATATATTAAACTTATGTCTTTTTCAAATTTTCAAATTCTTAGCCAAGTGTTTTTACTATTTTCAATGATTTAGGCTCGACAATGAATGCTTTAAGCTTAACGGACCAAAAATATATAAATAAATGCTTCTTTAAATGAACTAAGCCTACATTTCCTCCTTTCTTATGATTCCTAACTTTCACTCATCCTTTCAAAAATATTTTAACATTCATAATTATCATTGTACATGGTTTTTTTGTTTGGGAAAATTTTAATGAAATTTTGGCAGCATGTCGTCTGTAAATTGAACATTTTCCCATAAAACCTGTACCTAATAGGTTCAAATAAGACATTTATAATTTAGTTCAAGGCACACGAGAACCTATATCCACTACCAGCATGCAATACACATCAATTGCATCCGCAATGCAGGAGGCATTATAGACTAGCATGCAATCAGGTAGCAATCAACAATTCACAATATATAATCTATCCATTAAATTAAGAATATAAATAGCATAGAATAGTAGATAATATTGAGTTCAGTGTAGTATTGTTATTCATCTAGGCATATGGACATGAATGAGCAACCACAAGCTCAGTACACATCCTTATTCAAATAAGGATTTCAATACTTAACACATGTTGTCTTACATGTATGCATGATCATAAGGTGCACAAACACACTCTTTATTCAAAACAATATACGTCAACACACTCTTAATTCTAGGCAATTTATTCATCTAAAGTGACCATCACATAACATTCAAATAACATACATTTACATTTTTTCTTTCCAAATATAGTAGTGTTATGCCAACTAAGTACACATTTTATCTCAAACAAGTGCCAAATTCCAGCTTTCCTAACCACCGCTTAATGCAGAAATGCCAACAAGTAAAGCTATCATTTGTATAAGATGAATATCTATCATATGAAAATTTCTGAACTAAACAAGATATACAACTATGATAACAATAAAGAAAAAAAACATGTACGCATTATGCAACCATATCAAGTAATTAGAGATAACAACATCCAAAAGCAGGATGGATCCATAAGGAGGATGAATTTAGAAGGAGGATACATCCAAAATGAAGACGCATTCAAAAGTAAGGCGCATCCAAAACGAAGATGCATCCACAAGGAGGATGCATCCAAAAGGAGGTTGAATCCGCACAGAGGATGCATAGGCACATCCACAAGGAGGATGCTTTCACAAGGATGATGCATCCAAAAAGTGCAACACTGATGGAGCTTTCTGAAACAACAAAGATAAAAAAAATAATATTATTTGATGAAAAAATAATAATTATAAACTTGAATTGAAAATATATGCGTCATGTCATTGAATTGGTGAAATTGTAATTCAATATGGGCAAGGTGTTTGATGAATAAAGCAATTTCAAAGAACCCAAAACCTAAAGCAGACATTTATTTATTGTCAAAAGTCTCAATGTTTTTTTGAAATAGAGAATCTTGTAAAATCAAGTTTATTTTTTTGAAACACTGAAAAATTTCATCTAATTCAAGCTATCATTTTCAATGAATGTGAATGGACCAAATCAATGTGTTTGAATGTTATGTTCTGGCATTTCTTGCAAAGACAACTTATTCTACTGGCTTTCTCTACATGAGGATGCACAAACTCTATGAAATCATATACCTCTTTCGCATATTCTAGTAAAAACCTACCTCGAGCGTTCATCCAACTCTTATCTATGCTAATTAATTACCATATAACATATTCAAGTAAATGGTGCTCATTACATTCTCATAATGTTTATAACACATGCATCGTGAATCCTATAATCAACCATCATACTCTAAAGGATACGGATCCTATCTCATTCAGGAATGTTGCGTTTACATTGCAATCAATTGCTCAAATTCTTTCGTCGTAGTCATTATAAATTTTGGTAGCATCTCCCCATGGTTCTCCAAGTACACGAGATGGGGGAAGTAAACATGTTGCTAGTTTTCCATCACTAACAAATTGTCACGACACCCCACTATGCACCTAGAGAACACAAGTAGAGATGCGCTCGAAATATATAATGACAATTGATAAAACATGAACGATGACAACAATGTAAATACAACTTCCTGAACTATCCACATTGGACAATTGAAGAATGGTTGAAATACAAACATTACTAATCACAAGTGTAACAAATAATTAACATGTTTAATTGATTATTAGTCAACATAGTATGACTAATAATCAATTGAATATAACAATTGATTTGTCTCACATGATTCGAATATTGTTGTAAATTGGATTAGATCAAGTAGGTGCTCCTTGTGGTATTTATGAGATTTTTGGGAGCAGCTAATTGGTTTATTGGAGGGAGTAGACTTTTCGATAAAGTATTGGTATAGAGAAGTAAAATAAAGTGGCAGATACCTTGGCTTGCCAAGGTGCTAGGGGGAGGAATAGTTTGTTTACAAATAGTAGTCAACTCCCTAGAGTTATCAATGGGTTGTATAAATTAGAGAAGATAGGTACGACTTATATGAGGTATGTTTAGCTGATTTCCTGTTGGTTTTGGTCTATTCTTTATGTTGTTTATCTTTTGTTTGTTTTGTTTTGTTTTGATTGGACTTGTAATCCTGTTTTGGCTGGATGTTGGTGTTGTTATTTGGGAGGCCTTTAAAGTTTTGTCTTTTGTTTCTCCCTTTGATTATCTTGTAACCACGATATTCCTCCGCCAAAAGTGAGGGTTTATTAATAAATAAATGGAGGTGCCGCCCTTCTTTGAAAAAAAAAAAAAGGTATGTTCCAAGTATAATAAAATTATAGTAATAATATTAATTTGAGAGAGAGGATTTCAAAAAAGGAAGGTTATTTGAGTTAATTGATAAAGAAACTTCACTTAAGCAGATAGAACTTCTCAAAATGTAAAGCCTATGATCACCATAATGTTGGCATTAGTAGTGGAGAAAGCCCCGTTCATATAAAAAAAAACACCAAAAAATTATTAAGTGTTTTGATATTCGAATACATCCCAAACACAAAACATTAACAAAATATTAGCTGAACTGTACACATTTATAATGCCTCGTATTTAGCAAGGGTAGTTATTCCAAAGATAATGATTTTTCGAAGAACAAGACCACTAAAATTTAAAAGAAATGAGATTTTTTTTACCCACTCAAATAAACTTTACTATTTAGTAAGCATAGTTACTCCAAGGATTTTGGCCTTTTGAAGAACTAAAATACTAACATTTGGAAGCAATAAAATTTTGACATAGTTGAGTCAACTTCAACTGGTGATACATTACTAACTTTATTTAATGGCAAACAGGTTGAAGACATATTTTGAACACCAAATTCCCAATAACAGGGCAAAATGTCCAGGATGCAAATTTGAGATAACCACATTATCTAATTACTAGCTATTCTATTTATTATTTTCGTAACTCCAAAACAAAGTAAAGTTGGCAAACACTAGGTTATTCAAACAATTACATTTTTACATGATTAACTAATTAGCTATATATTCATCAAGCACCAAAAAGAAAATGCTATTCAGCTAATTTATCAAGATATGACACATTAATGTTTACCAAATGTGATTAAGATGTAGAATATTTTAACTAAAAGCCACAATGCACACAACTTCTAAATTATTAACTAAACTGAACCAAACTAAACCATTAGATTCAATTAAAATTTTAAACTCACCAAAATTATTATTTTTTCTTCCATTTTGATTTTATGTAAAATAAACTTTCAAACATTATAATTCAAGCATAAATTCAAAATATACAATTCTGTAAAGTTCAAATTAACATCCAAATCCATGAGTTGATGAACATACACAAAACTCACAATCCAAGTTCTAAATTGTTAAAAAATAATGCACAGAGCATTCACTCTTAAATTCAAATATCCTACTTAAAAAAAAAAAAAAAAAAACCTATACATAAAAGAAACACAAAACGCTCAGGTTTACATTCTCAACAAAATACAAAATGTTGAACCATGGTCATGGGGCACGACCGAGAGAGAGATAGAGGGAGCGTACCGTAGTTTGCACTTCATTGCGAACTCGTTCAATCTGCGAGCGACGTCGGCGGACGATGGGCGACCACCGAGCAACAACTAGCAACGAAAGGGATGGGCAATAGCCAGCGATGACAGCGGCTGGTCAGTGTCGTTTTGCGTTCGTCGTGACTGCTAGGGTGATTGGCGGCGTCGGCGGGGTTAGGGTTTTCTTTGGCTTTGGGGAAGGAATGAGGGGTTTGGGGGCAGGTTCTTTTCAAATCTATGTCGTTAGATCTCCGTCGGGCTGTGACAAAGACAGAAGGTGGGAAACTTTCAGCAAATCGGGAGGGGAGGTGGGAAATGAGGGAGAAGTAGGGGGAAATGGGGAGAAATGGGAGTAAACTCTGAAATAAGTTTTTAAAAATTTTTTTAAATAAAAGAAATATTAGTGACGGTTCCCAAATCCATCACTAATAAGGGTCTAATAGTGATGAATCCTTAAATTCGTTACTAATACTCTAAAATAAATTTATTTTAACTTTTTAAATTGAAGAGGTATTAGTGACAATTCCCAAATCCGTCACTAGTAATGGGCTAATAGTAATGAATCCTGAAATTTGTCACTCATACTCTGAAATAAAATTTTTATTTATTTTAAATAAAAGAATATTAGTGATGGTTCCTAAATCCGTCACTAATAAGGGGCTAATAGTGACGAATCTTGAAGATCGTCACTAATACTCTGAAATAAATTTTTTTAATTTTAAAAAATAAAAGAAATATTAGTGACGGTTCAAAAATCCGTCACTAATAAGCAACTAATAGTGACGAATCTTGAAATTTGTCACTAATACTCTGAAATAAATTTATTTTATTTATTTAAATTAAAGAGGTATTAGTGACGGTTACCAAATCCGTCACTAGTAAGAGACTACTTAGAAATAAATTTTTTCAATTTTTTTAAATAAAAGAAATATTAGTGACGGTCTCTAAATCCGTCACTAATAAGGGACTAATGGTGACGAATCTTAAGATTCATCACTAATACTCTGAAATAATTTTTTTTTCTATTTTTTTAAAAATAATAGTAGTGACGGTTATTTAATTGTCACTAATAACAATTAGTGAAGGATGATTTTGTCATTAATACCGTAGAAATTGTCTCTAATATTTTTTCGAGATAATTTTTGTGCGAAAAATATTTTCCCGAGGTTTTTTTTTTTCTAGGTTTTAGTGACGAAACTATTAGTGACAGATTCAAATCGGTCACTAATAGTGTCGTATTAGTGATGGTTGAAAAAACCGTCACTAATACCTACTTTTAGTGACAAAATTGAATCCGTCACTAATAATTTCATCATTAAAAACCAGCTTTAATGTAGTGATAGTTTATTACTATCATTTGAAATTAAATTATATAGTCTATTACATTATCAATACTTCAATTCAAAAATTTATACATAATTTTGTAATTATGTATGCTTTTGTTCAAATATCTACATAGTTATGCAATTATGACCATATGCAATTGGTTGAGTTTGGTTATACAAACTAATTAATTTGCATGCATGTGTGCATGCAGTTACATAATTGGGTTGGTTAACATATGTCCGTAAGTATATAGATATGTAACTATATAGCATTGGTTAAAACTATTATTTCAAATTAAATTGTATAATTAATTACATAATCAATTGAAAATCTTTGCATAATTTTGTAATTATGAACATTCGGTTCAAAGGCAAGTGAAATTTTGAATTTTGAATTGTTTCACTTGATTGTCTAATAGATCTAAGCATGCAAAGTATCCTAAAAGGTTCCCCCATGTGTTTAGGAAACGACTAGGTAGTTGATGGATGATAGTCTGATAGTCTGAATTTAAATTTTTGAAATTCAAATTTAAAATGGTATTTCCCTCCATCCCATGAATGGTCTACGAGTAAACCCCTTCATAAAGAGTTTGGAGTAGTTCCAAGTGGGGTAAGCAGAGAAAACAGAGTGCATTTCATGCATCATTTTGGGTGAGAGAAAAAGGAGAAACATTTGAAGTTTGTGAAGAAAAAAAAAATTTCATCTCTTCTTATTTTTTCAAAGGATACTTGGAGGGTATGTATATTGTCAGTGTATTCCCACTTTTCTACATTGATTATAATATCACAAGGTCAGTCCTACTGAAAAATTAAAGGAATAAAAATATATATAAAAAAAAAACTCTGTTCAAAATTATATTTTTTACAACAATTTACAACCCCTATTTATACTTGTAATTGGGGAACAATGGAATAAATATAAAATTAATCCTAAATTAATTTTCACCCTCCTTTCTATAATAAGTAGATTTGCTGACTTTTCTCAAATGAAAATATCACGTAATTGGGGTCTCATGTTTGCTCCTTGATTTTGGTCTCCCTCAACACTCCCCCTCAAGTTGGCGTGGATACTTGTAACACCCAACTTGCTGAGTAGGTAGTTAAATTGTGCAGCTCCAAGATCTTTGGTAAATAAATCAGCGAGTTGTTGACTTGTGTGCATATGGATTGTTTGAATGATCCCATTTTGGTGTTTTTCATCATTTTGGAGTTTTTTCTCGAACTAAATTACAATCTATCTCGATATGCTTGGTTCGTTCATGAAACACTGAATTTTAAGGCTATATGTATAGTAGCTTTGTTATCACAGTATAGTCTAACTGGTTGAGAATATGTCATTGCAAGATCTGAGAGTAGAGATTAAACCAAGTGACCTCACAGCATGTAGAGGCCAAAGATTTATACTTTGCTTCAACTGAGGTGCGAGAGACCGTTGTTTGCTTCTTGGTCTTCTAGGAAATGAGTGATTTTCTAAGCAGGATACAATATCCGGTGACTGATCGTCTAGTGTCCCTGTAGCGTGCCCAATTTAGATCACAGTATGCATGGAGTTGAATTTCACTAGAAGCCGACAAGAAAAGCCCTTGGCCTAGAGATTTCTTAATGTACCGCAAGACTCGGTGTGCTTCATCCAAGTGTGGTACACGTGGCTTGTCCATAAACTGACTTAGTACATGTACTGAATAAGCTAAGTCTGGTCTTGTGACAATGAAATAAATCAGTCTTCAAACAAGTCTTCTATATGATGAAGCATCTGTAATGAGTTCACCTTCACTCTCGCTGAGTGCAAGGTTTTGTTCCATGGGAAAGTTCTTGGCTTAGCTCTAAGGAAGCCAGCGTCTTCCAGTATCTCAAGGGCATACTTCCTCTAGGACAGAAATATTCCCTTGGCTAAACGAGCCACTTCGATTCCCAATAAATACTTGAGAATTCCCAAATCTTTGAGCTTGAAGTGGTCACTTAGAAATTTCTTGACCGCATTAATCTGCTCCAAACTGTTTCCTACAACGATAAAATCATCCATATATACTAAAATGGCAGTGAAATTGTTCTTGTGGGATCAGACGAAAAGTGAGTAATCTGCCTTGGAATGTGAATATCTAGCATCAATAAGGGTGGATGAGAGCTTGGCATACCATTGCCTCGAGGCTTGTTTAAGGCCATAGAAAGACTTAATGATCTTGCATACTCTAGCCACCCCCTTTCGTCCGAATCCTAGTGGAAGCTGCATGTATACTTCTTCTTCCAGATATCCATAGAGGAAAGCGTTGTTGACATCAAGCTGATGAAGATGCCAGTTATACACGAAAGCAAGTGCCAAAATGGTGCAAACGGTGGTCATCTTGGTGACTAGAGCAAATGTCTTGGTGTAGTCAATGCTTTTTTGTTGATTGTAACCCTTGGCAACGAGGCGAGCCTTGTATCGTTCGATGGATCCGTCTAGATTGTATTTGGTCTTATAGACCTATTTACATCCAATAGGCTTCTTACCTGGAGGGAGAGGAATGAGGATCCATGTATTGTTGAGATCGAGGGAATCATTATCAACACACATAGCAGTATACCAGTTTGGATCGGTTATGGCCTGCAAGAAAGATTGTAGCTCTTTGGCAAGAGCGATAGCCATAGTGAAGGCGCGGTGAATAGGAGACAAGAGGGAATAAGAAAGGTAATTAGTGAGAGGATAAGGAGTACCTGATGAACGAACTAGTGTAGAGTCGGATGATTAAGTGGGCGGTCAAGATGGTAGAACTTGTTCCCCAAGAAAATCCTTCAAGTATGTCGGTAGCTTAGTGGGACGACTAGATCGTCGGGGCACTGGAGAAGGAGATGTTGATGGTGATGGTGATGGTGACGGAATAGGAGATGTTGATGATGATGGTAATGGTGATGGAATAGGAGACGAGTCATCTAGAATACGGTCAAGGGAAAATACAGGACAAGGTAGGACAGGTTCTGTAAGCTCAAGTTTAGAAGAGGCAAAAGGAAAAATATCTTCATGAAAAATGACATCTCGGGAAACAAAGACTTTGTGTGTGCTAAGATTATAGAGTCGGTACCCCTTTTGACCATACGAGTAATCAAGGAAGACACATTGGATGGCTCGTGGTTAAATTTGGCTGGGTTCTGAGAGTGAGTAGAAACAAAACGTAAGCATCCAAATACTTTCAGGTGAGTATATGTGGGTTTGACACCAAGCAATTTTTCATAAGGAGATAAACCACCCAAAACAAGAGAAGGTGTGCAGTTAATGAAATAGGTAGCAGTAAGAATAGCGTCCCCCCAGAAGTGTGTAGGCATATGTGCTTGAAAGAGTAAGGAGCGGGTAACATTAAGGACATGACGATGTTTGCGTTCAACCACTCCGTTTTGTTGAGGAGTAGAGACACAAATGATCTAGTGGACAATACCCTTGGGTGCATAAAAAGTGGGCATGTGAAACTTTGGCTCATTATCACTTCGTATGATTTTGATGGTGGCAGAGAATTGGTTTTCAATGAGATGAATGAAAATTGCAAGAGAAAACGAGTGTCAGATTTGTGGTGCATTAAATAAACCCAAGTACTACGGGTAAAATCATCGACAATGCTGAGAAAATAACGTGCACCAATAATAGATGGGGTGTGATAAGCCCCCCAAATGTCAACATGTAGTAATTCAAAAGGTTTATGGGAAGAAATAGAACTAGTTGGAAATGGAGCAGAAGTTTGTTTAGCCAAAGGGAAAATTAAACACGATTGCAAATCATAATTACAAATTTCTGGTTCTTTATTGGAAAGAAAAGACAAATTTTTATTGGACAAATGTACTAAATGTTGATGCCAAATATAAGAAGTTGAAGTGGAGGTAGCTGCCTGACAACAAGCTTTTCTAGTGTTTGCAAAGTGGTAGAGGCTATCCTGCTCAGTTCCCATCCTTATCATCTTCATCGGGCGCAGGTCCTAAATAAAACAGAAATCAAAAGAAAAGATAATGAGACAATGGTGTATTTTGTATAACTTACGAATGGAAATTAGGTTGAAATGAAAGGTCGGGACAAAAAGAACATTATTTAAAGTGAGAGTAGGAGAGAATCAAACTGATCCAATATGAGTAACGGTGGTATAGGAGCCATCCGATAATTGAACTATCCGACCATGAACTAGAAAAGATTGGGTCAGAATAGTGGGTGTGTAAACCATATGGTCCATTGCACCGCTATCAAGAATCCATAGATGATCACTATTGGGAGTACCTGCCAGTGAAGAGTAGACACTACCTACTTGGTGTGCCATGGATTGCGGAGGGGTGGAATTGTTGAGAATAGCCAAGAGTTTTTCTTTTTTGAAAGAATTGATTCTCCACTCAGTTGAATATTTAAAATATTTAAAATATTGATTTGCTTTGATCCATAAAGCTGTCAGTGGGTCACTTTGGAATTGCTCTTCAAAATTGAGTAGAAGTAATGGTGGGAATTAGAGCCAACTTTTGACGTGGGTTGGCTAGACGCAGATTTGTAGCTCTAAAAAGGAGGTTGTTTTCAACCTCTGATTTAGATGAACCAGCATGTTCTCTGCTTTTTTGAAGACGACGATGTAGACAATTAGGATATGACGTCAAATCGGACGACAGATCTGCGTAGGCGCAAATCTGAAAGAGCAACAAGTTGATCGAGGAAGATGACATCAGAAAGTTGACGGAGTCGCCGATGACAATGTTAGAGACGAAGATCAGATAGGCAATGAAGGAGTGACGGTTCCTTTGTTGTCGCCAATGATGGAGCTAGTGGTGAGCTCACCGGACAATCAGAGCAAAGGTTCGACGAACAAGCTTTGATACCATGTTAGATTATCACTTTACCTAAAAACTTAAACTGTTAGGTTGTGGGCCAACAATGTATATCAGCTTTAACACTCCCCCGCATGTGCAGCCCGACAACATGTGGAGAGATAAACATGAAAATAGGATAGCTTCCCAAGAGGGGGGGGGGGGTGAATTGGAATTTTTAAGATTAATTCAATTTTAATTCTTTGTTTACTATCAACGACCACAATAAGTAATTCAATCACAACTAATCAAGATAATCAAGAATTCAATCTTTATCTCAATAGGCCTGTAATGAATTGAAAATCAAGCTGAATTTATATAAGCCCTGTGTTTATTTCAAACTCACAAGTCTTCTTTATGTTTAGCTTTCAAACAAACTTTCAGAAAACAAACTTTCAAATTAAAAAGTTTAGGTTGATCAACCAACGTAGTCCTTTTCGGTTTCTAAAATCAATGTTGATCAAACAAAAAACAAATTATCCACCTGTCTATTCAACAAATAAACACTCAGAATTAACAATTTAAAAACATACACGCCGGTTATAAGTCTTTGCTGAAAAATTAAAGAGTAAGGAAGAAGAGAAACACAAGATTTCACGAGGTTCGGCTTATACCCAACCTACGTCCTCGCCTTTAGCAAATCACCAAAGGATTCACTAGTTTAGTTCCGTTGACGGGTGGAACAATACCGATTACAAACACTACTTCCATTAGGCTAGAGCCTGCCTCTCCAAACGATATTCCCTCGTTTGGTCCAACGATTCTACAACCCTAAATCATCTATGAATAAGAATCAAGATAAAGATTTTGTGTATAGAAAACACTCTCACAACAGAGTAGGTAAGTACAAAAATTCAGCACAATAATACTTCAAAGCAATTCAAATATAAAAGAATTTGAAGCTTAATACTCAATATGAATCACCAAATATCTTCCAAAATATGAAAGATTCTGACTTGGAAAGCTTTGCTTTGGAGTTTGAATCAAACAATTTAGTAAATGAACACAAGAAAGTTTGAGAGCCTTTGAGAACTTTGATTGCTTGAAAATTGCTTGGATGTATCAAACCTTTGAGGATTGGGGCTATTTATAGATGTTTAGAAGCAATTCCATACTCCCAAAGTTTCCTTAAAATAATTTCCAAGTTTTTAAAAATAATTATGTCCAAAAACTTTGTTTAAAAAATCTTCCCGTTAAGAGTTTTTAAGCCAACGTTCGAGTGGCAGTCGCCTGTCATAGAACAAACTCTCAACATAGAATATTGGCAGTTGCTTGCCAGAACCAAGGCAGTCGCCTGACATGTTCATGCAGGTGCCTGACAAGTTTAGGCAGTCGCCTGTCTTGCTACTGCCTCTTTGAAAAACCCCTTACTTAATTTGGAAGTCACGTGCCATATCATGGCAGTCGCCTGGCCCTTCTCTATTTCAAAAGTTTTTCTTTTTCAAAACCCTTTCTTTTTATTGATTATACAAATATTCTTTAGAATATATAAAAATATATTTATGAATTTTTTTAAGAGCTTCAATTCAATTTATATTTGAAATTGACTTGAAGTACTTACATTTAGAACATCTTTAAAAAAATGATCCATTGATCTTCAATCTTGTTCTTCCATCATCTTTGGGTTTTCAATCTTTTCTTTGAGCTTTCACCAGTATATCTTTAATCCTCATGCTCTTTAATATCTTTTTGTAATCCATAAGCTTTATTATGCACTTCAAGATTTCTTTTAATCCATAGGCTTCCTTATGCTCTTGAGCTTTGTCACTTCCTTTAAGCTTTGCCTTTTTCTTGAAAAACGTTCACTTGAACCATATTAAACACATCATTGCTTTGTTATCATCAAAATAAGAATTGTAAGCCTTATTAGGCCAACAATCTCCCCTTTTTGATGATGACAAATCGAGAACAAAAATAATAAGAAGTAATACTCATGGCTCCCCTATCAATAAGCATGATATATTTTTAAATGAATAAACCATGCATACAAGTACAAAGATAATCCATGAATGATCCATCCATCCATTTAAAGTTTTACAAACCATAAGATAATCCATATAAGTACAAGTTTTACAAACCACAAACCATGACATAGCATATTTTTGCACTCACTTCTCTTAAACATTTCTCCCCCTTTGGACATCAATCAAAAAGGAGAAAAAAAATACAAAAAAATAGAGAAATGCTGCAATACAAAGAACTATTTTTAGAGCATAAAGAACATACTATCCGATAAAGCTTTAATACAAAAAATATAAATAACCCATAGATGAAAACACATCAATCAGAAGCTTCCATAGATCCACTTTCATCATCTCCTTCCTTTTATTCACCAGATTCATCATCACTTGATGTAGCAAAGCTGATATTCATAGGAGATTTGCCATTAGAGGAGTTGGCCAACTGTTGTTCAATCTTATAAACTCTATTATCAATACTTGAACAATGAGTTTCTATAGTAGAGACTTTTTCTTGCAGAGTACCAAGTCCAGATTTCATTCCATCACTAAAAGTCATATAATGATTAAAAAAATGGAACAAACCATGAAGGAGTTTCTAAATCAAGCTGAACTGAAGGTTCTGGTATGGAAGATGAAGGAGGTGGTGCAGATGATTCATGACGATCTCCCTTATGAAACCATCCTTGAGGAGTGTTCTTATAGCCCATACGTTTAAGAATGGTATCAGAAAAAATATCGTAATGAGTTTTTCTAGTGAAGTTAAATGATGGTGTAAGAATATTAAAGTGAGCAAAAACCATATTTAACAGCCAAGCATATGGTAGAACAATACGAGAAGCATTGACTTTCATAATAATCCACTGGATAATTAGGCTTGGAAGATCCATATTTTTTCCTTTGAGAATACACCACAATACAGAACAATCTAGGAATGAAATATGACCATGAGAACCAGAACGTGGTAAGATGTTGTTTGTAATGAGTTTGTGCAGGATTAGAGCTTTCAGATTAAGCTGTTTGTAAAGAGGTGGATGCCCAAAATTAATAGGAGTTTCAGTCATGACTAGAGGCAAAAATTCTTGTGGAGTAAAACCCTGAGACAAAATCCATTGTTTCTCAACAATGTGAACCTCAAAATCTCCGGGCTTAATTCGAAGAATTTTTCCCAAAGATATGGGAGTTAGATGAATATTTTGCCCAAGCAAATTGGTTTTGATCCCATTATCACATCGTTCCATATTTGCATAGAAAATCCAAATAACATTGGGATAATATCCTTTAGCTTGATATGTAATAAATCTATCCCATCCAATATCCTTAAAGAGTTCCATGATTTCAGGAAAATCCGAATACCTAAAATAGGTTCAGCTGAAGCAATCTAATTCCGGTAAAGTTGCTTAGCATGTGGAGTCACTAACCATTTCTCCACCTCATCATTATTGATCCTTGTTGAAGACGAAGATCCCTTGATACCAACTGATTTGGATCGTGGCATATTTGTATGGAGGAGAAGAACAAGAAAACCCTAGGTTAGGTTCGTGATGTGGTAAGTGGGAAGGATTAGAACCTTTGTTTCAAGCTGATTTGAACAAGATATTTGTATGGAAAAAGATAGAGAAGAAAAATTTCAAAGAGAAAGATGAATGAGTAGGCGCCTGATGGAAGTTAAAATGACTTAAGAAAGGTTTTAAACCCTACCCGCCGCGAGGCAGTCGCCTGCTATAATGTGGTAGGTGCTTGTCCATGTGGAATCTGAAAAGTTAGTAGCCTGGCAGTCACCTGGCACCTTTGTGGCAGTCGCCTGCCAATCAGAATAGAGTTTAGTTGACTTCTCGACTATGTAACATGTCCAATTCTCTTCTTATAAATATAAATCGTTCTTCAGATAGAGGTTTTGTGAATATATCTGCTAATTGGCCATTTGTATTTACAAATTCTAGCTTTATATCTTCATTTTGCATATGATCTCTCAAGAAATGATGTCTTATGTCAACGTGTTTTTTTCTTAAGTGAGATACTGGATTTTTTGAAATATTAATGGCACTTGTGTTGTCACATTTTATGGGAATAGTTTGATATTGTATTTTGAAATCTTTTAGTTGCTATTTCATATACAATGTTTGGGCATAACAACTTCCTGCAGCTATGTATTCTGCTTCTGCTGTGGATAATGCTACGGAGTTTTGTTTCTTTGAAGACCATGAAACTAAAGAGTGTCCTAGAAAATGACACGTTCCACTTGTGCTTTTTCTATCTATTTTACATCCAACAAAGTCTGCATTTGAATAACTAATCATTTCAAATTTAGATTCGTTTGGTTACCATAAACCTAATTCAAGTGTGCCTAATAGATATCTAAGGATTCTTTTGACCGCTGTTCGGTGTGATTCCTTAGGAGCTGACTGAAACCTTGCACACATATATACATTAACATAATATCAGGTCTACTTGCTGTTAAATAAAGTAAGCTTCCTATCATTCCTCTATAATGCTTAGTATCAACTTGTTTCCCTTTTTCATCTTTGTCAAGAGTAGTTGAAGTACTCATAGGAGTTCCTATAGGTTTACTTTCTTCCATATCAAACTCTTTTTAACATATCTTTAATATATTTAGTTTGATTTATGTAAGTTCCATTTTTTGCTTATTTGATTTGTAATCCAAGAAAGTAATTTAATTCTCCTATCATACTCATCTTAAACTCTTTTTGCATAGATTTAGCAAATTCATTACATAAATCCTCATTGGTTGCCCCAAAAATAATATCATTAACATAAATTTATAGTATAAGCGTGTCTTTATTTTTGGTTTTTATAAACAACGTACTATCTATGTTTCCCCTTGAGAAATTATTTTGGATTAGGAACTTGCTTGGTCTTTCATACCAAGCTCTAGGAGCTTGCTTTAATCCATATAGAGCTTTAGTTAACTTAAATACATAATCTAGATTTTTTGAAATTTCAAAACCTAGCGGTTGTTTTACAAAAACCTCTTCATTTATATATCCATTTAAGAAAGCACTTTTTACATCTATTTGTTATAATTTGAAATCCCTATAGGGTGCATAAGTTAAGAGCATCCTAATTGCTTCCATTCTGGCTACGGGAGCAAAAGTTTCATCGTAATCAATACCTTCTTCTTGATTATATCCTTTAGCTACTAGTTTTGCTTTATGTCTTACTACAACTCCATTTTCATCCTTTTTATTTCTAAACACCCATTTAGTTCCTATGATTGATTTGTCTTTGGGTTTCGGTATAAGTTCCCATACTTGACTTCTTTCAAATTGGTTTAGTTCCTCTTGCATAGCTATAATCCAAGAGTCATCTTTTAAAGTTTCATCAATATTTTTGGGTTCTTCTTGAGATAAAAAAGCATAATGATTACAAATATTTTTTAAAGAAGCTCGAGTGGTTATACCTTTTGAAGTTTCTCCAAGTATTTGTTCTTTTGGATGAATTTTAGAATATTTCCATTGTTTAGGTAGTTCTAGACTTTCTACAATGTTTTCATTTAAGGCCTTTTTAATATTTTCTTCTTTATTTTAAGGTCTTCTTCATTTTGTGAAACATCTTCTTTTTAATCATTCTGAATTTTGTTTTCATAAATGTTGGATTCATCAAATGTTATGTGTATTGATTCAATGATAGTAAGAGTTCTCCTATTATAGACCCTGTAGGCTTTTCTATTTGTAGAATGGCCTCAAAAGATACCTTCATCAGATTTTGCATCAAATTTTCCTAAATCATCTTTAGTGTTAAGAATGAAGCATTTGCACCCAAAAACATGAAAGTAAGAAATATTAGGTTGTCTTCCTTTCCATAATTCATATGGTGTTTTATCTATACTTGATCTTATAAATACCCTATTTATAATATAGCATGCTGTGTTTACAGCTTCAACCCAAAAGTATTTAGGTAAATTATTCTTATTAAGCATAGTTTTTGCCATTTCTTGTAGAGTTGTATTTTTTTCTTTCTATAACTCCATTTTGTTGTGGAGTTCTAGGTGCTGAAAAATTATGAGATATTTCATGTTCATTACAAAATTTATCGACTTCCTTGTTCTTAAACACTTTTCCTTGGTCACTTCTAAAACTTGTTACATTATAACCCTTCTCATTTTGTAATTTCTTACAATAGGAAATTAACATATTACAAGCTTCATCTTTATTAGATAGAAATAATACCCAAGTAAATCTTGAATAATTATCTACTATTACAAAAGCATATTGTTTTCCCCCTACACTTAGGGTTCTAGTTAGACTGAATAAATCTAAATGTAAAAGTTCTAAGGGTCTTTTAGTAGATGTATACTTTTTCTTTGTAAAGCTAGTTTTAACTTGCTTTCCTTTTTGGCATGCGTCATATATCTTGTATTTTATGAATTTAGCATTTGGTAATCCTTTTACAAGATTTTTCTTTGATAATTTGGATAATAAGTCCATGCTAGCATGTCCTAAATTTCTATGCCATAGCCAACTTATATCATTCATAGCTGCCAAACAAGTTACGTTTTGATTTGTTAGATTTTCAAGATTTATACAATAAACATTATTTATCCTAAGAGCTATAAATAAGATTTTATTTTCTTTGGGATTCAGAATAATGCATTTTTCTTTCTTAAAGATTATTTCAAACCCTTTGTCACTTAATTGGCTTATGTTTAAAAGATTGTGTTTTAAACCTTCTACCAATAATACATTTTCAATAGTAATAGAAGGTTCTTTACCTATTCTCTCGATGCCAATGATCTTACCTTTGGCATTATCGCCGAAGGTAACATATCATCCATCCTTTTGTTTTAATGATGTGAACTTGGTCTTATTGCCGATCATGTGTCTTGAACATCCGCTGTCCAAGAATCACTTGTCCATTAAAGATGTTGTCCTAAAACATACCTACAATGGAGAATTTATTTGGTTAGTTTTAGGAACCGAAATCCTCTTAACTTTATTTATTTTGTTGTTAGATCCATTATTGACTTTCCATTCTCCTTGTATTTTCACATACTTCCTTTTTAGTGGGCAATCAAACATTACATGACCTTTGGTATTGCACATATAACAAGTAGTGTGTTCATGTTTGTTATGTGAGGAAATGCTAGCATAGTGCTTGGCTTCCTTTACAAAGTATCGCATGTATAATTTCTTAATCTTTTTGTTTGGTTTACCATTGTAACATGTTCCTTCTTTAATCCCATGTAACCTTTGCTGTCCAATTATTTTTTCAAAATTATCTCTCCCTTTAGGAAAATTATATATAACTTGTTCTTTATCTTCTACTAATTTCTTTAGTTCATTTATTTCTTGATCCTTTTTACTTAAGTTTTCTTTATGAATTTTGACTAATTCTTGAGTTACTTTACTTACTTCTTCCTCTAACTTCTTCATACAAGAATCTTTTTCTTCTTCAATAGTTTTAAATGATTCAAGTTGTTTTAAAAGTTCTTTATTTTGATCTTTCAAGGTTATGTTTCTTTGGAAATTTTTATAAATATTTTATGTAAAGAAAATAATTCAGCTTGTAATTCTTTGTATGAGGGCATACTATCACAAGACTCATCATACGATTCATTACCAGATTCGGTTGAAGAGTAGTAGGAGTTTACTTCTTTATCATTCGCCATGAAACATACATTTGCCATCTCTTGTCCACTTGATTTGTTTTCAATTTTGCTGGAGCTTGAGTCATCCCAAGAAGCCTTCAAAGATTCCTTCTTTTTCTTCTTGTCCTTCTTGAGCAAATGGGCAGTCTGGTTTAATATGTCCTGGTTTCTTACAATGATAGCATATAGGAGGTTCATTTTTACTTTTATTTTATTTTCTACTTGATTCTACCTTTTCAGTTTTTCTTTTGTTGAACTTCCTATGAAACCTTTTATTCCTTCTATAAAACTTTCCTAGCCTCTTAGTGAGTGATTAATTCTAATTCATCTTGATATAAATCACTTGATTCACTTTCTTCATCGCTTAAGCTGTGGCTTGATGCTTTTAGTGCAATAGATTTCTTATGCTTTGGTTCAGGATTTCTTTCTTTTAAAGCCATTTCATAAGTAAGAAGTGATCCTATGAGTTCATCTAAGGAGGAAGTCTTAAGGTCCCTTCCTTCGATAATTGCTGTAGCCTTAGGTTCCCATATTGAGGGAAGGCCTCTCAAAATTTTCCTAATCATTTCGTAGGTGGTATACGTTTTTCCTAAGGTACTTAGGGAGTTAATTATGTGGGTGAATCTTGTGTACATACTTGATATGGATTCATCTAAATTCATTCTGAATGCTTCATATTTTCTAGTTAACATGTCTATTCTATTGTCCCTAACATCAATGGTTTCATCATATGTGACTTCTAATTTGTCCCATATTTCTTTAGCTGTTTTACAAGCCATTACCTTATTGAATTCATTAGCATCTAAGGCACAATATAAAGCATTTATAGCACTTGAATTTATTTGAAGCATCTTATAATCTGAATCAATCATATCCTTTTTCTCTTTTGGAATATGTTTTCCATTTATTATTTTAGTGGAAACAAGGTCTCCATCTACAACTACTTCCCATGCTTTCCAATCCATGTGTTGGAAGTAGATTTGCATTCTCTTTTTCCAAAAGGTGTAACTATGTCCACAAAAGATTGGTGGACGAGTTGAGGATTGACCCTCTCCAAAAGGAGCTACTCCTATGTTAGCCATTTAGATCTTTTTAAAGCTGTTTGTTAGGTATTTGCTATAACTAGGCTCTGATAGCAATTGAAAATAGGATAGCTTCCCAAGAGGGGGCGAGGTGAATTGGAATTTTTAAGATTAATTCAATTTTAATTCTTTGTTTACTATTAACAACCACAATAAGTAATTCAATCACAACTAATCAAGATAATCAAGAATTCAATCTTTGTCTCAATAGCCCAGTAATGAATTGAAAATCAAGCTGAATTTGTATAAGTCCTGGGTTTATTTCAAACTCACAAGTCTTCTTTATGTTTAGCTTTCAAACAAACTTTCAGATTAATAAGTTTAAGTTGATCAACCAACGTAGTTCCTTTCGGTTTTTGCAATCAATGCTGATCAAACAAAAAACAAATTATCCTCTGGTCTATTTAACAACTAAATACTCAGAATTAACAATTTAAAAATATACACGTAGGTTATAAGTCTTTGCTGAAAAAGTAAAGAGTAAGGAAGAAGAGAAACACAAAATTTTATGAGGTTCGACTTATACCCAGCCTACGTCCT
The DNA here is from genome assembly GCF_029873635.1 of Malania oleifera. Classification (NCBI taxonomy): domain Eukaryota; kingdom Viridiplantae; phylum Streptophyta; class Magnoliopsida; order Santalales; family Ximeniaceae; genus Malania; species Malania oleifera. Next base: position 41,830,732 of record NC_080417.1, read on the forward strand.
CGCCTTTGGCAAACCACCAAAGGATTCACTAGTTTAGTTCCATTGACGAGTGGAACAATACCGATTACAAACACTCCATCCGTTATGCTAGAGAGCCCGCCTCTCTAAACATTATTCCCTCGTTTGGTCCAACGGTTCTACAACCCTGAATCATCTACAAATAAGAATCAAGATAAAGATTTTGTGTACAAGAAAACACTCTCACAGCAGAGTAGGTTAGTACAAAAATTCAGCACAATAATACTTCAAAGCAATTCAAATATAAAAGAATTTGAAGCTCAATACCTACTATGAATCACCAAATATCTTCCAAAATATGAAAGATTCTGACTTTGAAAGCTTTGCTTCGGAGTTTGAATCAGTAGCAATTCAGTAATTGAACACAAGAAAGTTTGAGAACCTTTGAGAACTTTGATTGCTTGAAAATTGCTTGGATGTCTCAAACCTTTGAGGATTGGGGCTATTTATAGATGTTTAGAAGTAATTCCTTATCCCCAAAGTTCCTTAAAATAGTTTGCAAGTTTTTAAAAATAATTATGTCCAAAAAATTTGTTTAAAAAATCTTCCCGTTAAGAGTTTTTAGGCCAACATTCGAGTGGCAGTCGCCTGCCACGACTTGGTAGTCGCCTGTCATAGAACAAACTCTCAACACTAAATACTGGCAGTCGCCTAGCAGAACCAAGGCAGTCTCTCGGCATGTTCACGCAGGCGCTTGACATGTTTAGGTAGTCGCCTGTCTTGCTACTGTCTTTTTGAAAAATCCCTTACTTAATTTGGCAGTCACCTAACTCGTCTCTATTTCAAAAGTTTTTCTTTTTCAAAACCCTTTCTTTTCATTGATTATAAAAATATTCTTTAGAATATATAAAAGTATATTTCTGAATATTTTTATGAGCTTCAATTCAATTTATATTTGAAATTGACTTGAAGTACTTACATTTAGAACATCTTTAAAAAAATGATCCTTTGATTTTCAATCTTGTTCTTCCATCGTCTTTGGGTTTTCAATCTTTTCTTTGAGCTTTCACCAATATATCTTTAATCCTCTTGCGCTTTAATATCTTTTTGTAATCCATAAGCTTTATTGCGCTCTTCAAGATTTCTTTTAATCCATAGGCTTCCTTACGCTCTTAAGCTTTGTCACTTCTTTTAAGTTTTGCCTTTTTCCTGAAAAACTTTCACTTGAACTATATTAAACACATCATTGATTTGTTATCATCAAAATAAGAATTGTAAGCTTTATTAGGCCAACAATCTCCCCCTTTTTGATGATGACAAATCGAGAGCAAAAATAATAAGTAATACTCATGGCTCCCCCTATCAATAAGCATGATATATTTTTAAATGAATAAACCATGCTTACAAGTACAAGGATAATCCATGAATGATCCATCCATCCATTTAAATTTTTACAAACCATCAAATAATCCATATAAGTACAAGTTTTACAAACCACAAACCATGACATAGCATATTTTTGCACTCACTTCTCTTAAACATTTCTCCGCCTTTGGACATCAATCAAAAAGGAGAAAAAAAAAAAGAAGAAAAAAATAGAGAAATGCTGTAATACAAAGAAATATTTTTAGAGCATAAAGAACATACTATCCGATAAAGCTTTAATAAAAAAAATATAAATAACCCATAGATGAAAACACATCAATCAGAAGCTTCCATAGATCCACTTTCATCATTTCCTTCCTCTTGTTCACCAGATTCATCATCACTTGATGTAGCAAAGCTGATATTCATAGGAGATTTGCCTTGAGAGGAGCTGGCCAAGTGTTGTTCAATCTTATCAACTCTCTTATCAATACTTGAACATTGAGTTTCTAAAGTAGAGACTTTTTCTTGCAGAGTACCAAGTCCAGATTTCATTTGACCGCTAAAAGTCATATAATTATTAAAAAATGGAACAAACCATGAAGGTGTTTCAAGATCAAGCTGAACTGAAGGTGCTGGTATGGAAGATGAAGGAGGTGGTGCAGATGATTCATGACGATGTCCCTTATGAAACCATCCTTGAGGAGTGTTCTTATAGCCCATACCTTTAAGAATGGTATAAAAAAAAATATCGTAATGAGTTTTTCTAGTGAAATTAAATGATGGTGTAAGAATATTAAAGTGAGCAAAAACCATATTTAACATCCCAACATATGGTAGAACAATACGAGAAGCATTGACTTTCATAATAATCCACTGGAAAATTAGGTTTGGAAGATCCATCCTTTTTCCTTTGAGAATACACCACATTACAAAACAATCTAGGAATGAAATATGATCATGAAAACCAGAACGTGGTAAGATGTTGTTTGTAATGAGTTTGTGAAGGATTAGAGCTTTTAGATTAAGTTGTTTGTAAAGAGGTGGATGTCCAAAATTAACAGGAGTTTCAGTCATGACTGGAGGCAAAAATTCTTGTGGAGTAAAACCCTGAGACAAAATCCATTATTTCTCAACAATATGAACCTCAAAATCTTCGGGCTTGATTCGAAGAATTTTTCCCAAAGATATGGGAGTTAGTTGAATATTTTGCCCAAGCAAATTGGTTTTGATCCCATTATCACGTCGTTCCATATTTGCTTAGAAAATCCGAACAACATGGGATAATATCCTTTAGCTTGATATGTAATAAATCTATCCCATCCAATATCCTTAAAAAGTTCCATGACTTCAGGAAAATCCGAATTGAAGAACGTTACATCAAGAACTTTACCTAAAATAGGTTCAGCTGAAGCAATATGATTCCGATAAAGTTGCTTAGTATGTGGAGTCACTAACCATTTCTCCACCTCATCATTATTGATCCTTGTTGAAGACGAAGATCCCTTGATACCAACTAATTTGGATCGTGGCATATTTGTATGGAGAAGAAGAACAGGAAAACCCTAGGTTAGGTTCGTGATGTGGTAAGTGGGAAGGATTAGACCCTTTGTTTCAAGCTGATTTGAACAAGATATTTGTATGGAAAAAGATAGAGAAGAAAAATTTCAGAGAGAAAGATGAATGAGCAGGTGCCTGATGGAAGTTAAAATGACTAAAGTAGGGTTTTAAACCCTACCCGCAGTTGCCTGCTATAATGCGCCAGGCACCTGTCCATGTGGAATTTGAAAAGTTAGTAGCCTAGCAGTCGCCTGCCAATCAGAATAGAGTTTAGTTGACTTCTCGACTATGTAACATGCCCAATTCTCTTCTTATAAATATAAATCGTTCTTCAGATAGAGGTTTTGTGAATATATCTGCTAATTGGTCATTTGTATTTACAAATTCTAGCATTATATCTTCATTTTGCACATGATCTCTCAAGAAATGATGTCTATGTCAATGTGTTTTTTTTTTGAGTGAGATACTGGATTTTTTGAAATATTAATGGTACTTGTGTTGTCACATTTTATGGGAACAGTTTGATATTGTATTTTGAAATCTTTTAGTTGCTGTTTCATATACAATGTTTGGGCACAACAACTTCCTGCAGCTATGTATTCTGCTTCTGCTGTGGATAATGCTACGGAGTTTTGTTTCTTTTAAGACCATGAATCTAAAGAGTGTCCTAGAAAATGGCACATTCCACTTGTGCTTTTTCTATCTATTTTACATCCAACAAAGTCTACATCTGAATAACTAATCATTTCAAATTCATATTCCTTTGGATACCATAAACCTAATTCAAGTGTGCCTAATAGATATCCAAGGATTCTTTTGACCGCTGTTCGGTGTGATTCCTTAGGAGCTGACTGAAACCTTGCACACATACATACACTAAACATAATATTAGGTCTACTTGCTGTTAAATAAAGTAAGATTCCTATCATTCCTCGATAATGCTTAGTATCAACTTGTTTCCCTTTTTCATCTTTGTCAAGAGTAGTTGAAGTACTCATAGGAGTTCCTATAGGTTTACTTTCTTTCATATCAAATTTTTTTAACATATCTTTAATATATTTAGTTTGATTTATCAAAGTTCCTTTTTTTGCTTGTTTGATTTGTAATCCAAGAAAGTAATTTAATTCTCCTATCATACTCATCTCAAACTCTTTTTGCATGGATTTAGCAAATTCATTACATAAACACTCATTGGTTGCCTCAAAAATAATATCATCAACATAAATTTGTACTATAAGCATGTCTTTATTTTTGGTTTTTATAAACAACGTACTATCTATCTTTCCTCTTGAAAAATTATTTTGGATTAGGAATTTGCTTAATCTTTCATACCAAGCTCTAGGAGCTTGCTTTAATCCATATAGAGCTTTAGTTAACTTAAATACATAATCTGGATTTTTTGAAATTTCAAAACCTGGAGGTTATTTTACATAAACCTCTTCATTTATATATCCATTTAAGAAAGCACTTTTTACATCCATTTGATATAATTTGAAATCCCTATAGGCTGCATAAGCTAAGAGCATCCTAATTGCTTCCATTCTAGCTATAGGAGCAAAAGTTTCATCGTAATCAATACCTTCTTCTTGATTATATCCTTGAGCTACTAGCCTAACTTTATTTCTTACTACAACTCCATTTTCATCCTTTTTATTTCTAAACACCCATTTAGTTCCTATGATTGATTTGTCTTTGGATTTCGGTATAAGTTCCCATACTTGACTTCTTTCAAATTGGTTTAGTTCCTCTTGCATAGCTATAATCCAAGAGTCATCTTTTAAAGCTTTATCAATATTTTTGGGTTCTTCTTGAGATAAAAAGGCATAATGATTAGAAATATTTTTCAAAGAAGCTCGAGTGGTTATACCTTTTGAAGTTTCGCCAAGTATTTGTTCTTTTGGTTGAATTTTAGAATATTTTCATTCTTTAGGTAGTTCAAGACTTTCTACAATGTTTTCATTTGAGGTCTCTTTAATATTTTCTTCCTTTATTTTAAAGTCTTCTTCATTTTGTGAAACATCTTCTTTTTAATCATTCTGAATTTTGTTTTCATAGATGTTGGATTCATCAAATGTTATGTGTATTGATTCAATGATAGTAAGAGTTCTCCTATTATAGACCTTGTAGGCTTTTCTATTTGTAGAATGGCCTCAAAAGATACCTTCATCAGATTTTGCATCAAATTTTCCTAAATCATCTTTAGTGTTAAGAATGAAGCATTTGCACCCAAAAACATGAAAGTAAGAAATATTAGGTTGTCTTCCTTTCCATAATTCATATGGTGTTTTATCTATACTTGATCTTATAAATACCCTATTTATAATATAGCATGCTGTGTTTATAGCTTCAGCCCAAAAGTATTTAGGTAAATTATTCTTATTAAGCATAGTTCTTGCCATTTCTTATAAAGTTATATTTTTTCTTTCTACAACTCCATTTTGTTGTGGAGTTCTAGGTGTTGAAAAATTATGAGATATTCCATGTTCATTACAAAATTTATCGACTTCCTTGTTCTTAAACTCTTTTCCTAGGTCACTTCTAAAACTTGTTACATTATAGCCCTTCTCATTTTGTAATTTCTTACATAAGGAAATTAACATATTACAAGCTTCATCTTTATTAGATAGAAATAATACCCAAGTAAATCTTGAATAATCATCTACTATTACAAAAACATATAGTTTTCCTCCTAGAATTAGGGTTCTAGTTGGACCGAATAAATCTAAATGTAAAAGTTCTAGGGGTCTTTTAGTAGATATATACTTTTTCTTTGTAAGGCTAGTTTTAACTTGCTTTACTTTTTGGCATGCGTCACATATCTTGTCTTTTATGAATTTAGCATATGGTAATCCTTTTACAAGATTTTTCTTTGACAATTTGGATAATAAGTCCATGCTAGCATGTCCTAACTTTCTATGCCATAGCCAACTTATATCATTCATAGCTGCCAAACAAGTTACGTTTTGATTTGTTAGATTTTCAAGATTTATACAATAAACATTATTTATCCTAAGAGCTATAAATAAGATTTTATTTTCTTTGGGATTCAGAATAACGCATTTTTCTTTCTTAAAGATTTTTTCAAACCCTTTGTCACTTAATTGGCTTATGCTTAAAAGATTGTGTTTTAAACCTTCTACCAATAATACATTATCAATAGTAATAGAAGGTTCTTTACCTATTCTCCCGATGCCAATGATCTTACCTTTGGCATTATGGCCGAAGGTGACATATCCTCCATCCTTTTATTTTAATGATGTGAACTTGATCTTTTTTCCGGTCATGTGTCTTGAACATCCGCTGTCCAAGTACCACTTGTCCGTTGAAGATGTTGTCCTAAAACATACCTACAATGGAGAATTTATTTGGTTAGTTTTAGGAACTCAAATCCTCTTAACTGTCCTTATTTTTTTGTTAGATCCATTATTGACTTTCCATTCTCCTTGTATTTTCACATACTTCCTTTTTAGTGGGAAATCAAACATTACATGACCTTTGGTCTTGCACATTTAACAAGTAGTGTGTTCATGTTTGTTATGTGAGGAAGTGTTAGCATGGTGCTTGGCTTCCTTTACAAAGTATCCCATGTATAATTTCTTATTCTTTTTGTTTGGTTTACCATTGTAACCTATTCCTTCTTTAATCCCATGTAGCCTTTGCTATCCAATCATTTTTTCAAAATTATATTTTCCTTTAGTAAAATTATATATAACTTGTTCTTTATCTTCTACTAATTTCTTTAGTTCATTTATTTCTCGATCCTTTTTACTTAAGTTTTCTTTATGAGTTTTGACTAATTCTTGAGTTACTTTACGTACTTCTTCCTCTAACTTCTTCATACAAGAATCTTTTTCTTCTTCAATAGTTTTAAATGATTCATGTTGCTTCAAAAGTTCTTTATTTTAATCTTTCAAGGTTATGTTACTGTTGGAAATTTTTATAAATCTTTTATGTAAAGAAAATAATTTAGCTTATAATTCTTTGTATGAAGGCATACTATCACAAGACTCATCATAAGATTCATTGCTAGATTCGGTTGAAGAGTAGTAGGAGTTTACCTCTTCATCGTTCGCCATGAAACGTACGTTTGCCATCTCTTATCCACTTGATTCGTGTTCAGTTTCGCTGGAGCTTGGGTCATCCCAAGTAGCCTTCATAGATTCCTTCTTTTTCTTCTTTTCCTTCTTGAGCAAATGGACAGTCTGGTTTGATATGTCCTGGTTTCTTACAATGATAGCATATAGGAGGTTCATTTTTACTTATATTTTTTTTTTCTACTTGATTCTACCTTTTCAGTTTTTCTTTTGTCGAACTTCTAGGAAACCTTTTATTCCATCTATAAAACTTTTCTAACCTCTTAGTAATGAATGCTAATTCATCTTGATCCAAATCACTTGATTCACTTTCTTCATTGCTTGAGCTGTGGCTTGATGCTTTTAGTACAATAGATTTCTTATGCTTTGGTTCAGGATTTCTTTCTTTTAGAGCCATTTCATAAGTAAGAAGTGATCCTATGAGTTCATCTAAGGAGGAAGTCTTAAGGTTCCTTCCTTCGGTAATTGCTGTAGCCTTAGGTTCCCATATTGAGGGAAGGCCTCTCAAAATTTTCCTAATCATTTCGTAGGTGGTATACGTTTTTCCTAAGGTACTTAGGGAGTTAATTATGTGGGTGAATCTTGTGTACATACTTGATATGGATTCATCTGAATTCATTCTGAATGCTTCATATTCGCTAGTTAACATGTCTATTCTATTGTCCCTAACATCAATGGTTCCTTCATATGTGACTTCTAATTTGTCCCATATTTCTTTAGCTGTTTTACCAACCATTACCTTATTGAATTCTTTAGCATCTAAGACACAATATAAAAAATTTGTAGCACTTGAGTTTATTTGAAGCATCTTATAATCTGAATCAATCATATCCTTTTTCTTTTTTGAAATATGTTTTCCATCTATTATTTTAGTGGGAACAAGGTCTCCATCTACAACTACTTCTCATGCTTTCCAATCCATGTGTTGGAGGTAGATTTGCATTCTCTTTTTTTTTTTTTTTTCCAAAAGGTGTAATTATGTCCACAAAATATTGGTGGACGAGTTGAGGATTGGCCCTCTCCAAAAGGAGCTACTTCTATTTTAGCCATTTAGATCTTTTTATAGCTGCTTGTTAAGTATTTGCTATAACTAGGCTCTGATAGCAATTGAAAATAGGATAGCTTCCCAAGAGGGGGGGGGGGGTGAATTGGAATTTTTAAGATTTATTCAATTTTAATTCTTTGTTTACTATCAACAACCACAATAAGTAATTCAATCACAACTAATCAAGATAATCAAGAATTCAATCTTTGTCTCAGTAGCCCTGTAATGAATTGAAAGTCAAGCTGAATTTATAGAAGTCCTGTGTTTATTTCAAACTCACAAGTCTTCTTTATGTTTAGCTTTCAAACAAACTTTCAGATTAATAAGTTTAGGTTGATCGACCAACGTAGTTCCTTTCGGTTTCCGCAATCAATGCTGATCAAACTAAAACAAATTATCCTCTGGTCTATATAACAACTAAACACTCAGAATTAACAACTTAAAAATATACACACAGGTTACAAGTATTTGCTGAAAAAGTAAAGAGTAAGGAGGAAGAGAAACACAAGATTTTAAGAGGTTCGGTTTATACCCAGCCTACGTCCTCGCCTTTGGAAAACCACCAAAGGATTCACTAGTTTAGTTCCATTGACGGGTGGAACAATACCGATTGCAAACACTCCTTCCGTTAGGCTAGAACACGCCTCTCCAAATGATATTCCCTCATTTGGTCCAACGATTCTACAACCCTGAATCGTCTATGAATAAGAATCAAGATAAAGATTTTGTGTACAAGAAAACACTCTCACAGCAGAGTAGGTTAGTACAAAAATTTAGCACAATAATACTTCATAGGAATTCAAATATAAAAGAATTTGAAGCTTAATACTTAATATGAATCACCAAATATCTTCCAAAATATGAAAGATTCTGACTTTGAAAGCTTTGCTTTGGAGTTTGAATCAGTAGCAATTCAGTAATTGAACACAAGAAAGTTTGAGAGCCTTTAAGAACTTTGATTGCTTGAAAATTGCTTGGATGTCTCAAACCTTTGAGGATTGGGGCTATTTATAGATGTTTAGAAGCAATTCCTTACCCCCAAAGTTTCATTAAAATAGTTTGCAAGTTTTTAAAAATAATTATGTCCAAAAACTTTGTTTAAAAAATCTTCCCGTTAAGAGTTTTTTAGCCAATGTTCGAGTGGCAGTCGCCTGTCATAGAACAAACTCTCAACACAAAATACTGGTAGTCACCTGCCAGAACCAAGGCAATCGCTTGGCATGTTCACGCAGGCGTTTGACATGTTTAGGCAGTCGCTTGTTTTGGTAATGTCTCTTTGAAAAACCTCTTACTTAATTTGGCAGTCGCCTGGCCTTCTTTATTTCAAAAGTTTTTTCTTTTTCAAAACCCTTTCTTTTCATTGATTATAAAAATATTCTTTAGAATATATAAAAATATATTTCTAAATATTTTTAAGAGCTTCAATTCAATTTATATTTGAAATTGACTTGAAGTACTTACATTTCGAACATCTTTAAAAAAATGATCCTTTGATCCTCAATCTTGTTCTTCCATCATCTTTGGGTTTTCAATCTTTGCTTTGAGCTTTCACCAGTATATCTTTATTCCTCATGCTCTTTAATATCTTTTTGTAATCCATAAGCTTTATTATGCTCTTCAAGATTTCTTTTAATGCATAGGTTTCCTTATGCTCTTGAGCTTTGTCACTTCCTTTAAATTTTGCCTTTTTCCTGAAAAACTTTCACTTGAACCATATTAAACACATCATTGATTTGTTATCATCAAAATAAGAATTGTAAGCCTTATTAGACCAACAAAACATATGATAAATAGCATCCATAATAAGGAATGCAATTTTTTTTTTAAATTGCAGGCAACAAGACTAGAACCTAGGACCTCCTAGTAACCAGCTCCGATACCATGTGAAAAAAAAAAGGAAGAAGAATATATGATAAAAATAAAAAACTATGTTCAAAATTATATTTTTTACAACAGTTTACAACTGCTATTTATACTTGTAATTGGGGAACAATGGAATAAATACAAAATTAATCCTAAATTAATTTTCGCGCTCCTTTGTATAATAAGGAGATTTGCTGACTTTTCTCAAATGGAAATATCATGTAATTGAGGTCTCATGTTTGCTCCTTGATTTGTGATCTTCCTCAATAGTCCTCGACCTCTTCCTTTCACATATTTCAAAGTTGATGTGTGTTTTTGCATGGAAAGCATGTATAGATCTATGTAATGTTAATGTTTTTTTTTATACATGAAATTTACATTTCTTTGCTTGAATCACATTATCTAAGGATGTTAGGACTTGATAATGTTTAGAAGTTGTGAAAAAAAAAATTATCCAAATAATGAAAATTGTATTTTCCCAAAATATGACATGCAAACTCAACTTTGGTCTACCTTCCATATTCACAACATTGCTTTTAGACCAAAATTTCTTTTAAAAGTGTTTTCTTTGTTTTATTTTTTCAAAACTAAAATAAAGTAGTGATTCCGTTATATAAACAAAAAATGATAAGTGAGGGACCATTGGTTTTATTTTCTTTACTTATTTGGTTTTCATTTGGTCACCAAACATGTTGGCAGCCAAAAGAGGTCATTTGAGTTTGGTGTTGACACAACATATATATATTTTGGACAATAATTTTAAGGAAATTTTTTTGATAGGTTTCATGATAATTTATTTTTAAAAAAGTGTGTCATAGGTGAAATCTAATAAATTTTTATTTTTACAAAAAAATTCATAATATTTTTATTACTAAATGTACATTTATTGAATTTAAATTTTAATAAATATATATATTTATATATAGAAATGAATTTTAATATTTTATTGTATATATTGGTAAGATGAAATTATAATATTCTATTGTATATATTGGTAAGAAGAAAAAAATTTACACAAATGACATTAACTCTTTGAATCATGTGAGTAATGCTTTTAAATTAGAAAAACATTAAAATAATTTTGATTTGCACATTAATTAAATTGGTATAAGAGATTGGGTGTAATTCAATAGTTTTGATTTACAATTTATATATATAGCAATAATTAAATATTTATGAAATTATGATTGTAGGAACTCGAACCAGGAAAACAAAAGTAAAAGAAAAAGAAAAATACAAGAGAAAGAAAAAGAAAAAGAAAAGGAAGGAGATGGTTTGGTACAACACCAAACCATCGATGGTTTTGAAGGACTCAGAAAAACTATCAACGGTTTTAGGTGGGAAGGCTTGGTTTGAGACCAAACCATCGATGATTTTGGAAATATTGGGAAAACCGTTAACGGTTTCAACTACTGAGAGATTTTTGAGAAAGAACTTGGTTTGGTAAATGGCCAAACCGTTGACGGTTTCGTGTGGGCCAGCTTGCCTATAAATAGAATTGAGTTCATTTTATTTATAAAAATAAAACCTCTCTCTCTCTCTCTCTCTCTCTCCCCCCTAGGGTTTGGAGTCCTCTTTCTCTAAAACTCTCTCGGGTCTCTGTCATGCTATTCGATCCTCTCTCCCTCCTCCAGGCTTATAGGTCATCGACCCTGGACAAATTTACATGGCTAGGGTTTTGTGTTTCTGAAGGTTTTAGGCAGATTTTTTTGAAACAGGTAAGGGGATTAGATTATGTCAGTTATTTTTGAAATATGAACCGATTAAACTATTGTATATGATTTTAGAAACGATATATGTGATTTTCTGAACGAATCAGACTTATGAAAATGATAGTTTTGCTTATTATATGTAACGACCTCACTATTTTAGTACTGTACATATATTTTTTTTTTATTTAACATAATAATCTAGATAAAACATAATCAACTTGAACCCATGGGTACCAGGGATATACCTGAAATACAACACCAATACCTAAGCAGCGGGAAACATAAAATCATATATATTAAATCATCCAACCAACACAATACTAGAGTTTTACTACAATTGTCATATACATACACATATCCCAAAAAATCCAAAATGTGCCCTAGGGTCACCACCCAAAAATCCGTCAGACCCTAGCAAAATGACTTACCCTTCAGACAGGGTAGAACAATCGAACTCTAACGCTGCGTAACTTTATTCGCTCTTCTATCTGGGCCTCCTAAAATGTTTATATAGCTAGAGTGAGACAGCTCTCAGTAAGGTAAATAAACTAATATCAGTGTATGGTGACATGAGTATTTTCGTGTTATACATATATCAGTACATAAATCATATTTGATAAAACTATCTGTATCATATATGGGAAAATTATAATTTATCATAACATGGTATAAACATACTAAATTTCTATGCATAAAAATCATCTCATATATCTGTAAATGAAATAATACCTTGGATGGATGGCTGGCTAGTGTCATGTCTTACCCCCACATGACTAGGTTGTGTGGCCCGAAGGCGAGACCTAGTAATGGTTGATCGACCACTCTAGATCAACATAAGTATGTAAGTACGATGGGTCTGACCCTCCTGATTCGGACACCAGAGGGACGCCTGCATTACCATAAAACCACATCAACTGCTGATCTCCCACTGCTCCTTATGACAAGTGGTAGTACTAACATATACATGATTGTGATCATATAGTTACGGTACCGTACTTCATGAAAGGCTAAACCAAGTCATTTAGGTTCTGATAACATATAGTAAATTGCAAATAATGATACATAACCGTTTCATAATAATATCTGTCATGATAATATTTTCATAAATTTTGCATAACATATCATATAAATTACGGCCCTTGCGTCGGCATACTATATCATGTAAAAATCACGACCCTTACGCCGGCATAGTACATCATGTAAAAATCATGGCCCTTATGTCGGCATAGTATATTATGTAAAACCACGACCCTTATGCCGGCATATTATGTCATGTAAAAATGACGGCCCTTACGCCAGCATATTTAACCTACATAGTTTTGAAATTCCTGTACTGTTGTAATACCATACTTTAAACATAGTTCCTATATCGTTTTCATGGTTTTCTTGAAAAACTAAGATAAACATGCTTATTTTGGAAAATTCACAATATTTTGATATAACATAATTTCATAAATATCATACTCATATCACACCACTATGAATATTGTTTTTAAGCATAAACCTGATCTGAAAACATATTTCTTGATAAATAACATAAAGTCCATTTTCCTGTTCAACTGCAGTATTCCTAAACACTGTACTAATACATATATAATTTCTGAAAATAAATGCTGTAATACAGTAAATAATTTCATGAAAGATACTAACTTAGTTTATCCCCTTACCTAACCTCATGGGAAGCCCACCAAAACACCCAAAATCACACTTGTGCGTTCTCTAGCTCAACACCCTGAAATTGATATTTTCCCAACAAAATTTCAGTATAAACCCATCTAATACCTTCCTCAACCTAGAAATACCAAATACCTTAATAAATATTAAAATAATCAACTTATCTAAAATTTGGGATGGTTCCCAAGTTAGCATAACCAACAAATCACTCCAATAGATGTGCAGAGAATCTTCCCAGAAGTGACATGACGACTTCCGATAGTCGAACCGACAAAGAACGGGGCCGAAATAGAAAAGAGAAGGTGATGGAGCTAAAGTTGGGAGAGAGAGAAAAGATTTTGCATGAATTTCTTCGTAAAAAATCGGATTTGAACCTATTTATACACTAGCCTTCGTTGACAAGACACGTCACCTCGTCGACAAGGCCTAGAAGAGAATTCGTCGATGAATACTTATTCATTATTGACGAATTTCAGGCCCTAAAATAACCCCTCTCAGTTATTCCTCGTTGACGATCCCAATAAGCCGCTTCGTCGACGAGATCCTGTTGTAACCCTCTTAAAAATTTCTTTTTTCCTCTCATTTCTTTTATTATCTAATTGCTATAATTCACTGGGTCTCTACATTAACATATTTGGGAAAAACGAAAGTGAATGGGTTGATTATCTCATTTTTCTTGTAAAACCTATAGTTAGAGTTAAATTAAACCCCAGAGATGATTATACCTTTGTTTTCAACAAATTATATGTTTCTCAGGCAGTTATTATATTATAATTTATCAGTAAAAATTGTGTGGCATGAGAATGGTTAAAATGGTTATAATTTAGTTGATATGATGACTATACGCCGAATTATGATATGGCAGCTATACGCCGAGTTATGATATGCCGGTTTTGTATTGAAATAGAATATTATAGATATTTTACATAATTGTGAATAACTGATATTTTATACAAATTTATGAAAGTGAATTCATGATTATAATTTTTATTACATAAATTGCAATATATGGTTTAAGAACCCTGAGGGATCAAATGTGATGTGAGCACGGTAACGTAACTATAGAACTTGGCAGAGCGTACAATCACACTAGTATGATAGTGTGATGATGGATAGTCGATTTGCGGCCTCGGTACAGTATTGCTCCCGATGACGTTCTAGGGGATCCCTCCTGATGTGGTTCCGAGTGACCCTCCCAACGGGCATTCCTGGTATAAGGTAGGCACAATCGTACTTACAACCTACTTTGACTTGGCTATGGTCGGCCAACCATATGTTAAGTCCAGCTTTCGGGCCGCACAACCCGTCATGCATGGGGGGAAACATGTCGTTGGCACAGTTAGCCCAAGAGGTTGGTTCTTATATGCATATATCTACGAATTTACGAGAAATGAGCTATATTGAGCTGAATTATGTTATACAGGAAAATATATGAATTTTTTAGTTATATAGGTGGGCACAGGATTCAAATATCATTTTCTATTCAGTTAAATAAATTGTGATATTATGTTCATACTAAAACTCATGTTAGCCACACTGATGATAATCAGATCCACCTTACTGAGAAGTATCTCACTCTAATATCCATCTCATTTTTCAGGTCCTTTAGGGAACCGAACCTAGCATACTATGGAGCTAGGATTAGACGGTTGGTGGTAGTGGTTGTCTAAGTTGGTGAGACACCAAATATCATGTTTTTGTCATTTTGGGTTGTAATATAGTGACACGGAGTTTCATATGTGTAAGTGGGACAGTTAGAACTCTGATAATGTGTTTTGAGGTGGTTCTTCTTCCGATGTATGTTTTATATTCAGTAATGACAAGAACACCCGGGATCCACTTTTTAGGTATTGGAGTTTATTTTTATATTTATAGCAGTTAAAATTTTTCGGGTCGCTACAATGATTCATTATTTAAAATATTTATATCTAGTATTTTATTTTTATTTCCTTATCGGAGCTTGAAATTAATATCTTAAATTTGTGAAAATGCAATAGAAAATCCTATTGAATTTCTTTTCCTCTAAATCCATGCAAATCAAGGCTTATAATCTATACTTCCAAAACACAACCCTAATAAATTTTACTTCTTTTTTTAAAACTTCAGATCTCGAGGAATAAAATTATTTTAATTAAGAAAATGATTTACTTTTGGACAACCAACTCTTTTTTGGTCGGCTTGTTTGTTTGTTTTTTTTATCTAAGGAAATAATTTTTAATTAATTTATAAGCATATATTTTCTATTAAAACTAAAGATGCAATAAAGCTGTCATTTCATCCATAAACATAGAATCTCTGATTCTCGCGGAGAAGTAGCGATGCAGTGTTGCTCCTGCAAATGCGTTCTGCAGGTAATAATCAAGATTTTCTTCATTGAAAATTAATCTTAAGAAAAGAAAGAAGAAAATTTTTCATACATTATATATGTGTGAGAATTTCCATTGATGGATACATGTATACAGACGCGGAGTTGATCGTCAAGTTGCCGGCATCATCAGGGAAGGAAAGGAGATCGATGAAGATTAGTCAGTTGCAATGGAGCACAGGGTGCGCAATGGTGGGCCTGTGGCACGCCTGCATCGGCATCCGTCTGATGATGGCCAGTATAGGGTTTATTAATCGAATGATGATGGCGCATCCTCTAATTACCTCCCAAACTCACCCATCATCATCATCATCATCATCATCATTGTCATCCTCTGGTGATGGTGCATCATTTGCATGGACCGCCATGAACATGATCAACACTCACCTTACCATGTTCTTGGCCATCACCGCCCTCCTCGCAGCACTCGTGTTTGTGGTGGAACCCATCGGATGGAAGAAGAAGATGAAGAAGAAGAAGATCAATAATGGCCCAGCTGTTTCATCCCCCACTCCTTCCCTCATTGGTATCCTCATCTATCTTCCACCATATCTATTTCTAAGGAAGTTTTTGCTCTTAATTTTTTCTGCCAAAAAAAAATTTATGTCATAAGAGACAATTTTTATCTTCCGTTTGGATTGTTAGAGATTAGTGATAGCTAAAATTGATCACTCAAAATATTTGAGAACACCTTGTTAGATATTCTGGTAGATACAGATATTGCCTCTCATTTATATATAATTCAACACAGTTTCTCTTAAAAAAACAAAACAAAACAAAACAACGCTACCCTATTTTTAAAATTTATAAAGGATTCATATAAAGCATTTTGATAAATATATGTTACTACTTTTCAAAATTTTCATACAAATATTTAAAAATTGAAAAACAATGAAATACTACTATAATTCTTTTATAAAAGTTAGATTAGAAATAGAGTTATTTTTTTGTAAGTAATTAAGTGGGGGCTTAAGCTCTTAATTAATTTTGCTCATCCTCAATTAATTAATTAGTATATTTAATGAGAGCAGCTTCTGAGGATGACGTACAGCGGAAGAACGCGATGATAACGGAGGATGATGATGATGAATTGATGAGAGAGAATCAAACAGTGGGGATGAGTAGTAATCCGTCGCCCTCGCCGGTCTTATGTGGAATCCTATCGAGCTGGTACGTGTGCGTGGGCGGGTGCCTGTGGGTGGCGGCTCAACCCCACGTCTCGTGGGGTGGTGTGAACTTCGTGGTTACTATCTTTCTGGTCACCACCACCATCTCCGCCGCAGTTGCATGCTGCGGCGTCGCCCTTATCGGCGCACCCAAAAAGATTCACTATTCGCCTGCGTCCTATGCCGGCGGCCAATGTAGTTTTTCTGTGGGAGATTTTAATTTGTTGTGTAGAAGTGGAAGCCTAGTCCTTTCGATTGTGTAGATTAATCATTTCAGTCCCTGATTATTTTTGTTCATATCTGTCTTTGGGATCAACTTAGGAGTAGGTGGTTAGGATGAGAGGAGTGGGGTGTGAACTCCCCCTTGTGACAATGTTATAAAAGAGTAAGATTTGTAATTTAAGAGGATCTTTTTTTTTTTTTTTAACACTTTTGATGTTAGATGGATGCTGTATATAAACTTATCTTTTGAAATTGTTCTCAGAAATAAAAATAATGTAATATGCTTGATGTTATTGATTCAAGTTAGTGACCAACCCAAAATTTTTTTCACTATGGCTAAAGAAATATGTGTAAATAATAAAATATGAATAATTTCGTTCATGTTTGCCCTCTACTCAAGTAATGTGAGCCCCTTACTAATCCAATTAATAAATAATAATAATAATAATAATAATAATAATAATAATAATAATAATATAATTGTTGTTGCTATTGCTGCTTTTAAAAAATGCCATTATTTAATACTCAATTTTTTTATTTATCTAAAATTTATATTCAATAATAAGTCAAAATCTTAAAATCATTTCCTTGAAGAATCTTAACCAAATGAACTTTTCCTCCCGGGGGGATGATACTAGTACGCTATGATTTTTCTTTGCATACTGTTCTTTTTTTCACCTTTCTCTTGTAAAGTAATTAAAAATTGAGAGATAAAAGTGTTATGATATGTATAGGGGTTATTTTTTTAATAGCGTTTCCATTTTTTTTTGTTTTTGGGTGTAAATTCAAAAAAAAAGTATTAAAAGTCACAAGCTTGTCATTATTGGACTTTGGATACTTGCTATTCTACCTAATTCGATTTTCACTTGTTAATTCTACTCCTAATGGTATTGTGACTTTGGAACTTGTCAAGAGCAGTGTTTAGAATGAAGAAATCACTACAAAAAATAAGGGTATTAGTGTAGGATATATCGGCCGTTACTAATAACTATTAGTGACGAATTTTAAATTCGTCACTAATAATACAGTATTAGTGACAGATTATAACAGTCACTAAAACCTTAATACCGTCACTATAAATTTTATATCGGCTTTACTCAAATTCGTTACTAATAGTAGGATATTAGTGAATGATTCAAATTCGTCACTAATAGTAGGGTATTAGTGACGAATTACAAATTTGTCATTAATAGTACAGTATTAGTAAATGATTAAAATTTGTCACTAATAGTAGGGTATTAATGACGAATTACAAATTCATCACTAATAGTGCAGTATTAGTGAATGATTTACATTCGTCACTAATAGCTTACTACTAATGACGATTTTGAATCCTTCGCTAATACTACATTATTAGTGACGAATTTGTAATTCGTCACTAATACCCTACTATTAGTGACGAATTTTAATCCTTCACTAATAATTAAAAAAATAAATTTTTTAGTACTAATTTTTTTAATCATCAATTCCTTTAAAAATATGTAATTACATTTTCACATACATAACTTGAAACCATAATTACAAAAAAATTCATAAATTATTTAAAATTTATAATTCAAATATAAATTCAATTAAAATAAAGAAATAACATCAGTTCAGATAACAAAAAAAATTTTCAAAAAATTCAAAATTCAAATACAAATACATTATATAAATTCAAATTAAAATACAGAAATTCCATTTGTTCAAATAACAATAAAAATTACAAAGAAATAATCAAAAGTTGCATCGGATGACTGTAGTGTATGCATGACATCGTGTTACTGTCATGACAGCCGTGAACCTTACAAATTAAGAATCATAAAAAAAAAAAAATTAGTATACAAATGTAGAGCATAATGGAGAGCTGGCACTCAGTATAATCAGAAAGAAAAATATAGAGAATGTGCCGTACAATAATTTTCAACCCTAAACGAATAACTGAAATGAATGTGAATGTTGTACATATGAATATATATAGTTGCATGCATCAAACCACGCACAAACACTTTAACTCGTTCTCAAAACCAAATATCCCTATTGGTAGACAAATGATAATATTTATCCATAGTTAAAAGCAAATGATATGCCATGAATGTTAATAGATGCAAATTTAGGGTTTAAAGAAATGAATTTTTGTTTAACTTTCAATCATCCTTTTAAAAATATTTTAACATTCATTTTATCATAATTATCTTTGTACATGAGTTTTTTTTTTTTTTTTGAAAAAATTTTAACGAAATTTCGGCAGCATGCCGTCTATAAATTGGATATTTTCTCATAAAACCTGTACCTGAAACATACTTATTTGCACAAAATAAAACATTTCAAGCATGCAACAACCTAAATCCACTACCAACATGCAATTCACAATATACTACATCACTCATGCAGTTGGAGTTCAACACAAACATGTATTTTAGTAGTTCAATATATAATTCATATAACATATTACCATCCATCAAGAAAATATTACCAAGAAAAATTTAAAACAAAATTCAACTAACCTTGAACCTCATCAACAAAGTCGTATCCTCTTCTCGGCAGAAATCACCCTAGCCTCTAATTCCAAAAATCGCTTCTTCCAAGCCTCAACCCTCGCCTTAGCTCTCGCCTTCGCGAGAACTCTGAATCGTTCAGCTTATTCTTCACATAAGCAACAACTTCCTTCTCACCTTTACGAGAACTCCTCGAAGGCCCTAATAACATCTTGCATCCCTCCTTCCTCCTCTTTTCCCTATAGCTCGTTACTTTGTTATCCTTTTGCAAACAAATGATCATCTCTTTAGCGTCTTTGTACTTTTTCTCCAAACCTTCTAATTGATCTTCCAGCAAGGGTTTACTGAGCGCCAAATCTCCATTCTGCTCTCCATTCATGAGTGAACTTCACTAGAAGAGCATATACAATCGGAGATCAGAATGGAGAGCTAACGCTCAGTAAACCCTTACTTGAAGATCAATTGGATGGTTTGGAGAAAAAGTACAAAGACACTAAAGAGACGATCATTCGCTTGTGAAAGGATAACAGAGTAACGAGCTATAGGGAAAAGAGAAGGAGGGAGGGATGCGAGAGGTTATTGCAGCCTTCGAGGAGTTCTCGTGAAGGTGAGAAGGCTCATGAGAGCTGAGGCGAGGGTTGAGGCTTGGTAGAGGCGGTTTGTGGAATTAGAGGCTAGGGTGATTTTTTAAGTGGCAACTGGCGAGTGGGTGATTTTTTTAAACCCTTTTTGGTGAAGGGACTAGGTATCTGAATGAAAGGCCCAATCAACTAATTCAATTTATGTCTGAAATATATAAGTGGTAGAAAACAAACAAAAAGAAGATTTAAGTAAGCTTTGAAACACTATGATCTCTTTAAATACACACACACACACATACATACATCCATAGATGCATACATACATATATACATACATACATATATATATATATATATATATATATACAGACACATATAAATATATATACATGTACAGATTAAGATTGAATGCTTTCCTGTCAATAACATGTGATGGGTGATGACTAACGACCCTACTAGCTTAAGTGTGGGTTACGAGTGAAACTTTCAAAGTTAGGATTATAACTCAACCATTACAAGAACATTTTAGTATAAATCCATAGAGCCGATCAACATCATAGTAACTGATAAATAGGACCCTTACTATCGTTGTTCCACCTTCAACCAAGTTGACATGGCTTTAACAGCTGAAGAATGCACTCCTTTACTATATTTATGATTAAAGATTCCTCACAAAGTATCCAAAGCTTGTATCATTTGTTTTTCCGAGAATATGTAAATTAGGATTTGGAGATTGAGAATGGTGAGACTTTCCTGCCCTTGGGATTGTAGCCTTTTGCAACTCCTTCATCGTGTGGCTGGTCTGAGGAAGCATATGAATACGATTTGGGAGTTGGAGATTTTGAATAGTGAGTTTGTCAAATTTGTAGTTATTGTAAAGGAGGTAAGAAATAATTTTTTTAACGTTGGATTTTGAGGAAAATTGCTTTAGGCCTATGAATAAAAGGTTTGGAATGAAATTTTCTTTCTGAGAAGTTAAATGGTGGTTAGAGAGCACTTTTGTAGTTGCAAAGGTATGGGAGTGTATCTTTGAGTTGGAGAGATGAAGCCCCTGAACCTAATGGGTTTGTAATGGAATTTATCCTAAGTTGGGAAAGTGTCAAGGATATTATTCGAAGGTTTTATCCCTTCTACCAGAGTTTCATGCTAATGATGATGTAGCCAAGAGTCTTACTTTTATAAGTGCCTAAGAAGGATGGATATATCAAGGTATTTCAGACCTAATGGTTTTGTGACTACTGTTGAGAAGATTTTGACTAAGGTTTTCTAGTTTTGTCCAGAAGGTTGCTTCTCAAGCATTCTTGATGCAACTTGGGTTGTGCATGAAGTTGTTACTTAGATTGTGAGAAGGCTTGTAATAGATTGAGTTGGGGTTTCTTGGATTTAGTTATGGACATAAAAAGCTTTGGTTATAGATTAAGGAAATGGATTATGGTTTGTTTTTCCTTCTATTCAATGATAGTGGTAGAATCCTCGTTTACATATTCCATTTTCTTCGTGGCAGTATGTTATTTCATTTTTTGTTCATTTTGGTGGTAAATGTCTTAATTAGAGTGCTAATTAGGTGTGAGGCTTGTGGTCTTGTGGAAGGTTTGTTGCTTGGTAGGAATGAAGTCTATTTCTCATGTACACTTTACTGAATATTTTTAGAAGGTTTTAAGATTGCCTTTTGTAGTTTGTTGGAGATTTTTGAGCCTGTCTTTGGTCCTTGGATTTAATTTTCTAACTTGAGTTTGACTAGAAGAGTTTTCAATATATAGGAGGTTTCGAGTTGTGATTCTTTAATGGATTTTAATGTTCATAAGTGGCTAAGTTATAGTGTTTGGAAGATTTATTTGGGAGGAGGTTAAGAAAGCGTTGGAATTTAACAAATTTTCGGCAGCATACCATCTGTAAACCGAACTTTTCCTAAACCTGCAAGTCACAAAAGTTCTTCCTAGGTTTAGCTAAGCCAACAGTAGTAGTACGCAACCTAGGGTCTTTCTATGCATATATGAAATTGCAGAAATGATAAATCAAGTCCTAATAGCACAAGCAATACACGTTGGCATTGATCTTGAGCAGAACACACTACAAAAATATTTGGGAGGAGGTTAAGAAAGCATTGGAATTTAACAAATTTTTGGCAACATGCCGAATGTAAATAGAACATTTTCGAAATCTACAAATCACAAAAGTCCTTCTTAAGTTTAGCTAAGCCAATAGCAGTAGTACACAACCTAGGGTCTGTGTACGCATATATGATATTGCAGAAAAGATAAATCAAGTCCTAACAGCACAATCAATACAATTCCAGTATCTCCAAACAAATAAGAATAATTTCAAAAAGGAAAACAAAAATGAACTCCAAGAAATTATCTCTAAGGTTTATGGACCTAGCTTCACTAGATGGAGCTGAGCTCCTCTAATTATTCGATGATTATGTTAGGATGAAATTTAATATTCAATTAGTTTTCAATCATCTTTTCAAAAACATTTTATCATTTATTTTAACATAATCATTTTTGTACAAGGTTTTACTTTGGGTAAAAAATCTACCGAAAGTTCGGCAGCATGCCGTCTGTAAATTAAACGTTTTCCTATAAAATTTGTACCTAATAGGTTCAAATAAGCAATTTACCTATATCCACTACCAACATGCAATTCACATCCACTGCACCCACCATGTAGGAGGCATTCTAGACTACGCATGCAATCAGGTAGCACAATTAATAATTCACATAACATAAAAAATCATCCATAAAAGAAATTCAATCATTTAATGCATTATGGAAATCAGTTTGCAATGTTATTTATAATGACATATCACCACCTCCCACTTAACCAAACTCTCTCTCCTCTCCCCTTTGCCTAAGCAAAGAAAATTCCTCGTAACTCTCCTAAGTTCTTGAGTTACCCCTCCAGGAATCCTTAAAGGAAAGAAAAAGTAAAGCATGATGCATATGAGAGAGAGAGATGCTATTTCTTTAGGGATGGAGCTGAGCTCCTCTAACTATTCGATGATTATGTTAGGATGAAATTTAATATTCAATTAGTTTTCACTCATTCTTTCAAAAATATTTTATCATTTATTTTAACATAATCATCTTTGTACAAGGTTTTACTTTGGGTAAAAAATCTATCAAAATTTTGGCAGCTTGCCATCTATAAATTGGACGTTTTTCCATAAAACTTGTACCTTATAAGTTCAAATAAGCAATTTATGATTCAATTCAAGGCACACGAGAACCTATATCCACTACTAGCATATAATTCACATCCACTACATCCGCCATGTAGGAGACATTCTAGATTACACATGCAATCAAGTAGCACAATTAAACAAGCAGCAGAACTACTAGGATAATATTGAAATTACGTTTTACATACCTTCTAATGAGAGGAGCCACCTGCATCATCTGGTCGAGATCGATGCATCATTTCTTCGAACTGCGCTTTCCTGCTCAGAATTTTAATGAGCGTGGCTTCAACGGTGAAGACCTTGTCTTTCAATTGCTGGTTCTCCGTTGAGACATTAGACATCATGTCTTTCATACTCTAGTTCTTTGTTGAGACATTAGACACCATGTCTCTCAATTTCTGGTTCTCCATTTCCATCGTATGCATCCGCTAACCATCTTGTCTGCCTGAGACTCGGCAACTCGACGCGCTTGTTCTATCTCAGTACGAGCCTCTGCACCCATCGAAGATGATGCTTTTAGGGCAATGTATCCACTTTCAAGACCTTTCACCCAGGCCCCCACTTGTTTCCCAAGCACCTGAGCCATTATCTAGTAATCCATCATTTGCTGGCTGCCCTCTGCAACAGGTGCATCCCTCAGCTCAACCATCATCACCTATTTTCAGTCATGAAAATGAAAAATAGGAAGAAATAAGAATACAACTTCAATGTTTTGAATAAAATTAGAAACTAAATATTTTCTTTGACTTACATGTTTGTCCCGCACACCGTCGTACGATTCCCCTGAGCGCTTTTGGTGTGTTCTTTGATGAAGATCTATTAGCGGCTCCTCTGCGCCCATCTCGGGATCACGCTACATTATCATATAAAACATCATTACTATTAATTCAAGTAATGGTCAGATTGTCTAATATATAGCAGTTACCCTTCGATGATTTACAAATAACTTCGACCCACCGCAATGCGTCGTAGGGAGTTTGCTGCAGTTCGCAACATTTTTTCACATAGAGCCTACAAAATGATGTAATGACTTCCTATTAGCCATATTAAAGCTTAAAGTAGTTATTATAATACAAGTAGATCACCTGATAGTGTGGATAGTGAAAATGGCGACACACCATCTCCTAATCCTCTTGGGATATCTTATTATATGGGTGGGTTTCTGCTTGATCTCCCATCGCACAAAAATGTTCACGTATTTTCACACCATAGATTTTAAATTTATTGCACAGTTGGACATCTACCGCCCTTTTCACATGGTCCACATGGAGAATCTCCATGTCGAACTCCTCCTGCATAGGTAATACAGTTAGAATGTTAGACAGTTGTTTTTCTAATATATAAAGTCAAAAAAATTAAAGGTTTGGGATTGCTTACCAAGATGTGCATGTAAAGAACCATGCGTTGCGCCTCAGTTACTTGCGGCCAGCTGAAGGCGGTGACTGGAACATACTTTCGGCATATAATGCCAAGCTCTCGTGTCCATGCTGGACACCAATTGTCATACGGGGTAGTGAAGCCTGGAGGAATGTCGATCCTAATGTGCTGCTCATCCTCTGCAGGTGCTTCTTAAGTGTCTTGTTCTTCGCTACACCACGGTCTGACCTGGTCGTGGATGTCGATGCTGAAAGAAGCGTTAAATTAATAATAATATTTTAATCATACACATGAATAAAAATCAATATTTTTATAGAAATAAATTAATCATAACCTTACCAACGCTGCTCCTTATGGGGGGCAACTCACCCTGCGTGTCATCCCGAGCAGAGGTATCCATGTTTGGCCAAGGTGCCAATGTGTTAGCTTTATCGTGATTTCAAGAGGGGGGGTGAATTGGTATTTTTAAATTTACCCCCTAGGTATTTCTTCTAACAGTAGTATGTTCACAACCCTATGGTCAATCTAGTGCAAATAATATAAATATACCAGAAATTAAATAAAACAGTTTAATCAATCACACAAGCACTAGAAAGCAGTAAAGAGAGGGTGACACGCAAATATGTTATCGAGGTTCGGCCAACTGCCTACGTCCTCGCCTTGGCTAACCAGCACAAGGATTACCACAATAACTTGCTCACTTAAACGGGTGGAGTGGCACCTATACAAACCAGGTCAATTAGAACAGGACTGACCTCAACCTGTACACCAATCCTTACCAGGCTGGATTACCGCCCCCTCAAGCCACTCCTGGAATCACTCAGATATACAGTCAAATGGTACAATATAAAAGTGCTTTCATGTAAAGCATATTTGTACCCAAATGCGCTCAATAACATACACCACAGTTGACTTAAAAAGCTTAGTGTGGTCTAAATAGTTCAACTCTCAAAGGTATTTTCTATTAGTGTAGTGAGTATGTGAGAGTGTCAACCAGCAATCTTTGTATTTCAATATGTTCTCAATCAAGATGCTCAAACAAAGATATCATGCAAGATTCAAATATTCCAAATAGCAGAATATGTCAATCACTTCAAATAGTGTATATGCTCAGTTTGCAAAAGCTAAGCAATCTTTGTATTCAGAAAATGATATAAGCTTGAATAATATTGCCACAAAGATTAGTTTATCAAACACAAATATCTTTCCACAAAAATGTCAATATGAATGCCACAAGATATTTGAGTAAGTTTGGAAATATTTTTGCAAGCCAAAAGAAAAAAAAAAAATACAAACTTCTCGAGAAATTGCAATGAATATGCAATACTCAGAAGTTTAACACAAGTCTTCTTAGGGTAGGCTTTTTAGAAAAGCCTCCTAAGATTACTTAGGTTATGCTCTCATAAAAATCGATTCAAACACTCACAAAATGAGAGAGTAAACCTCTAAACAATAACACTCAATACACTTACAAATGAAACAGAGAGATGAAGAAGGTAAGTTTCAGTGGATTTAGAAAGAGTATGAGTAGTAGGAAATATTTTGCTTGAGAGAGAAATTTGGATTTTTGTTTTTGCTAATCAACTTGCTAATTTTCCCAAATGAAGGGGTATATATAGACACCCTATGATTTTTTATCATTGGGGACCTATTAGGAATTGTTAAAAAAGTTTAATGACTTTTTAAACATTTTAACCCTGTTTAAAAATATTAACTGTGATAAAAAAATGAGTGACAACCCGAGAGGCCCGGTCGACCAGAAAGGTTTTGATTGACCAGTTCTTATATGGTTCGGTCGACCAAGGCATTTTTGAACTGAATGGTCGGTCGACCGAAAGTGGTTTTCCAAAGACGATTTTCCAATTTACTGAGATTCGATCGACCGGGCCATTTTGAACTGACTGATTCAGTCGACCAGATCAATGGGATTTTTCCCGAGGACCCTCGGTCGACCAAGTAGTTGGTGCACAAATTTGGCTTGGTCGACCAGATGGTCAATTTGTTGACCTACGGGGTTTCGGTCGACCGAGGCTTTTTTAACTACATTGGTTTGGTCGACCAGGCTCTTGGTCAACTGTTGACCCAGGCTTGTTTCGGTCAATCAGGGAAAAATGAACTGTCTTGGCCGGTCGACCGAAAGTGCACCAAGTGTGCATTTCGGTCCAGTTTCAATACACACAAACCCTAATCAAGTACCTAACAAACATAGGTGCAAATGTGTGTATCCTAGGGTTATTTATGTCCAAAATAAAGACACTAAAAAAGTCCGGTGTTGGTCGACCTTTGGTCGACCGAAGGGTAAACCCTAAGGTCTTTCTACGGTCACTTTTAGTTCGTATTTGGTTTGAGCTTACGTAATAAATCATACGTGTGATGTGTGTGCTTTTTACAAACCAAATGTCCTAATTACTATTACAGACCCTTGAATAAATATACAATACAATTAGAAAAAGGTCTTCAACTTCACTCTCTTTTTGTGCATTGTGATTTCCCAATATAAGTTCCTGCACAAAACCTCAAACACCTATTAGTTGCAATGAGTATTTGTCATGATCAAAACCGGGCATGACCAATAAGGTCAACACAATGGCTCAGACAATGATGGTGCCACATTAGGATTGACAGGCTCCGCCGGTCGTGAGGATGTCGGATCATCCTCAAGCGATGTAGTAGAGAGCCTAGAAGGAAGTCAGCCACGACGACCTCCTGGTGTCATGTCTACAAAATATTAGACAAGTAAATATAAGAAGTACGAATATTAGATGGATGCATAATAAATATATTTTTAGTTATTTACATATGTCAGATATATAGTGACAAACATAACATGCTTACCCCCCCTATTCGTCCTCAATATCGGTATCATCCTCACTTTCTAAAGTTTCTTCCTCTTCACTACAGTACTCGACCCCTATTTCATCTTCTCCACCAGATTCCTCATCGTCGATGAAGTGAACGTCTATAGAAGGTTCAATTGTAATGTCAACAGTCCCCATGTGTTTTTTCGTGGCACCAACCCTATTCAATGGTATAATCGGCTCCTTCTTCGACAACATTGAAAGTAGATTGCGCTGCTGCACTGACAAACGACTCATCTTCTTAGAATGCAGCCTTACTGGCACTCTTCTCCTTGTCTGCAACTTTTGTAATTACATACAAACTTTGGGAAGGAATCTTTTGGGTCACATGCCATTCACCCTTCAATTTTGTGTCATTAAGGTAAAGCACTTGTTCTGCCTATGTTGCTAGCACAAAAGGGTCATTTTGATACCACGTCTTACTAAAATTGACACTGATAAAGTAGGCATCCGTGTTTTTCTCAATCTTTTTATTACCAATGTCCCACTAGGTATACTTGAATAGGTGGACGAGTCTGTTGGCTCCATAGTTAAGCTCTATAATGTTATCCAAGACACCAAAGTAGTCAATTTCTTCATCTCCTTCTGTGCCTAGCACCACAATCCCACAATTTTCAGTTCTTCTATTCAGTTCAAGGGACTTTGTATAAAATTGTAACCCATTGACAATGCAACCGCAATAGCGGTTAACTCGTTGATTGGGGTTACATGCCAATGCGTACAAATCTTTACTTGCCATTGGTTTTTTATTGTAATACATGACTTTCATCTATTAAATAAACAGGAGTTTAGATGATTAAACCATTAACATTAACAATATACATTGCTTCGTACTCGAACCAATTGACAAATTCCTTCTTATGTCTTTCGTCGACATTCCTTTCATTTTGGGCTGAAAGTTTAGCTTTATGTTGGCTATATGCAACAATAGTACATGTTAATGTCAAGTAAGTATATAAATATGCATATGTAAATACAATGCAAAGTAAAGAGTTTCGAACCACGTACTCGATATATGGAATAGTTTCATCACAATTATTGAGGACGTAAAAATGGGCCTTTTGTAGGTCGGCCATATCCATGAAATCGTAAACCCGAGCACCAAACAGTCGAACATTTTCTCAAAATATAAAGCTCCTTGGTTCTTCATCTTAGGCATTAATAGTATGAACGTTTGCATTTCACTTCTCACGAGTGAACCTTGTGTCAATATCATGTAGATACATTGAGTAAAATGCAAGACATTCACTATTAATGTATGCCTCAATGATTAAACCTTCCAACCATGCCTTATTACGCATATACCCCTTCAAAGTGGACAAGAACCTGTGCATTTTACATTGCATTATTGACTTGCAGACACGAAAAGGAAAAAAAAAAAAAAGAACGAGGAAATCACGTGACCATTATAGAAGGACTTTATAATTTACCTATCAATAGGATACATTCAACAATATTGGACTGGTCCTCCAATTATGCCCTCCTTTGGTAAATGGACGGCTAGGTGGACCATCACATCGAAGAATGCTAGTAGAAATATTTTCTCCAGCTTGCATAGTATGATCAGGATGTCATCCTCTAACCATTCAAGTAAGTTTACGCTCAATTTTTTGGAGCACAACTATCAAAAAAAGATCCCCAACTCAATCAGCACTGAGCGAACATCTTTGGTCAAGTGTCCACAAAGGAAAACGAGTAGAACCTATTGAAGAAGGACGTGACAGTCATGATTTTTCATTCCTAATATCTTCTCTTCCTTCGTGTTTATGCATTGAGCTATGTTCGATGCATATCCATTAGGAAAATTCACTGATTTCAACCATTCAAAAAATTTAGTCTTCTCATCCTTCGAAAATATGTAACAAGCGGATGACATAAGAAGTTTGTGCTTATCACGAAACAAATGCAGCTCAGGCCATATTCCTATGTCTTCCATATCCAGGCAAGCATTTACAGTGTCCTTTGTCTTCCCATTCATATCCAACAATATAAAAATGACATTCTCACAAATGTTTTTTTCGATGTGAAGACATCCAAGTTGTGGCGTAGTGAAAGATCTTTCCAGTATGACAACTCAAAGAACATGCTTCTCTTTGTCCAATTCAACTCCCACTCATCACCTTTTCTTTTTCTATTGGTTGGTGGTTTCCCAAATTTCATATCTTCGATCAACCTGAGCTGCTTTAATATCTCATCCCCACTTAGTCGCTTTGGCTACAACCTTCGTTCAGGTTTTCCATTAAAGATTTTGACGCCACGAGTCCTCCAAGGATGTTCAGGTCGTAGAAAATGACGATGACACATAAAGCATAACTTGCGTCCATGCTTCAAGGATAAGGACCCGACATCCTTATTACAAACTGGGCATGCTAAGTAACCTTTTGTGCTCCAACCCGACAGGTTTTCGTAAGCAGGGAAATCATTAATTGTCTACAACACAGTAGCATACATCCAAAATGTTGTCCCGATTTCTATATCGAATGTCTCCACTCATTTTTCCCATAGTTCTTTCAACTCGTCAATTAACGGACACAGGTACATAGTAATATCATTACCAAGTGCCCTCAGTACGGGAATAAGGAGAGACATATAAATGAAAGGTTATTTCATACATCGCCATGGTGGTATATTGTATGGCATCATCATAATTGGCCACATGCTATATAGGTTGTTCATGTTACTGAAAGGATTGAACCCATCTGAAGTTAAGCCAAGTCTGATGTTGTGAGGATTACTAGCAAACCATGGATATATTTTATCAAAATTAGCCCAGGCTTCTGAGTCCGCTGGATGGCTAAGGGTGTTTCCATCTTGAAGACGTTTCTCTTGATGCCATCTTATATCGGCAACAATCTTTCTGCACATGTACAATCATTGTAGTCGCAGGATTAATGAAAAATATTGCAAAACTATTTGGGGGACCTTTTTACCCTTGTTCAAATTAGTTGTATACCTCGGTTCATCACATTATGGGCACTTGTTTGCATTTTCATGTTCACTATAAAAGAGTGCACAATCACACCTACATGCATGTTATTAGAGTGTAACCGAGACCCAATTCCCGCATGTATGTCTTTGCCAACGGTCAAATTTTTAAATGGGGTTGTTTGGGGCTCAAAACTTATGGAAACTTGGGTAATATTTCAAGCCACTTGGGGACCAAGTTACATAAATTTTAAATTATATAAATAAGCCTCAAAGATCATTGAATCAATACACCAAGAATTCAAATTCTGAAAAAATACAAAGTCTCTCTTAAATTGCTCTCAAATTCTCAAGGCTCTCTTTTACTCTCAAGCTCACATATTGTGCACGAATTCAATTGAGTTTTAGCTGATCTTCTTCCACTGGAATTGTGCTACAAATTCTAAATTTTTCAATCATTGAAATAATTAATCGGTGATATACTTCATTGAGCTTCAAGTTATATTCTATATTGTGATTTACTTTGAAGTATATTAGTTGTGCTGTAATTGTCGTACTAACCAGCTCTTTGAGGAGCAAGTTCTTTGTACACATCTATTTGATTTATATCTTGTAGATTGACGATTCCAAGGGTTGTTTGGATCATTGGCTAAGCAAGGGGATATTGCTTAGAGAGGCAGGCTCTAGCTTAATTAAGGAGTGACCAGACGAGGGGATATCATTTGGAGAAGGCGGGCTCTAGCCTTACCCAAGGAGTGTTGTAAAGGTTTGTTTCACCTATTAAAGGAATAGGTTAAGTAATCCTTTGGTGGTTTGCCAAAGGTAATGACGTAGGCTGGGTATAAGCCGAACCTCGTAAAAATATCTGTCTCACTCTTTTTTTCCCTACTCTTTATTTTCAGTACATATTTAAATTGTGTGGATGGTTTAAATTGAAAATCAAATATACTACGCATATTTGGAAATCAAGTAAACTTAAATTTTAATTTTGATTTGGGTTTCGAAAACCAAAAGGGAGTACGTTGGTTAAACCATATCTTGCGTAAACCATACGGGAGTACCTTTCTTGGTTAAACACATAAAGATAAATTAACTGAAAGTTTATTTGAGTTTTGAATATTTGGAAAGAGTGATTGAATATTGTATTGAACATCATATTAGGAAAATCCATATATACAGGGCTTGATTCAAATTTATATCTAGGGCTGACAACAAAAGCTTTATTGTGTTTGTGTGAAAGGATTGTTGAATATTAAATAAAATTTTTCACAAGGTTTTCAAATTCATAATCACAGGGCTTTTATAAACAAACAAACTATCTCAAGATCTTATATTACCAAAGTTCTGAATACTTTATATCTTGGTTCGGTTGTTTGTTGTTTAACTTATACTTGGGAAATAAATTGATTGTTTGGCTTGAAGATTGTGTTTAATTGATTGGTTGTTTAATTGTGTTATTGATTGGATAAAAGAATTAAGTTCTTGATTGATTAAAAAATTAAACAAACAAGTCAAGAATTGGTTAAAATAAATAAAAGAAGTTTAAGGTATCTTAAAAGGAATTAAAAGAAATTTTTAGAATCCAATTCACCCCCCCTCCTGAGAAGCTATTCCTAATTTCACTTTCATTTAATTTAATCTCCATTGTAAATTGAAATACTGAAATACATGCTTGTGTTGAATGCCAACTGCATGGCTGATGCAGTACATTGTGAATTGCATGCTGGTAGTAGAATTAAGTTCTCGCATGCTCAAACTGACTGGTATCTGCATGATACGTATTATCGTGATCTGTTTGCTTTAATCTATCAAGTTTTAGTGCAAGAATTTTTTGGGATATGTTCAATTTATAGACGGCATGTTGTCAAATTTTCGTTAAAATTTTCCCAAAAAAAAAAGCCATGTACAAAGAAAAGCATGATCAATTAAAACTTAAAGTCATTCTAACTCACGCCTCTCACGTGCTGAAATTCGTAAGAAAAGAGGCGATCTTAGGCTTATAATTGAAAATAAAAAATACTTGGCTAAGAACAACAATCTTAAGTTTACAATGAAAGGTCAAGAACTAAATGCCACATGAAGTAAAATGCCAAATTAATTATTGTCATTTCACGTATTCATTGAAGCTTAGACCCATCGAAGAATGGTTGCTATACATTCATACCTAATCGTACATGTGAGACAAATCAATTGTTATATTTCGATTGATTATTAGTCATACTATGTTGACTAATAATCACTTAAACATGTTAGTTATTTTTTCACTTTACGACTAGTAATGTTTGTATTTCAATCATTATTTGATTGTCCTACATGGACAGTTTAGGAAGTTGTATTTACATTGTTGTCATAGTTCACGCTTTGTCAATTGTCATTATATATTTTGAGTGCGTCTTTACTTGTGTTCTCTGGGTACATAGTGGGGTATCGTGACAATTTGTTAGTGATGGAAAACTTGCAAGATGTTCACTTCATCCATCTCGTGTACTTGGAGAGCCATAGGGAGATGCTGCTGAAATTTATAACGACTATGATGAAGGAATTTGAGCGAATTATCGCAATGTAAATGCAACATTCCTAAATGTGATAGGATCCGTACCCTTTAGAGTATGCTGGTTGATTATAGGATTCACGATGCATGCGTTATAAACATTATGAGAACCAGAATAATAACGCCATTTACTTGAACATGTTATAAGGTAATTAATGAATATGGATAAGAGTTGGATGAAAGCTCAAGGTAAGTTTTTGTCAAAATACGTGAAAGGGGTGCATGATTTCATAGAGTTCGTGCGTCCTCATGCAGACAAAGCTAGTAGAATAAGATGTCCTTGCAAGAAATGCCAGAACATAACATTCAAACATATTGATTTGGTCCATTCACATTTATTAGACTTTGGAATAGAGAAAAGGTACACAACATGGGTGTTCCACGGTGAAGATTATGTAGTTCAGAGTGATGATGATAACGATGAAGATGAGGGGGAAAATATAGTACGTGGTGATACCTGTTCGGAAGGGGTAATTGAAATATTAGGTGACTTGCAAAGGGGGATTGCAATGGACACGGGCGATGTCGGTGTGTCGCGTACTGGCGATGAATCTACTTCAGCAAGTACTGTACCTTGCGATGCTAGTACGTTGAATCGACTCAGTAAACCATTTGCTAATCTCATGAGGGATGCATGGGTGCCCCTATATCCAAATTGTAAAAAATTCTCAAAATTAGATTTTCTAATAAAGTTGCTTCATGCAAGGACAATGCATGGGTTATCTCAGAGCACATTCAACATGCATTTAAGCCTCATTAAGGCAGCACTGCCTGATGGTGAAACACATCCCAAGTATTTTTATGAGGCAAAGACATACATGCGTGAATTGGGTCTCGGTTACACTCTAATACATGCGTGCAGGTATGATTATGCACTCTTTTATGGTGAACATGAAAATGCGAACGAGTGCCCATAATGTGGTGAACCGAGGTATACAACTAATTAGAAGAAAGGTAAAAAGATCCCCAAAAAGGTTTTGCAATATTGTCCATTAATCCAGCGGCTGCAACGATTGTATATGTGAAAAAAATACTGCTACAGATATGAGATGGCATCAAGAGAAACATCTTCAAGATGGAAACACCCTTAGCCATCCAGCGGACTCTGAAGCTTAGGCCGATTTTGATAAAATGCATCCGTGGTTTGCTAGTGATCCTCACAACATTAGACTTGGCCTTGCTTCAGATGGGTTCAATCCTTTTGGTAACATGAACAACTCGTATAGCATGTGACCAGTTATGATGATGTCATATAATATGCTGCCATGGCGATGTATGAAAGAACCTTTCATTTATATATCTCTTCTCATTCTCGGACTGAGAGCACCTGATAATGATATTGATTTTTACCTGCGTCCGTTAATTGATGGGTTGAAAGAACTATGGGAAAAAGGAGTGGAGACATTCGATGTGGAAACCGAGACAACATTTCGAATGCATGCTGTAGTGCTGTGGACAATTAATGATTTCCCCACTTATGGCAACCTATCAGATTGGAGCACAAAAGGTTACTTAGCATGCCCAGTATGTAATAAGGATGCTGGGTCCTTATCCTTGAAGGATGGCCGCAAGTTATGCTTTTTGTGTCATCGTCGTTTTCTATGAACTGGACTTCCTTGGAGGA
Organism: Malania oleifera; assembly: GCF_029873635.1. Lineage (NCBI taxonomy): Eukaryota > Viridiplantae > Streptophyta > Magnoliopsida > Santalales > Ximeniaceae > Malania > Malania oleifera. The sequence continues at coordinate 41,865,330 of NC_080417.1, forward strand.
CTCGTGGCGTCAGAAGCTTTAATGGAAAACCTGAACGAAGGTCACAGCCAAAGTGACTAAGTGGGGAAGAGATATTAAACTAGCTAAGGTTGATCGAAGATGTGAAATTTGGAAAACCACTGACCAGTAGAAAAAGAAAATGCACTGAGTGGGAGTTGAATTGGACAAAGAGAAGCATCTTCTTCGAGTTGCCTTACCGGAAAGATCTTCTACTATGCCACAACTTGGATGTCATGCACATCGAAAAGAACATTTGTGAGAATGTCATTAGTACATTGCTTGATATAAATGGGAAGACAAAGGACACTGCAAATGCTCGACGAGATATGGAAGATATGAGAATACGGCCTAAGTTGCACTTGTTTTGTGGTGGGGACAAAATTCTCATGCCATTAGCTTCTTACATATTTTCGAAGGATGAGAAGAATAAATTCTTCGAATTGTTGAAATCAGTGAAGTTCCCAGATGGATATGCATCGAATATAGCACAATGCATAAACACAAAGGAAGGGAAGATGCTAGGAATGAAAAGTCATGACTGTCATATCCTTCTACAACGAGTTCTAACCATTTTCCTTTGTGGACACTTGATTGAAGATGTTTGCTCGGTGTTGATTGAGCTGGGAATCTTTTTTCGACAATTGTGCTCCAAAAAATTGAATGTAAACGTACTTGAACGGTTAGAGGATGACATCGTGATCATACTGTGCAAGCTGGAGAAAATATTTCCCCTAACATTCTTCGATGTGATGGTTCACCTAGCCGTCTATTTACCAAGGGAGGCCATAATTGGAGGACCGGTTCAATATCGTTGCATGTATCCTATTGAGAGGTAAATTATAAAGTCCTTACATAATGGTCACATAATTTCCTTGTTTTTATTTATTTATTTTCTTTATTGTGTCTATAAGTCTATAATGCTATGTAAAATGCATAGGTTTTTGTCCGCTTTGAAGGGGTATGTGCGCAATAAGGCACGAAAGGTTCAATCATTGAGGGATACATTGACAGTGAATGTCTTACATTTTGTTCAATGTATCTACATGATATTGACACAGTGTTCACTCGTGAGGAGCAATATGCAAGTGTTCATGCTATTAATGCCGAAGATGAAGAACTAAGGAGCTCTATATATCGAGAAAACGTTCGGCCTCTTGGTGCACGAGTTTGCGATTTCATTGATACGGACGACCTACAAAAGGCTTATTTTTACGTCCTCAATAATTGTGATGAAACTGTTTTATATATCGAGTACGTGGTTCCAAACTCCTTACTTTGCATTGTATTTGCATATGCGTATTTACATACTTAGTTGACATTAACATGTACTACTATTGCATATAGCGAGCATAAATCTGAACTCCTGGCCCAAAATGAGCAGAATGTTGATGAAAGACATAAGAAGGAATTTATTAATTGGTTTGGGAGTCGTGTAAGTAACAAATACTGCTTGAGTGAGAAGCAATGTATGTTTTCACTATTGACGGTTTATTCTTCTAAACTCTTATTTATTTAATAGATGAAAGTCATGTATTACAATAAGGAACCAACGGTCTTGCTTGATTCAAAACATCAAAGTTGTAGTCTTACTTATTCTTTTTTATAATTTTTATGACTGAAATTAGGCACAGATGGTCGAGCTGAGGGATGCACCTGTTTCAGAGGGGAGTCAGCACATGACAGATTTCGAGATCACTTCTCAGGTGCTTGGGCAACGAGTGGGGGGCTGGGTGAAAGGTCTTGGAAGTGGATACATTGCCCCAACAACATCATCATCCATAGGTGTGGCGACTTGTGCAGACATGGAACGAGGGCGTCGAGAGGTCGAGTATCGTGCAGAGGAGATGGCTCGACGCATGCAGATGGTGGATATGGAGAATGCGCAATTGAAAGACATGGTCTCCACCTTTCAAGCCCAGCTACACGCCATGATGAATAGGCAAGCGCAGTTCGATAAAATGATGCGCCAATCTTGACCAGTTGATGCTGGTGGCTCCTTTGATTAGAAGGTATGTATGGTACTTATAGCTTAATATAGTACTTGTGCAAAAGTATTTTATGTCATTTGTTTGTGTTATAATATAGCGAATTTTTCAATGATTAACGAATACTCATACTAGCTCCTCTAATGAGCTTTATACGTTATTCTAACTTGGATACTAAAAACCATTAAGCTGAGTGTTAGGGGGTGATAGTAATGGGATAATTTTTTTTTTTTTTTTGTTGGGGGGGGGGGGGGGGGGGGTTTGCATCACATGTATTCTCTAGGAAAAGTACAAATTCAGGGAAGAACTAAAGTCTCATATTTGGGGCAATTTTTATATTATGTAGTTATAGATAGTTTGCATGAATACTGCAAAAAATTAATATTATAAATAGATATGATTTGAGAAAATTACTATAATAAAAAAAATCAACACATAAAAGTTTGATGTGAGAATGATAGATGTCTTTCACATCCAATAATAATGTGTGTGTGTGTGTGAATATATATATATATATATATATATATATATATATATATATATATAGGGAGAGAGAGAGAGATGCATATATTTTCAATTCAAGTTTAATCTATCCATTAAATTCAATGACATGATGCACATATTTTCAATTAAAGTTTATAATAATAACACCATTTTCATCAAATAATATTTTTTTTATCATTGTTGTTTTAGAAAGTTCCATTAGGGTTGCACTTTTTAGATGCATCATCCTTGTGGATGTGCCTATGTATCAACCTTCTTTTGGATGCATCTTCGTTTTCAATGCGGCTTCCTTTTGAACGGATGTTCGTTTTGGATGTGTGCTCCTTCTAAATGCATCTCCTTATGGATCCATCCTACTTTTGGATGTTGTTATTTCTAATTACTTGATATTGTTGCATAATGCGTACATGTTTTTTGTTTTTTTTATTGTTATCATAGTTGTATATCTTGTTTAGTTGGGAAATTTTCATATGATAGATATTCATCTTGTACGGATGATAGCTTTACTTGTTGGATATTTTGAATTTAATGGATACATGTACTACTGTTGTGAATTGTTGATTGCTACATGATTGCATGCTAGTCTATAATGTCTCATGCATGACAGATGCAATTGATGTGTATTGCATGCTGGTAATGGATATAGTTTCTCGTGTGCCTTGAACTGAATTATAAATACCTTATTTGAACATATTTGGTACATGTTTTATGGGAAAATGTCCAATTTACAGACGACATGCTACCAGAATTTCGTTAAAATTATCCCAAAAAAAAAAAAAAAAACCATGTACAACAATAATTATGATAAAATGAATATTAAAATATTTTTGAAAGGATGAGTGAAAGTTAGGAATCATAAGAAATGAGGCAATGTAGGCTTAGTTCATTGAAAGAAGCATTCATTTATATATTTTTTGGTCTGGTAAGCCTAAAGCATTCATTGTTGAGCCTAAATCATTGAAAATATTAGAAACACTTGACTAAGGATTTGAAAATTTGAAAAAGGCATAAGTTGAATATATAAATAACTCAGAGGGAGCATCATCTTCATAATTCTTTAATTTAAATGCTCTCATCATCTTATAACGTTTATGTCCAAATGCCTAGATGAATAATAATATTACACTAAACTCAATACTATCCACTATTATCTGCTATTTTTATTCTGAACTTAATGGATACATGTACTACTGTTGTGAATTGTTGATTGCTACATGATTGCATGCTAGTCTAGAATGCCTCATGCATGGCGGATGCAATTGATGTGTATTGCATGCTGGTAGTGGATATAGGTTCTCGTGTGCCTTAAACTGAATTATAAATGACTTATTTGAACATATCAGGTACAACATGCTACCGAAATTTCGTTAAAATTTTTCCAAAAAAAAAAAAAAAGAACCATGTACAACGATAATTATGATAAAATGAATGTTAAAATATTTTTGAAAAGATGAGTGAAAGTTAGGAATCATAAGAAATGAGGCAATGTAGGCTTAGTTCATTTAAAGAAACATTCATTTATATATTTTTAGTCTGGTAAGCCTAAAACATTCATTTTCGAGCCTAAATCATTTACAAATGGCATGCTACAGAAATTTCGTTAAAATTTTTCCAAAAAAAAAAAAAAATTATGTACAACGATAATTATGATAAAATGAATGTTAAAGTAATAACGATTGGATTGAAATCTCTATCAGTCCTAATTAAAGTATTGCACAGATAAGATCAAATTCTAAGTTGGATTCGTCTAACAAGTGGATAGGTAAATGTAATCTGTATATATTTCAATGATTTTATTTATATTTGTTTAGTTTTACTTTTTAATTGAGAGGAAAAAGTCTAGTGTCACGGCAAGAGAGTGGTTGAAACAGGTGGGGTGCACTCTACTTCCTATATATATACTCTTCTCCTGCCATGTGTGCCAATGATGGTTACAACCTGGGTATTATAACCTTACTCTTGTTTATATGTATGTTACAAAAGATTGGAGTCATTCTAAGCATTTTCTTGCAACGAAATTACAAGCAAACTTTATATGTATGTTAATTTGTATGTATATATATAAATATGCATACGTGGATTATCATTTTCTCCTAAATTATGAGTAACTTATTCTTTCATTTCCTTTCATTTTTCTCAATTTCCTTCAAAACTTTTCAAAATGCATCTATCTAAAAGGAGGAACATGTAATGAAACATGACTTCTATTTTAAGTCCTCTCCTATTTTAAGTCATATACACATTTTCCCTTCTATTCAACTTATCTGATTTCTCCAAAAACTGTTTTATTTTTTAGGATAACAAACTGATTAAGAAGAATGCAAATTAAATAAATAATCCAATGAAATTTTTAAAGATGTAATTAAAACCTACTTGTAAACACCTTAGCTTATCAAAAGGGCAATAGAGGACTCAAATATTAGACATAAATTTATTTAATTGGAGATTAGGGTAGAAGGACAGAGTTACCTCATGTCCTAAAAAATTAATCAACTATTTGAAACGTCTTAAACACCATTATAGAAAAAAATTATAAAATAATTTTCATGACTAAACATGCCTAAAAGACTTCAAACACTATCAACAAAAAAAAAAAAAAAAGATAAAACAACCTTCATAACTAAAGGTGTCTTAATCTTAAGATAATAATTACAAGTATGGTTAATGAACATTATCAAGTTCTCAGTGGCTAATTCAGCTGCTTTGGCATTTTCTATTATTGGTCTTCTCTTCAGTTTTTCTGTTGATTTGTTGGATGCTCACTGTTTTTATTGCCTTGTTGGTTTCCTATTTTGGGTCTTCCTGCACTTTTGTATCCTCAGGCCTCTGACTTGAGCTTTGTTTATTAATGAATTCACTCGATTTTACTTTTCAAAAAATTAAAAGCTAATTACACATAATATATATAAGTACTTGTAAGTATAGTTGTGTGTGTATCTTCTCATGATTATTCAAAGACCCTTTCATCCCTTCGACTTTATAGGCTACCTTTCAAGTGTGCAACTCAATGGGAATATATGAACTCAGTGTTTAGTTTTAAATACTAAAATTATTTTTTTCATTATTGATCGTACAATTGTGTAATATGCATGATTATGAAATCTTTGCGAATTTGTTATATCATATAATTATTTTTCCTGATTATATTGAGCATCAGCTCTCCATTTGTATACTAATTTTTTTTAATGACTCTTAATTTGTAGAATTTGCGACTGTCATAATATCAGCACGATGTCATGCATGCATGCACTATAGTCGTCAGATGCAACTTTTGACTATTTTTTTGTAATTTTTATTGTTATTTGAACAAATTGAATTTTTGTATTTTAATTTGAATTTGTACTAGTATTTCTATTTGAATATTTTGAAATAATTTTTGTTATCTGAACATATGTTATTTCTTTATTTTAGTTGAATTTGTATTTGAATTCGAAATTTTGAATGATTTATGAATTTTGTAGTAATTATGATTTCAGTTTATGTATTTGAAAATGTAATTACAGATTTTTATATAAGAATTGATAATTAAAAAAATTAGTATTAAATGTTTTTTTATTTTTCTAATTATTACTGAAGGATTAAAATTCGTCACTAATACCCTACTATTACTGACGAACTTTAATCCTTCACTTATGCCTTAGTATTAGTGACGAATTTGTAATTTGTCACTAATACCTTACTATTAGGGACGGATTTGAATCATTCACTAATGTCCTATAAATTCGTCTCTAATACCCTACTATTAGTGACGAATTTAAATCCTCACTAATGCCCTAGTATTAGTGACAAATTTGTAATTTGTCACTAATACCCTACTATTAGTGACGAATTTGAATCATTCACTAATGCCCTAGTATTGGTGACGAATTTAAGTTGAGCCGTTCTAGAATTTATAGTGACGGTATTAGGGTTTTAGTGACGGTTATGATCCGTCACTAATACTCCGTTATTAGTGACAAAATTTTTAATTCGTCACTAGAAGTTAGTAGTAACGGTACATATAACAACTATTTTAAAACCGTCACTAATGCTCATAAATTCGTCACTAATAGATTTGATCCTTCACTAATTCCTTAATTTTTTGTAGTGTCATGCATCTATAACTAGGATGAAAATTAATATTCCTTTTTTTAATTTTATTCACTCTTCCTTTCAAAAACACTTTAGCATGCATTGAATTATCTATCCTAATACATGGTTTCATTTATAAGAAAAATTCTACCGAAATTTCAACAGCATTTTGTCTGTAAATTTAACATTCTCCCTATTTTTATGTACCAGAAACTTGATAGATTCACGCACACAATTCATAATAATCTAATTTAAGCATGTGAGAACTTATATATACTACCAGTATGCAATTCTCATCAACTACATCAGTCATGTAGGAGATATTCTAAACTAAACATGCAATTAGCTAGTTCAATCAATATATCAAATAAAATATAAACTATCCATACGAAGATATAATCATGAGGCAAGCGATGGGTATTGGCATTCAACTCAAGGCAGATCAAAATTAAAACAATATCCATCCATAAGAAAATATATTCATTTAGCACACATGGATATTTGCGTTCACTCATACAAAGCGTCCAATATATATGTAATGATAAGAACAATACAACAAAATGCATATTGGATGAATTTTCAAAACATATTGCTCCCCCTCAATTATGCAGTAACAATATTAAATTCTTAGCCAAAAGTATTAGATTCTCAATAGACGAACTTAGGCATTTTATTGCTAAGCTTAGGGAAATATGATATAATATAAGTTTTAATTTCCTAAAGCCCAACACAATATGATGAACAAAAAGATATGCTATATTTAAAATATTTATACGAAAGTTTATATATAGCACCATTTTACAAATTTAAACACCATTGTCCATTTGAAGGGGATTTATTAAAACATGCTTATGAGATTTAATTTAAGAACTAATAATTTGATATAAGCATGCACTAGCCAATATTATCACATATTAACCAATCATAATTATATGTATATATTAAGCTAAGATTGGATGTGATCACTAAAACTCAGTATTGGCTAGATTTCTTTAGGGTTCTCAGTAGAATAATAGAGTATACTAAAATATAATCTTTTAAGCACGCAACTCTGTAGAATAATAGAGTATGCTAAAATATAATCTTTTAAGCACGCAACTCTATCTAATCATTTAAAGCATTTTGATTCCTTATATATATATATGAAACATCCGTCAATAAAATGCAACATAATAAATAAATGGTCGACTCGACTCGTGGGTAACGAGGACTCCTATCATACACAGCAGAAAACCTACGCAGCAGTAAACATAAAATCCATACATCTATCCATAAAACATAATACCAGAGCTTTCTATTAACGTCAATATACTGTTTATATATACAATCTCCAAAAAAGTCAAAATAACACTAGGACTATGCAACAAAAATCTCCTAGTCCTAACTCAGGGCTTACCCTTCTAGTAGGGAAGCACCAATCACTCAGCGGCGGCCCTGACCCGCCGGTCTCTCTGGGTTTCCTAAAAATATTTAATAATGTTGGGGGTGAGACACTTCTCAGTAAGGGAAAGTAAACCAAATATAGCTGTGTGATTTAAAGTGCTTTCATAACTCTGGAAGTAATCATAATATCATACTAGATAATCATGTATTTTTATATTCATTAATAAATCATAACATACATAAACATCTGCTATAACTCGTAATACTGAAAATCAACCCAGGATGAATAACTAGCTAATGTCATGTATTACCCCCCATGACGGGTTGTGCAGCCCAAAGACGGGACCTTACAATGGCTGGCTGACCACTGCCGAATCAAATATATTTGTAAGTACGATGGACCTGCTGCACCCTGGTCCGGACTGCCAGGTGGATGTCTACACTCTACTGAAAGCCTCATCGACTATCCATCTCCCATCCCCTCGTGGGACGGTAGCACTAATAAGGCCTCGTTCCAAATTCAACCCATAGCTACGGTACCGAGCTCCTGGTCTAAACTAAACTAACATCCTGGTTGTGATAACATATAATACATGAACATACGTAACATCCACACGGCCTCGCGCCAAAATCATACGTATGACCTCATGCCAAAATCATAGTAAATATATATATATATGGCCTTGTGCCAATAACATCAATACGGCCTCGTGCCGATAGCATAATAAATATGGCCTCGCGCCGATAACATAAATATGGCCTCATGCCTAAAACACAATAATACGGCCTTGCGCCGATAGCATAATAATACGGCCTCGCGCCGAATACATTTCAAGTATTTACATTTGAAAATAACTCATTTATCATATATTCGTCAACTCAATATAACATAACCCATATTTCCAAAATACCTGAAAATGTGTTTTACTCGTAAAAGCATTCATATCTTATCTCATTTCATGTAAAATAATATTCATGCCACACATGCTCTATTAAAAGTCATACTTCATATTTTAAAATCGTGCTTTTCTATCATCTCATACATGCATATACGTTTCATTACAATAACAGTATTTCCCAAACGTACATTTCATCTATAATATACAGGTATATCATATGCTTTTCTGAAAATAAAATTACTCATAATCAATAATATTTTGCATGGAAAAGAACTGCTTTAGTTTACTCCCTTACCTGGCTACTGAGAAAGCCCCTAAAATTCCTAGCCTAACCCCCCGTAGGATTTCCTACTCAATACCCTGAAACTCAAAACATCCAGCATTAAACCTTAATATTTTCATGCGTACATCAATTTCTATAATTACCTCAAAGTCTAATTTGGCTTAAAAAGCCTTACCTCAACTTAGGGATGATTTTCAACTCTGTTTTTCCGACGATCCGCTCTGACAAACTTGCAGGGAACTTCGCCAGGAGCGTCGTGGTAGCCTCAGATCTTCGATCCGATGTAAAACTAATCCAAAATCGAAGAGAGAGAGTGAGAGAGCCGAAGAGGAGAGAGAGAGAGAGAGAGAGAGAGAGAGAGAGAGAGAGAGGAAACTTAAAAATGAATTTAAAATAGGATTTTTCATATTTATAGGCGGTGAAATTTGTCGACGAGACCCTGTGTTCGTCGACGAGTCCTTCACAAATTTCATCGACGAGGCCCTGTATTCATCGACGAAATTCAGGCTGCCTTAGAACCCCTCTTGGTATTTTCTCGTCGACGAAGCCCTGTGTTCGTCAATGAAATCTTTAAAGCCTTCGTCGACAAAACCCTGTGTTTGTCGACGAAGCTTGGCAGCTTCCTTCTTTATTTTTGTTTCCATTCCGCTTCCTTTTCCTTCCAAAATGCAATGTTGTTGACGAACGCGGAGCGTTCATCGACGAAGTTTATGGCCTCCTTCCGTTTCTATTTCTATTTCCCTCTCTCTTTATTATTTAAATTCCATTTAAAAATTCGAGTCGTTACAATATATCCTAAAATCTTATGAGTATTGATAAGATATTCTTCTTAAGTGCACCTCATAAGACACCATGCCATTATCATAAAAGATTTATCATGATTTATACAAAGATTTAATACAAGATATATCATACAAATCATGACATGAAATTAGCACAAATGTCATATGATTCACAGCAATAAATAAATCAAACACAAGATATATCATGTGAATCATAGTATGAGTTATTCATTATATTAGAAGGTGAAAAGATATACCTTTAAGTTTTACGCCTTCTTAATCGTTTAAACTCGGAGTGGTGTCATTATCTCTCTCAATTTTTCAAAATCCTTATGATTCCCAAAATCCTTAGCACATAGAAAGGTATAAACTTGCAAAAGCATTAGTGACTAAAGCACATAAAAAGTATGCATAGCACACAGATGATATACATTAAAACACGCGACATGCAAATTTAATTCATTTTCAAATTTTGAGAAATTATGCATTTTTAAAATCATTTTTCAATGGGATATGATAACTTTGACAAATACTTTCCAAATCCACCAATCATTTAATTTTACAAAAATATTTTGAAATTTAACACAGTAAAATCTATGCAATAAAACCATGGAGGGTTTTCAAAGGAATAACCCTCAAAACAAGGATACACCAAAAAATGAGTTGTTGCAATATTTATGTAAATAGCGGTTAAGCTTATTGCAACCAGGCTCTGATACCAATTGTTGGAATTGGTGTGATCCCAAAAGGGGGTATTTTTAGATTTTCAAAAAATCTGACCGTTAAGGGACACGCTTGGTATTTTGGAAAAGTTGAATTAAATTTTAATGATGTTTTAATGCATTTAAAAAATTCCAACCCGAGAGCTCCGGTCGACCACTTTTGTGGTTCGGTCGACCTTGGAGCCAAGTTCGGTCGACCAAGGAAATTTTGAACTAAGAGTTCGATCGATTGGACTTAGTGTCCTAAGGGCGATTTTCCATTTTAGCATGATTCGGTCGACCAAGAGATTTTGAACTATGAAGTTCAGTCGACCAAGACATTGGGGCATCTCTTGAGAGTGTTGGCGTTCATTTTCTGGTCGGTCGACCGAAGAGTTAATATGTTGACCTAGGGAAGTTCGGTCGACCAGGGCTTATATGTATTCTTTTGGTCGATCGACCGAGCGGTCAACACATTGACCTGGTAGGAGTTTGATCGACCGAACATGCCATCCTTGGGCATTTCGGTCCTTTTTCTATTATAAAATTTTCCCTATTCATATGATGATTAATGCTAAGACTATAGGGCATATTTTTATGAAGTATAGGGAGTCCTAAGGTCAGTCCAAGGCCTTTGATAAATAACCCTAAAAATACGGCATCGGTCGGCCGAAGGGAGCCCTAAGGTCATTCGGTTCCCCATGGTCAAACTACGGCCATCTGAGCATATAATCCATATCATACAGATGCATGCATTATTACAGACCAGAGATATGAAAATAAATGCAATACAAATAAAACATAAATGTTTTCTTTTTTTTTTTCTTTACTCTTTAACTCTATGGAATACACCAGATATGAGCTTTGAGTCGTGTCATGGCTTCCATGTCTTCTTGATCTTATGTGTGACCTGAATTATACCTGTTCACACATTTAAAAGCACACATAAGAACCGTTTGTGTTTGTTAGCATCAAAACGGAGATTGGACTCAAAAAGCCGACATTACCTTTTCGCTTTGATTTTTCTTTTTCTTTTTTTTTTTTTTGTTGAAATTCAATCATATTGTGTGTTTGGATTTGAAATTGCACTGTTTGCTGCGTTCTGGGATGAGCCAACTCATCGAGCTGGGTTAGCCCACTTAGTTGGCTTAGTCCACTGTTTGGGCTAGGTTTGGGTTCTATTTGGTTTTTTGAATTGGGTTCTACTTCGTTTTTAAAAATTGGGCCTAAGGCCCATCATTTCTTTTTAAATAGTGGGTTTAAAAAAAATTGGGCCCTATGCCTTTTTATTTTAAAAATTGGGGTATGAGTTTAAAAAAATGGGCCTAAGGCTTGAAAAAAAACGTAGGTTTAAAAAAGTAGGCCTTGGACCCCTGTTTTAAAAAATGTGGTCTTTGGTTTAAAAAGGGCATGAGGGTTTAAAAATTGGGCTTGGAGCCCTTTATTTTTATTTTTTTTAAGAAAAAAACAAGTAAGGGGCTGATATTGGGCTGAAGCCCTAATGGGCTCTAGTTTTAAAAAGCAGGCCCCGAGTCCTTTTAGTTTGAAAATCAACAGTGGATTGGTTTTTCTTTAAAAAAAAAGGGTTGGAGTTTTATGTTAAATAGTGAATTAGGTCAATGGACCTTAGTCCAGGTGGACCCGGGTCCTAGGGATTCCAGGTCAATGGGTCAGGTTAACCCACAGGTTGGGTCAATAGGTTACGTTAACGGGTCGGATCCAAACCCATGGGTTAGATCCGATTGATTTCAGAGTACTTTTGTTCCTATTTTGAATGAATATTGAATAAATAATAAAGAATAATTAAGAATAATTCAAAATACCTATCTATTGTCTTCCACTTCTTCGGGTTTTAAACAGAATACTGAAGACCCTTTCGATTGTACGATGCACTTGTGCTTCCCTTTTGATGTATACTTCTGAATGTTAGAACCTCTTTCCTTGTGAATTGCTTTACTTTATGAATTGCTTAGCTTTTGTGAATTGCTCAATACGCTATGGTTGTGACCCCTTCTATCTTTGTATGCTTTTGTTTCTCCCTATGAACCTTAACTTGTAGGCCCAAAGATGCATTTAATTCTCAAAAACGAACCCTCTATTAACTACTACACAAAGATATAGTTGTTCCCCCCCCCCCCCCCTTTTTTTTATTCTTTTTTTTTGCATTTATTTCTTGTTTTGTTGTATTGTACTTCATTTTTTTTTTGTATTTTTCATTGTTGTATTCGTTTTTTTATTCTTGTATTTCCTGTTGTATTATATACACAATGTATTAAGAAAAATATATTCTTGTTATATTTGGCCCCAGGACAAAATGGGGTATCTACAAAATTAATATGTTTAGATCTTGAGATACATTCACTCATAAATATTTACACTTAAATTTAAAATGAATAAGAGATACAAAATTTTGAAATAGAGTTATAATGTGTTACACTAGTTTAATTATGTATGTACTTAAAAATCATTAAGGGTTGGAGGTTAATTACATGTATTGTCTATCATTAGAAAACTTATTCAAAATATGATTTAAAAATTTAAATCTATTCAAATAAATTTGTAGCCTAATAAACCGATTAATATATTGAAATTAATAAGTTGATTAATATTTTGAAACCGACCAATAAATAAAACTATTAATTCTTGAAATTATAACATAAATTTTAATTTTTAAAATTTTGTAATATTTAATGATAGTTGAATTAAAATTTTCTATAACTACTAATTATAATTAAATTAGATATTTCTTAAATTATAAGTTTATGTCTACCATCCTTATTAATTTTTTTTATTAAGATTCATAATTATTATTTTGAAATCACCCTAAAATAAAATAATAATTATTTTTGAAGCCACGCTGTAGATTTATAATTTAATTATTTAAAATCCATAAAAAATTGAATTGAATTTATGTAACCATATTATGCATTCATGTGTACTCTACTTATTAGATTTTTTTTATTATATTAGACCATATGATTTATTAATGACATTAATAAATTTGGAGCTTGAAATATAAGTACTCATAAAAAATCATTTAAAATAACAAAGACAAAAAGGTTATGCCATCCTTGTGAATATGAAATTTAAAAGTAGAATTATAATGTATTGCATAATTTATTATGCAACTGTTTTCAAAACATTATGGATGGAAAGTTAAATAAAAAGAAAATCATAAAATTATTTGATTTATAAAAAAATAGGAATTTTAATTACGTGCTAAATCACAAAAAAAAAAAAAAAACAGTAATTAGATATAGAAGTCTTTAAATTTCCTTAAATCCTTTGGTGGAAACCTTCTATGTGTTAGGCTACATTTTTGAAAATGGTTTTACAAATTATTGCATAGTGAATTTATAATTTGATAAAAAATCCTTTAGTTGCAAAATTAATCTCTTTTCTTAAAGGGTTGCAAAATAGACCGTGTCTTTTCAAAGTCAAGTCTGGAGTCATTTTTAAATTTGTTCAAAGTGAAGTCCCGGTGTTGAATCTAGTTCTTATTTTTCTAAAAAATTTGAGTCCTTTCCAATTTTAATTTTAAAACTTGATTTTTTTTACATTGGTTCGAATTTTAAAATTGAGTCATGCTATGTTTTAGTTTTACAGTCCTTTAATTTCTCTTTAATCGTTGTAAGTAAGCTTTGGATTTCGAATTGAGTCTTCAATTTCAAAAAACCAGGTGCTTTGGTCCATTTTTAAGGTAAGGGTTTATCGTCATCAAGAATTGGGGTTTAATTTTGACATTCCGGAATTTGGGTCAAAATTGAAATGAATGCGGTATTTAAAATATAGGCATGTGCACGAGAGTGTGGCAGCAAATTGTAGATAGAGAAAAGAAAATAAAAATGGTGCAAAAAGAAGTTGCAGCATAAGAGGAACGGGGGTACATCCAGGGCGAGAAAATCCAAAAAAATACAAGAAATCCGAAAAAATAATAATAAAAAAGAGAAAAGCAGGTGCGCTTGATTACCGCTAACAGAACCTGAGCGCACCACGCTCAGCCATTACGCCTCAACCTGCTCCATCTCAAGCTCTCTTCGCCTTCTTATCCATACCCTACCTCTTTGTCCTTCTCACGGTTCATGCTCACTCTCCCTCTTACTGTACCACTGAATCTCACAGCCCTCTCACGACGCACACACGACACTGTACACGAACAGCAGCGACCACCTTATTAGCATATAATATATCCCGCAGGCTGCATTTACCAGAAACAATATTCAGCAGAGCAGCAGAGATATTTAGCAGAGCACCAGAGCAGTAGCTGCATTTCCCGCATTCATACCAGTACGCCAATCATTCATCTCCGGCCACCACACCACACGCAGCTGACTTCTCTCACGGCCACATACAGTACACCCCACGCCGTCAACCACCGGCAACAACAACACCACACCAGTAGCCAAGCCCTCTTTGTCCGGTGAAGCTCGACGTCGTGCTCTAGCCCGATCGCGATTTGCGGCCTGCCATGTCAGCTCGTTGAGTCCGCAGAAGCATCTTCGGCAGTAGTGACGTCTCCAGCTCACCTCTCTCATCTCCGACGACGGTTCTTCTGCCATCTTCATCCGCGTCGCCTTCACCAACTCCGGCCACATAGCAGGTAATCACTCGGGCTACCCCTCTAAAGAATCAGGTGTTTCGAATATGAATGCCTTCATGACCACATTTTAGAAATTGGTTTAAATTCATGATTTAGTTCAAGCTGGCAGAACAACTCAAGCTCAGGTTAAATTATTATGATTCTCTGTTCTTCTGTCTACGGGTGCATGTGGGTGTGTGTTTATTAGCTAGGTTGATTCTTGCATGTCTCTTGAATTTTATGTTTGTTAGATTCAGGTTTTTCCAGTGCCACATGCCGAACTACATTGAGTTGATTTGAGAATAACCATCATTCTCATCCATCCCCCTCATAAACGCCCCAGCTCAGGCAACCAACCTCCACGACCCACACACCCTCCCGTACCCAACCTCCTTGCTCCGGCGACACCAGTAGCACTCTGCTATAGCCTACCAGCCGTGAGCTTCCAAATGAACATATGCACGACCTCCACTCTCTTTCACGGCAGCCATCATCAACCCAACTCCCCCTCCTCATCACTCTCATTCCACTGTTAGATCTGAGAGCGAGCGAGAGAGATGTCGGGAGATTCTCGTAGATCAGGGGTTTACTTGAGTTGTTGTTTGGTTTTCGTTGTAGCAGTCTTGGCTGTCTGCGTCTTTGGGTCTGCTCTGTATTGGAGGTTCAAGAAGGGTATAAGGTTGGGGGACAGTGCTCTTTCTTGTGGTCTTGAACCTTAAACAGGTTACCCCATTTGAACCGGTTCTTCTCAGAACTGGCTCAGGTCCTTGAATTGGTATGAAACTAGTTTAATTTGTTATTTTTATTATTAATAATTCATAATAAATCTTGTTGATTCTATGAGTCAAATCCGATTTTGATAATGACAAATCATTTGATATTTGATATGTGCATTGAGTTTTTAAACATGAGTGATAACGAGTCATGGAAGCCTTAATTTAAAGCATACATATTTAGGCAAGATCTATGGAACTCAAAGAGTACGAGAATCAAGATGCAAGCGGTAAAGTTCAAGCACATCTTGAGAATGGGTACTTAGACCTCATGTATTTACATTTTTATATAATTTAATTTGAGACTCAACATATATTTTAGAATGATTTTAGGACTCATGCATTTCATGAACATAATTAGAGAACATTCATGGACTTAGAATTAATGTCAAAACCCTAAAAAATATTTTTATAAAAGACTCAAGAAAAAAAGCAAAACAGATTTTTGAACTGGAAAGTAAATATGCAAAAATTGGGAACTTCAGATGACTGAACTTTAGTTCGGTTGACTAAGGAATTTTTTCAAACGTCTGAAGAATAAGCTTAGTCGTCTAAAGATTTTTGGATGAAAAACAGAAACTAGCAGAAGCATCTCAGATGACTGAACCTTGACCTCGGTTGTCTGAACTCGACACTTCGGTCGTCTAACTCGTGATCTCGATCGTCTGACCCTATGTCCAGGCTATTTTTTCGAAGGATAAAAATGACTTCAGTCGTCTGGGCTCTTGATCTCAATCGTCTGAACTTGTGGGAAAGATTAAAAATGTAATTTTTATTGAGCAAACACGCGAGCTATTTTATGATCCAACAGTTGAGATCAATTCTAAGGGTAAGACACTATATATACTGAATATCTAAACCCTAAGATGTTAACCACACGAGAAAAGAAAAATGTGAAGAGCTAAGACACACAAGAAGAGAAGAACATATCTTATTGACAGAGAATAGAGAAACCTGTGCTGATTGATAATCGATTGCCTGCTCTTCACTCTACATTTATCTACTTTGGGAAAATCTACTCAGAATACCTACGTGGAACTTAATTACTTATCTAGTTCTTCATTCTAGTATCGAGGTTTGATAAATCATATTTTTTATAAGAGTTAGTTGGATAGAGTTCTTCTTATAAAAGTTGATCTACTTGTTGATATCCATTTTTCATAGAGTATATCATTGCAAAATCTATTTTTGAATTCTTGTTAAGAAGTTGATCTTTTGTGTGCATATAGCAAATCATTTCATTAAGAAGATTACCACTTGAGAAGAGTTTTAGGTGTTGATTAAACACTTTTGATTCAAGTAAGATTTCATTCAAAGAGTTGATATTTTTACTATAACAAATCTACTTATTTGAAGATCATTTATGTTTGTAACTTTATATATATATATTGAAGGATAGCTTCTGAAAATCAAATATTAAGTTTGTTGATTTTTGGTATTCTCATCATATAGATATATACTTTAAACCAAATAATACCAAGATCACATTGAGATTGAACTCTTGAGAGAAATATTATTTTGACAAAGTGTGTGTCAAATTTTTGCAATCTTCAAAGCTATTTTTGTATTCAAAGATTTAACCTAAGTTTCTCCAAAGTATTGATTCATACAAACATTTTGGGAGATTTGATAAAAAGAGAATTGTGTGTTGAAGCATATCATACATAAACGATTGTATCGTTTCATACATTCTGAGTTTCAAGTTATATCATATGGTAAATGTATTAGGAATTTGAATTGTACTCACAAGCTTTTTCTTGGGAGCATTTTTTAGTGTTTTTACATATTATATTATATACACAGTTCAGTGTGTGAACCGATGTTTGAGGGGAGAGCTGTATCTCTTGTAAACAGCGGAGTAGGAGGGAGTTGTACCTCTTGTAAGCAGTGGATTGTAAGGGAAGTTTCGTTCCAATTTAAGGAGCAGATATTTTAGTAAAATCCTTGAGTGGTTGCTTAAGGCAAGGACGTAGGCTGAATCTCGTAAAAATTGCGTTTATTTTCTCTCTTCCCTTTACTCTTTACTTTCAGTACTATATTTAAATTGTTCATATTGCATGTGTAGGTTAAATAACATTGCACTTAATCAATTGGGTTATAAGAACTCATTGGTAAATTGAATTTTTTTTTTGTGATAAATCCCTAAATATACAAATAGGGATTAAGTGGTATATAAATTTAAAGAATTGTTAAAATACCCAATTCACCCCCCTCTTGGGATTACACCTAATTCAACAATTGGTATCGGAGAGGATTTACATAGACTTAATAGTTCTTGTGTAAAAAGATCACATGACACATATCGGTGTAATTCCATTTGGTGAGGGACACTTATCTACTAAACCACCAATTTTTGTGGTGTAAACTACACCTATTGGAAACGTAGAATGAACATATATCTATTGAACGTAGATTTGAAGGTATGGAAAATAGTGACTAAAGGAAAACACATTCCTATGAAAGTAATTGATAAGACTAATGTACCTAAAACTGAAGATGAATATACTGAGGAAGACTAAAAATCTGTACAAATCAATGCTACTGCCATGAACTTGCTTTTCTGTGCATTAGATGTAAATGAATTTAATAGGGCAATGACATGTAACTCGGCTAAAGAAATCTGGGAAAAATTAGAAGTTACATATGAAACTACTAAGGAAGTCAAGGATAGTAGGATAAACATGCTCACCAGTGAATATGAAGCATTTAAAATGATAGTTGATGAATCTATACAATCCATGTACAAGAGGTTCACACACATTATTAATTCTTTAAATGCACTTGGAAAGACTTACTCTACTTATGAGTTGATTAGGAAAATACTCAGGGGATTACCTCTAGTGTGGGAAGTTAAAGTTACGACAATAACAGAAGAGAGAAATCTCAAGGAGATGTCAATGGCCGAACTCATTGGATTGCTCATCACCTATGAGCTAACAATAAACGAGAGGAAGAGTGAGCAAAGCAAAGCAAAGAAGGTCACTGCACTTAAGGCATCATTAAGCTATTCAAGTGAAGAAAGTGATTCCGAAACGAATGATGACATGGCCTTGCTAACAAAGAAGTTGGGGAAGTTCTTGAAGAAGAACAGGAAGTTCAATAGAAAATTCCGAAACTCTAAATCAGAAAGAGGAGAGTCTGTCATGAAGAAAAAGAAGGAGGATCCACTAATATGCAACAACTACCAAGAAGTTGGACACATCAAGCCTGAGTGCCCCAAGCTCGCGAAATCCTCAAATAAAAAGAAGAAGGCATTGAAATTTGGTTGGAATACTCATAGCACTAGCGGTTCAGAATCTGAATCCAGTGACGACGAAATTGCCAATCTGTGTCTAATGACATATGATGACCTTGAGGTACAATCATCATTTTCATCATCTTTGTATTATTCTAGCGAGTCTGAAAATGAAAATGACTTGATTTCATATGATGAGTTAAAACAAGAATACCTATACTCTATTAAAAAACTTGAGAAGAAAACAAAGAAAATCTCTGAGTTGAAAAGAAAAGTCAAAGAACTTTCAAATTTGGTTGAACGCCAAAATGAATCACATGCATCTTTCATAAAAATAAAGATTTGAAAATTGAGGAGTTAGAAAAGGATTTGAAAGATAAATATGAAATTATTTGTCAATTTACTGAGGGACAAAACAATTTTGAAAAGCTCATAGGATTTAAAAGAAATTCCCTAGAAAAGGAAGGGTTTGGCTTTAATGGAAAGGAAAATCTAAAGAATAGACACCTTACATGAGTTATTTTATAAGAGTCAAAGTCATATGTTCCAACTAAGAATTATTATAGAAATACTACATGCTTTAAATGTAGAAGGTTAAGTCACATACAATTCAACTGTCATTTCAAAAATGAAGATGTCAAAATCAAGAAAGAATGGAGAGTCAAAGGAGAACATAGCACTAACCCCCTAGACCCAAGAAAATCTGGGTACCAAAGCTAGCTATTTGATTGTGTCTTGCAGATATGCTTAAGATCAGCATCCTCAAAAGATAGATGGTATATGGACAGCGGATGCTCACGTCACATGACTGGGGATAAAGCAAAGTTCAGGGCCATCACACCCAAGGATGAAGGGTTTGTTACTTTTGGAGATAATACTAAAGGAAGGATCACAGGTGTAGGTAAAGTCGGTAATGATTCCTCACTCATTATAGATGATGTTTTATTAGTTGAAGGTTTAAAGCACAACCTTTTGAGCATATGCCAACTATGCGATAAAGGTTACAAAGTATCTTTTGAACATGACAAGTACATAGTTGAACAAAAAAGTGATAATAAGATATTGTCCACTGCTAAGCGTCATGAAAACGTATATACCACTAGCTGTGATAACTTAACTTCACAGAGTGTGACATGCTTATCTGCTATGAACGAAATTAACTGAATTTGGCATACGAGACTAGGACACGCAAATATGGAAATAATCTCAAAACTTGTTAAGAAAGAATTAGTTAAGGGACTGCCTAAGACTAAATTTGTGAAAGATAAAATCTGTGATGCATGCCAACTAGGAAAACAAGCAAGAACAAGCTTTAAGAAGAAGAAAGAAATCTTCACTACTAGGCCACTTCAAATGTTACACTTAGACTTATTTGGTCTAAACCCAATTCAGAGCTTAGGAGGAAAATCATACGCCTTTGTTATAGTTGATGACTTTTCAAGATTCACATGGGTATTATTCTTAGGGCACAAAGATAAAGCATGTGAAGAATTCATAAACCTGTGCAAGAAAATCCAAAATAAAAAGGGATATACAATAACTAAAATTAGAAGTGATAGGGGTAGAGAATTTAAAAATCAAGGCATGGAAGACTATTGTAATTCATTAGGAATTGCCTATAATTTTTCAACTCCTAGAACACCACAACAGAATGGTGTAGTTGAAAGGAAGAATAGGTCTATACAAGAAATGGCCATAAGTATGCTTAATGAACATAAATTGCCTAAGTACTTTTGGGCTAAGGCAGTGAACACCGCCTGTTATGTGCTAAACAGAGCTCTGATTAGACCATCATTTAATAAGACTTCATATGAGTTATGGAATGGCCATATACCAAACATATCATATTTTCATGTCTTTGGCTGTAAATGTTTTGTGCTTAGAGACAAAGAACACTCAGGAAAGTTTGATGTGAAATATGATGAAAGAATCTTCCTAGGGTATGCATTAGATATTAAAGCCTATAGAGTATATAACAAATGAACATTGACAGCCATAGAATCTATTCATGTAGTGTTCGATGAGTCAAATCCCTTCTCTAAAAGAACTGATGAGGATGAAATTGAATTAAACAAGGAATTTGAAGAACTATCCATTGAGATTGATTCAGAAAAGAAAAATGACTTTAAGGAACCATCCATTGAAATTGATCAAACTAAAAATATAGTTAAGGAACCACCTAGAGAATGGAAATATATCCCATAGATCAAATTATAGGTGAACCATTACGTGGAGTAGCCACTTGATCCTCTCTTAGGAATATGATTAGTCATTTTGCATTTCTATCTCAAGAAGAACCTAAGAATGTGAGTGAAGCTATAGAGGATGAATCATGGGTGTTGTCCATACAATAAGAGTTAATTCAATTTGAGAGGAATAAAGTATGGACACTAGTTCCCAGACCTAAGAATAAATCAATCATTGGAACCAAATGGATATATAAGAATAAGAAAGATGAACATGGAATAGTTGTGAGGAATAAGGCTAGATTAGTAGCTTAGGGATATAATCAAGAAGACGGTATAGATTTTCAAGAAACATTTGCACCTGTAGCTAGGATGGAAGCCATACGAATATTTTTAGCATATGCAACTTTTAAGGATTTCAAGTTATATCAAATGGACGTCAAAAACACATTTTTAAATGACTACATAAATGAATAAGTGTATGTAGAATAACCCCTAGGTTTTGAAAACCACAATAGTTCAAATCATGTCTATAAACTAACAAAAGCCTTGTATGGTTTAAAGCAAGCTCCTAGAGCTTGGTATAAAAGGTTAAGTAGTTTTCTATTAGAAAATGGATTTATGAGAGGAAAGATTGATACAACCCTGCTCATAAAGTCTAAGAAAGATGACATTCTCTTAGTGCAAGTATATGTAGACGACATCATATTTGGAGCCACAAATCAAGAATTGTGTAATGAATTTGCCAATACTATGCAAAATGAATTTGAGATAAGTATGATGGGTGAACTAAATTTTTTCCTAGGACTTCTAATCAAACAAGCAAAACATGGAATAGTCATAAATCAATTGAAGTATATTAGAGACCTACTCAAAAAGTTTAATATAGAAGATGGAAAAATACTAGGTACACCTATGAGCACTTCATTGAAATTAGACAAAGATGAACAAGGTATACTAGTAGATGTCAAACTATATTGTGGAATGATAGGTAGTTTATTATATCTAATTGCCAATAGATCTGATATAATGTTTAGCATATGTTTGTGCGCAAGATTTCAGTTTGTACCAAAAGAATCACATTTGCTAGCTGTTAAACGAATACTTAGATACCTGATAGGAATCGTGGAAATTGAATTATGGTATCCTAAGTACACATCCTTTGAGATTCTTAGCTATTTAGATAGTGATTTTGCAGGTAGCAAAGTAGGTAGGAAGAGCACTAGTGGTACTTGTCATTTCTTAGGACATTCCTTAGTCTCTTGGTTTTCCAAGAAGCAAAATTCAGTTGCTCTTTCCACAGTTAAGGCTGAATATATAGCAGTAGGGAGTTGTTGTGCTCAAACGCTATACATGAAACAACAATTGAAGGATTTTGGATTAAGCTATGAAGCAATCCCTATAGGATGTGATAATATGAGTGCAATAAACATCTCAAAGAATCCCATATTACATTCACGAACTAAGCACATAGAAATACGACATCATTTTCTTTGTGACCATGTACAAAAAGGGGATGTGACACTTGAGTTTGTATGCACGGATGAACAATGGGTAGATATATTCAAGAAACCACTTGTGGAGGATAGGTTTATCCAAATTAGGTGTGAATTAGGCCTGATGCATAGTCAAGAGGTTACTTAGAATTATATAAGATAATATAATTCAGGGGAAGCAATGTCACTTAAAATGTAATCACTTGGTATCAAATTAAACAACTTTTTGTTTCATATTAATTCACATTTGGTAACACATCAATCCATATTTGGAATCATCACATAATCATTGAAACTTATGCATTATCAAGGGGACTGGTTGATGTAATAAAAAAAAAGGGGGAAGAAGAAAATTTTTCCAAATCTAATGGTTGAACAAGATTTAAACTTTGAAATTTCAAAGGGGAGAAGAACATAAGGTTATGTCTATTCATGTCTTATTATTATACACCTTTTTGTTGATGTTAAAAGGGGGAGAAAAATTGGGAGCAACAATAATAAAAACAAATCAGAAGCAAAGAAGAATGAACAAAAACTGTTATTAATACTATGCGAAGGGTGAGATATACAAAGGGGGAGAAAATGTTGTTGATGTTATGGTTGAAACATCATGAGCATATTCACTATGAGCATATTTCATATTTCATTTTGATTCAGGATAAACACTTTGTGTATGAACATGAGCATATTGTCATTCATTGAATATTTGATGCATTAATTGAGGGGGAGCCTTGTTAGACGTATCCTATTATATATTTTTTGCTCGTGTATTTGTCATCATCAAAAAGGAGGAGATTGTTGAATCTACGAGTCCAATCCGGTTTTGATAATGACAAATCACTTGGTATTTGATATATGCATTGAGTTTGTGAATAGGAACTATATTAAGCATGTACGGAATGATAACGAGTCATGAAAGCCTTAAAGTAAAGCATACATATCTTGGCAAGATCCATGGAACTCAAAGAGTATGAGAATCAAGATGCAAGCGGCAAAGTTCAAACACATCTTGGGAATGTGTACTTAGATCTCATGTATTTATATTTTCGTATGATTTAACTTGAGGCTCAACATATATTTTAGAATGATTTTAG
This sequence comes from Malania oleifera, assembly GCF_029873635.1. Lineage (NCBI taxonomy): Eukaryota > Viridiplantae > Streptophyta > Magnoliopsida > Santalales > Ximeniaceae > Malania > Malania oleifera. Next base: position 41,889,301 of record NC_080417.1, read on the forward strand.
GACTCATGCATTTCATGAACATAATTAGGGGACATTCATGGACTTAGAATTAATGTCAAAACCCTGAAAAATTATTTTTATAAAAGAGCTAAGAAAGAAAGTAAAACAGATTTTTTTGAACAAGAAAGTAAATATGCAAAAATTGGGAACTTCAGATGACTGAACCTTAAGTTCGATTGACTGAAGAATAAGCTTAGCCGTCAGAATATTTTTGGATGAAAAACAGAAATTGGCAGAAGCACATCAGATGACTGAACCTTGACCTCGGTCGTTTGAACTCGACACTTCGATCGTCTGACCCTTGATCTCGATCGTCTGACCTTGTGTCCAGGCTATTTTTTCGAAGGATAAAAATGACTTCAGTCATCTGGGCTCTTGATCTCAGTCTTCTGAACTTGCGGAAAAGATTAAAAATGTAATTTTTATTGAGCAAACACGCGAGCTATTTTATGATCCAACAGTTAAGATCAATTCTAAGGGTAAGACACTATATATACTGAATATCTAAACCTTAGGATGTTAGCCACACGAGCAAAGAAAAACATGAAGAGCTAAGACACACAAGAAGAGAAGAACATATCTTATTGAAAGAGAACAGAGAAACCTGTGCTGATTGATAAACGATTGCTTGCTCTTCACTCTACATTCATCTACTTTGGGCAAATCTACTTAGAATACCTAAGTGGAACTCAGTTACTCATCTGGCTCCTCTTCATTCTAGTATTGATGTTTGATAAATTATATTTTTGATAAGAGTTAGTTGGATAGAGTTCTTCTTATAAAAGTTGATCTACTTGTTGATATCCATTTTTCATAGAGTATATCATTGCAAAATTTACTTTTGAATTCTTGTTAAGAAGTTGATCTTGTGTGTGCATATAGCAAATCATTTCATTAAGAAGATTACCACTTGAGAAGAGTTTTAGGTGTTGATTAAACACTTTTGATTCAAGTGAGATTTCATTCAAAGAGTTGATATTTTCAATATAACAAATCTACTCATTTGAATATCATTTATGTTTGTAACTTTATATATATATATTGAAGGATAGTTTCTGAAAATCAAATATTAAGTTTGTTGATCTTTGGTATTCTCATCATATTGATATATAGATATATACTTTAAGTCAAATAATGCCAAGATCACATTAAGATTGAACTCTTGAGAGAAATATTGTTTTGATAAAGTGTGTATCAAATCTTTGCAATTTTCAAAGCTATTTTTGTATTCAAAGATTTAACCTAAGTTTCTCCAAAGTATTGATTCATACAAACATTTTGGGAAATTTGATAAAAAGAGAATTGTGTGTTGAAGCATATCATACATAAACGATTGTATCGTTTCATATATTCTGGGTTTCAAGTTATATCATATGGTAAATGCATTAGGTATTTGAATTATACTCACAAGCTTTTTTCTGGAAGCATTTTTGTGTGTTTTTACAGATTCTATTGTATACACGGTTCGGCGTGTGAACCGATATTTGAGGAGAGAGCTGTATCTTTTGTAAGCAGCGGAATAGAAGAGAGTTGTACTTTTTGTAAATAGTAGAGTGCAAGAGAAATTTAATCCCAATTTAAGGAGCAAAGATTTTAGTGAAATCCTTGATTGGTTGCTCAAGGCGAGGACGTAAGCCGAGTTGGCTGAACCTCGTAAAAACTGTGTTTGTCTTCTCTCTTCCCTTTACTCTTTACTTTCAACACTACATTTAAATTGTTCATACTGCATGTGTAGGTTGAATAACATTGCACTTAATTAATTGGGTAATAAGAACTCATTGGTAAATTGAATTTGTTTTTTATTATAAATCCCTAAGATTAGTTTGCTAAATATACAAGTAGGGATTAAGTGGCAAATAGATTCAAAGAATTTTTAAAATTCCCAATTTACCCTCCCCTCTTGGGATTACACCTAATTCAACAAATCCAAAAAAAATCAAGAAAAATTGAAAAAAAATAAAAATAAAAATATTTTCAAGTTAGTTTTCATTGCTTTCTCATCTTAAAATAATTTTTATCTTAAAAATCACAAAAAAAAAATCAAAAAATGCTAAAAATTCATATTATTCAGAAAAAAAAAATTCTAATAATATTTTTAGGACTTGATTTCCATTATTTTGCTTTAATTATCTTTCTGTTATTTAAAAATTCAGGAAAATATTAAAAATTCACAAAAATTCATAAAAATCATTAAAAAAACCATAAAAATGTTTTTTAGGTCTCGAGAAATTGTTTTCATCCCAAATGAGTCCAAAAACCTCCGAAGGTTACAAAAAATATATTTTTCCTTACTTAGAAAAATCCTACAAATTTCCCAAAACGTGGGAGTGTATTTTTGTAAGGTATTTTCTCGAATTTTCATCCCAATGATTGCAACATAAAGGGCATAAGCTTTTGAAACTTTCTATACCCTGATTCTGAGGGAATATGTACATATTGTATATTTGTGTGATTCATTTATTCATATTTCGTTAATTTATTTGCATTTTATAAAATTCACAAAAAGGAGTAAAACGAAGGCTTATTAAATTTATTTTGGAATAATTTTCGATTAGTTAGGTACCGTTCGTAAGAACAAGAGCGTAGGGGGTGCTAATACCTTCCCCTCGCATAACCAAACTCCCGATCCCGACTCTGGTAACGCAGATTGATTCTACCCTTAGTTGGGTAGTAATCAAATGTTTAAACCACACTCTAAAAGGTTAGTGACGACTCCATACATATCATTTTTCCATGAAAATATTATTTTAAAATCCACCTTTTTCAGTTCGCACATCCCGGGGCAACACACGCTTTGGTGTTGCCGCCTTGCGCAGGAGAACGTCGCGACAACTTGAAATTATAATATAAATTTGTAATTTAACTTTAATAATAAGTAATAATATTTGTAATTAGTGTGGTTGAACAAATTCTATGGTACAACTTTAAGGACTTGTTTAATCTAAAAAATGTTTTATATTTAGTTTACATTTGCAAAGAATTAAAAAACTATCGCTTTATTTTTCTATTTTCAATAAATCTTGTAAGTTATTTTTTTTTTTATGATTTAAAAATATTTTTCATATAAATGTCAGAAAAATAAAAACTAAGCCAATTTTGTAATTCTAAAAAATTAAAAGGATAAAAAAAAATTGTTTTACCTTGAGATTTGACAAAAAGATATGAATCTCAATGCTTTCTTGGGATTTCAAAAATATCAAAAACTCCCACGATGCTTAGGCAAGAGAACAGACTCCCTTTATGTTTTAATAATTTTATGAATCGACTTTCTTTTAGGTTTGTCGAAAAAATACAATATTTTTTTTATATTTGATAAAAAAAAATACAAGTTCAACCATCCCTTTGTACCACTGATTAATCCAAATTTAAAACTACAATAATATGTTAGGTGATGAAGTTGTAGGGGCAGGGGATCCTGATGAAGACAACTAAAGAGATGGGTCATGATCCATTTGAACAAACATGTATGGCATCATCAATTGCGAGCTGTTTGGGTCAAATAAATGCCCAACTGAGGGGGACGGAACACAAGACAAGCCCACGAGCCTCGTATGGCATTAGACATTTAAACCGATGGGAATGGATCAAGATGGATAGGATCAAAATGGACAAGCTCATTTATGACCACTAACCCATTTATAGTCATTTATATAAATTATTTGACCCATTTATGACTTATATTCATTTAGACATGGGTCTATTCATTTGCTAATTTAATTTTAAAGTATACGAAACCAATTGTTGAATACAGACTAAAACTCGTAACTATCTTCAAACATTATCATTATCACAATTTATCGTCATCTTTAGAGGTTGTTCGATCTAATACTCGATTGAAAAGTATGTACGTAATTATGTAAATTATGCACAAGGATGCCTTCATATTAATTAGTTTGTATAACCGAATCGAGTCAATTGAGTATACTCGTAATTGCATAACTACGTACATATTTGAAACGATGTGTCAATAATTACAAAATTATGTAAAGATATAAGTTATAGTATTAATTACGTGATAAATTATATTGTTTAATTTCAAATAAAAATTATAGCAAACACTATAATTACACGTCAATATAATTATAGACATATCCTAATCAATGAGTTACGTAGATATCTATATTATAGAATTCATTATATAGTTATGAATTTTAATTTCAATTGATATGTATAATTAATACTATAATTACATATTTATATAATCGCATTGATATCTAAATCAAATCAAATACGTAATTACGTGCACACACACATATATAATTGCGTCATTACGTATATTTTCAAATGGAATCGTCCATGATAATAAACTTATATTCATACATTTTCAAATTATAGTATTAACAATGTGATTATGTTGATTGATTACATAACTACATAATTATGAACATATTTAAATCGAATGAGACGTGTATGCATATGAATATATCAAACCAATTGTATACATTTATAACTGCTCTTAATTAAAAAACTATGTACATAGAGTTTTTAAATAATAGGGTTAACTACGTAATTATGTAATTTAATTTCTAATAATAAGTATAGTCAAATATATATATATATATATATATATATATTAAGGAAGGGCGACATCTCCATTTATTTATTGACAACCCTTCACTTTTGGCGGAGGAATATCATGGTTACAAGACAATAGATGAGAGATAACAAAAGACAACACGTTAAAAACCTCCTAAAGAACAATACCAACATCCAGCCAAAAACCGGGTTACAAGTCCAAAAAAAACAAAACAAAATATGACCTACAAAACAAATCTCGAGCAACAAAATAAAAAAAAAAAAAGATAAACAACATAAAGCATAAGGTAAAACCAAAAGGAAATCAGTTAAACATACCTCATATAAGTCGTACCCATCTTCTCCAATTTATACAAACCATTGCTAACTCTAGGGAGTTGACTACTATTTGTAAACAAACTATTCCTCCTCATAGTACCTTGTCGAGCCAAGGCATCTGCCACTTTGTTCCCTTCTCTATACCAATGATTTATCGAAAAATCTACTCCCTCCAATAAACCAATAAGCTGCTCTCAAAAATCCCACAAATACCACAAGGAGCACTTCTTGGTTCTTATCCAATTAACTACAATATTCGAATCACATTCAATATCGATACAGGTATGACCCAAATGTTTGCAAATCTTTATTCCCTCCAACACAGCTCTCAATTTGGAAAGCAGTCTTCGCCGCATCATCAGATCGAACCCTTACCTGATGATACCCTGACCGTAGGTCGATCTTCGAAAAGACCTGCGTCCCCTGCAGCTAATCAAAGAGATCCTCGATACAAGGCAAAGGGTAATGATTCTTCACCGTCACTTTGTTGATCTCATGGTAATCAATGCATATACGCATCAACCCATCCTTCTACGATAGTCGATCACGACATAACTGGAGAATAACCAATCCATCCCCAGTATGACATTGAACCCCGACATATAATAGACCATCAGATTTGCCGGTAGTAACTTTCCCTGAATTATCACTAGGCAGTCTTTTAACATCCTTTTGCAGAATGATATACTCCCAGATGGCGTAACTACAGACAATTCTTCATTCATGACTCGGGTCTTAACCCCACACAGTTTCACAAAATTAACTGATATAAAAGAATGGGTCGCACTGGAATCAAATAAAACCACAACTCTATTTAAAAGCAACATCAAAGTACCTGTCACCACATTCCCTAAATGCTCAATATCCGCCAGAGTAAGTGAGTATACCCTGGCCGGAGCTGTGTTTGCCTGGTAAGTTCATGGAAATACCTGATTACTTCCTCGATTCTGACTCGAAGTGGGTGAACCCGTCTTTGGCGCGTGACAATCCTGAGCCATGTGACCTGACTAGCCACAGTTGTAGCAGGTACCCCCAAACGGCTGGCACTCACCACTATGCTATCTGTGGCATCTGATACAATGATCACTAGACTGACTCGCTTGAGAACTCTAAAGTTCGGCACTCTAACGGTAACCCGAGCTCTTGCTCTTCTTCTTCCATGATCCTTGATGAGATCCTGACTGAGACCTAGAAGGTACCGGCCTCTTCTTCGATCCTAGATCCACCTCATCCTCCCGGATGTCGGTTTCGATCACCGTGGCCTTATCCACCAAGACCGAGAATTCATGAATCTGAAGCATACCCACTAGCCTGCGAATATCCTTCCTTAAACCCTTCTCGAACCTCTGAGTCTTCTTGTACTTGCTCAAGATCAAACACGGCATGAAACGAGATAGCTCTGCATACCGAGCAGCATACCCCTGCACCATCATATCTCCCTGCAACATAGTAGAAAATTCATCCGCCTTCGCATCACGAGTGGAGGCCGGGATGTATCCCTCAAAGAACACCTCCTTAAAATGGCTCCAAGACATCTCTGAAACACCGGCTCTCTGCTTCTCTAACAAATTCACTACAACCCACCAGCGCCCCACCTCCCCAGACAATTGGAAGGTAGTGTATAGGACCCTCTGTTTATCTGTGCAGTAGAGGACTTCCAAAATCCTCTCGATCTTCTTAACCCAGTCCTCAGCCATCGTTGGATCAGGTCCTCCTGAAAACGTCGAAGGGTGCATATGTGTGAACTTCTTGATGGTACACCCCATAGCTGTAAGAGAACATTGGCTTCTCCTAACACTCTGCTTGATCTCCCGTGTGACCTACCTCATCAAACCCCGAGGCACTAGAGGAGACTCATCACTCGTAGTCTCTTCGGAGCCACTCTCCAAGTTATTATCCTTGGGATCCATTATGAAAACTCAATAGGAACTTATTAGAATTCCTACATAGATATGGTTAACACAATTATCTACAACTAATCATATTAACTACCACCTCTCAGGTCCAGGTTCGTCCTATCAAACCGACACAGAAGTCATCAATGGTTTGCCATGATTTTATTGAAATCGTCATTTCAAGAAAAACACGGAATACCTCCAACGAATCCCTGTCTAGCAACAAAACAATCCTTGACCTACTCTACCCATTTTCCACATCATATGCTCTGGTATGTACACATAGCTACTCCAAACCAAGTCTACAAGACCTAACAATTCGGTTAGCTCTGATACCAAGTTATCACACCCCCGAACCCGGTAACGGGACCCAGGGGTGAATAAGTAACCTAACCTATCCCTGTATCATACCGAAAGATCAATGATACACCACAATGAATGAGGGTCTGACCCCGTGGGATTCCCAGGCACCCTATACACCTATACATAGCGAAATAAGGTCTTTCTATACATATACACTACCATACCACAGTCCATACAATAGGAGTCCAGGCTCCATAACATAAAACATAACCCGGGTGCCAAACATAACCCAAAATGACAACCCAAAAACAAATTCCCAGCACTTACACAAGCTCTATCTGCAGTACACCGACCACTATGCTCCCCACTCAAGGACGCTAGTTTCGATTACTCAAAGGACGTGAAAATATGTACGTACAGTAGGGGTGAGACACATCTCAATAAGGCAGATACAAGTTATATCGGTGTGTGGCATATGAGTGTTATCATGACACAAAAAATTCACAGTTCAATGCAATTCTAGTATTTTCACAATACAGTTCTAGCACAGTGCATAGACGCACACACACACATGATCAAGCAACTCGGTGTCGTCATACCCTTTAGCTCGAAGCTTGCCCGCATTACACGGCATCCCGAGCACATGGCGTAGTCTCAGACTCCCATGGCATCGTACCGGTACAACTGGTGGATCCACACCCTTCGGTGATTAGCCGGTAAGGCTCACACCCTCGGATATAGAGCCGGACACTCTTACCAAACATGGCCAATGATTTCATACACCCTCGAATATAAATCCAGACACTCTTTCAGTACCTGGACCAACTCAGAACCCAGTTCCTATTGCATTTCAACAAACACAACCATGCATGCTCATATAACCAAACAATCCACACCCATTTGGTAATGTAAAATCATGCTTTTCCAAACATATACAGTTTAAACAAGTCAAGGCATGACCATCCCTATAACATAATATATATCACAATATATTTACGATTTTCCAACAAAACCAGGGATGCAACCCAATACCCCTTTTTTCCTAAAACTATAACATGTAAAACCCATAGTTTTTCATGTTAGATCTCCCCAAACGAGTAACTAAAATGCACATAGGACTGTAAACCACAGTTCTACTGAGTCTGATTTCAAAAATAACCGATATAAACAAAGGTCTTACCTTTCCCCCAAAAGACCAATCCCGAACTATACGGCTCCTAAACAGCGAACTGAGTTCTCAAAACCTACAAAACACAGTACAAAATATACTCACAACTCCATTCTCTACAAAACTATTGGAACGAAAATAAAAATCGAGCCTTACCTCGATTTTACGCCAAAACCAAAAAATACTTGGAACAAAGATTAAATCCACAAATCTTGAAGAGAATCCTTCCCCGATCCTCGTGGAAACGTCAGATCGATGATTCCAGCAATGTACGGTGAAGAAATCTAGAGAGAGAGAGAGAGGGAGAATATTTTCGAGTTCTAGAGAGATAGAGAGAGGATTTGAGATTTCTTAGCTTGGATGTAATGAAAACATATATTTATAGCCCCTTAACTCGACTGCTCTCGTCGACAAGATGGCAACTTCGTCAACGAGGTACTGAAGACAATTCATCGACGAGATGGGGACCATGTCGACGAGCCTGAGATTTCTGGTTTTTTGAAACCTCTCGACTTCTCCTCATCGATGAGCACTTGCACTTCGTCGCCGAGTAATAAAGGGCCTTCGTCGAGAAACTCTAGCTTCGTCGACGAAGCTTGCTCAATTACCATTTTACCTTCCTTTGTTTAATTAATTCCATATACCACTATTCGGGTTCTTACAGCATGTCTTTCATTGGTTTTCTTTAGCAAAAAAATCTTCTCAACGTGGCATTATTATTGGGTTAATTCCCTCTATAATCACTTGGCTTCTTTCAAAGGGTTTTTTAAACCAATGACGGGATTACGTCAAGGAGATCCTCTCTCACCTTACCTCTTTATTTTGATGGAAGAAGTCTTGTCTAGGTTGCTGCATCATAATTTTATGTCGGGCAAGATTGGTAGATTTTTTTCATCATATCGGTGCTCCTATTGTTTCACATCTTCTTTATGCAGATGATTTATTGATTTTTCCTAATGGAGATGCAAGGTCATTTCAAAATTTATTGAAGACTCTTGCGGTGTATGAAAAATGGTTAGGCCAGCGTATTAGCAAGGAGAAATCTACTATATATTTTTCTAAGCTCCTTAATATATCAAGGTGTTGTGAGATTATGAGGACCTCAGATTTTCTTGAAGGATCCATTTCTACAACATACTTGGGCGTTCCGCTTCTGTCTGGTCAGCTTAAAGCAAGAATTCTGGAACCTTAAGTTAATAAAATTGAATCAAAGGTGGCGGGTTGGAAGCTTAAGCTTTTGTTGCATGGTGGTCGGTTAATTTTGTTGAAACATGTATTGTCCTCTATGCCACTTCACTGGCTGGCTGTGCTTGACGTACCTCATTCTACCCTGAAGAAGGTAAACTCTATTTTATCCTCATTTTTTGGGGAGAGGAAAATGTAAAGTTCAAGAGTAAATGGTGGGCTTGGAAGAAATTATGCGTTCACCTGTTGGAAGGAGGATTGGGAATTAGAGATTTAGTGGAGGTGTAGAGATCTCTTCATATGAAATTTGTTTAGTGTTTGTTGAAAATGGATAATTTATAGACGAGTTTTTTTTAAGGCTAAATATGTTAAAAAAATGTCATTTTGCTCTTGCTAGCAATTATTCAGGTTGTTCGAGGTTTTGGAAGTCCTTAATGCAGGTTTTGCTGGTTGTTTGTGAGACTACAATTTGGAGAGTTCGTGATGGATGAGTCTTCCTTTGGTTCGATCACTTGTTGAATTCATAGCCTCTTTGTTTAAGGGTGGAGGGCATTTCCTCTCCTCCTATCCAGGTGAGGGATTGCAGGGAAGATAATGGGTGGAATTATGAGCGAATGCAATATCTTATTGGTCCTGATCTGTTGGGGTGACATTTTGCTCTCATTGTCTATTAAGATACATGGTCTAGATGTTCTAATATGGAAGCCGACTTTGGATGGAATTTTTTCGTCATCTAGTGCTTGGAAAATTATCAGATTAAACCTAGACAATTACCCAGGTATGGAGTGGATATGGCATAACTTTCTCCCAAAAAAAGTTTTAGTGTGTATGTGGAAAGTTCAGTTCAATTGTATGTTGGTGGATATATGCATCCAACATTATGGTATTTATCTTGCATCAAGATGTGACTAATGTATTAACAAGAAGATTGAAACACTTGATCATGTGTTGATTTTAGGGGGGCTGGCTTTGTTCGGGATAGAGCTGCTTGTATTTTGGGCTTACCGAAATTCATTGCGTGAACCTGGTGGTGGCATGTCTTTCATTGGTTTTCTTTAGCAAAAAAATATTCTCAACGTGGTACTATTATTGGGTTAATTCCCTCTATAATCACTTGGCATCTTTGGAATTTTTTGTGTAAAGCTAGGATGGAAAATATGGTGGAGTCTAAGGAAGGGGTTTGGAGATCTATTTGTTTTTGGATTAGGTGCATTTTGATAGAGCATTCTATTTCGCAATCCAAGTCTATGGGGTTTGATTTATTTGATATACCTCGAATAGTGTCTCATAATATTAGAAGACAACGTACATTTGTTTGGGAGAAACCATCAATGGGTTTTGTGAAGTTGAATGTTGATGGCAGTTGTAGAGGTAATCAGGGTTTGTGTGGGGGTGGAGGCACCATTCATGATTCCTCTGGCAATCTTAAAGGTGGTTTTTCTTCTTATTTTGGACAAGGTCAAAATAATGAAGGTTAGCTTGGTGCTTTGCACATGGGGGGTGTTGTTATGTAAGGATTTGGGCTTTTGCAATATTATGATTGAATGTGACTCTAAGCTGATTGTTGATTGGATCAATAATGATAAATGCACAATGTGGTATTTATGGGATTTTTGGGAGGAGATTGCTTCGAAGCTTCAAGGTGTTTAGTTCTCTATTCGACATATTTATAAAGAGGCTAATCAAGCCATATTATCTTACTCGTCAAGGTGAAGAAGGTGTGGTATATAGTTTTGAGGAAGGGGATGAGCTTTCGAGGAAGCTTAGAGGCATATTGAGACTTGATAGTCTCGACTTCCCTAGCATTAGATGTTAGGTTGTGTAGTTTGCTTGACTGTTTGATTTAGGTAGGTTTAGTTTGGGCCGTTTGGTTAGGTTTGTTTAGATTTGGTTTTTCTATTTTTTTGGTTTTGGTTTGTTGGTTTTTTTTTTTTTTTTTTTTTTGGTGTTTATTTATAATCTCCTAGAGGCTTTACTTGTAACCACAATTTCTTCCGCCATAAGTGAGAGTTATTAATGAATTTGGGACGGAGTCGCTATATGGGTGACTTCTGACTCTTTCTTAAATATATATATATATATATATATATATTAATTAAGATTGAAAATTTAAATAGATTAATTGATTAAGTGGATACACTCATTTAATCTATTTAATAAATGGATCAAAATGGGTATAATTATATGGATATAACTTAACCCTTTTATTGATCTTTAGTATGGGTGGGATTAATGGGTATGGATAGTAATTGCTACCGCTAGATCCCATGCATCCTTCTCTAATTCATATACCCGCCCACCACACCCTCTCGAGGTCAAATCAGGACCCGCATACCTGCTAATATTGAATATTAGAAGTGCTTCAAAGGGGGAGTTTGGTTAAAAATATTTTTTAAGGTTTTTAAAAATGTAATACTTATGAGATTTTGTTTTCATATTTGTTTATGCAAGTCCATGATAGCATAAATTGGCGAAAATAATTTATATAACCGACCCCACCTAATGCGACTAAACCTTTGTTTTGTTGTTGTTGTTGTTGTTGTTTGTTTATGCAACTACCATTTTCATGAAAATCTTAATTTTTTTGGACTAAATCATTTACACTACTCTAAATTTTAAACAAGAATGCACCTATAATTTAATATAATCACTCTATTATTTTATTTAAAATATTAAATTATTTAAAAGTGAAAATTTTAAATTAGAATAAAAAATTATTATTTTTTAATTATTATATATATAAAATGTAAATTAATTATATTAAATATAGATTTTTAATTAAAAATATAATTAAATTTTAATTAGAAAGTAAGTATAACTAAAATTTAAATTTTAAATTAATTTTTTATTTATAAAATATTTAAAATATTAATCAATTTTGTATTCAGACAATGTTTAAATGTCTATTAAAAGTATTAATATTTATTTTAATTAATGCTTGAATTGATATTTGTAATTTATAATATAAAGTTAATATTATTACTTTTCTAAAAATTTAATACAATAGTTAATATATGGATACCCTATTACCTTCAATTATTTTTGTTAGTGAATTATTAAGTATTAAATATTTTAAATTTATTATTGTTGAAAATTTTCGGATAAAGTTTTAATTAAGTATGGATTCTTAGTAAACTTGTAATGCCCCCCAAAATATTCTATAATAAACATAAAAATGATATCGTCATATGATACCTCTGATACCACAAATGCAACATCCACAAACCTAATGGGGTCCAAGGTAATATCATCCCATAATTAATTTAAATGAACAAACAACGTAAGCAAAATATTCTTCTACTACCATACATACCAGAGTACTAACTTTCAACATTTGTATTAATATCTCCCAAAACATATTATAAGCTAGAATGACAAAAAACAACTAGATATAAACAAAATAGTGTCCCACCAACACTCACTCTCAGTTAGCTTGTTTAGGTCCCGCCCTAGAGTGCCTAGACTCAATTTCCTATAGGCCCTGAAAATTTGATATATTTATTGGAGTGAGACACTTCTCAGTAAGACGGAATAGATTATTATCAGTGTTTGGCTAATATTAGTTTTAGTGAATCAACACATTCTTTAATTTACTTTTATCTTACAAATATGGCATTTGTATAATATAACTCACACTTATACAGTTGAAAATACCCATTTCCTTCATAATATAAATTGGCTCAGTAAGTAATATCATTTACATAAATTTACATACATGCGTAGAAGAAACCCCCTTTTGGATAAACAACATCATCATGTAATGTTAGCCGAACATGGCTTACTAATCTAGTTTTGATGATAACAAATTAAAAGTCATTTAACATGTTTTGTTGTAAGTAATGATACTTCAAGAATAAGGTTTTCAAATTCAAGTTCAAGTGAATACAAAACTCATTGCAAGACTACATTAAAAGGAATTGATAGTTTAATAAGCATGAGAGCATAAATATCAATGAAGACTTAATGAAAGCTTAGAGAATTGAAGCTCAAAGACAAGAAGGACTCGACAAATGACAAGCATGAAAACTCCAAGCTTAGAATATAATTAAATCTTAAGAGACTCTCTATGTAAGTACTTCATTCAAATGATGATTTGATTGGATTTGAAGCTCATTAGGAAACTTATTGACTTAGAGGCAATGTTTTGAAAAACCCTATAAAATATTCTTCAAAAGTCATAAATTATTTTGGGGAAAGCAAAAGAGCAAAAAGAATTTGGGAAAAAAATAAAAAATCAGAATTTTGGTCTTTCCATGTGTCTGACAAAGTCAATCAAGGCGACTGACAAATAAGTGAACTGATTTTGAAACAACTCGAGAGGACCCAGGCGACTGACTCATCACGATCCAGTCGACTGAATCCTTCTGCCTTTGAAATTCTCCGTGTTTTCATGGACTCAAGCGACTGACTCTTATTTGCCAGTCGACTAACTCTTGAAGATTTCAAATTTTAAACATAATGGAAACTTTCCAAATTTGACTTTTTGAATTCTAAACATTATGAAAACTTGGGAAACACTCCAAGTCACTTGGGAAACATGAAATACTCTTGTTTAAACATCTATAAATACCCCCACAAGGCTAAGGATTCAAACACACAAAGCAAATATAGCATTCAAAGCTTTATTGGTATCAAAACTCTCAAAGCTCTTTAGTGCAATCAATCTTTGAATTTCCTTACTGAGTTTTGCTGTGAAACTCTGTCACAATTCTGAGCCTACTCTGAATTCTTTCAATTTAGAAAGAAAGCTTACGGTGATATACTTCTAAAGGCTTCAAATTCTTTCAATTGTTATTTTGAATTGAAGTATATTTTAGTGCTTAATTGTTGTACTAATTAGCTCTTGTTGAGAGTGTCTTTGTACACCGAAATTTGTTCTTGTTTTGTAGACGGTTTAGGTTCATTGAATCATTGTTGGACCAAGCGTGGGAAAGCTCTAAGGGAATATATATGTATATATTACATTTATTTATTTATTTATTTTTCATGTGTATTTATAAATCCATAAAAGAAGTAATTTAAATACTTTTTAAATTAACTTAGGGATAATTCTAAATTAATTAGGTACCGTTCGTAAGAACGGGCGCGTAGGGGGTGCTCGTACCTTCCCCTCACGTAACCGAACTCCCGACCCCAGCTCTGGTAACGTAGGCCCATTCTACCCCTAACGGGGTAGTAATCATGTGTTCTAACCACACTAAAGGTTAGTGGCGACTCCGACATTCCCTATTTTTCCTTGAAAATTAAAATTAATTTTTATTTCTTCGCCCGGGGCACCCCGCGCTCCGGGATGTCGCGACACATGGTACTGTAAACTTTTTAATCATGGTATTCTGTAATTATTATAAAACGTACCCACTGGCTGTATACTCTGTAAATCATATCCTAAAAATACTGTAAAATATGTTTCTTCACTATACTCATATTCTCAAGCTACACAGTGATTTAATCCATAATATTCATAATTAATAATTTGTATAATGTCTTGCTGTGAAAAAATAAATTGGTAAAAATATACATTTCATACTGGAAATCATTTTAGAACTACCTAGCATAGCATATTTCCCGTACTTGTTTCCTGCTAAAATTCCCTACTATAACGGGTCCAACACCCGCAGGGTTCTCCACTCAATACCCTGAAAACCATAAATCATAGAACAAAACATCAGTATTTCTTGGCCTACATCATTTCCTACAACTGTCAGAAGGCCAAAAATTGAATAAAAGACCTTACCTTGGATTTGAGATGAATTTCAATTTTGTTTTACCAATGATCTGCTCCAACAAACTTGTAGAGAACTTCGTCAGAAGTGTCATGGTGGCCTTAGATTGTCGATCTGGCGACTGACGGGGCCGAAATTGAAGAGAGAAGGGGGAAGGGCTGTAGGAGAGAGAGAGAGAGGAGAGGGTTTGCGGCTGAATTTCTACGAATAAAATCAGTTTAGGGTTATTTATACTGTTGGATTTGTCGACGAGCCATGTCACCTCATCGACGAACCCCTGTATTCGTCGACAAGGCTTGGAAATTTCTTGAAATTAGTTACGCGTTCGTCAACGAAGTTTTCTGCCTCCTTTTGTTCCTATTTCCATTTTCCTCCCTCTTTATTACTAAAATACTATTTTTCTTCGAGTCGTTACATTCTCCCCTCCTTATAAAATTTCGTCATCAAAATTTACTATCTGTATCTTTATCTATACACTCCATCATTCGGTAAAGGAAAAGGGTCTACTTATTTTATTACTTGCCCTCACTTATGGCGGAGGAATACCATAGTTACATGAGTAGTTCTGGGAGATTACAAGTATAAAAGAAAATTCCCCCAAAAGCAAAATATTACCTATTCTATACACTACATTACAATTCTACTATGCTAAACAAAATAAAATTACTATTACTTTAATCATACATCACTGCTGTATTCACTAAACAAGTCGAGATATTTCTGTCTAATCTCACTTTCAAACTCCTACGAAACTTCTTCAATTGCGTGATTCCTACACAGGACTTTTACCAATTGTATCTTCTTATTGTGTAATTCCTGTTCTTTCCTATCTAGGATCTGTATTGGAGCTTCTTCATATGCTAAAGTCTCACCGACTTCCAGTTCAGCATGGCTAATGATATGGTAAGGATCTGGGATGTATTTCCTTAACATAGAAACATGAAATACGTCATGAACTCGAAATAGAGATGATGGTAAAGCTAGCCAATAGGTTACTGACCCAATCTTCTCAAGTATCACAAATGGCCCAATAAACCTAGGGCTCAACTTATCCATCTTCCCAAATCTCAAGATTCCCTTCAGTGGTGCTATTTTCAGAAATACATGATCACTTATTCCAAATTCCAATTCCCGGTGGCGAGTATCTGCGTAGCTTTTTTGCTGACTACGTGCTGCACTTATTCGATCTCGAATGAGTCAAACTTTACCGTACGCCTGCTGAACTCTCTCTGGTCCCAAAACTCACATTTCACCTACTTCATCCCAGAAAAGAGGAGATCGGCATCTCCTACCATATAATGTCTTGTAGGGTGCCATGATGATGCTAGTCTAATAACTGTTATTATAAGAAAATTTAACTACCGGCAAGAACTGAATCTAGCTACCTCCAAATTCTAGCACACAGGCATGAAACATATCTTCTAATACCTAGATTGTTCTATCAGTCTGACCATCGGTCTGAGGGTGGAAAGCAGTGCTGAATGCTAACTGAGTCCCCAATGCTTCCTGTAAGCTCCTCCAGAACCGTGATGTAAAATGTGGATCATGGTCCAAGACTATGGATACCGACACTCCATGGGGCCGAACAATCTCCTGTATGTAAATCTCTGTTAACCTGTTCATTGGGTAGCTAACCTTAATAGGTAGAAAGTGCGCTGTCTTTGTCAACCTATCAACTATTACCTAGATGGCATTTTGACCATGCAACGCCGGTGGTAACCTCGTAACAAAATCTATGGATACGTGGTCCCATTTACATTCAATAATGAAAGTGGCTACAACTGCCTTGCCGGCATCTGGTGCTCAACCTTAACCTGTTGGCACGTCAAACACTGCTGCACAAATTCTGTTATCTCCTTCTTCATGCCATTCATCCAGAAATACTCCCGCAGATCCCTATACATTTTCTTGCTTCCAAGATGGACAATGTATAGAGATCAGTGTGCCTCTTCTGGAATCGTCTTCCTGATACTATCATTTGCAGAAACACATACTCTGATGCAAAATCTCAGAGCCCCATCGTTAGAAATGCTGAATTCTTCTCCCTGACCATCCTGTATTCCGGCAGTCACTTCTGCCAATTTTGGATCATCCCTCTGAGCAGCTTTAATCCTCTCATAAAGTGCAGACTGTATGACCAAACTAGTAATAAGCGCTTGGGGATCAACTTCCACTAACTCCACACCGAGTCTTTCTAAGTCCATTTGGATCGGGTGCTTAATAACTGCGGCTAGCTGTGCTGTATTTTTTGATTTATGGCTTAAAGCATCAGCCACCATATTTGCTTTACTTGGGTGGTAACTGACGGTGCAGTCGTAATCCTTAATGAGTTCTAACCATCTCCTCTAGCACATATTCAACTCTTTCTGTGTAAAGAAGTACTTTAGGCTCTTGTGATTTGAAAATATTTCACATTTCTCACCATATAAGTAATGTCTTTAGATCTTCAGTGCATGTACGACCGCAACAAATTCTAGATCGTGATTAGGGTAGTTCTTTTCATACTCTTTCAACTATCTGGATGTATACACCACCACCTTACCATGCTGCATCAGTACACAACCGAGCCCTTTCAATGACGCGTCACTGTAGATAACATAACCATCACCTCCCAATGGAATAGTCAGTACTGGTGCAGTGACGAGTTGCTGTTTTAATTCTTGGAAGCTCTGCTCGTACTCTTCATCCCACACAAATTTGGCA
The DNA here is from genome assembly GCF_029873635.1 of Malania oleifera. Taxonomy (NCBI): domain Eukaryota; kingdom Viridiplantae; phylum Streptophyta; class Magnoliopsida; order Santalales; family Ximeniaceae; genus Malania; species Malania oleifera. The sequence continues at coordinate 41,907,132 of NC_080417.1, forward strand.
TTCTTCCTGGTTAAACGCATGAGAGGTCCTAATAAGGCAAAAAACCCCTCAATGAATCGTTGATAATAACCTGCCAATCCTAAGAAACTCCTAAGTTCCTGCACATTCTTCGGCCTGGCCCAATTTACCACTGCATCAATCTTACTGTGATCCACTGAAATGCCATCTCCTGAAATTACATGGCCCAAAAATGCAACTTTCTCAAGCCAGAACTCACACTTGCTAAACTTGGCATAAAGCTTCTCCTTTCTGAGTGTCTGTAGCACCTGCCTCAAATGCACCTCATGATCTTCAAAACTCTTCGAGTACACCAGTATATCATCAATGAAAACTACTACAAACTGATCTATATACTGGTGGAAAACTCTGTTCATCAATTCCATGAACACGGCTAGGGCATTCGTCAGACCAAAGGGCATAACGAGGAACTCATAGTGCCCATACCTGGTCCTGAAGGCTGTCTTCACGACGTCCTTTGCTTTTACTCTCACTTGATGATACTCGGATCTGAGGTCGATCTTGGAATATACCCGTGTACCCTGAAACTGATCAAATAAATCGTCTATACGGGGGAGAGGATATTTATTCTTAATAGTAACCTTGTTTATCTCCTTGTAATCAATACACATTCTCATGGACCCGTCTTTCTTCTTTTCGAATAACAATGAAGCTCCCCATGGCGATACACTGGGTTATATAAATCCTTTATTAAAAAAATCTTGCAACTGATTCTTCAATTCTCCCAATTTAGCTGGAGCCATATGATAAGGAACCTTAGAAATTGGCGTGGTCCCTGGAGGTAAATCTATAGGAAAATCCACCTTGCGTTCAGCGGGCAATCCAGGTAACTCCTTTGGAAAAACATCTAAAAATTCTCGTACCACTGGGGTGCTATCAAGATTCAATTCATTTTTGGGTACTTCTTTCAAAAATTCTATAAACCCCTGACCTCCATCTAGAAGTAATCCACTCGCTTGCATGACTGACACCAACTGTGTTGGAGCACGTACCCGTGAACCAACGAATATGAATTCCTGTATACTAGGGGGTCTGGAAATTACCTCTTTCCGATGACAATCAATGCTGGCATGATTGGCAGCCAACCAGTCCATACCCAGTATTATATCAAACCCACACATCTCAATTAGATCAGATGGTAACACTTTCCTTTGAATTTCTATCGGATATCCCCTAAGTACTCTCTAACATCTGATCACTGATCCTGATGGTGTAGCTACTGACAGCGCTATATCTAATAACTGGGTCTCTCTCTCAGATAATTTAACATAAGATGCAGAGATGAAAGAATGAGTAGCACTTGAGTAAAAAAAGAACAATGACTGGATATGATAAAACAATAAATGTACCTGTCACCACATCCGCAGCAGCCTCTACATCACCCGACGTCAGAGCTTATACTCGCGTTGGGGCCACATTCCTATACTGGCCACCACGAGGTGCTTGATATCCTCCCCGAGCTGCCTGATATCCCCCTTGATTGAGCGTGGGAGTTGGGACCTGATTTGGCTGACCTGGGCATTCACGTACCATGTGACCGGGTCTTCCGCAGCGATAACATACACCTTTGCCTACCCAGCACTCCCCTAAATGATGTCTCCCACACGTCTGATATACTGGGTAAAATGGTGTACCCTGATTCCCACGAGGTCCTATCAACTACCTCTGATCTCCTCTATCACGACCTCCTCTCCATGGACCCTTACTAGAGCCAGCATGAAAACTTTGAGATGCAAGCCTCTTCCTCTGACTCTGAGATGCTAAACCCCTTTAAATACCACTCTCAATGATTGCAGCTCTATCCATAACCTCTGTGAATGTCTGAGCCCTGAAACCAATCACCTGCTCAAACAAGTTCTACCTTAGTCCCTCTTCAAACATCCTTTCCTTTTTCTCTTCATCAGGTGCCAGATGTCGAGCAAAACGTGACAACTTGATAAACTGAGCCGCATACTGGGATACAGTCATCTACCCCTGTACCAGATACATAAACTCTGCTGCTTTTGCACTCCGAACTATAGTAGGGAAATACCGCTCGAAGAACAGCTCCTTGAATCGGCCCCACGTCACTGAAACTGGGGCTGGCCTCTGCTCCTCTATCAGACGTGCTAATCTCCACCAGTGCTTTGCCTCCCCTATCAGTTTGAATGCCGAAAACACCACCTTCTGCTCATCTGTGCAAGGAAGCATAGCCAACGACTCTTCAATGTCCTGGACCTAATTCTCAGCTACAATCGAGTCATCTCCTCTAGTAAAGGTTGGGGGCTTCATTCGTGTAAACTGCTCGATCGAGTAGCCACGCTCCCTAGTGCTTCTAGCCATCTTCGCCACACTTGCTGGGTGACGCTGCGCAGAATGGCATCCGTATCTCCTCCACCTATGCTGGAAGGTCTTGGCCTATCCTACCCAGCATTCATACCACTGCTTCCTGGATCCATCTTGAAAACAAGAAACACACTTAAGTACCTCATCTCCTACACTGACCTATCCTATACCAATTCAAAATTAACTGCCTTCCCTGACCTTAACTTAATATCCATTTCTGTCACCTAGACACACGACCTGACAATAGTTTACTATGGTTTTCTTGAAATCGTCACTCTAAGAAAAACAGAGAAACCACCATGGTAATCCTATACCCAGACCACAGAACAAACCTTATATTCTTTCCTATACTCTGGTATTGCTTCCATTGCACTCTAAAGTCTACATAACTTAGTAACATAGGCTCTGATACCAAACTGTAATGACCAACTATTTAAATTGGGTTTTTTTTTTAATATTTTTTATACTATGACATTTATCATACTCTGATACCATACTAGATTAAACCCAATCATCAACCTAAGCAGCGAGAAGCAGAAATCAAATAAACATATCCATATATAATTATATACAATACCAGAGTGCTAACAGGTTTCCCAAAATTTACATATATGACTATTCCCCATATATCCTCAACTGGTGAGGGCTATACAAAAATACTCCCAAAAAATATACTCACTCTCTACTAACAGGGCAGTACTGTGGCCCCTCTATCTGCGAGCCTGATCTGCTCACCTACCTGGATCACCTGAAAAATGTTAAAATAATTGGGATAAACCAACGCTCAGTAAGACGAAATATGCTATTGCTAGTGTGTGGCAGATGAGTTACAATATTATGAAAATATGTTTCTATAAAACCAAGTATAACTGAATTTGTAAATACAGTACAAGTAATAGAAACCATCCTATTTCCATGTTGCTTAACATATATGAAATTTTAGGTTACTAGTCAAAATACTTCTAATGTACATAAGTATATTCTCTATCTCTGCAAATCTGTATATACATAATAATAACTGAAAACTTTCCTTGTGGATAACCGTGTGTCATGATTTAAAACATAAATTCCATAACAAAACATCAATATTTCTTGGCCTACATCATTTCCTACAACTGTTAGAAGGCCAAAAACTGAATAAAAGACCTTACCCTTGATTTGGGATGAATTCCAACTTTGTTTCACCAACAATCCGCTCCAGCAGACTTGTAGAGAACTCCGCCAGGAGTGTCGTGGTGGCCTCAGATCATCGATCTGGCGACTGACGGGGCCGAAATCAAAGAGAGAAGGGGGAAGGGTCGTATGAGAGAGAGAGAGAGGAGAGGGTTTGTGGCTGAATTTTTATGAATAAAATCAGTTTAGGGCTATTTATACTGCGGGATTCGTCGACGAGCCACATTACCTCATCAACGAGTCCTTTAATAATTTCATCGATGAACTTCCTCCTTCGTCGACGAATTTCAGTCTATCCCAAAAACCCCTCTTGGTATCTTCTCGTTGATGAGGTCATGAAGAACCCTCGTCGACAAACTCTTGTATTCGTCGACGAGGCTTGGAAATTTCTTGAAATTATTCTTGAAATTTCTCAAAGTCTGCTGCCTCCTTCTGTTCCTGTTTCCATTTTCCTCCCTTTTTATTACTAAAATACTATTTTTCGTTGGGTTGTTATAGGGTTGACCTTAACCTTTACAATTAGGTCAATTAACACAGGACTAACCTCAACCTACACAATCCTTTCGGGCTGGATTACCACCCCCTCAGGCCATGCCTGGAATACAACAGATTTCTTAATAATGAAATTGGTACGGTGATTATGCTTTTATGTAAAGCAGATATGTACCATAATATGCACAGTATAATCAATACACTACCAAAAGATAGGATTTGATAAGCTCAGTGTAGTCTAAGTGTTTACTCTCAAATATTTATGCATATATTGCAATTAGTGCGTGAGAGTATAAATGATATGATCTTTGTGTCAAATAATGATTTCAATCACAATGCACAAACAAAGATCTCAAGCACACTTCAAATATCTCAACAAATGTTTTTCTCAAAGTAAACCACAAGAGATATTCAAAAATGGTTTGTAAAAATTTATATAATCTTTGTATTAAATTGATAATATCAATCAAAAGGAACAATAACAAAAATCTTCACAAGCAAATATCCCAAAAGTATTTTTCTCAAAAATAAGCACACTGGATATTTGAAAACGGTTTGTAAAAAATTATTTTATAAACAAAAAGCAATACGAACTCTTGAGTATTGCAATGATGATGCAAAACTCACAAGCACTACTAAGTTTTCCTACGGAAGACTTATTAATGAAGTCTCCTAGAAAAACTCAAGCTTACTCTCGGATAAAAAATATATATCAATCAATTAGAACTAACGAGAGTGTAAGCTTAACTAAAAACTCACAATAGCACTCTTACTTAGCAAGGTTTGCAATGAGGATGAGTAAGAATGAAGAAATGAAGCTTGAATGTGAGAAATAAAACTTTTGAAATAAAATTTTCATTATTAGGAAAGTTTAAGAATACTTTAGAACAATTAACCTTGTTTAAAAAATTTAACTGCGGTAAAAAATTATGTCCAACCCGAGAGCACTGGTCAACCGAAGCAGGTTTGGTTAACCGAGCTGTGTTGAGTTTGGTCGATCAGGAACAAATTGAATTAGGAGTTCGATCGATCGGACATGGTGGTCTAAGGGCGATTTTTTCATTTAGCGTGGTTTGGTCGACTAGGAACCATTTGAACTAGATAGCTCAGTTGATCAGACCATTGAGTTCCACACGTGGGAACTTGGTCGACCAGGGCGTTGTTGAGCATTTTGAGCACGGTCGATTAGATGGTTAATTAAGTTGACTTCTTAGGGAGTTCAGTAGACCGGGTAGAAATGAATTGGACAAGTTCGATCGACTGGGTTGTGGTCGGCCGAATATGCACATTTAGTGCATTTTGGTTGTATTTAATCATGTAATCATCCTATCCATATGACCATATGTATATATATATATATATATATATATATATATATGTGTGTGTGTGTGTGTGTGTGTGTGTGTGTGTTAGTGTCCTAGGGTCATTCTAGGCCTTTTTGATGCATCGAAAAAATCTGGCGTCGGTCGACCAAACCTAAGGTCCATTTATGGTCTTGAACTTTTCCATCCTACTATGCAGGTAAAACATTAATTATTACAGACCAAACCCTATTTACTATTACAGACGCTTTTCTTAATTAAGATCAAAGACCCAAATAGAAATTACAACACATAAATATCAACTAGGGTATTTAGGGTCTTCATTTTCCTCCAGGTCTCTAAGTGCCATCATATGATACTGGTAGGATAAACTTGCACATCAACTTGGCAGACATTAAATACCTGAGTATTTGTCATAATCAAAACAGGAATATGACCCATAGGGTCAACATATTCTATGTGTTAAGTCTTCTGAGAAATGGATGGTTGTGAATACTGGAAGTCTAGGTTATGTTTTGGAGACATGTATATATATGATTACAAGTGGTGAATAGTTAATTTAGATTATAGATAGGAATAGTAAACTCTAGTATTATATTTGGGGAGATTATATTTATGTTTTCCGCTATGTACATGATGTTAGAATGTGGATTATCAGGTAAATGAATGGATTAGTAGCACTCTAGACCCACGTAGGGGGTCGGGGCATTACAGGTATGCCGAGAGATTTTAGTTTTAGCCCTAATGATTAGAACAAACATGTAAAACCCACCCTCAAATTATTATTAAAGGGCAAACACGTCATTTGAAGGACACTAATCCCGGACATCAAGCCAGGAATTGAGACACAAACCATACTCATTGAACACTTTATTACAACTCTAATATCCCACCTCAATTTAGGACAAAATCATTTCATCACCTCAATTGACAGACTAGAGAATTCATATGGATCAATGGATATTGCATATATACGAATCATATGCACAAAATTTTTTTTGCACACACACACACTTTCACACATACTCGCACACGCACACTGTGACACACACACACACACACACACACAATTGTACGCACACACACATATAGTCCTTTGTAGAAGAAGAAGAAGAATAAGAGGAGGAGGTGGAAGAAATGTTACCTAAGAGCAGCGGAGGCGGCGATGGTAGGAGGGGAAGACAGTGAAAACGTATGAGCGACGACTTGGTGGGTGGTGGTTCGAGACTCAGTGACAGGAGGACACTGCTGCGTGTAGGGAGGATGATAAAAAAGGAGTAGGAGGGAGAAGTAGGGAGGAGTAGGCCGAGAGGAGGAGGGAGGAGATGGTGGGAAAGAGGGAGGAGCAGGCCGAAAGAGAGGAGGGAGGATGAGTGAGGAGCAGGAGGGAGAAGGAGGCCGCAGGAGGAGCAGGCGAGAGAGGAAGAAGGTAATTTGGGGGGAGTTTGGGAAAATATGCCGGTGTTAAGGGATTTATGGTTTTTGAGTATTAGTGACGGTTTCAAAACCGTCACTAATATTCTTCAATGAATTATTTCTAATCTTTTTTAAATAAAAGAAGTATTAGTGACGGTTCCCAAATCTATTACTAATAAGGGGCCAATAGTGATTAATTTACAAATTTGTTACTAATATTGTGAAATAAATTTTTTTTTTAAATTTTTTTTCAATAAAAGAAGTATTAGTGAAAGCTCCCAAATCTGTCACTAATAAGGGGATAATAGTGACGAATCTTCAAATTCGTCACTAATATTGTGAAATAATTTTTTTATTTCTTTTAAATAAAAGAAGTATTAGTGACGATTCCCAAATCTGTCACTAATAAGAGACTAATAGTGACGAATCTACAAATTCATCACTAATATTGTGAAATAATTTTTTTTTTATTTTTCAATAAAAAAAGTATTAGTGACAGCTCCTAAATCCGTCACTAATAAGGGGCTAATAGTGACGAATTGAAGACTCATCACTAATATTGTGAAATAAATATTTTTTTTTAAAAAAAATAATAGTAGTGACGGTTATTTATTCGTGACTAATAAGTATCTTTTAGTGATAGATTTAATTCGTCACTAATATGGCATAAATCGTCGCTAATATTTTCACGAGATAATTTTTGTGCGAAAAAAGTTTTTCCGCAATATTTTCTGATTTTTAGTGACAAAACTATTAGTGACGATTGCTAAAACCGTCACTAGTACCCACTTTTAGTGACAAAATTGAATTCATCACTAATAGTTTTGTTATTAAAAACCATTTTTTTTTGTAGTGATAATTCCCTATGTATCCCTAACGGCTATAATTTAGGCCTCCTCTATATATATATGGGTTCATTTGCTCAGATTAGGAAGGAATTAGCACTTTGATTAAGCAAAAAATCCTCTGAACGTTCCTAAGCTCTATTTCTTCATGCAAACCCTATACACTCATATACTACCATTCTTTTGAGAAATCAAGTTTTGTGAGTGTTCATTCATTGTTTGTTATTGCTAGATACTCTCAGTATATTCATTGTTGTTTGATTTTCAAATTGAGAGTAAAGTAAAGATTTTCCCTCGATTTTATCCAATAAATCTATGTGTGAGAAAAATCTTATAGCTAAGTGAGTCTTTGCATTATCATTGCAAGACTCATTGAGCTTGTATTTTTGTGTGCGCAAAAATTTTTCTACAAGCTCATCTTTGAATATGTCTTTGTGTTTTGATATTGAGAAAATATTTTTTTTGAGATATTCTAATTACTCTTGGTACAAATCTTTGAAATCCTAAACTATGATTGAGATATTCATCTATGCATAGTTTCAAAGATTAGCTTGTTGATACACTCTTATGCTTGAGTAGCTGAATTCCTTTCGTCTTATGAGTAACTGAACTGAATTTTGCCTTGTTCTATTTTCCAAGAACACAAAATTTGTTGAATTCCAACTAACATGATTTTAAACCTTTCAACAATTTTCTCTTGTGTAGCTCTTTCATGTCATGTTCTCCTATATGCCCAAGATGCATATGCTATAAGACGGTCTCATTTGATTCAGCATCCACGACTGCAACTTCACCAACAATAGTAGTTTCATGCAATGTGTAAATATTCCCATCCAGCTTCTGCCTTTTCATCACAGTCATATTACTTTTCCATGTCGTTAGGACTCCACCTTTGGACTTGTAATTGAAGCCATTACAATCCAAAGTGCTGAGAGATATTAAAATCTTTCTCAACTCAGGTATATGTCTTACATTACACAATGTTCTTACAGTATCATCAAACATTTTTATCTTTACATTTCCTATGTCAACGATCTTGCAAGAAGCATCATTACCCATAAGAATTGTTCTAGAATTTACTAAGTAAGTGTTGAACCACTCCTTATTTGAAGTCATGTGATAGGAACATGCCAAGTCAAGTATCCAAGAGTCCGTTAGATTATTTGACTCCGCTGAAACTGATAAAACATCACCATCCGTTGAATCCTCTTCTTGAACAACATTCATAGATTTAGAAATTCCCTCATGCTTATTAGCATTTCCCTTCTTCCAATCCGGACACTCTAGTTTTACATGCCCCTTTTTACCGCATTTATAACACCGGATTTCCTTCTTCTTCTTAGATTGATTCTGAGATTTCTGATTAGACCCATTTTTAAACTATCCTTTGCCTCACTCATTACTACCCTTTACCACAAGTCCTTCTCCTTCATCACATATTTTCAATCTTTGATGAAAATTTAATAAGGTACTTGTTACCTCTTCCAAATCAAGTGTTTCTTTTCCCCACGTAAGAGTGGTCACAAGATTTTCGTAGGTTTGAGTTGAGGGAAAATAATTTAATAGTATCAAAGTCTTATCATCCTCATCAAAATTCACATCAACTCTCATAAGATCACTTATGATTTGATTAAATGCATTGATATGTTGATCGAGATTAGATCCTTCTACCATCTTAAGCCAATATAAACGCTGCTTAATAAAAAGTTTGTTATTAAGAGATTCTGACATGTATCAACTTTCTAACTTTCACCAGATAGTCTCTGGAGAATCTTCCTCCATCACCCAATAAAGAACTTCGTTGGCCAAACACAAGCGTATTGTTGACGCTGCCTTTGCTTCCAAATCTACCCATGTTGTCTCATCCATTCATTATGGTTGAGTATCAAGCAAAGCCTTAGCCATTCCTTGTTGCAGAAGAATATCTTTTAATCTCCTCTGCCATAAACCAAAATTTTTGGTTCCATTGAATTTGACAACGTCAAATCTTGCAGATGACAATCCTGATGCCATAATTACAAACACTCTGATGCCAATTTGTTGTGATATGGATCGTATAATGAAGATGCACAACGGAATAAATAACAAGTAAATGTAAATAACACACACAACCAAACTCCACAACAAAATGGAGTTGTTGAAAGAAAGAATAGAACCCTTCAAAAAATGGTTAGGACAATATTAAATGAAAACAAACTACCTAAGTACTTTTGGGCAAAAGCAGTTAATACAGCATGTTATGTAATAAATAGAGTGTCTATTAGATCAAGCCTAAATAAAACTCCCTATGAATTATGGAAAGGAAGAAATTCTAACATAGTTTACTTTCATGTTTTTGGATGTAAGTGTTTTGTACTTAATGACAAAGATGACTTAGGGAAATTTGATGCTAAGTCAGATGAAGGTATCTTTCTAGGATATGCAGCAAATAGTAAAACTTTTAGAATCTATAATAAGAGAACACTAACAATAATTGAATCAATCTATGTAACCTTTGATGAATCTAATCCTTCTACAAAAGAAATTGAGAATAAGGAAAAAGATGATACTTCACAAAATCTAGAAAATCTAGAAATCAAAGAAGAAAGGAAGAAATAAATGAAGAAACTCCAAATAATGATCCTATAGAAAATCCAGAGTTGCTAAAAGGATGGAAATATGTAAGAAATCATCCTAAAGATCAAATCATAGGAGAACCTTCTCAAGGAGTAACTACTAGAACATCATTGAAGAACTTATGTAATCACTATGAGTTTTTATCATAAGAAGAACCTAAAAACATAGATGAAGCTTTTAAGGGATGACTCTTAGATAATAGCTATGCAAGAATAATTGAATCAATTTGAAAGAAATAGAGTATGGAAATTAGTTCCTAAACCCGATGACCACTCAATAATTGGAACTAAATGGGTATTTAAGAATAAAAAAGATGAAAATGGCATAGTTGTAAGAAATGAAGCAAGAATTGTAGCTCAAGGATACAATCAAGAAGAAGGAATAGACTACGACAAGACTTTTGCTCCCGTAGTAAGAATGGAAGCTATTAGAATGTTGTTAGCATATGCATCTCATAAAGAATTTAAACTATATCAAATGGATGTAAAAAGTGATTTTCTAAATGGTTTCACAAATGAAGAAATTCATGTGGAATGGGCTCTTGGTTTTGAGGACATAAAGAATCTAGATCATGTATTTAGATTAACAAAAGCATTATACGGGTTAAAACAAGCTCCTAGAGCTTGGTATGAGAAATTGAGTGGATTCTCGTAAGGAATTTGAAAAGTGTATGCAAAAAGAGTTTGAGAAGAGTATGATGGGAGAGGTATGTAAGGAATTTGAAAAGTGTATGCAAGAAGAGTTTGAGAAGAGTATGATAGGAGAGTTAAATTACTTCCTAAGATTACAAATCAAGCAAGTTAAAAATGGAACGTTTACAAATCAATCAAAATATATAAGAGATATGCGTAAAAAGTTTGACATAGAAGGAAGTAAGCTCATAGGAACCCCCATGAGTACCTCCATAAATCTTGACAAGGATGAAAAAGGAAAATAAGTAAATATGAAACACTATGGAGATATAATACGAAGTTTGTTATATTTGACCGCTAGTAGATCGGACATAATGTTTATTGTATGTATGTGCGCCCGATTTCAATCAGCTCCTAAGGAATCCCATCAGATAGTTGTTAAAAGAGTCTAAGATACTTGATAGGAACAATTCATTTAGGACTTTGGTATCTTAAGGACACTGTATTTGGAATGATTAGTTATTCGGATGCCGATTGCGTAGGTTGTAAAATTGATTAAAAAAGTACAAACGAGACTTGTCACTTTCTAGGACAGTCTCTTGTCACTTGATTCACCAAGAAATAAAATTTTGTAACTTTATCAACTGCTGAAGTTGAGTATGTGGCAGTAGGTAGTTGTTGTGCGCAAACACTCTATATGAAACAACAATTAAAAGACTTTAATTTAGAGTACTCAGTCATACCAATTAAGTGTGATAATAAGTGCAATAAATATTTCAAAAAATCTGATTTCACACTCAAAAGCTAAGCATATTGATATAAGACATCATTTTCTAAGAGATCACGTACAAAAAGAAGACATATTAATTGAATTCATAAATACAAATGACCAATGGGTGGATATTCTCACAAAACCCCTTCCCAAAGAGAGATTTATATCAATAGGAAGAGAACTAGGTTTATTACATAGGAGGGAAGTTGTTTAGGAACATTTCATATTGAGTGAAAGGAGAATATTTAGAAAGATGAGAGGGTTAGGCGACTGAGCTTAGAAGCCTAGTCAACCGAGCAGTGTAAATTGGAGGGTCAAGCGTCTAAGTCATCTGACATCAAGCGACTGATGTAACACTACCTATTAACAATTGAATTTTATAAAATGTCAGGCGACTGACCCTGAATCCTCAAGTGCCTGAACTGATGGACCTTATATATATTTTAGACTGAAAACCCTACAACCTTTCAGATCTCAGGCTACTGACCTTTGTTCCATTACTCACTCGAGGCTCCTACTCTTGGTATCCCTTGATTCTTAGCTCAACAACCTTGAAATCAAAGCCTCACAATCCCTCTCCTACAGCTTTTCCCATTTTTTCTAGGGTTTCACTTGGCTGTTTCGGTTGCTCCTCCACAATCATGATGCCTCACACCAAAACTATGGCAAACTGAGGTGCTTCTTCATGGAGAGATGATGGTAACATCGAACAATGGCTTGTAACTCCTCGGTGGAAGCATTGATACCAAACTCATCTTCGTTGTACATAATCAATCTTCAGTAAAATTATTGATACCTCATTCTTTCGTTCATAATTTCCTGATATCTTGCCAATGTTTCAAGAAATTGGGTAGAAAAATTTTGTGGTGTATCAATCAAAAGGCCTATTTCCAAACTTAGTGAAAATCTTTTATGCGAATTTGATACATGGAGAAAACGTACTAACCACTGAGGTTAGGGGAAATAGGATAGTCTTAACTCCAAACACTTTGGCTCCTATTTTTCATATTAGTCCGAGAGAATTTGAATGTCTTGCACTTGCTCAAACATGGATTATGGAGCAAGGTTTTACTCCCGAGGAATTTTTGTTATTGATTATGGTAGAGGAACTGGTATACTTTTGACATCCTCCAATGTATAAATAACTAAACCTACAAACTCAAATCCTTCTGAAAATTATCACAAACAATATCCTACCCCAAGCCAGTTCATATGATCACATCTCCTATGTTGATTGTTTTGTGTTGTGGTATTTTTTGAAAGAGAAGAAACTCGATCTATCTGGCTTAATTTTGAAATGGATGTGGGCTAAATTCAAATCTCATCGAGTCACTCTTCCATATGGTGGTGCTCTAAACCTCCCTTTTGCACATCTTAGTGTCACTACTCCTACAGAGCTGTTCATCAAACGAACTCAATACGATCTTTTCAATTCTACAACCCTGAAGCAAATGGGATACGAAAAGCTTGAGTAGGTTTGATTTTTGAAAGGAGGAAGACCACAAAGGCTAGCAGTTGTACCTCCACCTCCAGATCAGCAACAAGGACCTAAATCTGATACTCCTTCTTGGTTTGTACCCTTCTACCATGAGTTCACTACATTCATCAGAGACATGTGTTCAGGCCTCCAGTCTCTTCAGAACGTATCCTCACTCCATGCTACTTGCTCCTCACTTGACTAGCGCCTTACTCACATAGAGCAGTATAGGTCTAGTACTTCTCAGAGTGTTGATCCCATGGATACCAGCTCTGCCCCTTGTAGTGATGATTCATTTGATGGAGAATCTAAAGAAGGAAGTGAAGAGGGTACTGAAGAAGAAGATGATGCAACTGATTATGCTAATGCTTCAAATGATGATTGATCTATTTGTCATTTTGTGTTGTATTACAGTTATATCTATGTATTGGCTTTGCACTTTTGTTGTTTTTCTTTTGGTTTGACTTGTAACTCTTTAATGCACTACTTGACTATGCTTATTGTTGTGTTCTATTCTAAGAATCCCTATGACTATGCTACTTATGTCTTTCTTATTGATGTCAAAGGGGTAGAGATATTTTAGAGAGCAAATATAAGAGCATGGAAAACATATGAACACATAATCTTGAAAAACATGAGAGCATGGCAAACAATTGCATAGCATGGGGGAGAAAGAATAAATAAGGATATAAACAGCTATATGGGCATAAGCAACTATATGATGTGATGAGCTATAATGCCAACTATTTGAGATAATACATTTAAATAATGACTTGAAACATGATCTAGTTTTTTGAAAAGAGCTATAATGCACTAATACTTGATTATGACATATTGATTTTTGAACTTATATTTGAAATCATCATTTTTTATACATATTGTTAAAAGTATGCTTATTGTAAGAGGGAGCCTTTTCAAGGTTCTCTCATCTTTTCTCTTTATTTGTCATCATAAAAAAAGAGGGAGATTGTTGGCCTAACATGGCTTTCGAATCTTGTTTTGATGATAAAAAATGAAGGTTAATTTAATAAGTTATGGTTTAAGTGATGATATTTCAGGAAACCTAGTATGACAAGTTCAAAAGGTTCAAGAATTGAAAGTACAAAGATCACGAGTGCCATAAAGCCATACTTTATTCACAAGGTGATCAAATGAAAGCTCAAAGAAGTCCAAGTTGGTCAAGACATATCAAGCTTAAAGAATGCTCTAGCTCAAGGAAAAGATGATTCAAAGCAATGACATACATGAAGACTTCAAGTTTAGAAAGTTTTAAAGTCTTTTTTAAGTCTTATGTAAGTACTTCACTTTAAATATCATTTTGAATGCTTTAAATCTCATTATGGATTGATATGGACTTAGAGACCTTACTTTGAAAACCCTGAAAAATACTCTTTAAAAGTATAAAGCAAGATGGCTAAGGTTCTTTGGAAACAAATTCAAAAAGAACAATTTTATCTGTTCAAGTGACTGACCTGTGCTTGGTCAGGCAACTGACAAATTTCCTGAATTGATTTTGAACATGTAGTGAAGGATTAGGTGACTAACCCTTGACACCTCAGGCAACTGACCATGTTTTGAACTAAAAAAAAAAAAATGTATAGTGTTCAACGGTCATGCGATTGACCATGATGGGTTCCGGCGATTGACTCTTGTAAACAACTAGTTTTTAAATAACTTTTAAAATTTCCAAATTGAGTTTCTTATGCCCCAAACTTCGTATAAACTTGGGAACCACTCCAAGTAACTTGGGCAACATGAATTTATACCTTTTTGAGCCTATAAATACATGGTTTCTTAATTCAAATCATATACCAAGAATTGAAAATCTATTTTCAAGCTATATTGCTCATACTCTCTCAAAACCCTCTTGCACTCATAATCTTGCTAAAATTTTCTAAGATATACCGAGTCTTTGATCACTGATCTAAAAGCAAATTTTCTCAGTTCCGATTCAAATCAAAGGTAGAATCCCAGTGACATATTCTTTGACCTTCAAATTCATTCTTATTTTATATTTACCTTGAAGTATTGATTAGCTGTGCTTAATCTTGTACTAACCAACTCTATCAGAGAGTATCTTTTGTACACAAGAATTCTTTCTTGTTTCCTTGTTTTATTGACAGTCTAGGGTTATTGGATCGTTATACCAAGCGTGGGGTATCACTTGGGGAGGGGGCTCCACCCTAATTGAAGGAAGGATTGAAATGGTTTCCTTGACCTTTAAAGAAGTGTTATAGTGGAATCCTTAGGTGGTCTTGCCTAAGGCGAGGATGTAGGCGGGTATAGCCTAACCTCATAAAAAACTCGGTCTCACTCTCTACCCTTACTCTTTAATTTTTCAGCATATATAAATTGCGTGATTGTGTATCTAAGGGCAAGAAGCTGAAATATTGAGATTGAGAAAACTTTAAATTTAAGGAAGTACTTTGATTGATCTTTTGAGGAAACCTTAAAGGGAGTACGTTGATTAATTGTTTATGGAAACCTTGATTAAAAGGAAGTGCATAAAGTCCATTGATACAGGGCTTTTATCAAACTCTACTTTGAGTTATTCAAATACTGAATCGTGAAAGTGCTGCTGCAACTTTTTTTATGGTAACTTGTGATTGGTAAATTGGTTGGTTGATTGGGTGTTGATTGACATTGTTGAAAGTATTACATTAAGAATCATTGGCTTGTGTTGATATTGATTAAATCAATTCATTGATTGAATGTGGATTGTGATTGGCTTAATTAAGAATTGAAAATCAAATTATTCTTGTGTGATTACTACATATTCAATAAGTTGGGAATTTGTAAAAAGAGTTAAAAGAAACTTTTAAAAACCCAAATCACCCTCCCTTTTAGGACTACACCTTAGTTTTCATCCCTAAATTAGTGTATGGTAAAGAAGTACCGAGAGAGGAAAAAGACATGGCTGATAATGATTTTAAGTTGCTTTAAGTTAATTCATGTGCAATGAATGCATTGTATTATGCCTTTGATGTAAAAGAGTTTAATAGGGTCATGGCATGTAAGTCAACCAAAGAAATTTTGGATAAGTTAGAAGTAACCTATGGAGGAACGGTAGATGTTAGTGTTAGTAGAATCGACATGCTCACTAGCGAGTATAAGGCCTTCAAGATGAATCCAAATGAAACAATCACTAATATGTATACTAGGTTTACTCACATAATAAACTCCTTAAATGCTTTTTGGGAAAAATTACTCCACATACGAAATTATTCGAAAAATCCTTAGAGGACTTCCTCCTATATGGGAAGCTAAGGCCACAACAATGACGGAAGGAAGAAACCTAAAAAATACCTCTCTTGATAAGTTGATCAGATCCCTTCTCACTTATGAGATGGCGATAAACGAAATAAATTTATAGACTAATAATAAAAATAAGAAATCAATTGCCCTTAAGGCTGCCAAAGAAAGTTCTAGTAATGAAGATGAAGATAATGAATTAGATGATGAAGAACTAAAAGACTGGGAAAATTTTTCAAAAAGAATAGGAAATTCCCTAGAAAGTTTAAAGGAACAAAAACTAACAAAGGAGAAACAAACACAAAGGAAACTAAGAATGAACCACCTACGTGTTATAATTGCAAAAAGGTCGGACACATTAAACTTGATTGTCCACAACTAAAGAAAGGCAAGAAGAAGAAAAAGAAGGCAATGAAAGGTACATGGGATGATACAAGCTCAAATGAATTGGTGAATGAATCAAGTGAACAAGAAGTTGCCACATGTGCTTCATGGCGCACAATGTTGAGGTAAACTCCTACTATAGTTCATCAGAAGAGTCTAGTGAAGAATCATGTAATGATTCATGTGACAATATGCCCTCATACAAAGAAATTCAAACTGAATTATTTGCCTTACATAATAGGATCATTAAAGTAACTAAAAGAAATATAGCCTTAAAATAATAAAATGAAAATCTAAAAAATCAGCTAGAATCTTCTAAATCAGCTAAAAAAGAAAATCTCATATTGATGACCTCATGAAGAAAATAAACAACTTGTCTCAAGACTTGGTAAAACTACAAGTAATACTTAGAAATAAATAATCTTAAAAGTAAAATTAAAGATAAAGACAAGATCATTTACAATTTTACTAGAGGAAAAGCAAATTTTGAAAAGATGGTTGGACAACAAAGGATGATTAGTGACAAAGAAGGAATTGGTTACAATGGGATTGAAAACAAAAGGAAGAAGAACTTATTCATGGGATATTTTATAAAAGAAGCAAAATACTATACTAGTACATCTTCTACAAATATTCATGAACACACTACTTACTACTTGTGTACGAATAAGGGACACATAAAGTTTAACTGTCCACTTAAAAAGAAGTATGTCAAAAAATGAATGGAAAGTAAACACTAAAAATAGATATGACTTAAAAAGAATTAAGAGGGTTTGGGTTCCAAAAGTTACACCGTGAATCCTTCCTTTTAGGTATGCTTTAGGGTCACTCCATCAAAGAAAAAATGGTACTTGGATAGCGGATGTTTAAGACACATGACCGAGGATAGAACAAAGTTCACCACCCTAGTTCAAAACGATAGAGGTTATGTCACCTTCGGCAACAACGCTAAAGGTAAAATCATTGAGATCGGTAAAATAGGTAAATAAACTTCCCTCACCATTGATAATGTTTTCCTAGTGGATGGATTAAAGTATAATCTTTTAAGCATAAGTCAACTTAGTGATAAGGAGTTTGACATAGTCTTTAAGCAAGATAAGTGCACAGTTCAAAATCCAAGAAAGCATGAAGCTCTATTTACAGCTTATAGAGTCAATAATGTATATTGTATAAACCTTGAAAATCTAATCTATGAAGATGTAACGTGCTTGGCTGCCATGAATGAAGTCAGTTGGCTTTGGTATAAAAGAATAGAACATGCAAACATGGATCTATTATCAAACTTATCTAGAAAGAAGTTAGTCATAGGTTTACCTAGCACAAAATTCATAAAAGAAAAATTTTGTGATGCCTGCCAACTTGGGAAACAAATTAAAACAAGCTTTAAAAAGAAGAAACATATTTCTACTAGTAGACCCTTAGAACTTATTCATTTAGAGTAGGCTGGTTTGGCCGATCCTCAATAACACATATCGTGTGTCTCTCTCTCCTTATCTCATTTATTTTTTGCACTTTAAATTTGGTATGTGTATGCTTTTTTCATTTATGGTTATAACTGAATTACATGCAAACATTTATTTTAAATGAGATACATGTGTATGTCTGCACACATTACTTATTCAATTTTACATACACAACTATAATTAAAATGGGATTTGATTTGTGGTGAATCGGAGAAACGTTTAAATTAGTCAATTTTTTTTTTTAAAAACCCAATTCACCCCCTCTTGGGAATACACCATTCCTATCAAAGAAAGTATCATTGAAGGTTGACATTAGATTTATAGCAGAATAATACAAAAGTGGGTGTAGTGAATGGACAAAGTCAAGTTATGCTTGTTCCTATAAAGAAAGAAAGTCCGGTCATTAAGAAAAAAGGAAATTTTGAGGTGGTTGCCCATTGATTTGTTCTCTAAGTTAACATCAAACCTACACGGTATCGAAATACTAGTAAAGCCACTTCCTGTTAAACAAGCACATAAACCAGGTGAATAGATAGGCCTATGCATTTCATTTCCATTTTTAATGGGATTTTATTACTTGATTGCATATTTATTCATTTAATTTCAAAATGTTTTAAACATTAATAGTGCATTACTAAGAGAAATTTCATGGTCAGAAAAATCTAGTAAAACTCATTTTCAACATTCTCAAGATAAATAGGTCCAGTCAAATAGTTTGGTCACAAGTAGGTTGAGGCAAATGATATGCCAAGTCTTGAGTGAGCAAAATTCAAGGGCATTCACATCAAGAAATACAGTTTATATTTTCTGCTTGGGATTATCATTTCATGAATTGGGGCATTAGTGGCAAAAATAAGTTTTCTCTCTAGATTGTAGTCTGAAAGATGTTGAGTGAAATGGAGATACGACAAAGCTAGGTTTCAGAATTTTGTCTACCGATCAGATAGGCCTCGAGCACTCAAGCACCCCTGAAGAGAGAAAAGTTATGCATTATCATGCATTGCATGCATAGTATCTGAAATAATAGAAAACAACATACATACATGTTATCATATTATACACCAACATGTTCATATCATACAAGTTTTCTTGCATAAATTTTGTATAGTATGCATTCTCGCCGAGTGAAGTCATTGTTTTCCATGAATTAAAATAGTTTGCGTTCTACTTTGGGTATGGGGCATCATTTCTTAAATCCAAGTAGTTCTTTCTAAATCATATTGTCTACTTTGGGTGTGGGACATCAGTCCAAGTAGTTCTTTCCAAATTATTTTTCGGATGATGGGGCATTAGTCCTCAAAAATCAAGTATTCACCTCCAGGATTGCTCTTTGTACTTTAGATATTTTGAGCTCTAGTCCCTAAAATCCAAGTAAGCACTTTTAAGTTATCTTGACTATCTCATTAACTTGAGTGGTAACTTTCAAGTTATTCTGACTATCTCATTCATTCAAGTTGTTTGGACTATCTCGTTCATTCGAGTAGTCACTTTCAAGTTGTCACGAATCTCTCGTTAACTTGAGTAGTCCTTTCAAGTTATCCAGAATATCTTGTTAGCTTGAGTAGTCCTTTCAAGTTATCATGACCATCTTGTTAACTTGAGTAGTCACGCTCAAGTTGTTGTCGACTATCCTGTTAACTTAAGTAGTCCTTTCAAGTTATCCAGACTATCTCGTTAACTCGAATGGTCACATTCAAGTTGCTCTGACTATCTCCTTTGCTCACAATGCCACGCACTCTGGAGCAATGGTGTCGTTAAAGCTCTAGAAGCGGCTCACCGCGAGCGTTCTTAAGTGCTGGAGGGGCAAGGTTTGGCTTGATCCCAAAGAGGGCAATGAAATCTCCATGGCTAACTCTAGGAAAAACACAAGAAAACTGGTTAAGGATGCCTTCATCATCAAGAAACCAACAAAGATTCATTCTCGATCTCATGCTCACAAAATGAAGGAGGCCAAGAGAAAGGGGTGCCATTATGGATATGGTAAATGCAAGGGTACTCAAAAGGCAAGGTTGCTAACAAAGATACTTTGGATGAGGAGAATGCATATTTTAAGATGCTTGCTTCGCAAATACAAGGAAAGAAAGAAAATTGACAAGCATATGTACCATTATATGTACATGAAGGTGAAAGGTAATGTCTTTAAGAATAATCGAGTGTTGGCCTTATTGAAAAAGCACCTATAGAGCCTCAACCAGTCGAGGGAGCTAAGAAAGCCAAGAAGTGAGCAATGACAAAATATCTAGAAGTTCCTTTGGATGACAATTAAAGGATCGATAACCATCAACTCAAAAGCACTATGTTTTATTGTAGTAGGATCTTGTTTCATGACCTATTTTGCTTTCTATTATGGCCATTTTGTTTCTCCTTTACAGAACTTGACGTCTTTAAATTTAGTATTGTGTTTCGTTTGCTGTATGTTGAGTGATGCTTTTTTTTTTTTTGTGATTGTGGTGAATCAATTATTGTACTTTTGCAAAAAAAGAAAAAGAAAAAAAAAGTTGCTTTAACTATCTCGTTAACTCAGGTAGTCACCTTCAAGTTGCTTTGACTATTTTGTAAATTCAAATAGTCTCATTCAAGTTATATTGACAATCTCACTAACATATTTAAGTTGTTCTGATTATTTTTTGAATAGTCATATTCAAGTAGCTCAGACTATTTCATTGATTCGAATCGTCACATACTGACTATCATGTGGCTCAAATAGTCACATTCAAGTTGTACTAACCATTCCATTGACTCAAGTAGTCACGTTCAAGTTCTTCTAACTATCTCGTTAACTCGAGTGGTCACATTCAAGTTGTCCTAGCTATTTTGGAGGCACGTGGCATGAGGTTTGTTGGCCTTAAAAGGCATAAAATCTTGTTTTGATGATAACAAACAAGAGGAACTTAACATATTTGGTTAAGTGATGACATTTCAGGACTCAACTATGAGAAAGTAAGGTCAAGTGTTCACAAGGATCCATTGAAATCTTATACTTCAAAGAAGGATGATCAAATGAAGCTTAAGACATGGATTCCAAGAGGATCTATTAAAGCTTGAAGAATATGAGAGCATGGATATTAAAGAGAAAGCTCATAGTATATTAAAGCTTGAAGATAAGATAGAGCCAAAGCAAGCATGAAGACTTAAGTGTTTAGAATGTCAAAGTCTTATGAAGTCATTATGTAAGTACTTCATGTTTAAAAATCTTATGAAATACTATGAAGCTCTTGAGGACGCAATTAAGACTTAGAGACTAGTTTTTGAAAACTCTGGAAAATGATTTTGAAAAGTCAAAATTGAGTTTTTCAAATAACAAGGGTTTAAAATCTTAAAAAATGAAAGTTTTTGAAAAGAAAATCTGTTCAGCCAACTCACTAGATTGAAGTGTGTTCAGTCAGCCGACTGAGAAAGGATCAGTCTAGTTGACTGACAATATTGAACTGAGTTCAATCAGCCAACTGACAATTATTTTCTAAATTTCTCGAACAGAAAGAATGGTCTCAGCCGATTGTCCAGCAAACTAACCCTGTACAAAAATGACCCAATCGAGTGACCCAGTCGATATACCCTACGGGAATTTAATTTTTGAACTTTAACGAGAAAATTCTAAAAATTAGTTGTTCAAATCTAAACATTATAAAAATTTGGTGGACACTCCAAGTAATTTGAGAAATAAGGAAACTCACCCTAAAAAGTCTATAAACATTATTTTAACCCAAGGAATCAAATCAACAAGCATACAAATCAAGCAATCAAGCATTCTACTTTCCATATCTCACAAAGCTTACTCTTGCTCAAATTCTTGCTGGGAGAATTCTACTAAATTGCTGTTGATAAAAAGCATAGGGTTCTAATTTGCAACTGAACTTTCTTAATTTCTAAAGAACCGCAGGTGATATCTAATCTTGGGCTTCATCTTATTTCACTTTGATATTTAAATTTTGAAGTGCATAGTGTTTGAATTTGTACTAATCTGCTTTGAGTGAAAGAATTATTGTACGCAGCTTTTGTTTCTTGTTTCTTGACAATTCCAGGTTGTTGGATCGTTGCCCAAGCATGGGGTATCGCTTGAAGAGGCGCAAATCTAGCCTACTTAAGGAGTGTTTGGGCATGGGGTATCGCTTCTAACGGTTTTGTTCCTTCCGGAAAGGAACATGCATAGTGGAGTCCTTTGGTGGAATTGGCCAAAGGCGAAAACGTAGGTGGGGATAAACCAAACCTTGTAAAAAAAAAAACGTGGTATCTCCCTCTTTCACTTACTCTCTTTATTTTTTTTTTGCAGATAAAACTGCATGGATGTTTTAAATTCTTGATCATATATACCAAAACCTATTAACTGAAGGCTTATTTGAAATCTGAATTTTGGAAAATGTTATATTGATTATCAAATTAAAAGACCACTTACATTTACTATAGGGCATACATATACAGGGCTGCATACAACCAAGCTGAGAATTTTCTAAAGAATTGTATAGCATATTTTGATTAAATGTTTTGTTGATTGGGTTGGTTGATTGGTTTGATTGATAGTGTGATTGTGGATTGAATAAAAGAACATTGAATTTTGTGTGATTGCTAAATTAATAAGAAGTCAAGAAATATTTGAAAGAATTCATAAAAAGATTTAAAAGAAATTTTAATAACCTAATTAACCCCCCCCCCCTCTCGGGACTACACCACAACTTTCAATTGGTATTAGAGTGGGGTTGTAGCAAATCCTAACTAGTAGCTACATAAAGATTTAGATCGCACGCATAGGATTAGCTCCCTTCGGAGAGGGTCAATCCTCAACTAGGCCTCCCATCTTTTGTGGTTTAAATTATACATTTTGGAAATAAAGGATGAGAATATACCTTCAAACTATGGATTGGAAAGCATGGAAGGTTGTCACACATGGTGACTTGATTTCTACCAAGCATGTAGATGGAAAAGAAATACCCAAAAAAGAAAAAGAGATGATCGACAACGACCATAAGATGCTACACATAAATTCATGTGCTATGAATGCATTATATTGTGCTCTTGACATAAACGAATTTAATAGTCATAGCTTGCAAATCAGCCAAAGAAATATGGGAAAAATTAGAAGTAACCTATGAAGGAACCATTTATGTTAGAGATAGCAAAATAGACATGCTCACAAGTGAGTATGAGGCTTTCAAGATGAATCTGAATGAAACTATGAAAAATATGTATACAAGGTTCACCCATATAATAAAATCCCTTAATGCCCTAGGAAAAATATACTCAACTTATGAAATGATCCAAAAAATTCTTAGAGGACTTCCACTGATTTGGGAACCTAAGGCCACTGCAATAACTTAAGGAAGAAATTTGAAAAACACCTCCTTAGATGAACTCATAGGATTCCTTCTCACCTATGAGATGACCATAAATGAAAGGAGTGGAAAAACCAAAGCCCAAGAATCTGTTGCATTTAAAGCATCAAACAAAAACTCTAGTAGTGAAGATGAAGAAGATGAACTAGCCTTTATATCCAAGAAACTTGAAAGAATACTAAGAAGGAACAATAAATTCAAAAGAAAAATCTAGAACTCAAATTTAGATGAGGAAGAAATTAATAAGAAAGAAACAAAGAAAGAACCACCTACATGTTATAATTGCAAGAAAGTTGGACACCTAAAACCGGATTGTCCAAAACTTAAGAAAGATTCCAAAAAGAAAAAGAAAAAGGCAATGAAGACCACTACATGGGACAATCTAAGTACTAGTAACTCAGAGAATGAATCAAGTAACCAAGAGGTTGCTTATACTTACTATATGGCATGGGATGATGATGATGATGATGAACAAAGATCTTCATCCAAATCGATTAATGAATATGGTAGTGATTCATCTAATGAATCTAATGATGAGAGCATGTCATCTTATGAAGAGTTACAAAATGAATTATTCAAAGTTCATAAGATCCTAGTCAAAGTAACTAAACAATACACTTCATTGAAAAATAAGAATGAAGGTACAATAAAGGAGTTAAAATCCCTTAAACTTGTTGAAAAAGAGAAAGATTTGATTATCAAGAGATTAGAAGGCAAGAATGAAAAGATGATGAAAGAAATAGAGATCTAAGATTCCAAACTTCTATGGAAATTGAGAAAGACATATATATTTCTAAATTAGAAAGTAAAATCAATAGCTTGTCTCAAGAAATAGTGAAATCACAAGTGAATGTTGACAGCAAGAAAGATATAGAGATAAATAATCTCAAAAGTCAAATTGAAGGTAAAGAAAATATCATTTACAACTTTACTAAAGGAAAAGAAAACTTTTATAGAATGATAGGAGCACAAAGAATGTCTCTAAATAAAGAAGACATAGGATTCAATGGAGTAGAAAATACAAAGAAAAAGAACCTCTATATGGGGTACTTTGCAAAAGCCTCTAAAGATTATGCTAGCACTTCCTTTAATGCCTATACTCACACCACATGCTTCCTATGTAAGAAGAAGGGACATATAAAGTTTGAATGTCCATTAAAAAGAAAGGGTGTGAAAACTAAACAAGTTTGGAGAGTAAAAAAAACTTCTCTTGTTAAACCGTTCGGACCCAAGAAAATATTACCAAGATGATATAAGAAAAAATTTCAAAGATGAGTTTTTAACAAATGAAAATAATATTGTTAGTCTCAATCAATGAATGAATCATACAAGGCTTAACTTAAAAAGTATTAACGATGAATTTTAGGAATTTTTATGAAGTCAAAAGTAAGAAATTTTGAGCTTATTGCATGAGTTTTTAATTAAGAAAAGATATTTGAGAATAAGAAACACTTGAGCAAAATTGTTGTACAATGCAAATGACAATGATATGCTCCCTGCTTATGTGCTATGCTGATATGCTACATGCTTACATGTTGATTTCTTGATAATGCCAAAGACATGAAAATGATTTGACTTATATTGATGATTTATGGCTCACCATATATTGAAAATTTGAGCATGACAACATATCTATATCCATGAGCATGTTATGATATTGATAATATTGACATGATATTGGTATTACTCTTGATATTAGTATCCATGAGCACATACATGAAATAAATCAATATTTGAAACATGAGATAATAAACTTAAAAGCATAATTGGTATCAAATCTGAATGTATTAAATTCAGGGGGAGTGTCATGACTTATTGTTTGTATTATGATTTTCCCTAATTTTCAATTGGTATCATAAAATAAACAAATCGGTATCATGAATTAATGTCAAATAGGGAAATAATGTTAGAAGCAAAGATGAACTGTAAATGAAAAAATATGCATGATGAATTTTAGCTAATATGAATGTTGCGCAACATATGCTTGATTGTGAACTTAAAGATGTTACAACACATATGTACTATGAATTACAAATATGAAATATGCATGACTATTTGACAATTGAAGCACACTACATTGCAATATATTGGGAAGTTTGTGTTTATGTGATATACTTGTTCATATGTTCATATGCTCAAAATGTGATTTTATTTGAACTTAATCATTTTTTATATCGTACTCTTTTTGATTGATGTCAAAAGGGGGAGAAGTTTTGAGCAAAAGTTGAGCTTGATATTGTTAAGTTAAGGGAGAAGTATTTGATCAAATGAATGTTGATATTGATCTTGAATGATGTAATTTTAATATATGAGCATAATACTGAAATTACTATTGAAATTGTCTTTAATATTACAAATATTGTTAAGATAATGCTTATTGTAAGGGGGTGTCCTTTTAAGGCTCACTCAAATTTTTGCTCCTTATTTGTCATCATCAAAAAGAGGGAGATTGTTGGCCTCACGAGACTTAGAATCTTATTTTGATAATAACAAACAAGAGGAACTTAACATATTTGGTTAAGTGATGACATTTCAGGACTCAACTATGAGAAAGCAACGTCAAGTATTCACAAGGATCCATTGAAAGCTTATACTAAAAAGAAGGATGATCAAATGAAGCTTAAGACATGGATTACAAAAGGATCTATTAAAGCATGAAGAATATGAGAGCATGGATATTAAAGAGAAAGCTCAAAGTATGTTAAAGCTTGAAGATAAGATAGAGCCAAAGCAAGCATGAAGACTTAAGTGTTTAGAATGTCAAAGTCTTATGAAGTCATTATGTAAGTACTTCATGTTTAAAAATCTTATGAAATACTATGAAGCTCTTGAGGACGCAATTAAGACTTAGAGACTAGTTTTTGAAAACTTTGGAAAATGATTTTGAAAAGTCAAAATTGAGTTTTTCAAATAACAAGGGTTTAAAATCTTAAAAAATGAAAGTTTTTGAAAAGATAATTTGTTCAATCGACTAACCAGATTGAAGTGTGTTCAGTCAGCCGAATGACAAAGGGTCTATCCAGCCGACTGAAAATATTGAACTGAATTTAGTCAGCTAACTGACAATTATTTTCTAGACAGATAGAATGGTCTCAGTCAATTGTCCAGCCGACTGACCCTGTACAAAAATGACCCAGTCAAGTGACTCAGCTGACTAACCCTACGAGAATTTAAATTTTGAACTTTAACGGGAAAATTTTCAAAATTAGTTATTCAAATATAAACGTTATAAAAACTTGGTGGACACTCCAAGTAACTTGGGAAACAAGGAAACTCACCCTAAAAAGTCTATAAATACTCCTTTAACCCAAGGAATCAAATCACCAAGTATACAAATCAAGCAATCAAGAATTCTACTTTCAATCTCTCAAAAAGCATACTCTTGCTCAAATTCTTGGTAGGAGAATTCTACTGAATTGCTGTTGATCAAAAGCCTACGGTTCTAATTTGCAACTGAGCTTTCTCAAATCGTAAAGAACCTCTGGTGAAATCTAATCTTGAGCTTCATCTTATTTCACTTTGATATTTAAATTTTGAAGTGCATAGTGTTTGAATTTGTACTAATCTGCTTTGTGTGAAAGCATTATTGTACGCAAGTTTTGTTTCTTATTTCTTGATGATTCCAAGTTGTTGGATCGTTGCCTAAGCGTGGGGTATTGCTTGGAGAGGCGCAACTCTAGCCTACTTAAGGAGTGTTTAAGTGTGGGGTATCGCTTGTAACGGTTTTGTTCCTCCTGGAAAGGAACAGGCATAGTGGAATCCTTTGGTGGTATTGGCCAAAGGCGAGGACGTAAGCTGAGGATAAGCTGAACCTCGTAAAAAAACGTTGTGTCTTTCTCTTTCACTTACACTCTTTATTTTTTTGGAGATATAAATTGTGTTGATGTTTTAAATTCTTGATCATATATACTACGTAGTTTGGAAATTAAATAAACTGAAATTTAATTTGTTTTTGGGCTTGCAGAAACTGAAAGGGAGTACATTGGTTGATTAATAATTTGCGAAAACCATAACGGAGTAAGTTGATTGGTCAACACTCCAAAACCTATTAACTGAACGTTTATTGGAAATCTAAATTTTGGAAAGAGTGTGGATTTTATATTGATTATCAAATTAAAAGACCACTTACATTTACTACAAGGCATACATATACAGGGTTACATACAACCAAGCTGAAAATTGTCAAAAGAATTGCATAGCATATTTTGATTGAATATTTTGTTGATTGGGTTGGTTGATTGGTTTGATTGATTGTGTGGTTGTGGATTGAATAAAAGAAAATTGAATTTTGTGTGATTTCTAAATCAATAAAAAGTCAAGAAATCTTTGAAAGAATTCATAAAAAGATTTAAAAGAAATTTGAATAACCCAATTCACCCCACCCCCCTTGGGAGTACACCTCAATTTTCAAGGTCCCAAATCCGAATAGTCATAATCAAGTTGTTTAATTTCATTGTCTCAAGGCCATGTGGCTTTAGTTCCTAAACCTAAGAAATCGTTGTTTTTTTTTTTTTTACCTTACTCTGCAAGCTGGTCAAGCTGACCCAAAATTCCATACATTTTTGTAAATCCATACATTTTTCCTTTCATTATAAAAGGCTCAGTCCAAAATTTGTGCCTTTTGTCTTTACAGTTTTGTTACTAGAAGATGACAAAAGATAGTTCTTCTTGTCATCGTAAGAAAAAATCCTATAAAGAGCGGCAACTATAGACACCCCATTTTGTCCAAGGGCCAAATATAACAAATTGTACTCTTTTTTTTTTCATTTCATGAAGATAGTAATATATATATACATACAAGTAAAATTCAAGAAAAATTCTAAATATAGAAACAAATACAAAGAAAAATATAAAAATACAAGGAAAAGTCTAAACATAGCAGAAAAAAAAAAACACGGGGACCTTCGTTCCTCCAATGTCCCTGGTAACACCTACACCTGCGCATAAAGAAAAAGATTATGGAAGATCAATAATAAAGAAAGAGATTTCTTTTTTAAAATTATATGATCTGCAATAAAATTAAATGATATGTTTCTAAAATTGAATGATTTGCAATAAAGTGGGATGATTTTCTCTCTAATTTGACTGATTTGTTGGAGACTCACATGGAAGGAAATCGGCGAGAGCAATCCAGTTCAATGCTCCTAAGCCTATGATGGAAAGTTGGAAAGAACATGCATGGAAAGGTAGATTATTACGAAATCAGCAATAGGGAGGGATTGATCTACTTCCTAAATTGTTTGATTTGGTTTTTAATGCTAACTGAAGCCCTAAGCCTATAAATAAAGGCTTTTGCAAGAGGGGTAGAGACATCAATAGGCTATCAGAATGATAGACACACACAAAAACACATTGAGAGGTTTCCATTCACAAACACTACCTAGAGATAGTGAGAGGCTATCTTTATAGAGTCTCCTGAGAGACAATATACATTCAGTGTCTCTTGAGAGATTCACATTGAGAGGTCTTCTAAGTGATACATGTTAGCCTTGATGGCTACACTATCATGGTTTATGTGTTTTGATGATATTAACCTATATGTGGTTTCTAGTGTTTTCCATCTTTGCAGATCATGTTTAGTGCAAGGTCAGTGGCAATTACATGAAGTACAAAGATCAGAGGCAAAGATCATACCGAGTTTGTCACACCCCGAACCCTGAAATGGGACCCAAGGGTGAAAATGTAATCTAACCTGTCCCTGTATCTGATAAAACATCCAAAGATATAGTACAATGGATGAGGGTCCGACCCCGTGGGGTTCCCAGGAATCCAAAATACATCCAATCACAATCATATACGCAACGGAAAAAAGGTCATTCTATAACAACATATACAGTACCATACTAGAGTCTATACAAGAGTTGAACATGGCTCTATCAAAACGTACAAACAGGTGCCCAAACAAATCTCAAAATGGCAACCCACCAAAAATACGGTCCTAGTACTTACCCAAGCGCTATACGTAGTACACCGGCCACTACGCTCCCTACACTAGAATGCTAGTTCCGGTTACTCGAACGACCTGTAAAAATGTAAGTACAACAGGGTTGAGACACCTCTCAGTAAGGAAGAACACATGTTATATCGATGTGTGGCATTTGAGTGTTATCATGATACAACATACACGCAATTAAATGCATTCTAGTACTAGTTTCCACAGTGCATACATACACCCATACACATACACATGATCAGTAATCCTCGGTGTCGTCACTCCCTTCGGCCCAAAGTCGGCCTGCGACATACGGTGTTGGCCGGTAGCCAACCCGCGAACACGGTGCCACCGGCACATGGCTAGTCCCCGACTCCCACGAGATCGTACCAGTGCATAACTGGTGGATCCACACCCTTCGGCTTGATTTTCCGGAATAGGCTCACGCCCTCGGATATAGAGCCGGACACTCTTGTCCACATGGTAGGCAGTAAAATACACGCCCTCGGATATAGAGCCGAACACTCTCAGTACCTAGAACAATTTCGGATCCGCGTTCCTGCTAGCATTTCAACATATCACACACATATGCATGCTCATATAACCAAACAAACCACATCCATTTGGTAATCTAAATCATGGTTTTTCAAACAAATACAGTTTAAACAAGTCAAGGCACGGCCATTCCAATATCACAGTATAAATCAACATATACCCTTGGTTTTTAACAAAACCAGGGATGCAGACCATCGCCCCCTTTTTCCCAAAACTATAATAATGAAAAACCCATGATTTTCCTCGTTTGATCCCCCCAAATGAGTAACCAAAACACCCACAGGACCGTGGACCACAGTTCCACCGAGTCCAATTTCAAGAATAACCAATATAAACATAGTTCCCCTTACCTTTTCCCCGAAAGCAAATCCCAAACTCCAAGGCCCCTAAACAGCGAACTGAGTTCCAAAATCTACACATCACAGTACAAAATATGTTCACAAGACTATTACCTACAAAACTATCAGATCAGAATTGAAAATCAAGCCTTACCTTGATTTTACACCCAAACCCGAAAATCTCCAAAACGAGATTCCAATCCGTAGAAATTGTAGAGAATCCTTCCATGATCCTAGTGGTAACTTCAGATTTCCAATTCCATCAATGATCGGTGAAGAAATTTAGAGAGAGAGAGAGTAGGGAGAGTTCTAGAGAGAGAGAGAGAGAAGATTGAAGTTTTTTAGTGAAGAAGTAATGAAATTTTATATTTATAGCCCTTTGACTCAAAAATGGTATCCTCGTTGATGAATCTTCAACTGACCTCATCAACGAATCAATGGCCTCGTTGACGAATTCGAGATCACTGATTTTTCTGAGACTCCTCGGCTTCTCCTCGTCGATGAGTCTCTGAATTTCGTCGACAAGAAGAACAAAGGCTTCGTCGACGAAATCTGGCTTCGTCAACGAGGTTTGCTCTTTTATCAAAATGTCTCTCTCTTTAAATATTTAAACCCATTTATCACGGTTCGGGTTCTTACAATCTCCCCTCCTTACAAAAATTTCATCCTCGAAATTTGCCATCTCTTATTCATAAAGTCATATCCGGAATACACATATATGAACTACCAACAAGAAACTGGCGACTACTATAGCGTAGCCCCATCATACACATACACATACATACCCTCACTTATGGTAGAGGAATACCATGGTTACATATACAATAGTCTCAGGAGTTCACAATAAACACACACTCCCGACGACTAACCACTTATCCCAACCCACAGTAGGATCATGTACAAGTGCTAAAAACAACTATGGATACTTTCGGCATATTTCCGTTTCCAGTTCCCAAGAAGCTTCCTCAATCTCGTGGTTCCGCCACAATACATTCACTAACGGTGTCTCTTTGGTATGAAGCTTTTGAACTTTACGGTCCAGAACCTGAATAGGTATCTCCTCATACGCTAAAGTATCCCCAATTTCCAACTCATCATAATTAAGAACATATAAACGATCCAACACGTACCTCCTTAACATGGATACGTGAAACACATCATGGACCCTTAAAAGTGCTGGAGGTAATGCAACTCTGTAGGCTACCGGACCCACTCGCTCAAGTACCTTGAATGGTCCGATATACCTCGAGCTCAGCTTGCCCTTCCTCCCAAATCTCATCACTCCTTTCATCGGAACGATATGCAAAAATACCTTACCACCCACCTCGAACTCTAACTCATGGCGGTGAACATCTGTGTAACTCTTTTGGCGACTCTGAACTGATCTAATCATCTTCCGGATCAACCCACCTTCTTAGATGCCTACTGCACAAGTTCAGGTCCTAACACCTGAAACCCCATCCCAACACAAAGGAGATCGACACCTCCAACCATACAAAGCCTCGAACGGTGCCATCCCGATACTAGACTGGAAGCTGTTGTTATAAGCGAACTCTACAAGTGGCATAAACTGTATCCAGCTACCACCGAAGTCTAACACACAAGCTCGCAACATATCTTCCAATATTTGTATTGTCCTCTCCGACTGTCCATCAGTCTCGGGGTGGAATGCTGTACTAAAAGTAAGCTTTGTCCCAAGTGCCTCCTGCAAGCTCATCCAAAATCGAGAAGTAAACCTCAGATCTCGATTTGACACAATGGACACCGGTACTCCATGGATTTTCACAATCTCCTGCACATACAACTCTGCCAGCCTACTCAAAGGATAGCTAACTTTCATTGGTATGAAATGAGCAGATTTCATCAATCTATCCACGATCACCCAAATAGCAGTCTGCCCGTGAAGTACTAGTGGCAATCCGATCACAAAATCCATGGAAATATGCTTCCATTTCCACATTGGAATAAGCAAAGGCTGCAACGGCCCTTCCGGCCTCTGATGTTAAGCTTTCACCTGCTGACATGTCAGATACTGCTCCACGAACTGAGCAATCTGCCTCTTCATACCAGACCACTAGAAGGTCTCGAGTAAGTCCCGATACATTTTTGTACTACTAGGATGTACTGTATATATAGAACGATGTGTCTCCTCTAAAATCGTCCTTCTGATCTCATCATCATTCAGAACACATAGTCTGGTCCCAAACCTCAACACACGTCCCTCAGAGATGTTAAAATCCGTAGTCAGTCCCTGCTATACCTTTTCCATGACCTCTACCAACTCTGCATCACTAGCCTGTGCTGCTTTTATACGCTCAAACAAGGTCGGTTGGATCACCAAACCAGCAAGATAAGCCCCATGATCACCAACCACCAACTTTATACCTAAGCCTTCCAAATCCCGTCTGATGTGACATTGAGTTACAATCGCAGATAGCTGTAGGCCCTAACTCCCGACTCAACGCATCAGCCACCACATTAGCCATCCCCTGGTGATAACTGATCATGCAATAGGACATATTCTTTCAGTTGCCAAGAAGTATACGCCACTACCTTACCCTACTGCATAAGCACACATCCCAAACCCTTCAGAGATGCGTCGCTATAAATCATAAATCCACCATCCCCCGAAGGAATGGTCAATACTAGAGCAGTAACCAACCGGTGCTTCAACTCTTGAAAGCATTGCTCGCAATCACTGGTCCTCTCAAACTGCACTCCTTTCCTAGTCAATCAGATCAGAGGTCCAGACAGTTTAGAGAAACCCTCTACAAATCGATAATAGTAACTCACCAGTCCCAGAAAACTTCGAACCTTCTGCATATTCTTTGGCCTTACCCAGTCGACCACAACTTCAATCTTGCTAGGATCAACTGATATACCATCCCTACAAACCACATAGCCTAAGAACGTAATCTGACTAAACCATAATTCACACTTCTTCAATTTAGCATACAACTTCTTCTCCCGCAGAATCTGTAACACTAACCTCAAATGTTCCACGTGCTCTTCCGTACTCCTTAAGTATACCAAAATGTCATCAATGAATACCACTACGAATTGATCTAGGTACTCATGGGAAACCCTGTTCATCAGATCCATGAACACCGTTGGAACATTCGTTAACCCAAACGTCATGACTAAGAACTTATAGTGGCCATATCTAGTTTGGAAAGCAATTTTCACTACATCTTCCGCTCTAACCCTCACCTGATGGTATCCTGACCGCAAGTCAATCTTCGAAAATACCCGTGTCCCTTACAACTGGTCAAAAAGATCATCTATATGAGGTAAAGGATAGCGATTTTTCACAGTTACCTTATTAATCTCATGGTAATCAATGCACATCCGCATTGACCCATCCTTCTTCTTCACAAACAGTACTGGAGCTCCCCAGGGCGAAACACTAGCTCGAATGAATTCCTTGTCCAGTAATTCCTGTAACTGCTCCTTCAACTCCCAAAGTTCTACTGGACCCATCCGGTATGGAGCTTTAGAGATCGATGCCTTACCGGGAAGCAACTCTATCGCAAACTCTACCTCACGATCTGGAGGTAAACCGGGTAAATCTTCTGGAATCACATCTGGGAATTCGCTGACTACCTGAATGTCCTCAAGTCTCAACTCATCCCGCGGCGGTTCCTTCATACAAGCTAGGTACCCCTGACATCCGTTCAAGAGTAGCCTCCTCATCTGTAGAGCCGATAGAAACCAGTGGCGCTGGACTTGCACACGATCCCACGAATTCGTACTCCTACTCCCCAGGAGGTCTGAAAACTACCACATTCCTACGACAGTCAATCACAGCGTAACTAGAGAACAACCAATCCATCCCCAGAATGATATCGAACCCCGACATGTCGTATACCACAAGATTCGCCAGTAGCAGCTTCTCCTAAATTTCCACTAGGCAGTCTACCAACATCTTCCTACAGAAAGATACACTCTTAGATGGCATAGTAACTGATAACACCTCATTCATGTCTCAGGTCTCAACCCCACATCGTCCCAAAAAATTCACAGACACAAAGGAATGGGTTGCACCCGAATCAAACAAAACAGAAGCTTTATTCGAAAGTAATAATAAGGTACCTTTCACCACGTTACCTGCATGCTCAGCTTCCGCTAGAGTAAGAGAGTGTACTTTGGCCAGAGTTGTCTTCGCCTGAGCGGTTCCCCTAGGTATCTGGTTGCTCCCTCGGTTCCCACTGAATGCAAGCACATCTCGCTTCGGTGCATGAAAGTCACGAGACATGTGGCCTGGCTGGTCACAGTTATAGCAGTTACCCCTAAATGACCGACGCTCACCCTCATGCCACCTGTGGCATCTGGTACAATGACCACTAGTCTGGCTCATCTGAGAATCCTGGAGCTCGATATTCTGAGGATGACCCGAGTCCTTACTCCTCTTCTTCCACAATCCCTGATGAGATCCTTTCTGAGAACCAGAGGGTACTGTCCTCTTCCTTGATTCCCGATCCACCTCATCCTCTCAAATACCAATCTCAATCACCGTGGATTTATCCACCAACACCGAGAACTCGCGGATTTGAAGCATACCCACCAGTCTGCGAATATCCTTCCTCAAACCCTTCTTAAACCTCCGAGTCTTCTCATACTCGCTTAAGATCATACACGGTGCAAAGCAGGACAGCTCTATGTACTGAGCCATATACCCCTGCAGTGTCAAACTTCCCTGATTCAGAGCAGAAAACTCATATGCCTTTGCATTTGGCATAGAAGTCGGAAAGTATATGTCGAAGAATACCTCCTTGAAATGGCTCCACGTCATCTCCTCAGAACCACCCCTCTACTTCTCCAGCAGACTCACCGCAGTCCACCATCGACCCGCCTCCCCAGATAGCTGGAAGGTGGCATAAAGGACTTGCTGCCTATCTATGCAGTGCAAGACCTCCAAAATCCTCTCAGTCTTCTCCACCCAATCCTCTGCTATCGTCGGGTCAGGTTCTCTAGAGAACGTTGAAGGTTGCATGTGTGTGAACCTCTCAATGGTGCACCCCGCAGCAGTAGGAGAGCACTCGCGTCTTCTCACACTCCACCTGATGTCCCACAATACCTGCCTCGTCAAACCTCGAGGCATAAAAGGAGACTCATCATTCGTAGTCTCCTCGGAGCCACTTCCCAGGTTATTATTCTTGGGCTCCATACTGCAATACAATAGGAATCTATCAGTATCCCTACAACACATACAGTTAACACAATGATCTACACTAATCGTGTTAACTACTCCTTGCCAAGTCTAGGTCTGTCCTATCACACCGACACGAAAGTCATCAATGATCTGCCCTACTTTTACTGGAATCGTCATCCCAGGAAAAACAAGGAATACGGTCGAAAAATCCCGGTGGCAACCAAACAACCTCAACCAACTCTACCCATATCCACATCCTATACTTTGGTATGTACTCACAACTAAGCCTAACCAAATCTACAAGATCTAGTAACCTGGTTAGCTCTGATACCAAGCTATCACGCCCCAAACCCCGAAATGGGACCCAAGAGTGAAAATGCAATCTAACATGTCCCTATATCTGATAAAACATCTAAAGATACAGTACACTGGATGAGGGTCCGACCCCGTGGGGTTCCCAAGCACCCTAAACACATCAAATCACAATCATATACGTAGTGGAAAAAGGTCATTCTATAACAATATATACAGTACCATACCAGAGTCTATACAAGAGTTGAACATGGCTCTATCAAAACGTACAAACGGGTGCCCAAATACATCTCAAAATGGCAACCCACCAAAAATATGGTCCTAGCACTTACCCAAGTGCTATACGCAATACATTGGCCACTACGCTCCCTACACCAGGATGCTAGTTCCGGTTATTCGAAGGACCTGTAAAAATGTACATACAGCAGGGGTGAGACACCTCTCAATTAAGAAGAACACAGGTTATATCGGGGTGTGGCATTTGAGGATTATCATGATACAACATACACGCAGTTAAATGCATTCTAGTACTAATTTCACAGTGCATACACGCACCCATACGCACACATATGATCAGTAATCCTCGGTGTCATCACACCCTTTGGCCCAAAGCCGACAGGTGACATACGATGTTGGCCTGTAGCCAACCCGCAAACATGGTGGCACCGACACATGGCTTGTCCCCGACTCCCATGGCATCGTACCGGCGCATAAGTGGTGGATCCACACCCTTTGGCCTGATCTGCCGGAATAGGCTCACACCCTCGGATATAGAGCCGGACACTCTTGCCCACATGGCAGGAGGTAAAACACACACCCTTGGATATATAGCCGAACACTCTCAGTACCTGGAACAATTTCGGAACCGCGTTCCTACTAGCATTTCAACATAACACACACACATGCATGCTCATATAGTCAAACAAACCACACCCATTTGGTAATCTAAATCATGGTTTTTCAAATAAATACAGTTTAAACAAGTCAAGACATGACCATCTCAATATCACAGTATAAATCAACATATACCCTCGGTTTTCAACAAAACCAGGAATGTAGACAGTCGCCCCCTTTTTTCCAAAACTGTAATAATGAAAAACTTATAGTTTTCCTCGTTAGATCCCCCCAAATAAGTAGCCAAAACACACACAGGACCATAGACCACAGTTCCACCGAGTCTGATTTCAAGAATAACCAATATAAACATAGTTCCCCTTACCTTTTTCACGAAAGCAAATCCCAAACTCCAAGGCCCCTAAATAGAGAACCGAGTTCCAAAACCTACACATTACAGTATAGAATATGCTCACAAGACAATTACCTATAAAACTACCAGATCAGAATTAAAAACCGAGCCTTACCTCGATTTTACGCCTGAACCTGAAAATCTCTGAAACGAGATTCTGATCTGTAGAAATTGTAAAGAATCCTTCCACGATCCTCATGGTAACTTCAGATTTCTAATTCCATCAACGATCAGCGAAGAAATCTAGAGTGAGAGAGAGTATGGAGAGTTCTAGAGAGAGATAGAGAGAGATGAGATTGAAGTTTCTTAGTGAAGAAGTAATGAAATTTTCTATTTATAGCCCTTTGACCCGGCCCAATTCGTCGACGAAATGGTGTCCTCGTCGATGAATCCTCTAGTGGTTTCATCAACGAATCGATGGCCTTGTCGAAGAATTTGACATCACCGATTTTTCTGAGACTCCTCGGCTTCTCCTCGTCGATGTGTCTCTGAATTTCGTCGGTGAGAAGAACAAAGGCTTCATCGATGAAATCTGGTTTCGTTGACGAGGCTTGCTAATGTCCCTCTCTTTAAATATTTAAACCCATTTATCATGATTCGGGTTCTTACAAAGTTGACTTCGAGTAGGAAGATCAAATGGACATGTGCTCGGAAAGGATTCAAGCACAACCAAAATAAGATTATTGTTGAATTATTTGTAAAAAAGGGTTGTTTGTGTGGTAAGAACTTGTTGTAACTCTTGAGTTTTATTTCTTGCATGATTTCTGAGCAAGAGTGAGAAATGCATGTGCATACTAGGACACATGAGTTTATAGGATTGCACTAAAATCACAAACTCAACTTTCATGGTTTTCAAAATTAAACTTAAGAGTTTGTCAAATGAATCCTAAACTCAAATATGTTTTCAAAGGGACAAATTTTAACATCCTAGTTTTAAGAACATTTTTATACTAGGTCCCAATTTTGTCAAAGCATGGTTAATTTCCTAAAGCTTTAAGAAAGTTAAGTAGATTTTTGTAAAAGGACATTCTGAGTATATAAGATATCAAATGATCTTTCAAATTGTGTTTTCATAAATCAAGATATTTTATATTTGAGGAAAAGCTCACTTAGACAAGTTTTAATCTTCATTAGACTTTATATATTTTATATACTTTTGTCCAAGAATGTTTTAAGTGATTAAAAGACTTTTTGGTTGGGTTTTAAACCTCAGTTATGCACCTATTAAATTTCTTAAACACCTTTCGGTATTTGGGGCATAACTTTTGCTAGAAAAATCCAAAAAGGGCGATCTTTGTGTCTATGGAAAGCTAAGAAAAAAATTCACAACTTTTATATTGATGACTTTGATGGTTTCAGGAAAATCGTTGATAGTTTGCGTTGGTATTTCCGACCCAATGGTTATAAACGACTAGTTTAACTAGTTTTTTAATTGTTTTAAATCCCTAATGGCCATAAAACGGCTAGTAGCACACTTTGCCTATAAATACAAGTCCATAGACTTGTTTAACAATGTTTTTTTGTGATTTATACATGCATTTAGTGAAAAATCTCTTTGAATACAAAACCTAGGCACTTTGCATTTAATTCATTCATTCCAAAGTGCTCAAACTTTCTTGTTCTCCAATCTTGTTTGATACAATCCTTGAGAGAGTGTGTAAGGTTTGGTTTGTAATTTATATCAGCACATTTGTGGAGCATCCTTTGTATTTCCATCATCTTGTATGGTTCCTTGTGAACCATTTCTTGGAAGGTTCTTTGTGAACCATTTTGGTGAGGGTTCTTTGTGAGCCAAAAGCTCTTTGTGAGCGTGTAGGGATTTGTTCCCGAAAGTAGGGTTTTGAACCCGAGTTATAAGGCTTGCTCTGCTAAGGAAGGAGCATTGATAGTGGATTGTGGAATCCTTGGCTTGGTGCTAAGGCGTGGATGTAGGCTTGGTACCGAACCACGTAAAAATACCAGTGTCGTTCTTTCTCTCCCTTACACTCTTTACTTTATATCTTGGGCATGATTTATATTTATATTGTGATATAATTTCTTTTATCTTTCCAAGAGATTTTATTTTGTTGAGAAATTCAATATGCGCAAAAAGACCCATTCGGCCCCCCCCCTCTGACTCTACATTGTATATCCGTTGCGGGGCACATGTATATACTCCATAGGTTACGATACGATGTCTAACAATACACATATTCAGAAGCAATATATGCGATAGGGAGGAAAAATCAAAGAACTCTAAATGAGAAGAGAAACATAATGAGCTAGTTTGAAGAATAATGAACCCCCATATATTCTGAAAGAGTTTCAGGGCCAGGGTTCAGAAGTAGAAGTTCAAAGGAGATAGAAGTGAAGAAGAGGAAAAAAGGGTTGACGCTGGACAAGAATACTGATAGAATTGTCTTAGGGTGACATCATTTGTTAACATATCAAGTTAATGTCATCAGTTGAGTAGGGAAGAGCCAAATGGTGATACATGTTAAGATGACATCAGTGTGATGCTATCTAATGGTATTATGCTGATATTGATAGTGGGACAAGATGATACAACGTAACGTAATAGCCATCCAATAACTAGTGTTCAAAGGTCCAATTTATACCTTGTGGCCATTAGCCAATAGTTAAATTCTAGTATGGATCTCTGTCACGTGATACAAATTTGATGACATAGAGTAGATGATCGCAATCTTTGCACGTGCCGGCAAAGACTCAACGGTTCAAAGAAGCGCTTAGATCTAACTGCTCATAGTCAAGATCCATGACACATGGAAAGGATCTAATGATTGTAGTTGAAAAGTTAGATTTCTGTCATATGGCACAAAACTAAGAGAGGTTTGCTTAATGGTGTGTGGCAATTGACTATTTGAAGACCAATTTTTTTACTCAAAATACACAAATTTTGGGATATAGGGATTTTTCATCATCTTTCTCAAACTTTTCCTTCCCTCTAGAAGCCCCATATCTAGGCTTCAGTAATGGACTACCATGGTTGTCGTTGCAAAGTGTCCTCATGCGCCATATCAACCCAACCACAATCCAATGCTACATTTAAGAGTCATTCCTCGTAAAGCTATTCTCCAAACAACCAGTATTCACAAATAATTACAACTCTGAAAACATAAATCTATTACAACCCCAAAAATATTATAACCAAAGTTTATACCATCCCTCTCTTTCAAAAATGCTACACCAGTCCTGAGCTCACTAAGCTCAATCGCGCGAAGGTCCTAAAAAAGATAAAATTCCATATCGGGTGAGACACATCTCAGTAAGTCAGAATAGATTAGCACCATTGTGTGGCTATCATAAGGTTTGTGTATAAATAAATATATATATATATATATATATATATATATATAATCATCATTTATAAACATATCACAGTTATGAAAACATTCTCTATCCTTACTCATATACATGCAACGTATTTTAATAAAACGAGAGTTCCCAAGAATTGGGTTGATTACCCGCTCATACAAGTAGTACCCCTCTACTCTGAGACTTTATGCAAGTCATAACTACAACTGAAACATATCTGGGCACTTACCTTACCCAGTAAGTCCTCGGATGGATAGTTTATCTCGTACTCACACGCACATTCAAGCAAAAGTTTACCCGGCAAAAGTTTACAAGAATAGGAAAGATTACGCACCCATACAAGTAATTTTCCTTTGCCCTAATACGTTATGCAGTCCAATATGGCTACATTTGATACCTATCAGGGCACTCGCCTTTCTCAGCAAGCTCTCAGGCGGAGAGTATACTTCACCCCAAATAAATATGATACTATAATATACAATTCATTCTTACCTTACTATGTATCTGTTATCTCTGTAGTATTCATTTTTTCATGTTGTTAGTATTTCATATCATATAATTCATTTGCGTAATTTTGTTTCATAGTTCACATCTCGTGAATCTCATGTATAGTTCACATTAAGTGAATCTCGTGTATAATTCACATTAATTACGTGAATCTCATATATAGTTCACATTATGTGAATCTCATGTAAAGTCCACATTACGTGGATCTCTTGTAAAGTTCACATCACGTGAATTTCATGTCATATACTTCATTTGTTGCAATTCACATCACGTGAATCTCATGTCATATACTTTAACAATGCACTTGCAATACATATTCTTATCACATTTTAGTATTCCCAACATCTCATAAATATATCATAATTCATCACAGTATTTACATTTTACTCATGCCACACCATTTAAATAATATGCATAATCATATCATTTGAAATAAAAAAATTCAATGCATGTTCATCGTTTAGATTACTGAAAATACTCATTTAATATCTTTCACATACATCTAGAAATTTCATTGCTTTCCGTATTTCATTTTCACAAATCATATCTATACAAACCTAGGCTTAAAATCATAGTTCAAACGGTTGGCAATTCTTTTAAAACTCCCATGATAATCATATACATTTATATAATCATATATTTTCCATTTAAACTGATAAATTCATAAAAACTACTGGCTTAATATATTCCCTTTACCTGATTTCTTGAATTACGCTGGCAGGGACCCCAAAAAGATGCTTGCGGCGCTCACCCGAACCCTGATTCAAAAACCTTAATTTATCAACCCAATTCCCCATACAACACTCATTTAATACTTCCTAGGTTCCATATACTTCAATCTAACAATATAATTCTAAAATATCTCACTTACCCTAATTTTAGGATGGTGCCCTGAAATCCCAAATTAATGATCTGCTCTGGTAACCTTGCAGAGATTGATCTCACGAACCTCGCAGTGGTTCCGGATCGTCAAAACAGACCTTTATGGAGCAAGAATCGAATAAATATAAGGGAGACACCATAGGGTTCAGAGGAAGAAAAGAGAGAAATTGATTTTGATTCAAAATCTCTCATAAGACTTTTCTTTATAGCCACCTTTGCAGAGAAAATCGTTGCTGGTTTTCTCAACCCTTCAAAATTCTATCGCCGATTTTCTCTTTAATTGACCCAATTTTACCATTTAACCCGTTACTGGCCCGTGGTAAAACCACTTAACCATCGCTGGTTTTCTTAGACCTCCAAAAAATCATAGCCGATTTTTTTTTTTTTTTTTTCGAGTCTTTACAGGTATAACTCAAGGTTTGAGCATAATACTTAAGGATAAAGAAAAGTGTGCATCCCTTAAGATTTCAATATCCCATTGCTTCAACTTGAATGAGTTCTTTTGAGGTTCCCAAGTGACACGATCCTAAGGAAGAAGTGACTACCGCACAACACCCTCTTGATAAATTAAGGATTAATTAGCCTCTCTCGAAGTTTCAAAAGATCACATTAACCTCTCAAATTTTTTTTTTCTTTTTTAAATAGAAACTTTCTTAATGCTTATGTATATTCCAATAAAATTCCTTTTGAGCTATAATTTTTTAATCTCTATTTTCTCTCCGGGTTTGGTTTTTTCTTAGGTAAATTTTATTTAGATACTTAATTACTCACTTAGCTTTATTTTTTTAAAGTAATAACACTGTTTGCTAAAAAAAAATTATACAATTCATTAATATGTGCTTTTTTATTAAAGCAAAAGGCATCATCTATTCCTAAAGTTTGGGAAAAAAAAATTACCGACCCCTTCAAAATTTTATAAATCTTAAACGTTTTGAAAATAAACCATGAATCACTCTTGCTTGAAAATTCTCATCGCATTTGGTTAAAAAAAAAAAAAAAACATACAAGCCTCTCATGATATTAGTAAAAAATAAACTAATAAAAAATATAAATATTTTAAAAATTAAATATCATGAAATATTTGTATAATTTTTAAAATCTGTTTTCCAAAATCAAGAATGATGCCTTGAATTGAATTGATGTTGCATCAGCCTGATTAGTCTGTACGCTTGTCAGACATGCTCTCGTGAGGGCAGCTGGTTTTCTTCGATGGCGTTGCCAAATGTGTCCAA
This sequence comes from Malania oleifera, assembly GCF_029873635.1. Taxonomy (NCBI): domain Eukaryota; kingdom Viridiplantae; phylum Streptophyta; class Magnoliopsida; order Santalales; family Ximeniaceae; genus Malania; species Malania oleifera. The sequence goes on from NC_080417.1 coordinate 41,950,117, forward strand.
AAGCTGCGTTGTATTTGACTCTACGCTACAGAGCCCTTGAAGTTGTTGTCAGCTATTCGTTTGGTCAGTATTGTTCGGGCTTGCCCCGCGCTCTTGTCCTGTTTCTTATTTGAAAGAATCCCCTGTTTTGGCAGGCCCAAATTTTGATTATGATTTCCATGTCAGGGATCCTGTTTTAGCAAGCCCATATATCAGCCTCGATTTCCATTATAACTTAAATTGTGTTTAAATGTACTGATTCGAAACCGGAGATTTGAATTTACTTAAATTTAAACAAAATTTGATAAAGATATTTTTCCTTTTAGATAGATTTATTGTTCAAGCTCTATGCTCCTAGCATGATATTAGAGTCCACCTTTTTAGAACTGAAACTAAGCTTCATCTTATTTCACGTTGATATTTAAATTTTGAAGTGCATAGTGTTTGAATTTGTACTAATCTGTTTTATGTGAAGCATTATTGTACGCAACTTTTGTTTTTTGTTTCTTGATGATTCCAGATTGTTGGATCGTTGTCTAAGCGTAGGGTATCGCTTGGAGAAGCATAACTTTAGTCTACTTAAGGAGTATTTGAGCGTGGGGTATCGCTTGTAACGGTTTTATTCCACCTAGAAAGGAACAGGTATAGTGGAATCCTTTGGTGGCATTGGCCAAAGGCGAGGAAGTAAACTGGGGATGAGCCAAATCTCATAAAAAACGTGGTGTCTTTCTCTTTCACTTACTCTCTTTATTTTTTTGCAGATATAAATTGCGTTGATGTTTTAAATTATTGATCATATATACTACGTAGTTTGGAAATCAAATAAACTGAAATTTAATTTGTTTTTGGGTTTGAGAAAACCGAAAGAAAGTATGTTGGTTGATTAATAATTTGCGAAAACCATAACGGAGTAAGTTGATTGGTCAACACTTCAAAAACTATTAATTGAACGTTTATTGGAAATCTAAATTTTGGAAAGAGTGTGGATTTTATATTGATTATCAAATTAAAAGACCACTTACATTTACTACAGGGCTGTATACAACCAAGCTGAAAATTGTCAAAAGAATTGCATAGCATATTTTGATTGAATATTTTGTTGATTGGGTTGGTTGATTGGTTTGATTGATTGTGTGGTTGTGGATTGAATAAAAGAAAATTGAATTTTGTGTGATTGCTAAATCAATAAGAAGTCAAGAAATCTTTGAAAGAATTCATAAAAGATTTAAAAGAAATTTTAATAACCCAATTCACCTTCCCCCCTCCCCCCTTGGGAGTACACCTCAACTTTCAAGGTCCCAAATCCGAATAGTCATATTCAAGTTGTTTAATTTGATTGTCTCAAGGCCTTGTGGCTTTAGTTCCTAAACCTAAGAAATCGTTGTTTTTTTTTTTTACCTTACTCTGCAAGCTTTTCAAGCAGACCCAAAATTCCATACATTTTTGTAAATCCATACATTTTTCCTTTCATTATAAAAGGCCCGGTCCAAAATTTGTGCCTTTTGTCTTTATAGTTTTGTTACTGAAAGATGACAAAAGATTGTTCTTCTTGCCATCATAAGTAAAAATCCTATAAAGAGGGGCAACTATAGACAACCCATTTTGTCCAAAGGCCAAATATAACAAATTGTACTCTCTTTTTTTTCATTTCATGAAGATAGTAATATATATATATATACAAGTAAAATCCAAGAAAAATTCTGAATATAGAAACAGATACAAAGAAAAATATAAAAATACAAAAAAAAAAGTCAAAACATAGCAGAAAATACAAAAAAAAAAAAAAAAAAAAAAAAACACGAGGACATTCGTTCCTCCAATGTCCCCGGTAACACCTACACACGCACATAAAGAAAAAGATTATGGAAGATCAATAATAAAGAAACGGGGATTTCTTTTTTAAAATTATTTGATCTACAATAAAATTAAATGATATGTTTCTAAAATTGAATGATTTGCAATAAAGTGGGATGATTTTTTTGCCTAATTTGACTGATTTGTTGGAGACTCACATGGAAGGAAATCAACGAGAGCAATCTAGTTCAATGCTCCTAAGCCTATGATGGAAAGTTGGAAAGCACACACATGAAAAGGTAGGTTATTAAGAAATCAGCAATAGGGAGGGATTGATCTACTTCCTAAATTGTTTGATTTTGTTTTTAATGCTAACTGAAGCCCTGAGCCTATAAATAAAGGCTTCCGCAAGAGGGGTAGAGACATCAATAGGCTATCTGAATGATAGACACACACAAAAACACATTGAGAGGTTTCCATTCACAAACAATACCTAAAGAGAGTGAGAGGCTATATTTATAGAGTCTCCTGAGAGATATACACATTCAGTGTCTCTCTCGAGATTCACATTGTGAGGTCTTCTAAGTGATACATGTTAGCCTTGATGGCTACTATCATGGTTTATGTGTTTTGATGATATTAACCTATATGTGATTTCTAGGTTGTTTTCCATCTTTGCAGATCATGTTTAGTACATGTTCAGTGGCAATTACATGAAGTACAAAGATCAGAGGCAAAGATCAGACCGAGTTGACTTTCGAGTAGGAAGATCAAATGGATGCTCAGAAAGGACCCAAGCACAACCAAAATAAGATTATTATTGAATTATTTGTAAAAAGGGTTGTCTATGTGGTTAGAACTTGTTGTAACTCTTGAGTTTTATTTCTTGCATGATTTTTGAGTAAGAGTGAGTAATGCACATACATACTAGGACACATGACTTTATAGTATTGCACTAAAATAACAAACTCAACTTTCATGGTTTTCAAAGTTAAACTTAAGTGTTTGTCAAATGAATCCTAAACTCAAATATGTTTTCAAAGGAACAAATTTTAACATCCTAGTTTTAAGAACATTTTTATACTCGGTCCCAATTTTGTCAAAGCATGGTTAATTTCCTAAAGCTTTAAGAAAGTTAAGAAGATTTTTGTAAAAGGACATTCTGAGGATATAAGATATCAAATGATCTTTCAAATTGTGTTTTCATAAATCAAGATATCTTATATTTGAGGAAAAGCTCACTTAGACAAGTTTTAATCTTCATTAGACTATATATATTTTATATACTTTTGTCCAAAAATGTTTTAAGTGATTAAAAGGCTTTTTTGGTTGGGTTTTAAACCTCAGTTATGCACCTATTAAATTTCCTAAACACTTTTTGGTATTTAGGGCATAACTTTTGCTAGAAAAATACAAAAAGGGTGATCTTTGTGTCTATGGAAAGCTAAGAAAAAAACTCACAACTTTTATGTTGATGACTTTGATGGTTTTAGGAAAATTGTTGATAGTTTGCGTCGGGATTTCCGACCCAATGGTTATAAATGACTAGTTTACATAGTTTTTTAATTGTTTTAAATCCCTAATGGCCATAAAACGGCTAGTAGCCCACTTTGCTTATAAATACAAGTCCTTAGACTTGTTTAACAATGTTTTTTTTTTGTGATTTATACATGCGTTTAGTGAAAAATATATTTGAATACAAAACCTAGGCACTTTGCATTTAGTTCATTCATTCAAAAGTGCTCAAACTCTCTTGTTCTCCAATCTTGTTTGATACAATCCTTGAGAGAGTGTGTAAGGTTTGGTTTGTAATATATATCAGCTCATTTGTGGAGCATCCTTTGTATTTCCATCATCTTGTAAGATTCTTTGTGAACCATTTGTTGGAAGGTTCTTTGTGAACCATTTTGGTGAGGGTTCTTTGGGAGCTAAAAGCTCTTTGTGAGCGTGTAGGGATTTGTTCCCGAAACTAGGGTTTTAAACCCAAGTTGTAAGGCTTGCTCTGCTGAGGAAGGAGCATTGATAGTGGATTGTGGAATCTTTGGCTTGGTGCTAAGGCGTGGATGTAGGCTTGGTGTCGAACCACGTAAAAATACTGGCGTTGTTCTTTCTCTCCCTTACACTCTTTACTTTATATCTTTTTGGCATGATTTATATTTATATTGTGATATAATTTCTTGTATCTTTCCAAAAGATTTTATTTTTTAGAGAAATTCAAAATACGCGAAAAGAGCCATTCACCCTCCCCCTTCTGACTCTACATTGTATATCCACTGCGGGGCATACGTATATACTCCACGGGCTACGATGTCTAACAATACACACATTCAGAAGCAATATATGTGATTGGGAGGAAAAATCAAAGAACTCTAAATTAGAAGAGAAACAGAATGATCCAGTTTGAAGAATAAAGAACCCCCACATGGTTTGAAAAAGTTTCAAGGCTAGGGTTCAGAAGTAGAAGTTCAAGGGAGATAAAAGTGAAGAAGAGGCAGAAAGGGTTGACGCTGGACAAGAATACTGATAGAATTGTCTTAGGGTGACAACATTTGTTAACATATCAAGTTAATGTCATCAGTTGAGTGGGGAAGAGCCAAATGGTGATACATGTTAAGATGACATCAGTGTGATGCTATCTGATGGTATTATGCTAATATTGATAGGGGGACAAGATGATACAACATAACGTAATAGCCTGCCAATAACTCGTGTTCAAAGGTTCTATTTGTACCTTGTGGCCATCAACCAATAGTTAAATTCTAGTGTGGATCTCTGACACGTGATACAAATTTGATGACTTAGAGTACATGATCACAATCTTTGCCACGTGCCGGCAAAGACTCAACGGTTCAAAGAAGCGCTTAGATCTAACTGCACATAGTTGAGATCCTTGACACATGGAAAGGATCCAATGATTGTAGTTGAAAAGTTAGATTTCTGTCATATGGCACAAAACTAAGAGAGGTTTGCTTAATGGTGTGTGGCAATTGACTATTTGAAGACCAATTTTTTTACTCAAAATACACAAATTTTGGGATATAGGGATTTTTCATCATCTTTCTCAAACTTTTCATTCCCTCTAGAAGCCCCATATCTAGGCTTCAGTAATGGACTACCATGGTTGTCGTTGCAAGGTGTCCTCATGCGCCATATCAACGCAACCACAATCCAAGGCTACATTTAAGAGTTATTCTTCGTAAGTCTTTTTAAAAAAAAAAAAAAAAAATTTATGAGTTAGATAAGATTTAAGTATGCTTGAGTATTGTAACGCCCTAAACCCAAAATTAGGATCCAAAGTATTATTTGAAATATATATCTGATACCACCTTGTAACGCCCCGAACCCGCCAAGTGGGGCTCGGAAGCCACGTGTTACATTACCTATACTTGGCTTTATATCAGTTACGCAGCGGAAATAATAACAAGTCCTTAATAACATACCAGAATTTCTACATATATATACAATCTCAAAAGCTATTCTCCAAAGAACCAATATTCACAAATATTTACAACTTTGAAAACATAAATTTATTAAAACCCAAAAATATTATAACCAAAGTTTATACCATCCCTCTCTTTAAAAAATGCTACACCAGTCTTGAGTTCACTAAGCTCAATCGCGCGAAGGTCCTAAAAAAGATAAAATTCCATATCGGGTGAGACACATCTCAGTAAGTCGGAATAGATTAGCACCAGTGTGTGGCTATCATGAGGTTTGTGTATATATATATATAATCATCATTTATAAACATATCACAGTTATAAAAACATTCTTTATCCTTACTTATATACATGCCGCATATTTTAATAAAACGAGAGTTTCCAAGAATTGGGGTGATTACCCGCCCATACAAGTAGTGCTCCTCTACTCTGATACTTTATGCAACTCATAACTACAACTGAAGCATATTAGGGCACTTACCTTACTCAGTAAGTCCTCAGATGGATAGTTTATCTCGTACTCACACACACATTCAAGCAAAAGTTTACGCGGCAAAAGTTTACTAGAATAGGGAAGATTACGCACCCATACAAGTAACTTCCCTCTGTCCTAATACGTTATGCAGTCCAATATGGGTACATTTGATACCTATCAGGGCACTTGCCTTTCTCAGTAAGCCCTTGAGCAGAGAGTATACTTCACCCCAAATAAATATGATACTATAATATACAATTCATTCTTACCTTACTATGTATTTGTTATCTCTGTAATATTCATTTTTTCATGTTGTCAGTATTTCATATCATATAATTCATTTGCATAATTTTCTTTCATAGTTCACATCTCGTGAATCTCATATATAATTTACATTACGTGAATCTTGTGTATAGTTCACATTGATTACATGAATCTCATATATAGTTCACATTATGTGAATCTCATGTAAAGTCCACATTATGTGGACCTCATGTAAAGTTCACATCACGTGAATTTCATTTCATATACTTCATTTGTACCAGTTCACATCATGTGAATCTCATGTCATATACTTCATTTGTAGCAGTTCACATCACAGGAATCTCGTGTCATATTCTTTAACAATACACTTGCAATACATATTCTTATTACATTTCAATATTCCCAACATCTCATAAATATATCATAATTCATCACAGTATTTACATTTTACTCATGCCACACCATTTAAATAATATGCATAATCATATCATTTGAAATAACAAAAGTCAACGCATGTTCATTGTTTAGATTACTGAAAATACTCATTTAATATCTTTCACATAAATCCAGAAATTTCATTGCTTTCCATATTTCATTTTCACAAATAATATCTATACAAACCTAGGCTTAAAATCATAGTTCAAACGGTTGGCCATTCTTTTAAAGCTCCCATGATAATCATATACATTTATATACTCATATATTTTCCATTTAAACTGATAAATTCATAAAAACTACTAGTTTAATCTATTCCTGTTATCTGGTTTCCTGAATTACGTCGGCAAGGACCCCAAAAAGAAGCCTATGGCGCTCACCCGAACCTTGATTCAAAAACCTTAATTTATCAACCCAAATCCCCAAACAACACTCATTTAATACTTCCTAGGTTCCATATACTTCAATCTAACAATAAAATTCTAAAATATCTCACTTACTTTAATTTTGGGATGGTGCCCTAAAATCTCAAATTAACGATCTGCTCCACTAACCTTGCAGAGAATGATCTCATGAACCTCATAGTAGTTCCGGATCGTCAAAACGGACCTTTATGGAGTGAGAATCAAATAAATATGAGGGAGACACCATAGGGTTCAAAGGAAGAAAAGAGAGAAATTGATTTTGATTCAAAATCTCTCACATGACTTTTCTTTATAATCACCTCTACAAAGAAAACCGTTGCCAGTTTTCTCAACCCTTCAAAATTCTATCGCCGATTTTCTCTTTAATCGACCAAATTTTACCATTTAACCTGTTACTAGCCCATGGTAAAACCACTTAACTGTCGCCAGTTTTCACAGAGCTCCAGAAAATCGTCGCCGATTTTCTTCTTTTTTTTTTTTTTTCGAGTCTTTACAAGTATATATCAAGGTTTGAGCATAAAACTTAAGGATAAACAAAAGTGCTTACATCCCTTAGGATTTCAATATCCTATAACTTCAACTTGAATGAGTTCTTTTGAGGTTCTCAAGTGACACCATCCTAAGGAAGGAGTGACTACCCCACAACACCCTCTTGATAAATTAAGGATTAATTAGCCTCTCCCGAAGTTTTAAAAGATAACATTAACCTCTCAAAAATTTTTTTTTCTTTTTAAAATAGAAACTTTCTTAATGCTTACGTATATTCCAACAAAATTCCTTTTGAGCTATAATTTTTTAATCTCTATTTTCTCACAGGATTTGGTTTTTTCTTATGCAAATTTTATCTAGATACTTAATTACTCACTTAGCTTTATTTTTTTAAAGTAATAACACTGTTTGCTAAAAAAAAATTATACAATTCATTAATATGTGTTTTTTTTATAAAAGCAAAAGACATCATCTATTCCTAAAGTTTGGGAAAAAAAATTACCGACCCTTTCTCATCGCATTTGGTTAAAAAAAAAAAAAAAGGCATACAAACCTCTCATGATATTAGTAAAAAATAAACTAATAAGAAATATAAATATTTTAAAAATTAAATATCATGAAATATTTGTATAATTTTTAAAATCTGTTTTCCAAAATCAAGAATGATGCCTTGAATTGAATTGATGTTCCATCAGCCTGGTTAGTCTGTACGCTTGTCAGAGATGCTCTCGTGAGGGCAGCTGGTTTTCTTCGATGGCGTTGCCAATTATGTCCAAAAGCTGCGTTGTATTTGACTCTACGCTACAGAGCCCTTGAAGTTGTTGTCAGCTATTCGTTTGGTCAGTATTGTTCGGGCTTGCTCCGCGCTCTTGTCCTGTTTCTTTTTAGAAAGAATCCCCTGGTTTTGGCAGGCCCAAATTTTGATTATGATTTTCCATGTCAGGGATCCTGTTTTAGCAAGCCCATATATTCAGCCTCGATTTCCATTACGACTTAAATTGTGTTCGAGTGTACTGATTCGTAACCGGAGATATGAATTTACGTAAATTTAAACAAAATTTGATAAAGATTTTTTTCCTTTCAAATAGATTTATTGTTAAAACTCTAAGCTATTAGAATCAACTAATCTCCATAGTAGATCAATCGCGTGAAGTTTTCTTTTTCAAAGTACGAGTGTCTTGGCTACATCACCTCATTCATTTACTGTGATAGATTGATTGTTCAAACTCTAAGCTCCTAGCATGATATTAGAGTACACCTCTTTAATCTCGATAGTAGATCAATCACGTGTGAAGTTTTCTTTTTAAAAGTACGAGTGTCTTGGCCACATCACTACATTCATTTACTATTGATAAAAGAATGCATTGATTGAATGTATAGTGGTGATATGTCTGAACTAGTGCACCCATTAATCTAATTTGATGTGTACATCAAGGTCTCATTCATAAGATAATATTCTTTAAGTTTAAAGAACAATGGTATTTATGCTCCAAATTGTTACATTAAATCCCCACTTCCTAATACGGTGCGTGATGTCTTATATCATCGTCATAATAAACGGTCCTTTGGTTTAAATAAAAATGGTTACCCCAAATTCTTACATCAAATTTACACTTCCTAATGTGGCACGTGATGTCCTATATAGCAATCCTCAAAACTTTTAAATTTTCATTACTTGGAAATAAAATGCCAATTAAATGGCAAGAAAATAGAGAAGGAATCTACATAAAATTGCTCTTAACAAAATATTAGTGGCAACCCATGAAGCAATCTCAAAGACCCCACTTTTTTCAGGAAAAGAAATTACTATAAAAGAGCATAAAAAATGAGTGTCTTTCCCTAAGAGGATCCTTGTTTGCTTGTGTGGTTGTGTTTTTTGGTGTTTCCCATATTGTGTCTTATTTAAGGTTTTGCCGCAGTTTGCTTTGAGTTTTTTTGTCATACGTTGATATGGTTTGTTGTTTTGTTATTGGGATAACCTATCACCCTTTTGGGGCTAGTTGTGCCTTTCTCGTTTCCTTGTTTTGTTTTAACTTTTTTAGTCCAATCTCTACTTTGATGCTGACGAAACACCAGTATCTTATGCGTGTATTTAGTATATGAATAGGCTTAAATTCCAGCACACATAAGGAAAGGGAAAATGGAAACTAAAATAGAACTTCAAAGGTCACATCATCTAACATATTCCAAGAAGGCAGTAGAGCAAAGATGAAGAAAAAGACTTATGTTTTTAATTTGTAATGCATTTTGTTTTATATTTAGTCTGTAATAATGCATGACATGCATGATGTGAATGATAAGTTCAGATGACCATAGATTGTCCGTAGGGAATCGAACAAAGGTCATAGACTGACCCTAGGACATAATACCCTTAATCTAAAATACTATAACTTATTCACAAGGGTTTCAAAAAGAATTTAGGGTCAAAATTAGGGCAAGAGGTCAATCGACGCCCGGTCTTTGGGCTTAATTAAAAGTCTTGGTCAACCGACCATCCCAAGGTCATTTGACCTTGCTCAATCAAACTGAGAAAGTTGACCAAATTCAAAGATTCGGTCGACCGAACCCTTGGCAGTATAAATGCCTTGGTCAACCGAACCGACTAGAAGTTAACATATTGACTTTGCTCAGTCGACCGTTCTAAAATGAACGTGTCCTCCACGGTTGACTGAACTGACACGAGTCTGATCCCCAACTACTTAGCCGACCGAACTCATAGTTCAAAGTGGCTATGGTCAACCGAACCTCATGAATGGTCAACTGAACCTCATGAATGGTCAACCGAACCTCAACCATGGTCGACCAAACCTACGAAGGGTTTGAAATCGCCTTTGAACGGTCAAACAAAACCTTAGTTCAAAAATTCCACGGTCGACTGGACTTAGTGATATGGTCGACCGAACCTTGAATATGGTCAATCAAACCTCTCGGGTTGGCAAAATTTTTACCGCAGTTAAACAAGGTTATATTTCATTAAATCTACTTAAACATTTTCAAAAATACCCTTTGTGTCCCCAACAATCATATTTTCACCCAACTCTATATATACCCTTTCATTTGTCTTAATTAGTATAGGATTAGCAAAAATCATTAAGAAAAATTCTTTCAAATTTTTGTACTCATTTTTTAATCCTCTTTTTATTATTATTTTGAAAAATCTATTTTCAAGAAAGTATTATATTTATCTTGGGCATTTGTTTTTACAGATTATATTGTTTTACTCTCATCTTGCATTCATTTTTCAAATCATATCTTTTAAGAGTAAATCCACAGTTTTCTCTACATACTTCATTTGATAAATATTCTTGGGAGTTAATATTATTTGCTGGTGAATTTTGCACATCCATTGCAAAATTCAAAAGCTCATTTTTCTATGCTTATGAAAATATCTTTAAGCCATAAACCCTAGATTCTCCAGCACCTTATTGAGAAAAATATTTTTAGAGAAATTTCTTGTTTGGGCATAAAATCTTTGAGCACTCATCCTACACTTTTTTACTCAAAGATTATATTGAGAAAAACACCATACTCACACTGAGCTTGTATTCATATCATATGTGAGGGTATCGTGTTTATTGTTGTACACATCTTCTTGTTGTAGAAGTATTCATTGTTGTACCAAATATTTGATTATCTGTTATATTCCCGACATATGGTCGGAAGAGGGAGACTAGCCCTATGAATAGTCACGGACTGGTTTAGACCCGATTAAGAGAACTAGGTGTACTATCCTGGTAAGGTGTTGTATTAGGTGCCGCTCCACCCGTTAAGCAAGTTATAGTGGAATCCTCTTACTTGTTAGCTTGAGGCAGGGACAAAGGCATTGTTGGCCGAATCCTGATAACATTTCTTGTGTCTGTTTTTAATTTTTGCATTTAAATTTTAGCACTTGAATGTTTATGTTTAATTGTTTTAATATTTGATTATGTTTATGATTATATAGAAAGACCCTATGTTTGTGTAATACTGCTTAAGGAATCTGTTGGCTATTTAACCTAGGAGAGAAAAATTTTTAAAAATCCAATTCACCCCCCTCTTGGGAATACACCAATTCAAATATTTTGTCAATTTCCATCTTTATTTAAACCCATTTTGTACTTAAGGCTCAATACTATTCAGCAATGACCATAACCATCATAGGCTCATGTGACTAGTATTAAATGTTGGGAAAGAAATGAGGCAACAAATGAAACCAACACAATGGATAAATCCTTCCTTGACAATAAACCAGCAAAGAGCAAAATTTTCCAAAAAATACAATCAATTATCTTAGCAAAAAATAATTGAGAATATGCTAAAAACACATAAAAAAAATACTCCCAATATAGACACAATTTTTAACATGGAAAACCCTTCCAACGTGAAGGGTAAAAACCACGGGGCCTATGAGACCCAATAAAAATCCACTATAATTTAAAGGGCAAGTTTATAGGAGCTCAAACATCACAAAATGCTCACAAACTTGGAGGAAAAACAGATTCCTAAATATATATATAAGAATCACAAAAAAATTACAAAACGTTTGCAAAAGATCACCCAAAATGCAGCCACTATTCCGACCACAAAACCTAGGTGTCTAGAACTCTGAAACATATTTCCACCGTTCAGATTGAAGATTGATAATCTTAAACGTGCTGTCATAATTTGAGCAAAATCAAACCCCAAATGATTCTCCGATCATCGCTTGATAAAAATGCTCTGACTGAAAAACTCTGTAACTCTTCTCTTCTCCTAACTGTCGCACTGCCTCTTCTGCCTCTCCACAATGCCTCTCTTCAACGCATCATCCTTATAAATGCTTATCCCTAATGGGATTCATAAATGAGCCTTAAAAAAATACTTGCGTCTTTTTTTTTAATGGGTCGAACCTAACAAATCTCCCCCTCGAGCCCATGAGAGGAAGCAAGCACTTCAACAAGCTTATCACTGAAAATTGACGTCGTCGTCCCAGCACACATCTCAAGTTTCTCACGAGGCACCGTCTTTGTCATCATATCAGTAGCATTTTCATCAATGTGTAATTTTTCAAGTTCAAGCAACTTTGAGTTCAAAACATCCCAAATCTAATGATATCTCACATCAATATGCTTCGATCTACTATGAAAGGTTGGATTTTTACCAAGATGAATAACACTTTGATGATCACAAACTAAAAACATACCTCTTTTAAGTGAACCCAAGTTCATGTACAAACTTTTTCATTTACAGCAACTCTTTGCATGCCTCGGTAGATGCAATGAACTTTAACTTTGCAATAGACAAAGCAATACATTTCTACAACTTGGATTGCCAAGCCACAAATCCCTTTACAAAGGTAATCAAATAGCTTGAAGTAAATTTCCTTAAGTCCAAATCCCCAAACCTATGTATAGCCAACAAACACAGGTTTCCTAGACCTAAAACAGAGTTTAAAATTAGTACTGCCATGGAGATATCTTAAAATCCACTTCACAGCATTCCAATATTCTCTACTCGTAGTAGAGAGAAATCAACTAACTATACCAACTACATGAGCTAAATCTGGCCTTGTGCAAACTATAGCAAACATTAAGCTTCCAATTGCAAATGCATCTCTCTTCTCTTCATTACTATAAGGAGATTGTTTACTGCTTAACCTAAAGTGTGTAGCAAGAGGCGTGCTTACCACTTTAGCTTTTCCCGTGCAAAATCATTGAAGTGCCTTCTCAACTTCACCTGAGACAGCCACTACTTCTTATTCTTTTTGTCACGAGTGATCCTAATTCCAAGGATTTCATTTTTCTAAATTTTTCATTGCAAAAGATTTAGAAAGCTACTTCTTCAACCTGTCAATCTGAGAAGAATTGTGACCAACACTAAGCATATCATCAACATAAAGCAATAAAATAATAAAGTCATCATCAGATAATTTTTTTAACAAATGCACAATGATAAGAAGTAGTCTTCTTATAGCCTTGTTGAATCATAATGGACTCAAACATGTTTTACCTTTGTCCAAGATCTTGTTCTAGACCATACAAGCTTTAGTCTACAAATAGAATTCTCTTTCCCTTTCACGTTAAAGCCCTCAGGCTACTCCATATAAATATCTTCCTCCAAATCGCCAAGGAGAAAAGCAGTCTTCACATCCATTTTCTCAACCTCTAAATCAAGACTAGTTGCCAATCCCAAAGCCACACATATTGAAGACACTTTTACTATTGGTGAGAATATCTCCTTAAAATCATTCACCTTTTCCTAATTGAAACCTTTGACCACTAATCTAACTTTGTATCTTGGTTTTTAATTATTATCTTCATATTTTACCCCATAAACCCATCAATTATTCAAGGCTTTTCTGCCTTTTGAGAAGATTAAAAGTATGATTGTCATGTAGAGACTTCATTTAATCTTTCATTGCTTCAATCCATCATTCTTTTCATTCACTTTCTTTTGTAGCAATCAAGTTCTCCCTCATCAGTCAAAAGTGCATAATCACTAGATGAGTACCTAGTAGAAGGTGTTCTATCTCTAATAGAGCTTCTGAGTGAAGCTATACGTTGTTCAATAGTTGGTTCTGATTGATCATCAGAAATATCATGCACATGAGCATTTTCCCCATTGACAACTTCATGATCTTCCTCAAAATTATCACTCTAAACATTTGTCTCCACATCATCCTAATTACCAATCTCAGTTGCATTAGACAAATCTGTAGTAGGATATGGATCCAAGTAAACTAGGCCATCACTACCTTAAGACTTTGAATTCTCTATTTTGTCAATATCTTCAATGGATTGGACCACGTCACGACTTCTAACAAGTTTCTTCTCTATACGATCATAAAACCTGTAGTTGAATTCATCTTGACCATACCCAATGAAGATACATTGCCTTGTTTTGACATCTAACTTAGACCTCTCATTGTTAATCACATGTATAAAAGCTTTGCAGTAAAACACACGCAAGTGATTATAGGAAACATCTTTCACATACTAAACTCTATCAGGAACATTAGCTTGCAATGCAACAGTTGGAGATAGATTAACCATATGTGCAACAGTATATAATGGCTCACCCCAGAATAATCAAGGTAGTTTTTCTTCTGATGAAAGCAAGCAATTGACTCTCTCCACCAATGTTTTGTTCATCCTTGCTATCAAACCATTCAACTGAGGAGTTTTAGGAGGTGTCTTCTAATGTCTAATGTCCTACTATCTGCAATACAAATCAAATGGACCACAATATTCACCACCATTATCATTGCGAATAAATTTCATCTTCTTTCCTATTTCTCTCTTAACTGAAGCCTAAAAAAACTTTAAACACATCAAGCACCTGATCCTTGGATTTGAAAGCATAAAACCAAAGTTTCCTTGAATGGTCATTAATAAAAGAAACAAAATAAAGTGAACCACCGTGTGTCCTTAACTTCATTATACAACAAACATTTAGAGCTTATTGATTCAAGTGACTCTATTTTTTTGGAAGGAACCAGCTAAGCAGTGAACACATCTTTTCAACTTTGCACATTTCAACCTTAACATAAAATTTTTCTTGGCCAAACGATCGAGTCCTTTCTCACTAATGTGACTATGCTGTTTGTGCCATAAACCCAAAGTTTCCTTGAATGGTCATTAATAAAAGAAACAAAATAAAGTGAAGCACCATGTGTCCTTAACTACATTATACCACAAACATTCAGAGCGTACCAATTCAAGTGACTCTATTTTTTTGGAAGGAATATGGTTCTTGAAAAAAAAAAACCTTTTGTAGCGCCCTGAACCCAGTGGGGCCCGGAGTGCTACTAATTAATAAATAAACCCATTTCACAAAATATGATACCATAATATAACAATCCGAACACAAAGTGGGGTACCGGGTACACCTATCCATAACTCAATAAATTTGAAATCATGTAGCGGAAAATATTTTAAGCCTCAAAACTATACCAGAGTTCTAATACCACCATAATTACACATGTTGTAGCACCCTGGACCTGCCATGTGGGGCCTGAAGGTTACGTGTTTCAATCACCTATTTTTGACACCAAACACCACAATTATGCAACAAAAATAAGATAAACAACCTCTAATTAAATACTAGAGTCCATCTATAATATATAACCCATAAAAAAATACCACCATTTATTTATATTATATACCAGTATTTAAAAACAAACATAAACTATACATAAGCTGCTTTTACAAACTCGCCAAAATTACCAAAACGCTACCCTGCTGAGCCCTAAGCTTGACCTCCTGACGGACCTGAAAATATGATCATCCACTAGGGTGAGACACATCTCTGTAAGGAAGAACAAATCATAGTAGTGTGTGGCAGAGAGTTTAAATAATACAAAACATATATCCATTTGTATTTCACTGTCAACAGCAGCTGAGAAAATGCATCATTAACAACAAAACCATCATCTGATATCATACACGCATTCATAAATATCTTTTAATAATAATAATAATACCCGAGAATAGGGAGGATTACCGACCCATACAAGTAGTTTCCCTTTGCTCCAATATCAATATTAGGGAACTCACCTTACTCGGTAAGCCATCGGCTATGTATATAGGCAAAGTCTCTAGGAATAGGGAATGTTACCCGCCCATACAAGTAGCTTCCCTCTGCTCTAATACTAAACAGAAAATACCAAGGCACTCGCCTTTTTCAGCAAGCTCTTAGCATAAAGTTTTACCTTGCCATAAATATACATATAATTAAATTTACATATCATTTATCTTGCCAGATCACATTCCACACAAACATTCCACACAGGAGAACATCATCCCCACAGGACTCTCATATATACAACATACACGGTCCACACAGGACTGACATCTTCATAGAATACATTGTCCACAGAGAATTGGTCCACACAGGACAAACATCTTCACAAAATACATGGTTCACACAGGACTAGTCCACACAAGACAAATATATTCACAAAATACATGGTCCACACATGACCGGTCCACACAGAACAAACATCTTCAATAAATACATGGTCCATACAGAACAAACATCTTCACAACATATATTGTGGCCCACACAGGCACCACTAAACACCAGTACCAATCCCGATGACCAACCTGAAGTATATCAATAGAACAACCTCCTCAAGCCTGCCAATGCTCTACCCTTATATATAATGACAATATACGAACTCCTCAAGTCTGCCAACGTATATCATAATTGCATCTAGGCAATATAAAGAACTCTTCAAGCCTGTCAACGTTATATTGTGATACACACGAATAACTACACAAAAAGACCCATATAAATATACATCGCAATATTTGTCACGCAGCAATCTCAGGCAACCAGTATTCACAAACAATCATTACTCACCAATAAATTGTACTCACAACTAACCAATGTTCACAATTCTACAATATATTTCGTCATTCCGTATATATATAAACAATTAAAATTATCAAAATTGTATTCCTGCTACACAATTTCTTTTCCATATATATATATATAAACTATATTAAAGGTTAATATTTTCCAAATGCCCACTATTCAAACAAATCATACCTATATATATATATATATATTGTATACCCAAATTAATCGGTTTAAAAAATTTAATAAAAACCTACTATAATTAATTCCCCTTACCTATTTTCTTAGATTATAGCGTCGGAAACCCCGAATCGTCACCTGCGACACTCACCCGAACCCTAATTCAGAAATTCGAGTTTATCAAACCAAACTTCAATAAAATGTTATTTTATCATTCCCTAAGCCCTATATACTCCATATTAAGAATAAAACTTAAAAAATATCCTACTTACCCTGATTTTTGGATGGTGCCCCGAAACCCCAAACTAGAAATTTGCTCTGCCTAGGTTGTAGAGAATCTTCCCAGGAATCCCATGGGGGTTCCTGATCATTGAGATGAGGCTTAAGGGAACTAGATTCGACAGTGAAAGGTTAGAGGGTTTTGGGTTTGCATGAGGGAGAGAAAGGAGATTTTTGTTTTGATTTTCAAATGGCTCGCGATTGTTTATAGTTTCAAGTCTGCTGACAAAAATCGTCGCCGGTTTTCTTAGTCTTTTAGAAAACTGTCGCCAATTTTCTCTTTAACCGACTAGAATTTACCGTTCACCTTTTACTGACCCGCGGTGAAAACCCCAAACTGTTGCCGATTTTCTTCCTTTCCAGAAAACCGTCGCTAATTTTCTCCTAAACTGGCCAAAATCCTATTTTCCTAATTTTATTTTTACTATAATATTTTCCCAGATCCTTACATTCTCCCTTCCTTATAATATTTTGTCCTCAAAATTTGTTAATCCATTATTTTTCACAATTTAAAAGTTAATTGACCACATCTATACAATTCAATCTATTCTAATGTATAAATCATCAAATCATTTAAAATCAATCAAGACTATTATTTATATAATCACAAATATATATTACCTCCACCATTGGCATTATCTCCCGTAGTCGTACCAAGCATGTAAACATGTACCAGATTGCCGCCGCCATGAGGCACCAGGTTGGTCCTCCTATTCTAATTAGGATCGGATGCATTGCCCGATGGAGCACGACAATCACGAGCTATGTGGCCAGGTTTGCCACAACTATAGCACACGGTATTCCTGCCCCGACATTCCCCCCAATTCCTCCAATTAGATCTAGCACAAAGAGGGCGAAAAGAGTTTTCCCAGTAGTCTCGGTCAACCCTATCCTAACTCTGACCCTGAACATCTCAATCTTCCCTCTAGGAATCCTATCACACATCAGTATATGAGCTGGAAGGTATGGATATCTTCTTCTGTTTCATTTTTTCCTCACTCTCCTGTATATTGGCCTCAACTGCTATGGCCATATCTACCAGCTCAGAGAAACTCTGAGTTATCAATGCCACCACCTGAGCATGTATCCCCAACCTCAATCATTTCTTAAACATTCGGGCTTTCAGCGGCTCGTTTAGAACAATGTGTGGAGCGAAACGTGATAATTCAACAAACTTGGCCGCATATTGTTGCATCATCATGGACCCTTGGGTCAAATATAGAAACTCCTTTACTTTCGCCTATCGAGTGGCAACCAGGAAGTATCTCCCTAAAACGGCTCCACGTAATAGATGTATACCCTGGCCGCTACTCCTCCACCAGTTTTTTCAACCTCCACCACCTCTTGGCCTCCCCAACTAGCTTGAAGGTGGCACATTGTATCCTTTACTCCTCTATACAGTGTAGAACAGTCAGGAGTTCCTCCATCTCCTGAATTCAGCCCTCAGTTACAATCGGATTTGCACCACCTTCGAAAGTCAACGGATTTGTTCAGGAGAATTGCTGAAATGTGCAACCACCATCCACTAGTGGCTAACCCTGCTTTCTCCGAGCTTCCTTCCTAGCATAACGTGTCATGCTATGCAACACCACCGAGACATCAACGTTGTAATGCCCCAACCTGGGTCTTCCACGAAGCACTGTATCTCCCCTTCTCCTCCTGGACCAGACAATAGGGGGGTGGGCCTTATCGGACTAATGACTGGCCCTACAAACCAACACGTGTCCTTTTCAGTGTGTTTTATCCTCACTCACACACTTCTCAGGTGGGCCTTATCGGACTAATGACTGGCCCTACAAACCAACACGTGTCCTTTTCAGTGTGTTTTATCCTCACTCACACACTTCCTGAGAAAACTTCTCAGGTGGTCACCCATCCCAAGATTGCTCCAAGCCAAGCACGCTTAACTATGAAGTTCTTATGAGAAAGCTCCCAAAAAGAAAGGTGCACCTTGTTGATATGGGTAGTAACATCTAATCTTTTAAGTCTTTTCATCCATGGGGTATCACAAACGTCATCCTCACTGGAGGTATCCACGTGTATATCTCCTCTAGTATCAATGTCTTTCCCCCTAGGATCCATCTTGGAGACAAAATAAAGATAAGCTTATAATCCCTCATTTATCATATCTGAAACAAGTTTGACATGAAAAATTACTATAGCATATAAGTTCTAATCCACAATTTATTCATGCCATCTTACCACAGAATCATAACACTAACACCACTACATGCTTAACCGACTTATCGTTCCAACTTACATGCCCAAATTCCAGTCTCTCAGTACAGAAACGAAACCATTAATGGATTTACCATAGTTTTCCAAAAATCGTCACCCTTGGAAAAATATAGAAGACCATAAAGGGATTACCGCCTCCAAGTTTCTAGACCACTATTCCTCCAAACCTTACCACTCTTATCTTTATCCTAACTTGAACCTATGCTCTAGTATTAATTATCCATAAAGTCTGATAGACCGTTAGGCTCTGATACCAACTGTAACGCCCCAGACCTTCCAAGTGGGGCCTGAAGGTTATGTATTTCAATCACTTGTTTTTGATACCAAACACCACAATTATGCAATGAAAATAAGATAAACAACCTCTAATTAAATACTAGAGTCTATCTATAATATATAACCTATAAACAAATACCACCATTTTTTTATATTACATACCAGTATCTAAAACCAAACATAAACTATACATAAGTTGTTTTTACGAACTCCCCAAAATTACCAAAATGCTACCATGTCGGAGCTCTAAGCTCAACCTCCTGATGCACCTAAAAATATGTTCATCCACTAGGGTAAGACACATCTCAGTAAAGAAGAACAAATCATAGCAGTATGTGGCAGAGAGTTTAAATAATACAAAACATATATCCATTTGTATTTCACTGTCAACAGCAGCTGAGAAAATGCATCATTAACAACAAAAAATGCATCATTAACAAAAAAAAAACCATCATCTAATATCATACACGCATTCATAAATATCTTTTAATAATAATAATACGCAAAAATAGAGAATGTTGATCTTATTGGTCACGCCCGGTTTTGATTATGACAAATACTCATTGTATCTAATGAGTGTTTGAGTTTTTGTGCAGGAATCAAGAATGTTAAAATAAAGATGTGCACAAAGTCAAGTAAAGCCTGAAGACCAAAGTTTTATTCCATATTGTAATATATTTAATTGGTTTGTAATAGTAAGTAGGTACTTGGTTTGTAATAAGTTCACACACATCACATGTATGATTTACTACGTAAAGCTCAAACAAACCATGAATAAGAAAGACCTTAGGGTGTACCCTTTGGTCGACTGACATCGGACTTTTTCGGTGGCTCTATTTTGGACCCAAGTGACCCTAAGACACACACATGTACACATATAATTGTTAGGCACTTGAATAGGGCTTATTTGTTTCAAAACGGGACCGAAATGCACATATGATGCACTTTTGGTCAACTAGCCAAGCCAGTACATTTTGGCCTGGTCGACCAAAAACGGTCCGGGTCAACTGTTGACCAAGACCCTGGTCGACCGAGCCCTTACAGTTCATTTGACCCCGGTCGACCAAACCACGTGGGAGTCAACATTTTGACCTCCCGGTCGACCGACCACTTTTGTACTCCAACTACCTAGTCAACCGGAGGGTCCTCGAGAGAATTCCCAGCGGTCTGGTCGACCAAACCAGCCAGTTCAAAATGACCTGGTCGATTGAACCTCAGAAATTTGGGAAATCGCCTTGCCCCGGTCGACCGACCACTCAGTTCAAAATACCCCTGGTTGACCGTACCACTTGAGTCCTGGTCGACCGAGACATTTCTGGTCGACCGGACCTCTCGGGTTGTCCTGATTTTTTACCGCAATTAATATTTTTTAAATAGGGTTAAAATGCTCTAAACTTCATTAAACTTTCCTAATAATACCAAAAAGGTCCCCAACGGTCATATTTTCTCCCATGTCTATATATATGAGTTCATTTGAGAAAATTAAGAGAGATTAGCCACCTTGATTAGGGAAGAATTCTTTGAAAAATAAAAACCCTATACTACTCATTTTCTTACTTAAATCACTCATACTTGCCTTCTATCATTGCCTACATCATTTGTAAGTGGATTGAGTGTGTTTAAATAGGTTTGCTCTCCTTATTTTGTTTGCTTGGCACGATTTTATTAGAGAGCAAAACCTAAGGATTCTTAAGGGACTTTGTTGATAAGTCTATCCTAAGAAAACCTTGTTAGATCTTCTAAACTTGCACCTTCATTGCAATATCCTGAGAAGATCTTATAGTATTTTGTTTGCAAAATCTTTTCAAAATCATTTTAAAATATTTAGTGTGCTTTGTATTGATAAATATATTTGAAGAGATATTTGTTTATGAGATAGTGGTCTTTGTTGCAATATTCTTTCACTTATATTTTATTTGCTGAAGACAAAGATTACGCATCTTTTGCAAACCGAGCTCATATTTCATTTGATACTCACATGCTTGAAATATCCTGCTGATTGAAATACTTGAGACTAGACATCTTTGTGTGAACTTATTTATTGAACATATCTTGTGATACAAAGACTGTTTGTTTGTCACTCTCACGTACGCATTACACTGATAGAAAATACGTTTGAGAGTTGAACCATTTAGACCACATTGAGCTTACATATTGAATCATATTATGGTGTATGTTATTGCGCGCATCTGGGTACATATCTGCTTTACACGAAAGCACAATCACTGTACCATTTGATTGTAATACACTTTGGTTGTATTTCCAGGCACGGGTCTGAAGAGGGAGACTAGCCCTAAAATAGTCCCGGATTGGCTTAGACCCAGTTAGGAAAGTTAGGTGCGTCGTCCTGTTAAGGCGTGTAGGTTGAGGTCAGCCCCGCCAATTGACCTGGTGTAGGTTGAGGTCAGCCCTGTGTTAATTTGACCTGGTTGTAAACGGTGTCGCTCCACCCTTAAGTGAGCTTTTAGTGGAATCCTTTAGCTTACGAGCTAAAGGCGGGGACGTAGGCACAGTTGGCCGAACCCCGATAACATATCGTGTGTTCATTTACATTTCCGCACTTTATATTTACAGCACATGTATGTTATGGGTGAATGATGCGTATGACTTAATTTCCACATTATATTTTTCTACGCATTTGGAAATTGAATAGACTGACCCTAGGTTGTGTATATACTGTTGTTGGATAGATTAACCTAGGAGAAAAAGTTTTAAATTCCTATTCACTCCCCTTCTTGGGAATACACCAATTCTAACAGAGAATATTACCCGTCCATACAAGTAGCTTTCCTTTGCTCTAACACCAATATCAAGGCACTCACCTTACTTGGTAAGCCATCGGGCTATGTATATAAGCAAAGTCTCCAAGAATAGAGAAGGTTACCGCCCATATAAGTAGCTTCCCTATACTCTAGTACCAAACAGAAAATACCAGGGCACTCGCCTTTCTTAGGAAGCTCTTGGAAGAAAGTTTTACCTTGTCATAAATATACATATAATTAAATTTACATATCATTTATCATGCCAGATCACATTCCACATAAATATTCCACACGAGAGAACACCGTCCCCATGGGACTCTCATATATGCAACATACACGGTCCACACATAACTGACATCTTCACAGAATACATGGTCCACACAGGACTAGTCTACACAGGACAAACATCTTCATAAAATACATAGTCCATACAGGACTAGTCCACACAGGACAAACATCTTCACAAAATACATAGTTCACACAGGACAAACATCTTCACAAAATACATAGTTCACACAGGACAAACATCTTCACAAAATATATCGTGGTTCACACAGGCACCACTAACCACCAGTACCAATTCCCATGACCTACCTATAGTATATCAGTAGAACAACCTCCTCAGACCTGCCAATGCTCTTCCACAATATATAATGACAATATACAATCTCCTCAAGCCTGCCAATGTATATCGTGATTAACGAACTCATCAAGTCTGCCAACGTTATACTGTGATACAACGAATAACCACACAAAAAGACCCATATATACACATCGCATTATTTGTCACGTAGCAATCTCAGGCAACCAGTATTCACAAACAATCAATACTCACCAATAAAATGTACTTCCAACTAACCAATGTTCACAATTCCACAGTATATTTCATCATTTTGTACTCACATCAGCCAATTAAAATTATGAAAGTTGTATTTCTGTCACACAATTTATTTTTTGTATATATATATATATAAACTATATCAAAGGTCAATATTTTCCAAATGCCACTGTTCAAACAAATCATACTTATATATATATATATATATATATATTGTATAACCAAATTTACCGGTTTAAAACATTTAATAAAAACCTACTATAATTAATTCCCTTTACCTATTTCCTTAGATTATGGTCGTGGAAATGCCGAAACATCGCCTGCGGCACTCACCCGAATCCTAATTCAGAAACCCAAGTTTATCAACCCAAACTTAAATAAAATGTTATTTTATCATTCCCTAGGCCCTATATACTCCATATTAAGAATAAAACTTAAAAAAAATATCCTACTTACCCTGATTTTTGGATGGTTCCCTAGAACCCCAAACTAGAAATTTGCTCCACCTAAGTTGCAGAGAATCTTCTCAGGAATCCCGTGGTGGTTCCTGATCATTGAGATGAGGCTTAATGGAGTTGGATTCGACGACGAAAGGTTGGAGGGTCGTGGGTTTGCATGAGCAAGAGGAGGGGGATTTTTGTTTTGATTTTCAAATGGCTCTCAGTTTTTTATAGTTTCATGTTTGCTGACAAAAACCGCGTCGGTTTTCTCCTTAACCGGCCATAATTTACCGTTTACCTTTTACTGACCCACAGTGACAACCCGAAACCATCGCCAATTTTCTTCCTCTCTAGAAAACCGTCACTGATTTTCTCTTGAACTGGCCAAAATCCTATTTTCCCAATTTTATTCTTATCATTATATTTTCTCGAGTCCTTACACATGTACCTTCAAGCATTCATACTACATCACAAATAGACAAAAAATGTATCTATATACATATCAGTGTCTCACAAGCACTTACTCTAAGCTATAATAACTAAGCCCCCTCTCGAAGCTCGCTAAGCTCGACTCCCTATATTTCTTGAAATGTGATAAAATTATTAGGGTGAGACACTTCTCAGTATGACAGAATAGATTATTATCATTGTGTGGCTAACATGAGTTTTAGCGTACACAAAATACATCTATTAATTAACTTTAAATGAGATAGCATATAAAACTGTACTCACACCTATATATTTGAAAATAGATACTTTTCTTCTCAAAACATACTATGGCTCAATAAATAGCCCTTTTTACATAAATCAACATATATACATAGAAGAACCTCCCTGATTGGACTAACATCATGTATAACCCCCCATAATCGGGTTATGCGGTCTGAAGACTGGACTTTGCCTTGGCTGGCCTACCACCAAGCTAAGTCAACATACTCGTCTGTAAGTCTAATTTGCCTACCTAGCCTAGTTCGGACTCCAAGGGGTACACAACCCTTCTCTAGCCAAATCAACTATCCAATTACCATCACTCTTATAATAGTGTGGTTGCACTGATATATCTCACTAGTTACGGTACCGAGCTTCCGTAACATCTAGTCCCTCAGGGTTCATAAACCATACATAGCAATTTACATAAACAAAAACAGTAACATGATCTCATTTTCGTAAGTTGGTACAAAACCATCATATTCACAAATCGGTATAAAACCATCATTTCATAAATTGGTATCAAACTGTCTTTTCATAACTCAATATCAAACCGTCTTTTCATAACTGGGTATTAAACTGTCTTTTTCACAATTTCACAATATTCTCAATATTACCAGAGATCAGTAAAAAATCAAAACTTTCATTGTATAATACCACAAAAATCCAACAAGTTTAATTATGCAATAATAATAATAATAAATCATTCTTATGCCACATGATTTGAATGTTAAATCATAATATAACAAACTACCAAGGGAAAATATAATTTGCTGAAAACATATGTATGATCATCTCCATGATTTAATTCAACTCAAAATACATGTATTACAGGGAAAAGGAGATGATCACCCCACTCACTTTAGTTTTTCCCAAATACTTATAATATACAACATCATCATTTTTCATACTCCTGATTCATTCAGAAAATCATATACAGTATTTCTAGATCCATATATTTCAGTTTAATCGGTTCACATTTCAAAATAACATACATAATCTAGTCCCCTTACCTATAAAATAACAACACCAAGATCTGTTTTGAAGAAACGATTAAAGAGATAACACAAAGTTTTATTACAACAATCGGATTACAACAAACTGTCCAACCATGCACTCACTAAGTGAGCTTCAATGGCGAAAGGACAACAAATAGAAAAATAGAAGAGGACACAATCTTGCAGTTGAGATGTGTGTGTTATGCTCCGATAGGGGGGTTTTATTTATAACCTCTGGTCCGTGGAAAAAGCACATGGGCAGCTCATCTGCCATAGCCATCGTTGACATTAGTGGCCATCATTCACAACCCGCGGCTCCCATTCACACTAGTAGCCATCGTTCACCTACCGTGCCCACCGTTCTTCAGTTCCCCAAACCCCGCCATCTGGGGGGCATTACCTCCCATACCCCCCCCCCCAAGTGGGGACACTGCCCCCGGACCTCCGTATCTTGGAGGGGAACATCTTTTGTCTTCATAGTACCATTGCGGTCTACCACTTCGACCTCATCTAAGCCAAATGTTAGGTAAGTGTGCCAATCAACTCGTGCGAGGTGGGCATTGCACGCATATATAACAACATTACCTATACTTAACTTTAACCAGTTGGATTTTGAAATAACAACTAACATAATATCCCTATGATCATAAACTCCAGTTCAATTGGTTGAATTTTGAAAAAAAACTAACATAATTTATTCCTTTTAGCTTAGCCCTAGAGTGGTGCCTACGACGTCTAAATGACGAAATCACTCCAGTTAAAACATTCAGGAGCGGAGCTGGGACCTAGAAATGGAGTTTGTTTTTCGATTTGGTCAGGAAATGGAGAGAAATTTTAGAGAGAGAGAGAGAGAGAGAGAGAGAGAGAGAGAGAGAGAGAGAGAGAGAGAGAGAGAGAGAGAGAGAGAGAGAGAGAGAGAGAGTTGTACGACCATTAGGGGGGAATTTGGAATTCTCAGGGGGGTTTGCTTTTCCAATTGAATCTTGAACCTTCAGGATTCCTTTCCTATATATATATATATTATAATATTCTATTATATTAATATATTATTTTGTTATATTATTTTATTTATAGTTATTAATTAATTAATTAATTTTTTTTCTCACTACACCTTTTCTGCTTCCCAGCCAAGCAGTGAACACATCTTTCCAACTTTGCACATTTCAACCCTGACAGAAAATTTTTCTTGGCCAAACAATTGAGTCCTTTTTCACTAATGTGACTAAGCTTCTTGTGCAATAGTTATGATTAACTATCACTCTCAACTGCATTCATAGAATTTACAAATATAGATGTTAGCATCGAAGGAGTCCATGGATGGTCTTAATATACATAAGTGAGCACCAACTTGATCTAAAAGCTTAAGCCTATTGGGTCCTGGGCCCCAACCATGTATATAAGCACCCATCATCCACTCAAATTTTCCAATGTGGGACAAACTCACAAGTGGAATTCTCAACAATGTCCCCCTCACTTGTGAGTTCCAACTACTCCCCCTTGAACGGAAACCATCTCCCTTATGGGAGTAAGCCCAATTCCCCAACAGTTGCTCAAGTGGGTCTTACCCCTAGTGTCTTACGTGCCTTAGATTGCATTTCACGTGCCTCCGAACCAATGCTACCACCCACATATTGACCTTATTCAGATCCATCCCAAGCCTAGAATATCCTTATTGGCCTCAATCACACACTTGGTCCTCCAACTGTTAGCACATCAGGAGAATTAGCTTCGCTTCTCAACTTTTATGATGTTGCTCACCCAAAATTATGAACTGTTGGCTCTGATACCACTTGCTAGCATCGAAGGAGTCCATCGGTGGTCTTAATACACATGAGTGAGCACCAACTTGACCCAAAGCTTAAGCCTATTAGGTCTTGGGCCCTAACCATGTATATAAGCACCCATCATCCACTCAAATTTTATAATGTGGGACAAACTCACAAGTGGAATTCTCAGCAATAGAAGCATTCATCAAGTATAAATTAGAAAATTTATGACCTCGAGCCACAACTAGATTGCATCTAGTTAGTTTCCATTGTCCATTGCCAAAGAAATTACATTAATAGCCATCATCATCAAGACTTCTAGTTGAGATCAAATGCAAACGAACACCATGTGAATGCTTGACATCATTAAATACCAACCTTGTTCCAATGTTGGTCTCTAAGTAAACAATCTCAATGCCTACTATCAGTACCATTGAATCATTTCTTATTTTCAGGACCACAAAATCACCATAAGTATAAGATGTGAAGAAATCATTCCTTGAAGTCACATGAAAAGAGGCACCGCTATCAACCACCCAACTAGTCTTATGACAAGCAATATTAAGCACACTATCATCATAGATAAGAATAAGATCATCTGCAATCATTCTTAATCCTCGCAGCGGGGACGCTGCCCCCGGACCTCCGTATCTTGGAGGGGAACATCTTCTGTCTTCATAGTACCATTCCGGTCTAGCACTTCGACCTCATCTAAGCCAAATGTTAGGTAAGTGTGCCAATCAACACGTGGGAGGTGGGCATTGCACGCATATATAACAACATTATCTATACTTAACTTTAACCAGTTGGATTTTGAAATAACAACTAACATAATATCCCAATGATCATAAACTCCAGTTCAATTGGTTGAATTTTGAAAAAAAACTGACATAATTTATTCCCTTTAACTTAGCCCTAGAGTGGTGCCTACGGCGTCTAAATGACGAAATCACTCCGGTTAAAACATTCAAGAGCAGAGCTAGGACCTAGAAATGGTGTTTGTTTTTTGATTTGGTCAGGAAATGGAGAGAAATTTTATAGAGAGAGAGAGAGAGAGAGAGAGAGAGAGAGAGAGAGAGAGAGAGAGAGAGAGAGTTGTACGACCATTAGGGGGGAATTTGAAATTCTCATGGGGGTTTGCTTCCAATTGAATCCTGAACCTTCAGGATTCCTTTCTTATATATATAATAATAATAATAATATTCTATTATATTAATATATTATTTTGTTATATTATTTTATTTATAGTTATTAATTAATTAATTAATTTTTTTTTATCACTACACCTTTTCTGCTTCCTAGCCAAGCAGTGAACACATCTTTCCAACTTTGCACATTTCAACCCTGACAGAAAATTTTTCTTGGCCAAACAATTGAGTCCTTTTTCACTAATGTGACTAAGCTTCTTGTGCAATAGTTATGATTAACTATCACTCTCAACTGCATTCATAGAATTTACAAATATAGATGTTAGCATCGAAGGAGTCTATGGATGGTCTTAATATACATAAGTGAGCACCAACTTGATCCAAAAGCTTAAGCTTATTGGGTCTTGGACTCCAACCATGTATATAAGCACCCATCATCCACTCAAATTTTTCAATGTGGGACAAACTCACAAGTGGAATTCTCAACAATGTCCGCCTCACTTGTGAGTTCCAACTACTCCCCCTTGAACAGAAACCATCTCCCTTATGGGAGTAAGCCCAATTCCCCAACAGTTGCTCAAGTGGGCCTTACTCCTAGTGTCTTACGTGCCTCAAATTGCATTCCACGTGCGTCCGAACCAATGCTACCACCCACATATTAACCTTATTCGAATCCATCCCAAGCCTAGAATATCCTTACTGGCCTCAATCACACATTTGGTCCTCCAACTGTTAGCACGTCAGGAGAATTAGCTTCACTCCTCAACTTTTATGATGTTGCTTACCCAAAATTATGAACTGTTGGCTCTAATACCACTTGCTAGCGTCGAAGGAGTCCATCGGTGGTCTTAATACACATGAGTGAGCACCAACTTGACCCAAAGCTTAAGCCTATTGGGTCTTGGGCCCTAACCATGTATATAAGCACCCATCATCCACTCAAATTTTCCAATGTGGAACAAACTCACAAGTGGAATTCTCAACAATAGAAGCATTCATCAAGTATAAATTAGAAAATTTATTACCTCGAGCCACAACTAGATTGCATCTAGTTAGTTTCCATTGTCCATTGCCAAAGAAATTACATTAATAGCCATCATCATCAAGACTTCTAATTGAGATCAAATGTAGACGAATACCATGTGAATGCTTGACATCATTAAATACCAACCTTGTTCCAATGTTGGTCTCTAAGTAAACAATCTCAATGCCTACTATCGGTACCATTGAATCATTTCCTATCTTCAGGACCACAAAATCACCATGAGTATAAGATGTGAAGAAATCATTCCTTGAAGTCATATGAAAAGAGGCACCGCTATCAACTACCCAACTAGTCTTATGACAAGCAATATTAAGCACACTATCATCATAGATAAGAATAAGATCATCTGCAATCATTCTTGATCCTCCTTCTCTTACTTATCACCGCCATCCTTATTTTCTCTTTTCCATTTATAACAATACTTTTTTAATATGGCCAGTCTTACTATAATAATGACATTCAAGATTTTTAAATCTTGACCTTGACTTGCTTTGACCTTTATCTAGCTCTACCCCTTTCATTTTTTATATTTACTTCTACCCTATTTTTTTGAAACAAGCACCTCATATTGGGATGAACCCTGAGATCTTAATTCACCACAAAAAAACTTGTTTTTAGTGACGAAACTGTTAGTGACGGATTCAATTTCGTCACTAAAAGTGGCTATTAGTGACGATTTTAGCAACCGTCACTAATACAACACTATTAGTGACAAATTTTAAACTGTCACTAATACTTTCGTTATTAAAAACAGGAAAATATCGCGGAAAAAATTTTCGCATAGAATTTGTCCCGGAAAAATATTAGTGACGTTTCTTGAGGTATTAGTGACAAATTGAATCCATCAATAAAAGGAAATTATTAGTGACGACTGACAACCATTGCTAATATTATTTTTAAAAAAATAAAAAAAAATTTATTTCGCAATATATCAGTGACGGACTAGAAGTCGTCACTAATACTTCTTTTATTTAAAAAAAAAAATTAAAAAAATGTATTTCATAATATTAGTGACAAATATGTAGATTTGTCACTATTAGCCAATTATTAGTGACAGTTTTAGGAACCGTCACTAATAATTCTTTTATTATAAAAAAATGAAAAAAAAAATTATTTCGCACTATTAGTGAGGAATTTACAAATCGTCACTAATACTTCTTTTATTTAAAAAAATTATTTCATAATATTGGTGACAAATTTGATGTTCGTCACTACTGTTCGTCACTACTATGACATTATTAGTGACGAATTTGGGAATCATCACTAATACTTCTATTATTTAAAAAAAAAAAAATTTATTTCATAGTATTAGTGGCAAATTTAAGAATTCGTTACTATTATCCCATTATTAGTGACGGGTTTTCAAACCGTCACTAATACTTGTTTTATCTAAAGAAAATAAAAAGAATTTGTTTCATAGTATTAGTGACGGATTTGATGATTCGTCACTAGTATCACATTATTAGTGACGGATTTTGGAACCGTCACTAATACTTCTATTATTTAAATAAAAAATAAAAAAATTTATGTCATGGTATTAGTGACAAATTTAAGGATTTGTTACTATTATCCCATTATTAGTGATGAATTTTCAAACTGTCATTAATACTTGTTTTTTTTAAAGAAAATAATACAATTTTATTTCATAATATTAGTGACGGATTTGATGATTCGTCACTACTATCGCATTATTAGTGACAGATTTGGGAACCATCACTAATACTTCTATTATTAAAAAAAAAAAACTATATCATAGTATTAGTGACGAATTTAAGGATTTGTTACTATTATCGCATTATTAGTGACATATTGGTGGACCGTCACTAATACTTATTATATTAAAAAAAATTATTTCATAGTATAAGTGACGAAATTTGAAATTCGTTACTATTATCCAATTATTAGTGACGGTTCCTAAATCCGTCACTAATACTACTGTTATTTTTTTTTAAATGTATTAAACACTATTAGTGAAGAATTTGAGGATTCGTCACTAATAGTCTGACACTACAAAACTTGCACACAGGTTTTCCAATCTCATTTCTTTCCCTCCAAGCCTCCCCATTTCCCTCCGTCTCTCAATCTATCCATTTCAATCTCAATCGCTCTGGTCTCTCTCTCTCTCTCTCTCTCTCTCTCTCTCTCTCTCTCTCTCTCTCTCTTCATCTGATCTCTTCATCGCTGCCACCGCCGTCGCTAACACTCCGGTCCATTGCCGCCACCTTCACCGAGAGTTTGTTGAAAAGGTGAGATCTGGTCCTGCTTCTTCTCAAATCCACTTCTTAAAATTTAGTAATTGCATTTACGTGAGTAAATTCTTCACGGGTTTCACAATGCCTATTCTTTTTTCCCCCCCGGGGGTGTGGTGGTGTTCAAAGTTTGAACTTGATAGTCTACAGTTTATTATTTTTTTCTAGAAAATTTCTTTTTTCAAATGTCGCCATACGCACCCCAACAGGCTAACTTCACTTAAGACCACAGTTCTAGCATTATATTGTATTTTGTTTACATTGCAGTCTGGCACTCAATCTGCCTACCACAACATCAGTGCCTTTCTTTGTTCCTCCTGCATCTATTCGTTCACGCCTACCCCTTTATCCTACCTACATATCGATCTTTCTAGGTATATATTCAGACATTTTCTAGTATCTAATTTTTTCAGCACCGAACAACGAAAAAAAAAAAAAAAGAAACAGAAACATGCTCCCCAGTTCCCTTCAAACAACAACTCTAAAGTTTGCACAAGGTTTAGTTTGCTCAACATATACATAAGCTAAGAAAAGAATTGGGCACTCTCCTAAATCAAGCAGCTGCTAAATATTTTACCATTATTAAGTATAAGACTCAACTCTCAAGAACAATCACGTTTTGCTTCTGCTTTTTTGTTTTTTGTCTTTTGTTTTTGTGTTTTTGGTTCTTCATAGAAAGAACATCAGGCTGACTTACATGTACCACCAAGCAACTAGTTTTATGGATAATAGAATGAAAAACGCAGCCATCATGTAATAAATATTGTCTAAAGACATTCAACTTCTTCACATACACCAAAAGAGACCTTGTTTATTCCAACTTCCAACACAGGAAATAAAAGTTTGTACAACATGTACACACAATTAGGAGTCTTTAGATGCAGTACTGGGAAATAATTTTTTTTGGTATTTCCCGTGATTGATCTTCATCTTGCCAGTAAATTTGAAAGAATAATCGAAACACACACTCACATGTACCCACAATTAGGAGTCTTTAGATGCAGTACAAAGGAAATAATTTTTTTTGGTATTTCCCGTGATTGATCTTCATCTTGCCAGTAAATTTGAAAGAATAATCGAAACACACACTCACATGTACCCACAAGGCCACAATTAGGAGTCTTTAGATGCAGTACTGGGATTTACTTGGCTTGAATATTTCCTAACAGGAGGAAGCATTTTTTAATAATTTTTTCTTCTTAGTATTCCTAAAGTACCCTTAGCTTTGTGATATACAATTGTCTACATGATTTTTCTCTTGGATTTTTAAGTTTTAATATACATTATGCTCATTATCACGTGTGCATATGTAAATTTTAATTTAACGAGAATTAAATTATATCTTGGTTCAATAATTCATAATAAGTATATTAATTAAGATTAATCATTATTAATATATAAGATATAATGACCAAAGTCATATATTCTTAATGACTAATACGTAGAATAATATATTACCTTATCATTAGAAAAATAAGTATAATGAAGTAACATTTATCAGCGGTATATCATTCTAACAAGTATGTAACATTAAATAATGGATAATTATTTGAATATAAGGAATATATTTAATTAGGAGGACAAAAAATGTTATGTACATATTTATGATTTAGTTACTTTGGCAAATACAAAAAGAGCTTTAAAAATTAGGAGGACAAATAACGTTCGTCTTCAAAAATGTCTTAGTTATTATATGGTTCTTATGTGAGCGATATTATAAATAATTTATCTTTTCTTTTTGGTTTATTGGGAGAATTATTAGGCTATACCAATCAGAATTTTTTACACTGTTTAATTACACTTCATATTTACTCAAATTGTTACAATCTTATGCAAAATCTCATTGGCGGATGTCAAATGCAGCAATTTCTCTTGGTAAATGGGAGTTTATTGAAGTCTTTTTAAAAATGTTTGGTCTCCTTGTGAAAAAAGAGCTACTAGAAAGAAAAAGATAGATTTGAGTATTTGATAAAAAAAGTTGTAAGGTGTTTAAAAGCTTATAATAACTAGAAAGAATATGGTCTTTTTAGAAAATATAATTAATACATTGATCATGTTATAGTGTTAGAAAAAATTAGCAACAACAATAGAAAAAATAATTTGTTCGTGAAAAAAATTAGC
This sequence comes from Malania oleifera, assembly GCF_029873635.1. NCBI lineage: Eukaryota > Viridiplantae > Streptophyta > Magnoliopsida > Santalales > Ximeniaceae > Malania > Malania oleifera. The sequence goes on from NC_080417.1 coordinate 41,983,784, forward strand.
TTCTAGCTTTTCAATTTTTAATTTTGTAACTTCTAAAAAAGTAAAAGTTGATTTTTAGAAACTAAAAAAATTATACCAAAAGTTAGACCTACCTTTATCTTTTAAAAAGGGCAAGACAAAAAGGGGCATCAAACTCACCCTAAATGACTTAAATGTTTATCTTATTATTTATGAATTAATATATTATAATTATATATATATATATATATATATATTAAAATGAAGCGCCCACCTAAGCCATCTCTAATGATTTTATTTGGTTTAGTAAATGAGTTTTAAAATTATATTTATGTTGAACTTTTCTAATAAGTGTGAATATTTTCTCGTAATGTTATTGTTAAGTATGCCCCTCTGAAATTTTTTTTTGTTTTCAACATAAATCGTAGGGTTTTGTCTTTACTGGCCAATGCCTCCGCGAATGAAGCCTCTAGATGCCTCAAAGCACGACCACTAGCCACGATGTGCTACCAAGCGGCAGAGGGTTCAGGACCCGCCAAGGGGAGAGTCTTCTTCCGAGGGCCGACCTGTACTGAGTGAGCACGAAAGGGTTTCGGATGAGACGAGAGCACCAAAGGTGACTCTTGAGCATGTACAGTTGCCCTTGGCACATTCTGTTGCACCACCCATTAGAGAGTTGTCCTTGAATGTTACCCCAGTGCTTATAGAGGACATGCTCGCTCATTCGATGTTTTTCCGTACGATTAGGCCAACCATGTCGTATGATTGTTAGGCTTTGCCTCCAGCGGATATTCCTGTCGAGTTGCTGCCTCGGGTCCTCAAGCCATGCAAACCACCACCCTCCCCTCTTACCCCTAAATGATGTCGTCTTCTGGAGGAAATGGCATGGGACCAAGATGCCGTTAGAGTAGCAACAGCTTTGCCTTGCTCATGCAGTTCTGATTCTGATTTTGACTCTGATTAAGATAGACTAGATGTTTGGGATCTTTTTATGCACTTTCTCTTTTGCTTATGTACTGTGCTAATGCACCCTTTGCTTTTATTTTATTTCGTTTTCTTTTATTTGTTTTTTCCTGTATTCTGTTTTACCATGCTTTTGAATGGTTGTACGCGTGCTTCGATGTGTCTATCTACATTGTATTGCCTTTGAAATTAATTAAAATACATAGAGCTTTTGGTTTCTACTTGTATTTTGTGCTTCACTATATTAGTACGTTTTTCTAGCTATTTCTAGAATTTATGTGGAGGTTACTTACACAGATAAGGTAGGCAGATAAGTGTTCACTTTTTTTTTTTATCCTTACTGTGCATTCATTTGAGATTATGCACGGTTAGAAAATCTTTGGAAAAACAAAATATAAAAATATGGCGCTTAGGAAAAGCCAACTAACTGCCATATGAAGTAAACTGTCAAATTAATTACTGTCATTTATTGTGTTCATTAAAGCTTAGACATGTTTTTAGAATGATTATTATACATTCATGACTCATCGTACATATGAGACAAAATAATTATTGAAATTCAATTGATTATTAAGCATACTATGTTGACTAATAATCAATTGAACATGTTAATTATTTGTGTTAGCTTTGGTGCATTCCCAAGAGCGGGATGAAATGGAATATAAATTTTTTTCCTAGGTTTGACCTAAATAGCAATAGTACATTCATAACCTAGGGTCTGTCTATGCAGTTCCAAATGCGCAGATAAATATAACGTGCGAAAATTAAAATCATGCGCAGCATTCACCAACTATAACATATATGTATAGGAATGTAAATTGCAGAAAAATAAACAGTGCACACACGATATGTTATCGGGGTTTGGCCAATATTGCTTACATCCCTACCTTGGCTACACCAGCACAAGGATTCCACTAATGCTCACTTAACGGGTGGAGCAGCAACGGTTACAACCAAGTCAATTTACAGGGCTGACCTCAACCAACACACCTTACTAGGATAACGCACCTAACTTTCCTAACCGAGTCTAAGCCAGTTTGGGACTATTTACCAGGGCTAGTCTCCCTCTTCAAGCCTGTTCCTGTAATACAATAAATGTGTCCAAAGTTTTGTGCGCATGGAAATATGCTTCTCACACTAAGCAGATATGTACTACAATATCCACAATATAATCAATGCACCTCAATGATGTAAGAACTATAAGCTCGGTGCTCTATGTGTGCAATCAATACTCAAGGTTATGAATAATCTCAAATATGTACAAGAGTGTATAAACAAGGTTTTCTTTGAAACACAATATAAAATATCTTAATGCAAGGTTAGGGTTTTAAAGATGTAAATCAGAGTATTCAAACAATCTCAAAAATATTTTCTCAAATGTATCTAGCACAAGAGTTATTTGAAATCTAACTTTGTAAAATATTTTTGCACACAAAAGTATAAAGCCCAAATGAGTATTGCAATGATAATGTAAACTCATTTAGCTATATGATTTTTCCCAACCAAAGATTTATCAAACGAAATCGGGGGAAAAATCTAACTCAACCCTCAATATGAAAATCAAATGTGTAATATACAAGTGAGGGTTTCTAGCACAATATAACAAGCAATAAACACTCACAAGGTAAGATTTCTCAAAGGAATGAAGGTATTTGAGTGTTATGGACTTAGTAGGAGAAAATAGGATATGAAATTTTTCAGAGAATTTTGGCTTAATCCTATTTGTTAATCTTGCCTTAATTTTGCAAATGAAGAGATATATATAGGCATAGGCAAAATTATGATTGTTGGGGACACCAAGGGTATTATTAAATTTATTTTAAAAATCATTACGAAAATTAACCTTATTTAAAAATTTTAACCGCGGTAAAAATAATTGTCTAACCTAAGAGCACCAATCGACCGGACGCGAGGTTCGATTGACCAAGTGATCAAGTTTGGTTGACCGAGAGAAATTTGAACTAAGAGTTCAGTCAACCGGACTAAGGGTTACAGGGCAATTTTTCCATTTTAGCATGATTCAGTCAACTAGGTGATTTTGAACTAAGTGGTTCGGTCGATCAGGAAGTTGTGGCGTCTCCTGAGGACCTTCGGTTGACCAGGGCAATGAAGTACTATCCTGGTCAATCAACCGAAAGGTCAAAGTGTTGACCTCAGGGTAGTTCGGTTGACTAGCAATTTTGAACTGAGCAAGTTCGGTCAACCATATCATGGTTAAACTGTTGACCTAGTGACCGGTTCGGTTGACCAACAGATTTACACTATGAAAGTACGGTTGACCGAACATGCATTTTTAATGCATTTCAGTCCTATTCCCAATGTATATTAACCATATTCATATAATGATTAATGTTTAAGACTATAGGGCATATTTTTATAAATTATAGGGAGTCTTAAGGTCATTTTTCTTCCCGAAAAAATTCGAAATCAGTCGATCGAAGGGTGATCCCTAAGGTCTTTAAGGTCTTAAGCTTTATAGTTCCTATATGCATGCCATGCAATGATTATTACATACCTTTCCTACTTAAATATTACAGATCCAATAATAGTGAAATGAATTACAACATGAAAATAGTCTTCAGGGTCTTCAGTCTTCAAGTCTTCATGTGCCATCAAATGATCTTGTTATTATGAACCTGCACACAAACTTGAAAGTCATCAAATACAAAGAGTATTTGTCATTATCAAAACTGGAAATGACCCATAGTTTCAACAATTTGTTTCACTTACGATTAGTAATGGTTGTATTTCAACCATTCTTGGATTGTCCAATGTGGACATTTCAAGAAGTTGTATTTACATCGTTGTCATCGTTCACGCTTTGTCAATTGTCATTATATATTTCAAGTGCTTCTCTACTTGTGTTCTCTAGGTGCATAGTGAGGTGTCGTGACAATTTGTTAGTGATGAAAAACTAGCAACATGTTCACTTCCCCCATCTCATGTACTTGGAGAGCCATGGGGAGATGCTACCGAAATTTATATTGACTACGACAAAGGAATTTGAGCAATTGATCGCAACGTAAATGCAACATTCCTGAATGGAAAGGATCTGTACCCTTTAGACGGAAGGTGGTCGATTATAGGATTCACGATGCATACGTCATAACCATTATGAGAATGTAATCAACACCATTTACTTGAACATGTTATAGGGTAATTAATGAACATGGGTAAGAGTTGGATGAATGCTCGGGGTAGGTTTTTTCCAGAATACGTGAAAGGGGTACATGATTTCATAAAGTTCGTGCGGCCTCATGTAGACAAAGCCAGTAGAATAAGGTGTCCTTGCAAGAAATGCCAAAACATAACATTAAAACACATTGAATTGGTTCATACACATTTATTAGACTTTGGAATGGAGAAATGTTACACAACATGGGTGTTCCACGATAAAGATTACGCAGTTCAAAGCTATGATGATGACAATATGCAGATGAGGAGGCAAATATAGCAAGTGGTGATACACGTTCGGAAGGGTTATGTGAAATGTTAGGTGACTTGCAAAAGGGGATTGTAGTGGACACGGACGATGTTGGTGTGTCGCATATTGGTGATGAATCTACTTCAGCAGGTATCATACCTTACAATCCTAGTGCATTGAATCGACTTGGTAAACCATTTTCTAATCCCATGAGGGATGCACAGGTGCCCCTATATCCAAACTATAAGAAGTTCTCAAAATTAGAGTTTCTGATAAAGTTGCTTCATGCAAGGGAAATGCATGGGTTATCTCATATTGCATTCAATATGCATTTAAGCCTCATTAAGGCAGCACTGCCTGATGGTGAAACACTTCTGAAGTCCTTTAAACAGCTGCGTGGCAAATGACTGTCCATTTTGGGCAGTCATTTGTCCAGTTAAAACAATGGGGTAGTAGGGTGTCAGTTGTCTGTCTAAACACGCATAGACGTGTTAAAGTGCACTGGCAGTCGGCTGTCCAGTTCTTGATAGTCGTCTGTCAAACTGTCAGCTTTGAGTACCCATCAGTCTTTTAGTAATAACGTTTTCTATATAACTCCAAATTTGACGTTATTGGTGTCAAATGAAATCTAAGAGAAAATCCTAAAACTTTCATGTTGAAAAAATTTTAAAATAAAGACTTTTTGATGGATAACAATGCACATCAATGTAGATGTAGAAAAATTAACAGCATTTGAGAAATCCTCTTTTTGGTGCTTTTCATTCCAAAACTAATTCTAACCTTTTTAAAACAATTTTTGATCTTATAAAAATATTTTCCAAGTATGGTCAGAGGTATCTAGGTCTAAGACATTAACCTAAGAGCTTCATGCATCCATATTGAAATTCTTTGAAGTACTTACATGAAATTTCCTAGACTCTTTCAATTCTTGAATTCTTTAAAGCCTTTATACTTCCTTCATCTTTCTTGGAGTTTTCCATGTTGATCACTTGTTCTTTCATTCTTTGAAGCTATTTCTTTAATATCAATGCTCTCATGATCTTCAGGTTTTAAACTTTAAATCCATGCTTCAAGCTTTATATAATCATCCTTATCTGAGGTACAAGCTCTCATTAACTCTTTAACCTTGCATTCTTCATTTAGTCCTGAAAATACATCACTTAACATAGCATGTTAAGATCCACTTGTTTGTTAGCATCAAAATAAGATGTTAAGCCTTATAAGGCCAACAATCTCCCCCATTTTTATGATGAAAAACAAGAAGCAAAAATTGGAGTGAGCTTTAAAAAGACTCCCCCTTTCAATAAGCACCATCTTAACAATATTTGCAAGACCAATATCAATTTCAAAACCTCTTTTACAATCATACTCATCAGTATCAAATACTTCTCCTTTTGATATATATTATGTTTATGCTTAGTTTTTGAAATTTACAATACTATGCTCAATTTTTACTTAAACACTTCTCTCCCTTTTGACATCCATCAAAAAGAAAAATAATGATTAAGTTCAAGTAAAATCACATGTTGAGCATATCATCAAACATACATATCAACACATACAAACTCAATTTATTTTTCAATATAGCATGTGTAGTGTGTTTTAATAGTCATATCTTTACTAACAGCTTTCTCCTTCTTTGACATTACTCAAGATATTAATAGTTGATTTTATGATACCGATTTAAAATTGAATTCATGATATCTATTTAAAATTCATGATACCAATTGATAATTTAATTCATGATACCAGTTGAAAATTCTCTGAATTGATTAATAGGGAAACAATCATAATATAAGCAATATGACATAACACTCCCCCTGAATTCAATACATTCAGTTTTGTTATCAAGTTTGCTTTCATCGTCCCATGTTTCAAAACATTTATTCACATTATGTATCAAATATCAATATCATGCTAATATCATCAATGTCATACTATGCTCAAAGATATAATCATACTTGTCATGCTTAAAAGACAAATTTAACTTTTAGATTGTGATATCAAGTGAGCTTTGTAAAATTGTGATACCAATTAAAATTTTTAAAATGTGATACCAAAAATATTCATGGATACCAAAGACTTTATAGATACCAAAGTCCTTATCACGTTATACACAGCTCATGGATACCAATATAACCATTATATCTCTCATAGCTCATGGATATCAATATAACTATTATATCTCTCATAACTCATGGATATCAATATAAAAAGCAGTAAGTCTATCCATGTAATTCATCAATAACATGCATGATTAAGAATTAATCTCATATCAAAATTCATGCTTATACTCAATAATCTCATGCTCAAATTTTCAACATAGTGAGCCATAATATTTTCAATATAAGTCAAGCATATCATGTAGCATAGGCATGTAAGCATGTAGCATATAGCTTATCATATAGGCATGTAAGCACGTAGCATTTTATTCTCAAATATCTTTAAAAAAAAAAAAATTATGCAGTCACTTGTCAGCAGGGGGCAGTCGTCTATCACTAAACAACCAGGTTTTTAAAAATAAACAGAAGGGTGACAGTCGTCTGTCCATATGGTGACAATCGTCTATCCATGAACAAATTAGTTTTTCAATATACACAGAAGGTTGACAGTAGCCTAGCTGAACACTCACAGACGACTCACTGGTCACTGGCAGTCGTCTGTCCATTACCTGACAGTCGTCTGTCAGTCTTCTTACTTATATTAAAACACTTCAAAACATGCCAGTCGTCTGTCTCTAAATAGACAGTCGTCTGTCAGCAAATTTTCCTCATTTCAACATATTTTTGAGTTCTCTCTTCTTTGCTCAATTAATCTTGAAATATGAACTTGTTTAACTATGAAAAACTTGTTCCAAGTTTTATACTAAGGTCTCTAAGTCTCTTTGCCTAAAGAGCTTAAAAAATCATACATGAATCAACTTGAAGTACTAATGTAATAAGCTCAATTTCATATTTTCTTAAGTAAAGCTTTGTAAAAAAAAAATCATCCTATGATTTTGGCCAACAATGCCATTTTTGAATAAGCTCTTAAACTCATTTGTTGATCATGAATTAAGTTACTTTCTCAATTTTTAAAGTGGAATGACTTAATCCATGGAGTTTTTCATTTATAAACTAGTCTATCATCTTGGTACCCATACTTTCTTGGGTCCAATTGGTTTTATAAAGGATGTTTCTTTAACTCTCCATATTTGTTTAGTTTTCACACATTTTCTCTTAAATGAACATTCAAACTTTATATGCCCCTTTTTCTTATATTGATAGCATATGGTGTTAGTGTAAGCATTAAAGGATGTGCAGGCATTATCTTTGAAGGCTTTTGAGAAACAACCCATGTAAATATTCCTTTTCTTTTTATTTTCAATTCCATTAAAACCAATGCCTTCTTTGTTTAGAGACATTCTTTGTGAGCCAATCATCCTATCAAGATTTTCCTTCCCTTTTGTAAAGTTGTAAATAATTCTTTCTTTATCTTCAATTTGATTCGTGAGATCATTTATCTCTTTATCTTTCTTTTCATCAACCTTCTTTTATGATTTCTCTAATTCTAGAGATAATTTTCTGATTTTATCCTCTAATTCAGAAATATATATATCTTTTTCATATACCGTAGAGGATAGGGATTGAAGGTCTTCTATCATTTTTTCATTTTTGCATTCTAATTCTTTGATTTTCAAGTCTTTTTCTTTTCGGCAAGATTTTTGGATTCTAACTCCTTTGTTATAGCTTCATTCTTACTTTCTATTTTCTTGATTCTTGAATCCTTTTCTCTTTCAGTAGTTCTAAGAGATTCTAACTCTTTCATCATTCCTTCATTCTTGTTTTTCAATGAAATATTTTGTTTAGTTACTTTAATTAACATCTTATGCACCTTGAATAAGTCATTTTGAAGTTCTTCATAAGATGGTCTGCTTTCATCATTGGATTCATCACTACAAGAATTATTTGAAGATTTAGATGAGGAGCTTTCTTCATCATCCCAAGCCATAAAACAGGTGTAAGCAACCTCTTAATCACTTGATTCAATTTTAGAACAACTTGTACTCATCATTTCCCAAGTAGTGGCTTTCATGGCCTTTTTCTTTTTCTTGTTAGACTCTTTCTTTAGTAGTGGACATTCCGGTTTTCTATGTCCAGCTTTGTTGCAATTGTAACATGTAGGAGTTTTATTCTTTGATTTCTTGCTAACTTCTTCTTTTGATTCATCTGATTCAGATTTTTGATTTCTTCTTTTGAATTTGTTTCTCCTTCTTAGTATCCTTGCTAGTTTTTTAGATATGAAGGCTTCTTCATCTTCATCCATTTCACTACCTGAGTTTTCTTTTAAGGTTTTAAAGGCTATTGATTTTTGGGCTTTGGTTTTTTCATTCTTTTCATTCATTGCCATTTCATATGTAAGGAGAGAACCTATAAGTTCATCTAAGGAAGTGTTTTTCAAATTTCTTCCTTCGGTTATGGCAGTGGCTTTTGGTTCCCATACGGTTGGTAGCTCTCTAAACATTTTCCTTGTCATTTCATAAGTAATGTAGGTTTTTCCTAGTGCATTTAGGGAATTTATTATGTGAGTGAACCTAGTAAACATATTAGTTATGGATTCATCCGGGTTCATCTTAAAGGCTTCATATTCACTTGTGAGCATATCGATCCTATTATCCCTAACATCTATAGTGCCTTCATATGTTACTTCTAGCTTATCCCATATCTCTTTAACTGATTTGCAAGTCATTATTCTATTAAATTCATTGGTATCTAAAGTACAATATATAGCATTCATGGCACTAGAATTTACTTGCAGCATCTTATAGTCTAAGTCTGTCATATCAATTTTCTCCTTATGGACTTGTTTTCCATCAACTATCTTAGTGGGAATTTCGTTACCTTCCATGACAACCTCTCATGCTTTCCAATTCATAGTTTGGAGATATATTTGCATTCTTTTTTTTTCAAAAAGTATAGTTCAAACCACAAAAGATTGGTGGCCTAATTAAAGATTGTCCCTCTCCAAAGGGAGCTATACCTAAGTTAGTCATTTAGATCTTTTTATAGCTTCTAGTTAAGAGTTGTTATAACCCCGCTCTGATACCAATTGAAATTAGGAATAACTTCCCAAGAGGGGGGGTGAATTGGATTCTAAAAATTTTTTTTGATTCCTTTTAAGATACGTTAAACTTATTTTATTTCTTTTAACCAATTCTTGACTTGTTTGTTTAATTCTTTAATCAATCAAGAACTTAGTTATTTTATCCAATCAATAACACAATTAAACAACCAATCAATTAAACACAATCTTCAAGCCAAACAATCAATTTATTTGCCAAGTACAAGTTAAACAACAAACAACCAAACCAAGATATAAGGTATTCAACACTTTGGTAATATAAAATCTTGAGATAGTTTGTTTTTTTATATAAGCCCTGTGATTATGAATTTGAAAACCTTGCTAGCAGGCCTATGCTTGGCAGAAGCATTAGGGGTGGCACAGATTAGGGTATTGAGTGATTCTCAACTGGTGGTAGAGCAGCTGAAAGGAGAATTTGAAGCTAGGGATCCAAGAATGAAGAAATATCTAGTTAAGGCCCAAGAATACTCGAAAGCATTCATTTGGTTCGATATAGAACACGTACCAAGGGCAGAAAACAAAAATGCCGACGCACTCGCGAAATTAGCCTCAACAACTGGTATGGAATGGAAAGACCTTATTTATCTAGAGCGAATAAGGAAACCCTCATACGAGGAAGACATGATTAACTCAGTGGAGTCCGAAATCAATAAGAATGATTGGAGGGCGCCTTTATTCCTATACCTCCAGGACGAATCCCTACCAGAGGACAACAAGGAAGTTCGGAAAGTGAGAAGGAACGCTGATAGGCCGGGAGCTGTACAGATGATCTCTAACACTGCCCTACCTTCGTTGTCTAAACAGTGAAGCAGGGAAATACATGCTAAGGGAAATCCATGAAGGAGTATGTGGAAACCACCTTGCCAGTAGAGCCCTAGCCCACAAGGTCATGCGACAGGGGTTTTACTAGCCCACAATGAAAAAAGACGCTGTTGAGCTCATCAAGAGATACGACAGATGTCAATGATGCGCAGTAGTACCACACGTACCCTCTAATCTACTCTCCCCTCTAACAAGTCCCTGCCCCTTCGCATAGTGGGGAATAGACATCCTGGGACCCTTACCATAAGCGACTGGTCAAAGAAAGTTTTTTTTGGTAGCAATAGATTATTTCACTAAGTGGGTACAGGTTGAACCTCTAGCCACCATAACAGAGCGGAACATTACGCGCTTCATGTGGACATCAGTGGTTTGCCGTTACGGGATCCCCTGGGTGATAGTTACAGACCATGGGAGGCAATTCGACAACGAGCGCTTCAAAAAGTTCTATTCGGACCTATCTATTAAGCTCTTCTTCGCGTCAGTGGCGCACCCCCAGAGCAACGGACATGTAGAGAACATGAACTGGATGATACTGCACAGATTGAGGATGCGACTCGAATCTATGCAAGGTAGATAGGTAGAAGAACTCCTTTCCCTCATATGGGCATACCACACCACCAAGAGAGCAGCAACAGGGGAAACCCCTTTCATGCTTGTCTTTGGCGTAGAGGCAATCAACCCGGTAGAGGTAGGGATACCCTCTTGGCGAAGGCAATACTTTAACGAGCAGACCAACAATGAAGAACTTAGATCAGAAATAGACCTACTGGAGAAGAGACAGGATCAGGTGGGTCTAAAAGTTGCAGCGTACCAGCAGAGGGTAGCAAAGTACTACAACAATCACGTCAAAATACGGAATTTTCAGCTATAAGACTTAGTCTTGAGGAAGACGCGAAATAACCCGTTGGAGTCAGGGTCGCACAAGTTAAAGCCAAACTGGGAGGGTCCATACAGAGTCACAACCGAGATAAAGCCAGGAACATACAAGTTAGAAGATGTAGGGGGGAAAGAGATTAAGAACACATGGAACTCAGATATGTTAAAGAAATACTATTCCTAAAAAGTGCTTCTTGCATTGCAGTAATAAAAGTACCAATTATAATAGTTGTACTATATCAATAAAGTTTGAAAAATTTATATTACAAGTTCAGTTCCTACAGACTAGTTGGCTTTACTCCCCTCTCCAGTTTCCTCCTTCTCCCCTTCCTCATCCTCATCTAGATCTTCCATGGATTCAGGACTCTCATGGCCGTAACCATGAGAGCTCACACCGTCCAGTGGAAGCTCAAGGTGTTTGGTCTTGACTTGATCCCAGCACCTCCTGAATCCCACCTGGTAAGCTTTGGAGGTATCAATGACAAACTGGTTGGAGTCCTTGTACTCTTTTACCGCAGTTCGAGAGGCAGTAGTAGCAGCGGCTGCTTCTCTGGCAGGTAATTACTCCCTACGAAGGTGCTCAACCTCTGCTTGCAGAGCTCGCTCACGAACCTCGGCTTCACGCAGTTCATTCTGAGCAACAACATACTTTTCCTGGGCATCCAAGGTCTGCCGGTATATCTCTGCAACCTTCTCCTCCTAGCCTAGAGCCATCGTCGCCAGTTGAGGAAGAATACGAAATACGAAACAATTAACAAAACTATGTATAAGGCGAGAAGAATAAGGCCAGTTGAAGAATAGATACCTGGTATGAGGTGTGGCGGATCTTCGCTGAAAGAGAGTCAGGAAGGGTGCACTGGGCCTACACAAAATCTTCAGCGTGTACAGCCCGATGAAGAGCAGAGGCAGAACGGGTCGGCTCGTGAAAAATCGCTTCAGTATGAGCCTGTGGGATCGGAGGAGGAACAACATTGATCTCATCAGTAAGGGCACCAGAATCACCTACGGCGGGTGCATCCCTTTGGGAGGATTCCTCTTCGAACTCCCTTCTCTTCTTCCTACTCCTATTTGCTTCCTTGCTTCCCCTATGAGAGATTCTTACCTGGTGAAGTCCATATCTGCAAGGATAGAGAGAAAAGGAGTAAAAACACAAATAATAGAGACAATATCCAAACATATATATAGAAATCAGGGGCGAGGTAAGACTTGAGGAAACGGGGCTGATCCCCCACTGCACGAGGACACACTCTTGGAGCAGCTCCTCATGAGGGATAACACCCTGTTCACCAAGGACACAAAGCTCTTTCAGGATGGCTTGCTCTTCGAGGGAAAGCCTTGGAAGAAGGTGGTGCACCCGAACTACGAAGGAAAAGGGATGAAAGGAGAAAAGATGAGTCAACGGATAACCTACTAGTATCCCTGCAAAAGAAGGTGGAAAAGGGATAGACAACGTTACCATCAAGAGGAGAAGACCAGACCAAAGAGCCCGTGTAATTCAACTCCCCCGAGGCAAATAAGTAATGAGACTTCCAGTTATGGATGGAAGAACTGCTCGGTGAAAAAATTTTATAGCCTGGTAGAGAGTTGAAATAGTATAGCTCCTTCTCGGCAGAATGGGATCGCATTTGGAAACAACTTCTAAATAGAGGAACTGTAGGCTGGTAGCCAAGGCGAAGCAGAAGGACGGCAAAACAAGTGAGCGAAAGATAAGAGTTCGAGACAAGTTGGGAAGGTGCTATGCAGTAAAAACATAATACGTTAGAGACGAAAGGGGGAAAAGGGAGCCTGAGACCCAAATCTAGGTAATTTGCATAGAGGCAGAGCTCCTCAGAGCCTGGATCAAGGGCAGACTCGGAAGCGGAGGGCAACCTAATAGTAACACTCGATGGTATAGCAAAAAAATAACAAACATTCTACAAGTTGGAGGAGGTAAGGTCAAAACGAGCGCTCTGAACTGTAGTAGGAACCCTCAAAGGCTGTGAAGAAGACTCCATAGGGAAAATAAAGTGTGAACAAAACAATACCTATACCTAAGGATCAAACGGGCAAGCACCAGCAAAAACAAAGAGGAAAAGATGCCAGGACAGATCAAGATAGTAAAATTCCACACACAAATAGCAAGGCCGTCTTACAAGAAAAGATCAAACATACAAATTTAATGCAAAAACAACGAAGAACATGAAGAACACCAAACAAACATGCAGTAGAGAGGGAGAGCGTACCTAACGCGAAAATGGGGGACCCCGTGGAATGAAGAAGAGAAGAGAAGGAAGGAGTCCTCTAAGACTGAAGATGTGCGCAGAATGAAGGAGCCCTCTGGCCGTTATAAAGAGAGGAGGGCACAAATCCCTAAGGCGGGAATCTCAAAAATTTTCATCTACAAAAAAAGGATTGCGTCTCAAGGGAGAAAAAGGACACAGAGAATCCAGGAACCCATAGAAAATCTCTAACAGATGCATAGTCGCGGCTTCCCAAGGACAAACGGTGCCTCGGAAAGACCACATCGCCTCAGACACAATGTTAGACCGGTGACCATAAATGGGAAGTTTCATCCAACCCACTTCCCAAGGTATGACTCACTTAAAACCTGCTTTTATCAATCTCTCGCAGGACAGAAGGATGGGACGACGCCTAGGAAAAATGAGTAGATGAAACAACCAAGTGACGAGCATGACTCATCAGGCGGAGAGGCCAAACTAACGAGCATGACTCGTAAGGCCGGAACAGCCTTATAGATGAGCACGGCTCAATAGACACAAAGGCCAAACTGGTGAGCACGACTTGTAAGGCCAAAACAGCCCAGCAAATGAGCACGACTCATCAGGCGGAGAGGCCAAACTGATGAGCACGACTCGTTAGGCCGGAACAGCCCTGTAGATGAGCACGGCTCAATAGACACAAAGGCCCAGATGACGAGCACAACTCGTAAGGCCAAAACAGCCCAGCAGATAAGCTCGGTGGCAAAATTTACTTCATGGAACAGGTCGGCCAATTTCCCTCCATGGGATAGGTCGGCCAAATTCCCTTCACGAAGCAAATCGAACAGGTCAAACAAATTCACTTCTTGGAGCAAGTAAGACAGCTCGGCCAATTTCTCTCCATGGGACAGGTCGGCCAATTTCCCTCCATGAAGCAGGTCGGACAAATTCATTTCATGGAGCAAGTCAGACAGCTCGGCCAATTTCCCTCCATAGAACAGGTCGGTAAATTTCCCTCTATGAAGCAAGTCGGACAAATTCATTTCATGGAGCAAGTCAGACAACTCGTCCAATTTCCCTCCATGGGACAGGTCGGCCAATTTCCCTCCATGAAGCAAGTCAGAAAAATTCCCTTCATGGAGCAAGCCAAACAGGTCGGCCAATTTCCCTCCATGGGACAGGTCGGCCAATTTCTCTCCATAAAGCAGGTCGGGCAGGTTGGCCAATTTCCCTCCATGGGACAGGTCAGCCACATCCCCTTCATATAGTAGGTCGAACAGGTCGGCCAACTTCCTTCCACGGAGCATATCAGATAGGTCATCAAAACTTCGCTCCATGAAAAAGATCGAATAGGTCGGCAAATTTTCCTTCATGGAGCAGGTCAAACAGCACGGCATGAGCAGCTCGGCAAAACAGCTCAGTGTGAGGAGCTCGACAAAACCACTAGGCACAAGCAGCTCGGCAAAATAACTCGACACAAAGAGCTCGGCAAAATAGCTCGGCATGAGCAGCTCGGCAAAATAGCTTGGCACATGGAGCTCGGCAAAATAGCTCGGCACGAGCAGCTCGGCAAAACAGCTCGGCACGAGGAGCTCGGAAAAATAGCTCGGTAAAATGGCTCGAGACCAGGAGCTCGACAAAACGTCTCAAGACTAGGAGCTCGGAAAAACAGCTCGGGACTAGGAGCTTGGCACGAGGAGCTGGGCAAAACAACTCAGGACGAGGAGCTCAGCAAAATAGTTCGGCACGAGCTGCTCAACAACTCATCCCACCAAAAAAAAAAGACACGATGGAGCCTTATAAGTGGAAAAAGCACGCAAAACCATTATTCAAAATTCTATCCAGAAATTTGAAACTGAGGGGGGGACAACTGATATGCCCAAAATAACCTGGCTAATGAGGGCAAGTCAACGCTTATCTCGCACCTTCTCCGGGTCTAACATTCTAACGAGTGATTAGCTCCAACCCAATAAAGAGGAGGAGAGATCCATGCCAACGGCCTTGATAACCGAGTAATAGGTGCACGCACTTATTGCTGGAGAGCGATTCACGCCCTCGCGCAATAAATTCGAGCCAACCTGCGGTCAACTCGAGCCCCTATAAGAAGGGATTGGCAGAAAAGGCAAAGGTAAGTCATTCAACACGATTATATTGTTGCATTTAGCCTCTCTAAAAGCATTCCTCTTACTTAGGTATCGGAGTGATCCCCCGGAGTACACCCCGAGTCCTCAAAGCCTTCCTTTTCTTCCTCTTTCAGATCAACGAGAGTCGAAGGAGCATACCAGCTATTTTTACCTCGCAACAAATACAACATTCAATCACTCTTTCCAAATATTCAAAACATAAATAAACTTTCAGTTAACTTATCTTTGAGTGTTTAACCAAGAAACGTACTCTCGTACGGTTTCCGCAAGATATGGTTTAACCAACGTACTCCCTTTTGGTATTCGTAACCCAAATCAAAATTAAACTTTAAGTTTACTTGATTTCCAAATATACGTAGTATATTTGATTCTCAATTTAAACCATCCACGCAATTTAAATATGTATTGAAAATAAAGAGTAGGGAAAGAGAGAGTGAGACGGAAATTTTTACGAGGTTCAGCTTATACCTAGCCTATGTCCTTGCCTTTGGCAAACCACCAAAGGATTACTAAACCTGTTCTTTTAATGGGCGGAACAAACCTTTACAACACTCCTTGGGTAAGGCTAGAGCCCGCCTTCTCCAAACGATATCCCCTCGTCCAATCACTCCTTAACTAGGCTAGAGTCCGCCTCTCTAAGCAATATCCCCTTACTTAGCCAACGATCCAAACAACCCTTGGAATCTTCAATCTACAGGATACAAATCAAATAGATGCGTACAAAGAACTTGCTCCTCAAAGAGCTGGTTAGTACGACAATTACAGCACAACTAATATACTTCAAAGTAAATCACAATATGGAATACAACTTGAAGCTCAATGAAGTATATCACTGATTAATTCTTTCAATGATTGAAAGATTTAATTTGTAGCACAATTCCAGTGGAAGAAGATCAGCTAAAATTCAATTGAATTCGTGCACAATATGTGAGCTTGAGAGTAAGAGAGAGCCTTGAGAATTTGAGAGCAATTTGAGAGAGACTTTGTATTCTTTCATAATTTGAATTCTTGGTGTATTGATTCAATGATCTTTGAGGCTTATTTATATACTTTAAAAGGTATGTAACTTGGTCCCCAAGTGACTTGAAATATTCCCTAAGTTTCCATAAGTTTTGAGCCCTAAACAACCCCATTTAAAAATTTGACCATTATGAGAAAATTCAAAACAGCCGCGTGGCAAATGACTATCCATTTTGGACAGTCATCTGTCCAGTTAAAACAAAGGGGCAGTAGGGTGTCATCCGTCTATCCAAACACGCATAGACGCCTCAACATGCACTAGCAGTCGACTGTCCAGTTCTTGACAGTCGTCTATCAAGCTGTTAGCTTCAAGTACCCTTCAGTCTTTTGGTCATACCGTTTTCTATATAAATCCAAATTTGATGTTCTTTGTGTCAAATGAAAGCTAAGAGAAAATACTAAAACTTTTATGTTGAGAAAATTTTAAAATAAAGATTTTTTTTTATGGATAAAAATGCACATCAATGCAGATGTAGAAAAATTAATAGCATTGGAGAAATCCTCTTTTTGGTGCTTTTCATTCAAAAACTGATTCTAACCTTTTTAAAACAATTTTTGACCTTATAAAAATATTTTCCAAGTATGTTCAAAGCTATCTAGGTCCAAGACATTAACCTAAGAGTTTCATGCATCCATATTGAAATTTTTTGAAGTACTTACATGAAATTTCCTAGACTCTTTCAATTCTTGAATTCCTTGGGGCCTTTATACTTGCTTCATATTTCTTTGAACTTTGCATGTTGATCACTTGGGCTTTCATTCTTTGAAGCTATTTCTTTAATATAAATGCTCTTATGATCTTCAGGCTTTAAACTTTAAATCCATGCTTCAAGCTTGATATAATCATCCTTATCTGAGGTACAAGCTCTCATGAACTCTCTAACCTTGCATTCTTCATTTAGCCCTGAAAATACATCACTTAACATAGCATGTTAAGATCCACTTGGTTGTTAGCATCAAAATAAGATGTTAAGACTTATAAGGCCAACAGAAAGAGGTGATCAATAGGAAGTCAATGGTTCCTCTTGTGCACAAAGTCAAGGCATCATGATTCATGTCATTGTGTCATAATTCCTTTTCTAAACACTCTTTAATATTGGACAATGCTATCTAGTCTTAGCCACTAATGGAGTAAATGATGGGCTAAAGATTTTTATTTGAGGACTAATGATATTTGCTTCCACAAATGTAGCATCTACCCTTCTTTATGGTGGTATTCTTTGTAGTTTTGTTTCTTTTTTATTTCATTTGCTTTTTAGGGTTCTTGTCCCATTCTTCTATCCTTTTGTAATTTTTATATTTTTCTATAGACTCTTGGTTTTGAATACTTAATTTGCTGTGGTTGAATTGTTAACTCTAGCAGCACCTTAAACCGTCTCTACTTTGGGCAAAAGATTATACCTGTTGTAAATAAATGCCTCCTCCTAAGTAGCTTGAAGCCTCCGCTTTCACATCTCTATGTGTTTTTCTTTCAAATGTTACATATGATAAATTGATCCTAAATTCATTAATATTAGAGGGTGACCTATTTTCAATAAGTGTACAATTTAGGAAATAGACAGGAAGGTCCTTTATAGAATTTCTGGTTCATCTTAGGCCCATTAAACATGTTTGAAAAGGTCAGTTCATTAATTAGCCGCAGACATAATTATAAGCATATCTCGCACACACACACCACAGATAAAAAGTTGATGAATATATTTAGTCGTTAGAATAAAGAAAAAAAAAAGGAAAAAAAGAAAAGAAAAGGAAAGCCACAGATCAAACAAATATTTCATCTTCTCTTTCAAAACCAGCTGTCTATACATAAAGGAAAGCAAAACAAGTAGTTGCCATTCTAAAAAGAAAACAAATGTAAAATGCATATGGATGAAAGGGGGGAAACAAAGAAAACATCAAATGAAGAATGAATGCAGTTTTTCACACATTAAAAGAATTTTTTTAAGAATATATTG
This sequence comes from Malania oleifera, assembly GCF_029873635.1. Lineage (NCBI taxonomy): Eukaryota > Viridiplantae > Streptophyta > Magnoliopsida > Santalales > Ximeniaceae > Malania > Malania oleifera. The sequence goes on from NC_080417.1 coordinate 42,002,265, forward strand.
TCATTGCAAAAAATACCGTGCACAAATAATCCAAAAAAATATTTAAGTCCTACTCCAGTCATTCTCTACTATGTTCACCATAAATTTTCATTTGCAAAATGACAGTAGGTCATTTGAAATCATTACTTCCTAAACTTAATCCTTGTATCTGCATTAGAGGACCATTTACAAAATGTAGCGGTATTTTCAAAATCCATCAGCACAAATAATAAGTATAATAACATGCAAATATACTTTTTTCCAATTTAATTTAAAGTGGATGACAGTTTTCAACTAAAATGAAAACACATAACAGATCGATGCACTCAAACTGCTGAGAATCTTATGGATGAAAATAGATCATATGAAAGCAAAGATTGTGCTAGCTACCAAATCCAATTTCAGGGACCCATGTAAGTGACTAACACTAGAAAGTAGTCTTAGCCCATCGATGCACCTATCTGAATACGAACAATCCTAAAAACCAGGATTAAATAGCTGCTCCAGCATCAGTACCCAAAAGAAGAAGAAGAAGCTTACCACAGAAAGTAAACACAGGGGTTGCGCACAGCTGTGCGAGGAGAAATGAGGGTTGTGCCCGGTGGCTCTGGCTTCTGCTGCAGTTGCGGCTGCGGCTGCAGCTACTCCGGTAGCAGCTACGGCTTTGGCTCTGAGGGCAGGGAGATGAGCGCAGGAGCGAGAAGAAGGAAGGTGTAGGCAGTAAAGAAGGAAGGAGGAAAGAAGGGAGGAGGGAAAGGAGGGGGATCGGGGAGGGAGGGTCAGGAGAGCAAGGAGACGAGAGCAGAGCAAGGAGCGGGAAAAGATCAGGAAAGGAGGGAAAAGAAGGAAGATTGGGGCAAAAGTTATAAAAGTAGTATTAGTGACGAATCCAAATCCGTCACTAATAAAGGGCTAATAGTGACGAATTTCAAGATTCGTCACTAATACTTTGAACTAATTTTCTTTTTATTTTTTTAAATAAAGGAAGCATTAGTGATGGTTCCCAAATCCGTCACTAATAAAGGGCTACTAGTGACGAATCTCCAAATTTGTCACTAATACTCTGAATTAATTTTTATTTTATTTTTTTAAATAAAGGAAGCATTAGTGACGGTTTCCAAATCTGTCACTAATTAAGGGTTAATAGTGACAAATCTTCAAATTTGTCATTAATGCTCTGAACTAATTTTTTTAAAAAATTTTTTTAAATAAAGGAAGCATTAGTAACGGTTCCAAAATTTGTCACTAATAAAGGGCTAATAGTGACGAATTTCAAGTTTCGTCACTAATACTCTCAACTAATTTTTTTTAAAAAAAAATTTTAGATAAAGGAAGTACTAGTGATGGTTCCCAAATCCGTTACTAATAAAGAGCTAATAGTGATGAATCTCCAAATTCGTCAATAATACTCTGAACTAATTTTTTTTTTTTTTTTAAATAAAAGAAGCATTAGTGACAGTTCCCAAATCCGTCACTAATAATGGGCTAATAGTGACGAATCTCCAAATTCGTCACTAATACTCTTAACTAAATTTTTTTTAATATTTTTTAAATAAAGGAAGCATTAGTGACGGTACCCAAATTCATAACTAATAAAGGGCTAATAGTGACGAATCCTTAAATTCGCCACTAATACTCTAAACTAATTTTTTTTTTTTTTTTAAAATAATAATAGTGACGGTTATTTAACTGTCACTAATAAGTGTCTTTTAGTGACGGATTTAATTCTTCACTAATACCGCACAAATCGTCGTTAATATTTTTCCGACATAAATTTTGCGGAAAAAATGTTTTTTGCCGCTATATTTTTGGTTTTTAATGATGAAACTATTAGTGACGATTTCATATCCATCACTAATACCACACTTTTAGTAACAAAATTGAATCTGTCACTAATAATTTGTTCACTAAAAACTAGTTTTTTTGTAGTAATGTTAAACCGTCCGCTAATGCATGTTGAATTTTAAATGTTATATGCTAAACTAAAAAACATGCACAATCTATATGTTTATTTCCTAGGATACTAGTTAATTAAATAGGTTAGTACATGTTAAATCCTATTTGTTTGTGTTGAACTGAAAACATGCACACATTTTAGGGACCTAGGAGGAACTAGTTCATGGACACCACTTGATTCTAATCCCTAGGATGTGAACTTCATGTTGGACCCAAATGGTTAATAATCATGTCATACATTTCAGGTCCATGTAACTAGGAAGATTGTATGACTCAGGGGGGAGTCAACTTTTGAACCCCTATTGCATTACCTTTGGAGTATAGCCTTGATTGGCTATCATGTATTAAAACAAAATGAACATGTCATGCTAGTATGTGCTAAATGTCTATATTTTCTGCATGCTGAAAATATTTTGAAAGGATGAATTTTTGAGGAATGCTCTTAAATGACTATCATCCTGAACTTAATGCAAGTATGTATGCATGCAAATATACAAGGGTAGTTTAAGCCCCACTTTTAAGAAAAATGAACTTCATGCCTATAATCTCCAGCATGCTAAGTAATATTTAGAAGGATGAACATGTGTTGAATGTGCTTAAATGAAATCCATCTTGAACGTTAATGCACTTTTGTATGCTTGAGACTGTACCGGGGAGAATAAGCCCCATCCTTGAGAAAAGGATCATAACTCACCTGGCCCCTAGACTTATACACTCATTGTTTCTACTTTTTGAGTCAGAAAGTTTTCTAGGCACATTGAGCATCATATCCTGTCTCTACTAAACATCTTTGATATGGATTGTTCCAGGTACACATGAAGACCATACATGACTTAGTGCTCGATATTTAGGGCATGTGTGTTTAGGGACATTTTACTGGTGAGATTTGTTAGTCTAACATATATCTAGTAAAATCTGAAAAAAGTACTTATACTGTTTGAACTCTTAATAAATTTTCATACTTTGTATCAGTATAAGTAGCTAACAGTATCTAAGCACGTAGTCAAATTGATAAAGGGAGCATCTTAGGTTAAAACTCTATCTTGTTATGCTCATTAAATTTTGGCTTAGATCTGTTGTTGAAATCATTGTGGCTTGTGCTTAAAAGAAATGATTTTATTGAAAATTTTGATTTAAAACATGCTTCTTAGCCACGTGTGTCTTAGGTTTTGTCATATGATCCCTATTTTAAATTTATTTAATATCTTTGGATCTATATGGATGCATTTTTCTGGTACTCTGTGATTTGTGCTGTTATTAAAAATAATAAAGGGATATGTGTGTGTGTGTGTGTGTGTGTGTATATATATATATATATATATATATATATTTATATTTATATATATTTTTTCAAAAGCAAGAATTGATCTTATATAGAATACATCTTGTTTCTTGCTTGTGTGCTTAAATGCCTTCATGACTTATGCTCTTTTATATTAAAATTTTATGTCATGAAATCTTTTAAGGGTGTTATATTACATAACTGGTTCATTGATTGTTCATGAAATGCATATGAACTAGTTAAACCACTCTTATGCTCAAACCTACATTTTCTATCATATGTCGTGCGTGTTGAACTCAAATCTTTCACGTGTCTTATGATATGTTTAAATTTCCATGGTTTGTGGATAATCCTAATCTGATCTTGTTTGTCATATGCTTTTTAATTTCTTAATGATTAGTTATGAAAATTGTTCTGTACTTAACTGTCATATATCTTTCAAATAATTATAAATTTTTATGCCCATAATCTATACTAAAAAGAGGGAGAGTTTTCTTTAAAATTTATTTTTAAAAAAAAGGGTGTTCTCTTTGCTAAGTTTGTTTTAAATGATCAATCCTTTCTACTTAACTTAAGTCTTTTGCTGATGACAAAAGGGAGAGAATATTTAATTTTGAGTAAAATGTTTATGACCATAGGGGCAAAATATCTTGAGGGGCAAAAATATTATCTGAGCTTGCGCTTTAATGAAAAATTTAAATGCATAATCTTTGTAAGTGTCTTCTTTTATGCTAATACTATATTATTTATACTTTTACAATATGCATATTGTTAGGGGGAGTATTTTATGGCTGTACCCATTTTGCTCTTATGTATTTATCATCATCAAAAAGGGGGAGATTTTGTTGGATTTTTGAGTTCGATCTCCATTTTGATGCTAACAAACACAAGTGGTTCTTATGTGTGCTTTTAAGTGCGTGAACAGGTATAATTTAGGTCACACATAAGATCAATAGGACATGGAAGCCATGACACGACTCAAAGCTCATATCTGGCGTATTCCATAGAGTTAAAGAGTAAAGAAGAAAGAAGAAAACATTTATGTTTTATTTGTATTTCATTTATTTTCATATCTTTGGTCTGTAATAATGCATGCATCTGCATGATATGGATTATATACTCAAATGGTCATAGTTTGACCATAGAGAACTGAATGACCTTAGGGCTCCCTTCGGTCTACCTTCGGTTGACCAACACCAGATTTTTAGGGTTATTTCTCAAAGGCCTTAGATTGAACTTAGGACTCCCTATATTTCATAAAAATATGCCTTATAGTCTTAGCATTAATCATCATATGAATAAGGAAAATTTTATAAAATAAAAAGGACAAAAATGCCCGAGAATGGCATGTTTGGTCGACCAAACTTAGTTACACTGAGTTACTCAGTCGACCAAACTCCCATTGGGTCAACATGTGGACCGCTCGGTCGACTGACTAGAAGAATATATACAAGCCCTGGTTGACCGAACTTCCCTAGGTTAACATATTGACTCTTCGGTCGACCGACCAGAAAATGAACGCCAATGCTCTAGTCGACCGAAGGTCCTCGGGAGATGCCCCAACTTCCTGGTCGACCAAACTTCATAGTTCAAATTCTCCTGGTTGACCGAATCGCACTAAAATGGAAAATCGCCTTTAGGACACTTAAGTCTGGTCAATCGAACTCTCAGTTCAAAAATCAAAATCTCTATATTTCTCTCGTTTAAATGTTGATTGGAAAGTGTGGAGAATAGTTCCAAAGGGAAACCATGTTCCTATGAAAGTAGTTGATAAAGTAAATGTACCTAAGACAGAAGATGAGTATACTGATGATGATTGGAAATTTGTTCACATAAATGCTACTGCTACAAATCTTTTATACTATGCACTAGATGTTAAGGAGTTTAATAGGGTAATGGCCTATAAAACTGCTAAGGAAATATGGAAAAAATTTTAAGTAACATATGAAGGCACTAAGGAAGTAAAAGATAGTAAAATAGATATGCTGACTAGTGAATATGAAGCATTTAAAATGATTGTTGATGAGTCTATTCAATCCATGTACACTAGATTCACACACATCACAAATTCATTAAATGCTCTTAGTGAATCTTACCCTACTTATGAGTTGATCAGGAAAATCCTTAAGGGACTACCGCCAGTTTGGGAAGCTAAAGTTACTATTATAGCTGAAGGAATGAATTTGAAAGAGATGTCAGTTGATCAACTAATCGGATCGCTCATCACTTATGAGTTAGAGATAAATGAAAGAAAAAATGAGCATAATAAAACAAAGAAAGTTACAACTCTTAAGGCATTGTATAGCAACTCTAGTGAAGGAAGTGACTCAGAATCATAAGATGACATGACTTTACTAAAAATGAAGTTCGAAAAGTTCCTGAAGAAGAATAAGAAGTTTAATAGAAAATTCCGGAACTCGAAATCAGAAAGAGGAGAGTCTAGCAAGAGGAGGCAAAAAGATGATCTTCCTACATGCTATATCTGTAGTGAAGTTGGGCATATCAAGCCAGATTGTCCCCAGCTGAAGAAAGTGTCCAAAAATAAGAAGAAGACACTAAAGGTTGGTTGGGATACTCACAGTAACAGTAGTTCAAAATTTGAATCTAGTGATTACCTAATTACAAATCTGTGTCTGATGGCTCACAAAGACCACGAGATACAATCTTTCTGCTCTGCTTCATCTTATTATTCCAGTGATTCAGAAAATGAAAATAGTATGCTTTCTTATAATGAATTGCAACAAGAATATTTGTACACTCTTAAAATGCTTGAGAAGAAAACTAATAAAATTTTTTATTTGAAATATAAAGTAAAAGAACTCTCAAAGCTTTTTGAAAAACTGAATGAGTCTCATGCATCTGTGATAAAAGAAAAGGATTTAAAAAATAAGGAATTGGAAAGAACTTTTAAAGACAATTCTAAAATTATTCATGAATTCACAGTGGGCTAGAGTAACTTTGAAAGACTTCTTGGGGCACAAAGAAATTTCCTAGATAAAGGACTTGGTTTTAATGGAAAGGAAAATTTGAAACAAAAACATCTTTACATGGGTTATTTTGTAAAAGAATCAGAGACTTATGCTCCATCAAAAGACTCTTAAAAATATACCACATGCTTTAAATGCAAAAGGATGGGTCATATAAAATTTGATTGTCCTTTTAAGAACAAAGATGTTAAGATGAAAAAGGTATGGAGAGTTAAAGGAGATTCAAGCACTGACTCCCATGGACCCAAGAAAAAATGGGTACCAAAAACAGTTACTTAAATGTTTATTGCATGTACACTTGAGATCATCATCCTCGAAAGATAGATGGTGTAGACACCCAAATTTTAACCAGAGCTTTCTGAGAAAACCCAGTATACTTAGAAGTCGACTTTTTATCCCGGGAATGAGAGGACCCGACCGAGTCCCGACTATTTTAAAATAGAGTTCTAGTTCTTAAAATCGAGTCCAGGTTAATGAGTCCCAAGTGCCGATTTTTTTAAAGCGAGTCCCGATATTTTAAAATGGGTCCCAGTTCTTAAGTCGAGTCTTGTTTATTTTAAATTCATTCCAAACATTTTTCAAATTTGAATCTCTTATTTTTAGAGTCCTTATATTTTTAAATTGAGTCCGGATATTTTAGTTTTAGTCTTTCATCTTTTGAAATTTTAACTGAGTCCTAGATTTTTTATTATTTTTTTAATCAAGCCTTTTTTTTTTTTTTTTGGGCTTTATGTTGGCAAGAAAATAAAAAGAATAAAATAATAAAAAAGAAAAAGAGGGGGAGCTTAGGGTTTTAGATATTTAGGGTTCGTTTTTCTTTTATAAATAGGAAGCTTGCAAGGGGGCATTCGCAAAGCCGTGGGGGCAGAGACACAAAAAAAAAGATGAAAAAACCTAGTCGTAGCCTCCTGCCTCTCTCTCACTTTCGGCCTCCCTCCGCAACCCTCACTACCTCTTTCTGGCACTCTCATTTCTCTCCTCCTTTTCCAACTCTCTCCATCCATCTCCCTCACCACGCTCAACCTCACAGAGTCGCGTGCACTCTTTCTTCCTTCTCTCATCCTCTCTCATGCCATCACCAACCCCCATGAATCCATCTCGCAACTCCGGAAACCAGCCACGTACAACACCATCTACAACCACCCTAGCTCCAGCCAGCGTCTCACGGCAACACCATCTTCCCCACTCCTATCTCACGACCACTCCTTGCTCACCATAGCTCCCGTCACCGCCTACTCTAGCCACCGTCATCCCGTGCCTAGCAACCCCTAGCAGCCGTGAACACCTCTCCATGCCACCACACCACCTCACATCTAGCCTCGACAACTCCCCGACGAGAAACTTACGTGCTTACCATCTCCGACCACCTTCCTTGCTCCGGCAAGTTTCTCTTCTGCACCTTCTGCCGAAACACAGCAACCAGCCTCGCCATCACCATCTCCTCGAAGCTCTCTCGTTGGCAAACATAACCGTCGTCACACCGCCTACAACCCAGCACCAGTCATCATCTTCGACAAAAACAGTTCCAGGAACACCCTGTAGTAAGTTCCATGCACACACACATGCAGGTATATACACATACACGTTTTTGTTTTAAAGTTTAAATTTTGTTTGCTATTAACATTGACTTATATTTATTATTTTAGGAATTTTTATAATTAATGTCCATATTTATAAATATTAATTAGTTTGTTCTCATTATTGTAGGATTTTTCTTTTTATTTCGGAGGTAAGATTTCTATTGTTTAATATTTAAATGTAATAATTTTTGTTGTCATATATTATTATTAGGCCTGACAAAACGGTCGGACGGGCCGGGTTTGGGCAGGTCACCAACGGGCTGGGTCATAAACGGGTCGGATCATAAACGGGTTGATATTAAACAAATCACACACATGCCAACCCTAATCCGCCCGTTTAATAAATGGGCGGGTAACGGGTCACCCTTTTAAAAATATATATAATTTATTTATTTTAAAATTTTTAAAATTTTCATATAAAATGACATTTTTTTAAAAAAAATACTGCATTATATTTATTAATTTCTAAATAAAAAAAAATATAAAATGTAAAAAATAATACATCCCTTTAATGAATACATTTAAAAAAATGTAAAATTAAAAAAAAAAACACCTCTAAAAATATTAAATATGCATAATACATGCATAAAATATTTATATATAAATCTAAACTTAAATGAGTCCCACAATATTTACATACATACAAAGCTAAATGTAAAATATTTAATAAGTTCATTTATCATTAATAATTTTTTAATTCATACATTATGCATAACACATGAATCAAATATTCAAGTCCCATAATCAAAACATAATCTTAAAAAATATAGCAGTTAAATATTTACAAACAAAACTCAATTTAAATGAGTTCCATAAAATTCACAAGATTACAATTTTCAAAAGACAACAAAAAAGCTTAATTAGTCATGATTGTTTGTAGAAGTTTCTCCCAAATCATTAATCAAAAGATTTTCAAATTTGACTTCTAATTGTTCAGCTTCTTCTCTTTCTTCACTTGGATCCACTGTAATGACAAAATAAATAAATAACAAATAAGAAACAATAACAATTGACAAAGGATATGAAAGTAAATAAAATGTAATTATTGAAATTATTAAAATAATATTAGAAAGCTCAAAAGAAAAATGCATACTTGCGTAACCAAACAACCAATTTCGAGTTGTTATCAATGCTCCTGCATTTTCTAGCAAAAGTGATTTTCGATATTTGTTAAGAACTTGGGCTCCAATGCTGAATGCGGATTCTAATGCAACGCTTATGATAGGAATAGTAAGTACATCACGCGCCATAAGAGATAAATTAGGATATCGAAATCGATTATCTCTCCAATACTGTAATATCTCCATTTCAGCATGTTCCACACAATTTAGCCTAGGCTCTTCCAAATATAAATCTAATTGAGATTTTTCTGTAGTAGCACAATATTGACTTTCATAAAATTCAATTCTTGTCATATATTAGAATAGAAAAATAAACAATATAAATATAACAGCTAAAAATAATATATAAAATAAGAAATAAAAAATTAGAAAATATAAATGAAGTTACCAAAAGCTCATCTCTAATGAGATTGTCGCTACCACCAGTACCCCCAGTAGATGGAGCAGTAGATTCCAAAGAAAATTTTGATTTGTTTGCATAATCTTGGAACAGAGAAAACAATTTCTGACGAAGGAGATTTAGCTTTTACTGAGAAGTAGATGAATCAATCTTTGAGTAACAAAATTCGACAAATTGAAGCTTGTAATGAGGATCAAGAACAATTGCAAATTGACAAAACGACACTATAACACTTCCAATATTTATCGAACTTCTCTTTCATTTTTGTAACCATACCATTAACAATGCAGTCTAAATTTTCCATTGTTTCAAGTAAATGCAATTGAATTTTCCATATATTTGGAAAATACAAATTAGATGTTGGATAATCCGAACCCAAGAAGAGTTTTGTCATGTTGTAAAATGGCTTCAAAAAATTGCAAATGACCTCAGCTCCATTCCACTCCTCATTTGACGAACAATGCTTATAATTTGCATCAAGTAAAGCATAATGAATTAAAGCCAGTTGATATATGAGTGCACTTTCTACCATCATGAAAGTTGAATTCCACCTAGTTGGAACATCCAAGCGCAAACTGATTGAAGCAAGTATACCAACTTAATTAATGCATTCTTCAAACTTAAGTTTTCTACCTTCCGAACCCTTAATGTTATATACAACACATTCAATCACTTTTAAGCCTTCTTGAACAATAAGATTCAAAATATGAGCACAACACCTTACATGAAAATATTCACCATCACTTACTAAAGGTGTTTGCAAAGACAATTGACTTGATAGAATATCTTGCATACTATCATTAGCAGTTGCATTATCCAATGTGATGGAAAATATTTTCCTATCAATACCCCATTCCTTCAATACATTAAATTTTTTTTCTGACAAAGCAATTCTAGAATGTGGGGGTGGCATGTGAGAAAAGTTAATGATCTTACTATGCAAAACCCAATTTTCATCCACAAAATGAACTGTAATACATAAATATCCTTCAATCATAGGAGAAGACCAACAATCAGAAGTCAAACACACTCTACCAAAAACACTCTATAGTGTAAGTTTAAGTTTCTCCTTCTCCCTTTTATGCATTTTCAAAACATTAGCTTTAGCAGTGTTCCTAGCAATTGATTTAACATTAGGACTAATATATTTATGCACATCTCGATTTCTTTCATGCTCAACCCATGAAAAAGGATAGCAATGTTTTATTACGGCAATTGCCATCTTCTCACGATAAACATCTTGCTCAATTTTTTTTGCATGAAGTTTGGTTCCATAATCCATATGCATCTGCTTCACATCATAGTTATCACGTAATGGACAACTATTAATGTGGCGTCTCAAATTTGTCGTCCCATGGGTTGAAGCATTAGCAACATATTCAACCCCACATTTTTTACTTTTTGCCTTCTGTTTTCCATCAATATCTATAGGTAACAAATAGAATTCATCCCAAGCAACTGATGTCTTTCTACATTGTCTCTTTTTTTCTAGTGCCATCATTGATAGAAGAACTATTCTTTTCAGATTTATCTGAAGATGGAGTAATATTACACTCATCATCAAAATCCAAGTTTTTGGTGTCCATTATTTGCAATTTGTATTCTCCCTAACAAAGAATAATTTTTTTGGATATGCTGGGTGTCTTGGGCTTTCCCACCAAACTAATTCCCTAACAAAGAAAAATTGTTAAGACTCCAGAAAATAGTAAAATAAAGAAAATAATGAAAATATTTATACAACAAACATAAATCTGCGTTTTATAAAAATTATTAACTAAAAAATCGTTAGGTTTTTTTTTTTTTTTTTTTGCAACAAATTGTATAAATATATGTGCATAGAAGGAAGCTGCTACGAAAATGGAATCGGGATAATATTATTGGGACGTCTAGTAGTAGCAGTATGCGTGTGTGTGTGTGTGACAACTAATTATTTTTTTATTTTCTGTAGGGGAAACACAATAAACATTATTATAGAGATGTCTTTTGTTATTATTGGGATCCTTCTTGTTTTCTTAATTTATTTTATTTATCTACTATTTATTCATCACAAATCCATGAAACCCAATAGCCAACAGCAGTCCATTACACACATAAATCAAACACAAATTAGGCATGTTGTACTAAGGATTGAAGATTGATTGTGGACAAAGCCCCAAACACATGAAAAAGTAGAGTCCTTGAATTTGGATGCATCCTTACTGTCATAAGAGTCATCAACTTACTTCACTAAATAAACTATGGAAAAAATTGAGAAATCTATTGTGCAAAAATATATAATGAAAAGGGATATCAAAGTAAACATTCTAAAGAATGAATTTTGAGTTTACATAAAGTTTAGAAATATGAAAAAAAATAGATAAAAATACTAAAAAATATTACCTCCACGACTCCACCTCTGGTCCTCTGCGTCTGTGGATCGTGAGGGAGCTTGATCCGTGAGGCTTGAGAAAGCTTAATCTTACCATGGAGCAGCTGGAGGTTGGAGGCGTGGAGAAGTGGTTTGTGGAGCTGGCAGGGGGGCGGGGGTGATTGGTGCTTGTGGCTGTGGTCCGTGGAGCCTCGAGGAGACGACAACTCGAGCTGCTGGTGTGGAGTGGATCGTTCGCAGGCTCAAAGCACCGGCAGAGACGACTGGAAAGGAGAGGATTGACAATCTGAGATTTAAGAGACAGAGAGAGTGAGAGCTAAGAGCAGAGAGGTTAGAGACGACTCAGACGAGGAGAGGCGCGGTGCGAGTTAGGGTTAGCGAGTCAGGGACTTCACTTAGCCTTAGGGGTTTCTTTTTTTTAAGTGTGAAGCACTGAAGCTACTAGGGCTAGGTGCTAACAAAGCTTTAAGGATCCAAATTAACAGGTCATCCGCCGGGTGACCCACCCAAACCCACTGAACCCGTTTATAAACGGGTTGACCCATGACCTACCCAATTATTAAATGGGTTGACTTCTTTAAACCCGTACCCGTTCCAAACGACGGGTCTGGGTGACCCAACAAGTTATGACCCATTTTGCTAGGCCTAATTATTAAGTGCTCAATATTCAAACTATACGTGTAATATTTAGGATTTTGGCTTATCATTATGCAGGTTTCTCAATATTAATATGGTAGGTTATTATTAATGTATTATTATTATTATTATTATTATTATTATTATTATTATTATTTATTATGATAGTTTATTATTACGATATCATTATTATGTAGAAAGGTAGTTTACTATTATGGTATTTTATTAAGTATTGTGGTAGATTATTATTATGGTATAATCCTTCTTATGGTAGTATATATGATATTATGACATTTCAATATTGTTATTATGTTTATATTTAGTATAACATATTATATTACTTTTAGTATTTTAGTACGTCATGGTGTTCTTATTATGGTATGTCTAGTATTACACATTATTGTATTAGTTTATTTCTATGGTGGATTATTATGTAGTTTATTATCATGATATTTTATTATGTATTATTATGGTATTGTTATGTTATTAAGTAGTTTACTATTATGATATTGTACTATGTATATTAGTAAGGTGTTATTATGATATTATATACTACTATTATAGTATTGTGTTGTGTTATTAACATAATATTATTAGTACAAGCTTATTATTGTATTAATATGTTTTTATTGTTGTTACTATTATTTCGGTCTTATTATTACTAATATTAAATATGTTTAGTATTTTTGTTTCTTTGGTATATTTATATTTTGTATTATGTATTATTTATTTTAGTGTGTATATCCCGATGATTTCAAAAAAAAAAAAAAAGGGTATGAGCTTTCGGCCTTCACGTACCCCAGTTTTGAGGGAATATATATTATGTATATTTTTGTGGGATTTATTTCTTTACATGTGTATTTCAAAAATTCACTAAATGGGAGTAATTTTTAAAGATTTATTAAATTTAATTTTCGGGATAATTTTTTAATTAATTAGGTACCGTTCGTAAGAACGGGCGCGTAGGGATGCTTATACCTTCCTCTCGCATAACCGAACTCCCAATCCCAATTTTGGTAACGCAGACTGATTCTACTCTTAATTTGGTGGTAATCAACTGTTCTAACCACACTAAAAAGTTAGTGGCAACTCCATTCCTATTTTTCTCGAAAATCAAAATCACAATTTTCATTCACCTCGTTCCGATCCGAGACATCACGACAGTTTGGCAACTCCGCTGGGGACCTTAGAGAGTCAAGCCAGTAATTAATTAGGAATTATCCTGAATTAAAATTTAACAAGTCTTTTAATTACTCCTTTTTTATGTGAATAGTTAGTTGCAAATATTTTGTTTTTGAAATAAGCATATTAATTGCGAATATTTTGTTTCCAAATTTTTGGAATATGCATATTAATTGTAGATATTTTGGTTCCAAATGTTTTAAAACAAGCATATTAATTATAAATATTTTGTTTCCAATTTTTTTAAAATAAGCATATTAATTGCAAATATTTTGTTTCCAAAATTTTTGAATAAGCATATTTTGTTTCCAAATTTTTTAAAATAAGAATATCGATTGTAAATATTTTGTTTTCATTTTTTTTATAAGCATATTAATTGCAAATAATTTGTTTCCAAAAGTTTTTGAATAAGAATATTAATTGTAAATATTTTGTTTCCAAATTTTTTTGAATAAACAAATTAATTGTAGATATTTTGTTTCCATATTTTTTTATTTTTTTATTTTGAATGAGCATATTGATTGTAAATATTTTGTTTCCATATTTTTTTAATAAGCATATTAATTGCAAATATTTTGTTTGCAAATTTTTTGAATAATCATATTAATTTTAAATATTTTGTTTCCAATTTTTTTGAATAAACAAATTAATTGTAGATATTTTGTTTCCATATCTTTTGAATGAGCCTATTAATTGTAAATATTTTGTTTCCATATCTTTTGAATAATCATATTAATTGTAAATATTTTGTTTCCATATTTAGAATAAGCATGTGATCGATTGTAAATACTTTTAATAAACATGTGGATGCATGTGGGGTAGTGGGATTAGGCTGAACTTACGAATTCACACACTTTCACATGCTCTATACCCGGACTTTTCCTACTAGGATTAGATAGGAGTGTAATGCGTCAATCCCTTTGTAGCAGAGCTTGATGGGATCCACAAACCACTCCGCTCAGTGCAAGTTTCATCCATACCCCTATGGGGGAGGATTGAAGTCTAATATGGGAACCTGTCATCAATAAAGAATAGACCCTAGCCACATGTGATCACCACTAAGATTCCTTCCATAGGATAGAACCTTGATAAACCCTAGCAAGTCACCTACATGGGATTGGGATAGAAGCCACATCCTTCTTCACATTATGTAATCGAGTCTTTTGTATATATGTGTTTTGGTGTTGTACATGTCACGCATTTTACATCCATTTTAGACATGCATACCACTTAGCCGATATTCTAAAAAAAACCCGACAGTGAGACCACGACCCATTCTTCCAAAAAATTAAAGTACTTGGCCTAAGCATTTTAAAAGATTGGTCGGTCAAATCCTTTTCAAATAACTCGAACCCAACTCTTTTTTTAAAACAAACCCAAGCCCAACCTTTTTCTAAGAAGAAAACCCGGACCAGGCTTAATTTTCAAAACGGGCCAAACCCACTTTTCAAAAGTGGGCTTTGGCCCTATTACTTAAAAATTCATGCCAATATTTTTTAAGCAATCCAAGCCTAACTCTCTTTAAACTAGGGTCTCGACTCATCAGAAAATAGCTTGAAGCCCATATTTTGAAACACTCGAGGTCCAAGTGCACATCAAAGTCCACAAGTCTGCGTTGAACAAATTTAATGAGTCGACTCGCCCAAGTTAGCCCCAAACCCAAATTATAACCTGATCCTTCATAGGATCTAGGATACATAGACCATCACTAGAGAAAGGAATGGTTGAGGGAGGAATTAAATTGAAGCGGTGGTCTATCAATGGCTGTCTTAATCTTGAAGTCTTTCATTAGTTGAAAAAGTTTTTTTTAGAATTCTAGCAAAATGGTTATTTAGGTTGCATTGCATTCATACACTTCATGCATAATTTCACGCATAGTCATGCATGATAGTCTGCATGCATGTTCATATCTCCATTAGTATATATGTTGGCACTAGTTACATCCATGCATAAACACCCATTGCATCCCATGGTCATGCATTAAACATTCATGCATTCATGCGTTACATAATCATGCATTCAGGGTTCTAAAAAGGGAGATTTTGGTCTACAACTCTCGAGGAAAGAAGCGACTTGAGTAATAAAAAGCAACACTGAGACCACTACTACGATACCAGAAGAAAGGCAAAAGTTATGGTCGAATAGTTGGAAAGTCGTGTAAGGGCTCTTGAGCAAAGTCAGGAGAAGATCCATCAAGAAATTCAAAAGATTAAGGATCAAATGGTTAAATTAATAGGGATAGCCACCTATTTGGGCAAAACGGCGCAATCAAAAAAATATGCCGCTGAAAGCAAGCCTTTATTTCCACCGCAATCTACTCCTGTTAGTGAGCATCTTTCATCACAATCGGTGGAGTTGCTAGCTGGCTTGGGCCCAAGCTTTCACACATTTGTCTTGACGACCCAGGACTCGGGTTCCCAACTGAAGAGAGATGTCCATACGCTACTGGTCAATAATGTTGATACCAAAGAAGAAAAAGAAGTTTAAGAAACAAACAAAGGACAAACCCCCACCTCAGGAATAAGTCATGAAAAGGAAATGGAGAGAGAGCAGTTGTTAGCTTTGAAGGGAGCAATAAGTTTTGATTCATTAGACATTGGTAACCCTGGTTTGGTGTCAGACTCGATTCTTCCCCTGAAGATCAACATCCCAGACTTTGAGAAGTTTAGTGGGTCCGAATGCCCTTTAGCTCACCTAGGGATGTACTGCCAGAAGATGGTGGCACATGCTGACAATGACGATCTTCTCATTCACTATTTCTGAAATATTTTAATAGGAAAAGCTCTAGGATGGTGCAACCGAGTGAAAATTCACACATTGAGGGATTTAGCTCGTGCTTTTATTGCTTAATACCGCTAGGATGCAGCTCTAATCTCAAAGAGTAGAGAGGATAAGATGAGTGAGTACTCTTATCAAATGAGGGAGATGACAGCCCAGAGTCACCCTATGACTGGAAAAGGGAAAGTAGCTTATCCATGTGACAACCCTCTCGAAAATCCATATGTTTTTCATTTCCCTAAAAGCATCCCCCAGAATAGTCCCAATGGGGCAGTCACCCAAAAGCGAACTGAAGAGGCAATCAATATGGGGAAAGCAAAGTATACAGAGTCAGAATGAAGCCTTGTTAAATGGGTTGGTAGAAAGAAAAGTAAGGAAGCCCAAATGATACAAGGGCAAAGTTGTCAAACGAGCCAACACCGTGGATCTAGAAACAACTTTGTTTTTTAATGCAATAATGAGCAGACAGCACATGCAGGCACAAGGCCGTTGATCATGCCCGCTCATATTCAAACACAAGATAGAGGAGTCCATAGGAAAGTCATGAAAATAGATTGTATCCCAATGTCATATTCGGAGCTATTCCCGCAACTGATGGAAAGAAACCTAATTTCAGCGATTCCAAGGACTCTTGTTATTCTCCCTTTCTCATGGTGATACAACCCAAACGCTCGATGCACATATCATACCAATTCTCCCGGGCACACCATTGAACGCTGCTGGGCATTTAAGCATAAAGTGTAAACACTGAAGGATGCAAGTTGGTTAGATTTCAATGATGAACAGCCAAGGATCTAAAGCGACCCTATTCCCAATCACGGGGAAGGAAGTGGTTAGCATGTTGTGAGAAGACCGAGGAACTAGGGTCAAGCAGAGTAATATATCAAATGTGGCTTAAATGAACCACCTTACCCTTTTGTAGCCAGAATAGGAGTACAAATAGGCATAATTTTGACTATCTCGTCCACTTCATATGATGCTTTTGTCTTCTTTATTTCCACCTTCATTTTCTCTTTCTAATTCTGTGATGTTTCCATCTCAGAGGATTTCGTTCCTATCAATGAATTGAAGTTATGCATTTTTGTATATCATTTGCATCATGAGGTCAATTGCCAAAATTTGTTTGCTTGTGTTTTATGCAAGAATAAGGAAAACAACAATACCAATACTCACAAGTCTGGAACTGATGTTAATTTTGAAAACTTAATCCAAAAGGCGAAAGTAGAGAAGGATGAAACAATCATCCTCACTCTATTGAATTTAGATGTTATGAAGAAGTATTTTACTCTCAAAGGAATTCAATGAAAAGGGTGTGCAGTCCCGACAATTTCATGTCAATTCATTACTCATGTTTTGACCAAATGATAGATGGCCATATTTGGCCAATGAGTTTTCCTATAAAATGAATCAAACAATGATTTACCATTTTTTAACCATGTTGAGCTTGAATGTTAAAATCAACTTTTTCTTAAAAGTCAATTCACCAGAAATTTAACTTGGGTTTGGGTACCCTAATGTTTGACAAGTCATTTGAGACAATGATTATTACCAAAATGATGGTAGGCCATTTTTCTGATACCCAAAAGAGAAAAAGAAAAGTCCCTTGCTAGCCCTTTTTTATCCTAAAAAATTCAATTCTTGATTTACCTGTCAAAGGATCACACCCCACACTAGGGCAATTTTAGAAAGATTAGTCCCATGTGGAGTCCAAATTAAAATGGAGTTAAGATTCCTTCATTAAAGGAAAAGCAAGAGGAGCATGTCAAAGCATAAGGTACAGAAAAAAAAAAAAGAAAAAGAAGGAAGAATAAAGAAAGAAACAAGGGATATACTTCATATGTGATCTTTGGCCAATTTACCCTTGATAAGATCGATAATTTTGAGTCTTATTTAACCCTTTTCTTCTTTAATCTAACCCCCCCAGCCTACATTACAGTCCAAATGAAAGTCCTGACTAGATTGGTATATATTGTTGTCTCTAAATGAATTTTCAAACTCAATGTTGAGTCTAAACTGCGTAATGACCTGATCCTAAAAAGGTACGTAAGCAATTTGTTCAAATAACAAATTCGGTCAATATCTTACAAAGTGCCTCAACTCAAACATTGGTTGAAAAATGTTATTATAGGATGGGATTTTTGAGCCTTGGTTTCCCTTTTATTCTGAAAACTTGTATCCCTAGGCCTACGTTTTGTCCCAAGTCTTAAAGACCATCTAAAGATCAAAACATAGGCTGAACTTGACTAAACTAAAGGCAATAGTTAAATGAGAGATTTCTAGTGGTTTCATAGCAGAATAAAACAAAAAAGAGGAGAAGTGACCCTTAATAAAATTGGGGCAGTTGATAAAAGGAAAGAATCAGTCATTCAATTTGACACATTAACATCAACGTCATATGGCTTTTGAATACTGGTATGAATTTTCCTTGTAGTAGCATTAGAACATGATAAAACATTTGTTTTGTGCAGGTGACCTTTTGATTTAGCAAGTTGATGTAATAATTGCATAATCATTCATCATTTTTTTTTTTAAAAAAAAAAAAACCTCCTTGCCCTTCAAATCTTTAAAGGAGGATGGATAGTCAAAAGGTTTCAGAATCACTAATAGTTTCCTATAAAGAAGATCCCTATGGAGAAAAGCAGTCTAATTGGGGCAAATATGATGTCAAGTTTCAGAGTCTGCTTATTCAAGAAGAATCTAATAATAGGGTCAAGATCAGTGGCAGATAAATTCAATTGGGGCAAATTCTGAGTTGAATTTTAGTGGGACCCATTCAAGCACCTTCTTATCAGATTGGAATATGAAAATAGGGTCAAGATCATATATAAATTAATTCAACTGTGGTAGATTTTGTGATTGGGTTTCATTTGAGCCAAGTTAATCACCTCCATGACAGGATGAATCAAGAAAATTGAGTCAAGATTAGTTACAAATCCATTCCAATGGGACAGATTTCATGTAGAAATTTGAAAACATAGCCAAGATAAAAGATGGGATTATTGAATGCATTGTCATGCATTTCATGTATCACCATACATTTCATGCATTGCATAGGAAAATAAATGCATACATGTAGCGACATGTCCCTGCATTCTAGCATCACAAGTTATCAACACGCATACATATTTCAACATATCACTACATTTTAGTATCATGCATACATAAAGCAACATATCACTGCATTCTAGAATCACAAGCAGCAATATAGCACCCTTCAAACTTGTCTTGTTGAATAAGCTTTTGAATGATTATTTGACATCCTTGACTGAGAAATTCTTGTTGTGCTAATATCTGGAACTGGGGTAATCGACCCCAGGCACACATTGATTTACCTGGAAACTAGGGTAGTTAACCCCAGAAACACATTAATTTATTTTGAAACTAGGGTAGCAGACCCCAGGGACAAGTCAATTCATTCATTGAAAGTAGGACACTACACCCAAGTGGATTTCTCCAATAGAGTAACAAGTTTCCAAACTTTGGTTTCACACCTTAATAATGCTTGAAGTGGCTTGGATCATTGTATCCATTACGGCTCAGATTCTTACACTCGCAACAAGTCATCATTGTGTCGTGTTGCTTGGATCCTTGTATCCTCTATGACTTGGATTCTTACATTCAAAGCAAGCCACCATTATGTCGTGTGGCTCGGATCCTCGTATCCACTACAACTCGAATTCTTACATTCACAGCAAGTCATCATTGTGTCGTGTGGCTTGGATCCTCGTATCCGCTATGGATCGGATTCTTACATTCAAAGCAAGCCACCATTGTGTTGTATGACTCGGATCATCGTATTCGCTACGGCTCAAATTTTTACATTCGTAGTAAGCCATCATTGTGTCGTGTGGCTCAGATCCTCATATCTGTTATGGCTCAGATTCTTACATTCGAAGCAAGCCACCATTATGTTGTATGGCTCGAATCGTCATATTCGCTATGGTTCGGATTCTTACATTTGCAACAAACCATCATTGTCCCATATGCCTCGGATCATCATATCCGCTACGGCTCAGATTCTTACATTCGCGGCAAGCCACCATTGTGTTGTGTGGCTCAGATCATCGTATCCCCTACAACTAAGATTCTTACATTCGCACCAAGCCATCATTGTGTCGTGTGGTTTGGATCCTCATATCTGCTATGGCTCGGATTCTTACATTCGAAGCAAGCCACCATTGTGTCATGTGGCTCGGATCATCGTATCCGCAATGGCTCGGACTGTTACATTTGTGGTAAGCCATCATTGTGTTGTGTGGTTCGGATCATCATATCCACTACAGCTTGGATTCTTACATTCGCAGCAAGCCATCATTGTGTCATGTGGCTCGGATCATCGTATCTGCTACGGCCCGGATTCTTACATTCATAGTAAGTCATCATTGTGTCGTGTGACTCGGATCATTGTATCTACTACGGTTTGGATTCTTAGATTTGAAGCAAGCCATCATTGTATCTTGTGGCTCGGATCATCGTATCTACTATGGCTCGGATTCTTACATTCGAAGCAAGTCATCATTGTGTTGTATGGATTGGATCATTGTATCCGCTACGGCTCATATTCTTACATTTGAAGCAAGTCATCATTGTGTCGCTTGGCTCGAATCCTTGTATCTGCCTCAACCTAGATTTTTACATTCAGTGCAAGTCAATGTTGCATACTCCCACCTGGATTCTTACATTCAGTGCAAATCATCTCTAGTTGGAAAAAGCAAACAACACTTGATTAACCTGAAAGCCATAGGTAGCTGTAAGGCCTGCCTAAAATAAGTGTCTTTTATCTTTTCGGACTTGTTGCTACAAATAACGTAGGAGAGTTCCTACTGTTACATTGAAGCAACAAATCCTACAAAGAGAGGCAATTGTAGACACCCAAATTTTAACCAGACCTTCTTGAGAAAACCTAGTGTACTTAGAAGTCGATGTTTTATCCTGGGAATGAGAGGACCTGACCAAGTCCTAACTATTTTAAAATAGAATTTTAGTTCTTAAATCCAAGTTATTGAGTCCCAAGTCCCAATTATTTTAAAGCGAGTCCCGATATTTTAAATTGAATCCAAATTCTTAAATCGAATCCCGGTTATTTTAAATTGATTCCCAACATTTTTCAAATCTGAATTTCTTATTTTTAGAGTCCTTATATTTTTAAATTGAGTCTGTATATTTTAGTTTGAGTCTTTCATCTTTTGAAATTTTGATTGAGTCCCGGAATTTTTTTTTTCTTTTTTAGGTTGAGCTTTTATTTTTGTTTTTATTTTTGGGCCTTATGTTGGCAAGAAAATAAAAATAATAAAAATAATAAAAAAGGAAAAAGAGGGGGAGCTTAGGGTTTTGGATATTTAGGATTTGTTTTTCTTTTATAAATTGGAAGCTTTCAAGGTGGCATTCGCAGAGCCTCAGGGGCGGAGACAAAAAAAAAAAAGGACCTAGTCATAGCCTTCTGCCTGTCTCTCTCGCTTTCGGCCTCCCTCCGCATCCCTCATTGCCTCCCTCTGGCCTTCTCCATTCTCTCCTCCTCTTCCAACTCTCTCCATCCATCTCCCTCACCACGCTCAACCTCACAGAGTCGTAGGCACTTTTTTCTTCCTTCTCTCATCCTCTCTCCTGCCATCACCAACCCCCACGAAGCCATCTCGCAACTCCGACAACCGGCCATGTACAGCACCATCTACAGCCGCCCCAACTCCAGCCAGAATTTCACAGCAACGCCATCTTCCCCGCTCCTATCTCACGACCACTCCCTACTCACCACAGCTCCTATCACTGCCTGCTCTAGCCACAGCCAAACCGTTCCCAGCAACCCCTAGCAGCCGTGAACACCTCTCCACACCATCACACCACCTCACGTCCAGCCCCGACAACTCCCCGACGAGAAGCTTACGTGCTTACCATCTCCAACCACCTTCCTTGCTCTGACATGTTTCTCTTTTGCACCTTCTGCAAAAACACAGCAACCCGCCTCGCCATCACCGTCTTCTGGAAGCTCTCTCGTTGGCAAACATCATGGTCGTCACACCGCCTACAACCCAGCGCCAGTCATCATCTCCGGCCACAACAGTTCTGGAAACACCTGGTGGTAAGTTCCATGCACACACACATGCAGGTGTATACACATACACACACGTTTTTTGTTTTAAAGTTTAAATTTTGTTTGCTATTAACATTGGCTTATATTTATTATTTTAGGATTTTTTTTATAATTAATGTCCATATTTATAAATATTATTTAGTTTGTTCTCATTATTGTAGGACTTTTCTTTTTATTGAGGAGGTAAGATTTCTATTATTTAATATTTAAATGTAATAATTTTTGTTGTTGTATATTATTAAGTGGGCAATATTCAAGTTGTACATGTAATATTTAGGATTTTGGCTTATCATTACGTAGGTTTCTCATTATTAATATGGTAGTGACTCGTTCTGAGTTATGCTTCCAAGTGCAGAAGTGTCAAGTTGTATCAAGGATGAGTCCAGGATCGTATTCCACAGGGACCACTGAGTATCAAAGTATTTGTGAAAGTTTAGTGAAATCCTGTTGCTGTAAAATATGAGTTGAAAATCTTTTTGGTCTTTTATGATTTTGAAAACAGTAAACAAAGAGGAAGAAGCTTGAGTAAACTATCAAAATGAAACTAAAATTTTATCAATTCTCCAAAAATGTAAATCTAATAACGCAACCAAATTAAACGGATTAACTGAAACAATTTACCAAATACTCGGGTTACGGGTCAATGTCTACTTGCTTCCATCGTTTATTAATTCCCTAGGCCGTACTCCTCTTCTTGTTAATCCAATCAAGGCATTAATAAGATGAAATTTTATTACTAAACTCGAGTAAATTTGCCACATCCAAACGGAAGAAAATATAAACTCTCATTAAGCATCAACCGAATTTCGTGTAAATTAGTTGATGAAAATCCTAGATTAAATCAAGGTTTTGATGTGCCTAACGTCAACAACAAAACAAGAAACAAGAGCTAGTGATTTATCAACGATGCCTTCAATTTTCGGTTTTAACCAAATAAAAGTTTAACAATGATATTTTAGGGAAACTAATAAACCATGAAACGCAAACGACATCGACCCACAACCCGAGTTACCGAACTTAGCCACTCATGCTTGCAATAAAAAAAACAAGTATGGAAATCCTAGTCTACTTAAGCAAGTTTCAAAACTCACGCTAACTAAAGACAATAACTTTGAACACGAAATTAAAACACGCACTAATAAAAACTCAATCAAACACATACGTAAAACAATAAAAATCAAACCTTTAACAAAAAATTACGAATAAAAATAATTAAATTAAAACGAATAAAAATTCACTACTAAAATTACTTGAGAATTCAAATAAATAATTGAAATACAATATCATTCAAGATCAATTTCTTTTCCAATTAACTTCAATAAAAACATTAATCATAACCAACTTAATAATAAGAGAAGAAATAAAAGAAAAGCAAAGGGAGAGAGAGATAGAGAAAACAGAGGATGGGCGGCTGTGTTCACGGCTGCTGTGGAAGAACCGTGAGGATCTGCTGGAGAGGGCAGCTGCTGGTCTGCTGAGTTGCTGCTGTCTTCTGCTGAGTTGCTGCTGGCCTCTGCTGTGGTAGTAACAGAGGAGCTGCTGGATAGGTGAAAATCTGGAGCAGACAGCAGAGGAGCTGCTGCTGTGCGGGCTGTAGCAGGGTGAAGATGGAGGGAGGCTGGCCATGGCTCTGCTGGGTAGGAGTTGCAGCGGGAAGCAGGGGTTGCGGGTAGGAGTTGGTGTAGGGGCTGGTGTGAGGAAGAACAGAGGAGCAGGATAGAGAGGCCAGCGGGAAAGAAAGACAAGAAAAAAAACTAAGTAAGAGAAAAATAAGATGAAGAAGATGAAGAGGATGAAGAGGAAGAAGAAGAACAAGGAGCGTGAGAGAGCCCCCACGGGTTGCCTTTCAAAAGAAGGAGGAGGAAGAGAATATTTAAAGGGGATGGGGAAAAACCCTATGACCCGGATTACCCAACCCGACCCGGCCATGCATGGCCGGGTCACATCAAATACCCATTCATATATATTTTTTTTTTCTCATTTTATTTATTCTCTATTCGTCGCAAATTCTGCTCTTCTGGAGCCCGTATCTCATAAATCTGAAAACACAAAAGTTGTAGATAATCCTTTCCTCTTTCTCCAGAAATTTGAATTGTATCGATCGGAACTCGAACGAAAAAGTTATGTACGAAATACGAACAGGTGTCGGTTTTGATTCCCGGGAATTTTCCTGCGACAAAAAAAATTACCAAAACTTCATAAATAGTGCAATAAAGTTCAAAAATGATGATTTTGGCATTTTATTAAAATATTGGACAATTTTGGACATTTAATTAAAAATATAAACCGAAAAGCCCGGGATAAGATGCCCAATTAAGCAGTTTTGACCCGTAATGAGGTAGGTTATTATTAATGTATTATTATTATTATTTATTATGATAGTTTATTATTACGGTATCATTATTATGTAGAAAGGTAGTTTACTATTATGGTATTTTATTAAGTATTGTGATAGATTATTATTATGGTATAATCCTTATTATGGTAGTATATATGATATTATGATATTGTTATTATGTTTATATTTAGTATTACATATTATATTATTTTTAGTATTTTAGTACGTTATGGTGTTCTTATTATGGTATGTCTAGTATTACACATTATTGTATTAGTTTATTTTTGTAATGGTTTATTATGTAGTTTATTATCATGATATTTTATTATGTATTATTATAGTATTGTTATGTTATTAAGTAGTTTACTATTATGATATTGTACTATGTATATTAGTATGGTGTTATTATGATATTATATACTACTATTATAGTATTGCATTATGTTATTAACATAATATTATTAGTACAAGGTTGTTATTGTATTAATATGTTTTTATTGTTGTTACTATTATTTCGGTCTTATTATTACTAGTATTAAATATGTTTTGTATTTTTGTTTCTTTGGTACATTTATATTTTGTATTATGCATTATTTATTTTAGTATGTGTATATCGGTATGATTAAAAAAAAAAAAAAGGGTATGAGCTTTCGAACTTCACGTACCCCAGTACTGAGGGAATATACATTATGTATACTTTTGTGTGATTTATTTCTTTACATGTGTATTTCAAAAATTCACTAAAAGGGAGTAATTTTTAAAGATTTATTAAATTTAATTGGCGGGATAATTTTTTGATTAATTAGGAACCGTTCCTAGGAACGGGCGCGTAGGGGGTGCTCGTACCTTCCCCTCGTGTAACCGAATTCCTGATCCTAGATTTGGTAACGCAGACCGATTCTACTCTTAATTGGGTAGTAATCAAGTGTTTTAACTACACTAAAAGGTTAGTGGCAACTCCATTCCAATTTTTCCTGAAAATCAAAATCACATTTTTCATTCACCTCGTTCCGATCCCGGACGTCGCAACAGATGGTATATGGACAGCAAATGTTCACATCATATGACTAGGGATAAAGCTAAATTACCATCCATCACACTAAAGAATGAAGGATTTGTCACTTTTTGGAATAATGCAAAAGGAAGGATCATAGGTGTAGGTAAAATTGGTAACGATTCATCACTCTTTATAAATGATGTTTTACTAGTTTATAGTTTAAAACATAACTTATTAAGCATAAGTCAATTGTGTGATAAAAGTTATAAAGTATCTTTTGAACATAACAAATGCATTGTTGGGTATAAAAATAATAACAAAATTCTATTCACCGTTGAGCGTCATGAAAATGTATATACCACCAGTTTGATAACTTAACTTCTCAACATGTGACATGTTTCCATGCTATGAATGAAATTAGTTGGATTTGGCATAGGAGACTAGGACATGCAAACATGGACTTAATAACTAAACTAGTTAAGGGAGACTTAGTTAAGGGACTGCCTAAGACAAAATTTGTGATGCATGTCAACTAGGAAAACAAGCAAGATCTAGTTTTAAGACGAAGAAAGTAATCTCTACTACTAGGCTACTACAAATGCTACACTTAGACTTATTTGGTCCAAACTCAATTCATATTTTAGGAGGAAAATCATATGCATTTGTTATTGTTGATTTAGGTGTAATCCCAAGAGGGGAGGTGAATTGGGTATTTTAAAAATTCTTTGGAACTTATTCACCACTTAGTTCCTATGTCTAAATTTAACCAATTACTTATCAAGTTCGTGTGAGATTATTCAACAAGCATACATGCAATGGAAGTAATGATGTACGTTGCGGAAATTAAAAAGATAAGGGAAGAGAGAATGCAAACACAGTTTTTATGAGGTTCAGCCAACCGGGCCTACGTCCTCACCTTGAGCAACCCACTCAAGGATTTTACTATAATCCCTGCTCCTTAAATTGGGATGTAGCTTCCCTTACAATCCGCTGCTTACAAGAGGTACAACTTCCTCCTAATCCGCTGCTTACAAGAGGTACAACTTCCTCCTCGCACCCAGTTTACAAACCAAACCATGAATACAATGAAATCTGTAAAACCCTCAAAGTTGCTTCTAACAAAACTAGTGAGTACAATTCAAATTTCTAATACATAATCATATGATAAAACTTGAAGCTCAAAATGTATGAAATGATACAATCATTTATGAATGACATGCTTCAACACTCAATTTCCCTTTTATCAAATCTCCCAAAAAATGATATATTTAAACGCTTTGGAGAATATTAGGGTTCTAGTTCACTTTGTAAAAATTCACAAATATATCTAATGTGAACTTATTCAAGAACTTTGTCTTGAATATTAGATCAATCAAAATCAACAACTTTCTTTAAAATATTCAATCACACGATGATCTTTGTAAATAAACCAATACACACACACATACACACACACACACACACACACACACACACACACACACACACACACACACACACACATATATATATATATATATATATAATATGATTTTCAAAGATCACAAACTGAATATATTGTCAGAAAATATCCCTCAATAAAATGTATATTTATGAATACCAAGGATATTTAATCAAGTGTTTTAATATATCTAAAATATGGATCCTTTAACTAAACACACACTTGATTCAAATGTATTTAACCAATTATGAAACCCTTTATCAAGTAATGAGATTATCTAAATAATTTATATGAAAGTATACTCACTATCTATCACTTAGCCTATTTCAACAATAGATTTTGAAATGAGAAGGTCTTTGAAAAATATATATCAATGGCACAAGAAAAACTTTCTCAAGTAATGAACTAGTTAAAAACAATCTTTATATGGATATTAACACTCAAGGTCAATCTCTCTAATGATATTCAATAATAGATGATGGTATGGGAAACTCTTGAAAACACTAAATGGATTAACTAAACCTCAATACCAAGTTGAAATCAAGATGTGTAAATGAATCTCCTTTGATTTTCTGAGTTGATTTGCCCAAACTTGATGAGTATGTGCAAGAGTACAGGCAATCGTATAGCAATGTGTTCAAAGTTCTCAAATCTCTTTCAAAAAGATGTTCTCTTTTCTTCTTGTTGATCTTGGCTTACGCTCTAGGGTTTAGATGTTCCATATATATGTGCTTAACCCTTAGAATCAATCTTGACCATTGGATTAAAAAATATATCGCGAGTTTTCTTAATAAAAACTAAATTTTTATGTTTTCCCGCAAGTTCAGAAAACTGAGGTCGAGTGCCCAGGCGACTGAAGTTCTTTAGTGCTTCAAAAAATCAATTCTGGACACAGGGTCAGGCGATTAAAGTAGGGTTCAGGCTCCTGAAGTGACAACTTCAGGCGACAGAAGTCATATGTTTAGGCGACCGAAGTGCCTCGGCTAGATTCTATGTTTCACCATTAATTATTCAGGTGACTGAACTTAATATTCGGTCTCCTGAAGAAATTCTTCAGGCGACTGAGGATAACTTCAGGCTACTAAAGTTCCCATTTTCTGAATTTCTTCTTTCTAATTTAAAAATCTGCTTTCCTCTCTTTCTTGGCTCATTTATAAAAATATTTTTCAGGGTTTTCAAAATATTTCTAAGTCCGTGAATGCCCCCTAATGATGTTGATGAGAAGCATGATTCCTAAAGTCATTCTAAGGTATATGTTGAACCTTAAATTAAATCATATGAAAATGTAAATACATGAGTTCTAAGTACCCATTCTTATTATGTTCTTGAACTTGTCGTTTGCATCTTCATTTTTGTACTCTTTGAATTCCATGGATTTGCCAAGTTGTGTATGTTTTATTCTTTATGGCTTCCATGATTTGTTATCTTTCCGTGCATGCTTAATATAGTTCATGTTCCCAATCTCAATGCACAAATCAAATACCAAGTGATTTGTCATTATCAAAACAGGATTGGACTCATAGAGTCAACAGTTATCATTGATGATTATTCTAGATTTACATGGGTACTATTCTTAGGTCACAAAGATGAAGCATGTGAACAATTTATTAAATTATGCAATAAAATTCAAAATGAAAAGGGATACACTTACTAAAATTAGAAGTGATAGGGTATAAAATTTAAAAATCAAGGTATGAAAGAATACTGTGATTCATTAGAAATTTCTCATAATTTTTTAGCTCCTAGAACACCACAACAGAATGGTGTTGTTGAGAGAAAGAATAGGTCTATACAAGAAATGGCCAGAACTAGGTTTAACGAACATAAACTACCTAAATACTTCTAGGTTGAGACGGTAAATACCGCTTGTTATGTTCTAAATAGAGTCTCAATTAGATCATCTCTAGATAAGACTCCATATGAATTATGGAATGACCATAGACTAAACATCTCATATTTCCATGTCTTTGGCTGCAAGTGTTTTGTACGTAGAGACAATGAACATTTAGGAAAGTTTGATGTGAAATCTGATGAAGGTATTTTTTTAGGATATGCCTTAGATAGTAAAGCCTACAGGGTATATAATAAACGAACTTTAACCATTGTAGAATCCATTCACGTTGTATTCAATGAATCTAGTCCATTTTCTCAAAAGACTGATAGGGATGAACTTGAGATTAATAAGGAATTTTAAAAATGATCTATTGAAGATAACCCAGATAAGAACACTGAAGTTAAGTAAACATCCACCAAAGATATTCAAGTAGAAAAAGAGATTAACGAACCACCTAAAGAATGGAAGTACATAAAGAATCATCCTATAGATCAAATTACAAGAGAAACATCACGTGGAGTAACTACACGATCTTGAATTAGAACTATGATTAGTCATTTTGCTTTCTTATCACAAGAAGAACCTAAGAATGTGAGTGAAGCAATTGAGGATGAGTCATGGGTAATATCTATGCAAGAAGAATTAAACCAATTTAAGAGAAATAAAGTCTAGACATTAGTTCCTAGACTTGAGGATAAGACAGTTATTGGAACAAAATGGATATATAAGAACAAGAAAGATGAACATGGAATAGTCGTTAGAAATAAGGTAAGACTAGTAGCTCAGGGATATAACCAGGAGGAAGAAATAGATTTGAGGAAACCTTCCCACCTGTAGGTGGAATGGAAGCCATTTAAATGTTGTTAGCTTATGCTACTTTTAAGGATTTCAAGCCATTTCAAATGGATGTCAAAAGCACATTTTTAAATAGTTACATAAGTGAAGAAGTACATGTAGAACAACCCCCAGGTTTTGAAAACCATAAGCATCCAAGTCACGTTTATATACTTATTAGAGCCTTGTATGGTTTAAAGCAAGCACCTAAAGCTTGGTATGAAAGGCTAAGCAGTTTTTTATTGGAAAATGAATTTACTGGAGGAAAGATTGATACAACACTCTTCATAAAAGCTAAAAATGAAAATTTGCTCCTAGTACAAGTGTACGTAGATGATATCATCTTTTGAGCAACAAACGAAGAGTTGTACAATGAGTTTGTAAGTTATATGCAAAATGAATTTGAGATGAGCATGATGGGGAACTCAACTTCTTCCTAGGACTT
Source organism: Malania oleifera (assembly GCF_029873635.1). Classification (NCBI taxonomy): domain Eukaryota; kingdom Viridiplantae; phylum Streptophyta; class Magnoliopsida; order Santalales; family Ximeniaceae; genus Malania; species Malania oleifera. Next base: position 42,032,511 of record NC_080417.1, read on the forward strand.
CAATTCAAACAAGAAAAACATGGAATCTTTATAAATCAATCTAAGTATAATAGAGACTTGCTTAAAAGGTTTAATATGGAAGATGGTAGAACTCTAGGAACTCTAATGAACTCTTCTTTAAAATTAGACAAATACGAACAAGGCATACCAGTAGATGTTAAACTCTATCGAGGGATGATTGGCAGCTTACTATATCTGACTGCCAACAGGCCTAACATAATGTTAAGTGTATGTTTGTGCGCGAGATTTCAAGTTGCACCTAAAGAGTCCCATTTATTAGCTATCAAAAGAATACTTAGACACCTAATTGGAACCATTGAACTTGGATTATGGTATCCGAAGTATACCCTCTTTGAGATTATCAGCTGTTTGGATGCAGATTTTGTCGGTAGAAAAGTAGATAGAAAAAGTACGAGCGAAACATGTCATTTCTTAGGACATTCTTTAGTATCTTGGTTTTCAAAGAAGCAAAATTTTGTTGCTCTTTCTACAATCGAGGTAGAATATATAGCGGTTTGAAGTTGTTGTGCTCACATAAACCTTTGAATTTTAATGGCTGCTTTACTTATCCATGTATATGTAAATTGACACTCTGTGTATGTTCACATTGAAATTTAATTCAACAGCACAGATATACATTAGTAAGGGGGAAAAGTAAATTGAATAACACAGGGAGATATATTTCACAGTACAATTTTGAAATATAAATGTTGCATTTTTTTTTTTTTGCAAAGATGAGATATATTTCTGTCAGAAAATTTATATGTATATATATATATATATATATATATATATATATATATATATATGTCTTTTTGTTGATGTCAAAAAGGGGGAGAAATTAAAGCAAAAAGGATAAAATGATTTTTTGGAGAAGTTTGTAAGAAAAAAATAAATTATGATTTTTTTGTCAAAAAGAGGGAGAAGTAAGCAATATTTTTTCTCTTTGAAATAAAGGGGGAAAAGAGTATAGTATAGATATATATACTTGTAACGCTTCGAACCCTTAAACCCGGTTCCAGTGCGTTATACCTGATAAAATCCCTGATAATCCATAATATATGCAGCGGAAATATAATCATAATCTCCATATAATATAATACCAGAGTTTACTAATTCTAACTACCAACCATAATAAAGTAATCATCCATCAGTATTCAAATATATGCATGTCTCCAAACCATTATTCACTAATACCAGCATGTTTCACAACTATCCTTTCATAACTGACTTAAAACATAAATTATAAAACATAAAATATACATATCAAAATTAACATAAAGATATACCATTTTTTTTATATCTTCAAAAAATGTTATAAAATCTCGAGCTCTCAAACTCAATCTTGAGAAATCCTGAAAAAAAAAAAAAAATGAATTCATATTCGGGTGAGACACATCTCAGTAAGGGAAGAACAATATATTAAACTCAGCATGTGGCCAACATGAGATAGATAGATATCATTTTTATTTCATTTGCAAATCATCATATAACATTAAAATCGTTTTCTAAATCTAAACAATCACTTGCAAATATTTAACTCACGAGATTACCCAAGGATAGGGGTGATTACCCGCCCATACAAGTAGCACCCATCTACTCTGATACTTAGGTAACCCTAAGATCACAATTAAAACATACCAGAGCACTCACCTTACTCAGTAAGCCCTCAAGTGTTAAATTGATCTCGTACTCACGCATTCAACAATAGTTTACCGGCAAAGGCCCTAAGGATAGGGAATTCTATCCCCCCATACAAGTAGGTTCCCTCTGCCCTAGCGCGTTATGCAGCTACTGTCACATATGAGGCTACTAGTGCACTCGCCTTACTCAGCAAGCCCTCAGGCGAAAGGTACGCCTTGCCCAATTGTAACATGTTCTATATACATACATACTTCTAATATCATAATACATCATTTTTTTCTATCACTATTTAATCATACACATTTGTTCATATTCATGGCTTAACATTGCATTGCATTTCACTTTAAGTGACTCTTTCCCATTTTCCATTGTTCACATTGCACATTTCATTTCCATTTCATTCATTTCCCTTTTCATTTCATTTTATTTCATATCTAGCATCTTTCAGCTGTTTTACCCAGCATCTTTCAGCTGTTATACATTTACCCAACCACTTTCAGCTGTTTCACATTTACCCAGCCACTTTCAGCTGTGACACATTTACCTAGCTACTTTTAGCTGTAACACATTTACCCAGCCACTTTTAGCTATTTTACCCAGCATCTTTCAGCTGTTTACATGGTTGCATTAACACACATAGACAACATTGTCCATATCATATTTTATTTTCATGGTTTTACTTACTTAGCCTGCATCTTATACATGTAACATATATTTGCACAGATTCTCATGCCACACAATTTAATAGTAAAATTCATACACTGCCTGTAAAATAAGCCACCCAATATTTTATGTTTATATACTGAAAATACCTTTCATTTCTTACTTAATTATCCTAAAAATATTTCCTACTTTCATCAATTCATTTTCACATATACATAGCTAATAAACAGCCCTAAGCTCGAAAAAAATATAATTTAAACAATTGGCATTTTACCCATACTGAAACATATGCACGTACATATAACATAATTTATTTTTTCCATTAAATTCATAAAAATTCTGATTTAATATATATTTTTTCCTTTACCTGGTTTCTTGAACTACGCCAACAGGGACTCCGAAAAATACCTACGATGCTCCCCTGGACCCTGAATCAAAAATTCCTAACTCCAATAAATTATTCCTGAATAAAATATTAATTTAATACTTCCTAAGGCCATAATTCCTAAATAAATAAATATACCCTTAAATTTAGCCAAATTGCTAAATTTCTCAAATCCCACTCTCGCTTTGGAGTAGGGTCTAGAAAATCTCAATTAAAAAATTACCTACACCAAAATGACGACAACGACGATTAGGACCCGGTGGTGGTGCCTGATTGTCGATTTCACAGCAAATTTAACTCGAAATTAAGAAATTAGGAAAAATATACCTTTCCCTAGGAATAGGGCCTAAGTCATTCCCACGACAAATCTGCCCCAATAAAAATGTCGGTAGCGGAGTTAGGAACCCAACGGCACCTTTCGTTTCCCGATCGGTTGAGTATTCGTCTAGAAATGAGGGGAGAGAGAGAGGCGGAGATGGAAGAGTGGATGGAGACTACTGAGTTGCAGAGAGAGATTGAGAGAGAGAGAGAGACGTCTAAAATCCTGAGGAGTTTGTAATTGAATTGGATTTCAAATTGAAATCCAATTCATTTAATTCTATCTTTACATTATTTTATATTATATATATATATATATATATATATGTGTGTGTGTGTGTGTGTGTGTACATATATAATTTAATATACATATCTTTATTTTAATTTTTTTTTCCACACTATTTATTTTATTTGTTTATTTAATTAATTATTTCTATAATAATTAATTAATTAATAATTAGTCTTAATTTTTTTTTCATTGTTTTTTTTAATACTATTTCTTTTTACTTGTTTATTTAATACATTAATTTAAAATGTTTAACTAATTAATTAATTAATAATTTTAATTTATTAATTTTTTTTTTTTGGGTTATTACAATACTAGCGAAGGTATTTCATATTCTACAATGTATATGAACATCATTGTGTGTAACCTATAATGCTGAATTCAAAATTATGCATTATCTTTGGGGGAGCCTTAACCCATTTTTGCTCATGTATTTGTCATCATCAAAAAGGGAGAGATTATTGACTCTATGAATCTAATCCTATTTTGATAATGATAAATCACTTAGTATTTGACCTGTGTAAATAAGTTTGTGAACAGGATCATGATTTAGAATGCACGAACAGCAAACTTGTATGGAAGCCACGAGAAACCTAATGTACATATCACTTGACGCAATCCATGGAACTAGAGGAATGAAAGGATGATGAAGCAAGCTTCAAGTTTAAGATATTCAATGGGAATGAGTATTTAGAATTGAATGTATTTACATATTTCATATAATATAACTCAAAGCTCAAACAATTCCCTAGAAAAACCTTACAACTCATGCATTTCATGGATGATACATTTACAATAGCTTTAGGTTCAAGGAAATTTTTTGAGGCAAATTTTAGAGGCCTCGTCAACGAACTCATGAAGGCCACTCGGCGATGAAGTCTCGTCGACGAACAAATACCTAGAGCCCAAAAAGTTCAAACAGTGCTCACGTCGACGAACTCATGGCTTCGTCAACGAACAAGTGTTATACACTAGTCAACGAACTTACCCATTCATCAACGAAGGTCCGGAAGCTGATTCACATTTCAGTGCGGACACATACGAAAGCTTTTGTTTTTAAATAATCCAATGGCCAAAATTTAATCTAGGGCTGAGAACACTTATAAAAATAATTTTTAAACCCTAGAGCACCACTTTTTGCCTATCTCTTGAGAGCCTTAAGCTTATTGCATCAATCTTTGGCATACTTTTGAGCAGCTTTTTGAACATATTGCTAAGAATCGTGTCTGCACTACAAAAAAGTCACATTTGTCTAAGCATTCACATATTTAAGATCCAAACAAATACACACACAACTTTTGCTAAATCTGGTTTGATCTTGAGGTTTGGAAAGATATTTTATTGAGCTTTCAATTTTTTATTAGTCGGTCATTTTCTCCATTATTCGTTTATTGAAAAATCTTTCTGGGAGCAAGAACCTAATTTTCCCATAGCTATTTATTTGAAAAATCTTTTGGGAATAGTAGTCTAAAGTTTTGAATCCTTGGGATCTTAAGTTATATTTGTATCCAAAGAGATCTATCTTATTGGTGCAAAAAGTATTTGAAAAATAGTGTTTTAAATCTTTTCCAATATTCAAAGTCATATATTTATACAAAAATTCAACTTTACAAGTTATTTGATAGATCTGCGCATTATTAAAGATTATTTTTGAAAGGATCTTATTTTTTATTCTAGCATAAAGTTTTATGAAATCGAATCCTAAGATCTCCAAAGCATTTATTTATAAAAATTATTTTTGGGAGATATTGATAAGATGGTAGATTTGTGAAGTATATCATTCTTCTTATAAAGATTATATTATTGCATACATACTAAGCTTCAAGTATTTATCATATGATTATGTGCTAGTATTTATCTTGTACTCACTAGCTTGGTTAGAAGCATTTTGAGTTGTTGCAGAAATTGTAATCTTTATTTTGTATACACGGTTCGGGCTGTGAATCGGGATTGAGGAGGAAGCTACACCTCTTGTAAGTAGCTGGTTGTAAGGGAAGCTTCGTCCTAATTAAAGGAGCGGAAGTTTAGTTGAATCCTTGAGTGGGTTGTTCAATGTGAGGACGTAAGCTGGCGTAGGCTGAACCTCGTAAAAATCAAGTTTGCATCTCTCTTACCCTACCTCTATTTAATTTCCACGTAATCTCATTGTGTATGTGTTGAACTTTTAGTACGTGTGTGAGTAATTGGGTAACATTGTATGGTTGATAAAGACACACATAAGATTAATTATTTGTGAAACATTGATATGGTTATGAGTAGTTTGCAAGTTTGAAATTGATAGTTTTCAAAACTAAAACCTAAAGGACCTATTTTTTTTAAATACCCAATTCACCCCCCCCCCCTTAGGATAACACCGTAATTCACAGAGTATAAAAAAAAATCAAAAATATTTATGAGGATTTGCAATCTAATCTCTTGTTAAAATCTAAGCAATGATGGGGTATATATAGACTTGGGGAAAAATATGACCGTTGGGAACACACTGGGTATTTTGAAAAAAGATTAAACATGTTTAGTTAAAAATAACCCCTGTTACTTGTTGTAAAAATATCGTCAACCCGAGAGGTTCGGTCGACCATATTTAGGTTTCAGTCGACCGTATTGCTATGTTTGGTCGACTGTGACACTTTTGAACTAAGGATATGGTCGATCGTATTAGGGCATTTTGAACCCTTTTGTGGGTTTGGTCGACCAAAACAATGACAGTCAGCTACTCAACTAGGTTCAGTCGACCGTGGCCAAAATGAACTATGCATTTGGTCGACCAAGTAGTTGGGGTGTCAGACACATGTTGGTTCGGTTGACCTAGGACAATATGTTTAGAGCTGAACGGTAGACCGAGAGAAGTCAATATGTTAACTTCGAACCAGTTCGGTCGACCGAGCCAATTTGTGCATGCTGGGTTCGGTCGACTAAGGCTTTGACTATGGTCAACTTCTCAATTCGGTCGACCGTTGAAGCTCAATTCAAAAACGGTCGGTTGACCGGGCCTTAGTCAATAAATTAACCCCCGGGCAAACAGTGTTTCAGTTGACTGTTGGATTATAATACAAGTTTGGTCAGTCAACCGAGAGCATTAAATTTTATTGTTTTGCTCTTAATTTGACCAAAAAATTCAATGTCGGTCAACCGAAGAAGTCCTTTTTGCCCCAAATCGACCCTAAAGCTATTTCAAAAACCTTTGTTTGATATTTAGTATTTTTAGAAATCAAGGTGTAGTCCCAAGAGGGGGGGGTGAATTGGATTTTAAAACTTTCTTTTAAATCTTTTTGAGAATTCTTAAACTTCTTTTATTTCTTTTAAACAATTCTTGACTTGTTTGTTTAACTCTTTAATCACAAAAAAACGTAGATTCTTTTATCCAATCAACAATACTATTGCTTAGCCAAACAAGTAATCAATCATTCAACCAAATAGCCAAGTCGGTCAATCAATCACAAATTAAAAGTAAACAACCAAACCAAAATTAACACATACACCACTTTGGCAATGTAAGCACTTAAAATAGTTTGTTTGTTTATATAAGTCTTGTATATATGAAATTTGTACTTGCTGATATAAAGCCCTGTATTAATGCTTTTGCTTCTTCAATATGATGTGCAATATAACATCCAATCAACACAATATCTACACTCTTCTCAATATTCAAAACTCAACTAAACTCTCAATTAATTTATCCTTGGGCTGTTAACCAAGTAACGTACTCTCGTTTGGTTTTCGCAAGATATGGTATAACCAACGTACTCCCTTTCAGTTTCCGTAACCCAAATCAAAATTAGACTTCAAGTTTACTTGATTTCTATATTACGTAGTATATATGATTATCAATTAAACCATCCACGCAATTTAAATATGCTGAAAATAAAGAGTAAGGGAAAGAGAGAGTGAGACGGGGATTTTTACGAGGTTCGGCTTATACCCAACCTACGTCCTCGCCTTTAGCAAACCACCAAAGGATTCACTAAACTTGTTCCTTTAACGGGCGGAACAATACCTTTACACACTCCTTCAGTAGGCTAGAGTCCGCCTCTCCAAACGATGTACCCTCGTTCCGTCACTCCTTAATTAGGCTAGAGCCCGTCTCTCTAAGCAATATCCCCTTGCTTAGCCAACGATCCAAACAATCCTTGGAATCGTCAATCTATAGGATACAAACTAAATAGATGTACAAAGAATGCTCACACAAAAAGCTGATTAGTACAACAATTCAGCACTATAATATACTTCAAAGTAGATAACAATATGGAATTTAACTTGAAGCTCAAGGAAGTATATCACCGATTAATTCTTTCAATGATTGAAAGATTTAGAATTTGTAGCACAATATTGGTGGTTGAATCAGCGAGACTTCAACAAATTTCATAGTCAAGATGAGAGTGAAAGAACCTTTGAGTGTTGAGAGCAATTGAGAGAATTTGATAGCTGAATTTGATTCTTGGTTCTTGGTTTTTTTAATTCAATGATCTTTGAGGCTTATTTATAGACTTTAAAAAATTATGTAACTTGATCCCCAAGTGACTTGGAGTATTCCCCAAGTTTTTACAAAGTTTGAGCCCCAAGTAAACCATTTAAAAAATGTTTCCGTTGAGTTTTTTAAAATTATGCTCGAGTGGCAGTCACCTGCCATGTTATTTTTAAAGGGGTAGTAGGGGCAGTAGGGTGGCAGTCACCTACCAGGACACAAGCAGTCGCCTCACTTGACCACCCAAGCGCCTGTCATGGTTTAGGCAATCTACTGGTGGAACACAACACTTTTGTCAGCTTCGAGTACCTTTCAGTATTTTGGTCATAACGTTTTTTGTATAACTCCAAATTTGACAAGGTTAGTGTCAAACGAAAGCTAATAGAAAATATTATAACTTTTAAGTTGAATATTTTTTAAAATAAGGAGTTTTTGATAGAGACCAATACACCTCAATGCGGATGTAGAAAAAATTAACACCATTTTGAAAATCCTCTTTTTGGTGTTTTTCATTCCAAAAATGATTCTAACCTTTTTGAAATAATTTTTGACCTTATAAAAATATTTTCCAAGTATGTTAAAAGATATCTAGGTCCAATAAATTAACTTAAGAGTTTCATATATCCATATTGAAATTATTTGAAGTACTTACATGAAATTTCCTATAGACTCTTTCAAATTTTCAATTCTTGAATTCCTTGAGGTCTTTATGCTTGCTTCATCTTTCTTTAAGCTTTCATCAAGTTCTTTTTAATTCTCATGCTCTCATGATTTTCAAGCTTTATCTTTAAATCCATTTTTGAATCCATGCTTCAAGCTTGATAGAATCATCCTTATTTGAAGTACAAGCTTTCATAAATTCTTTAACCTTGCATTCATCTTTGAGTCCTGAAAATACATCACTTAAACAAAGCATGTTAAGTTCTACTTGTTTATTAGCATCAAAATAAGATGTTAAGCCTTGTAAGGCCAACAGGGTTTTTGGTGCAAGTGTTGGGTCCTCTAAGGTTTGTCCACGGTTATTGTGAGCTATCATCCATATCATGCATGCCATGCATTATAGACCAAATTATAAAAACAAAATGCAATACAATAAAAACAAATATGTCTTCTTGTCTTTTGCTCTTCAGACCCCATGGAATACACCAAGTTGTATGCGCTTTAAGTCCTGACTTGACTTCCACTTTCTGTCCCTTATCTATGTGTCAAAATAGAAACTTGTTCAATTACTTAAAACACACATAAGATACCAGTGCTTTGTTAGCATCAAAATAAGGATCGGACTAAAAAATTCAACAATATCCCAAACAAAGTTATGTGTATGCAAAGTAATTACAACAATTAATAAATAAATATACACTTACAAGAATTTAAAGTGCAGTAATGTAAATGAGATGTGTGTGTGTGTGTGTGTGTGTGTGTGTGTGTGTGTGTGAAGAGAGAGAGAGAGAGAGAGAGAGAGAGAGAGAGAGAGAGAGAGAGAGAGAGAGGGAGTGAGTGACACCGAGATTTAACGACGTTCGGCTATACACGCCTACATCCTTGCCTTGGGTGAACCTCCCAAGGATTTCACTACCTTGCTCACTTAACCTGGTGGAGCGATGCCGTTTACAAATTCTCTTTACAATGTGGAGTCTCCCTAGCTCACTTAAACGAGTGGAGCCAAACCGTTACACCTTACAGGATGGTGCCCTCCTAACTCACTTAAACAGATGGAGCCAAACCAATGCACACCTTACAGGATGGTGTCCTCTTAGCTCACTTAACTAGGTGAAGCCAAACTAGTACACACCTTACAGGATGGTGCCCTCCTCTTCCGGCAATACCCCATGCCAGGAATACAAAGGTATGAAAATAATTTTTGTGTACAACCAAGTGCTTCTTAAAAAACATATTTGTACAATTTTGAAACTAGATGCACTCTCAAATGATTTACAAACTGAAGCTTGGTAGAGTATTTAAATTTTTCTCCCAAAATATGTTTCAAATAAAACTGAGAGTTTGGAAAATATTTTTCCTTATGATTGATCGTGTGTAAAATCAAAATACAAGAGGCTTTTCAAGCAAAAAATATATGAGAGGATATATTGCTCAAAGTACTCTTGATTTTCTCAAAGACTTTCTCCACAAACAATTTTCAATGATGAAGCGTGTAGGAGAATTTGACCTTTGAGATTAACACAAAATACAATAAAAGGCTTTCAAGCTAAATATATGAACTTTGAATATAAGCTCAAGCCTTTATCAAGAACCCTTAAAAATTTTCTCTAAGAAAGTATTTTTCAAAAACAAAAGTTGGAGAGATAATTTGCTCTTTTAAAATCGCAAGGACAAGAGGCTTCTTAAGCAAGATATATTACTTGAATAAATGCTCAAAGCCTTCTTGTATAAACCCCAAGATTTTCCCAAAAGGATTTTTCAAAAGAAAGAGTTTGGGAAAATAAGTTTGATCTTTGAAAGTGAGTAGGAAGAGTAAGAAGTAATCAAAGAATAAACAATATAGCTTTCAATATGATTTTCTAACATTTTAAAAGTGTTTTGGGCTTGCATTTATAGACATTTTGGAAATCTGACCGTTATGTAACCATTGAGCAATAAAATCATAATATAATTTGAATTTTCTAACCATTTTGGAGCTCAAATTTGCTCAACCCAAGAGGTCCAGTTAACTAGCCCTGAGGTCCGGTTGACTGACCAGAGGGCGATTTACTTTTTTGTGAGCTTCAGTCTGCTGGGCACATGATCTAGTTTACCAGATGAACAATGCCAGTCGACTAGGCAAATTATGCCTTCAAGAGGCCGGTCGACTAGGTACACATGTAAGTGCCTATTTGTTCAGTTCGATCAATTAGGCAATCAAGGCATAATTGTGGCTGGTCTACAAGGCCTGTGCAATTTACCATATTGGCATTAAGCCCTCACCAGTCGATGGCCCAAATATAACTTTGGAGAGGCCGGTCGACTAGTCCTTTAGTAAATGTGCCCTTATGCACACATCGGTCAACTGGGCTTTCACAGCTGATCGACTGAGCCTTAATAAAAAAAATGTGCTTTGGTCAATTTTTTATTTCAAAAGTATTTTAAACTTGTTGTGAAAATGTTTAATTTTAAGTATAAAAGGTTTTCATTTAATTTGGGGTTCCTAAAGTCAATCTACGTTCATTTCAAGCTTCAATATAAATCAGTTGACATGTATGCACAAATAAACCCTAATTACTATTACAACTTAAATTTCAATGTCTCCAAGCTCTGCTCCCTTGGAATACACCATGGAATAGATCTTTCAGTTATATTTCAGGGCTTCCATATTAGAGCATCATCTGTGCTTTTTCAGAAAGATGAACCTATACATACTTTGCACACAGATGAGAAGTTGTGGTTTTTCATAATCAAAATAAGGAATCAAACTCAAAAAGTCAACAAATTTCTTATAACTCTTGTGTTTATGATGTTAGTAAGAATGACTAGCAAGAGTTGAGTAAATACATATGCATATTAGTTCGATGTAGTATAGAACATCAAAATGAGTTTTCATATGTGTACTAATTCATACTAGTGCATAAGATATCAAAATGAGTTTTCAAAAGTATTATCATATACAAAATATCTTATATTCTATTGGAAGTTCATAAGGATAGGTTTTAATCATCATTAGACTTAATATATTTCATACACACTTGTCCTAGCCTAGCTTGGTTTAATTCATCAAATGACATATTAGTTTGAGAAATAAGGCAATTAGTTGATTAATTGATCCTACTCATCAACTAATTAAACCAGAAGCTAAATGAATTTTCAACCCAATCAAATCATTGACAATTAGGGGTAATTCATCAACGAATTAGGGTGAATTGTTAATGAATAGGAGCAACACATTAACAAATTTTTTCCAATAGCTAATTGTGTTTTTCTGCCCAGCAACTCGTTGATGATTAGAGGTAATTCGTCGATGAATTGGGACAACTCGTCGACAATTTGATGCAATTAGTCGACGATTTGCATTGGGAAACCTGAAACATGAGCTTAAAATGACTAGTTTTTTGTTTTTCTTATCACATTAAATGCCCAACGACCACATAATGGCTAGCTTGTCCCTTTGCACGTAAATACAAGCTACTTACATTTATTAAATATATTGATTAGTGATCAATTGGTTGTTGCATTCATTCTAGGTTATAATATTTGCTCAAAACTCTCTTGCTATTTGTTCTTGTTGCGTATCATATGCTCAAGAGAGTAGTGTGAGAATTTACATTGTATTATCAGCTCAAGAAGGAGTATTATTTGTATTCTCTACATTCATTACGATTATTAATTGATTCTTGGTGAATCGGAGGTTCTTGGTGAACTCTGTGAATTAGCTTTTGGTGAACATCAAGGATTTGTTGCTGGGTTGTAAAGGCTTCTCCTTCTTGAAAGGAGATTACATAGTGAATTTTGCAATCCTTGAGTTGGTCTCATGGCATGGACGAAGGTTAGGTGTTGAACCACATTAAAATCACGGTGTCAAGCTCTCCTCTCTCTCATATACTTTATTTACTTGTGATATTTACTTTGCAAATAATTGTGATATAAATTACTTGTTTCTAGCCAAGTCTTACTGTTTTGTAGAAAAACATAATATCCGCAAAAATAGTCTATTCGCCCCCCTCTAGACACACTCTTAGGTCTACAAATATAGTTATGAATATGGAAAATAACTCCTTAATCCTTTAAAAAAAACATTAGCACCCTAAAACACATGTTCCAAGAATAGTTGCTACTCTTACCTTGTGAGTGTGTGTCTTCCTAAAAAATATTGTATTTCCTAAATTTGATTTTTCAAAAATCTTTACAAAAAAAAATTAATAAAAGAAGGTAGAGACCGATTGACCACCCTATAAGCTCAATCAACTTGCCTTGCACCCAGGTTCAGCTGGTCAACCGTCCCCTAATGGGCGGTTGACTGCCTGCAATACATTGCGACCCTTCTGTTTTCTGATTCAAAAAGTTTTTAAGTCATCTCAACCCTTTGAAAACTTCATGGTGTCTACGCAAAGTATTGCAACATCCTAAAGGGTCAACTTCCTACTAAAGAGACACACTTGAGCTATCTCGACACAAATGGCGAATTTCTAATTTTTATGACTTTTCATTGGTTGATATTTACAGAGTTACGACTAACCTATATTGTTCAGGGGTGCAGTTAGGATGCCTCATTCCTTATTTACAATCTATAAATATGGAAAAATTAATAATATCTTCATTCGATAAATTAATATCATCATTAACAACATAATCCTACAAGTGCACTGGCAAAATGTGTTGTCTTTGAGGTCACTGAGATGACTCTGCATGTATAGGAGGCCTAACTAATGAAGATGAATCAATAAGAGGTTGCTCAGACTGATCTACAAGTTCCTCAGGAATAGTAACTGGTGGTTTAGCCTTCTTCCGAGACTAATCCCATGTAGTCTGCTCATCAAAAGTGACATCTCGACTCACAATTGTCTTCCCCATCTCAGGATGGTACAACTTTTTAACCTTTCGTTGTTGTACTATAGTCAACAAAAATACATTTTTCACCTCAGTTATCAAATATCTTCCAAATAGCATCTGGATCATGTGCATAAGCTACACAACCAAATACTTGTAAATGGTGAATATTTGGCATGTATCTACTTTAGGCTTCCGGCAGGGTCTTTCCATTAACATTTTTTGTCGCAATCCTGTTCAAAACATAAACAACACAAGAAATGTCTTCTGCCTAAAAATTTTTTAGATCTCAACATGCATCAAACCATATCCATAATAGTCCTACTTTTCCTCTCTGCCACTCCATTCTAGTGGGGAGTGTATCTAGCAATTAACTAATGTTTAATTCCATGATTTTTTTTAAAAAAAAATCATTACACAATAAATTATTGGCCTCTATTAGTTCTCTAAATTTTTATTTTATTTTCTATCTACTTCTTACTATAAGTCTTAAAAGACTTAAAAATATCATAGAATTCATATTTTTGCTTTAAAAATAAACCTAGGTTTTCTGACTAAAATCATCAATGAAAGTAACAAAATACCCGTTATTACACCCATTGATGCTTCTTCAATTGGACCACATAAATTTGAATTAATCAAGTCCTATGGTGCCTCGCCCTCCATGAATTTTCTTTGAGAAAAGGTTCTATGAATTTCTTCCTAGTAACACAAGTCTCACATACCCTTTTAGGAAAATCAATATGTGGCAACCCAAAAACCATTTTCTTGCGAACAAGAAATCCTAGGCATCTGAAATGCACATGCCAAAAATGCATATGCCATAACTAGTCAACCTTAATAGTCACAGGATTGTAGGAGGGAGCACATCCACAATTAATTTTCAAAGGGAATAGGTGGTTGGGGGCCATATTTACCTTTGCAATCACAACTCCATTCCGATCATCATTAATAGTGTAAACTCCATTATGGATTTGTGTGACATATCCTTTTTCTGACTATTGTACCACACTCAATAATTTTTTACGCGGACCTGGGACATAAAATACATCAGAAATAAAATTGTGTGATCCATCTTTCAAAATAATAGAATTTTTTCCTTTACTAGTAACTGGTACCGTGGAGTTGTTGTTGAATTTCACCTTAGAATGAAACGATCGCAACAAAGAATCCCATGCTTGCTTTGCTGTTTCAATGTGTGCAACCTTCTCAAAAGTCATCGTTTCGATGGCCTAAAAAATATAGTGTTGGGCCTTGACTCTCTTCTTTGTAACCTTGATCCACAATGTCCCAGATATTTTGGAACTCAAAGAACACCTGCATCTAAATTCTCCAATATTCAAATTTTGATTTACCATCGAGCTGTGGGATTGTTAGTTGAATGCTTGCCATCTCGGATCGCAGGCTTTTATATCAACTATAGAAAAACAAAACTCAATAAAATATTATTTAATCAAGATCAAGAAAAAAAAATAACAATAAGTCTAAGGAGAGGACACAAGCTCGGCAGCTCTTCTATTCTCCCCATTCAAATTTGTAGCAGCAATATATCAATATATGTATATACATATATATACCTAGGCTTTAACGTAGGGCAGTTATCCAATGTGGGTTGTCCCATATTATCCAATTACAAACAACTAATAATAAATTAAGCTAACAACTAAAACGAATTCTAGGCTTAGCTTACGACCATCGATTCATACCATAAAACACAAATAATCTAGCTTCAATTACATATTTCATTCCTATCCCTACTTAAGTCATACTCTACAATAGCTATCATTCTTAGGTTCATTACGAATTTCATTTACCATTTTATCTCATAGCCTAGGAGACTTGGACGTCAAATAACAAAAGCATATGCAAAGAAACTAGTGAGTGAAGCTCATTACTTTGAAGGCCATTTTAGCACAAAAGAGCCAACTAATAACCAAACATGTGTGTTTGTGTGTGTGTGTGTGTGTGTGTGTGTGTGTGTGAGAGAGAGAGAGAGAGAGAGAGAGAGAGAGAGAGACCCCAAAATCACAAACCATACCTAGTCCCTAAAACCCACAAACACTTCCCTCCAAAGCCATAAACCATGACCTTTCCTCGAATCCACGAAGGCCAAAAGGAGGAGATGAACCTTCATCCTCTTATTGCAAACCCTAAACGTAATTAGGGCTTTGGAGATTTCTTCAATGAAGGCTATACAGGAGAGGGACGATAGGCTTCGAGTTGCTGTGAGTGGCAGCCGAACAAACTACAGGGGAGAGGGGAGGATCAAGGAGAAGGTTGATTTGGTGGAGGCTAAACAAGAGCTATAGGGGAGGGGGGAGGATGGGCTTCAAAGACTAGAGCAAGAAATGAGGAACTAAATAGACCCCAATTTTTGAAGAGGCAAATTTTAACTGAACCAAACCGATCGAAATTATATATTAATTTCAATTAATTGTGTTTAACTGAACTAGATTTCAATTAACAATATGGGTGAGGATCAAATGTTGAGCACCAAGAGGCGAGGGCAATGACAATGGCAAGGGCAAGGCGAGGGCTAGGGAGAGGTGAGCGCAAAGCGCAGCGACTTGACTAGGGCAACAACAAAGGCAAGGCCCTAAGAGAGTAGAGAGCAGCTGGGGAAGGGGCCAAGGGGATGACTTGCAATTGGCGACTACGACTGGGGTGAGGCTACGACCTATAAGCGATAATGTGAAGTATTCACGAAAACTTGAAGAGTCACTCGAAGTCGAATGGTGGAACCTAGAGGCTGGAATGGAACCCTAAATTAACCGATTAAAGATAATTTATATAAATTATGTATAATTATAAATTATTATTAATATATGATATAATTAATTTGATTAATTAAATTAACTAATTTTCAAATTTAAATAAAAAATAAAAAATGAATTAAAATTAAAATTGAGCCGAATGGATTTATATTTTAACCAAACCATGGCATAGAAAGGGCTCAATTCATTTTGGTAATTTGGTTTTGACAAAATTGTGCTCGCCCTAGAACCAAGGGAGCACCTACCAAGTGGATTGAACCAAATCAAGCGGGGCCCTCCTCCTTAACAACCAATTATGCCATTTCCTACATGTACCGGCCTTTACAGATTAAAGGCAAGATCTCTCGCCCAAATTCAAAACTCCTCGTCATGATTACTACTACCAAAATTTGACATTTTGACCAAAGGAAAGCCACCTTGTCTTAAGGAAAAAATTTTAAAGGCTGGGATTGAATGAGGACGGAAGAGTCAAGCATCTACACAGGCGCTCTTTTCTCTCTGTTGCTTTTACTTGACATTTGATTTTGATTTGATTTACAGAGCCCAAAGCCATTTAATCTCTTCCATGTGATGCTTGTACACTTTTTTCTTCAATTCTTTTCAAATCAAATCTCTTGTAAAGCCCAGGCCGAGGGCCCAGGTTCGGAGGACAAAGCTAAAGTCACCCTCACAGTCACATCACAGCACAATGAGCACAATGATTCGCCCCCCATTTGAGCCTAATCACAAAAGTAGCCTCTCCCACCACCTGTCTCTGTTCTTTTGCAGGCCTTTCGAAAGTGTTCCCTCGGAGGGTTTTCAGCTGAGAAATTTTTGTATGCATACACATGGACACCTGTCTCGTTCATCCTCGCCGTCCAAATAAATTTTATTACTATGAATATATAAATCCCCGTTAAATCAACGGCGGTTATCTGTTCAACTACCGTCCACTGCATAGAGGTAAAAAATCCTCCTTTTTAGGGGAGAGGGCAGCTCTTAACAAAGAGACGGTGAGATAGTGCCGTGGGAATGCGCACAGCGGCGCACCAAATGGCGACGCCCCTGTCGTTCTCCTCTTCCCAGGCGGTCTCTGCTAATGTACGCTCCCTCTGAGTTCCCTCTTAACCTCCACGGACAGTGGAGGACCACAAAACGCAGCTTAATTGCCATGCTACCCTCGCTGGCGTTCATGGATGTCTCTTCTTTCCTATTTCTTGTGGTTCTCTTCGCCCCCTTCTTATCTTACGCCCAGCGCAGCGCTGAGACCGCGGCTGAGATAGAAGCCCTGACGGCGTTCAAACTCAATCTCCACGATCCGGTCGGAGCATTGAGTGGCTGGGATTCGTCCACACCGTCGGCGCCGTGCGACTGGCGCGGCGTAGCCTGCTACGGCGGCCGAGTTACTGAGATCCGCCTGCCTCGCCTCCAACTCGGTGGCCGACTCACGGACCGAATCGCTGATCTTAACCATCTCCGTAGGCTGAGCCTCCGCTCTAATAGCTTCAACGGAACTATACCTCCTTCCCTCGCCAAGTGTACTCTCCTTCGCTCCGTTTTCTTGCAGTATAACTCGTTCTCCGGCGCACTCCCGGTGGAGTTTGGCAACCTCACCGATCTCTTAGTCCTCAACGTTGCAGGAAACCTCCTGACCGGCGGGATCTCCGGGAACTTCCCCCGGAGCCTCCGGTACTTCGACGTGTCGTCGAACCAGTTGTCAGGCGAGATCCCGAGGAGTTTCGCAAACGCGTCTCAACTCCAGCTCATTAATCTGTCGTACAACCAGTTTTCGGGTGCAATTCCGGCCGGGTTCGGCGAGCTTCAGCGGCTTCAGTACCTCTGGCTGGACTACAATCTTTTGGAGGGGCCACTGCCGTCGGCGATAGCCAATTGTTCTTCTCTCGTGCATTTGAGCGTTCAAGGTAACGCGCTGGGCGGCGTGATTCCCGCGGCGATCGGAGCTCTTCCAAAGCTCGAGGTAATTTCTCTCTCGGAGAACAATCTCTCCGGTTCGGTGCCTTCGTCCATGTTCTGCAACGTGTCCGTTTATCCGCCGTCACTGCGAACAGTTCAGCTAGGGTTTAATGCGTTTGCGGACATTGTGGCGCCTAAAACAACGACTTGTTTCAGTGCCCTGCAGGTTTTGGATCTTCAACACAACCAGATTCGCGGCGATTTTCCTCTATGGATAACATATTTGTCGTCTTTAACAGTGCTGGATGTTTCAGGTAATTCCATCTCCGGCGCAGTTCCGAGCGAGATTGGAAACCTTTCTAGATTGGAGGAACTGAGGATGGCAAATAATTCTTTAGAAGGAGTAGTGCCAATGGAGATCATGAACTGCAGTTTCCTGCGTGTGCTTGATCTCGAAGAGAACGGCTTTTCGGGGGAAACTCCTTCGTTCTTTGGAGAGTTAAATGGTTTAATGATTTTATCAATTGGGGGGAACCGATTCTCGGGTTCTATTCCGGAGAGTTACGGCGATTTATTGATGCTGGAAACACTGAACCTGAGGCATAATAGTTTAAGTGGAGGCTTGCCGGACAAGTTAATGGGGCTGAGCAATCTGACGACAATGGACATCAGTGAGAACAAGTTTTCCGGTGAAATTCCGGAAAATATTGGAAAAATGGCTCAGCTAATGGCTCTGAACATGAGTGGAAATGGTCTTTCAGGACACATTCCTGCCAGTGTGGGGAGTTTGTACAGGCTAACGACTCTTGATCTCAGCAGACAGAACCTCTCTGGTGAGCTGCCATTTGAGCTTTCGGGATTGCCGAATCTTCAAATTATTGCTCTGCAGGAGAACGCTTTATCCGGCAATGTTCCTGAAGGTTTCAGTAGCTTGCTGAGCTTGCGCTTTTTGAACCTCACTTCTAATGGCTTCTCCGGTAACATTCCAGCGACATTTGGGTTCCTACGTTCTTTGGCCGTTCTTTCGTTGTCTTACAATCTCATCTCCGGCTCCATTCCACCGGAAGTTAGCAACTGTTCTGATCTCAGAATCCTGAGTCTGCGGTCAAATTATTTAACAGGCCGCATTCCTGCCGACCTCTCCGGCCTTTCACATTTGAACGAGCTTGATCTGGGCAGAAACAATTTAACGGGCGAAATCCCAGAAAAAATCTCTAGATGTTCGTCCCTGACATCTCTGTTACTGGACGGAAACGATCTCTCCGGGGGAATACCCGAGTCATTGTCTAATTTGTCGAGCCTAACGACTATGGATCTCTCCATGAACAACTTGACGGGTAGGATTTCCCCAAAATTTGCACTCATCTCTGCCTTGGTTCACTTCAATGTGTCGTTCAATAACCTCCAAGGTGAAATCCCAGCAAGCCTGGGCTCTCGCTTCAAGAATCCGTCCCTATTCGCAATGAATCAGAACCTATGTGGGAAGCCATTGGAGAGAAAATGCCAGAGCACGACCGACGGCGATAGCAAGAGGGTGACTCTGTTGTTTGTCGTGGTTGCTTGCGGGGCCTTCCTTTCGGCAATGTGTTGCTGCTTCTACATCATAAGCCTGTTGCGATGGCGCCAGAGGCTCAAAGAAGGGTCAGCGGCGGGCGGGGAGAAAAAACCGAGCCCCGGGAGGGCGAGCTCCGTAGGCCGCGGGAGCACCGACAATGGCGGCCCCAAGCTCGTAATGTTCAACAACAAAATCACCCTGGCCGAAACAATAGAAGCCACGAGGCAATTCGACGAAGAGAATGTACTGAGCAGAACAAGATACGGTCTAGTATTTAAGGCCTGCTTCAACGACGGAATGGTACTCTCCATACGCCGCCTCCGCAACGGATCTCTGGACGAGAACATGTTCCGAAAAGAAGCCGAATCGCTAGGAAAAGTTAAGCACCGAAACCTAACGGTTCTTCGTGGCTATTACGCTGGCCCGCCGGACGTTCGCCTCCTCGTCTACGATTACATGCCCAACGGAAACCTTGCGACGCTCCTCCAGGAAGCCTCCCACCAGGACGGAAACGTCCTCAACTGGCCAATGCGACACTTGATCGCGCTTGGTGTCGCCCGCGGCCTTGCCTTCCTGCACGCGGCCAACTTGGTTCACGGCGACGTGAAGCCGCAGAATGTCCTCTTCGACGCCGATTTTGAAGCCCATCTCTCTGATTTCGGGCTTGACCGGTTCGAAGTGGCTACGCCGGCGGAGGCTTCGACTTCGACCGCGGTGGGGTCGTTGGGGTACGTTTCGCCGGAGGCGGCATCGACGGGGGAAACAACGAAGGAATCGGACATTTACAGTTTCGGGATAGTGTTGCTGGAACTGTTGACGGGGAAGCGGCCGGTGATGTTCACGCAAGACGAGGACATAGTGAAGTGGGTGAAGAGGCAGTTGCAGAAGGGTCAGATATCGGAGCTACTGGAACCGGGTCTGCTGGACCTGGACCCGGAGTCATCGGAGTGGGAGGAGTTCTTGCTAGGAGTGAAGGTGGCGTTGTTGTGCACGGCAGCCGACCCGATGGATCGACCCATAATGGCGGATGTCGTGTTCATGCTGGAAGGGTGCCGGGCGGGGCCGGATATTGCTTCTTCTGCGGATCCCACCGCACAGCCATCGCCCGCATGACTGAGTGAGTACTCGAGACCCGAATCGGATCTCTTTCCAAGTCCTAACTTGTTTTTTGTTTTTTGTTTTTTTTTTTAATGAAATTGTAACAGAAGGAGGAAGCAGGATTCTATTTTATTTTTGTGGGGGGTTGAAAATTTGAAAGATTTTTTTGGCGGTTTCGAGGGTGGTTGGTTGCAGTGGCGGATAGTTGAGTATTGGAGTCAACGATGGTTGATTTAAAAGAGGGAGGGACCATAGTGGATTAGTGGGGGAAGGGAGAGAGGAGGGAAAGTGGGTCAGGTGTGCATGACCCGCGAACTCTGCGAGGGGAAAATCAAAATGGAGGCCCTCCTCTTCTCATTGGGTAATGGGTGGGGGGTTCTGTTTTTGTTTCTTAGTTTTCCATGTTTTGTGAGGATTTGTTTCATCTCTGGGGGGCTGAGCCTTCTGATTGCCTTATTTTTTTTCTTTGAAGAAATTAAAAAAAGGAAAATAGAGTAAAAGAAGGAAGGCCATGGTACAACAATTTTGAGGTGCCTGGTGGCGGGGCCGCCCATTTAGGAGGGCTTAGCTTATTTGTATATTGTTAACAATGCATAATGAGAATTTATCTTGCTAATTAATTACAAAGGAAATATAAATAATAATTTTTGTACACGAGATCAGCGGTTGTCGTATTACGACTCTCAAATTTAGATTTGAGAGGTAGAAATGGGCATGTTTAAAATTCTAAGAGCGGTATAAAAGAATAAGTTAAAATAAGCATTTGTGTATTGACTTTCATGCAAATATGTATTTAACTTATTGCAAAAGCCGTTTTTCAAAGTTTTTTTCTTTTTAGAATAAAAGAAAATAGTTTTTGAGAAATTTTATTAGTTATTATTCATAAATGATGGCAAATTCATAAATTTGATGGTCATTTTATTAATAAAGAATTAGTGACAAATTGTGAAAAATAATAATATTTAAAATATAAATTAATAGAAAACATTCGGATGTCAAAACTTAAGTATTGATTTTTCTGTTGATTAGAAATTGTTAAATTTGGAGAAAAGCTAATTTTTCTTTATTGATTCACTCATTTTACAAGGGATATATATATATACATGTGATAATTGAAAAATGAAAATTGTATATTTTTCATATAAAAAGGGTATATTTTTCTAATGCTCTCCCTTTAGTTGGAGCATGGAGATCCGTAATATCTAACTTGCGTGATAAGCCTTGGAAATTGTCACGATCCAAAGCTTTGGTGAAGTTATCGCCAAACTGAATATGCTTAGTTAGAAATAGACTAGCCCGTAACTTTTTCTAAATAATATGACAATTGATTTCTATATGTTTGGTATGTCCGTGGAAAACAAGATTCTTGACAATGTGAAGAGCTACTTGGTTGTCACAATATAAGAGCATAGACCGGAAATGTGGTACTTTAAGATTATTGAAAAGAGTTTTGAGTAATGTAAGTTCACAGATAGTGGAAGCAAGTGCTCGGTACTCAACTTCGGCAGAGGAGCGAGAGATTATAATTTGTTTCTTAGTGCGCCAAGAAATTGGACTAGCGCCCAGTTGAATGAAAACATCAGTAGTAGAGCGGCGAGTGAGGCGACAACTAGCCCAATTCGAATCAAAATAGGCCGAGACTTGAAGATTGTTGGTAGTAGGAAAAAATAAGTTATGTCTTGGAAAAGTCTTAATGTATCGAAAAACTAGTACAACAGCATCATAATGTGATTGTCTAGGCTGGTGCATAAATTGACTAAGAATGTTGACTAGAAATATAATGTCGAAGCGAGTGATGATGAGATATATCAAACGTCCAACAAGTCGTTGAAACGAGCTTGGATCAGAGAGAAGATCACCATTAGTATTATTGAGCTTGAGATTTTGTTTCATGGGAAAGTGGGCAGGACGAGCACCAAGATGATCACTATCAATGAGGATGTCAAGAGTATATTTTCGTTGATTAAGAAATATGCCAGTGGGAGAGTGAGCAACTTCGACGCCAAAGAAATATTACAATTTGCCAAGATCCTTTAGTTTGAATTTTTTGAGCAAGCATGATTTTGAAGGAGCTAATATCGAAAAGATCATTGCCTGTTATAAGAATGTCATCAACATAAATAAGTATGAGAGTAAAAAATTGACCCCAAGAACGAGTGAAAAGAGAATGATTGGCTTAAGATTGGATGAAACTCTCAGCAAGTAAACAGAAGATAATTTAGAGAACCAATTGCGAGAGACTTGCTTAAGGCCATAAAGGGATTTCTGAAGATGACAAACACGAGTCTCCCCTTATTTGCAATAACCCGGTAGAGAGAGCATATAAACCTCTTCACCAAGGTCACTATGGAGAAAAGCGTTATTGACGTCCAATTGAAGAAGATGTTGATTCCGAGCTGCAGCCACTAAAGAACACATTTAACAGTAACGAGTTTAGCAATAGGAGCAAAAGTGTCATGATAATTCAAACCTTCTACCCGAGTGTAGCCCTTGGCCACCAAGCAAGCTTTGTGTCACTCTACCTGAAGTTTTGCTTTGAACACCCATTTACAGTCAATTGCTTTTTTTTTTCAAGTGGAAGGTGTTGAAGAATCCATGTATTATTGGTTTCAAAGACTTGGATTTCAAAGGTCATGGCATCACGCCAATGTGGGTGCAGGTGAGTTCAGGATGTTGGGACATGACAGAAAGAAAATTCAAATGTTGATTAAAGAAATGATGATAAGATAAAAAAGAGAAGAGACAATGAATCGTACCTAAGGAATATTTTGAAACTTATGAAGTCATGGAGGACTGTGGTAAAGTAGGGCAGATATAATCAGCCAAGTAAGAGGGATGTGTGAGAGCTCGTTTGAGCCGTGAAGAGGTGGGTGGGGAAGGGGGTGAGGGTGGGGGTGTAGTGACCCAGAGAATTATGATATTTAAATAATAGAATTTTAAACAAGGCCTCGTCGACGAACACTGGGGGTTCGTCGACGAGAACACAGGAGGCTCTCGTCGACGAGGACGTGTCTCATCGACAAAAGGATACCGAGAGGATGTTTTGGCAATTCTGAATTTCGTCGACGAGAGGGAGAGTTCGTCGACGAATTGCCTTCTTGACCTTGTCGACGAGGTGACGTGACTTGTCGACGAAAGCTTGTGTATAAATAACTCAAACTTCATTTTTTGGCTGAATTTCGACGCAGCAAACCCTCTTTCTCTCCTCCCTTCGTTCCCCCTCCCTTCTCTCTAAGTTTCTGGACCAGATTTATGCCAGTTCGACGATCTAAAGCTACCACGACACTCTTGGGAAAGTTCTCTACATATCTGCTGGAATGGATCGTCGGTGGAGCTAGTTGAAATTCATCCCTGAATCAAGGTAATACTATTTATTCAGAATTTTGTCTTCCCATAGTTATAGAAAATATTATTCACAAAGAAATACTGAAGTTTAGTTCTGCAAATTATCGTTTTCAGGGTATTAAACGGAGAACCCTGCGAGGGCAGGATCAGTATATTTTATAGGGCTTTTCAGGAATCAGGTAAGGAAATAAACTAGAGCAATTATTTTTTCATGAAAATTATTATTAAATTATTAGAAGAATTATATTCAGGAAAAAATGCATTATATTTGTATATTATTGAGAAAATGTTTTTATAGGAAAATACTGCTATGATATTGAAATGTATGTATTAGTAAGAAATGTCAGAAAATATGATTTTAGAATAAAATGTATGGTTTCATTCAGCATTGTGTGGCATGAATATTATTTTACATGAAAAGTATTATGTTATGACAATTTTACGAATAAAGTATGTTTTCAAAAATGATTGAATATTGCAGTACATTATGGTTTCAAAATACATGATAAATAGATTATTTATTTAGAATAATATATATGAAATGTTTGATGCAAGGTCGTGATTGATAGCTGGTGTAAGGTCATGTATTATGTATGATTTCGGCGCAACACCAAATTTATGAATGTTCGGCCCAAGGTCGCAGATATGAAAAAAATCGGTGCAAGGTTATATGTATGTATGTATGTTATTACAGAAAATACTATCAATCTATGTATGTTAGACAAGTATATTATCATGTATTATATGTTATCAGAACCTGGATGATAGTTCAATTCAGTTATAGGAGCATGATACCGTAGCTATACAGATCAGATTACTATGTTTAGACTTGTGCTAATCGCCCCTGCAAGTAAAGGGGGTGGGAGATGGATAGTCGATGTGGCTTTTAGTATAGAGTTGTAAACGTCCACCTGGCAATTCGGACCAGGGTGTGGTGGGCCCATTGTACTTAAAGACATTTTTGATTCGACAGTGGTCACCAACCATTGTCGAGTCCCGCCTTCAGGCTGCACAACCCATCATGGGGGGTAATACATAACATCAGCTAGTTATACATCATGGGTAAATTACAGTATTACCAGTTATATCAGACTTTTCATGTACAATATGATTTATTAAAAATTACGAAAGTATATGCTTATTCAGTTATGTTATGATGAATGTTTTCTGGTATATGAAATGTACTATATATGTATTATAGCACTAAATATTCATGTTACCACACAATTGTATTTAGTTTATTTTCTCTTACTAAGAGGTGTCTCACCCCCAACATTAAATCATTTTCAAGAAACCCAGAATACTAGCAGATCGAGGTCGCCGTTGAGATAGTGCGATACTACCCTACTAGGAGGGTAAATTTTGATCTAGGAACAGGAGAATTGTGTTGTGGGTTCCTAGATATGTATATATTCTTGTATTTTTTGAGATTGTATATAAACACAGTATTTTGGAATTTAGTTCACTCTGGTATTATGTATTTTATGGTTATGAGAATGTGATTTACATTTACTGCTACTTAGGTTTCCGCTGTGAATGTTAGATGTGTCCCCATTACCTACGGGTTCAGGTTGACTATATTAATAAATATATTTTACTATATAATAAGAAAAGCAGTTCGTTACAGTTTAGTATTAGAGCCTAGGATATTAAGTTCTATAGACTCTAAAATACAGCAGTAATAATACCAGAGTATAGGATAAGAGAATTTGAGATCTGATTTTGTAGTCTAGATGCAGGGCTTCCGTGGTGGTTTGTGTGATTTTCCTTGGGTGACGATTTCAGGAAAGCCATGGTAAACTATCGTCGGGTTAGGTATCTAGGTTGCAAGATTGAACCTTAAATTAAGATCATGAGAGATGAGTTAATTAGGAATATATTATATTGGTTGGAGGATATGTATAGTGAAGGGGTTCTAAGTTAAGTTATTTGTTTTTCAGGATGGATCCTGGTGGCAGTAGTGCCTATGCCAGTGGAAATAAGGGAGTTGGACCTTCAGGCGCTAAGGGTGGTGATTCAGATGTCATATTGGTAGCGTGGCACAGCAAGTCATAACTAAAATCACTAGAAGTTCTAGAGAACAGGGTGGTCCGTCAGCAGGCCATGGTAGGTCAATCAAGAAATTCATTAAGATGAATCCTTCGGCTCTCTCAGGAGGAACTGATCCTGTAATCGCTGAAAACTAGGTGTAGGAGATTGAAAAAGTGTTTGCAGTGCTGCAGTATACAGAGGAGTAGAGGGTGCTATTTGCTACATATAGATTGACTGGAGAGGCTGAGAGACGGTGGACAGCAGTAAAACTCCTAGAGCAACAGAAGACAGTACCCATAAAGATGACGTGGGAGCGGTTTAAGGAGATATTCTTCGATAGGTATTTTCCGAATTCGTCTAGGGAAGTTAAGATAAAGGAGTTCCTGAATCTGAAGTAAGGAGAGTAGATAGTGTAGTAGTACGCGACGAGATTCATCGAACTATCTCATTTCCCCCCGTACATTATTCCAAATGAGGCGAAAAGATACAACAGTTTGAAAGAGGTATGAGGAGAGAAATATATAAGCAGATGTCGATACTGAAATTACAAGATTTTACTAAGTTGGTAGATAGGACCACTATAGCAAAGGTTGGAGAGCGATTAGAGGCTGAGGAGTAGAGACAGTGGAAAAGATTTACCCCTTCGGGTTCTCAGCAGGGAGTCGGTCATGGTTCGTGGAAGAGGGGTGGCTACTATAGAGACTGGAGGCAGGATACTGGGAATTGTGATTTTTAGGGCATGCAGCCACTTCCAACTTACCCGACTTGTGGGAAGAGACACCCAGGGGAGTGTTGTGTCAGACGAGGTATTTGCTACCGGTGTGGGGAGCCAGGACATGTGATGAGAGATTGTCAAACTTAGATTGGTGCTGCTGCTGCTCCTAGACCTGCTTGAGGAGGCTATCAGGCGCCATGTGGAGGCTAGCAGAGGAATATGGCTTCAGCTAGAGTTTTTGCTCTGATGCTGAGTGATGCCAAGACAGCCGGCGATATGGTGATAGGTACAATTAATATGTTTATGTTTAAAGTTATTACATTATTTGACTCGAGGGTCACGCACTCGTTTGTATTTATGGGGTGTGTTAGATTATGTGGGATTGAAACACAGTTATAGACGTTGAACTATTAGTGAGTACACCGACTGAGTCAGCCATGAGGTGTAGTAGCATGCTTCGTGGTTGTCCAGTTGATGTTCAGGGGAGAATTTTATCTGCTAATTTGGTAGTGTTGGACATGCATGGGTTTGATATCATTTTCGGCATGGATTGGCTAGTAGCTAATTTTACCAGTATAAATTGACGTGCAAAAGAAGTAATATTCAGATCTCCAGGAAAATCAGAATTCAGATTTACAGGGTGAGGAGTGCAATCTCTACCTCAAATGGTTTCAGTTATCCAGGCGAGGAGACTGCTCCAGAGTGGTTGCCAGGGATTCGTGGCTTTTGTGAAGGAAATGTGTAAGAACCCAAACCGTGGTATATGAGTTAAATAAATAAGAGAGGGGTAAAATGGAAATTTAGTAGGATTCGTCGATGAAGTCAGAGTTCATCGACGAAGTTTAGAGGCTCATCGACAAGGAGAAGCTGAGAGATTTCAAAAAAACAGAGATATCAGGATTCGTCGATGAATCCATCGTCTCGTTGACGAGTTGTCTACATGACCTCGTCGACGAGGACACCATTTCGTCGACGAGGACACCCGAATCAAAGGGCTATAAATAGGAATCTCTTTACTTCCAAGCTAAGAAAGTCAAATCCTATCTCTATCTCTCTCTCTCTCTCTCTAGAACTCTCCTTACTCTCTATCTCTCTAGTTTTCTTTGTTGTTCGTCACTAGAATCATAAATCTGAAGTTACCACAAGGATCGTGGAAGGATTCTCTACAAGTTCTACGGATCAGAATCTCGTTTCAAAGATTTTCGAATTTTGATGTAAAATCAAGGTAAGGCTCGGTTTTTAGTTTTGATCTGGTAGTTTTGTAGAGAACAGTGTTATGAGTATCTTCTGTTCTGTTGATTGCAGGTTTTGGAACTCGGTTCGCTATTTAGGGACCTTAGAGTTCGGGATTTTCTATTCGAGAGAAAGGTAAGGGGAATTTTGTTTATATCGGTTATTTTTTAAATCGGACTCGGTGGAACTGTGGTTCACGGTTCTATGTGTGTTTTTATTACTCATTTGTAGGGATCTAACGGGAAAAACTATGAGTTTTTCATGATTACAATTTTGAAAAAAAGGGGGCGACGGGTTGCATCCCTGGTTTTGTTAAAAACCAAACGTATATGTTAATTTATACTGTGTTATAAGGATGATCGTGTCTTGACTTGTTTTAAACTGTATTATTTGGAAAACCATGATTTTAGATTACCAAATGGGTGTCGTTTGTTTGGTTATATAAACATGCATGTGTGTGTGATTTGTTTAAATGCTAGTAGGAATGCGGTTCTAAATTATTTCAGGGACTAAGAGTGTCCGACTCTATATCCGATGACGTATGAAGTTGCTAGCCATAGATTGGTAGAGGTCCGGCTCTATATCCGAAGGCGTAAGCCTATTTCGGAAGATCAGGCTAAAGGGTGTGGATCCACCAATTAGTGCCAGTACGATGCCATGGGAGTCGGGGACTAGCCATGTGCTGGTGGTGCCGTGTTCGCGGGTTGGCTATGGGCCAACACCGTATGTCGGGGCCAGCTTCGGGCCGATGGGTGTGAGGACACCCGGATTGCTAATCATGTGTATGTGTGTGTGTATGCACTGTGTAGAATTAGTACTAGAACTGCATTTAATTGCGTGTATGTTGCATCATTATAACACTCAAATGCCACACACCGATATAACCTGTGTTCTTTACTGAGAGGTGTCTCACCCCTACTGTACTTATATTTTTACAGGTTCTTCGAGTAACCAGAACTAGCATCCTAGTGTAGAGAGCGTAGTAACGCGGTTAGCGCTTGGGTAAGTGTTAGGACCGTATTTTGGTGGGTTGCCATGTTGGGATGTATTTGGGCACCCGTTTTTACGTTGTATATTAGAGTCTGTTTCTGCTCTTGTATAAACTCTGGTATGGTACTGTATATATATATATATATATATATATATATATATATATATATAATGACCTTTTTCGTTGCTTATATTTTGTTGTGTTTATATGTGTTTAGGGTGCCTGGGGACCCCATGGGGTTAGACCCTCATCCTTTGTACTGTATCTTTGTATGTTTTATTGGATACATGGACATGTTAGATTTCATTTTCACCCTTGGGTTCGATTTTTGGGTTTGGGGTGTCACAACTTGGTATCAGAGCTAACCAGGTTGTTAGGTCTTGTAGACTTGGTTAGGCTTAGTAGTCAGTACATACCAGAGTATAGGATGTTGGATATGGGCAGAGTTGGTTGAGAGTTGTTCGGTTGCTAGACTGGGATTTTTCGATGGTATTCCGTATTTTTCCTAGGATGACGATTCCAGTAAAAGTAAGGCAGATCATTGATGACTTAGTGTTTGTGTGATAGGACAGACCTAGACCTGGCAGGAGTAGTTAACACGATTAGTGTAAATCATTGTGTTAACTGTATGTGTTATAAGGATACTGATAGAATCCTATTGTGCTACAAAATGGAGCCTAAGAATAATGACCTGAGAAGTGGCTCTGAGGAGACTGCAAGTGATGAGTCTCCCTCTGTGCCTCAGGGTTTGACAAGGCAGGTGTTATGGGAGATCGGGCGAAGTGTGAGGAGATGCGATCGCTCTCTGACTGCTGCGGGGTGCACCATTGAGAGGTTCACACGCACGCATCCTCTGATGTTTTCTGGAGGACCCGACCTGATGATAACAAAGGATTGGGTGGAGAAGAATGAAGGGATCTTGGAGGTCCTACACTACATGGATAGGCAGCAAGTCCTCTATACAACCTTCCAACTATCTAGGGAGGCGGTTCGATGGTGGACTGCAGTGAACTTGCTGAAGAAGCAGAGGGGTGGTCTAGAGGAGATGACATGGAGCCTTTTTAAGGAGGTGTTCTTCGATAGATACTTCCCGGCTTCAATACATGATGCGAAGGCGGATGAGTTTTCTGCTCTAACTCGGGGGAGTTTGACGGTGCAAGGGTATGCAGCTCGGTACATAAAGTTGTTCTGGTTTGCGCCGTGTTTGATCTCAAGCGAGTATGAGAAGACTCGAAGGTTCGAGAAGGGCTTGAGGAAGGATATCTGCACACTAGTGGGTATGCTTCAGATCCACGAGTTCTTTGTATTGGTAGACAAAGCCACGGTGATTAAGATCGATATTCGAGAGGACGAGGTGGATCAGGAATCGAGGAAGATGACAGTACCTTCTGGTTCTCAGATAGGATTTTGTCAGGGATCGTGGAAGAAGAGGAACAAGGGCTCAGGTTACCACCAGAATACGGAGCGCTAGGAATCGTAGATGAGCCAGACTAGTGGATGTTGTACTAGATGCCACAGATGGCATAAGGGTGAGTGTCAGTCATTTTTGGATAATTGCTACAACTGTGGTTAGCTAGGTCACATGTTTCGTGATTTTCGTGCACCGAAGCGAGACGTGTCTGCATCTAGTGTGAATCGAGGGAGCAATCAGATACCTCAGGGAACCATTTAGACGAATACAGCTCCGGTCAGGGTATACTCTCTTACTTTAGCGGACGCTGAGCATGTAGGAAACGTAGTGACAGGTACCTTATTATTGTTTTCAAATAAAGCTTTTATTTTGTTTGATTCGGGTGCAACCCATTCCTTTATATCTGTGAATTTTGTTGGACAGTGTGGGGTTGAGACTTAAGTCATGAACAAGGTGTTATCTGTTACTACGCCATCTGGGAGTGTCTCTTTCTGTAGGAAGATATTGGTAAACTGCCCAGTGGTAATTCAAGGGAAGCTACTACCAGCGAATCTTGTGGTATACGACATGTCGGGGTTCGATGTTATTATGGGGATGGATTGGTTGTCCTCCAGTTATGTTGTAATCGACTGTCATAGGAAGGTAGTAGTGCTCAGACCTCTTGGGGAGTAGGAGTACAAGTTCGTGAGATCATGTGTGCGTTCAGCGCCACAGATTCTATCAGCATTGTAGGCGAGGAGGCTACTCTTAGACGGGTGTCAGGGATACCTAACTTGTGTGAAGGAACCATCGCGGGATGAATTGAGACTCGAGGATATTTGGGTAGTCAGCGAGTTCCCGAATGTGTTTCTAGATCATTTGCCCAGTATACCTTCGGATCGTGAGGTAGAGTTTGCTATAGCATTGTTGCCTGGTAAAACACCGATCTCTAAAGCTCCGTACCGGATAGCTTCAGCAGAACTTCGAGAGTTAAAGGAGCAGTTGCAGGAATTACTGGACAGGGGATTCATTCAACCTAGTGTTTCGCCCTGGGAAGCTCCAGTTCTATTTATGAAGAAAAAGGATTGGTCAATGTGGATGTGCATTGATTACCGTGAGATTAACAAGGTAACTATGAAGAATCATTATCATTTACCTCGTATCGATGATCTCTTTGACCAGTTGCAAGGAACGCGAGTCTTTTCGAAGATCGATTTATGGTCAGGATATCATCAAGTGGGGATTAGATCTGAGGATGTAGCAAAAACGGCTTTTCGAAATAGATATGGCCACTACGAGTCTTTGGTCATGCCTTTTGGGTTGACGAATGCACTAGCAGTGTTTATGGATTTGATGAATAGGGTTTTCCATGAGTACCTAGACCGGTTCGTGGTGGTGTTCATTAATGACATTCTGGTATACTCGAGGAGTACGGAAGAGCATGAGAACCATTTTAGGTAAGTATTACAGATTCTGTGGGAGAAGAAGTTGTATGCTAAACTGAAGAAGTGTGAATTCTGGTTGAATCAAATTGCATTCTTAGGTCATGTGGTGACCGGTGATGGTATATCAGTTGATCCTAACAAGATTGAAGTTGTGGTCGACTGAGTGAGGTCGAAGAATGTGCAGGAGGTTAGGTGTTTTCTGGACTGGCAGGTTACTATCGTCGGTTCATGAAAGGTTTCTCTAAACTTTCTGGACCTCTAACTCGATTGACCAGGAAAGGAGTCCAATTTTTGTGGACCAGTGATTGCGAGCAATGCTTTCAGGAGTTGAAGCACCAGCTGGTTACTGCCCTGGTATTGACCATTCCTTCGGGGGATGGTGGGTTTGTGATTTATAGTGACACATCTCTGAAGGGTTTGGGATGTGTGCTTATGCAACAAGGTAAAGTAGTAGCGTATGCTTATCGGCAACTGAAAGAGTATGAGAAGAATTACCCTACACATGATATGGAGTTGACTTCTGTTGTATATACACTGAAGATCTAGCGACACTATTTGTATGGTGTGCAATGTGAGATCTTTACTGACCAAAAAAGTCTCAGGTATTTGTTCATGCAGAAGGAGTTAAATATGAGACAAAGACGGTGGCTTGAGTTGATTAAGGGCTACAATTACATGATCAGCTATCACCCGAGGAAGGCTAACGTGGTGGCTGAAGCATTGAGTATGAATTCAGAACATGCAGCAGTATCTGTAATTGTAGCTCAGCATCATGTCAGACGGGGTCTGGAAAGCCTTGGTGTGGAGTTGGTGTCCGGTGGTCATCAGGTTTTCATTACTAGCTTGGTGATTCATCCGACCTTGTTTGAATGTATTAAGATCGCGCAGGCTAATGATGCAGAATTGGTGGAGGTTATAGAAAAGGTACAACAGGGACTGGCTACAGAGTTTAACATCTCTGAGGGAGGTGTGCTGAGCTTTGGAACCAAGTTATGTGTTCCAAATTATGATGAGATCAGAAGGACGATTCTGGAGGAAGCGCATTGCTCTTTGTTTACGGTACATCCTGGTAGTACAAAGATGTATCGGGACTTGTGCGAGACCTTCTGGTGGTCTGGTATGAAGAGGCAAATTGCTCAGTTCGTGGAGTAGTGGCTGACGTGTCAGCAGGTAAAAGTTGAACATCAGAGGTCGGTAGGGCCGTTATAGCCTTTTCCTATTCCGGTGTGGAAATGGGAGCATATTTCCATGGATTTGTGACCGGATTGTTGCCAGCATTTCACGGGCAGAATGTTATTTGGGTGATCGTGGATAGATTGACGAAATCTGCTCATTTCATACCGATGAAGGTTGGTTATCCCTTGAGCAGGTCAGCAGATATGTACGTGCATGAGATTGTGAGAATGCACAGAGTACTGGTGTCCATTATGTCAGATTGAGATCCAAGATTTACTTCTCGATTCTGGACGAGCTTGCAGGAGGCATTGGGGACAAAGCTTACTATCAGTACGACATTCCACCTCCAAACTAATGGATAGTTGGAGAGGACGATACAAATCTTGGAAGATATGTTGCGAGATTGTGTGTTAGACTTGGGCGGTAGCTGGATACAGTTTATGCCACTAGTAGAGTTCGCTTATAATAACAGCTTCCAGGCTAATATCAAGATGGCACCATTTGAGGCTTTGTATGGTCGGAGGTGTCGATCTCCCTTGTGTTGGGATGAGGTTGGTGAACGTCAGGTGTTAGGACCTAAACTTGTGCAGTAGGCATCTGAGAAGGTGGGTTTGATCCGGGAGAGGATTAAATCAGCTCAGAGTCGGCAGAAGAGTTATGCGGATATTCGCCTCCGTGATTTAGAGTTCAAGGTGGGGGGTAAGGTATTTTTGCATATCGTTCTAATGAAAGAGGTGATGAGATTTGGAAGGAAGGGCAAGCTGAACCCAAGGTATATCGGACCATTTGAGATTCTTGAACGGGTGGGTCCGGTAGCCTACAGGATTGCACTACCCCCAGCACTCTTGAGGCTCTATGATGTGTTTTACGTATCCATGTTGAGAAGGTACGTGTTAGATCCATCACATTTTATTAGCTATGATGAGTTGGAAATTGGGGATACCTTAGCATATGAAGAGATACATGTTCAGGTTCTAGACCGTAAAGTTCAAAAGCTTCGTACTAAGGAGATACCGTTGGTGAAGGTATTGTAGCGGAGCCACGAGGTTGAGGAAGCTTCTTGGGAACTAGAAATGGAAATACGCCGGAAGTATCCACAATTGTTTTGAGTACTTGTATTTTATCCTACTTTAGGTTGGGATAGGTGGTTAGTCGTCGGGAGTGTGTGTATTGTGGACTCCTGATATGGTTGTATATGTAACCACGATATTCCTTCGCCATAAGTGAGGTATGTATGTGTATGTGTATGTGTATGGAGGGGCTGCGTTGTAGTAGTCGCCAGTTTCTTGTTAGAGTTGCATGTATGTGTTCGGTTGTATGTATAAGTTTGTAAATGAGAGATGACAAATTTTGAGAACGAAATTTTTGTAAGGAGAGGAGATTGTAAGAACTCGAACCGTGGTATATGGGTTAAATAAATAAGAGAGGGACAAAATGTGAATTTAGTAGGATTCGTCGACGAAGTCAGAGTTCATCGACGAAGTTCATGAAAGTCTCGTCAAATGAAGTTCAGAGGCTCGTCGACAAGGAGAAGCTGAGAGACTTCGGGAAAATGGTGATATCAGGATTCGTCAACGAATCCATCGTCTCGTTGACGAGTTGTCTACATAACGTCGTCGACAAGGACACATTTCATTGAAGAGGATGCCCAAGTCAAAGGGTTATAAATAGGAATCTCTTTACTTCCAAGCTAAGAAAACTCAAATCCTATCTCTTTCTCTCTCTAAAACTCTCACTACTCTCTATCTCTCTAGTTTTCTTTGCTGTTCATCACTAGAATCGTAAATCTAAAGTTACCGCGAGGATCATGGAAGGATTCTCTACAAGTTCTATGGATTGGAATCTCGTTTCGGAGATTTTCAGGTTTTGACATAAAATCAAGGTAAGGCTTGGTTTTCAGTTTTGCTCCAGTAGTTTTGTAGAGAATAGTGTTGTGAGTATCTTCTGTACTATTGATTGTAGGTTTTGGAACTCGGTTCGCTGTTTAGGGACCTTAGAGTTCAGGATTTTCTATTCGAGGGAAAGGTAAGTTATTTTTTAAATCAGACTCGGTGGAACTGTGGTTCACGGTTCTATGTGTGTTTTGGTTACTCATTTGTAGGGATCTAATGGGAAAAACTATGAGTTTTTCATGATTACAGTTTTGGGAAAAAGGGGGCGACGAGTTGCATCCTTGGTTTTGTTAAAAACCAAACGTATATGTTAATTTATACTGTGTTATAGAGATGATCGTGCCTTGACTTGTTTTAAACTGTATTGTTTGGAAAACCATAATTTTAAATTACCAAATGGGTGTGGTTTGTTTGGTTATATGAGCATGCATGTCTGTGTGTGATTTGTTTAAATGCTAAAAGGAACGCGATTTTGAATTGTTCCAGGGACTAAGAGTGTCCGACTCTATATCTAATGGCATATGAAATCGCTGGCCATAGATTGGCAGAGGTCTTGCTCTATATTCGAGGGCGTGAGTCTATTTCGGCAGATCAAGCTGAAGGGTGTGGATCCACTAGTTAGCGCCGGAACGATGCCATGGGAGTTGGGGACTAGCCATGTGCCGGTGGCACCATATTCATAGGTTGGCTACAGGCCAACACTGTATGTCGCGGGCCGGCTTCGGGCCGATGGGTGTAACGACACCAGAATTGCTGATCATGTGTATGTGTGCATGTATGCACTATGTAGAATTAGTATTGGAACTGCATTTAACTGTGTGTATGTTGCATCATTATAACACTCAAATGCCACACACCGATATAACATGTGTTCTTCCTTATCGAATGGTGTCACAACCCTACTGTACATACATTTTTACAAGTCCTTTGAGGAACCGAAACTAGCGTCTTGGTGTAAGGAGCACAGTGGCCGGTGTACTGCAGTTAGCGCTTGGATAAGTACTAGGATTGTATTTTAGTGGATTGTCATGTTGGGATGTATTTGGGCACTTGTTTGTGCATTGTATATTAGAGCATGTTTCTGCTCTTGTATAGACTCTAATATGGTACTACATATATATATAGAATGACCTTTTCCGCTGCGTATATTTTGTTGTGTTTGGATGTGTTTAAGGTGCATGGGGACCCCACGAGATCGGATCCTCATCCTTTGTACTGTATCTTTGGATGTTTTATTGGATACAGGGACAAGTTAGATTTCATTTTCACCCCTAGGTCCGATTTTCAGGTTCGAAGCGTGACAAAATGTCAGAGAATGAAATGAAACTTATTAATATGCTAGTGGTGAAAGAATTTACAAATGTTTTTCTAGATGAATCACCATATCTGCCACCTAATCATGAGAAAGATTTTCCTATCGATCTACTTCCAAATACAGCGCCGATTTCTAAAGCACCGTATCGAATGGCGCTGGTAGAGATGGCAAAACTGAAAGATCAATTGTATGATTTACTTGATAAGGGTTTTATACGACCTAGTGTATCCCCATAGGGAGCTTTAGTATTATTTATGAAGAAGAATGACAGATCTATGAGGATGTGCATAGATTATAAGAAAATTAATACAGTGATAATTAAGAATAAGTATCCTCTACCCCATATAGATGATTTATTTGACCAGCTCCAGGCTACACGAGTGTATTCTAAGATTGACCTTAGATCAGGTTACCATCAAGTAAAGGATGAGAAGAAGATGTATCGAAGACAGCCTTCAGGACTAGGTATGGACATTACAAGTTCCTTGTTATGCCGTTTGATTTGACGAATGCTCCTACAATATTTATGGGTTTAATGAATAGGATCTTCCATCCATTTTTAGACCAGTTTATTGTTGTTTTTATTGATGATGTACTAGTTTATTCGATGAGTTATGAGGAGCATAAGATGCATTTAAGGCAAGTTTTACAGATGTTCAAGGAGAAGAAGTTGTATGCCAAGTTCAGTAAATGTGACTTCTGACTCGAGAAAGTTGTGTTTTTAGGACATGCTATCTTAGGGGACGAAATTTTTGTGGATCCCAGTAAGATTAATGCGGCAGTGAATTAGGTTGGACCAAGGAATGTCCAGGAGATTAGGAGTTTCTTAGGGTTAGCTGGTTATTACCGTCGTTTCGTTGAGGGATTCTCAACTTTATCAGGGCCTTTGACACGATTGACTAGGAAGAACATCAGATTTGAATGAGACAACAGCTGTGAGCATAGTTTTCAGGGATTGAAATAGATGCTAGTCATAGCACCAGTATTGATCATCCCATCAGAGGGTGAGGGTTATGTCATTTACAGTGATGCGTCCTTGAAGGGACTTGGTTGTGTATTAATGCAGCATGGCAGGGTGGTGGCGTATGCTTTCAGACAGTTGAAAGAGTATGAAAAGAACTACCCTACCCATGATCTTGTATTGGCTGTAGTGGTACATGCATTGTAGATTTGGAGGCATTACCTTTATGGCGAACGGTGTGAGATTTTCTCCGACCATAAGAGTTTAAAATACTTCTTCACTCAGAAGGAACTGAATATGAGGCAAAGAAGGTGGTTGGAGCTTATTAAAGATTTTGATTGTACTATCAGTTATCACCCAAGAAAAGCAAATGTGGTGGCTGATGCGTTGAGCAAGAAGTCTGCGAGACTAGTGTTAGAAGCTATGGAGATCCAGTATTCGATCATGATGGATCTGGAGAGGTTAGGTATAGAGT
Source organism: Malania oleifera (assembly GCF_029873635.1). Lineage (NCBI taxonomy): Eukaryota > Viridiplantae > Streptophyta > Magnoliopsida > Santalales > Ximeniaceae > Malania > Malania oleifera. The sequence goes on from NC_080417.1 coordinate 42,070,033, forward strand.
TGGTAGAGAGTGATCCTCCAGTATGTATTGCTAGTTTAGTGGTACAGCCTACTCTGTAGGAAAGAATTAAAGCTGCTCAGAAGGAAGACCCAGAATTAGCAGAGGTATTAGTCGGAGTGCAGAATGGTCAGGGGGAGGAATTTTGTTTGTCAAATGATGGAGTTTTGCGGTTCCATTTCAGGTTATGTGTTCCTACCAATGCTGACATCAGGAAGACTATTTTAGAGGAAGCCCACAAATCTTTATATACAGTTCATCCCGGCAGTACGAAAATATACAGGGATCTACGAGAGTTTTACTAGTGGAGTGGTATGAAGAAGGAGATTGCCGAGTATGTAGCGCAGTGCCTGACGTACCAGTAGGTATAAGCTGAGCACCAGAGGCCGGCAGGCCAGTTGCAGCCGCTACTTATCCCAGAGTGGAAGTGGGATCATATAGCCATGGACTTTGTTTCAAGGCTGCCATCAGCATCACATGACCAGAATGCGATTTGGGTGATTGTAGATCGATTGACTAAAACCGCCGATTTCCTACCTATCAAGATCAACTATTCCCTTAACCGTCTAGCAGAGGTGTATGTTTAGGAGATACTCCGTTCTCACGGAATACTTGTGTCCATAGTATCAGATCGAGACCCACGTTTCATGTCACGTTTCTGGAGGAGTTTACAGGAGCCTTTAGGGTCTTAGTTATCTTTTAACACGACATTTCATCCTCAATCAGACGGGCAGACTAAAAGGATGATACAGATACTAGAAGATATACTCCAAGCGTGCATATTAGATTTTGGGGGTAGTTGGACTCAGTTCATGTCGCTGGTAGAGTTTGCATATAATAATTGTAGTTACCTGAAGAATAATGGTATTTTAATAATAAGAGGGAGAAAAATGAAAACAGAAACAAAAGGAGGCCGTAGACTACGACATTGCATTTTGGAGAATATAATTTCAAGAATTTCCAGGGTTCGTCGAAGAATACAGGGATTCGTCAATGAATGTCTTCAAGATCTCATCGACGAGGTCCCATTTCGTCGACGAGAAAATACTGAGCGAAGGGTTTGGGTTGCTCTGAATTTCGTCGACGAAGGGTAAGGTTCATCGACGAATTTACTGAAGGACTCATCGATGAGGTGACGTGTCTCGTCAACGAATCTGGCCCTATAAATAGTGAAAACTCGGATTTTTATCATCTTTTCAGTGCTCTCTCTCTCTCCTCTCTCTCTCTCTCTCTCTCTCTCTCTTACGGTCCCTCTCTATTCTCTCTTCGATTTCGGCCCCACCAGTCACTGGATTGACGATCCGAAGCCACCACGATGCTCCTAGCAAAGTTCTCTGCAAGTTTGCCAGAGCGGATCGTTGGTGAAACAAAGTTGGATTTCATCCCAAATTTAGGGTAAGACCTTTTAGCCCATTTTTGGCCTTCTGACAGTTATAGGAAATGATGTAGGTGAAGAAATACTGATATTCTGTTCTGGAAAATATTAGTTTCAAGGTGTTATATAGGAGGTCCTGCGGGTGTTAGGCTAGTAAACCATAGAGGCTTTTCAGTAGTCAGGTAAGAGAAATATGTTATGCTAGGAAATTTTGAAATATTATACAGTTTATTAAATTATGAAAATTATGTATTAAAGTATGGTGCGACTTGAGAATATGAATATAGTATGGAGATATGATTTATGAATTTTAGTACCATGATTTTATGAATTTCAGTACCACGATTATACGAATTCTAATACCATGATTATACAAATCTCAATACCATGATTATACGAATTTCAGTATTATGACTATGCAGTTTCAGTGTTATGATTATACAGTTCTCAGTATTATGACTATGAATTACAGTACAGTTTATACAGCATCATGGTTATTATGGTTATTTCAGAATCATGGTAAATCAGATAAGTTATATATAGAGATATATTATATAGTATCAGACCTTATTGTACTATGCAGTTACAGAGTATGGTACCGTTGTTACAGATATTATGTTATGTTATGAATGCAACCACCTATTTAGATAATACGTGGTAGTAGGTCGATCACCTAGGCCCTTGACGTGGACAAGCTCCCTATCAGATATGGGTTGAGGTGGGCAGATCAGACCGATGGAGTATAGTGATTTACCCTGGTCGGCCAACCAATGTAGATCCCGTCTACAGGCCGCACAACCCTGTCATGAGGGGTTAAATCATGACACACAGTTATCCACAGGGAAAATTTTTAGTTGCTATTACATATATACAAATTTACAGAAACAGGAAACATACTTATGTACACTAGAAGTATTTTAAATAGTAACCTACAATACTATTATGTTAAGCAACATGGAAAGGGTGGTGGATTTTATCACTTGTACTGTGTTTACATATTCAGTTATACATGATTATATGAAAACATATTTTCATAATATTGTAGCTCATTTGCCATACACTAGTAATAGCTAGTAATAGCATATTTCGTCTTACTGAGCATTGGCTCATCCCAGTGTTGAATCATTTTTTAGGTGATCCAAGTAGGCGAGCAAACCAGGCTCATAGATAAAGGGGCTATAATAGTGCCCTGTCAGTGAAGTGAGTATTGTGGAGGATTTTTGTATATCCCAGCATAGTTGAAGGTATTTTGGGGAACAGATATATGTGTATAGTTTGGGAAACATGTTAGTATTCTGGTATTGTGTGTGTGTGTATATATATATATTTACATATGGTTATGTTTATTTTATTTCTGCTTCTCGCTGCTTAGGTTAATGATTGGGTTTACCCCAGTATGGTATCAGAACATGTAGATTATCATAGTATAAAAAATAAAATAAAAAAAAAAAAACTCAGTTTATTAAGCAGGTTGTTTCAATAATAGTTATCAGTCCAGCATTGGCATGGCGCCGTTTGAGGCTCTATACGGTAGAAGATGTCGTTCTCTTTTATATTAGGATGAGATGGGTGAGCGTCGAGTCATGGGGCCAGAGTTAGTGCAACAAGCATATGATAAGGTTCAGCTCATTAGAAATAGAATAAGTGTAGCTCAGAGCCGACAGAAGAGTTATACCGATAATCGTCGCAGGAAATTAGAATTTGATATTGGTGATCATGTATTTTTGAAGATAACTCTATTAAAAGGGGTTATGAGGTTTGGAAGAAAGGTAAACTTATCCCTAGGTTTATCAGTCTATTTGAGATTTTAGAGAAAGTATGATCGATTTCTTATATGTTAGCTTTACCACTTGTACTATTCAGGATGCATGACGTATTTCACGTTTCTATGTTGAGGAAATACGTCTCAAACCCTTCTCATATAATCAGTTATGGTGAATTAAAGCTTAGGGATTCTCTAGTCTATGAGGAGGTATCAGTGCAAATTCTGGATAGAAGAGAACAGGAACTACGTAATAAGAAGATTCCTCTGGTAAAGGTTCTATGAAAGAATCATACAGTGGAAGAAGCTTCTTGGGAGCTCGAGAAACAAATTAGACAAAAATACCCACAATTGTTCCAAGAAGTTCAGATGTAACTAGGAAAATGTAAGTAAATATGTGATATTTATTTTGCAAGTACATGTAATAGTTTAGTTATGAATGGTCTTTTAGTTTTGAGAGAATTTTTTTATTTATTTTACCTATGTAATCTCCTAGGAATTGGAATGTAACCATGGTATTCCTCCCCTATAAAAGAGGGTATGTAATAAAATAAGTAGATCGTTTTACCTTTAAGGGATGGTGAATTATATGAGTAGCAAATTTCGATGATGAAATTTTTTAAAAAGGGGAGAATGTAGTGACCTAGAGAATTATGATATTTAAATAATGGAATTTTAAATAGGGCCTCGTCGACGAGAACACAAAAGGGGCTCATCGACGGGGACGTGTCTCGTCGACGAGAGGATACTGAGAGAATGTTTTAGAAATTTTGAATTTTGTCGATGAGAAGGAGAGTTCGTCGACGAATTGCCTTCTTGACCTCGTCGACAAGGTACGTGGCTCGTCAACGAAGGCCAGTGTATAAATAGCTCAAACTTTATTTTTTTGGATGAATTTCGACGCACCAAACCCTCTCTCTCTCTCTCTCTCTCTCTCTCTCTCTCTCTCTCTCTCTCTCTCTCTCTCCCTCTCCTCCCTTCGTCCCTCCTCCCTTCTCTCTAAGTTTCTAGGCCGGAATTTACACTGATTCGACAATCTAAAGCCACTATGACACTCTTAGGGAAGTTCTCTGCATATCTGCTGGAGTGGATCATCAGTGGGGTTAGTTTGAAATTCATCCTTGAATCAAGTTAAGGCTATTTATTCAGAATTTGGTTTTCCTATAGTTATAAGAAATGTTATTCACAAAGAAATACTGAAATTTAGTTCTGAAAGTTGTCGTTTTCAGGGTGTTAAAAGGAGAACCCTGCGGGGGCAGGACCAATATATTTTAATGGGCTTTTCAGGAATCAGGTAAAGGAATAAATTAAAATAGTTATTTTTCCATAAAAATTATTATTAAATTATTAGAAGAATTATGTTCAGGAAAGCATGTATTATATTTGTATATTATTGAGAAAATGTTTATTTGGGAAAATACTGCTATGATATTGAAATGTATGTATTAGTAAGAAATGCCTAAAAATATGATTTTATAATAAAATGTATGGTTTTATTCAGCATTGTGTAGCATGAAAATTATTTTACATGAAAAATATTATGTTATGAAAATTTTACGAATAAAATATGTTTTCAGAAATGATGGAATATTGTAGTACATCATGGTTTCAAAATACATGATAAATAGATTATTTATTCAGAATCATATGTATGAAATGTTTGGCGCAAGGCCATGATTGATAGTCGGCGCAAGGCCGTGTATTATGTATGATTTTGGCACAAGACCGTATTTATGAATGTTCGACGCAAGGCCGCAGATATGAAAGAAATCGGCGCAAGGACTTATGTATGTATGTTATTATAGAAAATGCTATCAATCTATGTATGTTAGACAAGTATATTATCATGCATTATATGTTATCAGAACCTGAATAATAGTTCAATTCAGTTACAGGAGCACGATACCATAGCTATATAGATCAGATTATTATGTTTAAACTTGTGCTAACCGCCCCTGCAAGTAGAGGGGCTGGGAGATGGATAGTCGATGTAGCTTTCAGTGTAAAGTTAGACATCCACCTGATAGCCCGGACCAGGGTGTGGTGGGCCCATCGTACTTACAGACATTTTTGACTCAACAATGGTCGGCCAGCCATTGTCAGGTTTCGCCTTCAAGCTACACAACCCATCATGGGTGGTAATACATGACATCAGCTAGCTATACATCTTGGGTAAATTATAATATTACCAGTTATATCAAACTTTTTATGTACAATATGATTTATTAGAAATTACGAAAGTATATGCTTATTCAGTTATGTTATAATGAATATTTTCTGGTATATGAAATGTACTGTAAAGGTATTATAGTACTAAATATTCATGTTGCCACACAGCTGTATTTAGTTTATTTTCCCTTATTGAGAGGTGTCTGACCCCCAACATTAAATCATTTTCAGGAAACCCAAAAAAATCGGTGGATCGAGGCCGCCGTTGAGATAGTGCGATACTACCCCGCTAGGAGGGTAGGTTTTGATCTAAGAACAGGAGAATTGTGTTGTGGGTTCCTAGATATGTATATATTCTTGTATTTTTTGAGATTGTATATAAACATAGTATTTTGGAATTTAGTTGACTCTGGTGTTATGTATTTTATGGTTATGAGAATGTGATTTACATTTACTGCTGCTTAGGTTTTCGCTGTGAATGTCAGATGTGTCCCCGTTACCCACGGGTTTGGGTTGACTATATTAATAAATATATTTTACTATATAATAAGATAAGCAGGTCGTTACAAGGGGTGTCGATGAGGAGACCAAAGGAGAAGGAGGGAGAGGTGAGGGGCTAGGGTTAGGTGTAGTTGGTGGAGTAGGGAAAGTGTAGGAAGAATTTATATCAGGAATAGGAAGAGGAAGGACTGGAGAATATGTATGATTTGGAGATATGAGATGACAGGGAAAAACATTTTCTTCAAAAGTGACATCACGAGAGATGAAATTTCTTTTTTTTTTTTTCATGATCGTACACACGATAAGCCTTATGATGAGCAAGATAACCTAAGAAAACAAATAAAAAAAGCACGATGAGAGAATTTATCACGTGTTGATGAGCAGTTTGGGCATAACACAAGCACCCAAACACGCGCAAGTGTGTATATGATGGTAGTTTCTGAAAAAGAAGTTCATAAGGGGACTTATGATTGAGGCTAGGTGAAGGAGTGCGGTTAATTAAATAAGTGGTTGTGAGAATGCATTCACCCCAAAAAGAGATGGGAAGATTAGCTTGAAAACGTAAACACCGAGCCACATTAAGGAGGTGACGATGTTTACGCTCGGCAACACCATTCTATTGAGGTGTATCCACACATGTGCGCTCATGAAAAATGTCTTGATCATGGAAAAAGATTTGAAGTTGAGTGAATTGAAATTCTTGACCATTATTAGTGCGCATGTGCTTAACAATGCAATTGAACTGATTTTTAACCATGGCGCAAAAATTCTTAAGGAAAGTGAAAGTATCAGATTTCATGCGCATAAGATAGACCCATGTAGCACGCGAGTAGTCATCCACGATTGTTAAAAAATAATGTGCACTAAAAAGTGAACTTATAGAATAACCACTCCATATATCACAATAAATCCGATTAAAACAAATTGTGCTCTTATTTGTGTTCAAAGAAAAAGGTAAACAAATATGCTTTGCTTTAGCACAAACATCACAAGGCAAATAAAAAGAAGAAATATGTGATATATGGAGTGGTAATTACATAATAAAGTTAGGATAAAAAAAAGACCAACAAACCTTGTGAAGCTCCGAACAATGATAACAATGGGTAATTACATAATAAAGTAAGGATTAAAAAAAAGGTAGATGAGGGTCTAAAATCATGCATTTTAAGAACTCATCATCGATCCATAGGGACTTAAAGCGCAGTTATCAAACCACTTCCAAATCAGATTATTATAACATTATGTAAAAATAAAAGTAAAACATGATATTTTTCAGTGGATATTCTAACAATCTACTGGAAAGTAGATAAATCTAAATTAATCCTACTCCTACAAAGCAATGCTTAAATCATGAATCTATCCTAGGATGTCATGTGCGTAATCTAAGTTCAGTCAATTATCGTATTAAGCTAACCGAGAATTGGCTAAACGGTCTAAGGAGCCATTCGATGGCATAGGGTAGCAAGGGTGCACCAACCGTACGGAGCACGATTGGGAACCGGAGTATACTCTATGATAACAATTACAAGAACCTCTATAGGAGACCGTAGCCTACCATGTTTACTTGACTAAAGTTGTAGAAGTGCTATTCTATCTCTAAGACTTCATCATATTCAAATGGTAAATGAAAGCAGTAAAAGAAAGCGATTAAATGAAAGCATGTAAAAAGAAAGCATGTAAAGAGGGTTCCTTTACTACAGAATGAATTGTCTATCACTAATGATCACCCATACACAAAGAAAACCATAGCAGAAATGTAAATACAAAAGCATGTAAATCTATTCTACAGTAGTTCTCAATGGCGTTTCAGGTCTGTCTCTAACCCAAAATCAACCAAAGAGGAACCCAGAGTTCATTGTCGAAGCTACTATATATACCCATTAGGGTTTACAAGATTTGTAATTCAAAAATGGAAACTTCTGAAGTATCTCGCGGCTCAAATCGTCAGTTTTGACTAGGTCGCGTCCATACTCTTCTTGGTTACGCCCTGGTTAGAGCTCCTAGGAAATCAGGGATTTGAAATTCAGATATTATCGACATAGTTGCACCATTGGGTCTTGATAGTCGAGTCGATGATCAATACTTGCAGGATCTTGAGCTTCAGGAAATCTTAGGAACTCAACTCTGTTGCCCATAATGGTCTCTCTAGTCGAGCATGTGGTCAAGGTTCTCGATAGCTTTGTCTTCAGTCAGCTTCAATCTCTAGACCTAGTCACCCCCAAAGGGTCACTTGGTCGGTCATTTGGTCGACCTTTGCAGTGTTTCTATCTCAAGTCTGAACCTTGGAATCTGCATTGGGTGACTTGGTCGCCCCTTGTGTTGCCAATAGCACCATATGGTCGAACAGAGTCTTCTTCCTATTTTGATGCTTTAAGGCCTTTGGAAGTTGGTTGAACATCTGATTTTAGCTTTAAGTACCCCAATTACTCTTTTGACTTCTCATAATGCTTTAATTCTTTGGTTTTAACTTGTTTTTCCTGAAACACAAACAAACCTTGCGTAACTCTGCACTATGATAACAAAGGGCATATACATAATAAAGGAAGACAAAGCAAAGGTAAATGAGGGTCTAAAATTATGCATTTTAGGCACTTATCAGAGGTAATAGAGATAGAGACAGCGGCAAAAGCAAATCCATAGGTAGATCCCAGGATTGTCGCAGATCCAGTGACAGTGAAAATTGGCAAAGAGGTAAGATTAAATATTACCATTGTGGCATTGAAGGCCACATGAATAAGGACTATCACAAACTGCGACATGAGTAAGGTCAGAGTAGTCAACCTACTACGAAGGTTGAGGGTGCAAACCTGGTCACCCTCAAACAAAAAATATTAGTAGTCTCAATGGTTAAAAAAGGCATGCTACCATATAGAGAACCATGATTTTGATTGGGTGGCAGACACCGTAGCTTTTTACCATGTCACTCCCCGCAGAGATTACTTCACCACGTACAATTCTAGTGACTTTGGTAATGTGAAGATAGGGAATGCCAATTTTTGCCAAATCATGGGAATTGGAGATGTGAAGATCAAAATAAATGTTGGTTGCACCATGACGTTAAAGGACGTCAGACACGTCCCTAACCTTCAGCTAAACCTTACTTTCAGGACAGCTCTTGACAAATAGGGCTTCAATAGCTACCTCAGAAAAGATACCTAGAAATTGATAAAAGGTACCATGACTGTCACCTAAGGATGTATATGCAACATGCTATACAAAACCCAGGGGGAGATTTGAAATGATAACCTCACTACCGTAGAAAATGAGGTATCACCAAATTTGTGACACAAGAGACTCGGACACATGGGAGAGAAGGGCTTTTGCACATTAGTAAATAAGTCATTCATAAAAATTGCCCCAGGTATTCCACTTAACCCCTATGATCATTGCTTATTCAACAAGAAGCATAGAATTTCATTTAGTTCATCCACAAATAGAAGATCAGAGTTATTAAGTTTGGTACACTCTGATGTATGCGAACCCGTAGAGGAAGAATCACTGGGCGGTAATAGGTATTTTGTCACCTTCATTGACGATGCTTCATAGAAGGTGTGGGTATACTTTCTTAAGAACAAAGACCAAGTATTTGAACATTTCAAAAGTTTCCACGCTATGTTGGAAAGACGGACAGGGAAAATATTGAGGTGCCTTCGATCAAACAATGGAGGCGAATAAACTTCCAAGGAGTTCATAGCTTATTGTGTTGATCATGGTATTAGACATGAGAAGATCGTTCCACGTAGCCCACAAAATAATGGTGTCACCAAGCGAATGAATCAAACCATTATGGAGAGAGTAAGAAGTATGCTCTGTATGGCTAAGTTACCTAAGCCATACTGGGTGAACCTGTTTATGCTGCATGTTACCTTGTCAATAGATCTCCATCAACACCACTCAATTTTGGAATTCTAGAGAAATTATGGACTAGAAGAAAAGTTTCTTACACTCATCTAAGAGTGTTTAGGTGGAAAGCATTTTGTATATCTGATGAACAGAGACAAAAGCTCGACATTAAGTCCATTCCATGCATTTTCATTCGCTATGGAGATGATGAATTTGGCTATAGACTATGGGATCCAGAGATGAAGAGGGTTATACGATCCAAAGACATGGTATTCCACGAGCATGAGTTATTTGAGGACTTTGAAAACCTCACAAAGTCCAAGAAGCCTAATGTTAGTGCTCCAGACATTGTATCAAATCCTAGACCAATAAATTCTCCCACAAACAATGGAGAGCTATAGGATGATCCTCTAGAAATAGATGCAGAGCGTGTTGAGCAAGGGGAGCAACAACCCTCTTTCACCAGAAATTGCAAATGCATCACAAGTTGTTAAAGCAATTTCTTCAAGAGTTAGGGGGTCAAACAAGAAGAATACAAGGTGCATTATGAGAGTCATAGTGCTCTGTACTTGAGTAGGAACTCAATGAACCATTCCCAGACAAAACATATTGATATTCACTATCATTGGATACGTAAAGTGATGAAACAACAATTGTTGAAGGCCGTCAAGATTCACACTAAAGAGAATCTGGCATACATTTTGACAAAGGTGGTTACTTATGAGAAGCTCAAGCTATGTAGAGACATAGCTGGGATGAATGCCAACTAAAGATTGACATATTGTTCTCCTCCAATGGGCATGAAGGGGGAGAATTGTTGACATTTTTGCAAAATATTTGCAAATCAATTCCATGCCCATAAATCTTGATTTTCAATGCAAATCAATTCCATGCCCAAAAATCTTGTTTTTTCAATGCAATTCTATTCCATGCCCAAAAATCTTGTTTTTTCAATGCAAATCTATTCCATGCCCACAAATCTTGATTTTCATGCGAGCTGCTGATATGGTCGAGATTTGGGCTGCGAGAATTACTCCTTGATCTCCTCCCCTTCCCTTATAAAAGGAAGACATCCTTTTCCATTGTGATAGTGTGAAGACACAACAGCAAGTGTGTGAGAATATCAGTGTGTGGGTACACTGTGAGTGTGTATTGATTTGAGTGAGTTGAGTGTGTTGTAATCCTCCTCCTTCTCCTCCTTCATTGTATTTTCATCTTTATATATATATATATAGTGAAGTTACACCTCTCCCATGAACGTAAACTAAACTGATCGAACCACGCAAATTTTGTGTATTTTTTGTGTGTGTTGCTTGATCTTAGGTGGGATTAACATCCCAGCACATTGGGCCTCATTATGAGAGGCCAACCTAGTCCAATGATCAAAAAAACTCTCCTTTCCTACTTTGTGCACCAATCAAGTGTCAGTTTTTTTTTTTTTTTTTTTTTTGCCTTTTTTTTTCTACCTCACCATACAAAAGTCAAATCTACAAAAATTAGAAAAAGGCTCTGGAGAATTAAAAGTTACCTATTATAGCTCTATTACCTAAATTAAAAACAAGATAAGGAATGAGAAGGGAGAGACTTATGATGATAGGCAACAATGACATAAGAGCGTGTTATCCTTGTCTTGATATCTTACCCTACATAGATTTACCTGTATAAGTAAGATTTCTTACTTCCCTGCTTCATTTTCAGAAAAAATTAGATAGTTGAAGTTTCCCTTGTCAGACACAGGCTAAATTTTATCCTAAGATATTATTATTTTATACTAAAATACTTAAAAGTGGTACAATCGACAAATTAGATTGCAGTTCTTCAATTTGAATATGTCATACATTATAATACAATCCCAATTTTAATCATATATTAAACTAAAGACAAGAAAAAAATTGTCACTCAATTTTTTATTAATTCTAATTTCGATTTCAATTCTAATATAAATTCCTCCTTAGTGGTATATCAATAATATGCAATTTTTTTTTTTTATAAAACACATATCTATTGCAAAATATATCTATAACAAAATATATTTCACAATATAGTAACCCTATATTTAGAATTGCTCCCAAACACACAATAACAATGTATATGTATTTTAATTTTATTGTATTAGCTCCATCTAAACTTCCCCATATTGACTTTTTATATTCTTAATGCTGATCATGACATTTAACAAGCATATTTTATTTTCTCTCTGAGTTGTATTTGATATTCCTTCTGCAAGTTTTTTTTTTTTTTTTTTGGAAGAGGCAAATTTGCTCGGTATTTTGTTACTAACTTTTAACTAGAGACCCATGCGTGTCATGAATTGCTAACCTTTGAATCTTCATTCAATTATTACCCCCAGGGTATGGTTCAAGTGGTAGTGCGGGCTGCGGAAGTGCCTTTCACGAGGTCAGGTATTCAAACCCTTTCGGGTTCGTTTCCGCCCTTGAATTCCTAAAATTTACCTCCCTTTGGAGTTGTGGGATCGGCTTCAAGGGGCGTGAGATTAGTCACGTGGACCGTAAAACGGACACGTGAAAACCCGTTACGTAATCTAAAAAAAAAATTATTACTTATGTCTAATTAGTTATGGTATCTAAAAGATCACCATACTTATTTAGGACTCATATTTGTAAAGTTTATCGGGAATGATAATAGCACCATTACATATGTGTTGTTATCGTCTTCTCAATTAATAATTGTGCATTAAAATACATGTGATTTTGAAAAATAAAATAAAATTTTAAATTGACATATTTAGAGTATCGTTTACATAAAAATAAATAAATAAAGAATCTATGTAGTTGTCCATGCATTTAATGAATGTGTGTTATTACTAACGCTCCAAAAAATTGCAACAAGCATTTTAAATTTATATTATTTTATTAAATGACAATTCAATTTTTTTAGGGACAAATTCATGATTTTATTGAGAAAATCAAGGTAAGACCAAATAAATAAATACCTTAAATTGTCCCATCTTATATAGTAAAATTAAGTACAAGACATATGAGAAATAAGCGTAATAATAAATGCATATTTTGAATTGCGTGAGGGTACTATAATTATTATATTACTAAATATATTATTTATTTGCTTAATTGGTAAAAAAAAAAAAAAGTATTGATTGGTTTTTTTAATTTTACTTTATTTTTTAAACCAAAATCACAATAAATTAAAATTGGAGTTTTTAAAGACATAAAGAGCTCTTGTTTTGCTTTTATATGCATAAAACGGTGACGTTGACCTCCCTTGAAATTTGGTAAAAAAATCAAGACCTCCTTTAATGTTTAAAAAATTCTAAAAACCCTTTTTGAAAATTTAAAATTTTCACAAACCTTCGATGAGATTTATTGAGAAATGAGATCTCCCCTTATATTTGACCCAAAAAAAAAAAAAAACAATCTTTTTAATGGGTATAAGTATCTCGAGAATCAAATGTCAAGAGCAATACAAAAATGTTTTAAAATTTGAGGGAGGAGTTCCGGATCTTTAAAATTTTAAGGAAGGTAGAGTTTTTTTTTTTTTTTTTGGTGCCTAATCTCAAAAGAAATTAATGTCTTTTATCTTATATAAAGTGCATCCTTACAAAAATGAAAAAAAAAAAAACCTTTAAATTAATTAGGGAAGTGCAAAGAAACAATTAGTATATTAGTTACAACTATTTTTTATAATTTTATATGTTTTTAAGTAAATATTTATTAAAATTAATTTGTAAAGTCCGTACATTGCGTGGGATCTTCCCTAGTATCATAAATTATTGGAAAGACATGGAGGAGCGGCTAAGTCAAATTAGTAATGTCGGCTTCACATTGATAACAACTACTCGTATTATTGTTAATGGCCACCGGCAGGCCAAATTATGTTATATGATATGTAGCAATTTTTGTTCATGCCCCATCAAATGCCACCTTGTCTATTCAACTTATTTTCATTTAATTTTTGTCTAAAGTTGTCTGTGTTAGTAAATGTGTCGTGTATCTTGAATCTAATTTTAAATATATAGTTGTAATAAATACCAACCTACCTAACCAAGCTAACTTGACTATCCCGTCGACCTATTCGCATAACTTTCTAGACCAACTTACCCTTGCCAAGCTCCTTAGCCGGCTTGCACTTGCCGAGCTCTTTAGTTGACCTGTTCAACTGAGCTCTCTAGCTTATCTGCTCTTGCTGAGCTTCCTAGTTGATCTCATTTGTTAAACTCATCAAATGCTCATCATATACTCGATGCCCAAACAACAAGTCAAATTAGTCTAACTGTCTTCTCTGTTGAAGAAACCTACATTTCCAGGATGGGGATAGATAACTAACTACGTCCGAACATGGGGGGTCACTCATGAAGGGGGTTTTTTTTCACTCACTTTTTTAACAGTATACGTGTTCACTAACTTAAGCATCAGATAGATCTCCGGGAGGGCACCAAGACCTCCCAAAAGTCTATTTTCATTGTTGAAAATCTAAAACTTTTTACTCAAGCCAACTTCTAAAGCGGCATCCAGTTTCAAACATCAACAAAAAGTAAAATTATTTTATTGTTCATAATAAAATTTAAAAATATTTTAAAAAACAAATAAATAATATGTTATCTTAGTTTAATCTACGAATATTTAAAGTTAGTTATAAAAAGCATTATTTTTCATATAAAATTATAGGGTACAAAAATAGGTAAGGGATATTGTTAATACATGCAGGAACATCAAGAATTTTAAAAATATAGGATATGATCCAATAGGAATGCTTATATCATAAAATAAATTTAAATTTAATTAGTTTTAAGATAAAATAAAATAAAATAAATAAATACATTACATTCTTTTTTTATTTTTGTAACTCTTTTAACCAAAATATCTATTAGCTTATTATATGATCCAAAAAATTAATACTTTTTTATATTATATTTTGTCTAAATTCATATAAATTCAAATTGAAGATTTGAAATTGATTCTTCCAAACATAAGATAAAGACATCCATAAAATAAATTAATTTGTTAGAAAAAATGAGTCAACTTTTAGCCTTTTAGCGCTTCAAATTCATAACTCCTAAAAGTTTTTTCAAAAGCTTAAAAAATTAGCTTTTAAAAGTCAAAAATCTATTTACTTATACCTAGTTTTATTTTTAAAAAGAAGAAATTGAACCAAAAAAGAAGAGAGAGAGAGAGCCAAGCTCACTATAATTATAATATATAAAATTTTGCTTAAATATACTTTTTTAATTTAAAAATAATTGTATCTTATTTTTTAAAAAATTAAGATATTTTTACATATAATGATTTACATTATTCATATTTTATATATATATATATATATATATATATATATATATATATAACTAGTTACCATTTGTTGGAATAAAAAAAATTAAACTTGAACTTAAAATCATAGTTGGATGAAGTTCATAGCTAAAATATTAATCATCGAATTTCATTAGAATGACGTTTACCATGATTTTTAAGTTGTTCTAAGATTCATAATGTCCAAAATTGTCCCATATGATTCCTAGCCATGACATTTTTTTCCTGTTAAATGAGAGAATTAGTGGGCTAAAAAATTTCTCAACTATGTTTTAGCTTTTGTTTTTTTGGAATAATAACAACCATAGATTCAACTCGAACCCTCCAAAAAGAAAAAAATAATAATAATATGAACTATAATATTCTCAAATACACTTGTCTAACTATTGTCTACTACGATCATTTTTAAAAAAAAATTACATAGAAAAACTAGTAATACAACATTAGTTAGTAGCAAAAAAAATAGCTCGGTGCACAAAGTCGAGCATATGCGAAGTCCGGAAAAGTAGCTGACCCGGAATAAAAGATATGCATGTTAAGATTAGTTGACAAAAAAATACGAGGAAAAATATTACTCTCATCTTTGTTGGTTCAAATGGGCTATGGATAAAATATTACTCCTCATTGTTTGGTTCGATATAAAATGACCATTTTACATCATTCTCAAAAATTATGTAAACAAAAAATAGGAATTCAACACTAAAAAAAATCAAAAAGAGAAATTTAAAAATCAAAGTTAACAAAACATTTTTTTAATAATTCTAAAAATAAATTGATTAAAAATCTAATTGAATACAAGTTCATTTTTGTCCTTAAAATCAAATGAAAAAATACCATTAAACTAATAAAAATTTTAAAAGTATTATAAAATATAAAAATTAATTTTAATTATTATACACAACTATTATATTTTTGAACTTACATTTTTTGTGCTCCAAGAACGTTTCCGTTATTTAAGACTATTGAAAATTAGTAAACTAAAAAAAATCTAAATGACCGATTCAGTTTTCAAAGTTTTAGAAAATTTTAAATACTTTTTAAATTACACTTAATTCACATTGTTATTTTATTTTATTTTTTAAATTTTTTTAAAAAAGTATAGAATGATATAACGCACAAAAGTGATTTTAATTATAAAATTTAATTATGTTTTCACATCTCACCATTCATTGATTAAAAGACAAAAACTATATGGAATCTATTTTTCCCCGTTTGTCAACTTCTAGCCAATCAAACACTATATAAAAATATGAGAAAAGTCAAAGTTATACATCGACATAATTGAATAGATATGATGCGCATAAGTTTCGTATGCACGCTATAATAATCAAAAGCGACCATCTAGATTAATATAATAATCAAAAAAAGTTTTTGTATATAATAATCAAAAGCGACCATCAAATTAATATAAATCATCACACTATGTCATCCCTATATAGACATCAAAGTTATATCATTAAAACATAATTATGGTATTATTTTGTCTTTCCCACTAAAATCTTATTTGAAACTTCAAAAATATTAATAAAAAAAATGAAAGAGGTAAAATGAAACAAAAAAAAAAAAAAATTATATATATATAAGAACACAAATTTTGACTCATATTCAAAGACCTCCCCGAGAATTCAGGTATATCAACATCCTCTCCTAAGATTTGTCGAAAAGGCATAAATTTCTCCTTATATTTTACAAAAAATACAATTTTTTTTAGGAAATATTTGCCTTTTTCACAAATCTCAAAAAGGGTATGTGATATTTTTGAAACCTCAGCGAAGGTCCATAAAATTTTTGAAAGCTTAAAGAAAGTCCGTATCTTTTTATCAAAACTCGGAGAAGGTCAATGTCTTTTATCCCGATTTTTTCCTAATTTTTAAGCATTCAAACTTTTTTTTTTATTTTCAATAACATTTGATAGAGAAAAAAAAACTGAATGATAATTGAATTTCTTTTCTTTTTTAAAGTAAAAATCTTAACTCAAGGAAGGATAAAAGTTTTAGTAAAAAATTAAAAAAAAAAAAGTCAAAAGCACCGTATACCTACATGAATAGATAGACATGATGAAATGATACACATACATAAGGTTCACAAGCTTCATCATCATCATCATCAGCTCAGGCCGACTTCATTTATAAAATTGGAACGAGATTGCAGGTGAGCTGCTTTTACATTTAACTTTTATTTTTGGTTACGATTTTCAATTTGAAATTTTACTTACATAAAAATAAATTTTCAATTTCAGTGCTTTAGTTGAGAAAATAAAATAAGAGCAGAAATTATATTTCATAATTTTCA
This sequence comes from Malania oleifera, assembly GCF_029873635.1. Lineage (NCBI taxonomy): Eukaryota > Viridiplantae > Streptophyta > Magnoliopsida > Santalales > Ximeniaceae > Malania > Malania oleifera. Next base: position 42,087,254 of record NC_080417.1, read on the forward strand.
ATTCCCAAAATGTATATCCATCCCCATGCCGCATTTCGGGAGCGAGCATGAATTTCGAATAATTTGATTAAATTTTAAAAAAATTTAAAATATTTTTTTATTACATCCTATCTAAATCCAATAAAATGTCATATTCAAATTTGTTTAACTATAATTTTTCAATTCATATTTAAATTATGTTGCCCTAGATAGAAAACCATATGATTATCTAATCAATTAATATTATTTGAAGTAATTTTCAAAACTACATAATGCTAGTAAATTTATCATGCAAGTGATCCATCAATATAAGAAAGGCATTAATACAGCTGATTTTCTCGCTAGAGAAGGTTGGATGAATAGGTTAGATCTCACTTCCTTTCGTCATTAACTCAATATCTCGATATTTGTTTATTTGGTTTAGATTTTTTGATTTTTTGATTTTAGTTAGTTTTATTATTTTTATTTTTTATAGGTCCGTTTAGATTTGCTTCTTATTTAACTTTGTTAGGATTTATAATTCTATTTTGATTGGTTGTTTTTAGGAGGCTTTTAATTTTTCTTTTATCTATAATCTCCCAATGTTTGTCTTGTAACTATGATATTACTCTGTCAAAAGTGAAGGTATATCAATAAATAAATAAAGGTGCCACCTTGATTTAATTAAAAAAAAAAAAAAGGAATAATTTATTTACGAACAAAAGATCATATTTAAACACAATATAAAAAGCATTATTAAATAGATGAGAAAATTGCAAAAGAGGTAATAATTTACTATGTTGATTGTAAGTGCAAAGAAAATAATGAAATTATTCCCTTACCATACAAAATTTTTTTTTTAGTTGAATTGATTATTGATTTGTTTTAAAACTAAAAAATTTAATTTGCGCCGCGTATGAAGTTGTATAATAATTCATTTTCTCTTAATAAATACGGTTACAATGTCTTCTCTATATTTTATTCCATGCGCAATGCTTGTTTATCCAAATTGATAAATATGATTATCTACTATGTTCAACAAGCTTTTAAACATTAAGGCGACCTTACCATATTAACAAAATTTTATATGAAAGTATATTATCTTATTATACAAATCTAAGAATAAACAATTTTATCATAAGCTAGTCATGGGCACGCATCATGTGTGTGCATTCCGATTCTCTATTATTTAAAATCTACAAAAAAAAAATTATATATAAAAAAAACAAAGAATTATATAATATACGGACCATTTTGAAACTAAATAAAGAGGTTAAAGGGGAAAGAAAACTACTTTCCAATTTTTTACGAACGGTTAAACGAGTAATATAAGAACATTTTGGAAACAGAATAAAGATGTTAAAAGAGAAGGAAAGATGCTTCCCAATTTTTTTAAGAATAGTTAGAACGGGATTGTAATATTTTTTTACACTTATATCCTTTGGTGTTTGTTGTTTTAACAAATGAAAAAGTAATTTACACAAGTTAATTGTGGGTCTTTCTAGATGATACCACATAAGAAGGTCCGTCCAACTGCAAGAAAATTTTATATTGTTACAGTGAAAGCATATACCTGTGCTGAATTGATATTTTCAGTACGCGGTTATAAGACGTGTGCAATTGTAAAAGCTCAAAAATGTTAATACCAGCACTAATGCACCGAATCTTATCAAAACTTCGCAGCTAAGCGTGCTTGGACGAGAGTAGTATTAGTATAGATGATCTCCTGGGAAGTCCTCGTGTACACCCCTCTATTTTGTGTACCTGTAAGAAAGAGTAGCTTAATTACTATGGAGGGCAGTAGAAGGCAGTAGAAGGGGTAGGGATAGACCTAAAATAACTTGGGAGGAGATAGTGAGTAAGAATTTAATATCCTTAAATCTATCAAAAGAAATAGTTCATGATCGCATAAATTACTACTAAGGTTTGATTTTATTGTTGTTGTTGTTAAGCTATATAATTGAGGATATTTTGAGCAAGCCAAATATTTTTCCTGAGCATAATGTTTTACAATCCGAGTATATTCCTTCTTTCGCATGTGGTGTAGATTTTTAGTACAATGGGAATAAGAGAATCTTCTAATAAGAATTATTAACCGATTACCATTCTCAACTCTAAAATTTTTATTACATGATTATAAGAGGCAGGCTGAGTTCAAGTAGATGTCTCATGCGGGCAAAGTAGCCAGAGGAATGTGCGGCCACCAAAAAAAAAAATGCAAAAGAAAATCTGGACCTACCCACTACAAATTTTGATCCTCATAGCATACAAAACTTCAAGGTTAAGCAGGAGGGCAGGGCATCAAGACGACCGTCAAGCAACTCTGATCTTACATACAACAATCTCAATCGCCCCAGCTTAAAACCATAGTTTATGGTTAAAATCAAAGAAAATGATACTTTTCAAGCAAATGCAATCCGAGCACAAAGACCACAACAACCTTCAACAGTAAACCTATGGTAGCAAGTTCAGAAATGCAGAACCAGTGTATCAAAAGCATGCATTATAACCGTAGGCTTCAGCTTCACGAAGATGGTTTCTAATCTAGCCGTAAACTTGTGTATAGAGAATTCACTGTCATGAAGGTAAATTAATGGAAAAGGCATTATAGGTTTTATTCCTGGGGAAAACTCACTCCCACTTCTTAAACAAGCAAAACAGCTCAATATGTGAGGGAGATATGACGTGCATGGCAAATAAATAGAGATGAAAGCTGCACAGGTGAAACCAACCAAAGGGATGCCCCGGGCAGGACACCTCTTCTTCCTTTAATCCACTCTGGATTGACCGGCTCGAGAAGAGAGAATGATGCCAACAATAAGGCCGTACAAAGCCAATGCCTCAGCAAAAATGAGAATAAGAATCATTCCAACAAAAAGCTTCGGCTGTTGCGCATTAGCTCAAGGGAAACACAATCAAACTTCAGGATATATTGATAATAGAATAAATCTAATAAATAGCTGCTATTTCATTAAAAGAGAGCTGGAACTAATGCTGCCGACCAACTAATTTCAAGAAGTATTATGAATACATGCTAAAATAGGAAACTCAGCAAAGAAAATTACGAGTTAAGAGGCATCTACCCTTTATAGCCATGCACTATAAAATAACCTCAGCCATTAGATTTCGAAAAAGCAATCATGCCATGTACACTCCATGAATACTGGTGCTAGCAGGCACTTCAAAATGGCCAACTTGTAAAAATGATTTTTAAGTCCACCCACATTATTAAAAACAAAGAAAAATACTCACATCAAGCTTGGTATATTTGTTTGTACGGTTTTCAAGTAACCTAGGGCAAATTATCCTAGCTAACACCCTACAATAAGGCTTCCATGCAGGGCATTGTTTCCCCACATCCAGTAGTTAACATCCCTATTCGTCGGCCTATCATTACACTAAAGCAGCATACTATGAAAACCCAAATGATCACGCATTTCTCCTCTAACTCGGAACTAGAATTTCCAAGTATGCACAACAAGGTTCTTCTATACTGAATGTGCAAAGAGAAGGACAATTACTTCTAGGTAGCCAGCAAGCCCATGGCCTGCACCCCTGTTGATCTAATCCATGATGTCATCATCACACTGCAGACTAATAGACAACCTACACATTAGACCTAACAGAAGAAAATGTGAGAATTGAAACCAGACACATTTTACGATAACTTACGGTCAATGCACCTCAAAATCCATGATTATTTTACCAATGACTTGCCAAAATGTGAATATCAGATTTGCCTGTAGTAAGCAAAACTATACACCCCAAAAAATTTTACACTAAACTGATGGAGTTGGCTGTGAAGAAAGAGAAGGGAAAGAAGAGAAGGGAGGGATAAGGAAAACACAAACTCAAATGAATTTCATTAATCTTGACCCTCTCTAAACCCTATTACATCATGATTATTTTAGGAAAAAAATACAAAAATTATGACTAAACCCTCACATTTAAAACCCCTAAGACTCCATAATGAAAGAAAAATCATTAAAGATAATTCCATAAGATAAATAACAAATTCTCTAATTACCAAGACCCCAAATCTCTTCCACATTACTCAGTCCTTGGAAGAAATTAAGACCCAATTAATCCAATGTTACAGATACATCACATATTTATAAACACCAAGGAGGTTTTCTCTCTAAACATCCAACCAACTTAATGTTCAAATTCAAAATTCAAAATCTGCGCCGCTGCCTAGAACGAAACCGTCGACGGTTTGAGATACCGGGAGCAAACCGTCTCAGCAACATTCAGACAACCGTTGATGGTTCCTTCAACAGATGAAAGTCGAGAGCAAATCATTCTGAAATTCAATCAAACCGTCGACGGTAGGAACAAACCATCGACGTTTACCCAGCATGCTGATTTTAATAAGTTTTTCTCCTTGTGTATGTCATCCACTCAAATATATAAGCCACAAAACACAAAAATCTCCACCTTGGCGAATATATGCCCCTTAGGAGAAATCGAAAACATAGCCCGCTACTCCACCTTGACCTTGGAATGTTAGGTTGGGTCCGTCTCCCTTCTAACACTTGGGGACATGAAGCAAGTCCAAGCAATGCTTGAACTTTTTGTCAAGATGTCTGCTACGTTCTTAGATGTGTGAACTTTCTTAAGTACAAGTTTACCTGAAGAGATCAATTCTCGGACCCTATAGAACCTTACATCAATATGCTTGGTTCTAGCATGGTACACTTGATTCTTCGCGAAGTAGATGACACTCTGACTATCACAACACAGCACAACTCCACCCTACCGAAAATATAGCCCGCTACTCCACCTTGACCTTGGAATGTTAGGTTGGGTCCGTCTCCCTCCTAGCACTTGGGGACATAAAGCAAGTCCAAGCAATGCTTGAACTTTTCAATGGTAACCGGTTGTGTCAAGATGTCCGCTACGTTCTCAGATGTGTGAACTTTCTCAAGTACAAGTTTACTTGAAGAGATCAATTCTCGGACCTTATGGAACCTTACATCAATATGCTTGGTTCTAGTATGGTACACTTGATTCTTTGCCAAGTAGATGACAGTCTAACTATCACAACGCAGCATAACTCCACCATGCTGTATCCCCAGCTCCTTGACCAAACCGGTAAGCCATAAGGCTTCCTTTGTAGCTTCAGCGACTGCAATATATTCAGACTCAGTTTTAAACAATGCCACCAAGGATTATACCATGGACCTCAAACAGATGGGTCCTCCTACAAGTGTGAATATATAACCCATTGTAAACCTTCAACCATCCATATCCCCTCCATAATCAGCATCAACAAACCCCACAACTGATAGACTATCTTGTTGCTTGCTAAACATGATGCCATAATTACAAGTACTCCATAAGTATCTGAAAATCTATTTAACAGCTTCCCAATGTTGTCTACCTGGATTAGAGAGAAACTTACTCATCACACTTATTGCATGTGTCAAATCTGGTCTTGTACACGTCATGACATACATTAAACTCCTCACATCACTAGCATAGGAGACTTTTGACATATCTTGGATTTTATCATCCGTCCTTGGCCATTCAGCGAAAGACAATTTAAAGTGACTAGAGGTGTACATACCAGTTTAGCATCAGTCATGCTAAACCTTTCCAACACCTTCTCTACATAACCACCCTGAAATAACCACAACCTCCCTACAGTTCTGTCTCGGTGAATCTCCATACGAAGTATTTTCTTGACTAGACCAAGATCCTTTGTGTCAAACTCTTTATGCACTAGATCATTTAACTAATTTACATCAGTTAAACCTTTCGCAGCTATTAGCATGTCATCAAAATACAGCAATAAGAAAATAAGAGAACCGTCATCAAGGTTTTTCACATACACGCAGCAGTCATGCTCACACCTCCTGTAATCTATTTGAATCGTATATGAATCAAATATTTTGTACCATTGCCTCAGAGAATATTTCAGCCTGTAAAAAGATTTCTTCAACTTGCAAACTAAGTGCTCTTACCCGAGTTGACTGAATCCCTCTAGCTATACCATATAGATCTGCTCCTCCAAGTCAACATGGAGAAAGGCTGTCTTCACATCTATTTATTCCAAATGTAGATCAAAATGAGCTACTAATCCCAACACCACCCTAATGGAAGTGTGTCGGACCACAGGTGAGAAAATCTTATCATAATCTACTCCGTTCTTCTGTGAGTACCTCTTTGCCACTAATCGTGCCTTGAATTTCTCTATTTCCTTTTCTGAAATTGCTTACCTTTTCTTATATATCCATTTGCAGCCTATCGCTCTCTTCCCATCTAGAAGCTCCACCGAATCTCAAGTCTAATTCTTATGCAGCGACTCTATTTCCTCAATCATAGCACTCATCCACCTACTTTTCTCCTAGCCATGCACTGCCTCTTAAAAAGTAGTTGGATCATTGCAATTGGTAATGAAAGCATAAGATACCAGATCTTCAAATCCAGGCTTGGGCGGTGGTCTAATAGTGCTTCTTGATCTCTATATAGGAACACTGTCAACTTGCTGGTTTCCCGAACTAGAACTCCCTACAACCGAGGGATCAAGATCATTGCCCTGAGTTTCTAACTCCACCTACACAACATGCTCGTCTCTGCTTTAGTTTTCTGACTCCTGCTTCTCTTCATTAAATTCTTGAGTACGCTTCACTATAGCTTTTTCATCGAAAACTACATCCTTACTGATCACCGCCTTGTTTGCCATTGGATCCCATAACTTGAACCCCTTCACAACCTTTTGATACTCCAACAAGATGCAGCGTCTATACTTTGCGTCAAGCTTCGATCTCTCCTCACTAGACACATGAACATAGGCTGGACAACCAAATACCTTTAATCCGAAATAGTCTACCGCATATCCCGTCCATACCTCCTCTACCACTTTCCCCTTTAGTGATGCCCTTGGCAATCAGTTTACCAAGAAACAAGTCATACTAACTGCATCTGCCCAGAAGTTCTTCGCTAGCCCTACATTAAACCTAAGACACCGAGCTATCTCAGCTAGAATTTGGTTCATCCTTTCAGCCACACCATTTTGTTGAGGTGTCCGGCGAACAGTGAGTTTTCTTCTAATGCCCTGCTGCGCACAAAACTTCATGAAACTAGAATCAACGTACTCGGTCCCATTGTCTGACCTGAGGCATTTAATTCTCCTCCCAGTCTGGTTTTCTACTTCAACTTTCCACAACTTAAGCCTAGCAAACGTATCAGATTTGTGTCGCATGAAGTATACCTAGACTTACCGTGAATAATCGTCCAAAAAACTCACAAAATAAACCTGTCCTCCCCGTGATACTACTCTCACTGGCCCCCAACATCAGTATGTATGTAATTAAGAATACCTTCTGTCTTATGTATAGTTGATTTGAACCGTATCCTGCTTTGCTTCTCGAGAACACAAAACTTGCATAAGTTCAACTTGCATGTTTTCATACCCTTCAAGAGTTTCCTTTTGTGAAGTTCTTTTATACCATGCTCACCCATATGCCCCAGCTACATATGCCACAAGACGGTTTCATCTAATTCATAATCTACAGCTGCAACTCCACCTACAACTGTAGTGCCCAACAGTGAATAAATATTTTCATCTAACTTTTGTCCTTTCATCACCGTTAGATTATCTTTGCACACCTTCATAACTCCACTTTCAGACTTGTAACTAAATCTATTATAGTCCAAAGAGCCTAATGAAATTAGACTCTTCCGTAGGTCCAAAATGTGTCTTGCATCACCATCAAACATTTTAATTCTTACACTTCTTATGCCAATGATTTTATAAGAGATATCATTACCCATAAGAACTAAACCTGAATTTACCGACCTATAAGTGCTAAACCACTCCTTATTTAGAGTCATGTGGTAAGAATACGACAAGTCTAAGATCCAAGAGTCTATAAGGTGATCTGATCCCGACGAAACTAAAAGTATGTCACCATCACTGCAATCTGAATTTCCTTCTTAAACTACATTTGTTGATTTTGAAGTCCCTTCTTACTTTTAAGCATTCCCTTTCTTCCATTCCAAACACTCCAGTTTAATGCTCCCCTTTTTACCACACTTAAAACACTTGATATCTTTTTTCTTCTTGGACTGAGATTGAGACTTTTGACTTGATCCATTTCTGAATTTTCCTCTCCCACATACATAGTTACCCTTCACCACAAGTCCTTCCCCGTGTGAAATTTCATCGCAATCTTTCATTCTTTAATGAAACCCCAACAACACGCTTGTCACCTCTTCCAAATTCAGGGTCTCTTTCCTCCATGTAAGAGTCGTAACCAAGTTCTCATACGTGTGAGACGCTAGCAAGGAATTCAGTAGCATCAATGTCTTATCATCTTCTTCGAATTTCACATCAACCCGCATTAAATCACTTATGATTTTATTAAATGCGTTGATGTGTTGGTTCAAATCAGAACCCTCCACCATCTTAAGCAGATTGTTGACTTTTTAAGTCCGATCCCTGTTTTGATAATGACAAACCACAGTATCCCATTTGTGTAACTGAGTGTGAACAGGTTTATGTTTCTGTAAGCACAAGTGATGAATGCAAAATGGAAGTTGTAAAGAGCACTGAGAAGAACACCAATCGGCATATTCCATGGAGCATTGAGGAGCAGAAGACACGAAGATTTTATTTATTTTCTGGGTTGTAATATTAATTAGGGTTGAATGTGCATGCATCTTACATGATTTAAAATTGAAGCTCTACCTGACCTTAGATTGACCATAGGACCTCAAAATAATATGAAGAACTCTTTTCATAAAATGCCTAACTTATACAAAGGTTTTTAAATGGTTTTAAAGTTAAAAGAAGGCAAAAGCTATATTTTTCAAAGGGGTCGGTCAACCGGCCAGTCGACCGAATGTTAGAAATGAGAAATTTTCTCACTCAATTGGATCTCATATCAAACCATGTTCAAGATGAAAATTGTGGTATTTTCCCATATCTTGAGTTTGATACCAAGACCATCCAAATTGGAGTTACACAGAAAAAGTTATGGCCAAAACACTGAAACGTGTCCATAAGAGAAAAACTACCTTCATGTTTCTTCCGTCTCATTGATGGACATTTTTCTCAAACCAAAAGTCATTATCCTAAAATATGTCCAACAGTAAAGTTGTGGGAATTTCTCTTAGCTTTCTATTGATATAAAGAACATCCAATTTGGAGGTGTGTGGAAAAAGTTATGGCCAAAACACTGAATAGTGTCTGTGCAGAAAAGTAGAGGCCGGTCGACCGAGCCTTCACTACGGTCGACCGAAACTCGTTGATTTCAGCCCCGGTCGACCGTACCTTGAGCCTGGTCGACCGAGCCTTCACTACGGTCGACCGAAACTCATTCATTTCAAGCCCCGGTCGACCGTACCTTGAGCCTGGTCGACCGACCTTCTCGGGAAAGTGTCCCAACGGCCGAAAAACGGCTAGTTTTCAAAATAAAAATATATTTTAAGTTCCCAACGGCTATATAACGGTCACAAGGGGTTTTTGCCTATAAATACAACCCCAAAACACTTGAAAATGTTGGAGAATCCCTTTGTTAAATTAGTTTATCATTCTTTGATTCTCCCACACTTCTATACCCCATTTGTTCTTTAAATTCTTATTTTCCTCCTACTCTCCTTTTATTTGAAAATCATTTTGGGAGAAAATATTCTTGGGGGTTTTATGTGAAGAGGCTTGAGCATATATCATATACATATATATTGTTTGATGGCCTTCTTCTTTCATTTGTGATATATTTTCAAAGATTAAAATGTCTCCCATCTCTTCTTTTGAAAACCATTTTTGGGGAAAATATTTTTGGGGTTATATTTGAAGAGGCTTGAGCATATAACATTCTTCATATGTATATTGCTTGAAGGCCTTTCTATTTTTCATGTTTTTCAAAGATTAAATTTCTCCCATATTCTTTTAATTGGAAAAATATTTTTTGGAGAAATTTATTGTGAAAAATGTCTTGAAGGCTTGGGCTAATATTCTCGCTCATATACTTTTCTTGAATGCCTTCTTGGGATTAATTTTACTAAGGTCAATCATTTTGAAGAAAACCCTAATATTCTCCTACTCTTATTTTGACATACATTTGTTGGAGAATTTCTTTGGGTTATATAAGAGGGAGCCTTGAGCATATATCAATTTAATATATACTTGTTTGAGAGGCTTCTCCTTCTATTTTATAAAGGTCAATCATTTTCCAAACTCTCAAGTTTTACTTGAAAAATATTTTGAGAGAAAACCCATACTCTACATGAGCTTCATTTCAAAATCATATGAGAATGCATATTAGATTTTAATGTTGTACATCTCTGCTTGTATTTTAGAAGCATATTTTATGTACAAAATGATTTTATTAGAATGGTTCGGTTCAGCCCATTAATTGAACTGGGGAGTCTCAGCCCCGCAAGTGAGACCGGTTCGGTTCAGCCCGAAATTGAACTGGGGAGTCTCAGCCCCGCAAGTGAGACTAGTTTGGCTCAGCCTAGTAATTGAGCTGGGGTTTTCCTCGCCCCGTAAGGAGAGGATGTAAAAGGCTTTTGCTCCGCCCGGTTAAGTGAGCAGGTATAGTGGAATCCTTGGGGGTAAGCCCAAGGCGGGGATGTAGGCTGGTTTGGTCGAACCTCGATAACAAATCTGGTGTCGCTCTTTCTATTTTATTTAAATTCCTACACTTTAATTTCAGCATGTGTATGAATGTTTATTTAATGTCGAAATTGTTCTCATGCACACATTTGATTTAAATAAGATACTGCACATGTGTATGTTTGCTTTTTTTGTTAAACTCGCTTTACATACACGTATACATGTTGAATGGGATATGATACTGTAATGAATCGGCGAATTGTTTAAATTAGCCTAAAAATTTTTAAAACCCAATTCACCCCCCCTCTTGGGATCACACCAATTCCAACACAGATAAAGCCTTTGCTTAAGAAAGAGTTTATTCGTAAGAGATTTAGACATGTACCGGCTTTCGAGCTTTTGCCAAATAGCTGTAGGAGAATCCTCCTCCATGACGTGACAAAGCACTTCATCAGCCAAACACAATCTTATTGTAGCAACAACCTTTGCCTCTAATTCCTTTCAATTAGCCTCATCCATGCCTTCCGATTGAACACCATACAATGCCTTCACCATCCCTTGCTGCACAAGCAAATCCTTCACCCTTCTCTACCACAGACCGACGTTACCAATTTCATCAAATTTGACAACGTAAAAACAAAAGCTCTAAAACCAATTTGTTGTAGAAAACTTGAATTTGCACAGCGTAAATCAAACACAGCAATCAATGAAATAGCAAATACAGAACACGACCAACGCAAACAAATGATAGCAAGAACAACACAAGGAATTATGTAATTTGGCAATGCCTACATCCACGAGAGCAATCGGCAAAGAAATATTACTGTCTTGTGTCAAAGACACTTCCAATGTTACAGATACATCACAATGGACATATTTATGAATACCACAGAGGTTTTCCCTCCAACACTCAATCAACTTAACGTTCACATTCAAATTTCAAAATCAACGCTACTGCCCAGAACGAAACCGTCTCAGCAACATTCAGACAACTGTCGACGGTTCCTTTGACAGATAAAAGTCGACAACAAATCATTCTAAAATTCAGTCAAACTATCGACGAAAAGCTCTTATCGTCAACAGTTTCCCCCAACATGCTGGTTTTACTATGTTTTTCTCCTTGTGTATATCATTCACTCAAATATATGAGCCAAAAAACAAAACCTTCCCTTAAAAAAGAATCAAGATATCACCCTACAAAGGCAAGCCATAAAGGAATGAATCAAGAGCACTATTCACAGGCCTAGAATGAGCCGACCCAATTGCAAGAAGAATGACTAATTGAGCCCATTAAGTCACAATGGGCTTGCGAAACTTTCTATGTCAATAAGAAGGCTGAATAAGCACGAGGAAAACAACTTAGGCTCGTCATTAATTATCAGCCTCTTAACCATTTCCTTGCTGATGATAAATTCCCATTATCAAATCAGACCAGCTTATTTTCACAATTATCGAAAGCCTATATCTTCTCAAAGTTTCACTTGAAAGCAGACTTTTGGCAGTTGGGCATCCATCCGGATGATGAGCCCAAGACAACTTTCAACATTCCCAATTTTTACTACCAATGGTCCATTATGCCATTTGGGCTTAAGGTGGCCCTATCCATTTTCCAAAAGGTAATGATCAAGATCTTCCAACCCATTCTCCATCATGCCCTGATCTACAATTACTAGGGTGCAACCTTAATTGAAGAAAAAGACGATGAGACTAGACATATTTGTGGATACAAGAGTGGAGCATTCAAAGAATTTAAATTACATTATCACTCCACATTCAAGGGGATCTTGGTGGTAAAAAGGGGGATTGAGAAATTAGAGTTCCATCTAATCGGACATACTTTTACAGTAGAAATGGACATGTCATATTTACCAAAGATGATACAATTCAAACAAAAGATCCTCCTGCAAGGACAACTTCTTAGATGGGCTAACTAATAATCACAGTATAAATTTGAGGTAAAGCATATCAAAGGAAACCACAACATCCTTAACGACTTCCCCTCAAGGCCAACCAATCTCCAAGTCCTCTTCATTATGGCATCCCATCTTCTTAAAGCTCATCCAGTCTCACAAAGAGAGTCCAAAGTATCCCCAGTGAAATCCAAGACAATATTCTTTGTCACACCATTGAAAAAGGAAACAACAAATTGATTCAGGGACTCTAGTCTATTCTTCTTTCCAACTATGGTCTGGTCAAGCCCCACTAAAGTATCTTGACTAGCACCCACTTTATGCCAGTCAAAACTTTAGAACCTATATAAGCAAGATCCTAACTCTTTAAAGGAGCAGCTAAAACACCTGGATTTGGTCGATCAACTGGCTTATCACATGCAAGCTGTCACTCACACTAAGGGGGAGCCTTAGGAACATGACACTGCATATCCTCTTCGACCTGAGTATCATAACTGCATTACCAACTGTAATGAGGCAGCACGCAGCAAGTTTGGAGGCAATCACAAGCTTCAACACTTGCCAATATAAGGCAATTATAGTATCTTCTTTCACATTTGATATTGGCCTAGATGGCTAAGTAATAAAATCTACTCAAGTAGTTGAAGACAATCAAGTGATCTTCCTAATTCGCACTAAAAAACCTTTAGGTGAATGTGTTGCTGATAATTGAGAGGAACAAACTGATCCTGGACAACACATTTATCTCTTCCCTGCCTCCATAATGTCATCTTCCAAATATTTCTGGCTTCTTGAGCCACCAAATATGAGCAGTGCCCTTGAATTTGGACTTTCGAGGTTCAACTCTTAGGTTTCATTCAAGTCATACCAATAAAAATAAATTTCCAAGGAACAAACCCAATCTTCAAATTCATCAGGAGAACTGTCACTATGAAAATCAGAAACATCTAATCTAACTCAAAAAACAGACTGATCTCCTCTAGGCGCAATAACAGGGGTGGAAGCATTTGTACCACTTTCTTGATGAGATGGAGAGCCAACTAGAGTTTTGATGAAAAGCTAAGATGATAGCTTTTGCATCATCATCTTGAGCTCATTGATGTAATCCTCCATGTGTTGGGCCCAATAATCTAGGACTTAATCTCTTAAGAAAGTTCAGCAGTAGTATTAGTCACCATTTTTTTCAGGTGACCCCTTTTCTTTTTTCTTGTCTTTTTACCTTTTTTTTGGTAGCTAGAGGAAAATTTAGAAAATTAATTAATTAATTAATGGAGAAAACCTGTTGAATTGGTTTGGACTCTGGACTCAGTCCACTGTTTTGCTGCCAGTCCAATCTGGACTAAATTAATGGGTAGCTCAGTTTGGACCTTAAAGGCTTGACAAGGATGCAGAGGGCAGCCAGGTGTTGGGCCTTTCAACCCTAACCTTGCCATTGACAGGAGTGTGCTTGACCTCTGCAATGTAATCTGAACAACAGTAGCATTGCGTTCCTGCTGATGATAAGCAGAGAGGTGGTCAATGGTGCAGTGCAGTGGTAAGGCAAGGACGCAGCAAAGAGAGTGCCGGAGAAGAAAAACAGTGGGCTGTGCTGGACTCGCAATGATGATGAGAGCCTGCCAATAAGGATGTTTGGCATAGAGGTCTCATGGCAGTAGAGGAAAAGGCCACCAATGAAGCAGATCGGCCATGGCAAAGCTTGCAACAGTGAGCAGCTTCGAGGAAGATGAGTGTGGCGGTCTGATTGTAGGTGGCTGACTCATGAGACAAGTTCTTTTTTTTGTTTAATTATGTGGCAAGGAGATACCAATGACTTGCCAAAATGTGAATATCAGATTTGCCTGTAGTAAGCAAAACTATACCCCAAAAAATTTCACGCTAAACTGATGGAGTTGGCCGTGAAGAAAGAGAAGGGAAAGAAGAGAAGGGAGATACCAATTATGTATCTTGAGAGGCAATGCAAAAGGCATGGAATTGGCATATCAATGGGAGTGACAGATGAAAACAAAAACAAAGCAATTCGTGTGATGTAAGCTAAGCAAACCAATCCTATTCATCTTCAAATATTATAGCTCAACAGTACAACAATCACACACATAGCTAGCCTCATCCACCAGATATAAAATGATGAAAATATAACCACAACAATAATTAAATCCAAAAGCAAAAGAATAAAGGGAAAAAAAATCCCACATCCAACAAATGCATAATAAATTTAAAAATAAAAATATATAAAAAATAGGTTTGGAAAATGAAACATATCCAGATGGCATCTGCGCATACAAAAAAGGGTTTTCCTACTTCATCGACCACGACCACTTTTTATGCCCTAAAATATCCACATATAAATAATGATTGAACAAACTAGCTAATGGCAGTATAGAAAAATTACATATCCCACAAGCTAATGGCAGTATAGAAAAATTACAACATCCCACAATTAATCTTTAACTACTGATAACTATGGCATAAATATCTTATAAAAAACTGATAACTGATACAGATTCAGTGCTACATTACTATTTTAACTCTTCTCTTTGATGTTTACTTTTTAATAATTTAAATATCTCTATATAAAAAAATGAGCATAAACAAATAATTGCTACAAGCTCAACAAGCAGACATGACAGAAACATCACCTTAGAGTCTGTGGTGAAGAAAAGAGAGGAAGAGCAGGCACAAGAAATTTGCAAAGAAATAGATTATGATCTCCTATATTCTACAGCGCTGAGGAGACAGGCCTTACCATCCCCCCACCCCCACCTCACCATGATTCTCCTACCTTGAAATTGTAGGCTCCTGGCCAACCCCAACAGACAGTTCACCATCTCCATAACAACGGATTGGAATTCAAACTGTCCCTCTCAGAAACAAAAGCCACTGCTGAAAAGACTACAGAGCGATTAACCACTTGGACTTTGAAAACTTGAGATCTTCCCCTTCATAGGTGAAAAAAGGACTTTGCCTATGTGGGCAAAGAGGGCTTGGTGATTGAACCTATATGATCCAACAACAAACAAATATCTGCCATGGTGGCCTCTAGTTCTCCAACATCAATAGCTTATGCTCTGACCCAAGTAGCATAGGGCATGTTAACCAAGGATTTTTTGGTACATAACATTCATGCATTTATAATTCATGTGACAGTATTGATACTACCGAAAGGTGTTCTATTTTTTCGTAGTTCTCGCATTATATCGGAGAAAGCAAATCTTAGTTTACCTATTCCTTCATTCTACGTCTTCAAGCATTTCTATAAATTGGAACCCATGTTGTGCCCATGGAACTACCTGTAAATCCCAAAAAAAAACCTGCTTTGGAATGAGGTCGCCTGAATTCTAAATAGCTTTCCAGATCCTAGGGGTGTCCAATTGGTCAGTTTGGGAGAAAAAAAAAAACAAGGAACCGAAAATTTTTTATTTTGTATATGGCCAAACCGAACTTCTCTTGTAACTGAAACCAAATTCGGTTCGGTTCCATAATCTTTACAACCAAACTAACCGAACATTGTGTATTCTCCAAATCTGCAGCAAGCCACCGAAATTCTCCAGGTTTCAATTCATTATGAATAAAATTTCATTTCTCAGACCAGCATTCTCCAACTCCAAATCTCTACTCATCCACCAATCATGGCATATTATCCACATTTTGAAATCCAATTAAATTCTTCCTTCACTTTCACAACCAATCAAATTCGAACCCCACAAAAGAAAAAAGAAAATGCCATACGAGGAAAATATATATATATATATATATATATATATATATATATATATATATATATATATAAACACTCACTTGCCCAAAGCAAAGCTCTTTGCTTCATACTTCTCCAGAAATTCCATCTCTGGTTTGATGAAAGAGGCCAAAGAGGGGATTTGCAGCAAGTAACAGAGTATTCTTAGCCTTGCCAAAGGTAAAAGGCAGTCAAGGAGGAGCCGAGGAGGACCGAAGGTAGAGTCGAGGAGGCGGACGTCCTAAGGGGCCATCGATGAAGATGTGTTTGCCATTGTTGCTCAGTGGATATTCCTAGGGATATATATCCCTTGGTATATATATCCTTGGTATATATATATAATGTACATGAAAATTGAAAAATAGTAAACTATTTTTTAAATGACTTTTTTTTTTCAAATTTTTAGAAAATTTTTTGATAATTTTATTTTAATTATATTTAAGATTCACAAAGCATTTTATTTTAATTCTAATAAAAAATTATGTATAAAATGACTATTTAATTCAAAATTTTTAATTTTGTATACTAAAGTATTCTAACATTTTGGTTTTTAATTTTTTGGAAAACAAGTGAAAATTGACTACATAAACAAACACAATGTCATAATATGTTTCTCCACTGTACAAAAATAAAAACAAAAAATAGAAATGATACCTAATAGACCTTATATAAATTTGCAATAGGGACCTTTTAGAAACTAACTTATTTTTTATTTCATTCTAGTTCCCATTCAAAAATACGAAGGAATGGAATTCAAATTGTGTTCTTACAATCATGACTAGCCAAACACAATAGTCACATTCCAACACTTTCTGTTCATACTTTAATTCCGTTCCGAACTAAATTATATTCTGCAAACCAAACAAGGGGCTAAAGCTTGTTTCTGCAATTTTTGTTATAAATAAAACTCTGAAATCCTAACCAATCATTAAAGCCCTCTTCAATAAAATGATTTCCCCCTTCCAATTATCTTTCATCAAAGGAAGACACAGTGTTTCCATATCATAAAAATGACAATATAGGTTATGAGAGAATACATGAAAGTCATGGATATGGAGATTAAAATGAGGCCGGTGATGTGATTCTAGATTTTGTCATTTGGTTATATTGAATACATGCTTTATAAAAAGAGAACACTTAATAACTTTCAACAATGAGCAAAATAAAAGCCAAATAGACTGTAGATTTCTTCTTAACTAAGAAAGGGAGCCCTTTATCTTGTAAGCATCGTAAAGTTATCCAAAGTCCAAGTTTGATTGCACATCATAGAGTCTTATTATTAGATATTATATTAAGAAATGGAAAAGAAAGAGCAACATAAATCAAGAGGTCTAGATGGTGGATCTTGATGATAGAAAATATTTTCAAAGATAAAATTATCAAAGAGAATGATTGGACAATAGGAGATAAGGTAGACGTGAACGCTTTGTGGTCTATCAAAAAATAGCAAAAGAGGATTTTAGGTGAATCCAGAGGAAGATACTAGGGCAGCAAATAAAATTGTAGGTAGGATCAAGATGTCCAAATAAAATATGGCAAAATTGTTGAAATATAGAAAACCTTGAAAAGTATAAAAAGGCAAAAAAAAATGTAAAAAAAAAAAAAGGCTATTAGTGACGCTAAACATAGAGCTTATGATACTTTTTACACTAAACAAGACATAAAAGAAGGAAAAAAAGAGACATATATAAACTTGCTAGAGCTAAAGAAAGAAAGTACAAAGATTTAAGTAATGTAAAATGTATAAATGACGAGAATGATACAAAATTGACTAAAGAAGAAGACATAAAAGAGAGGTGGCAGAGATACTTTAATAAATTATTTAATGAAAACCAAATTGAAAGCTTGAACTTGAAAGTTTCATATCAGTAAAAGACTAAAAATAGGAGATTTATTTGCAAAACTAGAGTCGCTGAAGTTAAGATGACTTTAAAAAAAGTTTGAAAAGTGGGAAATCTGTAGGACCAGATAACATCCCAATTGAAATTTGGAAATGTTTAGGGGATAAAGGAAGTATACGGTTAACTAATTTATTCATAATTATTTAAAAAATAAAAAATAAAAAAAACCAGGAAAATGTTGAAGGAATGGGAGAAAAGCACGTTAATACCTTTATACAAAAAAACAAATGCAATATTCAAACTATAATAATTATTGCAAAATTAAGATTATGAATCATACAATGAAATTGCAAGAAATGGTAATTGAACAAAGAATGGGACTAGAAACGAAGGTTTTTGGGAGTCAATTTGATTTTATGTCCGGGAGATCGACAGCAAAAGCTATTTATCTTTTAAGAAGATTAATAGAAAAGTTTAAGGAAAAAAAGAGGGACTTGCATATGGTTTTTATCACCCTAAAGAAAGCCTATAATAAAGTACCTAAGGAAGTCCTTTGGTGGGTTTTAGAAAAGAAGAGAGTATGTAGTAGATATACTGAAGTCATTAAAGATATGTATAATAGAGTGACGACAAGTGTTAGGATTCTAGGAGGAGATTTGAGAGAATATTCAATCACAAGAGATGTGTACCAAGGTTCTACTTTTAGCCCTTATATTTTTACTTTAGTAAATAGTGATTGATGAACTCACTAGGAATATCCAAAACAAGATCCCCTGGTGTATGTTGCTTGCAAATGGTATTGTCTCAATTAATGAAAGTAGGAGGCAGGTGGAGTCTAAATTATAATTTTGGAGAACCCGCTTTAAAGTCTAAAGGTTTGAGGATAAGTAGAAATAAGACAAAATATATAAAATGTGATTTCAATAACCTAAGGAGTAGTATGGGAGATAAGATCAAACTTGATAATCAAGAAATTGTTAGCACTAGCAGATTTCGATATCTTAGATCTATTATGCAAAGGGAAGGTGAAATTCAAGGGGATGCAATACATAGAATTAAAGCAGGGTGGTTCAAATGGAGGAGTCAATCATGCATGCTATGTGATCATAGAATATCCTTAAAATTAAAAGAAAAGTTCTATAAGATGGCTACAAAGCCAGCCATGCTCTATGGATCAGCATATCAGGCAACAAAAGAAACATGTATAAAAAATAAAAGTTGTCAAAATGCAAATGTTGAGGTGGATGAATGGTAACATTAAAAGATAAGTTAAGGAATCAAACATATTCACAATAAACTAGGGAAAATGCCCTACATCGAGTGAATTGGAAAAAAAGAATTCATGTACGTGGCCGACACACCAAGTGGGACTTAAGCTTGCTATTGTTGTTCTTGTATAAAGTCAAAAAAATAAAATAAAATAAAAAGGTCTCATTACTTTGAAAATCAACATGTCAAAAGCTTTTAAGAAATATGGAATGAGATTTCCTCTTTAGAACTTTGTGATGCTTTGGCTCCAACGAAACATTTATTGTTCAATGTGTGTATACATCTTCTTTCTCAATCCTCATCAATGGAGGCCCTATTGATCTTTGAACCATCATGTGGCTTGAGACTAGGTGACCCACTATCTCCTTTCTTGTTTATAATTAGAATAGAAGCCCTTTCAAGGATTTTTCTAAAAGAAAAGGAGGGGAAAGCTTCCATGGTATGGTACTTTTGAAGGATTGCCCACTTATAAACCACCTTCTATTTGCATATCAACTAATGATCTTTTTTAGAGCTTCACTATTGAAGTAGAGGTTGTTACTAATTGCTTTTCTTTGTTCTCTAAATGCTCAAATCAAAAAATTGGTAGAAATAGGGGGTATTTTCAGTAAATTCTATGGCCATGGTACAAAGGTGGCAAGGCTGGCAAAACTACATGAGATTCCTCTAAATACATTCAATGGGATCTCCTCGCTTTGCAAACCCAAACTCAAATTTTCACTTTTCATTTTGGACAAGCTACAATCAAGAATCTTGTGTTGGAAGATGAAAAATATCTTGAATGCAAAAGGAATGACCTCAATAAGTTTACTAGCTTCGTGCTTCTACTCTTCTTGTGTCCTTCTACCTAAAGAATCCTTGTGAACGGATGGATGGTAGGAACTAAGATTTCTACCAGGGCAACAAAGAAAATTCACACCACCCTCTCTAACTTAAGGTTCAAGACTCTTATGTGCTCTAAGAACAAAGCCTTAATTGCAAAGTTGAGTTGGCATATTCTCAAGGGCGACTCTTTTGGTGCAAAGAGCTTGCAAGTAAATATTGTAAGAGATCCTCTTTCCTTTGAGTTAAAAAAAAACTCTCATCAAACTTAAAGTATTAGAAGAACATCATAAGTTGCAAAGGTATCATAAAAAGGAGCTCGCGTACTAGTGGCAAACGAAAGCAACACTAGCATTTTATCAAAATTGCAAATTCCAAACTTGGAAAGTTTCATTCCTTAACCCCTCCATGACTCCAAGCCCACAACTTTCTCAATCCATGTTCTAATTGATGCACTTACAAATTTATGTATTGAAACTCTTAATCTTAAGTTTGTTAAGAAAATTCAGGAGTTCTCTTTATCAAGTGGTGTCTCTAATGCTTGGTGTTGGATTCTTATCCCATTGGAACCTTCTTTGGTAAATCCACTTTTTAGGCAAATTAATATCCAAAGTTTCGTAGTCATGATCAGCCCCACTAGCCAACTTGGAAGATGATTAAGAGTCAAAAACTGCACATCAGACTTAAGATTTTCCTTTGGATGTTGATGCTTTACCCCATCGATCAATCTTGGTAAAGAGGTTAAAAATCGAGGACAGCCCCCCACCCTTCAAATGTGAGCACTCTCAAGAAAGTGCAGCCCTCTTGTTCTTTGCTCAATAGGGCTTCTAAACAAATGACTGTGTCTTTCACTCTTAGAGAGTAGTCATTGTTGATATTTATGTTGGCTGTTTCAAATTAATATATGTATATGTTTAATAAATATTATATAACAATCGTCGGTTTTTTTTAAATTAAGTATATGTTAAATTTAATATATTAGTTTTGACGTTTTTAATATTAACTACTACTTTAGAGGTTTTGTATTTATGATGCTAGAAGTTATACTTAATTTTATCTATATAAACTATAATTCAGTTTCATTTCAAGATACAATATTTTCTTCTATCCAGCTTCATTTCAAGATATGGTTTTTTTTCTTCAAAATAACTTTATCTTCTACCCTTTCTTGAAATTTATATATTTTTTTTTGGTAACTAAATGATATTACATCTCTTATATCTCTGGTGTTTGTGACTGCATACAAAACCGATCCAGCAAAGTAATCCTGAAGATCGTGCGTGTAGTGACTATGTGCATTGAGAAATGTTCTCCGTAGGCGCGAATCAGCTTTTAAGGATAGTAGTCCTTCCACGTCTTAGCTTCTGATCAGTGTTTATATTTTATTTAATATTAATTTTATTAGTAAATATTTTTCCTTCTATTATATTTCCAACAATCTTAAAGTCGAACATTATTATCTATTTTAGAAGGGAAAAAATTGCATATATTGAAATTTTTTGGAAAAAAACAATTTTTGATCCCATTAATTTGGTTTGAATCGTTGCCATTGCTTTATATTTTGCAATAAGCACAAGCATGTTTCCTTTTATTTATTTAATTGTTTACAGATTTAAATTTTGAACACTTAAATTTGAGGCTATTATATTATCTTATTTGTAGATCATGAATCCAATGATAAATTATTTTCATAATGTAACTTTCACATAAACTTATTATTTAAAAAAAACAACCAAATTCAATGGCATCATTTTTTAAAATTTATTATATTTGAGTCAAATGAAAAAATTGTGGCTTGAACAATTGACTTAGAAGGGTTTTTCACTCCCTATTTGTGGTCTTGACTTGTTTATTCAAATGGGAGATGTATATGTGCATACATGAGACTACAACTATTATTTTTCACTATTTTTTTAGTATATAACATTTTAATATTTTAATATTTTATTCTATTTCACTACATATATGGAAAAAAAAATAATCTATTTTCCCAATTATATGATTATGCCACATGATTTTTGCAAGGCACATAAGTATATTATTTTTAATTATGGGGGTTAAAGTGTTTTGATATTTTATTCATATGTGAAATAGATAGTAGTGCATAAATATGCAATTAAATTAATATGCCTGATATTTATTATTAATGTTTTTGCAAAGCATGATATGTGCAAGTGAGACACAATCTTTGCATGGGAGCAATAGTGTGGCGACGGAGTCACCTAATTAGAACGTGTCATAAATGGCACATGAAAATAAATTGGAGCAACATAATCAATACACAAAGATATGTAATTTTATGGTGCATTATCTAGGCGAATAATAGACACATAGCCATAGTATTGGCATTGATTAGTGTGTCTGTGGACTAGCCTAAACTAATTGAATAATCAAATTGGGCTATTATTAGTATGATCACAAAATGTGAGGGTACCTCATATTAATATGATCGAAATATGAGAATTAAGAAATAAATTTTGATTAATAAATTCCTTAACTAAAGGATTAGCTAAAAAGCAAATAGAAAATAAACATCGAGAGGGATGTGTCTTAAATCCTTAATATAAACCACTAATAAAGACAACCCAATTGAAGATCCTTTAAATTATGCTCAATGGGTAAAAACAAGTCACTGAGTAGTTTGATGAACACTATCATTTGTTTTGATCATCCCTATGGTATTTGAATAGTGCAAGTGTAATGATTGTGAGATTGAGTTATCTCTTAATAAATCCATATCCTTTGTTTGATGGCGTGTTTAGTTATAGTTACAAACTTGATGGATTTATCTATGTGAGTGTGGAAATGGGGTCATTTTCTATGAAAGTTTACTAGGCTAAAACTTTCTAGAAAGCTCAAGAATATCCAGGTATGGTGCATGGTCTATTCATGTCAACCTGTGGGAGTTTTATAGTGTCTAGAGATGTTATGTGAATGATATGTCTATAGTGTTACGCTTACGCTAAAAGAATTTGGATCAAGAATTTAAAAATTCGCCAAGTTCTTGTAACTTATAACATAGTTATCTAAATGAAATTCAAACTAAAAGGTATTGTCACCCAATGCTTTACATCTCATGGTCACCTACACTGGTTTTTTTTTTATCTTTCTTGGATTTTTTTTAAAAAAACAAATTGAACCATGTGGGAATTGTTGATATTTATGTTGGATATTTCAATTTAAAAAATATTTTTCGGTTTCATTTTAATTACGTATACATTATATTTAAAATATTAGTTTTAACATTTTCAAAATATTAACCACTACTTTAACAGTTTCTTATTTATGATGTTGGAAGTTATACTTAATTTTATCTATATAAACTGCAATCCAATTTCATTTCAAGATATAGTTTTTTCTTCTATCCATCTTCATTTCAAGATACCGTTTTTGCTTCTTTGAAATAACTTTATCTTCTACTCTTTTTTGAGATTTATATTTTGGTAGATAACTAAATGATACTACATCGCCTATAATTACGGTATTTGTGAGTACACACAAAACCGAACCAGCTGAATAATCCTAGAGGTTGTGCACGCAATAACTATATGTACTGAGAAATATTCTCCGTAAGCGCAAAATCGGCTTGAAGGACAATGGTCCTTCCACGCCTCAGCTTATTAAGTGTTTATATTTTATTTAATATTAATTTTATTAGTAAATATATTTCCTTCTATTATATTTCCAACAATCATTCCATTTATCCAACCAAAGCATACACTCTTCAAAATGACTTACTTTTCAAACAAAGTAAGTCACCGTATGAGCCCTATGAGTGGTGGTTTTGTACTACTCTTATTTTAATAACCAAAATGCAAGAGAACACAAATTAGAAAATATTAAAATAAAAAGTAAAATTCATTATAATTATTGTACTTCGTTATTATATCTTTAAATTCGCTTTATAGTGCTCTAAGGCAAATCATATTATTTGTGTTAATTGAAAAAAGAAAAAATTCGCTTTTAGATTAGATAATATGTGATACTTGCATATCATAAATGTGGTCAACTGCTAGTAAAAATTAAAAATTAAATCATAAGTGCGCAACGGCCAGTAAATTGACAGAAGGATTAGTGGATTAGAAGATACATACCAACACCAGCATCACCGACAACACCGATAGCCATTCCGGCAGAAGCCCAGCGAGGCCACAGGCGAGACCGGATGACAAGTGGGCGTATCCATCAAAGGGATGATACGATTTGGCCTTCGGGTTAATTCCAGTGCTGATAATAACGGCGATGATTAAGCCATAAACACACCAGCCATCACAACAGGAACAATTGATTTCATTACTAGCTCCGGCCTCATAACGCCCATTGAGGCCACTCCCACACCGCTCTTCGCCGTTCCATAGGCAGCTCCCATACCTGAAACCACCACGAAAAGCAAATTTCAACCATTTTCATTTCTCCCCTTTCGCTTTTGATTTCAGTTTATATCCCTAGTTTTTTTCCCGGAACCAAACGGGAAGGAAAAAAATAATAATAACGGAGGAATATCATTGGGTGAAGACGAAGGGGAGGGAGATGGAACTTTGATTGCAGGAGAAAACCAGGGCAGCAGCGGCGCCGAGGAAACCGAAGAACGGTGCCGTTTCATCGCCGCTTAACGTAGAGGACATCTTATTCGATCGGAAATGGATTTACAGGGGTTAACGATCCGACCCGCGGTCCCTGAACCATTGAGATGCCGAACTGGACGGGAGAAATTGTAGTCGCCACTTAATTAAACCCACTGTGAGTGTGGGCTTCCCAGTTGAACATGAAGTGCGCCTTTATTGGGCCTCGCTATTTTTCATGTGGGAACAATTCTCAGTGGGCTTGGCCCGTGTGAGTCGATGGTAGCCAGATGATAGTTCGATTGGGCCTTGGAAAGAAGACTCTGCTCGTTGGTTTGGACTGGGATCCCTCAATAAAAATAAAAAAACATTCTTTTGGTATGCCCTCACTTGCTGTAGGAGATTCCATTTAAAATATAAAAATAAAGGAAAATAATATGAAAGAATTTTACAGTTTTTCTCTTTGTTTGGTTATGAAAAAAATAAAATAATTAAAAATTAATTTTACTTAAAATCTTTCGATCAGTCAGTTAAATTCATTTATGTAAATATTAGTCCATTGGGTAAAAAGACTCTTATCATGGAGCATCCTTCTTTTTGAAGCTATTAAAGTGTACCAAATTTTGTAAGGGGAATGATGGGATTGGGGACCCTTGCCATTATCAATGGCAAGCATCTATCCAGTTTTACACTATGACAAACTGAGACAAATGAGTATACTATGAAAAAAATCCAAGCATTTGCACAAGGAAAAACTATACCTTGTCAAAGAATTTTCTTTGTAAATTACATAATAAGAAAGAAAGTAAATTAAAATTTTCTATGTTGCTTATTTAATTTTTATTTCATAATATTTTAATATTATTCTTTTTGCAAATCAAATGTGAAATATTTTTTAAAAATTAAAATAATTGAGAAAAAAAGTTAGTATAGTTTGGCCAATGAGTTGTGTAAAATCTTATCATTGGGTAAAAGGAAAAATTTTATAATTTGCCTTACGATAAATATTGCATTTTCTTTAACTTCATTTGTAGAGAGGTTTTGGATTTAGATTTGCATATTGAATTTGGATAAGATGTATTATAAAATTATACTGAAATTTATTCAAATTCACTCAAATCCAAATTCAAGATCTAAAATTCCTACTCCCAATGCAGTATAAGTAAATTCAAATGTTCATTTTTGTGCATGAATTACTAAACAAGGTTGAGTTTCATTAGGCTAGGAAAGTTTTAACCAAAAAAAAAAAAAAACTATAAATCAGAATTAACCAAAGGATGCTTTCATGGGGGTTATCTAATTTCTAGGTTGATCTTCACCTAAGTTAGATCTTTTTCTTGTATATTGGTTCAAACATAGAGTATTGTTTTTGTACCTAAAAGAGATGTAAATGTGCATGTGTTTTTCCAAATAGTTGTTGATCACTAGAATAGTTTTTGAGAGCATCGATTTTGGTATTTAAATTGGAATTGTTTGACTTAGAAAAAATTTAACACAATTTTGTATTACATTTTATTCAAATCCATGTTAATCGAAATTCAAGATTCAAATTTTAGACTCCCAAAAGTTGCGTATGTGTATTTTGGTTGTTAGTTGAGAAATAATAATACAATATAAACATTTATATGGTCTCCATTACAAGGTTGTTATGATTATTTCCATTATAAAAGCATATTTTGCAGGTACAATGATGTTTCCTTGTTATGAAAAATTGATTTGGCTTGAAGTGAATTGATCTACTTGAATATTTTGTTTAGCTTGGTGTATACTGTGACCTTCCTTTGTAGGCTGACTTATCTTGGGTAGACTAAGACCAGATCTTTTACCTAATTGTTGGAAATATAATAGAATGAAACATATTTATTAAAAAAATTAATATTAAATAAAAATATAAATATTTATCAGAAGAAGAAGTGTGTAACGATCATTGTCCTTAAAGCAGATTTTGCACCTATGGAGAATATTTCTCGATGCATATAGTCATTGTGCACATGACCGCTAGGATTACACAGTTGGCTCGTTTTTGTGTTCACTCACAACCACCATAACTATAGGAGATGTAGTGTCAATTAGTTACCCAACAAAATGCAAATCTCAAGAAAGAGTAGAAGACAAAGTTATTTTGTAGAATAAAAAACATGTATTGAAATAAAGTTGGATCATTGTTTATATAAGTAAGATTAATTATACCTCTAGTATAATAAATAGAAATTATTAAAGTAGTAGTTAATATTTTAAAACATTAAAACTAATATATTATATTTAACGTATACTTAATTAAAATAAAATCAACGACTATTATATAATATTTATTAAACATATTTTTTTTTTAAATTTGAAATATCCAACATTAATGCAGTAATACCAATACTATAAAGGTTGAATTTCCTTGTCTTTGTTTTCTCCCAAGTAGTACCGTACTACTACTTGTAATGTTTTTTAGATTTTCTAAATATTAGGTCACCTAAAGGATCTTTGTCCATGTATTATTTCGATGACCTTAGAAGCTACATTTATATTGTCATTTCTTATCCGATGTGCATGGTCATGTGCTTTGCACAATTAGTAACTGTGAATGAGTTCATCTCGACTATTCATGCTTATTTGATCCAAATCATCCATTCACAGTATTTAAATGCAATTTAATACTATTTGTCCCCTTATCTTTGAATCTTTTGCAATCTTCCCTTGAGATTTTCTACTTTAGGCATCTTACTAGCTTCATACCTTTTCCTTCAATTAGTCCTTCATTTAAACTAATGCATATGTCCTTTCTTCTTTTATTTCATTTCTACTTTAATTATGACTATGCGTCATCCTTATATGGTGTTTTCTTCCTCTTCTTTGTTTGAATATAGTAGGGATTCCTTTAGAGCTTTTTCTTGTTTTGTCCAAGATGCACCTCAATCTCTCCAGTGCACAAAAATCAATGAGATGGTGCCTCGAGATGTTGTCTATCACTGGCTAATTCGAATGGTGAACCAATACATATGTTCTTTCTCCCTTAATTTATTTTTTTCATTTATTATAATTCATCATTATCCTTATATGTTATCTTCTTCCTTTTTTTTTTTTAATATAGCTAGGGTTCTATTGTGAAAATAGGGCCTCTTCAAACAATGCACAGCAGAATAAACATTGTAAAGGATCCAATAATATCATATGCAACAATCTAAAATGGTGAAATACAGAATTATTCCACAACCATAGCAATATAAATAAAGTAAAGATAAGAGCAACGACACTAGGAATTATGTGGTTCGGAAAAGCCTACATCCACGAGTGCAATCGGTAAGAGATTTCACTATGAAGATCAAAAATTACACACTACAATGATCTTCTCTCCTTCTCTCACCCTCTCTCACTCTCTTACATGTCAAAATATGCCTAGAAGAACATAAATAACAAGCCCTCGGAGGCTTCCCTACGAATCCCCAACCGTCACACCATTTACATTCAAAATTTAAATATTTTCTCATAGCCTAGGCGCACTCGTCGACGAGAATAGGGGATTCATCGATGAGTCTAAGAAGCCCACTCGTCGACTAGTCTATCACCTCGTTGACAAGTCTTCTGTTATGAGATTTTCTAACTCTCGGTATCTACTCGTCGACGAGCACAAAGCACTCATTGACAAGTCTTCTGCTACTCTACACTGACATATGTTTTCCTCCCTTTTGTTTATAAGCCCCCACAAAGTATAAGAGTCACACCATAAACAACAATCTCTACCTTGGCAATTATACACCCCTTAGGAGAACCCGAAAAACATATTTGACTGCTCCACCTTGAACTTAGAACGCTCGGTTGAGACTATCTCCCTTCTAGCACTTGGAGACATGTACTAAGTCCAAGCAACGCCACTTGAACTTGCTGATGGCAACTTCAACTTTTACCATCAATCTTGATACAATTGTAGAAGACTTCATTCTAGGCTTCCAACAAGACTTTCCCACAATAGTAAACACCAACATTGCTGCAAGCCTTCTATCACCAAAGCCTCTTGCATAGTCTTCAACAAAACTAACAACTGACGGACCACTTTGTTGCCTGCTGAAACACCCCATTGCACAATCATGGGGGACCTTTGACATATCCCAGACATCACAGGCCGTACTTGGGTACCGAGCGGTAGACATTCCATATTGATTCTCCATAGAACCCCCTTGAGATAGCAAATGAATTCTCCCTACGGTTCCATCCATAAAGCCACCCTGAGATAACACCAATTTCCCCACAGTTTTGTCCTGCAAATCAGCAAACCAAGACCCATCTTGGTCGTACCCAACACATTCATGTCAAAACCTTTCAACAGAGTATCCAATTGATTAGCCTTAGTCAAAGCCTTTTCTAGCCAATAACATGTTATTCACACATAATAGATATATCACTCCACGACATCCTATCACCCTCTTCCAAACTGGAAGCCTCACCAACTCACACACCTGAGTAGTGGTTTGATAGTACACATGGGCACACCATGATTCTGCTGGTCTCTTGAGCTAAAAAATACTCCCTGCAATATGAACTATGTCATCTCTGCCCTGACTATGTTGCTCCACATGCATCACATGTCCATTCATACCGTGATATTGTTGACCAAAGATAGAACTCCCCACATTTCTGCCTTGAGTCCCTAACTCCAATTGAATAACATGATTGCTACTACTGCAGTTTTTCTGAAATTAGTTTCTCTTTCTTTACCTGAGTACACTGCCCCATGACTTTATCACCAAAATTCATATCCTCGATTACCCCTTTGTTTGTCATAGGATCACCCAACTTGCACTCACCTTTCTTATACCCTAGAAAAGTGTACTTTCTGAACATAACACCAACCTTAGATCCTCCATTACTAGAATATTACACCAATGGACATCCACTCACAACCGAGTAGTCTACCGCAAAACTTGCCCAAAATTTACCTACAACTTCCCATCTAGTGATACTTTTGGCCATCAATCACACGAGAAATGTGTCATACTCACCGACTTCACCAAGAAGTACCCTACAAGCCCTACATATAACCTACCCTACTCACAAACTTCTTCAACGAAATTAGCGTACTCAGCCTCAATGTTTGACTTGAAAATTTCTCTCCTAGTCTGGTTCTCCACCTTAGCCGTTGCATGAAGTACACCAAGACCCTTCATGATAATCCCACGAAATACATATGTCTATCTCCTGATGCTATCATCATTTGTTCCCAAACATCTAAATACATGTAGTCACCCATATGCTTTAACCGCATATACTACAGGATACCTGACTCAGATTCAATAGTTGCATCTCCACCTACAACCATAACACCCTGCAATGCATAGATATTTCCGGCTACTTTTTCCCCTTTTCATCCCTATCAAGTTACCTTCACACACATTCATTTCTTCACGTTAAGACTTGTAACAATATCCATTACGGTCTAAAGTTTCCAATAAAATATCATTCTTCCTTAGACCCGATTCATGCTTTATATCACATATGGTTCTTACAACACCATTACAATTTAATTTTGACATTTCCAAAAAGAAACATTTTGCATGAAATACCATTTTCCATCAAAATAGAACCAGTATAAACTGACTTGTAGATGTCAAACCATTTTCTAGTATAAAAGCATCCAGTATCTAAGATCCAAGAATCACCCATGAGGCTCTCTGAACCCGATGAAACACGTAGCATATTTCTATCACTACAATTGGAGTCTTCCTCCACTACACTTCTAGATTTTGACGAACCCTTAGACATATATCGACATTCCCATTTTCACCAAACTAATGTCGGAGAATTCTCATCCATGACGTGATATAACATGCCACAAGCCAAACAAAATAGAATGATTACTCCCAATTCATTCCGATTCGTTGCATCCATGTTATCCGGTTGAAATTCTATATAAACCTTTCACCATGCCTTGCTATACCATGAGATCCTTCAATTCAGAGGCCATACAACACATGCTCTGATACCAATTGTTGTGAAAATAGGGCCTCTTCAAATAATGCACAACGGAATAAACTTTGTAAAGGATGAAACAATATCACATGCAACAATCTAAAATGGTGAATTACAGAATTATTCCACAACCATAGCAATATAAATAAAATAAAGATAAGAGCAACAACACAAAAAATTATGTGGTTCAGCAGAGACTATATCCACAAAAGCAATCAGCAAGAGATTTTACTATGAAAATCAAAGATTGCACACTACAATGATCTTCTCTCCTTCTCTCACCCTCTCTTACTCTCTTACATGTCAAAATATGCCTAGACGAACATATATAACAAGCCCTCAGAGGATTCCCTCTGAATCCCCAACTGTTACAACATTTACATTCAAAATTCAAATATTTTCTCGTAGCCTAGGCGCACTCGTCGACGAGAACAAGGGATTCGTCGACAAGTCCAAGAAACCCACTCGTTGACTAGTCTATCATCTCGTCGACAAGTCTTTTGCTTTGAGATTTTCTAGCTCTTGGTATCTACTCGTCGATGAGCATAAGGCACTCGTTGGCAAGTCTTTTGCTACTCTGCACCAACATATGTTTTCCTCCCTTTTGTTTATAAGCCCCCTCAAAGTACAAGAGCCACACCATAAACAACAGGTTCCTTAAGAGCATTTTATTATTTAGTCCAATTTCAATGCTCCTTAGTCTCTTAAGTGCACAAACATTAGCAAGATATTGCCTTAAGATGCTTCCTTATCATTGGTTCATTCAAATGGTATGGGAACTAAGCTTCCCAACATCTTTTTGGCTTGTCCTCCTACTGAAATCAATCCTTTAGCTATAGAAATCAATAGTCCGTCATCTAAACTAATATATGTGTCCTTTCTCTCTTTACTTCTTGTTAGCTTTACTGTAATCCCAATAGGGGGGTTGTTGACTTTTTGGTCAGATCCTTGTTTTGATTATGACAAACCATAGTATCTCATATGTGTGTTTTGAGTATTTGAGCATATTTATGTTTTAGTTAGCATAGATGATGATACAATGTGGAAGCCATAAGAGCACCTAAACGAGCATATTCCGGCGTATTCCATGGAATTGCAAAGGAGTCGCGCATGAAGATCGATTTATATTTCAAGTTGTATTATATTTTTATATTTATTATTTTGGGTCTGTAATCTTATATGGACTGTAATAATTAATGCATTGCATGCATGATAGGGCTGATAAGACCATAGGGATCCAAATGACCTTAGGGCACCCTTCGGTTGATCGACGCCAGATTTTTGGGGTTATATCTCAAAGACCATAGATTAACTTTAGAACCCCAAAATATCACATGAAAAGTCCCCTATAACTTAGAAATGAGAATTATGTGAGAAGGGGTGACTTTATATAAAAATTAGAACTTAAATGCACAATTTTTGTATATTCAGTTGACCGAACCAAAACATACAGAACACCTTCGGTCGACCAAACCTCACCAGAGTTGACTGTTGACCACTTGGTCGATCGAACTAGAACACGCATAGATCTTCGATCGACCGAACCTCCCTGGGTCAACAAGTTTACTCTTTGGTTGACCAACCAAAAATGAGTAGCAACGCTCTGGTCGACCGAACCACCTCGAGGGATGTCCCAACTATCTGGTCGAACGAACCTTCAAGTTCAAAAGACCTTAGTCGATCAAATCTCGGAGATCAGAAATTGCCTCAATTCTAGTCGACCGAACTCGTAGTTTAAATTATCCCTGGTCGACCGAACTGGGAACCACGATCGACTAAACCATCAAGATGGTCGACTGACCCTCTCGGGTTTCTTAATTTTTACTGAGATTTAACTAGGTTAATTTTAATTAAACTCACTTAATCTTTTTCTAAAATACCCAGCGAGTCCCTAACGACTATAATTTTTCTAAATTCTATATATAAACCCTCATTTGCAAAATTAACACAAGATTAGGGTTTTGAGATTAGCCAAATTCCTCGAAAAATCGTTTTGGCCAAAATTATTTATACCTCCATATTTTTCATACTCATTGCCAAAATCTCTTCTCCTGTACTCATCTAGTCATTTATTCTGAGTGAGATTGTTTCCATATAATCTTCATACAAGCTCAAACTCTCTCTCATTTATATTTGCTTGTGTATTGATTTTTAGAGAGTTGCTTAAGATTTTTCCCATAATATTTCACTCATAAATATTTGATTGGGAAAAATCCTTGCTTGACTTAAAATCTTCCATCCTCATTGCAAGATTCATAAGCTTGATTTGTGCTTTGACGAAAATATCTTTAGCAAGCTTAAAACTCTATTATTTATTGTGTTTTGCATTTGATAAATATTTTTGTGATATTTATTTAGGGTTATAGAGACTATTTGATTGTGCACACTAGAAGCATATTTGCTCAATATCAAAAGTCTCACTCTCACATACTCACATTGATATATATCCTACTGTGAGTTAACACTTGGTTAACAAAATCTCACTTGAGCTTAATATCATATCATATGTGAGTGCATTATTTGGTCGAACATATTGGTACATATCTGCTTAGTGTAAGAAATATTTGTTTGTACGCAAAATTTCATATTTGTTGTATTCCAAGCATGGGCTTGAAGAGGGAGACTAGCCCCGTTGAATAGTCCCGGATTGGCTTAGAGCCGGTTAGGAAAGTTAGGTGCACCATCTTGGTAAGGTGTCGGTTGAGGTCAGCCTCGTGAATTGACTTGGTTGTAACTTGTGCCGCTCCACCCATTAAGTGAGTATTAGTGGAATCCTCGAACTTGCGAGTTAAAGGCGGGGACTTTGGCAGTATTGGCCGAACCCCGATATCATATCCTGTGTTGGCACTTTCTTTCCCTATACTCTTATATTTCTGAAATTTAATTTATGTACATGTAAGTTTCTATTTAAATTGTTATATGAATGCTGTGCATGCTTTAAATACTGTGAATGATTGGGAAATACTGAGTCTGCTGCATCTGTTTTATATATCTACTCAGTATTATTTTGTTGGGGTATTGGTATGTGCTTAGACAGACCCTAGGTTGGGAATTACTAATTGTGGAATCTGGTTTAACCTAGGACAAAATTTTAAATACCCAATTCACCCCCCTCTTAGGAATACACCAATTCCAACAGGGGGTGAATTGGTACTTTAAAATTTCTCCCCTAGGTCAATTGTCTAGCAACAGTAATACACAACCCTAGGGTCAATCTAGTGTAGATATAAAAACAAATCAATATATATATATATATATATATATATATATGTTGAAATTAAATTACACAAGTAAGCTAATTACGCATGCAAGGTAAAGCAGGTAAAGAGAGATAACACTAGATATGTTATTGAGGTTCAACAAAAAGTGCCTACATCCCCAGCTTGGCTCACAAGCACAAGGATTACACTAAAACTCACTTCATGGGTGGAGCGGTACCGAAATACAACCGGGTCAAATTAACATAATGCTGACCTCAACCTTTACAACCAATCCTTCCGGGCTGAATTAACGCCCCCTCAGGCCACGCCTGGAATACAACAGAATCACAATACAATTTGTGTACAAAATATTTGCTTCTCAATCAAGAAGATTTGCACCAGTATCAATCAATGCACACCAATACTGTAAGAACAATAAGCTCAGTGATATATGTGTGCAATCAATACTCAAAGTAATTACTATATCCAATCAAGCACAAAAGTGTATCAACAAGCTAATCTTTGAAACTATGTATAGATGTAAATCTTAATCACAATTTAGGGTTTCAAAGATTTCTACCAAGAGTATTCTAAATATTTGCTCAATATTTAAGCACAAGAGATATTCGAAAAATGAGCTTATGAAAATATTTTTCACACTAAAAAATATAAGCTCAATGAGTCTTGTAATGAAGATGCAAAGACTCACTAGCTACAAGATTTTTCCCACACACAAGTTTATTAAATAAAATCAGGAGAAAAATCTATGCTTAACTCTCAATCCAAAATCAAACAAACAATGTATACAATGAGAGTTTCTAGCAAGTGAGAATAATGTAAAACCACTCAAAGAACTCTCACAAGGATTGATTTAGCAAAGGAATGATTGAATGAGAGAGTATAGGCTTTGTATAAAAGAATAAGCTTTGAAAAATTTTAGAGGATTTTGTTTCTAATCAAAATGTTAATCAATCACTAATCTGAGCAAATGAACTTGTATTTATAGACTTGGCCAATTTTATAATTGTTGGGGATACATAGGAAATTATTAAATTTGTTTTAAAAGAGTTTAAGAAAATTAACCCTGTTTAACCCCATTTAACCTCGGTAAAAATTAGGCTAACTCGAGAGTTTTGGTCAACCAAGCCCTGGGTTTGGTCGCTCAAACAGACACATGAGAAAAAGGTAATTTTGAACTTTGGGTGCCTGAAAAATGGTTCAGGTGGCTGAACGAAATGATTTTCCAATCTGTCTGAGGTTCGGTCGCCCATCCTCAAGTTCGGTTTACTGAACTCACATGTTCAGTCGCCTAAGGGTGATTTGATCGTTAACATTCGGGCACTCGAGTTGTTGGAAAAAGTCAGGGTAAAAGTTCGGTTGACGAAAGACGCTCAGGCTTTTTTAGTTCGGTCGCCCAAAGTTAAGTCAACACTCTAATTTTCTCTATGTTCGATTGACCACCAAGGTGTTTTTGAACACCAAGGTTCAGTCGCCCGAAACCTCACTATTTTTATACCTTAAGTCCTGTTTTAATTCAAAGGTCTCCCCTAATAGCATATGTGATAATGGGGACTAACTTAAGTGTAAGTGCAAGGACCTAGGATCTTTCTAAGGTCTTTAAGCTTATCACTCCTATATGCATGATATGCATTAATTATTACAGACCTTTCCTACTTAAATATTACAAAACTGAATAAAATTTAATATAAATTACAACAAATATATATTCTGGGTCTTTATTCTTCAAGTCATCACATGCCATCATATGATCTTGCCAAATGAACTTGCACACAAACTTGACAGACATTAAATACCGGAGTATTTGTCATAATCAAAATAGGGTATGACCTATAAGGTCAATAATCTCCCCCTTTTTTATGATGACAAATACCTTATGAAAAAGTGGGTACAGCCAAGAGAGGCTCCCCTTGAACCTACGCATAAGAGAAGTGTAAAGATTTAAAAGTTCAAAACACTTATCCCAAGTACCAAATTTTGCCTCTTCTCCCCCTTTTGGCAACAACAAAAAGGGTCGTGATGAATTGAAAGCATATAAGTAAGGCATTAAGCATGAATCATTTAAATACAAGATATTGTTGAAAAGATTTTTAGAAAATTCGGCAACATGCCGTTTGAAAATAGAGCATTTCCTAAAAATATCTGTATGAAAATGACCTGATTGAGTTCAAACTTACAATTTATCCAGAACTAACAACTCAAACAATCCAGTATGATCAAAATAAAAAACATAAATATAACTATCAACATGCAAAAGATATGATAGTCATGCATTGCAAACCACAAACATATTCATAATGTAACGCCCCAACGTGGGTCTGTCAGGGAGCACTGCGTCTCTCCTCTTCCACCAGATAACAGAGGGCGGGCCTTATCAGACTAATGACTAACCCCACAAGCCAACACGTGTCCTTTTCAGTGTATTTTGTCCTCATTCACACACTTCCTAAGAAAACTTCCCAGGTGGTCACCCATCCCAAGATTACTCCAAGTCAAGTACGCTTAACTATGGAATTCTTATGAGAAAGCTCCCGAAAAGAAAGGCGCACCTTGTTGATATAGGTAGTAACATCTAATTTTTTTAAGTCTTTTCATCCATGGGATATCACACATAAAGTATAAAGCAATGATAAATTTAAAGTTTTTAGAGCCATATATTTTCTATGATAAGAAGCTCCCCCTAAGTTTGTGCATTCTATCAAATTTCTATGCGGTATCTCTACTATGCATTAGATCTAACTCACATCTAATATGTACGAAACTACATAAAAACTGATTTTTAGTGACGAAACTATTAGTGACAGATTCCATTTTGTCACTAAAAGTCTGTATTAGTGACGATTTTAGCAACCGTTACTAATACGACACTATTGGTGACGGATTTCAATCTGTTACT
Organism: Malania oleifera; assembly: GCF_029873635.1. NCBI lineage: Eukaryota > Viridiplantae > Streptophyta > Magnoliopsida > Santalales > Ximeniaceae > Malania > Malania oleifera. Next base: position 42,123,985 of record NC_080417.1, read on the forward strand.
AAAAATCAAAAAATATCGTGGGAAAACGTTTTTCGTGCAGAAATTATCTCAAAAAAATATTTGCGACGATTTCTACGGTATTAGTGATGAATTAAATCTGTCACTAAAAGACAATTATTAGTGACGATTAAAGAACCGTCACTACTATTATTTTACAAAAAAGGAAAAAAATTATTTCATAGTATTAGTGATAAATTTGGAGGTTTGTTACTTTTATCTCCTTATTAGTGACAGATTTGGGAACCGTCACTAATATTTCTTTTATTTAAAAAAATGAAAAAAATTCATTTCTTAGTATTAGTGACGAATTTGGAGATTTGTCACTATTAGCCTGTTATTAGTAACGGATTTCGGAACTGTCACTAATATTTTTTTTATTTTTTTTAAAAAAATATTTCACAATATTAGTGACGAATTTGAAGATTCGTCACTATTAGCCCCTTATTAGTGACAGATTTAGGAACTGTCACTAATATTTCTTTAATTTTTTAAAAAATTATTTCATAGTATTAGTGACAAATTTGGAGATTTGTCACTATTAGCTCATTATTAGTAACGGATTTGAGAACCGTCACTAATACTTCTTTTATTTTAAAATAAAAAAAAAATTTTATTTCACAATATTAGTGATGAATTTGAAGATTCGTCACTATTATCTCCTTATCAGTGACGGATTTGGGAATCGTCACTAATACTTCTTTTATTAAAAAAAATAGAAAAAATTTATTTCACAGTATTAGTGACGAATTTGGAGATTCATCACTAATAGTCTAACAAAAAGCCGCACGCGGGTTCCCCCAATCTCACTCATTTCCCTCCAATCCCCCTCATTTCCCTCCATCTCTCAATCTCTCCATCTCTTAATCTCTCTCTCTCTTAGTCTCTCTAACTCTCAATCTCTCTCTCTCTCTCTCTCTCTCTCTCTCTCTCTCTCTCTCTCTCTCTTAGTCTCCATCTCTCTTCGTCGCTGCCGCTGACGGTCCAAATCCATCCCTGTTGCTTTCATCGAGGAGATCAACCACCGGAGGCCGGCGGTGTAATTTTGGTACGTGAGGAGGGCAGTGTGGGCGAAAAGACTGGGGCTTCGGTCGGAGTTAGTGGGGGTGCAGACTACTAGGCTAGTGGGTGGAGCGCCTTCAATTAGGGGTGTTGATCAGGTGCAGGTGTTCTGTTCGTGAGCCTTGTTTCCAGAGAGGTAAGTGTACTATGATTCTTCTCTGATTGAAATATTTATTTTCTGAACTCTCTTTATCTTCATTTTTTTTTTCTCGCGAAAAATCAAAAGAAATTTTCATCTTAAAAATCTATCATCCGTGGTTTTTTTCTTGGTGGTAGAAGAGACTTGATTTTGGGGGTTCATTGTTTTTTGATCAATAGCTTATCTATCATAACATCCAAACTATAGAGCATCATAATAAATGCAAATGTAGAATAACAAAAGAACATTTACAATATTGCTTGACCTGGCATTCCATATTGCTGCTTCAAATATCCATTTTGAGTCATCTCCAAGATTCAATTCTGTCATTAAGTTACGACTGCGATGATACTTCAAACTAATGCAGCTGTTTCTAACAAAAGTGCAGCATCCATACTTCATAATTACAGCAAAATAGGTCTGAAGTCAGCACAATCATCGAACTGATCAAACTTGAAATTATCTGTAGTCACTCCATCAAATAACTAAATCTTTAACATCAAATAACCCAGCAAGAGCACCAGAATTTAGACCACATCAAAGGCTTCAAGCTATTCCAGCTATGCCTAACAGATCTGCAGCATCTGTATTTCATATTGCAGCAAACCAGATCAGTCAGCACGAACTTCCAACCAGTCAAATTTGAATTTTGCTGAAGTCACTCCATCAAATAGCTGAAACTTCAACAACAAAGACCTAGCAAAACCTTCAGAATTAACCACATCTGGGTGCAGGAGTAAAACCATCAAAATCCATAATTCAGTTTGACTCAATAACCAGCATTATAACCCAAAACTGACTGTAGAACTGAAGACTGGCACACTTTCCTTCTAGATTTTGTACTTATAAGAAATGACTCTTGATGAGAAAAAGAACTAATTTCATCAATTGAATTAAAATAACAGTACAAAAGAATGTATATATACATTTAGCTTAACAAATGAAGCTGTATAAAGAAAACTAATTAACTAATAAAAAAAAAATTAGTTTGTTGTTGCTACTATATGGATGAAGAATCAATTTGGTTATTATTCTATTAAACTGTTGCTGCACCAGATATAATTCTGTTGTTGCTGCTGTTGTTAAGCTGAAGCTGATTTTTCATACTCCCCCTCAAGATGGATTGATGAAGAACAAATGTTAATCAGTCCCATCTTGGATAACAATTCTGAAAATTGTTTGTAACCCAATGCCTTGGTTAATAAATCTGCCAATTGACAATGAGTTCTTACATGATTCAGTTTAATTACTTTAGCCAAGACCTTGTCCCTTACAATGTGACAATCAACCTCTATATGTTTGGTTCTTCCATGAAAAACTGGATTGGATCCTGTATGCAAGGCTAATTGACTATCACAAAACAATATTGCTTCTCTATCATGTTTAATCTGCAAATCTTTTAGCAAATAAAGAATCCACACAATTTCACAAGTTGCTACAGCCATAGCTCTATACTCTGCCTCAGCTGAAGATCTTGACACAGTAGCTTGTTTCTTTGATTTCCAAGAGATCAATGAATCACCAAGGAAAATACAAAACCCCGTAACCGATCATCTTGTGTCTGAGCATGATGCCCAATCTGCATCACTGAATCCTTTGACATGTAGTTCTGATTTTGTAGAAAAAAATACTCCTTTCCCTGGTTCATTTTTTGTGTAATGAAGTACCTTAAGAGCAGCTGCATAATGAGGCTTTCTAGGTTGTGCCATGAATTGACTGAGCTTATGAACAGCAAATGTAATGTCAGGCCTAGTAATAGTTAAGTATAACAATCTGCCAACCAATCTTCTATATTGAATTGGATCATTCAGCACATCACCTTCATGTTTGCTAAGTTTTAAAGTAGGATCCATAGGAACTTTTGCAGGTTTGCATCCTAGTAAGCCAACATCTTCCAAAATTTCTAGAGCATACTTCCTTTGACACAAGAAAATGCCCTTAGCTGTTCTTGCTACCTCCAAACCAAGAAAATATCGCAAACTCCCTAAATCTTTCAACTTGAACTTCTGATCTAACAGTATTTTAAAATCTTCAACTCCCTTTTGATGATTGCTTGCTATGAGAACATCATCAACATACACTAGCAACACAATAAATGAATCTCCTTGTTGCCTAGTGAATAAAGAATAATCAACCTTGGATTGAACAAAGCCAAGATCAATTAAGGCATTTGAAAACTTAGAAAACCACATTCTAGAAGCCTGTTTAAGCCCATAGAGTGATTTATTGAGCTTAAAAACCAAGTGAGTTTGCTGCTCCCCCTAGCTGTGAACAACTTGCTCCCCCTGGCTGTGAACAATCTGATATTGCTCCCCCTTGCTGTGAAAACCTGGTGGAAAAGACATATAAACTTCTTCATTCAAATCTCCATGAAGGAATGCATTGTTGACATCAAGTTGGCTGAGAAACCAGCCTTTCATAGCAGCCACAGCAAGTAGAGTTTTGACAGATACCATCTTAGCAACTGGGGAGAAAGTGTCAAGATAATCGAGTCCCTCCTTTTGGGTAAAACCCTTGGCAACCAGCTTGGTTTTGTACCTCTCAACTGAACCATCTAAATTGTATTTCACTTTATATACCCATTTACAACCAATGGGCTTCTTACCTGGTGGCAAAGAAGTTATGGTCCAAGTATTATTAGCTTCCAAAGCTGAAATCTTAGCACCCATGGCTGCCTGCCACTTAGGATTACCAGCAGCTTGACGATAAAAGATAGGTTCAGAAATGGAAGAGATGGCACAACAAAAAAATTTATATGAAGGAGACAAATTATTGTAAGACAAATAAGACTGAATGGGATGAGAAGTACATAAATCATGTAAGAAAGATTTTGAAGTAGAGGCTGATTGAGCTTGATTACAATGATAAGCTTTCAAGATAAGATGGTGGTTTAGAATGCCTGGTAGATCTTCTAAGAACAATAGGCTGGTTAGATGTATTAGAAACACCATGTATATCAGGAAAATCATGAATATTATCATCAAGGTCTTGATGAATGGGAACAATGATGTCATTAAAAGGAGGTAAAAGAGGAGAAGAAACAACTGGAGATTCAGAATAGGGAATGGAAGGAAAAATAGGTAAAGGAATGAGATTATCACATGTAAAAGAATCATTTGAAGCAAATGGAAAACTTGACTCATGAAAGACAACATCCCTAGATAAAAAAATGTATGAGAATCAAGATCAAAGAGTTTATAACCCTTGACATTGAAGGGATATCCCAGGAAAACACACTTTCTGGCTCTAGGAGTAAACTTATGTTTATGAGGACTGAGATTGGTAGCATAACACAAACAATCGAAAATCCTAAGATGTGAATAAGAAGGAGGTTTGTGAAATAGAAGTTCAAAGGGTGTTTTATAATTTAAAAAAGGAGATGGAAGTCTATTTATTAAATAGATTGCAGTGAGGACACAATCACCCCAAAAAGAAAGAGGAACATTGGACTGAATTTGTAATGCTCTAGCAGTAGCAAGTATGTGTTGATGCTTTCTTTCTACAACTGAATTTTTTTGTGGAGTGTAAGCACAACTCAGTTGATGAATAATTCCTTTGGAGCTGTAAAAATTATTAAAACAAAATTCTGGGGCATTATCTGTTCTGATGGATTTGATCTTAGTATCAAATTGAGTAAGAATCATGTGATAGAAAGATTCAATGAGTGATCTGACTTCAGATTTATTTTTGAGTAAGAAGACCCAAGTTGCTCTAGAAGCATCATTAACAATAGTAAGAAAATATCTGTGACCATTAGAGGTTGAAACAGAAAAAGGACCCCAAACATCCATATGAACAAGATCAAAAGGATAAGCACATTTATTGTTATTGAAAGGAAAAGGAATTCTCTTCTGTTTTGCCAAAGGACACACAGTACAAGTTTTATTACAACAGTTCTTAATAAAAGGTAAAACACTACTCAAAGAATGAATTTTTACATCAGAAGGATGTCCAAGTCTTGAATGCCAAAGTGAAAATACATTCGAAGAAAGAGAAGAAGAACAAGCAGCAGAGAAAGCCTTAAGATTCTACTTAGGAAAAAATGCAGTGGCTTGAGAAAGACTCGAAGCTTGTAGTAAGTACAAACCATCATGCATTTTGCCCATTCCAATCGTGTTCCAACATGTAAGGTCCTGTAGAAAACAGAATTGTGACAGAAAAACAAAACATATGGGTTGAGATTTGGTTAATGCACTAACTGATAAAAGATTAAAATCAAAAGAAGGTACACAAAGAACATTGTGAAGAATTATGTGGGCAGAAAGTTGAATGTTGCTAATATGTGTAACAATAGCTGCTTCTCCATTAGGCATCTTCACCGTAGTATGTGAGACCTCAGTATAAGAAGTTAATAACTGAATGGAACACACTATATGATCACTTGCACCAGTGTCAATAACCCATGTATGAAAATCATATGCTTTTATGTTAACAGCTTTTGCAGAAAAAAAACAGAATGCTTGCAATTACTAGCAACAACATTTGATGGACCAGTCACAGCATTAGCAGCATGGAGTTCTGAATTTTTAGGCAATTGTGAAGAAGAACAAGAACCAATTAGTGTCAAAAGTTGTTGATATTGATCATGAGTGAAAGCTAGAGCTTGAGAAACAGATTGAGATGAAGCAGAATCATTAAATCCATTAGAATTATTCCTTTGAACAAAGTCAATATTTAATGAAACTTGATAAGCAGTGGCATATTTGTTGTTTTTGAACTTGAAACCTGGTGGAAAACCATGCAGCTTATAGCATTTGTCGATGGTATGACCTAACTTTCCACAGTGAGCGCATAAGGGCCTTTCTTTGCCTTTAAAATTGGTTCCGAAATTTTTGGTTGCCAGAGCAGTAGATTCAACTCTAACAACATTATGTACAGACCTCTGCATTTCTTCTTGAATAAACAAAGAATGCACCTTATTAACAGAAGGCAAAGGATCCATTAATAAAATTTGAGTTCTTACTTGAGAAAAAATATCATTCACTCCCATGAGAAATTTCATAGTGGACTCCTTAGCTTGAAGATTCTGTAAGTTTTGATTAATTCCACACACACACTGACCACAAGTACACTGAGGATATGGGTTCAAATTCTGTGATTGATCTCACAAAATCTTGAGCTGAGTGAAATATTCAGTGAGTGACATCTCTCCCTGATGAATCTCAGCAATTTGCTTCTGGATATTGAAGATCTTGGTCCCATTTCCTTGACTGAAAGTGTCTCAAAGATCAATCCAGATTTCTAAAGCAGTATCTCTATATATAATACTACCTTGAAGCTTTGGTGAAACAAAATTAATGATCCATGTACTTACCATATTATCAGCACGAACCCATGCTTGAATAGCATTTGGAGAATTCACCAATGGTGAAGAAATGGTTAATGATTCATCAATAAATCCTAACTTGTTTTTGGCAATTAGAGATTTCTTTACTGATCTTGCCCAGGCAGGATAATTTTCTTCCCCAATCAATGGTTGAGAAGTAAGAATTGCTCCAGGATTTTTGCTAGGATGCAAGAACAGAGGATCAACAATATTATATGAATCTTGCAAAGAAGATGAAGCCTCTATGTTGGAAGTATTGGCTGCTGTTTCCACCATTGAAGAAGCTTGTAGAACACAGTAACTGAAGAAGAAGAACTCAAAAAAGAGAACAATGAAGAACAAGACTCTCTGATACCATATAAGAAATGACTCTTGATGAGAAAAAGAACTGATTTCATTCAATTGAATTAAAATAACAGTACAAAAGAATGTATATATACATTTAGCTTAACAAATGAAGCTGTATAAAGAAAACTAATTAACTAACAAAAAAAAAAAATTAGTTTGCTGTTGCTACTATACGGATGAAGAATCAAGTTGGTTATTATTCTGTTAAACTGTTGCTGCACCAGATATAATTCTGTTGCTGCTGCTGTTGTTAAGCTGAAGCTAATTTTTCATAGTACTATCATTATGATTGTAGTTGTGTCCATACTTCAAATCAGATCCTGCTATGTCAAACAGGACAGCAACCTTCATAACTAAAGCATCAACTACATAAGCACGAACAAAATTTTTTATAGCTCATTGATCTCTTCAAAATTGCATCTAGCAAAACTGCAGCATCCAAAATTTAGAACTATGTTAAAGGCCTTGCAGATTTCAAGACTAAATAACTTCAGAACAACCAAATTTAGAACTTCAGCATCCAAATTTTTCAGAACTGTGTCAAAGGCCTTGCAGGTTTCACAATCTTTCAATCAATCAACTTTGAATTTTTCTAAAGGCACTCCATCACATAACTAAATGTCCCAAGGCCTTGCAGTTAGTACAAAACCTTGGCAGACCCTTATACACAATCTCTTGAGTTATTTCCATCTCATCTAGCAACATTATATCTACACTGTACTTAATCCCTTTAGCTTCTCACCCTATCTCATTTATATTGCTTACTTGTTATTATTTGCTTTGAATATAAATTGTGATATAATACTCTTGCCTCTTGCCATGATAATTTTATTTTGTACAAAAAGTTATATATCCGCAAAAGATGTCTATTCACCTCCTTTAGACACACACCCCAGCCAACACTACACTCGAGCGACCATTTAGACTCTTAAGATTCTATACTTGAGCAATCTTCTAGCTCTCAAGATTCTACACTTGAGACTTTCGAGATCCTACACTCAAGCAATCATTTAGACTCTCAAGATTCTACACTTAAGCAATCGTTTGCCTCTTAAGATTCTACACCTGAGACTTTAGAGATCCTACACTCAAGCGATCATTTAAACTCTCAAGATTCTATACTTGAGCAATCGTCTGGCTCTCAATATTCTACACTTGGAACTTTAGAGATCCTACACTCGAGTAGTCATTAGACCCTCAAGATTCTACACTTGAGACTTTTGAGATCCTACACTCGAGTAGTCATTTGACTCTCAAGATTCTACACTTGAGACTTTTGAGAGCCTACACTCGAGCGGTCATTTAAACTCTCAAGATTCTACACTTGAGCAATCGTATGGCTCTTAAGATTCTACAGTTGAGACTCACGAGATCTTATACTCGAGCGATCATTTAGACTTTCGAGATCCTACACTTGAGTAGTCATTTGACTCTCAAGATTCTACACTTGAGACTTTCGAGATCCTACACTTGAGTAGTCATTTGACTCTCTAGATTCTACACTTGAGACTTTTGAGATCCTACACCCGAGCGGTCATTTAAACTCTCAAGATCCTACACTTGAGCAATCGTCTGGCTTTCAAGATTCTACACTTGAGAGTTTTAAAATCCTACACTCGAGTAGTCATTTGACTCTCAAGATTCTATACTTGAGACTTTCGAGATCCTACACTTGAATAGTCATTTGACTCTCAAAATTCTACACTTGAGACTTTCGAGATCCTACACTCGAATTATCATTTGACTCTCAAGATTCTACACTTAAGACCTTCGATCCTACACTCGAGCGGTCATTTAGACTTTCAAGATTCTACACTTGAACAATCATTTGGTGCTCAAGATTCTACAGTTGAGACTTTCGAGATCCTACACTTGAGCTGTCATTTAGACTCTCAAGATTCTACACTTGAGCAATCGTCTGGTTCTCAAGATTTTACACTTGAGACTTTCGAGATCCTACACTCAAGCAGTCATTTAGACTCTCAAGATTCTACACTTGGGCAATCGTCTAACTCTCAAGATTCTACACTTGAAACTTCCGATATCTTACACTCGAGTGATCATTTAGACTTTCAATATTCTACACTTGAGCAATCATCTGGTTCACACGATTCTACACTTGAGACTTCCGAGTTCCTACACTCGAGCGGTAATTTAGACTTTCAAGATTTTACACTTGAGCAATTGTCTGGCTCTCAAGATTCTACACTTGATACTTTCAAGATCCTACATTCGACTGATCAATTAGAGTCTCAAGATCCTACACTTGAGCAATCATCTGGCTCTCAAGATTCTACACTTGAGACTTTCGAGATCCTACACTCGAGTAGTCATTTGACTCTCAAGATTCTACACTTGAGACTTTTGAGATCCTACACTCGAGTAGTCATTAGACTCTCAAGATTCTACACTTAAGCAATCGTCTAACTTTCAAAATTCTACACTTGATACTTCTGAGATCTTACACTCAAGCGATCATTTAGACTTTCAAGATTCTACACTTGAGCAATCGTTTGGTTCTCAAGATTCTACACTTAAGACTTCCGAGACCTACACTCGAGCGATCATTTAGACTTTTAAGATTCTAAACTTGAGTAATTGTCTAGTTCTCAAGATTCTACACTTGAGACTTCCGAGACCCTACACTCGAGCAATCATTTAGACTTTCAAGATTCTACACTTGAGCAATCGTCTGATTCTCAAGATTCTACACTAGAGACTTTCAAGATCCTACACTCAAGCAGTCATTTAGACTCTCAAGATTCTACACTTGAAACTTCCGAGATCCTACACTCGAGCGATCATTTAGACTTTCAAGATTCTACACTTGAGCAATCATCTGGTTCACAAGATTCTACACTTGAGACTTCCGAGATCCTACACTCGAGTGGTAATTTAGACTTTCAAGATTCTACACTTGAGCAATCGTCTGGTTCTCAAGATTCTACACTTGAGACTTTTAAGATCCTACACTCGAGTGATCATTGAGACTCTTAAGATCCTACACTTGAGCAATCGTCAGGCTCTCAAGATTCTACACTTGAGACTTTCAAGATCCTACACTCGAGTAACCATTTGACTCTCAATATTCTACACTTGAGACTTTTGAGATGCTACACTAAAGTAGTCATTAGACTCTCAAGATTATACACTTGAGTAATCATCTAACTTTTAAGATTCTACACTTGAGACTTTTTAGATCTCACACTTGAGCGATCATTTAGACTTTCAAGATTCTACACTTGGGTAATTATCTAGTTCTCAAGATTCTACACTTGAGACTTCCGAGACCCTACACTCGAGCGATCATTTATACTTTCAAGATTCTAAACTTGAGCAATCGTCTAGTTCTTAAGATTCTACACTTGAGACTTCTAAGAACCTACACTCAAGCGATCATTTAGACTTTCAAGATTCTACACTTGAGCAATCGTCTGGTTCTCAAGATTCTACACTTGAGACTTTTGAGATCCTATACTCGAGCAATCATTTATACTCTCAAGATTCTACACTTGAGCAATCGTCTGGCTCTTAAGATTCTACACTTGAGACTTTCAGGATCCTACACTCGAGTAGTCATTTGACTCTTAAATATTCTAAACTTGAGACTTTTGAGATCCTACACTCGAGTAGTCATTTGACTCTCAAGATTCTACACTTGAGACTTTTGAGATCCTACACTCGAGCGGTCATTTATACTCTCAGGATTCTACACTTGAGCAATCATCGGGCTCTCAAGATTTTACACTTAAGACTTTCGAAATCCTACACTCGAGCATTCATTAGGCTCTTAGGATCTTACACCTGAGTAGTTACCTCTTTGGTTATCGGGATTCTATACTCAAGCAGTCTAGATTTTTGAGATCATACACTCGAGCATTCATTAGGCTATCAAGATCTTACACCTGAGTAGTTACCAATTTGGTTTTCAGGATTTTATATTCGAGTCATTCAGATTCTCAAGATCATACACTCGAGTAGTCACTAGGTCCTCACGATCTTACACCTGAGTAGTTACCTCTTTGGTTTTCGGGGATCTGTACCAAAGTAGTTCATATTCTCGAGATCATACACTTGAGCATTCACTAACCCCTAACTTCCGCTAACTTTTGACCAAAAACTACTAACTACTAACTTCCTAGAGAACTGTTCAACATTTCCACTTTGCCCTGTTTTGCTCTCCCTGATTGGCAAGCAACATCTGTTTGATCCAAAGGCATTAGGTAGTTATGTGGTCTAGTAAAAATAAGTGTCTTTTATCTTTGTGAGCTTGTTGCTACAAATAATCAAGGAGTGTTCCTATTGTTACATTGTAATAACAAAGTCTACAAAGAGGGGTAACTGTAGACATCTCAATTTTAACCAGGCCACCCCGAGGAAACCCAGTATAATAAGAATTGGCTTTGAGTCCTGAATGGAGGCTTTGTTTCAAAAATAAGACCTAGAGTCCCCACTTTCAATAATTGAGTCCTTTTGATTTCAGTTAGTTGAGTTCCTTAAACATTTCAAACCTTGATTTTTAATTTGAGTCCTTGATTTTCCAAAATAGAATCAAGTGGTTAGTTTTTTATCTTTTGAGCCTTCTTGATTTTGGTTTTAAACCTAGTTTTCATAATTATAATATTTGTTCTTTTAGTTGCAAAATTAATCTCTTTTAATAGTTGAGGAGCTATAATTTAAAAAAAAAAAAAAACAATTTCCTATTTTAGGCTAGGTATTGTGGTCTAAGTCTTGAAAAACCCAAAAATTTGAGTCCTTTTACTTTTAGCCTTCAAAATTTAGTCCTTTCACTAAGTTAAGGATTGAGTTCTCTATTTTTTTGATTTGAGTCTAGAAATTTTTAATTGGAGTTCGAAAATTTTTCAAATTTTGGAATTAAAGTTTTTAGATTTTAAATTGAGTCTTTAAGAGTGAGTTTATTAATTTTAAAATTTGGTATCCTATCAAGACTTAAGGTCAAATTTTATTGCCAAGATTTTCTTGGGTAAGACTGTTTGATTTTGACATGGGGGATTTTCAACCAAAATAAAAAGCACATCAGGTCAAATATTTTTATTAAGGAAAAAGGGGATGGTACACGTGTCTGTAGTACAGGAAGGGGGATGCAGTGTACTTTGCCTAGCACATATAGTGAGAAATATGGGAAATGTGTGCGTGCAAAAGAAACAAAATGAAAATACAAAGAAAGGAAAAGTGTACAAAAGATTGTTGCAATACAAGGGGGCATAGGGGTACATACAAAAATTACAAAAAAACAAAAGTACAGAATACAAGGAATGTTACAAAGAATGGTTGCAGAAGAAAAAATACGAGGGTACGTCTTTTACACAAAAATAAAAAAAATAAATAAATAAACACAAAAATTGAAATCCCTCCAATCCCCTGTTGCCAAGTTGTTCACCTGCGCACAAAAAGCAGCAGTACAAGCTATTAATAAGAATTCAAAACATAAAAATAAAATAGAAATTCATGTGGGAGAAGAAAATATTCCCTGCTAGGTTTGTTAGAGGGGAATTCTATTAGAGAATTGGCACCAAATAAGACCCCCAACCTCCCTATAAATAGGGAGGCTCACACTGTAGTAGACACAAGGATAGAGCATTAGAGAAACTCTGTAGGAATTAAGAGAAAAAGAAAGCGAGAAGAAAGGGGCAATAGATAAACTCTATGGAAACTGAGAGGAAAAGAGAAAATAAAAAAGAGCTACAAAGAAAGCTCTTTGTAGAAATTGAGAGAGGAGACAATTTCTACTAAAATAGAGAGAAAAGATATTAAGAGAAGAAACATTTAAAGTAGCAGAGGGGAAGATAAGTAGAGCAATAGAGACAGGAAAGCAAAGGAGCAAAGCAGCTGAGAATAAAAATTTCAGAAAACTCCCCACACACTCAAAAACCCTCAACTAGATTTTCAGACAAACCCAAAGAAAAGGGAGAAGAAGACAGGAGGAGAGAAGAAGAGGACGTAAAACATATAGGTCCCCCCTTGTCTTGTTCAATCCCTAAGTTCATTGCTAGATATGTGTGTGTGTGTGTGTGTGTATGTGAATGCAGGTATCCCCCATCTGAGCCTTAGGTTCACGTTTTAACCCGAATAGGGTTTCAAACCTGAGATCCAAATCCTTATTGAAGCCTTAAATCAGACCTGAGCCTTAAATTGAAACCTGGACCCGAACCCTGGGTTCGAACTTCCCTCAACCCTTTCTTTTAAACAAACCCAACCCCAAATTCATTTCTTAAAATTCAAGTCCACGAACATTTTGAAGTTTTAAAAACCAAGCCCAATTCCTTCATAAATAAACCCGAAGCTCATTTTGAAATTTTAACCCCAAGCCCATTTTCAAAGTTAAACCCAGGCCCGTACTCATTTTAAAACTTTTTTTAACTCGCAAGCCCATTCTAAAATTGAACCAGCCCATTTGTAAAACCAACCAAGCCCATATGTTTTTAAAACCCCAAGCCCGCTTGTTTGTTTAAAAAACCATACCCATCTGTTTTTTAAAAACCCTAGGCTTGTTTGTTTTTGTTTGTTTTTGTTTTAAACCAAACCTATCTATTTTTTAAAACCCCAAACCTGTTTTTTGTTAAAAGCCCATATGTTTTTCAAAACCCTAGGCCCAACTATTTTTTTTAAAACTTCAAGCTCGTTTGTTTTCAAAACCCTAGGCCCAATCATTTTGAAAACCAAGGCCCATTTTTTATAACCCAAAAGCCCGTTTGGAAAATGTCCCATAGGCCCATCTCGAAACCCTAAGCCCAAAATATACCTAAAGTCCACACGTGTCCGAACCACGCCTGTCTAGCCACACGTACCAGACTCACTCAGGATTGCCCGAGTTCACACAGCCTCCACGGGTTGACTCGTGCGAGTTAATTGGGGCACCCCTTTAAGTGCGAGGTTCGCTCGAAGATGACCACAGAGCTTTTGCGAAGAATCTAAAGGAGAAGGAAAGGTTGGAGTTGTAGAGAGGATTTTAGAAACCCTAGGGTTTTTGAGAGTATTCGAAGAAGGAAAACAGAGAGAGGAAGGAGAGTAGAGAAGGAGAGGGAGAGTTGCTGCTAGGGAAAATGGGAGATTGAAAATGGGGGAAAGAAATAAAAATTTGACTTAAGTATCTTAAGCTTGGGAACAATAGGATGATGACACGTGGGGCTCCATCTACCTTTCATTTGAAGAGCTACGTGTTTGAATCAGGGTTGTCCAAAATTTTGTTCATCGGAGGAATGTGATCTCTCCATGTCAACGATCCATGCGAAATCACTCTCTACAGTCAGATCCCTGTTCTACATCAATAGTGGCGATCACCCCCTGGTAGAAGCCATCATGAATGCCTGCTCCCCTCGTCTGCTCATTGACATGTGGCTACTTGTACCCCAGGCAATTAATGCCTGAAGCACCCCACTCCTTGCCATTAGATATTTGCCCTTATCAATGGACGGGATGGCGCCACGTAGTCTATACAACCCATATGCTCCCAATCGTTTAGATACCGACACATGGCAATGGCCCTGACCAGGCCTAAAATTGGTTGAGCACCTCCCTTTGACCTGCTCTTCCCAAAACCGGTCTAGTCCACTGAACCAGTCATAGATCAGTTCCAATTTTTTTGTTTTGTTTTGTTTTTGTTTTTTTATTTTTTTATTTTATTGATTTAAAAATCCACAAAAATCATAAAAAATTCAGAAAAATACAAAAAAAATCAAAAATTCAAGAAAAATCAAGAGAAAATTCAAAAAATATTTTCACACTTAATTTTAATTGTTTTTCCTTAATCATCCATTTTGTCATTTAAAAACTTAAGAAAAATAAAAAAAATCACAAAAAATATTTTTGGGACCAAAAATTGTCTTTGCACTGAAAAAACACAAAAAAGTTCAGAAAACTCAGGAAAAAATTCTAAAAAATATTTTTGGGACTTGATTTTTATTATTTTTCTTTAATTGTCTTTTTTTTTTTATTTCAAAATTTATAAAAATATGAAAAAGTACAAAAAATTTAGAAAAATAGAGAAAAAAAATCAGGAAAAACATTTTTGAGACTTGAAAGTCATTTTTGGCACTCTTTTCTATCACAAATAAATCCCAAAACCTCTCGAAATATCATTTCATACTTAAAGAAACCCTACAAAGTTTCAAAATGCCGGGAGTTTATTTTGTATTGTATTTTCTTGATTTTCCATCCTAATGATTTTAAAGGGATGCGTGAGCTCTTCGGAGTAAGGCATGCCCTAATTCTGAGGGAATACTTATGTAATATTTATTTTGTACATTTCTTTACAATTTTTTAAAGGGAGTAATTTTGAAGACTTATTAAATTTAATTTGTGGAATAATTTTCAATTAATTAGGTACCGTTCATAGAACGGCCATGTAGGGGGTGCTAATACCTTCCTCTCGCGTAACCGAATTCCCGAACTTGACTTTGGTAATGTAGATCGATTCTACCCTTAATTGGGTAGTAATCAAGTGTTCTAACCATACTCCAAAAGGTTAGTGACAACTCCATCACACCATGTTTTTCCCTAAAAATATTTTAAAACCACCTTGTCTAGTTCACCTCGAGAACGTCACGACACATTTAAAAAAAAAAAACTATACAGATAATCCAATCTTTGATTATCTAACTCACCTTTTTTATTTTAAAAAAGTAGATTTGCCATTTTGTTTTAGTTTTAAAAAAGGAAAAATTAAGGGAAAATTTTTAAAAGAGATTTAGGTTTGGGAATATAATTGTGAATAGGGAAGGTAGCCCCTTTAACTCCTTTTTATGGAATTTAAAGAACTAGCACCCACAACACCCATTTCTTCAATGGTTACTATACTTACCTTGTGTGTGTGTGTGCCTTCCTTAAGAAAAGCAATTTTATATGGAAAAAAATCATTGAAAATGAGTTGCAATATTGATCGGTCAACTGTCTACAGTGGCCAATCGATTGCTTGTAACAACTTTCTCTCCCTTTGTGGTATTTTTACAAAAAAATCTTAGCACCCAAAACCCCTTTTGAAAAAGCTTTTATAAGGTCCATATAGAGGACTTAACCTCATGAAGATCTTACTATAGTATGCCTATAAAAAATGAACATACATTCACACAACATTCAAAAGAAAAAGGAAGAAGAAAGCTTTTTTTTTTTTTTAAAGTCTTTTGATTGGTATGACTGAGTCTACCATTGTGTATTGCTTACATATTCTTTAGATATTGAGCCATCTATAGTTCATTAAAACATTTTCAATTATAATTTAAAAAAACATTTTGATGATTTTCTAAAATCCTCATAAACATTTTAATCCGTGGAAAGCACTCGAAGTCTTTGATTGAAAATATTCACCCTTAAGTCATTTCATAGGTGATTACCTTGAAAATTTAAAAATATTTGGTTTTTTGGTAGGAGAACCATAAACTTGCCCTGAAAACTCCTTACAAAGAACCTTGAAGTCATTGGAAAATGCCTAAAAGCCACATCATGGGCATTCACTCCATAATTTTGCTTTGAAAACTATTGAAATACATTTAAGTGAATTTTTGGGTTTTTTTAATGAAAATATTATGAAACCATATCAATATATCAACAAACAGACTTAATTATGAAACCGTATCAGTATATCAACAAACAAACTTAACCCATACACTTTGGTGGGTGTTTTGATCCATCAAAATCATTAAAAACCATAAAAGTGTAGAGAGAATGGCAAAAAAATGTGGCCTCTGGACTAGGCAATTGATCACCTGTAAAGGCTAGTTGATTGTAGCCATGACTACATTTTCACTGCAGGTAGAGATGGTTAACCACACCTGTAGGCCGGTGAGCCATCTGCATGTCTTTTTTATTGAAAAAAAAAAATGCAAAGTTATTCAATTTATGCAATTTCTTCACAAATTTAGACTACCACTTTATTTAAACAAATCTTAGATGACATCAAAGCCAAAAAATACATAATTTCAACCAAGAACAACAACATAAATACCCCACATAACATCATATATGCCTTTATGTAAAAACATAATGAAACTTAAAAACACAAGAGTAAGGTGATAGGATTGAATTTGTATCAATGTAGTAATGTATGCCAAGTGAGGATTTACTCTTTTAAGACACACACCCCTAAAGAAATTCACAAGTAATAAGAGAACAAGATATGATTCTCTTCCAAAATTCCCTAAAACAATGCCCTATTTTAGAATCCAAGAACACTTAAATTCTTCTATATTTCCTTCCCTTACCCCTACTTGGACAACCCTAAAATGCCTCCCACATGGTTTTATTTATAGACCATGAAAAAGTGGAGGGAAAAGACTAAATTTGAATTTGAAAGATTCAAATTCAAACAAAAATAACCAATAATTACCAACCACCTTGCATTGGCCATTGTCTAACACGTGGCAACAACCAAGACACTTGGCATGCCTAAATCCACACACCAATCAATGGAAATAACTTAGAAATTGGAATTTATCTAGACCGTTCGACCACTCAAGAGAGACGGTCGACTACTTATCAAATGGCACCAAAAAAATAGCGAAGGAAAGGGGGCCGATCAACCGTTATTAAACACCTAGCCAATCACTCTGTGCAACATTTTTCTTTGAATTTATCTCAATTTTCATATATTTAGTTGGGTTATGTGATCATCTTGGGTAAGAAATGACTATAAAAAAAACTAAGGAATGGTAAGGAAAGAGATGGAGAGAGTAAAAATGGTTAAAAACAATGAATAACACAATAAAAAAATTCAAACAAAGAGAATGTGCTACAACATCTCTGTTTCTTGGTGTTAAAATGCCCCTTTTCCCGCTGCATATGTTTTGAAATTGAATTAAACTTGATCTATGCATAGATCAAGCACTTGGAGGGAATTTTTTTTTTTGAATTTTCAATTCAAAATTCAAAAAATTAACCAACAAATCTACCTTGTGTGAGATAGGGTATGTTAGAAAAGGTGTATTCCCAAGAGGGGGGGGGGGGAATTGGAAATTTTAACTTTTATCCTAGGTTAAGTCAGAAGTCAATAAGTTTTGGTAACCTAGGGTCTTTCTACACAGTTCCAAATGTGCTGGTAAGTAAAATACGTGGAATTTAAATCATGCACTTCATTCATACAATAACATATATGTGCGATAAATATAAAGTGTTGAAATGTAAATAGACACACGATATGTTATCGGGGTTCGGCCAACTGTGCCTACGTCCCCACCTCTAGCTCGCAAGCAAGAGGATTCCACTAATAGCTCACTTAAGGGTGGAGCGGCACCGTTTACAATCAGGTCAAATTATCACAGGGCTGACCTTAACCTTAACCAGGTCAATTAGCGGGGCTGACCTCAACCTACACGCCTTAACAAGACGACGCACCTAGCTTTCCTAACCAGGTCTAAGCCAATTCGGGACTATTCCAAGGCTAGTCTCCCTCTTCAGGCCCGTGCCTGGATATACAAATGTGAATATATTCAGATGGTACAGTGATTGTGCTTTCATGTAAAGCAGATATGTACCCAAATGCGTGCAATTAACATACACCACAAATGATATAATAAGTAAGCTCAATGTGATCTTAAGATGTCTACTCTCAAATAGATTTACTATCGATGTAATTCGTGCGTGAGAGTGCAAACCTATATGATCTTTGTATCACTAGATATTCAATATAAATGCTCAAGCAAAGATATTAGCCACACTTCATATATTTCAATCAACAAGTTTTCTTAATACATATATGTATATGAAGCTTTAGCAATGTATAAGTTTGGTTTGCAAAAAGAGTTTAATCTTTGTATTCAACTATAGATATAATTCAAGGAATATTGCAACGAAGATTTTTCTCATAAAAACAAATATCTCTTTAAAGATTTATCAGGACAAAGCACACTAGATATTTGAAAGTATATTGAAAATATTTTGCAACCAAAAACAAATACAATCTTCTTAAGATGTTGCAATGAAGGTGCAAATCTTAGAAGATCTTTCAAAGTCTTCATAGGATAGACTTATTAACAAAGTCTCCTAAGAATACTTAGGTTTAGCTCTCAATGAAAATAAATCAATCAAATATGAATGGGAGAGCAAACCTATTAAATATAAACACTCAATCGACTTACAAAGGATTTAAGAGATCGAAAAAGGTAAGCATGAGTGAATGGGGATTGGATATGAGTATTATAGGATTTGGGATTTTTAGAGAATTTCTCTTAATCAATATTTTTAATCCCATGCTAATTATCCCAAATGAGGGGGTATTTATAGACAACCCTAGAAATATAACCGTTGGGGACCTATTGGGAATAATTAGGAAAGTTTAATGACCTTTCAAATATTTTAACCCAGTTTAAAAATATTAACTATGGTAAAAAAATCAGGGCAACCCGAGAGGTCCGGTCGACTAGAACAAGTTCGATCGACCAGAACAAGTTCGGTCGACCAAGTCTTATATGGTTCGGTCGACCAGGGGACTTTTGAATTGAGGTCTCGGTCGACCAGGAGAAGGAGATTTCCCAATTTTTTGAGGTTCGGTCGACCAGGCTATTTAGAACTGAATGGTTCGGTCGACCAGACTGCTGGGAATTATTCTGAAGACCCTCCGGTCGACCAGGTAGTTGGAGAACAAATGTTCTCGGTCGACCGGATAGTCAACTGTTGACCCAGGAGGGTTTCGGTCAACCAGGGCCTTTTGAACAACAAGTTTCGGTCGACCGAGTGGTCAATCTTTGACCTAATGCACTTTTGGTCGACCAGGGCTTTTTGAACTAGCTTGGCTGGTCAACCAGATGGTCAAACTTTTGACCCAATGCACTTTCGGTCGACCAGAACTTTTTGAACTAACTTGGCTGGTCGACCAGATGGTCAAACTTTTGACCCAATGCACTTTCGGTCAACCAGGGCTTTTTGAACTAACTTGGCTGGTTGACCAAATGGTCAAACTTTTGACCCAGGGAGGTTTCGGTCGATCAGGGCTTTTGGCTGGTCGACCGAAAGTGCACCATGTGTGCATTTCGGTCCCGTTTCGAAACATACAAGCCCTATTCAAGTGCCTAACAAACAAATGTATAAATGTGTGTGTCCTAGGGTCACTTGGGGTCCAATTTGAAGACACCCAAAAAGTCCGGTGTCGGTCAACCAAAGGTCGACCGAAGGGTACACCCTAAGGTCTTTCTAAGGTCATTTCTCATTTACGGTTTGTTTGAGCTTACGTAATAAATCATATATGTGATGTGTGTGAGCTTATTACAAACCAAAAGACCTATTTAATATTACAGACCAATTTCCCTACTGAATATATATATTACAACTAAAAAACGAGTATTGGTCTTCAAGCTTTAGTTCCTCTTTTTGATCTGCCAATTAGAATTCCTACACATCAACTCGGCAAATATTAAATACCTGAGTATTTATCATAATCAAAACAGAGATATGACCTATATGGTCAACAGGGTAGTTACAACGGTCTTGATCATTGTAGGACACTTGTCAATAGTCAGGGTCACATGGCAACATTGGGGAACCAACCAATCAAAAGAAAAAGAAATACATATTTAAAACTACCCAAACTAGTCGACCGTCCTTAAAAGGCCAGTTGACCACCCATATAGCTAGCGCCAACTTCTTTGCACGTGTGCAAAGTAAGAAAAAGAGTGGGAAATAGCACCAGTTGATTACCTATAAGTGGCCAGTCAATCTCTTTATGAAAATTTTGATTCCTATGGTTTTATCTTGAAAATTTGAATTCCTTCAGCATGGTTATATTTGTTTGGTAAAAAAATGACTATCGAAAGTTTGAAAACTAATGAGTTGCTTGAGTCGATCCCACTTGATTTGAGCAGGTTCTTCATTTAACTATTAGCTCTTGAAGTTGAATATTTCTATGAACTAGTTTATAGAATCTATTGCTATTGAAACAAGTGTGTTTCTTGAAGTTGAAATACCTAAATTTGTTATGGAATGGAATTTTTGATTCCTTTTGTTTTTATCTTGAAATTTATAATTCTTTTATCTTGGTTATTATTTGTTTGATAAAAAAGTGACTATCGATAGTTAGCAAATTAATGAGTTGCTTGAGTTGATCCCAGTTTATTCGAGTAAGCTTTTCATATGATTGCTAGCTTGTAAAGTTGGATATGTTTGAGATCCAGTTTATAAGATCTATTGCTATTGAAGTGTGTTATTCTCAAAGTTGAAATACATAAATCTGTCATATATGGAACTATCTTTGATCAGGGATGTAGCTAGAACTTGGGTTTCTTATAGGATCTAATGAAGATAAATCTCCAGAACAATGGCATGTTTGGATTAATGTTAGTTAACATTGATTCCTCAATGCCAAGCTTGAGATCGTTGTTATCGGCAAGCACCCACCAGATCTCAAGCCCCTCCAAAGGAAGCTCCAAATTGACTACTTTCGAACCCCAATTATCTTCCAGATAAGCCATGGCTTCGACGAGCACTTCTCTCATATAAAAAATAGAACTCTAAGAAGATAGTGACAAGGGGAAGACCTATGCATATGTCACTTGGGAGAGAGGCAAATAGTGAGAGAAGATGGAGGGGAGTGAAGTTTACGAAAAATTAAGAATATGTCACTAAATGCGATAAACTTTACATTCATGCATGCCACCATGCATAAATGGTAGTTAGTTATAAGTTGCCAAATGCCGCCTCTAGTATTTTCTTAAAATTCACTTATATGAGGACTTTGCTGTGTGTATAGATGTAGTATTATGATACCGATGATGGTGGTGGTAGCAATGATGATGGTGTGGTCCATCTGCGGTTGCTCTACCATTCATAAAGTTGGATATGTTTGAGATCTAGTTTACAAGATCTATTGCTATTGAAGTGTGTTATTCTCAAAGTTGAAATACCTAAATTTGTCATATATGGAACTATCTTTGATCAGGGATGTAGCTAGAACTTGGGTTTCTTATAGGATCTAATGAAGATAAATCTCCAGAACAATGACATGGCTGGATTAATGTTAGTTAACATTGATTCATCAATGCCACGCTTGAGATTGTTGTTAACGACAAGCACCCACTAGATCTCAAGCCCCTCCAAAGGAAGCTCCAAATTGACTACTTTCGAACCCCAATTATCTTCCAGATAAGCCATGGCTTTGATGAGCACTTCTCTCATATAAAAAATAGAACTCTAATAAGATAGTGACAAGGGGAAGACCTATGCATATGTCACTTGGGAGAGAGGCAGAGAGCGAGAGAAGATGGAGGGGAATGAAGTTTATGAAAAATTAAGAATATGTCACTAAATGTGATAAACATTACATTCATGCATGCCACCATGCATAAATGGTAGTTAGTTATAAGTTGCCAAATGCCGCCTCTAGTAGTTTCTTAAAATCCACTTATATAAGGACTTTGCTATATGTATAGATGTAGTATTATGATAACGATGATGATGGTGGTAGCATTGATGATGGTGTGGTCCATCTGCTGTTGCTCTACCATTTACCAATTTTATAACGTCTTTCTTGTACGCAGTTTCTTTTGATTCTATATTTATTAATCACTTGTTCTTTGATTGCTCTCCATGCCAAAAAGAATTCCTTGAAAGTTAATCAAGAATTCTGTATTTTTCATTGGTCTGCCCTTAATTGGGAAACCAATAAACATAACATCTCCAACAATGGGAAGTACAAAGTAGGATATCATAAGGAAGTTGATTTGGTTTGTTTTGATATAATACTACTAAGAGACTAGGAACTAGGCCATCTTTAGAGGAAACAAAGTGCATACTAGTTTGATTGTGAAGCAAATTATATCAGATAGCAAAGTTAGAATGTCAACTAGATTCTAAATTTTGTTTTGTAACTTTCTTTTGTTTCTTAATGTTGTATCCTAATGCTTTGTGAACTTTTGCCATTCCCCCGCTTAATAATATTTCTAATCTTAGTTCTCTCTAGAAAAAAAAGAAAAGAAATAGTATGTAACTTAAATTATGATATGCCCACTAACTCTTCATAGATATGGGCATCTTATAGTGAATAAATGCAAAATACCAATGTTGTATAGACCCCTAGCTCACATATAATTTGGTATTCACTAAGACAGTCTCACCTTATTCAAATATATGCTTTGCAATTTTTTCAATCATTACTTTTCATACATTTGAGTAGATAAGAACAACCTTATTACATGGAAAGAATAATACAAGGCTATGCCAAACTGACAAAAGACTATGACATTGATTATGGGACAATGATAATTGCCAAAAATGATGATATGAATGAGAGGATGATACATTCACTAGTATAACAAAGCAGAGCAGAAGCACCTATGTATTGAATGGTGCAACATTGATGCAACTTCAGCATTATTATAGTTCTTAGATAATTGTTGCTCGATCTTTTGAAATGGTATACAACTTTAGTGCTATTATACTCCTTTGACATTTTCATAAAATAGTAGAAAAGGAGGATTTTCACCATTAGTTGCGCACACAATATATGGCAGAATGGCTGCTATCATGTGTCTATATATATGTATATATAATTGATAACATAAGTATATGATTATGGTTATGGTTTACCTGGCAAGCCTAATGAAGGCTTCATAAATGCCAAGTTTCAAAAAGAAGAAAGTTAAAAAGGGTAATGCAAATTATATGAACTTTTTTGACAAACAAATCTTTAATCTATTTAATATATTTTTTTTGGGTTAGATAAATGTGCATCTAGAAGGAGCCAAAGGAGGGAGGGCAGTCAATTTCCAACGCGCCTTATGATGGATGCGGGTGTGGGCTAATTATTGGGCCCTCCCACTGAGAGAACCTAACAAGAGCTTTCATTACCGCAAGGGGGGTAGGAGTCGGAGCCAGCCCATTGGATGCCGGCCCGGCCCACCATCATATTCCTGCCCACTCTAGATCGGCCCACCTCACCTGTGGGCATCATTTTTTTTTTTTTTCTCTGGATGAAATTGGCCCATCTTTGGTCCCAACAATAAAATTCATGCCTGGGGCGTGGGGTTGGCCGCTGCCTGCGAAGAGAATACAGAGAGAGCTCCCCGGTGAAGGGGATCAATCAACGTTCATATAATTCAAATACGCCCCCAATCAAAATCTTGCTTTTTAACTCATAGAGTCATACCATAGCTCTCTACTTCTGCCACCTAATGGATCTCTACAACATGGACCCCCTCCCCACCGGGTGCAAAAATTAAATATGGCCCAATTACAATCTAACATGTGGCTTTCTATAAGAGGATATTTTGGATTGGGGTTTTAGACCCATATTAATATGTGTAAGTGCGTCTAACATGAATTTCAGATCTTGAATTTAAGATATTGGATTTGAATTTATATGAATTTAGAAAATTTTCAATAAAATTATATATTATATCTTATTTAAATTCAATATAATTTTATATTTAACGTCTCTCCAAACATAGGATAAAGGTATTTTAATTAGCTCTCTCTTTTTGATTATAAGCAACTGAAAATAGTTGTTGACATAAAGACCATAATTTGATTAACAAATATATATATATATATATATATATATATATAAGAAAATCTAGCAAGTTATGGTTAGAATGGATGACCCGTAAATTAAACTTTGTTTAAATTCATGAAAATAAAAAACTATTGCCCAAAATCCATTTTTCAAACACAAACTTTGGGCATCTTAGGATAAATTTTCATGAGAGACGCTTCATAATTTGATTGCAAAGCATTAATATGTATTGATAATCTTATAACTTTTTAATGATAAGGATCGAGTTTGTGATGAAGAGTGCAATGATGCAGAAAAAAATATATATAATTAAGCGTTTTCCCCTATTCTATTAGAAGAATATTAGGCTTAAATCGCATGAACATGAATAACCTCTATATTATTCATGATGAAATCCCCTTTATTTTCTTTTGAAGGCTAAAATACAAGACTTTAGTATAAAAGTCTTATGCTCCAACCCATTATGATGTCATTTAAGAGACAGTAGAATTAAATTTTCAGTTTTTAATTATAAGTGACCCGTCCTCCCTAGGAGATATTCAAATGATTTGAGTACAATCTATATCAATGAGATTGTAATTTTTAATCAATAAAAAAAAAAAATGACACCTTGGTACACAAAGCTCTCGAGTATCTGGAAAAGGGACGGGATCACAATGAGTGTATAGTATACAATCTTACTTTACATTTTTACATAAGACTGTTTGCACGTCTCGAACTTCGAGTCATGAAACGACAATCTAACTATTGCACCTAAATAACCTTTCTTTCAACCTTTATATATATATGCCTATAAAATCTACTTTTTTGGGTGTAAATTGTTTCATGGGCAAAAGTTTATATATATTATCCTTCTTCTCCTAAAAAAAAAAAATTAATTTAATAATTTGCCTTCTCCTTCACAGTTACACCACACATATATATATATAAAATGTATTAATAGAAAAGTTTCAACCTCCCCCACTCTCCCTACCAAAAGTTTGTTTTCTCTCTCTTTACAATGATTTTAAAATCAAAACCCTGCCATGGGGTTTCACCAACATGCGAACCATTTCATAAAAGAAAAAATAATAATATTGCTACCTTTTAAACCTGATCATTCATTAATTACCCATAAAAAAAAACATATATATACATATATATATATATATATATATATATGTATATTATTTGTGCCCGGTTACTGTAATATATTCATATCATGATGATTCATCATCATCGATGGAACACCAAATTAGAATAAAATAATCAATTTTCCGTCCTATGAAAAAAATTAGAAGAAAATAAAATTTAAAAATGGGTCGACTGAAGATTATTTATGAATTTTAATCATGGTCTTTTCCCCTCAAGTGATCCGTTAAATCTCAAAAGTAATGTTATATATATTCAATTTGTTCTTTGGTGAAAATTTGTGATATTGAAACGGTGGAATTTTTAATAAACTACCAGAAAACCCAGAACGGTGGAAGTGCAATTATGGTGGATGTCAGCAGAAAGAAACTTGTGAGTGACACCTTAATACTTAATAGGGATCCATATAAAAGAAGAGAGGGGAATGGGTACGTAGCAGTGGAGTACCACAAAGATCAAGATGGAGTGATGGTGAAGCCTGCAGAGTTTGGTTAAAACCATTATTCTTTTCATCATCACCAGTACTGATAAATGTATATATAATTATATATAATTTATGCTTCGTACATACATACATACATATATGCATACATACATACGTACTATTAAACCAATAAATACGATAAGAATGGCTGCTTTAAATAATTTACTATAATATAATTAAATATCCTTTACTATTAATAAAAATAAATTAAAGTATGAATCCTCAAAATTATATATATATATATATATATTTATATATATATATATATATATATATATTTATATATAGGGCTGCAATTAATTGAGTGGAGTAAGTTTTAGCATGTTTAGGCTTGACTCGAGTTTCTGCCAAAAATTGGCTAGTTGATGTACACTAATCTTTGACTGCAATGAATCAAACAAGAGAGGTGTGGAAGACCTGGGGTGTATTCCGAGGGATTACTTCGATACCTAAGTTAGACTGTGGGAAGATTGCAACAGTAAGAACGAGTGGATGAAAATGAAACAGTTACCTTCTCTCCGGATGTCCTTTTTGTAGTTAGGAATGATATGCCCCTATTAAATTTGACATCTATTTGCTAGTTATTTTTATGGTGGGGGGTTTCATCTTGGTTAAATGGTAATAATTAGAAGTTAATTGCAAAACCTTGATTTTTGCCTTTGTTAGCCGTAGTGGCTACATAATCCTAATTATCGTATTTTGATGATAACAACCCATTAGTGGTTTTAAGTTAAACTAATCTTTGCATACTAAGCTGTGACAAATATAAGTGGCGAAATCATACAGATACATGTTTAAGTGCAAAGATCAAACGAATACTCTCATAGGCAAAGATCAAGTGGACACTCAAATAGGCAAAAATCAATAAGACACTCACTCGGGAGATCTCAAACACATCCAATGAAGAAAGTGTAGAATCATATGTAGTGGGGAGTGTTTGAGGTAGTATTTGTTGTAACTCTTGTAGTTTTGATTCATGCATGTTTATTGACCAAGAGTTGAGCAAATTGCATATATATATATGCATACTAGTATATAGGATATCACTAAATCATAAGTTTTATACTTATGAGTTTTCAAAAAAAAAAAACAATAACTTTTATGAAAATATCCTATACTCAAATGTATTTTAATATCGGACAAGTTTTAAATGATCTTGGTATTGTAAAATTTTATATACTTAGTCCTGGTTGGGTTAAAACCATGATTATGCACCTAAATATCAAGTTTGTGAAGAAAGATACTTTTAGGCAAAGAGTTAATTGAAATTTGGCTTGGAGGAAACCGTCCACGAATTGGGGGAAATCGTCAACGGTTTGGGGAATCCTTTGATAGTTTGTGTCTGGATTCCAAACCCAACAATTATAAATGGCTAGTTTTCAAAGTATTAAATTATTTTCTAAGCCCAATGGCCATAAAACGGCTCCAAATGACCTATAAATACAAGGTTTTGAATTATTCTAGGATTGATCTTAGTAATATACACATAGTGAATATCATTTCTAAGCACACTATATTTTGGTTCATCATCTTTGTGCTCAATATCTCTCTTGCTCTCTAATTTCGTTGTGATTAATTACTTTGAGAGACTAGCGTGAGATTTTCATTGTATCAAATATCAGCTCATTCAAGGAGTATTGTTTTTGTAGATCATACTCATCTTGTAAGGGTTCTTTGTGAACCAAGTGTTACAGGGATTTATTCCCTTGTAAAGTCTTTGTGTGAGCAAAAGGGATTTGTTTCCGTGTGAAGGCTCTGTGTGAGTATTAAGGGGTTTGTTCCCTTGGAAAGGCTTTGTGTGAGAGTAAAGGGATTTGTTCCCTTTAGGTGTAAAGGCTTCTCTGTCCTTGAAGGAGATCGGATAGTGGATTGAGAATCCTTGAGTGTGTCGAAAGGCGTAAACGTAGGCAAGGGGCTGAACCACGTTAATGTTGTTTGTTGAGATTTTCTTCCCTACTCTTTAATTTATATCTTGTGCATGGTTCATATTATATATAGTGTAATATAATCATTTGTTTCTTGCCAAGATTTTATATTTTGTAGAGAAAAACAAAAATACGTAAAATAGTCTATTCACCCCCTCTAGACTGTACTCTAGGGCCAACAATTGGTATCAAAGCTAGGCGCTTATATTATCGGAGTAATTTTTAGAGCGAAAAGATTAATGTCATACATAGTGGACACTTCTTCCCAAGGACAATCCTTGGACAGACCACCAAGGTTCAATGGCACCAACTATCCATCATGGAAGAATAGAAGGACTATCTTCATTCAGTCGCACGATCTTGATATGTGGGAGGTTATCACAAATGAAGATTTTGTCTTCACCAAGAAAAATGATGAAGAAAAAGATATTCCAAAGACAAAAACAAAGCTTTCAATGAGTGAAAAGAGGTTAGTACCACTTAACTTTAAAAGAAAAAACTTTCTTTACTGTGCTTTGAGTGATGATGAATATAATCGTATTTGCAGATGTGAAACCACAAAAGAAATATGGGATAAGGTTGAAGTCACATATGAAGGTACGCTCTAAGTTAAGAAGTCTAAAATTAACATACTAGTAAACGAATATGAAATGTTTAAAATGGATGAAGAAGAAACAATCAAAACCATGTTCACTAAGTTCACACATCATAAATGAATTAAAAGCACTCAGTAGAACTTATTCTATAAAAGGTAATGTACAAAAAGTTCTCTGATCTTTACTAGAGTTATGGCATGCGAAATCAATTGCCATTGAAGAAGCAAATGATTTAATCAAAGTCTCACTTGATGAATTAATTGGGTCACTTATGACCTATGAAATTAAGAAAAAAACACGACTTTGGATCCTGAGAAGTATAAGAATGATATAGGTATTGTGTTAAAATCATCTAGTTCAAATCACAAAGAAATGCTAGAAGAAGAAGAAGGTAGTGAGGATGATATAGCATCACTCACAAGAAAATTTAAGAAATTCCTAGTAAAGAGATGATAGTTTGGTAAGCAAACGAAGAGAGGAAGAAAGTAAAAATGATAGCATTAGGTGCTACAACTGCAAGAAGGTTGGGCATGTAATGACAAATTGTCCTTTGAACAAAAACAAAGGGAAATTTCTACAAGGAGATTATAATGCCATGAATGCGATTACTTGGGATGAAATTGATGGACTTTTCATTGATGATGAAATAAAGGAAGAAGCATATTTTTGCTTCATGGCTAACAAACAAGAAGAGGTAAGTTCCTATGATGATGAACTTACCTATGATGAATTAGAGATCACATGTACTAAATTATTTGAAGAATTAGTTGTCATGAAAAAAAGGAACAAAAATCTAGAAGAAAAATTATCAAAATGCAAATAAAATAAACCTTGTCCCTGTTCCATCTTGAAAGAAGAAAATAGTTCCTTTCGGAGGAAAAACGAGGAGCTTATTACAAATGCTTAAAAAGATCATTAAATCATCAAAGTAAAAGTAGAAGATTTGAAAAATTAAATAAAAAATTATTTAAAAGAAAATACACAATTGAAAAAGAAGATTGACAATTATAGTAAATTCACCAATGGGGAAAAAACTTTAATAAGCCCTTAGGAACCCAAAGAAATAGATTTTACAAAAAAAGGTTTGAATTGTTAAGAAAGAAAGCTAGAATGGGTAGTTAAGAAGACAAACCCCTTGGGACCTAAGGAAGAATGGGTACAAAAAAAAAATTACCTAATTTTTAGAACTATTGATTCCTTAGAAACTAGGAATAGTAATTGATAGGAAAACCTAAGTGAAAAGGGATAGTGATGACTAAGTGAGTTTATATAGTGCAAAATTAGAGACACTTACCACAATAATGCTCAAGATGTAAAATCTCAGTTTACGCATAATAATTACTTGACTACTATGCTGGAGACTTTAAAGAATCAATCCAATATGATGACTTCAAATCCAATATGATCTTTAAACTGTTTATATCCTCATTGATTGGTCACTCTTTATGAATGAAAGTATTGACTATAGTTTATGGGATGAAGTGGCATGCACACCCTCACAAGCTCTTTACTTAGGCTTTTTTTTTTTTTAGGAATAGATTTGTGGGTGAGAATAGAAACCATTTAAGAAACTTGTATTTTTGAGATGAAAAACCTAAGTCATCTACTTTTGAATAAAGTCTTAGAAGCATGCCCAAGAAATCTACCTCTTATAGACAAAATATGTCTTCTTTAGTCATATGAACATATGATGGTAAAACTCATGAATATGCATAGTCAGCGTATATATATATTAAATTAAGTCTTAGGAAAATTAATCAAAACAACATGAGTACTATGTACCATCTAACTAGACCTGGAAAAATAGATAAAAATCTGTTAATCCGAACCGTATCCGACCCGTTTTAACCGACTCATAATCATCCTTTTATTAAATGAGTCGAATATGAGTTTTCATTTTCATATCCGCCCTCTTAGCGGGTCGGGTCAGGTTTATCCGGCGGATATCCACCAACCCGCTTACATTATTAAATATTAACCAATAAAAGCCCACTGGCCCCCTAAGCCAGCCGGTCCAGCGGCTCTAGCCCACTGAGGCACTGCCCAAAGCTCAAAGGCCCAATGCCCAAGTGCCCACATGGCCCGCACGCATGCCCCTCTCGAGTCTCAGCCCCTCGTCCCTCCCACTCCTAGAGTCCCAGGCTCCCAGCCCCCAGGTCAGCCCCATTCGGCCATTCGAGCCCTAGCCACAGAGACTCAAAGAAGGAGAAGTGGGGAAGTGGAAACCAGTCGGCGGCCGCACGAGACCCTTCTTCTTTGACCCTTCGAAGCCCTTAGCCCTCCGAGTCTCTGACCTTTTGCGACTCGCGAGTCTCTTCGATCCTTCGAACCAGTATTTGGATACGCGATCGCCACAGCAGGTGCTAGGAACTTCGAGCTTCGAACCAGAAGGAGCTTTGATCCTTTGAACCAGCAAGAGGGGGCTTCAGAATCAGAACCGGCGGGTGTTCCACTATTCTTCATCTCCTCTATCTGAGGGGGCTTCAGAACTCAGAAGGTAGTTTGGTAGTCCCTCCGAGCTCCACTCTTTATGGCTTATGCCTTCCACCACTGTTCGTCTGTTCCACACTTCCACTGTGTATTGTATTTTTATTTTATTTTTCTACTTTTCTTCCTCATGCTTCTATTTTTATTTAATTTTATATATATTAAATATTGATTCCTTGCAAATTCTTTGAAGAAGACTTGGTATTTGCTAATACAGACATTAACAGATTAACTTAATATTTTATATTTAATTCTTTACTGGTAAAACATAATTACTTCAGTAATGATTTAAAAAACAGTTAATGGAATTTATAAACATTATATACTTATTTTTGAATGATTAACCATGTACAAACACACACATGTATGATGCATGTACACATTTTTTTGACAACTTTTGTTCATTGGAGAAGAGCCAATGACATTATTACTCAAACTTGAGATTATTACTAAAGTCTTAGCTAATAGGTTGAGTGCAGTTCTTTGATAATGGAGTCCTTAGTAAAAGCATTAATTCCTCCTTTATAGCCGTGGTACCGAAGAAATTTAATTCTATTAAAGTGGGGGATTTTAGACCTATTGGTCCTATTAGTCTTGTCTCTAGTGTGGATAAGATTATTACTAAAGTCTTAACTAATAGGTTGAGTGTAGTGCTTGATGATACTAAAGTCCTTTGTTTGAAAGTTATCGTACACAATTTAAATTATTATAAAAAACAAATTATTAATAAAATTATATTTGAGAATGGAAGATTATCCGCCCATCTGCCATGAATTATCCGACCCAAAACCGCCTAATCCGCCACTTAAACGAGTCGAATATGGATTATGATTTTTTCACCCGATAATCCACCTTATCTGTCACAGATAAACCGACCCGATTCGCTTTGCCAGGTCTACTCCCAGCCCCCAGGTCAGCCCCATTCGGCCATTCGAGCCCTAGCCACAGAGACTCAGAGAAGGAGAAGTGGGGAAGTGGAAACCAGTTGGCGGCCGCACGAGACCCTTCTTCTTCGACCCTTCGAAGCCCTCGGCCCTTTGAGTCTCTGACCTTTGGCAACTTGCGAGTCTCTTCGATCCTTCGAACCAGTATTTGGATACGCGATCACTACAGCAGGTGCTAGGAGCTTTGAGCTTCGAACCAACAGGAGCTTCGAACCAGTAGGTGCCAGGAGCTTCGAACCAGCAGGAGCTTCAATCCTTTGAACCAGCAAGAGGGGGCTTTAGAATCAGAACCGGCGGGTGTTCCACTGTTCTTCATCTCCTCTATCTAAGGGGACTTCAGAACTCAGAAGGTAGTCTGGTAGTCCCTTCGAGCTCCACTCTTTATGGCTTATGCCTTCCACCACTATTCGTCTATTCCACACTTCCACTGTGTATTGTATTTTTATTTTATTTTTCTATTTTTATTTAATTTTAAATATATTAAATATTGATTCATTGCAAATTCTTTGAAGAAGACTTAGTATTTGCTAATACAGACATTAATAGATTAACTTAATATTTTATATTTAATTCTTCACTGGTAAAACATAATTACTTCAGTAATGATTTATAAAACAGTTAATGCAATTTATAAACATTATATACTTATTTTTGAATGATTGACCATGTACAAACACACACATGTATGATGCATGTACACATTCTTTTGACAACTTTTGTTCATTGGAGAAGAGCCAATGGCATTATTACTCAAACTTGAGATTATTACTAAAGTCTTAGCTAATAGGTTGAGTGCAGTTCTTTGATAATGGAGTCCTTAGTAAAAGCATTAATTCCTCCTTTATAGCCTTGGTACCGAAGAAATTTAATTCTATTAATGTGGGGGATTTAGACCTATTGGTCCTATTAGTCTTGTCTCTAGTGTGTATAAGATTATTACTAAAGTCTTAGCTAATAGGTTGAGTGCAGTGCTTGATGATACTAAAGTCCTTTGTTCGAAAGTTATAGTATACAATTTAAATTATTATGATAAAAAATAAATTATTAATAAAATTATATTTGAGAATGGCGGATTATCCGCCCATCCGCCATGAATTATCCGACTCAAAACCGCCTAATTCGCCACTTAAACGAGTCGAATATGGATTATGATTTTTTCACCCGATAATCCGCCTTATCCGTCATGGATAAACTGACCCGATCCGCTTTGCCAGGTCTACATCTAACCCTAAACTCACCTTGGAACACTTTAAGCTAAAAAAATAGTTCCTCTCTTTTTGATGATGATCAAAGGGGGAGAAATAGGCTGGTGTTGTAGGTGGGCGTAATAAGTACAAATCTGTAGTGTTGATTTAACGATTATAAATGGAAATTCATATTTGTTGCTCAAAACTATTTTTTAATGAAAGTTAAGTTCGCTTGCTATTTTATCTTAAATGAACTTTCTGATAATCTATTACGTGTTATAGCTCCAATGGATATGTAATATCTAGTTAAATAAATTAATTATGCCTTATATGCATATAGTAAGAGGGAGCAAAATTTCATCTTATTCAACAATATGCATAAATTAAAGGGGAGCTTAAAAATATATCCTGTGAGAACACCAATGGTTTGCCATCATAAAAAAGGGAGAGATTGTTAGCCTTAATGGCTACATAATCCTAATTGTCATTTTTTGATGATAACAACTCATTAGTGGTTTTAAGTTAAACTAATATTTTCATACTAAGCTGTGACATGTATAAGTGGCGAAATTATACTGATACGAGCTTAAGTGCAAAAATCAAGCAAATACTCTAATAGGCAAAGATCGAGTGGATACTCAAATAGGCAAAGATCAAGAGGACACTCATTCGGGAGATCTCAAGCATATCCAACGAAGAAAGTGTAGAATCGTATATAATGGGGAGTGTTTGAGGTAGTATTTGCTATAACTCTTGTAGTTCTGATTCATGTATGTTTGTTGAGCAAATTGCATATGCATGCTAGTATATAGGATATCACTAAATCATAAGTTTCATACTTATGAGTTTTCAAAGACAAAACAATAAGTTTTATGAAAATATCCTGTACACTCAAATGTATTTTAATATGGGACAAGTTTTAAATGATCTTAGTATTTTAAACTTTTATATACTTGGTCTCGATTGGATTAAAACATGATTATGCACCTAAATATCAAGTTTGTGAAGAAACAAGGCAAACCTTCAATAGTTTGGGGGAATCTGTTAACGGTT
Source organism: Malania oleifera (assembly GCF_029873635.1). Lineage (NCBI taxonomy): Eukaryota > Viridiplantae > Streptophyta > Magnoliopsida > Santalales > Ximeniaceae > Malania > Malania oleifera. The sequence continues at coordinate 42,158,116 of NC_080417.1, forward strand.
TGGGGAATTCGTCGATGGTTTGTGTCGGGATTCCAAACCCAATGACTATAAACTGCTAGTTTTCAAAGTATTAAATTAGTTTCTAAACCCAACGGAAATAAACAGACTAGTTCTCCAAATGGATTATAAAAACAAGGTAAAAGATTTGTTTTAAGATTGATCTTAGTAATTTACACAGTGAATATCGTTTCCAAGCACACTACATTTTAGTTCATCATCTTTGTGCTCAATATCTCTCTTGCTCTCTAATCTTGTTGTGATTCATTACTTTGAGAAATTAGTGTGAGATTTTCATTGCATCAAATAATAGTTTATTCAAGGAGCATTGTTTTTGTAAATCATATTCCTCTTGTAAGGGTTCTTTGTAAACCAAGTGTTAAAGGGATTTGTTCCCTTGTAAAGTCTCTGCATGAGCAAAAGGGATTTGTTCTTATGTGAAAGCTCTGTGTGAGCATTAAGAGATTTGTTCCCTTAGAAAGGCTCTGTGTGAGCGTAAAGGGATTTGTTACCTTAAGGTGTAAAGGCTTCTCCACCCTTGAAGGTGATCAGATAGTAAATTGAGAATCCTTGAGTGTGTCTCAAGGCGTAGATGCAGGCAAGGGGTTGAACCACTTTAATATTTTTTTTTTTGTTGAGTTTTTCTTCCCTACTCTTTAAATTATATCTTGTGCATGGTTCATATTATATATATGTATGTATATATACATATATTGTGATATAATCATTTGTATCTTGCCAAGATTTTATATTTGGTAGAGAAAAGCAAAAATATGCAAAAGAGTCTATTCACCCCCTCTCTAGACTTAACTCTAGGGACAACAACCTTTAATTAATTTGTTTTTCCAATCTTATTTTAATGTCATATTAGTTTGAAAACTTGAGTGTCAACTTTGTGTTTGTGGTGTTGGTTTAATCTAAATGGTTTTACATGTTATTTGAGAAAATCAAGTCTCAATCATTTTTATAAGTTTTCACCTGAACCATGTGACTTATTCTAGGCCAACCTTGAGGGCCCCGACTCCATCTATGCTATTGAGTTTGACCCAATTTATGCTAATTGAAGGGTTCATGGCTTGATTTGAGCTGATTAAAGGGACCATGCCTCAGTTTGAGCCGTTTGAGGGAAATCGGCGCATCCGAGCCAAATTGATGAATCTCCAAGCCACTTAATGAGGTTCTCACTCAATCAAAGCCACGTGAGAAGGACTAGAAACCTTGTATAACCATGGAACTTAATTTAAGTTTTTTCCCCTTTATCTCAAAAGTTGATCACTCTTTGGCTCACTTCGAGTCGATTTGACTCAATTTAGGCGAGTTAACCCACTTTTGGCTCTATTTGAGCAGTTATTTTGTCTATCTAATAACCTTTTTTAGCTACTAAGCAACTCTGTTTTTGAGCAGATTCTATATACTGAGCAACTCTGTTTTTGAGCATATTCTATTTGCTGAGCAACTCTTTTATTTGCTATGTAGTTATTTTATTTGTTGAGTATCTCTTTTATCTAAAGAACAAATTTTTTGTTGAGCATATTTTATTCACTAAGCACCTATTTTATCTGCTGAGTGGTTCTTTTTTATATTAAGTAGCTCTTTTATTTATTGAGCAGCTCTTTTGTTGAGCAGATTCTATCTGCTGAGCAACTCTTTTATCTACTAAGTAGTTTTTTTTCTTTTGTCGAGTAGCTCTTTTATCTATTGAGTAACTCTTTTATCTACTAAGAAATTTTATCTATTGAGTATCTCTTTTATCTATTGAGTAGCTTTTTTATTTACCGAACAACTCTTTTCTTGACTAGATTCTATCTGCTCAGTAACTCTTTTATCTGCTGAGTAGCTCTTTTATTTGTTGAGCATATTTTATCTACTGATCAGTTCTTTTATTGAGCAAATTCTATCTATTGCGTAACTCTTTTATCCACTGAGCAACTCTTTTATCTACTATATTGTCCCCCTCATCTTCATCTTCATTATCATCGCTTAGAATTGCGTAATCTTCACCGTGAAATACCCATCTTGTGTAGCTTTTGTCCATTCTATTGTCTAATAAATGTTTTTCAACCAAATCAATGGGTCAAAATGTTATGTTTTGTAATTTCTTGCAAGGACACCTTATTCTATTGGATTTGTCAGCACGAGGATGCACGACCTCTATGAAATCATATACCCCATTCACATATTCTAACAGAAACCTACCTTCAGCCTTCATCCAACTCTTAGCCATGTTCATTAATTATCCTATAACATGTTCAAGTAAATGATGTTGATTATATTATCATAATGTTTATGAGGCATGCATCATTAATCCTAAAATCGACCACCCTTTGTCTAAAGGGTACAGATCCTATCCCATTCAAGAATGGTACATTTACATTACTGTCCATCGTTCAAATTCCTTGATTATAGTCATTCTAAATTTTGGCAGCATCTCTCCATGGCTCTCCAAGTACACGAGATGGGGGATATGAGTATGTTACTAGTTTTTCATCACTAAAAAATTATCACGAAACCCCACTATGCACCCAGATAACACAAGTAGTGACGCTCTCAAAATATATAATGACAATGAACAAAGCGTGAAATATGACAACAATGTAAATACAACTTCCTAAGCTATCCACACATTGGATAATTCAAGAACGGTTGAAATACAAACATCACTAATTGTAAATGAAATAAATAATTAACATATTCAATTAATTATTAATCTACATAGTATGACTAATAATCATTTGAAGATTAATTGATTTGTCTCACATTTACAATAACACATGAATGTATAGTAACGATTCTTGAATGGGTCTAAGTTTCAATGAACACATGCATATAAAGAATGAAAGCATAAACAAAATATGATTTTTTTAGCACTATCCAACAGAAGATACCAGCTCGTAGCCGCCCTAGTTTTACAAATTCCATATCAAACTAATTAAAAGCAAAACCTTTGTTTGGGTTATGTTATGATTTAGGCCTATTGTGGGCGAACCTCTGTTAGTGTAACCCAATTTCGGTCATTTGGTGATTTGAGGCCCACAATGGGATTTATTTTGAAATGACAGACTATTGTGAATAATTTTGAGTGATTAAAGGACTATTATGGGTGATTTTGTGTAGCCAAGAGGTTTCCTCAAGTAAATTTCCTCATTTAAGTTCCTATGTAAAAAGGCATTGTTTACATCAAACTGATGTAAATGCCAACCTTTAATTGAAGCAATGGCCAAGAGATATCTCATGGTTACCAATTTGGCAACAGGTGAGAATATCTTATGATAGTATATCCCTTCAAGTTGTGTGTAGCCCTTGGCTATTAAGCAGTCCTTCAATCTTTCAATAGATCTATTTGAGTGATAATTCACTTTATAAACATACTTACAATCAATTGGCACTTTGCCAGGAGATAATTATGTAAGTTCCCAAGTATTATTGACCTCTAAGGCAGCAAGTTCATTTTCCATTGCTTGACACTAGCCTAGGTGTTTGAGGGCTTGTGTATAGGTTTATGGTTCAAAGTGGGTGGAAATTGCAGTGAAGAATGCTCAGTTGTATGTAGGTGAAAAAGCATGATAAGATAAAGTATTAGCAAGAGGAAAAGAAGTACCTGAGAGAGGTCCTAGCAGCTTGTTCAACAATTGGATGGAAGAAGTGAGAGTTGTCTATTGATAATTAAAATCTTGCAAGTATTTTGGTGCACTTTGAGTTATGGTTGACTTGCAAAGAAAAGTTTGGGGGGGGGGGGGGGCGGTGGGGAGGAGTGTTGACTTTTTGAGTCCTATCTCGTTTTGATTATGAAAAATACAAAGTATCTTACCCGTGCATTGAGTATGTGACCATGATTATCACTTTACATTTACAGATGGTAATGATAACATAGAAGCCATGAGGAGCTAAAATTCAACATCACTTGGCCTATGGCATGACTATACGAATTGCAAAAGGAATGAAGACAAATCTTTCAAAATGTAATTGCATTCAATTTATTTGGGTATGTAATATTTATATGGTCCGTAATAATTGCATCTCATGCATGATAGGGATGAATGATCAATGGACCATAGATTGACTCATAGGAACCAATACCCTTAAGATTAAATGCCATAACTTACTCACACATGGATGAAAAGGTTCAAAGGCCAAAATGGATTTAACAAAGGTCGACTAATGACATAATTTTTGGGCTTAATTTAAAAACCTAGGCCTTTGACTGACCTTAGGTCCTCAAGCACTTCATGAAAAAAGCCCCTATAAACTCAAAAGTAATACCTATGTGAACAGGGATGAATTCTAATAAAATTAGGACTTAAATTAAGCTTTAAAAGGGTTTCGGCTGACCGAACATAGAGCGTCAAAAATGCCTCGGTCGACTAAACTAGTAAAAAGTAATACTTTGACTTGGCTCGGGCGACCGGCCCGTATTTGAACTAAATGTCCACGGTTGCTTGAACCTTAGAGCTATCTCTTTTTACCAGCTTCGATAGCCCAAACCTCTAGTTCAAAAGGATCCCGGGTGATCGAATAGCAAGAATCGACAACCCAAACCATAAACCGGGTGCCTGAACCTATGCAGGTTTGGGAAATCGCCTTAGCCCAGCCAATCAGTTCTCTCCACAGTCACCAAAACCCAGAATCAGATTTGTGTCAGTTCAGGCGACTAGCCTTAAGACCGAGCGACCGAACCTCTCAGGTTCACTTAAAATAACTGCAGTAATTAGGGTAAAAATGCTAATTAAACTTTTCTAAAATTTCCCTTTGAGTCCCAACAATTATTTTTTGAGGAGAAACTACATATACCACTCCATTTGCTCTAGTTAGGCAGAAGATTAGCAAAATTGATTAAGAAAATTCTCTCAAATTTTTTCATACTCCCATTTCTTATACTCCATATTTTGCAAGCATATTTATTCATACTCTCTCATCTTCTTACTAGATAAAATCATTTTCAAAAGGAAGAGAGTATCATTTTCATATACTCCTCGATTGCAAATTTATTGCAAGATTGAAGAGTAATTTCTATATTGCTGTGTGTATTTCCAAACACTACTCTTAAGCTAATACTCTCAAATTTATATATTCATTTGAAAAATCCTTTTTGAGAGTTTGCTTGATAATTTTCCCATATTGTTTTCTGATTGATTTGCATTGATTGGGAAAATCATTTTGTTTGCTTCTGAGTCTTTGCATACTAATTGCAAGACTGGAAAGCCTACTTTCTATATTTGATAAATCTCTTGCAAGCTTAAACCCTAAACATATATAGTGCTACATCTTTAAAAAATATTGTTGATATATTTGCTTAGGGTTGTCTAGATTCTGTGATTGATTATATTGTGAATACACTTTCTAGAATCAAATACTGTATTCACTCACACGTATATATATTGATATACATATTGTTGTGAGTTGATATATTGATTAACTTAATCTCACTTAAGCGTTAATTCCTTATCATACGTGAGTGTATTGAGCATATTTTTGTACATCATCTACTTAGTGTTAGAAGCACATTTGTTTGTACACAAAAATTATTGATTATCTATTGTATTCCCGACGGGTGGTCGGAAGAGGGAGACTAACCCTATGACTCGATTAGGAGAGCACCATATTGGTTCAGACCTAGTTAGGAGAACAAGGTGTACTATCCTGGTAAGGTGTTCTATTCGGTGTCACTCCACTCGTGAAGTGAGCAATTTAGTGGAATCCTCTTGCTTGTGAGCTTGAGGCGGGGACGTAGGTAGTATTGGCCGAACCTTAATAACATTTCTTGTGCCTGATTTTAATTTTCGCAATTTATTTTCTGCACTTGAATGTTTATGCTTTTATTATTGTGAATGATTGAGTAATACTGAGATTGGTTTATCAGGTTAAATATTTTCTCAGTAGTTTATCTATGTTATTGAGGAATGCTTAGACGACCCTAGATTGAGTTATACTACTGTCGGTTAGTTGACCTAGGCATAATTTTTTAAAATACCCAATTCACCCCCCTCTTGGGAATACACCAATTCCGTCAGGGAGGTTGTGGGGGGTGAAGAGGAAAGGGTAGAATGGTTAGAATGTGAAGAAGAAGAAGAAGAAGAAGAGGAATTAGGAGAAGGAGCAGTATAGGACATCTTAAGACAAGATGGGGTAGAACTAGAAGTAGGTGAGTCATGAGATGAAGTAGGATGAGTTGGTGGGGGAAGTAGGGGGTTTCTGTGAAGGAAATGTGAATGGAGTAGGAGTAATAATAGGGAAAGAAGAAGTATGAGGTGAGTTGATGTTGGGGAGACTTGTATTGAAGGGAAAGACACTTTCATAAGACACAACATCTCGAGAAAGAAAAATTTGTTCAATTTCCAAGTCTAATAGTTTATAACCTTTCACTTCAAAAGGGTAACCCAGAAAAACAAATCTTCTTCCTCTTAGACCAAATGATTTGTTTTTATAAATATAATAATAATATGAAATAATACTATATCATGGGGCATTAATGTCCAAAGGGCAAAATAGTTGGACAGTTAGTCCCAAAACAGGGAGCATGGTGATGGGATTTCTAAGCTTTATGAGAATCCTTCATTCGCAAGGAATATGATATTACTAGCACGTCCCCTTTTTTTCCCTTAACCTTGAGATGAGCTTCCATGGACATCACATTTCTAGGAATGTTGAAGGATCCCACAAACCAAATAACCCTTTACTGTATAAGCCTATATCTACAACCAAATGCATAAGTATTATGAAAGCCCCTAGGCACTATGCAATAGAGCAATGCCAATCATGTAACTACCAACATAATAAGATAATATATTGTATAACATCCTTAGAGGATGAAGACTACCTATTATCTAAACCTCAAATCTATAATTTAGGTTCACATATTATTCTATGTCCTCTGTATCCATACGCTCACCAACCTCTGCCAAGGCTGCTCTGTCGACTAACTCAGCAAAGTCCTAAATCTTCAGCACTACCACCTGCTTGAATATACACTTCCTCAATCCTCTTTCAAATTGTCTCACATTTTTCACCTCATTAGGAACGATATACAGAGCGAAGTGAGAGAGCTCTATAAATCGCGCCGCATACCGTTAGACCGAAAACTGTCCCTGCTTCAGACTCAAGAACTCTTCCACTTTAGCCTCCCTAACAATAGCTGAAAATACCTGTCAAAGAATAACTCTTTAAACTGGTCCTATGTCATGACTATCAGTGTCGTCCTCTGCTACTCCAAAAGTCTCATAGTAGTTCACCACCTCTCGGCCTCTCCTGTTAGTTTATAGGAGGCGAAGAGGACCCTTTGTTCCTCCATACATTGCAGCACTGCCAAGACTTTCTCGATCTCCTGCATCCAATTCTCGACAGCTGTAGGATCTACTCCCCCTGAAAACGTTGGAGGATTTATCTTAGTAAACTTCTCTATAGTGTACCCATGGCCTGCAGTCAGACCTCCCTTCTCCTTAGAGCTTCTAGCAATCTCAACCATAACTTGCTGAGCCACGCTACATAATATTGCGTTAGAATCGGTCCCGACTGCACTTGAGGGCCCTGCTCCATCACTGCCACTCGCATGGGCACTACCTCCTCCTAGATCCATCTCTGAAAAATAATAAACATAACTTAGGAATCCTATACTTATAGCTATACGCACCTAACATAGTTTCCCATCTTAACTTCATCAACTCATTCCTGTTTCCAGTCCTACCTTCTAGGAACACAACCCGACAATAGTTTACCATGGTTTTCCTGAAATCGTCACCCCAGGAAAAACATAGAAACCACCATGGAAGTCATGCTTCTAGACTGTAGAAAAAAACCTTAAATCATTTTCCTATACTCTGATATCATTTCCGCTGCACTCTAAAATCTACAGAACCTAGCAACCTAAGCTCTGATACCACACTTTAATGACCTGCATATTTTACCATTTTTTTTTCCTTCCATAACAACAAAACCAATATAATAAACCCAACAGATCATAATCAACCTGAACCCGTGGGTACCAGGGATGCATTACAGATACAATACGGAAACCTAAGCAGTAGGAAACATAAAACAATATACATCTCATAATACCATTCAACACAATATTAGAGTTACCAAATTCATCATATACAACCCAAAACAGTCAAAAGCCAGTCCTAGGGTCGTCGTCCAAAATCCATCTGACCCTAGCAAATACTTACCCTTCAGATAGGGTAGAACTAATGAACGCTAGCGTTGTTGAGCTTTATTCGCTCTCCTATCTAGGACTCTTGAAATGTTCATATAATTCGGGGTGAGATACCTCTCAATAAGGGAAATAAACTAATACTAGTGTGTGACAACATGGGTATTTCCGTGTTATACATATAAGCATACATAAGCATATTTAGTAAAACTGTCTATATCATTTCTAGGAAAAACATGTATAATCATAGAATAGCAGAACATACTGGATTTCCATAAGCATAATTCATCTCATATAATAGTAATACAAAAACAGCCCAGAAAGGTTAGCTGGCTGGTGTCATGTCTTACCCCCACATGACTGGGTTGTTTGGCCCGAAGGCGGGACATGACAATGGTTGGCCGACCACTGTTAAGTCAAAGTAAATGTCCATAAGTATGATGGGTCTGCTAGACCTGGATCGTACACCAGGGGCGCCAACACTTTAATAAACCACATTGACTATCCATCCTCTCGCTGCCCCGTACGACAACGATAACACAATATCATGATGATCATGAACACATAACTATGGTAGCAGGCAAGTGCAAGCCTAAACCAAGCCAACCAGATTCTAATAACATATAACATATATTCAAACAATGATACATGCTATTTTGTAATAATAATTGTCAATTCAATAGCATCATATCACATTTCATATATAACGTGAAAATTATCGGTCCGTACGCCGGCATCTCATATTTTATCAATCATGGCTCGTACGCCATATCGCATATCAATAAGGAGCTCGGCCTGTACGCCGGCATATCATATAAATGGCTCGGCCCGTATGTCGGTATAACATGTAACAAGCTTGCCCTGTACGCCGACATATCATGTGAGAATATTTTCGGCCTGTACGCCGGTATATCATATAGAACTCTTAGCCTGTACGCCGGTATATCATATTAAAACTCTGTATCATTTAACATTTTCCCAGAAAACAATTCATAATAAATTCTACTCATGCCACACTGAATGGGTATTATGTATATTCAGAACATATCGTCATTTACAACATTATTTCCCAACATAATGCATATATATATATTCCTAAAATAAAATGCCATAAAATTTTACATATATTTTCATAAAACAACTAGTTTAGTTTATCCTCTTACCTGATTCTTGAAAAGCCCCTAAGATAATTTGTCCTGCACCCACAGGGTTGCCCGTTCAACATCCTGAAAATGATATTCCTCAGAACAAAAATTCAGTATTTCTATGCATACTACATTTTCTACAACTGTAGGGAAGGTCAAATACTAAATAAAAGCCTTGCCCTGAATTTGGAATGAAGTCTAAACTAGCCCCACAGACGATCCACTCCAGCAGATTTACAGAGAACTTCGCCAGGAGTGGTTTGGTGGCTTCAGATCATCGATCTGGAGAAGAACGGACCTAGAAGTTAAGAGAGAAGGATAAGGAACCGAAGAGGAGAGAGAGAGAAGGCTTGGTGTGTCGAATTTTAGCTGAAAAATGAAGTTTGGGCTATTTATACACTGACTTTCGTCGATGAGCCATGTCACTTCGTCAACGAGGTCAAAAAGGCAATTCGTCGACGAACTCTCACTCCTCGTCGACGAAATTCAGAATTGCCGAAAACTCCTCTCGGTATCTTCTCGTCGACGAGACACGTCCCCGTTGACGAGCCTATCCAGTGTTCTTGTCAACGAATCTTCTGAGTTCGTTGACGAGGCTCTGTTTAATTACTTTCTTTAATTCCTTTTCCCCCTTCTTTTATTATTTAAATACTATAATTTCTCTAGGTCACTACAAAACTGTTGACGGTTACATGGCTACTGTCGACGATTTCCCCTGATAACACCAACATCATGATTTCCATCATGTTTTCTCTTTGTGCATGACTTCCACACACACACACACACATACTAGGCATGCAAAATGAGAATTAGTTGCACTAGTAAGAAAACTAGAGGCAAACTAATTTTGTTGATCAATTATTACTATTTCTTTTGAAGAGATGGATCGAGAGTTATTGATAAATTTTTGAAATTCAAAAGTGAAGTTAGTTTGTCTAATTATCATTATTTTTAATGGTACATTTGACTTCCGTTGCATGCCATTACAACATAACTGGAGATAACTCATCTCATATTTTCATCTCTCTTAAAATTTATATTTGAGACTTGCAGCATGAAAGTTTCAAATTTTGACCTTTGTTACATATGCTAATGCGACAATTCATCAAATTGTCTATCTATTATTTATTTATGTTTTGAAAATATTATTTTAAAAAGATAACATGTGAATGTTAAGGATATTTTTGAAATATGAAAAAGAAAAATTAAGTCAATAAATATTGAAAATTAGCATATTCTCTTTTTATAATTCACAATATATGAAAATGTTGAGCATCATGAGTTCTTAACCATTATAGGAGTAGTCACTTAGGATTGTGATGATTTGCTTGAGACACTTTGTATATATTAAGGCAACATGCATTTTTGATAAAGAAGAAAGTCCCACATCCATTTGGAGTTAAATAGAGGAAATGGATTTACTCATGCATCGCCTCTACTTCCTTTTCCATTCTCATTGATGGTGAATCAATTGACATTTTTTTTGTTTTCTAATTCTAGGGATCTCAGATAAGGAGAGCCCTTTTTGCTGTTTTTATTCATTTTGGTAGTGGAAGTTTGGATTATCTCTCAACTGCACTTTAAAGAAAATCAACTTAGTCTCATTACAAGAGTTTCTCTTCCAAACAATATTGGTTTCATTATAATTTCTCATTTAATATTGTTTGCAAATGACACTTTAATATTCCAAAGGTACTCTACTTAGGAACTAAAATGGCTTTGTATCACGCTATTATGCGTTAAAGCATCCTCATGCCTCAAAATAAATTTAGTGAAGAGCAGTATTTTCCCCACACCTCCAGTGAATTAGCAAGGGGAGATGGACGAAATCTTGAATTTTAAAATTGATTGTATTCCCACTGTTTATCTTGGTTTACCTCTCAAAGCCAAATTCAAGGCAAAATCGACTTGGGATCCCACAATAAAAAAAATTCAATAAGAGATTGGTGTCATGGAAGGCCAATTACCTCTCTCTTAGGGAAGGCTAGCTTTGGTCAAGAGTGTTTACTCAACACACCTATCTACTCTATACTTCTTAATTTTTCCAATTCTATTGCTTATAGCTTCAAAATTTGAAGGCATACAACATAATTTCCTATGGAGAGGTAGATAGGACTCATTTAAATACTCAAAACTCTGCACACCTATTACAAAGGAAGGCTTGGGGGACCAAGAATAAGGCGTTGTTAAGAAAATGGCTAAGGAAATTCAGTCAAGACAAGAATAGCCTCTAAAGAGATGTAATCTACAAAAAATACAAAATTTCAAAGGAAATGCAAAAAACTCCTCTTTGTAAAACTAACCATAGTTGTGGAATTTGAAGAGGTGTCATTTTGACAGGCACTGTTTTTTGGGAGGTGACCAAAATTAAGTTAGGCTTAAAGGAACAAACTTATTTCTAAACTGAAAAATAGGCATCAAATGAATCATTATATAATTAACATCTTCACCTTTACAAAAGTATTACTTTTAAGAATGCAAAGGTTTTTGACATCCTCAAAAAGGCTTTGAGGAATCAATTTTTGGACTTGGCTTCTCCTAGAACACCAAGGGGTATTGAACATGCAACATTATTGCTAGCCTAGTTGAACAATAATTATTCAATTCAAATACCTAGCTCAAGGGAATTAAGACTTATGTTCTTGGCCTCCTTTCGATAACAATCATATTTCGGTCAAGTCAATGTATAAAATGTTGCTAGCACACATTTGGGAGTACAACAAAGAATGTCTCTTCATCAAACAAATTGGAATCCTTTTGTACTATCCAAAATCTCCTTCTTCCTCCTGGTGCATCTTAGTCAAAAAAAATTCTCACATATGACAACCTGCAAGCAGGAGATTGGATGTTGGCTCCTTTCTGTATCCTGTGCAAAGAAGACGGGGAACTATCAATCATTTGTAGCTACACTACAAATTTAACATAATTTGTACGGTATGACATTTTAAAACATCTTCAACTCCAGTGAGTCATTCTAAATTCTATCCAAAACATGATCTATTTCTAGAAGTACTCACATCTTAAAGGAAAGCATAAATCTCTCGGATTTTCAATTCTTATAGCAATTATGTTGGAAATTTGAAAAGAAAGAAACTCGAGAACATTTCAAGAAAAATCCTCTTAGGCTTGTATAGTATTGAATAAAATTCTACAAGTTATTTTTCACTAATTAAAATGTGTTTTGTTTTCCGTAATTTGTTTTGCTGTTCTCTAAGTTGGAATTGTAATTATGTTTCTTCAGTTGCTCCCTAATCTAAGATTATGATTTTTTTCTCTGTTTTCTCTTTTGGTTATCAAGCGGTTTGCTTATTTAATTAGTTTTCTTTGAATTTGTAGTAAATAAAAATTTTCTTTTACCCTTAAAATAAATAAATAAATTAAGTGAATAAATGTGACTAACATAACCAACATATATATAATTAAGTTACTATAAAGGTTTAATAGTAATGTAGAAATTTTGATGAGACATTTTAGATCAAAATTTGGAACATACTAGAATAGAAGAGTACGTAGGGTTCGTAGGAATGTACGCACAGTTATGGTGAGTTAGGAGGGACGTCCATGTCCGGCGTAGGAGATCCTTATTTAGGGTCCCCCGGGGATTCCCTTTTGCTGCTTACGCTAACCCTTTCTCTCTCCACATTTTTCTAAAGCACAGACGACGCGCGTAGACAGATGGATGAGAAGAAGCTACAGAGAGAGAGAGAGAGAGAGAGAGAGAGAGAGAGAGAGGTGTTGGGGTCACCGCCCCAGCCTAACTGATGGTAGGGACCATTGATGTGTATGGGCGAGGGTGGCCTAAGGAGCTCAATAATGATGCGGTCCGCCGCATGATTGGAGGCCACGGCCGACCACCACCGTCCTACGTGGACGTGGCTCCCACGTCACCACTTCCCGTCCACGTCCAAGCTGCCTCCATTCTGCAGTACGTTCACCTGACCTCCATCCGTCTATATGTATATATGGAAAAATAATAGTACACTCTCGATGAATGATTAATAATAATTAATATATGTAAGTGGTGTTAATTTGGAAATTGATGGAATAACTGGACGTTGGTGCATCCATGCATGCTTAATAGACAGAGGAGTTCAACAGCAAACCGGAAGCAGCTGGAACAGAGCGTGTTCCATGCATGCCCATCCATGATGATCAGGAGTTGAGGATTGTCAATAATCTGTTCTTACTTCTTAGCCAAAGTGGCATGATGGAGTTTCAGATTATCAAAAAAAAAAAGAATAAAAATTATAATTTGTTCTGCTAAAAACCTAGAATGCATGCAATATGTAGAAAACAACGCCAAGAGAAAGGCTCGCGCACACTGCACACAAACATACATGTACTTCTTTTTTATTTATATATATAAAAAACTACATACATATTCATGATGCGACATATTCATTCTCCGTTTGGATTCACCCAGATAGCTAGGTTGGAAGGATTTACCCAAATAAGAGTTCCAGATCACTAATGAAAAAAAAAGTCTCTACTGATGAATTCTATTCTTTATTTCGGTCAGAGTTTTTTTTCTTGATGCATATCCTTTGGATTATAGTTTTTAGGTTTTTTTTTTTTTTTTTGTTTTTGTTTTTTTACTTTTTTTTTTTTTCCCGGTTTCCTATGCTTTGGCTCCCAAGCTCCTTGCTTGGGTGGCATCTTTCAGTAAATTTCCTTTACATTTCAAAAAAATAAAAAAAAAAGTCTCATGTTGAATCCATCAGTCTCATGAAAATTGTCTTTTAGCCATAAATTTACTTCCAAAAGATATGTTAGAATCAATAATTTATTCCCTCTTCTCATCTAGCTACTGCACTTGTTTATCGTTACAAGACACACTAATTGTCAATATAATATCAAACATAATATCAAACACCACTAGGGTGACGACCCAAGTACTTCAAAACTGCTATAAATATGGAGATATTCTCTGATACCAACACATACATATATATAGTGCAACACGCCCTAATCAGAGTGTACTTGCCATTATTGAAACTAAAACCATACAACGGGAGGTTTCTAAAACATCCAAACACTTTACCAGAATTCCAACTGTCTCCAAATACATACATACAAAATACTAATTGTCCACATATTACAATCCCCACAATAACAAAGTAAAACTACCAGTGACTCACCAGCTTTGTCTAGCACCCCCAAAATATCTAATCCCTACCCCGAAGCACACTAGGTACGGTTCCTTGAAGGACCTGAAAAATCATTTATATAATGGGTTAAGACACTTCTCAGTAAGACGAATTATATTATCATCAGTGTCTGACTAGCATGAGTTTTAGTGTGAAATAAAATTCCATCTTTTAACTATATATGAAAATGACATTTAACTATGCTAATCAGTATATCTGAAAATACATAATTTTTGAATAATAAGCTGTCGGCTCAACATAGCCCATTTATAGTAAATCTGCCCATATATGCATAAAAGACACAACCTACACTGTAGAAGTAGTATCGTCACGTAATCACATACTCATATGACATGCTTCCCCGCATGACGGGTTGTGCGGCCTAAAGGTCAGACTTAACTCACCGTCGGCGATTCTGCAGCTAAGTCAAAACTAAGGCTGTAAGTATGATTGTGCATACCTATGGTCACCCAAAAATCACCTTGGATGCCCCCCGGCAACAACCTCGAAGTAGTACTGTGGCTCAAGTCTCCAATTGACTATCCCTCATCACACTTCCATGCTCGTGTGATTGCACTTACTGCTCACATATAGCTACGGTACTGTGCTTATAATATCTTAATATCACATATCGCAAATCCACAGAGTTCTAGAATCATATATGACAATTTACATAATAAAAACTGTATTATAACTCATTTCATATAAAAACTCTCATTCAATAAAATTCGGCCCCTGACCGTTATATCAAAACTTGGCCCCCGACCATTATATCAAAACTCGGTCTCCGGCCGTTGCATCACATACAGTATAAAAAAAATTAAAACATTCTGTTCACATATGCCATTTAAAAACCGTTCCCATGCCACAGAGTTTTCATTTGTTAATCATAAATAAAATAATCTGATTAGGAAATACATAAGTTGCTGAAAATAGGGTATGAGCATCTCCAGGGTTTTATTTAACTCAAATTATATATTTAACAAAAAATAGGAGATGATCAGACCATCCACAATAATTTTCCCAAAAACATATACTACATTTTATTTGGTCCATATTTTATAAAATAGCTGACATAATATAATCCCCTTATCTGTTTTCTTGAAAAGGTTCCTATAACGCTCCCAAAGCCACCCTATGACGATACGGAGCCTAAAATTATGAAATCACATTTCCCCTAGTTTAATCAACTCAAATCCCAGATTTGCAACCATTAAGTATCCCCAGGTCCATATACCCCATTTAACTAATTACACGCTAAACAGATAGTCCATTCTACCCTTACCTCAACTTTGGGATGATGCCTGGAAAGACCCTGTTAAAAAATTCACTCCGTTAGAGTTGTAGAGAAACTCCCCTAGATCCTTATGGTAACGTCCTATCGTCAATTCGGGCAACGAACGACAAGATTTCGTAGCGAGAGAGAGAGAGAGAGAGAGAGAGAGAGAGAGAGAGAGAGAGAGAGAGAGAGAGAGAGAGAGAGAGAGAGAGAGAGAGAGAGAGAAATTAGTTTTCTTAATGAAGAAGCAATTGAAAATCCTTTTATAGGCCATTAACCTGGTCACATTTGTCGATGAAATGGAGCCTTTGTCGACGAATTACAAAAGGAC
Source organism: Malania oleifera (assembly GCF_029873635.1). Lineage (NCBI taxonomy): Eukaryota > Viridiplantae > Streptophyta > Magnoliopsida > Santalales > Ximeniaceae > Malania > Malania oleifera. The sequence goes on from NC_080417.1 coordinate 42,174,158, forward strand.
GTTCGTCGACGAAAGAAGGGGTTCATCGACAAACCCTAAGCCTGAAGTTTCTATCATTTAGGATCTCGTCATCGACCATGCCTAAACTTCGTCGACGAAAATAGAAGGGCATTCGTCAACGAAAATAGGGGATTTGTCGAAGAAGCCTACTGAAATTCCCTTTCTTCTTTTCTTATTTATTTCTTTATTTTTCCGGGTTCGGGTCTCTACAATCTTCCCCTTATAAAAATTTCGTTCTCAAAATTGCTAATTGATACCGATCACATCTTTATCTCACAATTTATCTCTACCGAAGAGTTGGTAGCCACCCACATAGCGGTCCCATCCCAAATTTATTAAGTACCCTTACTTATGACGAAGGAATACCGTAGTTACATATACTGTCTCTGAAGATTACAATATCTATACCAAATTCTCCCAAAGACCCACCATGAAAAAAACAGGAAACAACTGATAAAACTAAATAACCTACTCTAAGAAACTTTTATACAAAATTAATACCTACCTATTGTTCTACTTATCTGATTAGTACTGAGCCTCTCCAAATAGCCATGGATACTTCTAATGTATTTCTATCTCTGATTCCCATGATGCTTCCTCCACTGCATGATTACGCCAAAGTACCTTTACAAGAAGAATCCTCTTAGTATGTAGTTCCTACTCCTTATGGTATAGGATCTGAATTGGTATCTCCTCATATGCTAACGTATCCCTGAGTTTTAAAGATTCGTAACTGATCACATGCGAAGGATCCGGAATGTACTTCCTTAGCATGGACATGTGAAACACGTCATGAATCCTAGATAGTGTTGGGGGTAATGCTATTCTATACACCACCGGACCAACTCTCTCCAGAATCTGAAATGGCCCGATGTATCTAGGGCTTAGGTTTCCCTTTTTCCCAAATCTCATTACCACTTTCATTGGAGCAATCTTAAAAAATATGGCATCACCAATCTCGAACTCCAGCTCTCACCGGCGTGTATTTGCATAACTCTTCTGCTGACTCTGCACTGTCTTTATTCTTTCCTTGATAAACTGGACCTTATTAGAGGTCTGCTGAGTAATCTTCGACCCTAAAATTTTTCGCCCACTAACCTTGTCCCAGTACAACGGAGATTGACACCTCTAACCATATAGTGCCTTATATAGTGCTATCCCGATATTGGAATGATAACTATTATTGTATGCGAACTCAACTAACAAAAGATATTTAATCCAATTACCCCCGAAATCTAGTAGCTTGCAGCATATCCTCCAGAATTTGAATGGTCCTCTCCGACTGACCATCGGTCTGTGGGTGAAAAGCAGTACTAAAATTGAGTTGAGATCCCAAAGCTTCCTACAGAATCTTCCAAAATTGGGAAGTAAACCACGGGTCCCTATCTGAAATGATAGACACAGGCACCCCTTTGTAGTCTGATTATCTCCTGCACATAAAGCTCTACCATCTTATTCATAGAATAACTAACTTTAACCGGAATGAACTGAGCAGTCTTCGTCAGTCTATCAACAACTACCCAGATAGCATTCTGTCGCTAAAGTGTTGATGGCAGTCCTGTAACAAAGTCCATGGAAATGTGCTCCTACTTCCACTTAGGGATGAGAAGTGGTTGCAATGGCCCTGTTGGCCTCATGTGTTCGGCATTCACCTGCTAACACGTTAGGCAGTGCTAAACAAAACGGGCGATCTCTATTTTCATGTTAGAACACCAGAAAGATTCCCATAGATCCCTATACATCTTTGTGCTCCCTAGATATACTGTATATAAAAAGCGATGTGCCTATTCCAGAATGGTTCATTTAATCTCAACATCCTTCGGTACGCATATCCTGGTGTGAAATATCAACACCCCGTCATCTGAGACATTGAAATCTGCATTCAATCCATCATGTATACCACTCACAATCTTTACCAGCTCTGCATCTTTCGTTTGAGCTATTCTGATCCTTTTCTGTAAGGTTGGTTGCACTACCAGGCTAGCAATGAATGCCTAGTGATTTCCTTCGACTAACTCCACACCCAACCTTTCTACGTCCATCCCAAACTGATGCTGAACCCCAACTTTTGAAACTGACGCTGTAGGAACCCAAACCCAGAAAATAAAAGAAAATAAATATAAAAGGGAGAAATAAAGGAAAATAAAAGAAAAAGAAGGAATTTGGAAAGTGGGTACCCAAATCAGTGAAGGTTTTGTGAAAAGGAAGAAAATCGACCATGATTTTGGGTCAACCGGGCTAGTCAACCACAAAATTGGTGACGATTTTGTGAATACAGAGGAAACCAGCGTCGATTTTCCTTTGGGCTTGCTCACCTATAAATAGGTTTGAGCTCATTTTTTTTTTTCAGAAATTCAAAAATCTCTTTTCTCTCTCCTAGGTTTTGAAACTTCTTCACCATAAAGCCTTTCCAAGCTCCTTTTTGCGTCCTGGTTGTGTCTCTTATCCATCATCTAGCAAGTACTCGAGTTTTCATAGGTTGGTAGTTCTAGGATTTTTCCGTTTCGAGCTATTCAAGTTCGTTTTTACGAAAAAAGGTAAGGGGATTTATGTACATAAGTTATTTTTGAAATCTAAACGATTAGAACTGTAGGTTATGATATTATGTACGATATGACTACTTGTTTGGAAAATTTCACCGGGTGGAATTGGCGATTTTTTGGTTTTATGATTTTGATAAAAACTAGGGTTTTGGGGTATGACATCCATTTTTCCTAAAAATAATTTCTTTGTATTAAACCAAAGTAGGAGGTTATTGAAATCCTTGTTTTCGATTTAAATTATGTTGTTTGAAACCATATGCTATACTAATGCTTTTAAAACCAAATGAGTGTGGCATGTCACGCCCCAGACCCGCAGATGAGTCTTAGGTTTGAATATAGTAACCTAACATGTCTCTATTTCAGTTAAACATATATGATACAACACTGAATGAGGGTCTGACCTTGAGGGGTACACATAAACCCTATACACGTTCACATACAAATCCATACTCATCAAATACGTAGCGAAAAATGTTCTTTCTATACATACATAAAACCATACCAGAGTTTATACAGAACTAGAATATACGTTCCCAAAATTATAGTACACACTCCGAGTTTTTACAAAATCCAACAATGACAACTCGGTTACAAAACTCGTACTTACACAGGTACTAAACGCAGCTAATTGACACCCCTGCTTCCAGACGCTAGGATGCTAGTTTCGGCTACCTGAAGGACCTGAAAAACATTTGTATATTCAGGGTGAGACACCTCTCAGTAAGGAAGAAAGAAGGTTATATCAGTGTGTGGCATACGAGTGTTATTTCGGTCTAATGCATAACACAATACAATACTATACAATACACTTCAATATAGTTCTAGTATTTTTCACAATCCAGTTCTAGTACATACAAAACCAAACATACGGTCAGTGTCATGACACTCAAACACCCGATACCTTGCAATAATTGAAGCCCCACAGTGATATCGTTGCTAGTACGGTGTAGCTCACACCCATCGGTGACCATCTGGAAAGAACATACGATATTTCACACCCTCGGATATAGAGTCGGACACTCTCGCCCATGGTAATTAGCCGAGACATGGCGTCAGTGTATGGTAATTAGCTGCCCCTAGCTAATTCAACGCACAGTAATTAGCCGCCCTTAGCTAATTTACAAAACCTAGAATAATTTTGGATCTCATGTCCCTATACTCATCAGTGTATGGTAATTAGCCGCCCTTAGTTGTTTTTACAAAACCTAGAACATTTACATACAACATTTCTTTCCATACTTATTTGAGTATATAACAAATCATATCGTTTTCAATTTGAGAAATATAGTTCAATACAAATACAGGTATGGTCATCTCATTACTACGATTTTGTACAACATATGATTTTCCAACCGAAACAGAGATGATACTTGAAACCCCAAATTTTCCCAAAACCAATAACCCGAAAATCCTACATTTTTACCTGATAGATTTTCCCAATTAAGTAACCAAAACATACATACAATCGTAAACTACATGTTTACTGATTCCAATTTCAAAATATAACTGATATAAACAGAATCCCCTTATCTTTTCCCGAATAGAAAAATGCGAACTCTACAGCTCCAAAACTATGAACCGAGTTCCCAAACCTAAACATCCAAGAGCTATACTTCACTATAATTCTTACTACTACATATAAATCGAAACAAAACTGAAATCGGACCCTTAACTCGGTTTTGGGTCAAAACTTGAAAATCCTCGAAACGAAGATCTAATAAACTATTCTCAAAGAGATTCCTCCCCTGATCCACACAGTAACGTCGGATCGTCGAATCAGGTGACGAACAGTGAAGAATCAAAGAGAGAGAGAGAGAGAGAGAGAGAGAGAGAGAGAGAGAGAGAGAGAGAGAGAGAGAGAGAGAGAGAGAGAGAGAGAGAGAGTTTTAGCTTACTTAGCCATGAAGTAATGGAATAGGATATTTATAGCCCCTTTGACCTGGCCAACCTCATCGACGAAATGGTGTCTTCGTCGACGAATCATCCATACATTTCGTCGATGAGCGAGCTCCTTCGGCGACGAACCCTATTCCGATATTTTACAACATGTTCGATATCTCTTCGTCGACGAGGCTCTAAATTTTGGCGACGAAGTGTATGAGGGCCTTCGTCGATGAGAACAATGGCTTCGTCAATGAAGCCTGCAAAATTGACCTTTTTACCCTTTCGCTATTTAGTCAATCTATATATCTCAGGTCGGGTTCTTACAACCTCCCTTCACAAAAATTTTGTCCTCTAAATTTGTAATCTCTCACTTACCAACTCACTACATACCCAAACGCATACCCGACTATAGGAAGAGCCGGCGACCACCCACATAGTAGCACCATCCCAAATACATACATACCCTCACTTATGGGGGAGGAATACCGTGGTTACATACATACACTATCTCGGGAGCTCACAATATTATGAAACTCTCTCAGAGACTAATCACACAATACTACTATGATAACAGAGTATTACATAGATACATACATACCCATACTGACCCTGCTATCAGAACTACTACTCAGAACAACTATGAATATTTATGGCTTATTTCCGTCTCTAACTCCCAAGAAGCTTCCTTAATCGCGTGATTCCGCCACAGTACCTTCACTACCAGTATCTCCTTGGTACGCAACTTCTGAACTTTATGGTCCATAATCTGAATGGGTATTTCCTAATATGCCAAAGCATCCTATATGTCTAAGGACTCGTAACTAATCACATGCGATGGATCCAACACGTACCTCCTCAACATGGATACGTGAAACACATCATGGATCCTCGAGAGCGCTGGGGGTAGTGCAATCTTGTAGGCCATCAGGCCCACTTGTTCTAGTACCTTGAATGATTCGATATACCTCGAGCTTAGCTTGCCCTTCTTCTCAAATCTCATCACCCTTTTCATCGGAGTGATTCTCAGAAATATCTTACCCCAACCTCAAATTCCAACTCATGATGGCGAACATCAGCGTAACTTTTCTGCCGACTCTAAGTTGATTTAATCCTATCCTTGATCAAACCAACCTTCTCAGAAGCCTGCTGTATGAGTTCAGGCTCCAATACCCATCGTTCACTGACCTCGTCCCAATACAAAGAAGACCAACACCTCCGACTATACAATGCCTCGAACGGTGCCATCCCGACACTAGCCTGGAAGCTATTGTTATAGAAAAATTCCACTAACGGTAGAAACTGAATCCAACTACTGTCAAAATCTAATACACAAGCCCATAACATATCCTCCAAGATCTGTATCATCCTTTCTGACTGTTTATCACTCTGGGGCTGGAATGCTATACTGAAAGTAAGGTTCGTCCCCAGTGCTTCCTGTAAACTCTTCTAGAATTGAGAAGTGAACCTCAGGTCTCGATATGAAATAATGGACACCAGTACCCTATGCATTTTGACTATCTTCTACACATAAAACCTTGCTAGCCTACTCAAAGAGTAGTTAACCTTCATCGGTATAAAGTGAGCAGATTTTGTCAACTTGTCCACGATTACCCAGATGGCATTCTGCCCGTGTAGTTCTGGTGGCAATCTGGTGACAAAATCCATGGAGATGTACTCCCATTTCCACTCCGGGATACTCAATGGCTGTAACAGCCCTACTAGCCTATGATGTTCAGCTTTCACCTACTGACTCATCAGACAATGCTCTCCAAATCGAGCAATCCCTCATTTTATGCCACTCCATTAGAAAGATTCGCCCAAATCTCAATACATCTTCGTACTACCCAAATGTACAGTATACAAAGAATGATGTGCCTCCTCTAGAATCGTCCTTTTTATCCCCTCGTCATTTGGAACACACAGCCTGGTCCCAAACCTTAGCACACCTCCCTTGGATATGTTAAAATTTGCAGCCAACCCTTCTTGCACTTTCTCCATAGTCTCAACTAACTTTGCATCATTAGCGTGCGCAACTTTAATCCTCTCAAATAATGTTGGCTGGATCACCAAGCTAGTAATGAGAGCCTGATGATTACCATCCACCAACCCCATGCCAAGACTTTTCAGATCTCGTCTGATATGATGCTGACCTACTACTGCAGATACTGACGCATGCTCTAACTTCTAACTCAACGCATCGACTACCATGTTAGCCTTCCACGAGTGATAGCTAATGGTGCAATCATAGTCCTTGATCAGTTCCAGCCACGTCCTCTACCTCATGTTCAATTCTGTCTATGTGAAAAAGTATTTGAGGCTCTTGTGGTCCGTGAAGATCTCACATTGTTCACTGTACAAGTAATGTCTCCAGATCTTTAACGCATATACTACTGCCGCCAACTCTAAATCGTGTGTGGGGTAGTTCTTCTCCTACTCCTTGACTTTCCGAGAAGCATAAGCAATAACCTTACCCTGTTGCATTAGCACACATCCCAACCCCTTTAATGATGCTTTGCTGTAAATCACAAAACCAATGTCCCTAGATGGGATGGTTAAAACCAGAGTAGTGACCGGTCAGTGTTTCAACTCCTAGAAACTCTACTTGCACTCGTTGGTCCAATAAAATCTCACACCCTTCCTTGTCAACCATGTCAAAGGGCTAGATAACTTAGAGAATCCCTCCACAAACCGCTGGTAATACCCAGCCAGTCCTAGGAAACTCGGAACATCCTGTACACTCTTCAGTGTCACTCAATCAACCACTGCTTCTATCTTACTAGGATCAACTGAGATACCACCCTTCGACATGACATGGCCTAGAAACGTGACCTGATTCAGCCAGAACTCGCATTTCTTTAGCTTAGCATACAACTTTTTCTACCGTAATACCTCAAGTACCAACCTCAGATGATTCTAATGCTTTTTCGAACTCCTAGAGTATACCAGAATGTCGTCGATGAATACCACTACAAACTGATCTAGGTATTCATGGAAAACCCTATTCATTAGGTCCATAAATACCACCAAAGCGTTAGTCAACCCAAAAGGCATGACCAAAAACTCGTAGTGGCCATATCCAGTTCGGAAAGCAATCTTTGCAACGTCTTCAGTCCTAACCTTCACCTAATGATACCCTAACCATAGATTGATCTTTGAAAAGACCTACGTTCCCTGTAGTTGGTCAAACAGATAATCTATACGAGGCAACGGGTATCGATTCTTCACTGTTACCTTGTTGATCTCATGGTAATCAATGAACATTCACATCGACCAGTCCTTCTTCTTTACAAATAATATTATAGCTCCCTAGGGCAAAATACTAGGTGGGATATAGCCCTTGTCCAATAGTTCCTGCAACTGCTTCTTCAACTCCCTAAGTTCAACTGGAGCCATCCGGTATGGAGCTTTAGAAATCGGTGCCTTACCTGAAAGCACCTCGATAGCGAACTCCACCTCTCGGTCGGTAGGTAAACCGGGTAAGTCTTCTGGGAATACATCTGAAAATTCATCAACCACTCGGGTATCTTCAAGTTTCACATCATCTTGAGGTGGTTCCTTCACACAAGCTAGGTACCCCTGACAACCCTCCAAGAGTAACCTTCTCGCTTGTATAACTGATAAAACCTGTGGCATCGAACGCATACATGATCCCACGAACTCATACTCCTGCTATGACGCCTTGAAACCCGCCGAGTGGGTCCCGGGTGCCATGTGTTCTAGTCACCTGTATCTGATACCATAATTAATATGCTCGTAGTGGAACATAAATAAATACCTCAAATAAATACCATAGTTCTATATAACAACCCAAAAACGAACACTACAACATCCACATATCCATATCCACAACCAGCATTTAAAACATAATCCCGTACAAATATATCTATACATATATCAGTATCTCACAATACCCCAAAAAGAAACCAGCAAAAACAGTCCCAGCCTAGGCCTTCAAACCCGATCTCTAAAAGAACCTGAAAAATTATTAATCCACTAGGGTGAGACACTTCTCAGTAAGGGTGGAATAAATTATAACAGTGTGTGACAAATAAGTTTTAATATTTTCATATCAAAATAAACTGCTTCTCACATAATATCAATAACAACTGAGAAAATGTACCATTAATAACATTTCCCGACATCTAATGTCGTACACACATCCAATATGTACAAGTACATAATTTTTATGCAGGCGAAAGTCCCCAAGGATGGCAAAGATTACCCGCCCATACAAGTAGCCTCCCTCTTCTCTGGTACTAAAAACTACCTACCAGAGCACTCACCTTACTCAGCAAGCCCTCAGGTGAAGCCTTACCTTGCCACTAGTACACACATCTTTATTATTTTAAAGGCGAAGGTTTCCAAGGATCGGGATGTCTACCTGCCCATACAAGTAGCATCCCTTTGCACTGATACCAAGAAACTACCTAGCAGAGCACTCGCCTTTCTCAGCAAGCCCCCGGTGGTATGTTTACCTCGCTGCATGCACACACATGCATTCACAATATGCTATACCATTACTATTATGTTTTAATTAAATTCACATGCACAACACATCCACACAAGAATCACACAACTTATACTTCATCTTCCAATGTCCTTAGTACGTGGCCCACACAGAGCGACTGCGTACATATCAGTACGTGGCCCACATAGGCACCTACGTACTTCTTATCTACACGTGGCCCACACAGGAACCACTACCCACACAGGGTACATAACATGACCCACACAGGTACCACCATCCACACAGGATGCATAACATGGCCCACACAGGCGCCATTATCCACATAGGATATAACGTGTCCCACATAGGCACCACTACCCACATAGGGTACATAACATAGCCCACACAAGCTCCATTGTCTACACAGGATATAATATGGCCCACACAGGCACCACTACCCACACAGGGTACATAACATGGCCCACATAGGCGCCATTATTCACACAGGATATAACGTGGCCCACACAGGCACCACTCCAGCTTCCGCAACACGTGGCCCACACAGACACCACTATTCACCAGTATCCAATCCCCATGACCTACCTGTCATACATCAGTAGAACAAGCTCCTTGACCTGCCAATGTCCTACCCCATATAAATGACAGTATAACGAGCTCCTCAACTTGCCAACGTCATATCATGATTCATATCTAGGCAATATAACAACCTCCTCATGCCAACGTTATATTGAGATGCATACAAATAACCACACTAGTTTGTTCACACAGACGCATCAATGTATTTCCACATAGGAATCCAATAGATTAATTCATTTCCCACACAGTATCCCAACAGATCAATACATTTCCACATAGGAGTCAAACATAACAATTTATTCATCATGTCATAATCATTCCAAACACCCCCACATGCAAACCCAAATACCACAGTAATTCATATTCAATTTATTAGGAAAAATTACTCCCATGTCACACGAATTTAATATCATATGCAATTATCCCAAATATAAACCTTAAACAATATCATCATTTTCTAGTACTCAGACGGTTCTAAAAATCATATAGATAAATAATACATTTTATATGCTCGTAAATAACCGATTTACCTTAATAAAATAATGATATAATTTTATTCCCCTTTACCTGATTCCCTAAATTACACCTGCAAGGTTCCCAAAATTATACCCGCGATGCTCACCCGAACCCTGATTCAATTAGATCAACCCCAATAAAATATTATTTTAAAATTTCCTAATTTATAATAATTAAATAATAATTAATTTCTAAATAACCCATTTATCCTAATTTTGGGCTATTTCTACAACGACCCACGAGAAATCTGCTCCGCTAGATTTGTAGAGAATCATCCATAGATTCTCGTGGTGGTGTCCGATCGCCCATTTGACTTAAAATTTAAGAAAAACGGAGACAAGAATGAGAAGTTACCTTACCCCAGGAGATATGCCCACGTTGCTCCTATGACAAATCCACTTCGGTAAACATGTCGGTGGTGGAAAATGGAGTCTAGTAGTTTTTTCGGATTTTCAATTAGGCAAGAATTTGCAGCGAAATCGTAGAGAGAAGAGGGGTGGAGAGCGTGAGGTGAGAGAATTTTCTTTCTTTCCCTTTCCTTCCTGTTCTGCGCCAACGTGAGAAGTAGTTTTTCTTTTTTTTCTTTCCTCTTCCTGCTTCTGTTTTGTTCCAGGTGCCTCTAGAGAAAGCTAAACACTAAGGTTTTTTTTTTTTCCTACTTGGTTCAGAGACTTAACCACTAAGTTTTTTTTTTTTCCTTCCCTTTATCCATACTTTAAACTTTTATATATACTTATATATACTTATATATATATATATATATATATATATATATACTTACATATATACTTTTATATACATATATATATATATATATATATCCAAAATCCTCAAATTTCTTAATTTAATTAATTTTCTTAATAATAATTAATTAAATAATAACAATTTTTTAATTAATTATTATGATTATGATTATTTTTTATTTTTTATTTTTTTAATTTTTTTTTGGGTCATTACACCTGCTCCCCAGGAGGTCTGAATAATACTTCCTTCCCACGACAATCAATCACCGCATAACTAGAGAATAGCCAATCCATCCCCAGTATGATGTCAAATCCACATACGTCGTACACTACTAAGTTCCCCGGTAGTTGTCTTCCCTGAATAACTACTGGGCAGTTTCCCAACATCTTACTATAGATCATTACACTCCTAGTAGCTGTAGCCATGGACAACCATTCATTTATCATTTGGGTTTCAACCCCACATAGTTTCACAAAACTAGCAGATATAAACGAATGGGTTGCTCCCGAATCAAATAAAACAATAGCTCTATTCGAAAGCAATAACATGGTACCTGTCACCACATTCCCAGTGTGTTTCGCATCTGATGGAGTAAGGGAGTACACCCTCGTCGGAGCCGTGTTTTCCTGATAGTTTCCTCAAGGCACCTGATTACTCCCACAGTTCTGGATCTGTGTAGGCATTTCTCTCCTCTGTGCCTAAATGTTTCGAGACATGTGGCCTGGTTTGCCATAATTATAGTAGTTACCCTAGAACAACTGGCATTCATCATCGTGCCATTTGCGACACTTGGTGCATGGTGCGGAGGATGGATCCCCTTGAGAACTCTGTCGCTCAGTATTTTACCGATAACTCAAACTATAGTTCTTCTTCTTCTTCTTCTTCTTCTTCTTCTTCTTCCATTGTTCCTGTCGAGGACCTGTCTGAGAACCAAAATGTAGAGACCCGTATAATTATAATTATTAAACAATAAGGGAAAGGAGAGAGGAAGGAAATTGAATTTAAGGATTCAATAGGGGTCTCGTCGATGAACACAACATGTTCGTCGACGAACACGCTTAATGAGATCGTCAATGGAGACACGTGTCTCATCGATGAGAAGATACCGAGAGGCTATCTTTTAGTTTTGAATTTTTTCGATGAGGAGTAAGCATTCATCGACAAACTTTCTTCGTCGCCTTATCGACGAAGTGACGTGGCTCGTCGACGAGTGCAGGTGTATAAATAGCCTAAACTCAATTTTTATGTAGAAATTACGCAAAGAAACCTCTCTCTCTCTCTCTCTCTCTCTCTCCTATTCGTCCCCTCCCCCTTCTCTCTAAGATTTTGGGCCGTTTTCTTGTCAGTTCAATTTAGGGTAAGACTTTTTATCTAGTATTTGCCTTTCCTACAGTTAAAGAAAATGTAGTACACGAAGAAATACTGAAATTTTGTTTAGGGAGATATTGTTTTCAGGGTGTTGAATGGGGAACCTTGCGGGTGTAAGACTAGACATTGTAAAGGCTTTTCAACAGTCAGTCAGGTAAGGGAGTAAACTAAAGCAGTAATTTTCTATGAAAATTATTATTATTTAGTAGCAGATTAATTTTTAGAAAGCATCTATGATATACAAGTATATGTGTGAAAATGTATATTTGAGAAAAAAGCTGCTGTTACACAAGAATATATTTTTTTAAGTATGAAATGTTAGAAAATATGATTTCAGAACAGAATTCATGATTTTATTCAGTAATGTGTAGCATGAATATTATTTTACATATGTTGTATTATGTTAAGCCAATTTTACATAAAATCAGGTTCCATTTATTTTCAGGAATAACATGATAATATAGTAAACCATGATTTCAGAATATAAGATAAACAATACATTTATTTAGATCAGTATGCATGATATGTTTGGCGCAAAGCCAAGATTGATAGCCGGCGCAAGGCCATAGTTATGCATGTTTTTGGCGCAAGGCCGCAGTTATGAATGTATTCGGCGCAAGGCTGTAACTATTTATGTTATTACAGAATTTAGAAGATGCTATCAATCTTTTTATTTTAAAACAGTATATTATCATATATTATATGTTATTAGAACTTGGATGATAGTTTAAATTAGTTATTCGGAGCACGATACCATAGCTATACAGTTCAGTTCAATTTAGACTTGTGCTAACTGCCCTTGCTAGTAGAGGGGGTGGGAGATGGATAGTCGATGTGGCTTTCAGTGTAGAGTTGCAGACGTCCACCTAGAAGTCTGGACCAGAGTGTGGCAAGCCCATCATACTTACAGACATTTTTGACTCGGCAGTGGTCGGCCAGCCATTGTCGGGTCCTGCCTTCGGGCTGTACAACCTGTCAGTGGGGTAATACATGACATCAGCTAGTTATTCATCCTGGGTAAATTTCAGAATTACTCGTTATATCAGATGATTTTATGAACAATTAGATACAATATGATTTTGTAAAATAATGAGATTATATGCTTACTTAGTTGTGATATTATTTGTGTTTTCAAGCATGTGACATTTACCGTATATTTATTATAGCACGCAAATATTCATGTTGCCACATAATTGTATTTAGTTTATTTTTCTTTAGTGAGAGGTTTCTCATCCTAGCTTAAACCATTTTAGGGAACCCAAGAAGACATCCGGACTGAGCATGCTGTTGAGACAGCCTATACTACCCCACTAGGTGGGTGAGTTTTTGAGTTAGGATCAGTAGGTTTTTTTTTTTTTAAGATCCTAGATGTATCTTTTGATGTTTTTGGGATTGTACACATACAGTATTATGGTGGAATGTAGGTAACTCTGGTATAATGTACTTTATGGTTTGGTGAATGAAATTTATGTTTACTATTGCCTAGGTTTCTGTTGCGTATGACAGATGTGTCCTCATTACCCACGGGTTCGGGTTGACGTTGTTATCTTATTAGCTAATGGTATCAGTATATTTAATGATGATTAATGTGATTAATTATGTATTAAGTTTAGCAGGTCATTACACAGAAGATACTGGCCTCTTCCCCTATTCCTGTACCATCTCATCTCCCTGAAGGTCTGCCTCAACTATGGCGGCTTTATCCACCAGAACAGAAAACTCTCGAATTTGTAGCATCCCCACAAGCCTATGGATGTCCTTCCTTAGACCCTTCTCAAACCTCCGAACCTTCTCATACTCGCTTGGGACCAACTACGGCGCGAAACGAGATAACTTGATATATCTGGAGGCATATCTCTACACTGTCAGGGTTCCCTACGTTAGGCTCGAGAACTCATTAGCCTTTGCATCACGAGTTGAAGCCGGGAAGTATCTCTCAAAAAATACCTCCTTGAAGTGGCTCCACATCATACCAGATGGACCAGCTCTCTGCTTCTCAAGCAAACTCACAATCGTTCACCATTTTTATGCTTCTTCTTTCAGCAAAAAGGTAGAATAAAGAACTTTTTGCTACAGAACTTCCATTATCTTCTCAGTCTTCTATATCTAGTTCTCTACTATTATCAGATTGAGTCTTCCCATAAACTTCAGAGGGTGCATGCGGGTAAACCTCTCTATAGTACAACCCGTAGCTGTAGGAGAGTGCTCACGTCTCCTAACACTCCGTTTGATCTCCTGTATAACCTGCCATGTCAAACCCCGAGGCACGAAAGGAGACTTATCACTTGCAGTCCCCTCAGAACCACTATCCAAGTTGTTATCTTTGCGTTAAATTATGAAAGTAAGATAGGAATCAATTAGAATTCCTATTTCATACATAGTTAACACAATCATTGAAAGCCAATCATGTCAACTACTACTCTCACGGGTCTAGGTCTGTCCTATCACACTGACACGAATTCATCAGTAGTTTGTCGTGATTTTACTAAAATTGTCATTCCAGGAAAAACACAGAACACTGCCAACAAGTCCCCGTCTAGTAACAAAACAACCCTCGTCCTACTCTACCCATTTCCTACATCCTATACTCTGGTATGTACATATAAATACGCCTAACCAAGTCTACAAGACCTAACAACCTGGTTTAACTCTGATACCAAGCTGTCATGCCCCAAACCCATAGATGGGTCCCAAGTGTGAATATAGTAACCTAACTTGTCTCTGTATCAATTAAACATACATGATACAACACTAAATGAGGGTCCGATCTTGAGGGTACACGTAACCCCTATACAAGTTCACATACATATCCATACTCATCAAATACGCAGTGAAAAATGTTCTTTCTATACATACATCAAACCATACTAGAGTCTATAAAGAACAAAAATATATGTTCCCAAAATTATAGTACACACTTCGCGTGTTTACAAAATCCAACAATGACAACCCGGTTACAAAACTAATACTTACATAGGTACTAAATGCAGCTAACTGACACCCCTACTTTCGGATGCTAGGATGCTAGTTTTGGCTACCCGAAGGACCTAAAAAACATTTGTATATTCGGGGTGAGACACCTATCAGTAAGGAAGAAAGAAGGTTATATCAGTGTGTGGCATACAAGTGTTATTTTGGCATAACGCATAACACAATACAATACAATACATTACAGTTTAATACAGTTTCCAATACATACAATACCAAACATACGGTTAGTGTCGTCACACTTAAGCACTCAATACCCTACAATAACCGAAGCCTCACAATGATATCGTTGCTAGTATGATTTAGCTCACCCATTGGTGACCAGCTGGAAAGAACAAGCGATATTTCACACCCTCGGATATAGAGCCGGACACTCTCGCCCATGGTAATTAGGCGAGACATGGCGTCAACATATGGTAACTAGCCACCCCTAGCTGAATCAGCGTATGATAATTATCCGCCCCTAACTGATTTACAAAACTTGAAACAATTTTGGAACCTATGTCCCTATACTCATCAGCGTACGGTAATTAGCTGACCCTAGTTGTTTTTACAAAACCTAGAACATTTACATACGACATTTCATTCCACACTTATTTGAGTACACAACAAATCATATCGTTTTCAATTTGAGAAATATAGTTTAATACAAATATAGGTACGATTATCTTATTACTACCATTTTATACAACATATGATTTTCCAATTGATATAGAGATGATACCTGAAACCCCAAATTTTCCTAAAAACTGTAACCCAAAAATCCCATATTTTTACCCAATAGATTTTCCCAAATAAGTAACCAAAACATACATACAATCGTAAACTACATGTTTACTGATTCCGATTTCAAAATATAACTGATATAAACAGAATCCCCTTACCTTTTCCTGAATACCAAAATACGTACTCTACGACTCCAAAAATATGAACTGAGTTCCCAAAACCTAAACATCCAAGAACTATACTTCACTATAAATCTTACTACTACATATAAACCGAAATGAAACTGAAATCGGACCCTTACCTCGATCTTGGGTCAAAACTTGAAAATCCCCGAAACAAAGATCCGATCCACTATTCTCGAAGAGATTCCTCCCGTGATCCACCCAGTAATGTCAGATCATCGAATCAATCGACAAATAGCGAAGAATTGAAGAGAGAGAGAGAGAGAGAGAGAGAGAGAGAGAGAGAGAGAGAGAGAGAGAGAGAGAGAGAGAGAGAGATTACTTAGCCATGAAGCAATGAAATAGGATATTTATAGCCCCTTTGACCCTGCCAACCTTGTTGACTAGATGGCACCTTCGTTGACAAATCATCCATGCATTTTGTTGACGAACCGACTCCTTCAGCGACGATCCCTATTCTGATATTTTACAACACGTTTGGTATCTCTTCATCGATGAGGCTCTGAATTTTAGTGATGAAGAGTACGAGTGCCTTTGTCAACGTGAATAATGGCTTCATCGACGAAGCTTGTAAAATTTACCTTTTTACCCTTTCGCTATTAGTCAATCTGCATATCTCGGGTCGGGTTCTAACATGGCATGAAATGTTAAATTAAAATATACTGAACTGAGGAATATGATTATGAGATATGGGAACTAGAGTTCCAAATTTTTATCAAAAAATGTAGAAAAGAGATGCCGGTTAAATATCGCGAGATGTATGTACCAAGGTTAAACCGAGAGCTATGTGTGCCAGTTTAAACCAATGAATGAATGAATGGATTGTGAAAAATACTGGAACTGCTTAAATGCTTTATGAATAAGAACAGGTTACTGTGCTTTCGATATAAATTGTATATATGATATATGAACCACTTGAGAAAGCTTCTTACCAGGAAAGCACGGTACAATTGCTATCATAAGAGATACAGTGCAACCACACGTTATTCTTAAGTGTGGGTATCTAAATAGTTGACTTGGTATGAAGAGCTACTGGTTGAATTATGGACCAAAGTGGTGTAGGCCAGGTCAGACTAGAGAAAGCAGTGTGACTAGCCTGGTGACCCCAGGTCTAGATCAAAGCATTATAAATGCACAACCCGTGCCATGGGGAAAGTAAATAGTGTAGTTATGATGTTTCAAACCTGAGATGAGTTCATTATGCATATACATGATTTAAAAATAAAATGGGCAAAGCTACAGCTATGAGTATCAAGCCGAGGGATCGTACAGTCTATGGGCCTGTACCCTACCCCAACCTCGAGGACTTTCGCTTATAATGAGTCAAATTATCTTATGCAGGAATTTTATATATATATTTTCTATATTACAGGTTTGTGAATGATTGAAATGTGTATCTATTTTCTACTGGAATAAACTCATGTAGTCACACACTGATGTAATATGATCTACCTCACTGAGAAGTGTCTCACCCTAATATACAAATCTTATTTCTCGTCCTGCAAGAAATCGACCCTAGACTTCGAAAAGGATTCAGGAGCATAGTGTTATTTCTAGTTTATGAAAGTTCCTATATGTGTACTAGGCTTAGGCCAAGTTGTCTTTTTGGGGATTGTACTAACAGAGTATGTTTTTAGTATGTATGGATGTATGTGAGGAAACAATTAGAAATTCTGGTAAGTTTTATTAGATGATGTATGTTTATGTTTTTCGTTGTGCAAGATTATGAAGATCAGTATGAAACACCTGATTTCCCTTATTTAGGTGGGTTGTATATGTATAGTATCAGAGATATGTGTGTTATGTATGTATAGTAGCACTCCGGCCCCACCTAGAGGGTTGGTATCAGAGATATACGTGTTATGTATGTATAGTTGCACTTCAGGCCCACCTAGAGGGTCGGGGCTTTACAGTTGGTATCAGAGCTATAACCAGCCAGAAGTGTGATATGATTCACATTGCCTGGTTATGGAAATGTTTAGAGCTTAGGTTGCTAGGTTCTGAAGACTAGGTTGGATGACTTTACCAAAGTATAGGATGGGGATAGGACTTTCAAGTTTTTCTTAGTAGACCTAGAGACTGAAATCCATTGACAGACTTCTATGTTTTTCTGAATCAGTCGACGAGTTCAGAAAATCACGGCAATCCATCGATGGTTTTGTTTTCGAGTGGAGGGGTGGAACTTGAGCTAGAATGAGAGCATCAAGTTAGCAAAGTATGTCGTTAGTAGGATTGTTAACTCATTGAAATGAGTCTTATAGTATTGTGGTTGTAGCATATATGTAAGGAAACATGATTCTAAATAAATTTTCTCAATTGCTTCTTCAAGATGGAGTCCAGGGATAATACTGCTAGCGCCGGGAGCAGTAGCAACGAAGGGGTTGGTCATGAGGCTGGCAGTGACTCCATAGTTATATTGTGGGACTTTGCTCAGAAGCTTATGGCTAAGGTTGTGCGAACTTCTAGGGGGCACGACCATCCCACAATTGAGCTGGGACGTTCTATTGACTAGTTCACCCGATTGAAGCCTCTTACCTTCTAGCAGGGAATGTAGACCAATCCAAGCAGAGAATTGGATTTGAGAGATTAAGAAGATCTTGGCTGTGCAGAGGAGTAGAAGGTGGCCTATGCGACATTCAAATTTACTAGGGAAGCCGAGAGGTGGTGGGAATTGGTAAGGATGCTGGAGGAGCATCAACTAGTACCAGTGCTGATGACATGGGGTTGTTTTAGAGAGGTGTTCTTTGAGCGGTACTTCCCAACCACTGTTAGGAATATGAAGATGGAAGAGTTCATGATTCTGACACTAGGGCAGTTGGCAGTCTAACAATATATTGTCAAATTCCAGGAGTTAGCGTGCTTTGCTCCGTTTATGATATCAGACGAGGCGAGGAAGGCCTAGAAGTTTGAGAGGGGTCTAAAGAAAAAGATTCGGAAGAAGACAACAATATTGTAAATACAAGACTTTGCTACTCCAGTGGATAAAGCCACTGTAGCAGAGGAGAGCCTACAGGAGGACACAGAGGTGTAGATCTCGAAGAAGAGGCCAACTCATCCCAGTTCTTATTTAGACGTGAGGCAAGGAACTTGGAAGAAATATGGTAGTGGCGAAGGCTAGTGGTGAGAGACTGCTGGTGGTACACCTCAAGGTACCAAATCTTTCTTAGCTTTTCCTACTTGTGGCAAGTGGCATGTAGGGAAGTGCCTGATGGGTTCAGATATTTGTTATCGGTGTGGTAAGCTAGGACATCAGGTACGAGATTGTAGCATGCCGGGGAGCAATGCACCCCCAAAATAGCCATATAGAGAAGGTACTAAGGCACCACATGGTGGTTATCAGAGGGGTACAACCTAGGAAAGGGTGTATTCCTTAACTCCAGACGATGCAGAGAACGCTGGAGATGTGGTGATAGGTAATATTTATATGCTTTTGAATAAAGTTGTACTTTTTGATTCACAAGCGACGCATTCCTTTATTTCCCAAGGATTCGTCAAACTATATGGGTTATAAGTACAACTCTTAGATGATGAATTAGCAGTGGCTACACAGTCAGGGCCAGTAGTTGTATGCAGTAGGGTGGTTCAGGATTTTCCAGTAGAGATTCAAGGGAGAGTATTACCAATCAGTCTAATTGTGTTTGATATGCATGACTTCGATATCATTCTGGGAATGGACTGGTTATCAACCAGTTATGCCAGTATCAATTGCTATAGGAGAGAAGTAGTATTCAGTCCTTCCGAGAAGCAAGAATTCAAGTTCGTAGCGTCGTGTGTGCATTATGCACCAAAAATCCTTTTGACTATTTAGGCTAGGAGGTTACTTCTAAAGGGATTCCAGGGGTACCTGGCGATTGTGAAAGAAATGCCTAAATAAGAACTTAACCTAGAGGAGATTCCTGTAGTAAGTGAGTTCTTAGATGTGTTTCCAGAGGACTTGTCGGGATTGCCTCCTAATCGTGAGGTGGAGTTCGCTATAAATTTGACTCCAGCGATAGAACCAATATCAAAAGCTTTGTATCGTATGACTCTAGGAGAATTGAGGGAATTGAAGGAGCAACTATAGAAGCTATTGGATAAGGGTTACATTTGACCAAGTGTTTCACCCTAGGGAGCACTGGTGTTGTTTTGTGAAGAAGAAGGATGGGTCGATGAGGATGTGCATCAACTACAGAGAGATCAACAAAGTTACAGTGAAGAATAAATACCCATTACCCAGAATTGATTCTGTTTGACCAGCTACAAGACACACATATCTTCTCTAAAATCAATCTGCGATATGGTATCATCAGCTGAAGGTGAAATCAGAGGATGTACTAAAGAAATCTTTCAGAACTTGGTATAACCATTATGAATTTTTGGTCATTTCATTCGACTTGATGAATGCTCCTACCGCATTCGTGAACCTGATGAACAGAGTGTTCCATGAGTACCTAGATAGGTTCATGGTGGTGTTCATCAATGACATTCTGGTCTATTCAAGGAGTCTAATAGAGAATGAGTCTCATATGAGATTGGTTCTTTAGGTACTCAGGGAGAAGAAGTTATTCGCTAAATTGAAGAAATGCAAGTTTTTAATAGAATATGTTGCATTTCTAGGACATGTAGTGTCCAAGGAAGGGATATCAGTGGATCTAAGCAAGGTCGAGGTGATAGTTGATTAGGTGAGATCGAGGAACATGCATGAGGTTCAAAGTTTCTTGGGTCTGGCTGGGTATTGTCGCTAGTTCATCGAGGGATTTTCTAAACTTTCAGGTCCTCTAACACAGCTTACAAGGAAGAATAGTAGATTTTAGTGGATTGGGGAGTGTGAACAGAGTTTTTAGGAGTTGAAGCAATGTTTAGTCACAACTTTAGTATTGACCATTCCGTTAGAGGATGATGGCTATGTGATTTACAGTGATGCATCCCAGAAGGGACATGGGTGTGTTTTGACGCAATAGGGAAAGGTTATTGCTTATACTTCTCGCCAACTCAAGGAGCATGAGAAGAATTACCTTACGCATGACTTGGAGTTAGCAGCTGTCATTTTTGCACTAAAGATCTAGCGGCACTACCTATACGGTGAAATGTGTGAGATATTTGTGGATCATAAGAGCCTTAAATAATTTTTTCACCCAGAAGGAGTTGAATATGAGGCAACACAAATGGCTTGAGCTGATTAAAAACTATGACTGCACCATTAGTTACCACTCGAGAAAAGCTAATATGATAGCTGATGCATTAAGTCGGAAGTCACTGGATGCGTTGGTTTCAGTAGTTGTTGTGTAGCATCAAAGAATGATGGTTCTGGAGAGGTTGGGAGTGGAGTTGGCGGACAAGGATCCACATGCTTTCATTTCCAGTTTAGTTATTCAGCCAGCTTTGCAAGAGAGAATCAAAGTTGCTCAAAAGGAAGATGTAGAGCTAATAGAGGTTTTGGAAGGAGATCAAAATGGCTTAAAGTCGAATTTCAATATCTCCAACGATGGGATGTTGAGATTTCACACCAAGAATTTTATATCGAATGATGTTGAAATTAAGAGGGTCATTTAAGAGAAGGCACATCGTCTGCTTTACGCAGTACATTCAGGGAGTATAAAGATGTATAAGGAACTGTGAGAGTCTTTCTGGTGGTCTAACATGAAAAGAGAGATCGCCCATTTTGTAGAATAGTGCGTGACATGTCAACACATGAAGGCTGAGCACTAGAGGCTAGTAGGACCATTGCAACTACTTCTTATTCCTAAATGGAAGTGGAAGCACATTTCCATGAATTTTTTCACGAGATTGCTATCGGCACTTCACAAAAAGAATACAATTTGGGTAGTGGTTGACCGATTGACGAAGACAACCCATTTCATCCTGATGAAAGTTAGTTATTCCATGGATAGGTTGGCAGAGCTATATCTACAAGAGATTATAAGACTCCACTGCATACCAGTTTCTATCATTTCAGATCAAGACCCACGATTTACCTCTCATTTTTGGAAGAGTTTGTAGGATGCCTTGAGATCGCAACTTATATTCAGTACCTCGTTTCACCCGCATATGGATGGACAATCCAAGAGGACTATTTAAACTTTAGAGGATATGTCACGGCGTGTGTCTTGGATTTTGGGGACAGTTGGATTCGATATCTACTATTTGTGGAGTTTGCGTGTAATAACAGTTACCAGGCTAGTATAGAGATGGCACCATATGAGCATTTGTATTGTCACCAATGCCAATCTCTGTTGTATTGGGATGAGGTAGGCGAGCGGAAGATTTTGGGACTGAAAATGATTCAGAAGACCTCTGCAAAGGTTGAGTTGATCAGGATGAGGATCGGAGCAGCACAAAGTTGATAAAAGAGTTATGCGCATACTTGCCGATGGGAACTAGAGTTCAAGGTGGGAGATATGATATTCCTGAAGATCGCCTGGATGAAAGGGGTGATGAGGTTTGGGAAGAAGAGGAAGTTAAGCCCTTGGTATATTGGGCCATTTGAGATCCTGGAAAGGATAGGTCCAGTTGCTTATCGAGTGACATTACCCCCAACACTATCTAGAGTTCATGACATGTTTCACATATCAGTGCTGAGGAAGTACGTGCCAAACTCTTTGCACGTGTTAAGTTATGAACCTTTGGAGATCAGAGATACACTAGCATACAAGGAAGTAACAGTTTAGATTTTGGATCAGAAGGTACAAAAACTACGTACTAAGGAGATACCATTAGTGAAAGTACTATGGCGTAATCACGCAGTGGAGGAAGCTTCATGGGAGTTAGAGTCGAAGATACGTCAGAAGTATCCTTAGTTATTTAGAGATGCTTAGAGCTAGACAAGTTAACCCAATGGTAAGTGAGTGTTTGTATGTATGTATGTGTGGTAGACTAGGTTGTTCAGGTTAAAGTATGTATGGTCTTGGGGAGAGTTTTGTATGTGTATTGTAATTTCCCGAAGCATTATGTTGTAACCACGGTATTCCTCCACCATAATTGAGGGTATGTAATAAACTTGGCTCGAACCTGTTATGTGGTTAGCTGTTGACCCTTTTGTAGAGTTGAGTCGTAAGGTTAGAGTATGCTTATTAACAATTAGCAAATTTTGAGAACAAAATTCTTATAAGGAGGGGAGATTATAAAAACATGAACTCGGAAAATAAAAAAAAACTAAATATAAAAGGGAGAAATAAAGGAAAATAAAAGAAATATAAGGAATTTGGAAAGTGGGGACCCAAACCGGGGACAGTTTTGTGAGTCGGAAGAAAAACAGCTACTGTTTTGGGTCAATCGGACTAGTCAACCACATAACCGGTGACAGTTTTGTGGATATATGGGGAAATCGATGCTGTTTTTCCTTTGGGCTTGCTCGCCTATAAATAGGTTTAAGCTCTTTTTTTTTTTGAGAAATTCAAAACTCTCTCTTCTCTCTCCTAGGGTTTTGAAACTTTTTCACCATAAAGCCTTTCCAAGCTCGTCTTTGCTTCCCAGTTGTGTCTCTCATCCATCATCTAGCAAATACTCGAGTTTTCACCGGTTGGAAGTTTTAGGATTTTTCCATTTTGAGCCATTTGAGTTTGTCTTTATGGAAAAAGGTAAAGGGATTTGTTTACATCAGTTATTTTTGAAATCTAAACCATTAGAACTGTAGGTTATGATATTATGTACGATATGACTACTTATTTGGAAAATTTCACCTAGAGGAATTGTTGATTTTTTGGTTTTATGGTTTTGGTAAAAACTAGGGTTTTGGGGTATGACCTTCATTTTTACTAAAACTCATTTCTTTGTATTAAACCAAAGTAGGAGGTGCTTGAAACCCTTATTTTCGACTTAAATTATGTTGTTTGAAAGCATATGCTATACTTATGCTTCTAAAACCAAATGAGTGTGGCATGAGATGTTAAATTAAGATATACTGATATGAGGAATATGATTATGAGATATGAGAATTAGAGTTACAAATAGTTATCAGAAAATGTAGAAAAGAGATGTCAGTTAAATATCGCAAGATGTATGTACCAAGGTTAAACCGAGAGCTATATGTGCTGGTTTATACCAATCAATGAAAGAATGAATGAATTGTGAAAAAAATTGGAACCGCTTAAATGCTTTATGAATGAAAATAGGTTACTGTGCTTTTCATATAAATTGTATATATGATATATGAACTGCTTGAGAAAGCTTGTTACTAGGAAAGCATGATCCTGTTGCTAGTATGAGAGTTATAATGCAACCACATGTTATTCTTGAGTGTGGGTATCTAAATAGTCGACTGGGTGTGAAGGAGCACTGGTTGAATTATGGACCAGGGCGGTGTAGGCTAAGTCGGACTCGAGAAAGTAGCGTGACTAGCCTGGTGACCCCAAGTCTAGATCAGAGCATTATAAACGCACAACCTGTGCCATAGGGGAAGTAAATGGTGTAGTTATGATGTTTCAAAGTTGAGATGAGTTCATTATGCATATGCAGGATTTAAAAATAAAATGGGCAAGATTACAACTTTGAGTACCGAGTAGAGCAATTGTACAGTGTATGGGCCTATACCCTATCCCAACCTTGGGGACTCTCGCTTGTAATGAGTTGAATTATCTTATGCATGAATTATATATGTATCTTTTATATTATAGGTTTGTGAATGATTTGAATGTGTAACTGTTTTTTACTGGAATAAACTCATGTAGTCACACACTGATGTAATATGATCTACCTTACTGAGAAGTGTTTCACCCCAATATACAAATCTTATTTCAAGTCCTGTAGGGAACCAGTCCTAGACTTCTAGAGGGATTTAGGAGCGTAGTGTTATTTCTAATTTATGTAAGTTCCTATATATGTACTGGGCTTTATCCAGCTCGCTTTTTTGGGGATTGTAATAACAAAGTATGTTTTTAGTATGTATGGATGTATATAAGGAAATAGTTAGAAACTCTGGTAAGTTTTATTATATGATGTATGTTTATGTTTTTCGCTGTGCATAATTATGAAGATTAGTATGAAACACCTGATTTCCCTTATTTGGTCGGGTTGTATATGTATGGTATCATAAATATGTGTGTTATGTATGTATAGTAGCACTCCAGGCCTACCTAGAGCGTTGGGGCATTAGAGATGCATTCACTAACTTCCAACTTAAAGCATCAGCTACCACATTAGCTTTTCATGGGTGGTAACTAATGGTATAGTTGTAGTCCTTTATTAACTCTAGTTATTTCCGCTGTGTCATATGTAACTCCTTCAGAGTGAAAAGGTACTTAAGACTCTTGTCGTTGATAAAGATCTCGCACTTTTCACCATATAGGTAGTGCCTCTAGATTTTTAATGTATAAACTACTGCTGCCAATTCCATGTCATGTGTTAGATAGTTCTTCTCGTATTCCTTGAGTTGGCAAGAAGCATACGCAATAACCTTTCCATGTTGCATTAAAACACACCTGAGTCCCTTCTTAGATGCGTCATTATAGATCACGTATCCACCATAACTTGATGGAATAATCAACATTGGGGTAGTAACTAGCCACTGCTTCAGTTCCTAAAAACTCTGCTTACATTCACCATACCACTCAAACTTCATATTCTTCCTTGTGAGCCGTGTCAATGGACCTAATAGTTTAGAAAAACCCGTTACGAACCGGCTGTAATATCCTTCTAGACCTAAGAAACTTCTAACCTCATGCACGTCCTTCGGTCTCACCTAATCAACTACTGCTTCTATCTTACTCAGGTCCATTAAAACACCTTCCCTGGACACTGTATGTCCCAGAAATGCCACTTGCTCTAACCAAAATTCGCATTTCTTGAATTTTTCAAACAACTTCTTTTCTCTAAGTACCTGGAGTACTAACCTCAAATAAATTGCATGCTCCTTAGGACTCCTCGAATAAATCGGGATGTCATCGATTAATACCATTACAAACTGATCTAGGTACTCATGCAACACCCTATTCATCAGGTCAATGAATGCCGCAGGAGCATTGGTCAATCCGAAAGGCATAACCAGAAATTCTAGTGGCCATACCTAGTACATAAATCCGTCTGTAGTATATCCTCTACTTTAACTCTCACACGATGATACCCAGATCATAGATTGATCTTGGAGAAGATCTGTGTGCCTAGTAACTGGTCAAACAAATCGTCACTTTTGGGTGACGGGTACTTATTGTTGACCTTATAGGTCGCACCCAGTTTTGATAATGACAAATACTTAGGTATTTGATGGTTTTCAAGTGTATGTGCAGGCTTAGATGAGCATTTCATGGAATCACACTTGAAGCACGACATGAAAACCTTGAAGATTTTATTTAATATTGTAAATTCAATTAATGTAATTTAAGTCTGGAATAGTATCTAGGGATATGGTCTGTAATAATTACCTACATATCATGCATATAGGATATATATAGTAAGCTCAATAAGACCCTAGTATGACTCTAGGTCCCAACACTCATGCACATATATCATACAAAATTTAGGAGTGTTAAAAAGGCATTAAATTGAATATTATTAGGGAGTTTGAAAGTGCTCGGGCAACTGAACACCAGGAGTTCAAAACTCCTCGGGCGCCCAAATTGTTGAGAAGTCAACAGTTGACCTAAGTTCTCGGGCGACCAAACCATTTTGTGTACATATTCCATGGGTGCCCGAACCAATTGAAAAGGATCCCTCACCAACTCGGGCTACCGAGGAAACCAGTTCAAAAATGACTTGGGTGACTAAATATCTTAGTTTGGGCTACCGAACCTATAACCGGGCACCCGAACCTACGAACAAAATGCTACTGACTTTTGTTCAAGCTACCGTACCAAAACTCGGGCGATTGAACCATTTTTAAGGCCTTTTAAAAATGTGTCTGTCTGGGTGACCAAACCTAGGTTCAGCCACCCGAACCTTACCGGGTTAAAAATATTTTAATTGTGGTAAATACGGGTTAATATGGGTTAATGGTGTTTAAAAATTTTTGAACTTTTCTAAGAATACCCAACAAGTCCCAAACCGTTATAATTTTTACCTTGCCTACAAATATAGGCTCATTTGTGGATTAGAAATTAATTAGAAAAAAATCATTAGCCAAGAATCCTCTCTTTTGCAAATACTCTTATTGTCAAATACTCTCAAATTTCCATTCCCTTGATACATTCTGAGATTGTGAGAGTTTATTTAGTGTGCTCGTGATTGCTAGAGAGTGCTAAAACTCCCATATGCTTGTGTGATTATTGATATTATTTTTTGGGGAGTTTGGCTTAGTTTTATCCCACCAATTTTATATTATAAATCTTTGTTATGATAGACTAGCAAGCTTAGGGGTTTTTGCATAGTTGTTGCAAGACTTCCATAGCTTTGATTTTTGTTGTGCAAAAATATTTTCAACATGCCAAAATATATTTCAAACTAGTAGTGTGCTTATATCATTGAAGAAAATTTTCTTGAGCTGGTTTGAATATCTGATTGATATCTTTGGAATCTTGATTTGCTATTGAAATTTGCTTTGCTTAGTTTCCAAGATATTGCTTGTATTGAACACTCTTGAGCATTATGTTGACGATATCATTTTTGGAGCAACTAATGATGAGTTGGGTAATGAGTTTGCCAAATGCATACATAGTGAATTTGAAATGAGCATGATGCGTGATCTTGGTTTCTTTTTAGGGTTGCAAATTCAACAAACTGAATATGGAACTTTCATATGCCAATCTAAATATGTCAGGGACTTGCTAAAGAAATTTAATATAGAAGATTGTAAAATTCTTGGTACCCCTATGAGTTCTTCCATTAAACTTAACAAAGATGAGCAAGGGATCCCTATTGATGTGAAATTGTATCGTGGTATGATTGGGAGTCTTCTATATCTCACTGCTAGTCAGCCTAATATTATGTTTAGTGTGTGCATGTATGCTAGGTTTCAGGCTGCTCCTAAGGAATCTCATCTATTAGCAGTTAAACGAATCCTTAGGTATCTAGTTGAAACTATAGAGTTGGGCTTATGGTACCCTAAGTATACTACTTTTGAGATTGTGAGTTATACTGATGCTAACTTTGCCGGTAGTAAGGTTGATAGAAAGAGTACTAGCAACACTTATCTCTATTTAGGACAATCTCTTGTTTCTTGGTTCTCCAAGAAACAAAACTTAGTTGCCTTATCCACATCCAAAGCAGAATATATTGTGGTTGGAAGTTGTTGTGCTCAAACTCTTCATATGAAACAACAACTTATGGATTTTGGGTTGCATTACGACACAGTACCGATTAAATGTGATAATACTAGTGCAATCAACATCTCTAAAAATCCTATCTCACATTCACGAACAAAACACATTGAAATTAGACATCACTTCCTTCATGATCATGTGCAGAAAGGGGATGTGGTTCTTGAGTTTGTATGCACTAGTGATCAATGGGTGGACATTTTCACTAAACTACTGCCAGAAGATAGGTTCATACAAATTAGACGTGAATTAGGTCTCATGCATAGTAGAGATGCTTCCAAGATATTTCATAGTTTGCATAAATT
Source organism: Malania oleifera (assembly GCF_029873635.1). Classification (NCBI taxonomy): domain Eukaryota; kingdom Viridiplantae; phylum Streptophyta; class Magnoliopsida; order Santalales; family Ximeniaceae; genus Malania; species Malania oleifera. Next base: position 42,202,622 of record NC_080417.1, read on the forward strand.
TAGGGGGAGCTTTCAAATAATTTGAAAGTCTAACAACTAATATAACTATTGATATCTTTTATTGGCTTGGACTTTATGAAATTGATTATGTTTTGCAATGCACAATTCTCATATCTACTACATGATGATGATTGCATTTATGTTTTATGTATTGATCATACTGGCACTATTTGAGTTGACTAGTTGTGGATAAACTTTTAGATCTTAAAAACTCAAAACAGGTCATTTTTATATAGGATTTTTTTGGGAAATGTCCTACTTTCAAACGTCATGCTGCTAAAATTTTAAAAAAAATTTCCCAAACTTATCTTGTATACAAATGATTCTTACCATTTGCCTAAGACTATTACTATCATAGCCCTTTTTGCTGTTGCCAAAAAGGGGAGATGAATAAGAGGCAAAAAATTGGGTCGCAAGCACTTAAGGAAAATAATACTTTTACATAATGCACATTGCTAAGGGAAATAATACTTTTACATAATGCACATTGTTAGGGGGAGCCTTCTAAGGCTTTACCCATTTTTTGCATGATGTATTTGTCATCATAAAAAAAGGGGGAGAATGTTGACCTTATAGGTCACACCCGATTTTGATAATGACAAATACTTAAGTATTTGATGGTTTGCAAGTATATGTGTAATATTAGATGAGCATCTCAAGGAATGACACTTGAAGTAAGAAACGAAGACCCTGAAGAATTTATTTCATATTGTAAATTCAAATAATGTCATATGAATCTGTAATAGTAACTAGGGATATGGTCTGTAATAATTACCTACATATCATGCATATAGGATATATGGTAAGCTCAGTAAGACCCTAGTATGACTCTAGGTCCCAACACTCATGCACATATATCATACAAAATTCAGGAGTGTTAAAAATACATTAAATTGAATATTATTGGGGAGTTTGAGAGAGCTCGAGCGACCAAACCCTAGGAGTTCAAAAGTCCTCAGGCACTCGAATGTTGAGAAGTCAATAGTTGACCTAAGCTCTCGGGCAACCGAACCATTTTGTGCACATTTTCCACGGGTGCCCGAACCACCTGAAAAGGACTCCTCACCAACTCAGGCTACCGAGGAAACCAGTTCAAAAATGACCCGAGTGACCGAATATCTTAGTTCGGGCTACTGAACCTATAACCAGGCACCCGAACCTACGAATAAAATGCTATTGAATTTTGTTCCAGCTACCATACCAAAACTCGGGTGGCCGAACCATTTTTAAGGCCTTTTAAAAATGTGTCTATTCGGGTAACTGAACCTAGGTTTAGCCACCTGAACCTTGTCCGGTTAAAAATATTTTAACTATGGTAAATATGAGTTAATATAGGTTAATGGTGTTTAACCATTTTTGAACTTTTCTAAGAATACCTGACCCTGAGGTCCGGGCGATCGAAACTCTCAGGTTACCACATTTTTATTGCGGGTAATTATGGGTATTAAGGTTAAATTCTTAATTAAACTTTTCTAAAATTCCAAATGTGTCCCTAACGGTTGTATTTTGGCTTATGTCTATAAATACCCCCTCATTACTCAATTTTAATACCAATGCTTAGATTTTAATTTCTCATAAAACTCTTTGTGCTAAAATTTTTAACTCCCTTATACTCCTTTTTGAAAAATCATTTTAAGAGAGCTTTTGATTTCTCTTTCACTCCCTTTTTTGAAAATCCTTTGTTCTTGAGAGATTATTGAAAGAAGTTTTATTTTGGGCATATCTTTTCAAGCATTCACTCTCATACACGCTTCCTCTTTGAAAATCATTGTGAGAGTAATTCTTTAAAGCATTTCCCAGATTATTTTCCTTGATAAATATTTGTTTGGGAAAAACTCCTTTTAGCTTGTGAGTCTTGGAATTATATTAGCTTTGGTGTATTCCCAAAAGGGTGGGGGGGGGGGGGACAAATTGAAATTTAAAACTTTTTCCCAGGTTTGACCTAAATAGTAGCAGTACATTCACAACCTAGGGTCAGTCTATGCAGTTCCAAATGTGTAGATAAATATAACGTGCAGAAGTTAAAATCATGTGCAACATTCACCAACTATAACATACATGTGCAGGAATGTAAATTTTAGAAAGATAAATAATGCACACAAGATATATTATCGGGGTTCAGCCAACTGTGCCTACGTCCCTACCTCTAGCTCGCAAGCCCGAAGGTTCCACTAATGACTCACTTAACGGGTTGAGCGGCACCTAATACAACCAGGTCAATTAGCGCAGGGTTGACCTAAACCTTTACGCTATCTCCTTGTGAGGCGGAGAAGGCCCTAGGTCAAATTCACAGGGCTGACCCCAACCTGATCCTTCCAGGCTAGATCAAACCCCCTCAAGCCACTCCTAAAAATACAATAGTATTTTTCACAATATGTCTGGTTCAATAATTATGCTTCTCAAGTAAAGCAGATATGTACCCCAATACGTACAGTAAACTCAATCAATCACACATCAACAATATAGGAAATGTAAGTTCAGTGATGCGTATCTTTGTGCAAGCAACACTCAACAAGGTATTATCACTAATATGCTCAAGAATGTTCTAATCAAGCTATTTCTTTGAAACGGTCAATATTAAATCTCAATAATGAACCAGAGTTTCAAAGATGCTGCAAATATTCATAACAACTCAAAAATATTTTCTTCAATGAAATATGTTCAAGAGTTGTTTGAAAGAATAATATAGCTTGTAGAAAAATATTTTGCACAACAAAATCAAAGCTATAGGAATCTTGCAATGAAAATGCAAAGATCCTTAAGCTTGTTAGTTTATCCCAACACAAGATTTATGATGTTCAAATCTGTGGGATAAACCTAACTAAACTCCCCAAAAATGAATCAAACAATCTACCAAACAAATGGGGGTATTAACACTATCTAATAGATACAAGGACAATTAATAAAATCTCACAATATCAAAATGTATAAAGGGAATAAATATTTGAGAGTATTTTGGGCAAAATGAGATTTTGAGATAGAGAGGATTTTTGCTAATTATTTTGGCTAATCTAACTCTAATCCTCTCAAATGAAACCATATATATAGGCCAAGACCAAAATATAAACGTTAAGGACCTATAGGGTATTATTAGAAAAGTTCTAAAATGCTTAGGGAGTATTAACCCTAATTAACTCAATTTACCGTAGTTAAATTATTTTTTAACTCGACAAGGTTCGGGTGGCTAAACCGTGGTTCGGTCGCCCGAATAGACACAATTATAAATGTCCTTTAAATTAGTTCGATAACCTGAATGTAGGTTCGGTAGCCTAAAAAAAGTTAGAAACTTTTTTTTGTAGGTTCAGGTGCCCGGTCCTAGATTCGATTAACTGAACCAACCAATTCGTTCGCCCGAGCCCTATTTTGAACGTGATCGTTCGGGCACCCGGGTAGTTGAAAAAGAACCTGACACAGGTTTTGGTGCCCGAGGGAGATAGGCTTAGAATATGTTCGGTTGCCCGAAGCTTGGTCAAAATGCTGACTTTTCAACAGTTTGGGCCCCGAGGTGATTTGTTCACCTAGGGTTTGATCACCCGAGCTCTCTCATACTTTCCCTATTTTTTCCAATTTTATTTCAATTCTTTCCCCTGATAATGTAAGTGATTATGGGGACTTTATGCACAATGTGTAGGAACCTAGGGTCATTTCAAGTACGCCAAAAAACTTGGCGTCGGTCAACCGAAGGTCGATCAAAGGGTGCCCTAAAGTCATTCGACCCCTACGGTCAAACTACGGTCTTTTAAGCTTACAAAACCTACATGCATGACATACAGAGATTATTACAGACCGATATACCTAGTTACTATTACAGACACAGTGAAATGAAATATAGAAACATTCCGGGCCTTTATTTTCCTCAAGTTACCATGTGCCATCAATTGGTTTGCTAATATAAACCTGCACACAAACTAGATAGACATTAAATACCAGAATATTTGTCATAATAAAAATAGGGTCAATACATTATCATTACAAGATTCAAAGGCTTACATAGAGTTTATTTCATAAATATTTTTATAAGCACATTTGTTAGCTTTGGTGTATTCCCAAAAGGGGGGTGAATTGGAATTTTAAAATTTATTCTTAGGTTTAGCTAATCAAGCAACAATATATTCGCAACCTAGATGTGTCTATACAATTCCAAATGCATAGATAAAAGTAATTTTTGGGAATTAAATCATGCGCAGCATTCACAACATAACATACACGTGCGATAAATAAATTACGGAAAAATAAAATGCACACATGATATGTTATCAGGGTTCGGCCAACTATGGCTACATCCCCGCCTCTAGCCCACAAGTCTGAGGATTCCACTAATGCTCACTTAATGTGTGGAGTAGCACCATTTACAACTAGGTCAATTCAATGGGCTGACCTCAACCAACACGCCTTACCAAGATGGCACACCTAACTTTTCTAACCGGGTCAAAGCCAGTCTGGGACTATTTAACAAGATAGTCTCCCTCTTCAGGCTCGTTCCTGGAATACAACAAATGTGTATAAATTTTTGCGTACATAGAAATGCTTCTTACACTAAGCAGATTATGTACCACTAAGCACAGTATAATCAATCAATCAATGCACATCAATAATATAAGAACTATAAGCTTAGTGCGAATAATACTACAACTCTCAAGATAGTGTCACTAGTCTATCCAAGTGTGAGAGTGTGTTTGCAATCTATCTTTGAAACTATATATCGATATATATCAAGCACAAATAGGGTTTCAAAGATTTTCAGAGAATGTAATTAAAATATCTCTAAGATGATTTTCTTAAGATTCTAACACAAGCGATATTCGAAATCAAGCTTTTTTGAAAAATATTTCATAAAACACAAGAACCAGCCTTTGAATACTTGCAACAATAATGCAAGATTCACAAGCTCAAACGAGTTATCCCAAAATAATATTTATCAATGAAATAATCTGGGATCAACTTAAGCTAACTCTCTAAAAATAATTTTAACAGTAATAAATGAAAGAGTATACTAGCTTTAAAATAATGTATGAAAACACATAAATATATTCACTCTTCAAGTTGCAACAATAATGCAAATGAAGAGGATACAATAAACGCTCTCTTTATCAAAAATGATTTTGCAAAGAAGAATCAAAGAGAGTGTAGAAAAATTTTCTTGGAATGTTGAGTACATAGCAAAAGGGGTATAAAATATTTAAGAGAAATTTTCCTAACCACTTTTACTAATCTCTTGCTAATCCTTGCAAATGAGAGGGTATATATAGAGTTCCCCAAAAATATAACCGTTCAGGACACATAGGCAGTTATTATAAATGTTTTAAAACATTTTAACACAATTAACCTCGTTTAAATATTTTAACCACAGTAAAAATAATAGGGCAAACCGAGAGCACCGGTCGACTGAAGCAAGGTTCGGTTAACCGAGTTGTGCACGTTCGGTTGATCGGGCATAAATTGAACTAGAAGTTCAGTCGAGCAGATACCAGGGTTCCAAGGCATTTTTTCTTTACTGTGCGGTTCAGTCGACAAGGAGGTTTTGAACTAAGTAGTTCATTCGATCGTAGCGTTGGATTCTCCCATGTGTTGGTACGGTCGACCAGGTAGTTGGATTAAGAATTGGGCTCGATCGGTCGTATGGTTAAATGTTGACTTTGGTTGAAGTTTGGTCGACCAGGAGGGAATGAACTGGCATGGCTCGGTCGATCGGGCAGTGGTCAAACCGTTGACGCGGGCACTGGTTTGGTTGATTGAGAGATATTGTACTTGTGCAGTACGGTCGATCGAGCATGCATTTTAAGTGCATTTTGGTTCTTTTTACTTATGTGATCACCCTTTCCATATAACCACACACACACACACACACACACACACACACACACACACACACACACATATATATATATATATATATATGCATGTATGAGTGTCCTAGGGTCATTTTAGATCTTCTTTAAGACATCGAAAAAATTCGGCGTCGGTCGACCTGCTCCCTAAGGTTTTTCTAAGGTTATGATTTTGTGTAGGGACCTAGAGTTGTTCTAAGATCTTTGAGCTTTGTAGTTCCTACATGCATGATATGCATTAAATATTACAGACCTTTTTCCTAATTACTATTACAGACCCGAATTGAATGATAATATAAATTACAACATCAACTAGTCTTCAAGGTCTTCAGGCTTGAAGCTTTTACGTGTCATCAAATATAATCTTGCCAATAAGAACCTGCACATGTACTAGATAGTCATTAAGTACCTGAATATTTTTCATTATCAAAACCGGGATATGACCCATAGGGTGAAGAACATTCCCAAATGTCTCATACACTTATCTTTGCAAAATATTTTAGGAGATATTACTTGGGTCTTAGATCTTTAAAAAACACCTATTGAATATCTTGTATTTAGATCAAAGATCATCATTATTATTTTCTCTCACATTTTTACATAAAAATATCTTTGAGAGAAAATCACACATACTCACTTGAGCTTATGTTCATATCATACTTGAGTGCATTGATTGATTGTGCATAATGGTACATATCTGCTTGTATTAGAAGCAATCTAGTTGTATGAAATAATTCATTTGAATATTTGTTGTATTTACTGAAATATAATCAGAAGAGGGAGACTAGCCTTATGAATAGTCTCGGATTAGTTCGGACTCAATTAAGAGAACTAGGTGCTCCAACCTGTAAGGTGTTGTAAATGGTGTCGCTCCACTCGCAAGTGAGCAACTAGTGGAATCCTCTTACTTGTGAGCTTGAGGCGGGGACGTAGGCATAGTTGGCTGAACCCCGATATCATATCTTGTGTCCAGCTTTCTCTTTCCTTATGCTATTTTATTTATGCACTTATATGCCTTTTATTGATTACTGTGATTGCTTGAGAAGTATAGAGATTGATTTAATTGTTTAAATACTTGCTCAATTAATTACTAGTGTGATTGGAATTGCATAGAAAGACCCTAGGTTGTAAAATATTGTTGTTCTCTCCATAATTCTAACTTAGCCTCTACTCCATCCCTTGTTTCATCAATTAATACAATATCATTTGCAAACAACATGCACCATGGAACCCCCTTTTGAATACTCTTAGTCAATTGGTCCATCACTAAAGCAAAAAGATAAGGACTCATAGTAGATCCTTGATGTACACCTATGGTGATTGAAAATTCTCTAGTTTCTCCATCTATAGTCTTTACACTAGTCATTACTCCATCGTACATATCCTTAATGAATTCAGTATACCTACTACATACATCCTTTTTTTTCTAAAACCCACCATAGGACTTCCCTAGGTATCCTATCATCATATGCTTTCTCAAAGTCAATAAATATCATTTGCAAGTCCCTATTCTTTTCCCTAAACTTTTCCATTAATCTTCTTAAAAGATAAATAGCTTCTATTGTAGATCTCCTAGGCATAAAACCAAATTGATTTTTAGATACCTTCATTTCTAACCTTAATCCTTGTTCAACTACCCTTTTTCCATAGTTTCATCGTATGACTCATAAGTTTAATTCCACGACAGTTATTACAATTTTGAATATCTCATTTATTTATTTTTATATAGGTATTAAAGTGCTTTTCCTCCATTCATCTAACATTTTCTTAGTTTTTGCAACTGTATTAAATAAATTAATTAACCATATAATCCCGTTATCACCTAAGCATTTCCAAACTTCAATTGGGATGTTATATGGTCCCATAGCTTTCCCATTTTTCATTTTCTTTAGTGCAAACTTAACGTCATTAACTCTAATTTTGCGAATAAATCTCATATTTTTAGTCTTTTTCTTATTTGATAATTCTAAGTTTAAGTCTTTTATTTGGTTTTCATTAAGCAACTTACTAAAGTAACTTTGTCATCTTTCTTTACTATCTTCGTCTTTAACCAAGACAATATCAACCTCACTTTTTATACGTTTTACATTTCCTAAGTGCTTACTCTTCCTTTCTCTAGCTTTAACACATTTAAATATATCTCTTTCCCCTTCTTTTGTACCTAATATATCATACAATCTATTAATTAATCTATATTTAGTTTCATTAACGACCCTTTGTTGTATCTTTTCTTGCCTCCTTATATTTTTCAAAGTTATCTCCGTTTTAACATTTTTGTTACGCTTTATACCAAATTATTTTTGTCTTTAGGATTTTTTGTACATCTTTGTCCCACCACCAACTCTCTTTTCTATTCAAAAATCTTTCCCTTGATTCTCCTAAAATCTCTTTTCCTATATTTTTAATAGAGCTAGCTAATCTATTCCAAAGATTGTTTGCATCTATCCCATCCTCTATGGTCCAATCCCCATCTTTTATCATTTTATTTTTAAATTTTATTATATTTTCTTCTTTTAGGTTCCATCATCTAATTCTCTTACATGGGCTTATTTTATCATTTTTCTTTCATTTTTTAATACATATATCTAACACTAAGACTCTATGTTGTGTGGTTAGGCTTTCACCTGGAATAACTTTACAATCCTTGCATGATAAAGGATCTACCCCCCTAGTTAAAAAAAATCCATTTGACTTCTATTTTGTCCACTTTTAAAGGTTATTAAGTGTTCTTCTCTCTTTTTAAAGCAAGTATTCATTATACTAAAATCATATGACATAGCGAAGTCTAAAATCATCTCCACAGACTAATTTTTGTCTCCATATCCATATCCTCCATGTATCCTGCAATGATCTCAAAAAAAATAAAATAAAAAATTAATTAATTAATTAATTAATTAAGAATTATTATTAATTAAATTATATAATATAATATATTAATATATTAATATAATATTATATTCATAAATTGATATGTAAAGGAAGTTTCATTCCTAAACATTCAGGAATTGAATGTTCAATTCTAGAGACCAACGAATTTCAAGCCCTTTCTAAGTTGCCATTTTCTCTCCTCTGCCTTCCCTCTCTTTTTCCTTATTTTCTTCACAAATATTCAGACGATCGGAAAACAAAAATTACGGTTGGGTTCTTACCTCTGCCATTGACATTCCTACCGGAGTCTCTATCGTTGTCATTTTAACCGGAACAAATTTTCAATTTGGGGGTCTTAGGAACCACTCCAAAGCAAGGGTGAGATATAGGGAATTAAGAAAATTGGTTATTTTTGGGAGTTTAATTGTTTATTTGGAATTTATGGGCCTAGAAATTGTTAAAATATTATTTTATTTATGATTGATTTGTTGAACTAGGGTTATTGAATCAGGACTCGAGTGAGCGCCTCAGGCATCGTTTTGGGGTCCTTGCAGGCGTAATTCAGGAAACCAGGTAAGGGGAATAGATTAAACCAGTTGATTTGTAAATTTCACCAGTTAAAATAGAAATTATATGTGTATATAAATATACATGTTTAACATGTGAGTTTTAAAAGAAAGCCAACTGTTTAACCTGTGGTTTTTGAGCCTAGGGTTATAGTTATTATTTGTGAAAATGGAATGATTAAAGTAATGTGTTTTCTGGAAATTATGAAGATAATTTGATGTCTATCTTCAGTAATACAAATGATGAATAAAGGTTGACTTACTATTTTAATGAGATATAATTATGCGTATTATTTGAAATGTGTGGCACGAGTAAAATGAAAATACTAAGTGGAGTTGTGATATATATATATGCATGACATGTTAGAAATACTAAAATGTATTGGGATTATATTGCATGTGTATTGTTAATTAGAGCTGAATGTAAATGTTAAATTGCAATGTATGATTTGAGAACTTCAGTGGACCATAGTGAGGCATAGTACTGTTGCGTGTGATTTTTGGCAAAGCATAGGGCACCCAAACATCTCGTGGAGAGTATGGAGATGGTATGGTCGATTGTGCTTCATAGGGTAGAGATTCCCCCTAGAGTCTAGACTAGTGTGGGAAAGCCAATCTGACTTGCAGACTGAAGAGGTTGTTTTCTGGTTTAACTTTGGTGGGCCGACTAGGGTTAAGTCCAGCCTTCGGGCCGCACAACCCGTCATGGGGGGAAGCATGACAGTGTGGTATTCATATGGTAGTGAGTTCTAAATGCATAATTGTTTGATTTAACTAGTAAATAATATGAGAATAGAACGTGTGAATGCAGATGTGAATACAAAGTAGCATGAAATCAGAGTAATGTGAAATGCGAATGTGAACCGTGGGTGATGTGACAGTGAATTATGTGATGTGAAATACTGAGAACATGAAAAGATGAGCAATACAGTGTTAACAGATATATAGTAAAGTAAATATGTATTATATATTGTAGTATTATATTTAATTGGGGTGAAGTACACACTCCGCCTGAGGGCTTGCTGAGGAAGGCACTGCCCTGATTAACATTAGATGTAGCCATACTAGGTTGCATAATGTATTAGGGCAGAGGGAAGCTACTGGAGGGTAGTTTTCCCTATTCTTGGGAACTTTTGCCAGTAAAAATTTGTGTAAATGTGTGTGTATAGGAGACAAACTATCCACCCAAGGGCTTACTGAGTAAGGTAAGTGCCCTAATATGTTTCATTTGTAGCTATAGGTTGCATAAGTTATCAGAGTAGAGGGGTGCTACTTGTATAGGTGGGTTGTAGTGACCCAAAGAAATTATAGTATTTAAATAATAAAGAGGGAGAAAAAGAAAATTAAAATGGAGCACAGCAGGTCCTCGTCGAAGAAATGACATATTGGGCTCGTCAACGAGGGTGCGCTTCGTCGACAAGAAAATACCGAGAGGGTGTTTTGAGTGATTTTGAATTTAATCGACGAGGAGAGTTCATCAATGAGTTGTCTTCATAACCTCGTTGACGAGGTGATGTGGCTCGTCGATGAAGGCCAGAATATAAATAGACCTAACCCTTATTTTATGGTTGAAAACCCTGCGGGAATCTCTCTCTAACTCCTCATTTTGTCCCTTCTTACTTCTCTCTAAGATCTCAGGTCGATCTTTCGTCGGTTCAACGATCTAAAGCCACCACAACACTTCTGGGGAAGTTCTCTACATATCCACTGGAGTGGATCGTTGGTGGGGCTAGTTCAGAAGCCATTCCACATTCAGGGTAAGGCTTTTTTACTCATTATTTGACTTTTTGACAGTTTTCGAAAGCGTAGTACGTGTAGAAATACTGAAATTAGTTCTTGGGAATATCATTTTTAGGGTGTTGAATGGGGAACCCTGCCGGTGCAGGACTGTTTATTTTAGGGGCTTCTCAGGAATCAAGTAAGGGGATAAATTAAGTTAGATGTTTTATGAAAATATAAGTATAATTTATAGCATTTGATTTCAGAGAAATGTATATATGTAAATATGTGTTATGTTGGAAAACATTTCTGAAACTGATGAGATATTCTGAATATATGTAAAACCTATTCTGTGTCATGAGTAAAATTAATGATAAATTATTATTTTTTGGGAATATGTTGGTGATACGGATTTTTATAATGAAAAACCGGCGTACAGGCAGTGAATTATATATATGTATATATATATGTTTTGTCGGCGTATGGGCCGAGCTATGGATATGATTTACCGACGTACAGGCCGAGCTATGGTAAAGTATGAAATGCCGACGTATGAGCCAATGATTTTCATGATATATAAATATACAAAATGATGCGATGATATTGATTTGGAAGTTAATAATATGAAATATCCATGTATCACAGTTTGATTACATGTTATATGTTATCAGAAACCTCGTTGGCTTGGTTTAGGTTAGCAATTGCACGATATTGTTGTTATGTGTTCATAATCATCATGATATTATGTTAATGCTACTGTACGGAGTAGCGTGAGGACAGATAGTCGATATGGTTTCAAGAAGTGCGGACGCCCTTAGTGTACGAACTAGGTCTGGCAGACCTATCAGACTTATAGACTGTACTTTTGACTTGGCAGTGGTCGACCAACCATTGTCAGGTCCCGCCTTTGGGCCACACAACCTAGTCATGTGGGGGTAATACATGACAACAGCCAGCTAACCTACCAGGGTTTTTTTCTCTTATTATTGTTATTGTATGAGATGAATTATGCTTAAAGAAATCATGTATGTTCTACTATGCTATGATTATTCATGTTTTTCCTAGAAATGATATATACAGTTTTACTGGTTATGTTTATGTATATGATTATATGTATAACACATAAATGTTCATGTTACCACACACTAGGGGCCCCTGATAGGAGAGTAGAAAAAGCTCCACTGAGATAGTTACAACTGGTCTGCCCTTTCTGAAGGGTATGTATTTTGGTGGGGTTGGATGGTCTTGTTGGAAACAACCCTAGGACTAGTTTTTGACTGTTTTGAGATGTATATAATGAATACAGTAACTCTGGTATTATGTTAGATAATACGTGGAGATGTATATGATTTTATGTTTCCTGTTGCTTAGGCTTCCGTATTATATCTCTAATGTATCTCTGGTACCCACGGGTACAGGTTGATCATGATCTGCTGGATTTGTTATACTGGTTTTATTATATTATGGAATATATATGGAAATTAAGTAGGTTGTTACAGTTTGGTATCAGAGCCTAGGTTGCTAAGTTCTGTAGACTTTAAAGTGCAGTGGAAACAATACCAGAGTATAGGAAAATGATTTAAGGTTTTGTTTTACAGTATAGAGGCAGACCTTTTGTGGTGGTTTCCATGTTTTTCTTAGGGTGGCGATTCTAGGAAAATCATAGTAAACTATTGTCAGGTTATGTTCCTAGAATGTAGGACTGAGCCTAGGAATAAGCTGAGGATGTTAAGATGAGAGGTTAGATTTGGCGGGTGAACTATAAGGATAGGGTTATTGAGTTGCATTTGTTGTTTTAGGATGGATCTAAAAGGAGGTAGTGCCCATGTGAGTGGCAGTGATGGGGTAGGGCCCTCAGGTGTAGGCGGAATAGACTTTGATGCAGTATTACATAACGTGGCTTAGCAAGTTATGGCTGAGATCACTAGGAGCTCTAGGGAGCTGGGTGGTCCGTTGGCAGGCCATGGGTGCACTATAAAGAAGTTTATGAAGATGAATCCTCCGGTATTCTCAGGAGGAGTCGATCCTATAGTTGTTGAGAACTGGATGCAGGAGATTGAGAAAGTTTTGGTCGTGTTGCAATGTACTGAAGAATAGAGGGTCCTTTTCACCACCTATAAACTAACAGGAGAGGCCGAGAGGTGGTGAACTGCTGTGAGACTTTTGGAGCAGCGGAGGACTACGCCGATAGCCATGACTTGGGATCAGTTTAAGGAATTGTTCTTCAATAGATATTTTCCAGCTACTGTCAGGGAGGCTAAAATGGAGGAGTTCTTGAGTTTGAAGCAGGGACAATTATCAGTCCAGCAGTATGCGGTGCATTTTATATAGCTATCTCGCTTTGTTTTGTATATCGTGTTTGATGAGGTGAAGAAGGTGAGACAGTTTAAATGAGGTTTGAGGCGAGGCATATTCAAGCATGTGGTAGTGCTACGGATCTAGGATTTCGCTAAGTTAGTCGATAAAGCAGCCTTGGAAAAGGTTGGTGAGCATCTAGATGCAAAGGAGTAGGAACTGAGGAAGAGATCTACATTTTTGGGCTACCAACAGGGTCTTAGATAGGGTCAGTGGAGGAGAGGAAACCATGACAGAGGATAGAGGCAAGAGACTAGAAGACACGAGGTTCGAGCAGTGCAGGGTCCTCCTGTGTTTCAGAGTTGTGGGAGGAGACACTGGGGAGAGTGTCAAACAGACGAAGCTATTTGCTATTGCTATGGTAGACTGAGACATATGGTGCGAGACTGCCCTACACCACCAGATGCAGCACCTACTCCTAAACCATAGCAGGGTGGTTATCAGGCGCCATATGGGGGCCAGCAGAGGAATATGGCTCTAGCTAGAGTGTTCGCTCTAACGCCGGGTGATGTTGAGACAGCCGGTGATGTGGTGACATATATGGTTAGTATGCTTTCTTTTAAAGTTATTGCATTGTTTTATTCAGAAGCCACACACTCATTTGTGTCTTTGGATTGTACTAGACTGTGTGGGGTAGAAACACAGTTGTTGGACACTGAACTGTTGGTATCTACACCGACTGGATCGGAAGTAAGGTGTAGTAGGGTGCTTTGGGTTTGATATTCAGACCTCTAGGAAGAGCAGAATTCAGTTTTGTAGGGTCGCAAGTGCAATCCCCGCCTTAGTTAGTTTCAGCTATTCAGGCAAGGAGACTACTGCTGAGCGATTGTCAGGGTTTGTCGTTTTTGTGAAGGAGATGTCAGAGAATGAATTGAAACTTGCTAGCACGCCTGTAGTAAAGGAGTTTACAGACGTTTTTCCAAATGAATTACCAGGCTTGCCGCCTGATTGTGAGGTGAATTTTCCTATAGATTTACTTTCAGGTACAACGCCGATTTCTAAAGTACCTTATCATATGGCGCCAACAGAGTTGGCAGAATTGAAGAATCAACTACAGGATTTGCTTGATAAGGGCTTTATACAACCTAGTGTATCTCCGTGGGGAGCTCTAGTTCTATTTATGAAGAAGAAAGACAAGACTATAAGGATATGTATCGATTATAGGGAGATATTAAGGTTACAATCAAGAACAAATATCCTCTACCCCGTATAGATGATTTGTTTGACCAGCTCTAGGGTACACTGGTGTATTCGAAGATTGATATCAGATTTGGCTATCATCAAGTGAAAGTGAAAGTAGAAGATGTCTCAAAGATAGTCTTTAGGACCAGGTACGGGCATTACGAATTTCTTGTTATGCCATTTGTTTGACAAATGCTCCTGCGGTATTTATGGACTTGATGAATAGAGTCTTCCACCAATACTTAGATCAGTTCGTTGTTGTTTTCATTGATGATGTAGTGGTCTATTCGAAGAGTTATGAGGAGCATAAGACGCATTTGAGGCAATTTTGCAAATGCTCAAGGAAAAGAAGTTGTACACCAAGTTCAGTAAATGTGAATTCTGTCTTGAGAAGGTCGTGTTTTTGGGGCATGTTATTTCAGGAGATGGTATTTTTGTGGATCCTAGTAAGATTGAGGTGGTAGTGAATTGGGCTAGACTGAGGAATGTCCAGGAGATCAGGAGTTTCTTGGGGTTAGCTGGGTATTACCATTGTTTCTTTGAGGGATTCTCAGCACTATCAGGGCCTTTGACACAACTGACTAGGAAGAATATCAAGTTTGAGTGGGATGATAGCTATGAGCAAAGTTTTCAAGAACTGAAGCAGAGGCTAGTCACAACACCAGTACTGATCATCCTGTCAGGGGGCGAGGGTTATGTCATTTACAGTGATGCATCCTTGAAAGGATTTGGTTGTGTATTAATGCAGTATGGTAGGGTGGTGGCGTATGCTTTTTGACAGTTGAAAGAGTATGAGAAGAATTACCCTACCCATGATCTTGAATTGAATGTAGTAGTACACGCATTGAAGATTTGGAGGCATTATCTATAAACTCAGACGGAACTGAATATGAGGTACAGAAGGTGGTTGGAGCTTATTAAGGATTTTGATTGCATTATCAGTTACCACCCAGGGAAGGCTAACATGGTAGTTGATGCATTGAGCAGGAAATCTAGGGAATCAGTGTTGGCAGCTATGGAGATCCAGTATCTAAACATAATGGATCTGGAGAGACTCGACATCAAATTAGTTGGGGGTGGTTCTTAGGCCCACATTGCCTGTTTAGTAGTGCAACCTACTCAGCATGAAAGGATTAAAGCTGCTTAGAAGGAAGACCCATAATTAGAAGAGGTGATGGATAGAGTGTAGAGTGGTCAGGGGGAGGAATTCAGTGTGGCAGATGACAGAGCTTTGCGGTTCTGTTCCAGATTATGCATTCCTACCGACACTGAGATCCGTAAGACTATTTTAGAAGAAGCTCACAGATTTTTGTATACTGTTAATCTTGGTAGTATGAAAATGTATAGGGATCTGCGCGAGTCATACTGGTGGAGTGGTATGAAGAAAGAGATTGCCGAGTTTGTAGCCCAGTGTTTGACATGCCAGCAGGTAAAAGCTGAGCACTAGAGGTCGACCGGATAGTTGCAGCCATTATTTATCCTAGAGAATGAGTGGGATCATATATCTATAGATTTTGTGACAGAACTGTTGACTGTGTTGCACGACCAGAATGCCATCTGAGTGATTGTTGACCGTTTGACTAAGACTGCCCACTCCTTACCTATCAAGATTAGTTACTCCTTCAATAGGTTGGAGGAGATTTACATTCAGGAGATAGTTCGTTCACATGGGGTGCCAGTATCTATTTTGTCAGATTGAGACCCACGCTTTACATCATGTTTTTGGAAAAGCTTGCACGAAGTTCTAGGGTCTTAGTTATCGTTTAGCAGGACATTCCATCCTCCATCAGATGGACAGACTGAGAGGATAATATAGATATTAGAGGATATGCTTCGAGCATGCGTATTAGATTTTGGGGTTAGTTGGACTCAGTTCATGTCGTTGGTGTAGTTTGTGTATAATAATAGTTATCAGACCAACATTGGCATGACACCGTTTGAAGCACTGTATGGTAGGAGATTCCGAACTCCTTTATTCTGGGATGAGATGGGTGAGCGGCGTGTTGTGGGTCCAGAGCTGATACAACAAGCATGTGATAAAGTTTGACTTATCAGAGATAGAATTAGTGCAGCTTAGTGCCGATAGAAGAGTTATGCTTATAATCGCCATAGGGAATTGGAATTCGATGATAGGGATCATATATATCTAAAGATAGCTCCGTTGAAAGTGGTTATTAGATTCAGAAGGAAGAGTAAACTTCGCCCTAGGTTTATCGGTCTATTTGAGATTCTAGATAAAGTAGGGCCAGTTGTCTACAGGTTAGCTTTGCCACCTGTATTATCCAGGATGCACGACGTATTCCACGTTTCCATGTTGAGGAAGTACGTCCTAGACCCTTCTCAAATTATCAGTGACTCACTAATGTAAGAAGAGGTATCAGTACGGATCCTGGATAGGAAGGTGCATGAGTTACGTAACTAAAAGATTCCTCTCGCAAAAATTTTGTGGAGGAATCATGTAGTGGAAGAGGCTTATTGGGAGCTCGAGGAACAGATCAAACAGAAATACGTGCAGTTGTTCTAAGAGGTTCAATCTTGATCAAGGAAATGTAGTGATTGTATAGTGTTTCTTTTGCAGGTACGTGTAATAATTTAATTAGTAAGTAGCATTTTAGCTTTGGGGGAATTTTCTTTTGTGTATGTAATCTCCCAGAACTCGGAATGTAGCCACGATATTCCTCCGCCATATGTGAGGTAAGTAATAAAATAAGTAGAGCCTATTTCTTTTAAGGGATGATGAGTTATATAAATAGTAAATTTCGAGAACAAAACTTTTATAAGGAGGGGAGAATGTAGTGAGCTAGAGAAATTATAGTATTTAAATAATAAAGAGGGAGCAAAAGGAAATTAAAAGGGAGCACAGCAGGTCCTCGTCGACGAATGCGGTGTTCATCGACGATGTGACATATTGGGTTCGTCGACAATGGCGCACTTCGTCAACAAGAAAATACTGAGAAAGGGTTTTGGGTGATTCTGAATTTCATTGATGAGGAGAGAGTTTGTTGACGAGTTGTCTTCATGACCTCGTCAACGAGGTGACGTGGCTCGTCGACGAAGGCTAGCGTATAAATAGGCCTAACCCTCTTTTTATGGCCGAAAACCCTGTGGGAATCTCTCTCTCACTCCTCATTTTGTCCCTTCTCTCTTATCTTTAAGATCTCGGGCCGATCTTTCGCCAGTTCGACGATCTAAGGCCACCACGACACTCTTGGGGAAGTTCTCTGCATATCTATTGGAGTGGATCATTGGTGGGGCTAGTTGGGAATCCATCCCAAATTCAGGGTAAAGCTTTCTACTCACTATTTGACTTTTCGACAGTTGTAGAAAGCGTAGTACACATAGAAATGCTGAAGTTTAATTCTGGGAATATCATTTTCAGGGTGTTGAACGGGAAACCCTATGGGTGCAGGACTGTTTATTTTAGGGGCTTCTCAGGAATCGGGTAAGGGGATAAACTAAGCTAGATATTTTATGAAAATATAAGTATAATTTATAGAATTTGATTTCAAAGAAATGTGTATATGTAAATATGTGTTTTGTTGGAAAACACTACTGAAACTGATGAGATATTCTGAATATATGTAAAACCTATTCTGTGTGGCATGAGTAGAATTAATGACAAATTACTATTTTCTGGGAATATGTTGGTGATACAGATTTTTATAATGAAAAACCAGTGTACGGGCTGAGAATTTTATATATATGTTTTGCCAGCGTACGGGCCAAGCTATGTATATGTTTTGTCGGCGTATAGGCCGAGCTATGGATATGTTTTGTCGGTATTCTCCACAACGCTATCTTTTAAATTTTTGTCTATAATAATGCCTACTCCATTCTTATGTTTTTCTTTTCCAGTGTACCAAAGTTTAAATCCTGATTTATCAATTTCTTTAACTTTCTCCCCCACCCACTATAGCAATAATTGGGTGGACTAGTTGATTGCCTACAAGGGCCAGTCGACCACTTTAGGCTACATAGCCTAGAATAGCCTCCTTTGTTTGCCTTTTTTTTTTGTTTTTCCATTAGTGCCATGTCTTTAATATTCTTACAGTTTTACAAGATAAAATAAATTAAAATATAGAGAATATAAATAAAAATAAATAGGAATTTAATTCTTCAAATCTTCTTTTAATTTTTCAACTTCAATGGTTTAAAATTATTAAAAACAACTTAAGCACAAAGACAATAGTACACAATAACTTGTTATCATCAAAACCGTATTAATGAAACCTTGGGACTAACATAATCAATCCCTCTGACATCTGCATGATTGAATCAATGCTAACTAGAGTTCCTTCAAAAATAGAATGACATACCAAAACCATATGTCATAGTCACAACACTTTAAGACTGTGACATCTGTCTTCCCTTACTCCATCTTATCAGCATCTTCATTGACTAACATATACGATCTAACTCTAGTGACACTCCCAGAACCAAAGTAAGAGTCTTTAGAACCAACTAGATCCAAGACCCAACTCTTTGAAACATGGACTCATCTTTAATCCTACTGTGCACTTTGACCAACCTAATCCAAAGAAGCTTGTGCAACACATCTTTGAATATTAGGTCCTTATCCCAACCTAGATCAAAGATAATTGCAGCTTCCTCTAAAATCATATTGTTGCATTTGATTCCACCCAAGAATTCCCATATCCAAGGTCAAACTCAACATAAGTTTTCTACCAACCAATATAGCACCAATTCTGAATATTAAAAAACACTCTTCTTTGAAATCAAACTTTTTAGTCCTTGATATAGATCCATATTTCATTCTTAGCTCTTAAAACTCAAACTCTGACTAGGGTGAATAAGATTCATTAGTTGAGCCATCAAGGCAAACCCTTCTTAGGTCAATCTCACTTTAGTAACCAACAAAAACTCATCTCAATTTAGCTATGGAGCAACCAACACAAAATCCCATTTTAGTAAAAATTACTTATATAATAATTTAGTATATATAGTACTGATACCATCTTTTGGCAGTCGATACAACTTCTTTCTCATAGCTGGAGGATCATAAACTTAAAAATCCTATAATTTCAAAGTTAACCGTCTAGTCTAATATCCAATTGCAATATAACCACTCAAACTTCCTCAAGTCCTTAAGACTAAAGCTTAGATCACACCTCAAGCGATAACCTTCAATATCCTTACCAGTAGTCTATGTCCTTAGACATCCAAAGAACATCCTATACTAAAGCTTAATATCCATATTTCCTTGTTCTATTATGACCAACTAGTCCTAACCACAGTTCTCCATGGCCAATTTTTTTATACCACTGCCCTCCAGCTTGCACAAGCTCAAACTCAAGCTTTTATAAAAAATAGCCCTCTAGCCTAGATATGTTGAATGAACTTGAACAAAACCAACAAATTGAAGGCCCACTAGCCAACAAAACTAATATGCCAATTGAAAACATGACTCACATGCCCTCTAGAAAATCACATGCTACAACTCATTGGCATGGGTCAGGATAGAGCCAAAAGGCCAATGGTGCATAAGCTCTCCACTATTAATCCTATAATTGCAAAATTCAACTGTGTTCCCTCCAAAACTCAAATTTTAAAAACATCTTAGAGTTTTAACGAAGTCCTCTGAGTAACATTCGTGATTCCCTTTGAAAGCTCACTCCATTCGTATACACCACAATCATCAACATAGAGCCACACTTGTTTGGCTCAAGGACTTGTTCCTCTAGGGTATTCTCAACTCGTTATTTTTTATAGATCCAAGAATGTCACCTCTTTCTATGGGTTTAAACTTTTCAAGTTTAATGAAAGACACCCTTGGCAAAACTAGCTCTTACAATCATCCTATTCCATAAAATTCAAGAATATCAACTCTACTTATGAAATGAAGACACCATAAAGTCTCAATAGATAGACATAAGAGCTCCAATACCAACCACAATAGGACATTTCACAAAATATGGCCTTAATATCTGCCTCAAAGGTACAAAGTATTCTCATATTAGTTCCCATAATCAACCCTCATCCCTTATCAAGGGCACATGGCACAATCAAACATCATGATGTTCACAAGATAATAAAAAGAAGACCAACATTTTCTTCATTAATCATAATAGATCACATGACAAGAGGGGAGCATGAGACTAACACCTACTCAAAGGTAACTTGATCCTTCCCTACTTAAAATCACAAATCATTCTCATAATCGATTTGATGTCCATAATATCAATCTCGTTTTCATTCACAATGGAGAGATCCGCTTTGAAACCAACTATCATAAGTGTGTAGCTCATTGATCTGCCAAAAATATGATAAAGCCACATTTATGCATTGATAAGACTACACCAAGTCTTGCTTAGCAATAGTATCCTTATACGTGGAAACACATAAATGTTTGACCTAGTGCTCAATTCTCATTGCTCGAAAGCACTTGAGCGAACTGATGTGTCACCACTATGGAACCATAGCTCGAACTATAACGCCTTGAACTCGAAAGTGTGGCCCAGGGTGTTATGGGTTCCATTCACCTATCTCTAATACCACAATTCCATGCATGCAGCAGAAATAATTAACCATCCTCGAATAAAATACCAGAGTGTTATACTAATACAACCAAAAAGGGTATCTCCATTCCACTGTATTACATATCCAGAACTATTAAATATAACCAAAACACATTTGAGTTTCTACAACCACTCACGTTATGTTATACTATCAACCCTGCTCTAGAGTTTTTTAAGATCGACCACCAGAAGGTCCTGAAAGAGATGAGTTGTATATTGGGGTGAAACACTACTCAGTAAGACGGAATAGATTATTATCATTGTATAGCTATCATGAGTTTAGTGTATACAAAATATAACCATTTGTTAATCAATAGCAAAAACTGTCAATACATTTATAGACTATACACATACATACACCATTATTGTCACGACCTGATTTTTCATGCCATTTTATTAATAATAATAATAATAATAATAATAATAATAATAATAATAATAATAATAATAATAATAATAAAACATTTTACTAACTGGTAAATATATCCTATTCTTTGACACCCAAAAACATATTCATACCTAGGCAGCGGAAAACATAAAGTGTACAACTAGAAACACAATACCAGAATTTCCACCACTTATATACATCACTCTAGCTTAAAAGTCCTGATCCCCTAGGATCTATACAAAAATACATCTCTCCCAAAAACTACTTACCTTATAAACAGGGCAGAAATGATATCTCCTCTATCTACGAGTTTGGTTTGCCCATCTAGCTAGATCACCTGAAAATTTTAATTACTAGGACGAGACAACGCTCAGTAAGATGCAATATGCTATCACCAATGTGTGGCATATGAGTTTTTGAAAACTATATACATATACTGTAATTAACTGAATCTAAAATATTATGTAATAATAATATATAGTGTAACTCACACCTGTGTTTCTTAAAATACATATGTTATTGAACTTTCTATTTGAATATACGTTTAATATCTATAATTAATCCTACTGTTTCCTATACATATATAATAGCTATGAAAACTTCCGTGGATGGATAACTGTATGTCATGACTCAAATCCCCTTATGACAGGGTTGTGCAGCGGCCCGAAAGTGGGACTTAATCCTAGTCGACCCTCCAAGATAAGTCAACTATAATTCCACTAAGGTACGAGTGGCCCCTCAACCTAGGTCTGTCCAAGGAGCACTTTAATCGCTCCCCTCCACCTGGATCAGATTACCAAGGAGTCTGCAATCTCTCCAATGAGACAAACAACCATAAAATGCCACGCTCTAATTGAGATGTGTAGTTGCACTCTCTCCACTGTATAGCTATGGTATCGTGCTTGGTAATCTGATCTGTAATGGTCCATCAGGGTCTGATACTCTATATATATAATACTATGGTATATACATGTATTTTACTATTTACCATGATTGTATTTATGCTATAATAGCCATAACACTGTAATAATTGTTCTGTATAAACTGTACTGTCTATTTTGAACATATAGTGTTATAATTGATCTATAAAATTGTATAACTAATTGTTATCGCTCTAAGATCTGTATATAACATGCTCACTATAAAACTGTATATTATGTTTTCTATTAAACTGTGTTGAATTGTGTAAATACATAATTTTGTAAAATATTGGATAACCATAGCTCTGAAATAAATACTGGAATAACCCTAGAAATGACTATACAAGATTAGTGGAGTGATTCCAAAAAAATAAAATAAAATTTAATATAAAATTAAAAAAATTTTAAAATTATTAATTAATTAAATTTTTAAAAAAGAAAAAAAATAATTAAAATTTATTTTTATTTTTATTTTTAATAATAAAATATATTATTATTAATTAAATATTATATTATGTTATTATTATTACTATTATTATTATAAACCTTCTTGAAGGATCCTTTAGGAAGGCAAAGCAAACTCCCCTTTCTTCCTTTTCTATTTCTTTCTGCACAGGTCTCCTGCGCCATCTCTCTCTCTCTCTCTCTCTTCTCATTCTCCCTCTTTCTCTCCTCAGTTTCATGACGGATTTTAGCCCGATCGAAAATCAAAAGATACCGCTGGGCTCCATTCTCCGCTACCGTCATTTCTGCTAGAGCGGATCGGTGGTAGAAGCGGCGTAGGTGTATCTCCTTGAGTAAGTCAATTTCTTCTTTTTTCTCAATTTCTTACAAATTATAAGCTTGATTGACAATTGGACACCACCACGAGAAACTAGGGATGATTCTCTACAAATCTAGCAGGACGAATTTCTCGTGGGGTCGTCGTGAGCAAAAGCACAAATTTGGGATATGGGGGTTATTAAGGGTCTTATTTTTAAGTAATTAGTGTTAATTTAGAAAAGATAAAATATTGAGCATTTGGGATTGAAGTAGGATTTCTGAAATTTAGGGTCCGGGTGAGCTCTGCGGGTGTAATTTCGAGACTTGTAGGCATAATTTAGGAAATTAAGTGGGGGTGTTAAATGTTAGTTTAAATGTTAATTTGGGGTATATGGAGCCTAGGGAAGGTTAGATGAGTATTATTTTAGAGAAATAGGTTAATTAATCCGGAAAAAATGCAAATTACAAGAGTTGAGTTTCGGGCGCCAAAGGCGTAGGATCTGGGTGTTAACGAGACTCTTAGTAAGCCAGGTAAAGGGAATAAATTATAGCAGTATTTTTAGAATTATTGTTTGAATTAATATGTGAATATGAGCATATGGTATTTTGTTTTGGAATTATTATGATATAAATATTAGATAAATTGTGTGGTATTTGAGTAATTTTAAATTGTAATATTTTGGAATGTGAAATTAATATTTTATGAATATTAAATGAAAACTGTGTGGCATATGATGTATGTTGAAAATTGTGAAATATAATGATAAGTATTTTCTGAGAAAATATTGAAATGAGAGTTATTGATGTGATTAGTGAACAATAATGAAATATGGTATTTATATGTGAGTCGAAATATTTTGCCTGAAAAATGAGATTTTGTGAATTACTAATATGAGTATTTTAAGAAATGTTGAAATACATGAATTCTGAAATGTATACATTGATATATGATTGATGATATGCCAATATCGCATAATAATTGCGGGTAAGTGGTATTTCTTTCCTATTGATGTCGTTGGGGAGGTATGCTCAGTAAGGAGATTGTGTGTGTGTGAAGTTCCTACTGACGCCGTTGAGTAGGTATGCTCAGTAGAGAGATTGTGTGTGTAAAGTTCGTACTGATGCCGTTGGGGAGGTTTGCTCTGTATGGAAATTGTGTGGTGAAATTCCTACTGATGCTGTTGGGGAGGTATGCTCAGTATGGAAATTGTGTTGTGAGGTTCCTACTGATGTCGTTGGGGATGTTGTGAGGTTCCTACTGATGTCGTTGGGGAGGTATGCTCAGTATGGAAATTTTTTTGTGAGGTCCCTACTGATGTTGTTGGGAAGGTATGCTCAATATGGAAATCGTGAATATGTTGAGAATTGGAATTATGTGATTTATTGTATTATGTAAAGTACATAAATGTGAATTTATGTATACATAGATATGTAATGAGTTAGAATGAGAAATAATTATGAGAAATGAAAGAGTGTGTGTTTTATAAAATAAGTAATTGAGGCGAAGTGAAACTCTCAACTAGAGGGCTTATTGAGTAAGGTGAGTGCCCCGATAGGTATCGGATGTGGCCATTCCTGGCTGTGTAACGTGTTAGAGCATAGGGAAGCTAACTGTATGGGCGGGTAATCTTCCTTATTCTCAGGAACTTTGCGGGTAAATATTTGTGGGAAATAATTGAATTTGAGAAATGATTTTAAAGCTTATAAAAGCTTGTATTGTATGTCTATATGATTGTGAGAATATATTTATCAGTGTATTTTTCTCAGATGAAATGTTGATTTGAAAAGCAAAGAGTATTATAACTGAACACACATGGCCACACATTGTAAATAACTTATTCCTTCTTATAGAGTTGTGTCTTACCCAAATTATCTAATTTTTTTAGGGAACAGAGATAGGCTAGGCGATAGAGCTCCGAGACCTTAAGGTGCTAAGACCCTGACACACAGTGTGAGTTTTGGACTAAGGGAGGTGTAATTCCCCTAGAGTTGAGTTGTTTTTGAGTATGTGATGGTGATGTATTTGTAAATGTGTATGTTGACACTTTGGGTATTGTATTCTGGTTGTTAAGCATGTATTATCTTCCGCTGTTAGGTTTTATAAATGAAATGTCTTTTTACCAGGTACCCAATGTGGGTCGGGTTGTATGGAAGGTAGTAAGGTTGTTGATGTGGCCTATTTATGGATGTTGTTGATGATGTGTAAATTATTTATTATTGTTTATAAAAAAAATTGTACAAAAATCGAAGTGTCACAGTTTGGTATCAGAGCCTAGGTTGCTAAGTTCTAAAGACTTTAGTAAATAACGAAATACAATACCAAAGTATAGGAGTGGATTTTGAGGAAAATAGGAGATAGGTAGATGGAAATGTGAGTGAGTGGTTGGTAAAGGATGAGGTACGAATCTAGGGTTCTATCTTGCGACCTAGAGACATGAGTACCGAGGTTTTTTCTGTGTTTTTCCTGGAGTGACGATTTCAGGAAAATCATGGATACTATTGCTAGATTTTGTTTCTGAGTGGTAGGGTTGAATCCTAAATGAGGATTATGGATGTGAAGATAAAGGGTGATAGAAGGGTGATTTAAGAATTATTACAGTGTATGGGTTCAGTGGTAGTAATTGTATGCTGAGACTTGTTACTCTCTTTGCAGGATGGATCCGGGGAACAGTAACATGAATGCGGGAGGTGATGGAGTAAGACCTTCCAGTATGGGTGGTGCAGACTCTGACGTGGTGTTGCGTAGCATCACTCAGCAGCTGATGAGATTACTTAAGGAGTAGAGGCCTGACCCTGTAGAGATGACGCGGAGTCGCTTCAAGGAGATTTTCTTCGAGCGGTACTTTCCTGCTTCGATCAAGAGTGCAAAGGCATCGGAGTTTCTGTATCTGACACAAGGGCCTATGATGGTGCAGTAGTATACAGCCAGGTTTGTTGAGTTGTCCCGATTTGCCCCGTATGTGGTGCTAGATAAGGAGAGGAAGACAAGGATGTTTGAGGAAGGCCTGAGACAGAACTTGTATGAGTAGGTGGTAGGTTTTCGAGCTCAAACCTTCTCAAAGATTGTAGATAGGGGTGCGGTGATTAAGAGCACTATACAGAGAGGCGTAGCAGCACAAAGCTAGAGGAAGAGGCCCACACCTTCTGATTTTCAGGCAAGGTCTAGTCGAGGTCCATGGAGGAGATTTGATAGCAGAGGGGGATGACGATAGGGAGGAGGAGATCGAGCAGTACAAGGCAGAAAAATGCCCCTTCCTTGTCCTAGATGTTTGAGGAGGCACCTAGGAGAGTGCTGAGCAAGGGAAGTTGTTTGCTATCAGTGCCACCAGTTTGGGCATATCGCGAGGAACTGTTAGGCACCGCCAACGGTAACGACTGCTCCTCGACCATATAGAGGAGGCTACCAGGTACCTCAGGGTGGACAGCAGAGGAATACTGTTCCGGCACGAGTTTATGCACTGATGTCGGGAGATGCTGAGGCAGCGGGAGATGTGGTGATAGGTACAGTTTCAATACTGTCATTTAAAGCTATTGTTTTGTTTCATTCTGGGGCGACACATTCTTTTATCGTCTGGGATTATGTGAAGTTGTGTGAATTTGAACCTCAATAGCTAGATATTAGTCTGTTTGTTGTTACGCCGACTGGGGCTGTAAGGATATGTAGCAAGGTACTCAGGGACTACCCAGGGGGTATTCAGGGGAGGTCGTTGTTAGCTAATCTGGTGGTTTGAGACATGCATCAGTTTGAGATAATCTTAGGAATGAACTGGCTAGCTGCCCACTATGCTAGTATTGATTGCCATCAGAGGTAGGTAGTGTTCAGACCTCAAGAGGGATAGGAGTACAAATTCGTGGGATCATGTGTACGCACCCCACCTCAGTTACTATATGCTATTTAGGCACGTAGATTGCTATTAGAAGGCTGTCTGGGATATTTAGCATGTGTGAAGGCAGTATCAGAAGGGGAGCTGAGGGTGGAGGAGATCTCAGTGGTTAGGGATTTTCCTGATGTATTTCCCAAGGATTTTTTGGGACTACCTCCTGATCATGAGGTAGAGTTTGTTATTGATCTGGTCTCGGGGATAGCACTGATTTCGAAGGCGCCATATAAAATGGCATCGGCAGAGTTGAAAGGATTGAAAGAGCAGTTGCAGGAACTATTAGATAAGGGGTTTATTCAACCTAGTGTGTTGCTATGGGGAGCATTGATTTTATTTGTGAGGAAGAAGGATGGGTCGATGAGGTTGTGCATCGACTATAGGGAAATAAATGAAGTAACTTTCAATAATAAATACTCGCTCCCATGTATCGATGATTTGTTTGATCAGTTACAGGGGACATAGATTGTTGACTCTACGAGTCCAATCTTGTTTTGATAATGAAAAATCACTCGGTATTTGATCTGTGCATTGAGTTTGTTTACAAGACCCATTTTAACCATGCATGGAAAGATAACAAGCTATGGATGCCTTCAAGTAAAGCCTACAAATCATGGAAAGCATCTTGGAAATTAAAGAGTACGAGAATCAAGATGCAAGTGGCAAAGTTCAAGAAACTCTTGGGAATGGGTATTTAGAGCTTATGTATTTACATTGGCATATGATTTATTTTGAAGCTCATTATAACTTAGAATGGTTTTAGGATTCATGCATTTCATGTACATCATTAGAAAACTCTCATGGACCTTGAAATGTTTTCAAAATCATGAAAAATATATTTTATGAAAGATCCAAGAAAAGAAGCCAGGCAGATTTTTAGTTAGAAATAAAAATTTGAGAGAATGGGTAGTTCGGTCACCTGAAATCAAACGTCAGTAGCCTGAAGAATTTCTTCGGTTGTCTGAAGATTAAGTTCAGTCGCCTGAAGAATTAAATGGAGAAGACAGAACTTGGCCGAGGAGTTCGGTTGCCTGAACTCGCGGGAAAGCCTAAAAATAAGCTCTTTATTAAAAAGATACGCAAAGTATCTTATTGATCCAATGGTTAAGATTAATTCTAAGGGTAATATAATATATATTATGAATATCTAAACCCTAGAACATGAGCTAAGCAACACAACAAGAAAAATACACTTCTCATTGCAAGACTTGAAGAAAACCCTAGAGCTGATTTTCCGAACTTCATTTTCTTCCATCTTCTTTGGGCAAATCAACTTAGAATATCAAAGGGATCTCTCTTATACTTTTTGTTCGTCAACTTGGTATTGAGGTTTGATCATTCAAGTCAATATTTTCAAGATTTTCTCATCCCATCACTTGTTCTTGATTTTCATTAGAAAAGTTTGATCTTGCATATACATATACATATTTATTTTCTTTTAAATGAGATCATTACTTGGTTTAAGTTGTGTGATTGATTGAAAGGGTTGTTTCAAGTGAGTGTTTTCCAAAGGATCTATATTTTAGATATATTACAAAGCACTTGATTAGATATCCTTGGAGTTCTTAAATACATATGTTGTTGAAGGATATTTTCTGAAATAGATTACTTTGATTCTTGATTCAAGTGTGTATAAAGATTCATATTTTAGATATATTGAAACACTTGAAAATATATCCTTGGTATTCATATATATCTATTTTATTAAGGGATATTTTGCTTGGAAAATCTTATACTCAGTATATTGATCTTTGAATGACATATTATATACCTTTACATATTACAAAGATCGGGTTATGATTAAATAGTTGATAAAAAGCTTTTTGATATAGATTGATAAAACATTCAAGATAAAGCTTTTAACAAGTTCAGATTAGACATATTTGTGCATCTTTATAAAGTGAACTAGAACCCTAATATACTCCAAAGCATTTCAAATATTTCTTTACTTGGGAGTTTTTGATAAAAAGGGTTTTGTGTGTTGAAGCATATCATACATAAAACGATTGTATCGTTTTCATATATTCATGAGCTTCAAGTTTTATCATATGATTATGTACTAAGACTTTGAATTGTACTCACCAGCTTTTGTTAGAAGCAACATTAAGTGTTTGCAGATTTGAACCTAAATTGTAAACACAGTTCGGGTTGTGAACCGGGTGTGAGGAGGAAGTTGTACCTTTTGTAAGCAGCGGATAAGGAGGAAGCTGTACCTCTTGTAAGCAGCGGATTGTAAGGGAAGCTCCGTCCCAATTTAAGGAGCAGAGGTTATAGTGGGATCCTTGAGTGGGTTGCTCAAGGCGGATGTAGGTCGGGTTGGCTGAACCTCATAAAATCATGGTTGCATTCTCTCTTCCCTTATCCTTTTTATTTTCCGCATCATATTTTAATTTCCGCATCATATTTTAATTTCCTGCTTGCTTGTGTATGTTGAATAACTTTACACGCACTTAATTGGGTAAAAAGGAATTCATTGATAAAATAACTTTAATTCAGACATAAGTCCCTACCATTAATTAGTTAAACATAGAAATAGGGATTGATTGGTAAATAGGTTTCAAAGAATTTTTAAAATACCCAATTCAGCCCCCCTCTTGGGATTACACCTTAATCAACATAGATCTTTTCAAAGATAGACTTACGCTTTAGGTACCATCAGGTGAAAGTCAGGGCGGAAGATGTTCTGAAGACGGCATTTAGAAGATGATATAGTCACTATGAATTTTTGGTCATGCCGTTTGGGTTGACGAATGCTCCTGCAGTGTTTATGGATTTCATGAACAGGGTCTTTCACCAGTATTTGGATCAGTTTGTGGTAGTATTTATTGATGATATACTGGTGTATTCGAAGAACCCATAGGAGCATGAGGAATATCTGAGTATTGTGCTTTAGGTGTTGCAAGAGAAGAAGCTATATGTGAAGCTTAAGAAGTGCAAGTTCCAGGTGGAATAGGTTACCTTCCTTGGACACATTATATCCAAGGTGGTATTTCTATTGATCCGAGTAAGATTGACGCGGTAGTAGATTGGGTATGACCATATAATGTGCATGAGATCAGGAGTTTCCTAGGATTGGCTGGGTACTACTGCAGGTTTATTGAGGGCTTCTCTATACTGTCAGGCCCATTGACAAGGAAGGGAGTGAAGTTTGAGTGGTCTGATGAATATGAACAGAGCTTCCAAGAATTAAAGCAGTGACTCATCACTGCGCCTGTGTTGATGATTCCTTCAGGAGAAGAGGGGTTTGTAATTTATAGTGATGTGTCCCATAAAGGGCTCAGATGCCTGTTGATGCAGTGAGGGAGAGTGATAGCCTATGTCTCACGACAGTTGAAAGAATATGAGAAGAGCTACCCTACCCATGATTTGGAATTGGCGATAGTTGTTTACGCGCTAAAGATTTGGAGGCACTATCTATATGGGGGTAGGTGTGAGATATTTACTGACCATAAGAGCTTAAAGTATTTCTTCACGTAGAAGGAATTAAATATGAGGCAGAGGAAATGGCTAGAGCTAATAAAGGATTATGACTGCACTATCAGCTACCACCTGGGAAAGGCTAATGTGGTTGCTGAAGCTTTGAGCCAGAAATCAGTGGATTCATCTGTTTCTGCAGTGGAGATTCAGCATCTGATTCAGATGAATCTAGAGAGGCTTGGTGTGGGGCTGGTAGAAGGCGATGACTAGGCGTTTATTGCTAACTTTGTTTTGCAGCTGACTTTACAGGAGAGAATTAAAGTAGCTCAGAGGAATGATGCAGAACTAGTAGAGCTTATGGGGAAGGTATAGGATGGTTAGGAAACAGAGTTCAGCATCTCATATGATGGAGCCTTGAGGTTCCGTACCAGGTTATGCTTTCTTGCCAACCCTAAGATCAAGAAGGTTATTCTGGAGAAAGCACATCGTGTAACGACCTGCTATTTAACTAGGGTTTTTTTTTAATATATATATATATATATATACTGCAAAATTTATAATGCTCTGATACCTTCTAGATCAAACCTATCCATCAACCTAAGCAGCAAGAAGCAAAATTCATATAAACATAACCAAGAAATTATACAATACCAGAGTGCTAGAAGGATTCCTAAAAATATACATATATGACTGTTTCCCAAAATACCCTCAATTGGGCTAGGGCTATGCATAAATACTCTAAAAAATACTCACTCTACTGGTAGGGCAGTACTGAAGCCTCTCTATCTGCGAGTTTGATCTGCTCGCCTATCTGGATCACCTGAAAAATGTTAAAGTAATGGGATGAACCAACGTTCAGTAAGACGAAATATGCTATTGCTAGTGTGTAGAAAATGAGTTACAATACTATGAAAATCTATTACTATATAATCATGTCTCACTGAATCTGTAAATACGATACTAGTAATATAAACCATCACCTTTTTCTTGTTACTTAACATATCTGTACTTTAGGTTTCTACTCAAAATACTTCTAATATATATATATATATATATATATATATAAGTATATTTTCTGTCTCTATAAATCTGTATATACATAATAATAACTGAAAACTTCCTTGCGGATAACTGTGTGTCATGATTTAACCCCTCATGACAGGGTTGTTCGGCCTGTAGGTGGGATCTATCCTGGTTGGATGACTAGGATAAACCACTATACTCCATCAGTCTGATCAGCCCTCCTCAACCCATATCTGATGGGGAGCTTGTCCATTCGTGGGCTCTATACGATCAAATTTTATACCACGTATTATCTGAATAGATGGTTGCACTCTATACTGTATGTAGCTACGGTACCATGCTCTGTAATCTGCAATGGTCCAACAGGGTCTGATACCGTATAATACATCTCTATATACAACTATCTATTTTACCATGATTCTGTAATAATTGTATAAACCATGACGCTGTGATAAACTGTATCTGTATCAATTGGATTTCTAAAAAGAACTGTAAAATTGTATGTCATGGTACTGTAAACTGTATAATCATTGTATTCTATAATTATTATACAACATATCCACTGTCTGTATATTCTGTAAAACATATCTATGAAAAATATTGTAAAACATGTTTCTGTACTATATCCATATTCTCAAACCACACAGCAATTTAAAGCAGATTATTCATAATTGATAAAATGTATAAAGTTCTGTTGTGAATATTAATCTGGTAAAAATATACATTTCATATTGAAAATCATTTTAAAACTGCCTAGCATAGCATATTTCCCTTACTCGATTAATGCTAAAATTCCCCTATTATGATGGGTCCTACACCCGCAGGGTTCTCCACTCAACACCCTGAAAACCATATGTCCTAGAATAATATATTACTATTTCTAAGTTTACTGCATTTCGTACAGCTACTACTAAACCAAATTTTGCTTAAAAGACCTTACCCTAAACTTGAGATGAAATCCAACTTCGTCCCATCGACGATCTGCTCAGACAGACTTGAAGAGAACTTCCCCAGGAGCGTTGTGGTGGCCTTAAATCATCGATCCAACGGCTAACGGGGCCGAAATCGAAGATGAAGGAGAGAGGAATCATAAAGAGAGGAGAGAGAGAGTCTTCACTGAAAGTTCTACGTAAAAATTGAGTTTAAGCACTATTTATACGATATTCATCGACGAGCCACGTCACCTCGTCGACGAGTCTTGTAGAAAGTTCATCGACAAACCTGCACCTTTGTCGATGAGTTTCAGGCTTCCAAAAATCCTCTCTCAGCATCTTATCGTCGACAAGACGGGACCTCGTCGATGAGATCCTGAAGAACACTCGTTGACGAAACCCCTGTGTTCGTTGACGAGGCTTGGGAAATTTCTTGGAATTATCACCTCCAAAATGCAATATCGTCGACAAAGTCGGTTGCCTCCTTCTGTTCCTATTTCCATTTGTCTCCCTCTTTATTATTTAATTGCCATTATTCTTTGGGTCGTTACACATCAGTTCCTGTATACTGTACATCCAGATAGCACTAAAATGTACAGGGATCTTCAAGAGTCCTTTTGGTGGAGGAACATGAAGAGGGAGATAGCTCAATTTGTGGATCAATGTTTGACGTGCGAACAACTGAAGGCTGAGCATCGGAGACCGGTGGGATCATTGCAGCCACTCCACATTCTTGGGTGGAAGTGGGAGCATATAACGATGAATTTCGTCACAGGATTGTCATCGACATTACATGGACAGGACACTATCTGGGTAGTGGTGGATCGACTGACAAAGATTGCCCACTTTTTTTTGGTTAGTGTTAACTAATCCATGGACAGATTGGCTGAGTTATACATCCAGGAGATAGTTAGGCTCCAAGGCGTCCCAATGTCCATAGTTTCAAACAGAGACCCACAGTTCATATCTCGTTTTTGGAAGAGTCTGCAAGGGGCCATGGTTTCTAAGTTGTCGTTCAGCCCAATATTTCATCCTTATACAGATGGGCAGATAGGGAGGACGATACAAGTTCTAGAGGATATGTTGCGAGCATGTGTGTTGGATTTTGGAGGTCGTTGGGTACAGTATTTGCCACTAGTCAAGTTTGCGTATAACAACAGTTACCAGACCAGCATTGGGATGGCACCGTATGAGGCGCTGTATGGCAGGATGTGTCGATACCCGTTATAGTGGGATGATATTGGGAAGA
Organism: Malania oleifera; assembly: GCF_029873635.1. Taxonomy (NCBI): domain Eukaryota; kingdom Viridiplantae; phylum Streptophyta; class Magnoliopsida; order Santalales; family Ximeniaceae; genus Malania; species Malania oleifera. The sequence continues at coordinate 42,236,245 of NC_080417.1, forward strand.
GACAGATATTGGGGCCAGAGCTGATACAACAAACTCAAGATAAAATCAGACTTATCAGAGACAGGACCAGAACAGCATAGAGTCGGTAGAAAAGTTATGCAGATACTCATCGGCGAGAATTGGAGTTTGATGCGGGAGATCACATATTCCTAAAGGTGGCACCGATGAAGGGAGTTATGAGGTTTTGGAGGAAAGATAAACTGAGCCCTAGGTATATTGGACCATTCGAGGTTCTTGAAAGAGTGGGTCTAGTTGCCTATCGTTTGGCATTACCACCGGTCCTATCTAGGATCCATGACGTATTCCACATTTCTATGATGACAAAATACGTCACAGATTCCTCCCATGTGATCAGATATGAAGCACTGGAGTTGGGTGATACTTGAGCTTATGAGGAAGTACCAGTGTAGATTCTTGACTAGAAGGAACAAGAGCTACACACGAAGAAGATTCCACTAGTAAAACTTTTATGGCGCAACCATGCCATTGAGGAGGATTCTTAGGAACTAGAGGATCAAATGTGTAAGAGATATCCACACTTATTCAGTGGAATTTAGAGTTGAGCCAGTCAGAGTAAAGGAAATAAGACTGTGTATTTTTATTTGTATAGTGTAACGTAGGATATATAGAGTTTCTAGTTTTGTGACGTGAATGGTTTTGGGAGAATTTTGAATAGTTGTAATCTCCCATAACCCTCTTTGTAACAACGGTGTTCCTCCGCCATAAGTGAAGGTAATTAATAAAATTGGGGTGTTTCTTTTTAAGGATGGGAAACAGATGAATAGCAAATTTCAAGGACGAAATTTTTATAAAGAGGGGAGAATCTAATAATCCCAGAAATGACTATACAAGATTAGTGGAGTGATTCCAAAAAAAAAAATTAAAATTAAAATTAAAAAAAAATATTAATTAATTAAATTGAAAAAAGGAAAAAAATTAATTAAAATTTTGTTTTTATTTTTAATAATAAAATATATTATTATTAATAATTGAATATTATTATTATTATTATTATTATTATTATTATTATAAACCTTCCTGAAGGATCCTTTAAGATGGCAAAGCAGACCCCCCCTTCTTCCTTTTCTATTTCTTACTGCGTAGGTCTCTTGCATAGTCTCTCTCTCTCCTCTCATTCTCTCTCCTTCTCTCCTAAGTTTTTTGATGAATTTTTGTCCAATAAAAAATCATAAGATACCGCTGGGCTCCATTCTTCGCTATTGTCATTTCTACCGAAGCGGATCGGTGGTAGGAGCGGCGTAGGCGTATCTTCTGGGGTAAATCAATTTTTTCTTTTGTCTCAATTTCTTACAAATTATAAGCCTGATTTACGATCGGACACCACCACGAGAATGTAGGGATGATTCTCTACAAGTCTAGCGAAACGGATTTCTCGTGGGGTCGTTGTGGGCAAAACCCCAAATTTGGGATATGGGGGTATTAAAGGGCTTATTTTAATTAATTAGTATTAATTTAGAAATTCGAAAACATTGATCATCTGGGGTTGAAGTAGGATTTCTGAAATTTAGGGTCCGAGTGAGCTCCGTGGGTGTAATTTTGAGACCTGCAGACATAATTCAGGAAATTAAGTGGGGGTGTTAAATGTTAGTTTAAATATTAATTTGGGGTATATGGAGCCTAGGGAAGGTTAGATGGATATTATTTTGAAAAAATAGGTTAATTAATCTGGGAAAATGCAAATTGTAGGAATTGAGCTTCGGGCGCTGAGGGCGTAGGATTTAGGTGTTAACGAGGCTCTTAGTAAGTTGGGTAAGGGGAATAAATTATAACAATATTTTTAGAATTACTGTTTGAATTAATATGTGAATATGAGCATATGATATTTTTTATGAAAATTATTATGATATAAATACCAAATAAATTATGTGGCATTTGAGTAATTTTAAATTGTAATATTTTGGAGTGTGAAATTAATATTTTATGAATATTAGATGAAAACTGCGTGGCATACGATGTATGTTGAAAAATGTGAAATATAATGATGAATTTTTTCTAAGAAAATATTGAAATGAGAATTATTGATGTGATTAGTGAAAAATAATGAAATATGGTATTTATATGTGAGTTGAAAAATTTTTCTTGAAAAATGAGATTTTGTGAATTACTCATATGAGTATTTTAAGAAATGTTAAAATACGTGAATTCTGAAACGTATACACTGATATATGATTGATGATATGCTAATACTGCATAATAATTGTGGGTAGGTGGTATTTCTTTCCTACTGATGTCGTTGGGAAGGTATGCTCAGTATGGAGATTGTGTGTATGTGAAGTTCCTACTGACGCCGTTGGGGAGGTATGCTTAGTAGGGAGATTGTGTGTGTGAAGTTCCTACTGATGCCGTTGGGGAGGTATGCTCAGTATAGAAATTGTGTTGTGAGGTTCCACATGATGCTGTTGGGGAGGTATGCTCATTATGAAAATTGTGTTGTGAGGTTCCTACTGATGCCGTTGGGGACGTATGCTCGGTATGAAAATCGTGAATGTGTTGAGAATTGGAATTATGTGATCTATTGTATTATGTAAAGTACATAAATGTGAATTTATGTATACATAGATATGTAATAAGTTAGAATGAGAAATGAAAGAGTGTGTGTTTTATAAAATAAATAATTGAGGCAAAGTGAAACTCTCCGCCTGAGGGCTTACTAAGTAAGGTGAGTGCCCTGATAGGTATCAGATGTGGCCATTCCTAACTGCGTAACGTGTTAGGGCAGAGGGAAGCAACCTGTATGGGTGGGTAATTTTCCCTATTCTTAGGAACTTCGCGGGTAAATATGTGTGGGAAATAATTGAATTTGAGAAATGATTTTAAAGCTTATAAAGACTTGTGTTGTATATCTCTATGATTGTGAGAATATATTTATCAGTGTATTTTTTTCAAATGAAATGTTGATTTGAAAAGTAAAGAGTATTATAATTGAACTCATATGACCACACAATATAAATAATTTATTCCTTCTTACTAAGATGTGTCTCACCCAAATTATCTAAATTTTTCAGGGAACAGAGATAGGCCAGGCGATAGAGCTCCAAGACCTTAAGGAGCTAAGACCCAGACACACAGGGTTAGTTTGGGACTAGGGGAGGTGTTATTCCCCTAGAGTTGAGTTTTTTTTGAGTATGAGATAGTGATGTATTTGTATATGTGTATGTTGACACTCTGGGTATTGTATTCTGGTTATTAAGCATGTATTATCTTCCTCTGTTAGGTTTTATAAATAAAATGACTTTTTACCCGGTACCCAATGTGGGTCAGGTTCTATGGAAGGTAGCAGGGTTGTTGACGTGACCAATTTATGGATGTTGTCGATGACGTGTAAATTATTTATTATTGTTTATAAAAAAATTTATATGAAAATCGGGGTGTCACAAATACTATATAATCTGCTCTGTAAATGACTGTATATCCTATATGTCATAATTCTATAAAATTGTATACCTATTCATAATTCTATAAAAGTTGTATAAATTCAATACTACACTCACATTACTCATGCCACACAACAGTGATAACGCATCAAATATAATTTGTAAAACTATATAATATATACTCTAAAAAACGCCTATAATTTTATACTAGCTTTATTGATAAAAATTTTAATTTATCTGGCATAGCATATTTCCCTTACTTAACTAGCTGGGAGGCTTGCCCCTAATTTTATCCTCACACTCACGGCGTACTATCCCCAAAATCCTGAAATAATACATATATATATATATATATATATATATATTTCCAATAAATCAACTATATTTTCCCGAAACCTACATACTTTTAATTTTCTGAATTATAATTTACCTAGGCTCCTAAAAATATTCATTGGGTCCTCAACCCATGCCTACAAGTTCCCAAAAATACCCTATTCCTGAAATCATAACATCCTAATTTTATTCTACAAAACTCCAGTATATTCCCATAAAACTTAAAATCTAAACTGAAATAAGCCTGATAAAACTGAAAATACCAAAATAATCTACTTACCCTAATTTTGGGATGATTCCCAAACTTCTCAAATCAAACTTCTGCTCCGACTAAGTTGTAGAGAATCTCCCCAAGATTATCTTGGTAACTCCTGATCATTGAACTGGAGAGACGGAGCCAGATTTTTAGAGAGAAGTTGGAGAAACTGAAATATAGAAAGAGAAGGAGAAAAGAATATTGAAATTTTGTCAAAAATCATCATTTTGCATATTTATAGGTGGCTGGACACATGGCCTCATCAATGAGCCACATCACCTCATCGACGAGTCCAAGGAGAGATTTTTTCGACAAACTCTTGACCCTCGTCGATAAGTTTCAAGCCCTGAAATCAGCCCTCTCGATTTATTTTCGTCGACGAGACCTTGCTGAATCACCTTTTAAATTCCTTCTCTCTTTTATTTTATTATTTAATTGCTATAAATTTTTCGAGTTACTACAATTATTTATAAGTAAGAGTTTCTGAGAATTGAGGAGATTACAAGCCCATAACATGTAACACCTCTTTGCTCTGATACCTTATATAACCTTACCTATTTAACTTGAGCATGGCTACAATTGATACCTATCAGGGCACTCGCCTTACTCATCAAGCCCTTGGGTGGAGACTTTACTTCACCCTAATCACACGTAATGCCATAGTATAAAATACATATAATACTTTGCTAAAAATAACTTTCACCTGCAAACTATAACTCACACCTATATAAATACTATAAACTGTAAGCTACTAATACTTTTGCAACTATAAGCTATATACTGTGAATTGTAATCTCTGGAATACTTTGCTCTGTTATACTATGTTAAATATGCTTTGTTTTCATATACTCTACTATGTTATACTTTGGTTAAATCTACAAATATGAATATAAAAACTCACTCCCGAATGGATAAACGACATACTTCCCCCTATGACTAGTTGTGTGGCCCGTAGGCTGGACTTAGTTCTGGCCGGCCTGCCACCAAGCTAAGTCAGCTCTATTGTATGTCTGCTAGTACGAATGACCATCCCATAGTTGGTCTAGACTTCAGGTGGGAACTCTACACTTCACTGGCCCAATTGACTATTCAATACCAGCACTTTCTCTTAAAGACATATTGTTGCACTAAGCTCTTAATTAATGTAACTGAGGTACCGAGCGTTCTATGGTCCATTGAAGTTCTTAAACCATACTTGGCAATTTAATAAAACTACTTGTGGTCTATACATCACTATAAACAGTTACTATACATGCATTGTTTTCAACCATTCTTGAAAATAATATAACACCAACACAATTCCAGTATACCATTATATTAAACTATAAACTCATAATTTTAATTAAATAATAATACTCTTCCTTATGCCACAACGATTTGAGTGTTTCTCAAAATTATATAAATTACTGGAAAACTGGTTGTTCTACACTCAATATCTATTTTACTGAAAACACAGGTTTAATCATCTCCACAATTTATGAAACTCAAAATATGTATTTAAAGAAAAAATGGAGATAACCAACCCTACTCACTTTAATTCTTTACAAAATACACATAATAAACCAAACCAATAATTTTAACTGGTCAAATCATTCAGAACATCTATTACAATAATCCCAAAATCAAATACTTTAATTCAATCGGTTAAACTTTGAAATACAATTATTATAAAATTCTTAGGCTCACAAATGTCATTTTAATCAATTCATAATAATAATAATAATCCAAAATTCAATTTTCATATGCTAGAATATTCATAAAAACATGTATATAATTCTTGTAATCTCATATTACAATTTGATCGGTTAATTTATAAAAATTCTTGACATAATCTATTCTCCTTACTTGTTTACAGAAGATCTACCTATCACTTCCTTGAACAGGTGCCTACAACTTTGGAGAACCAAAACCCTAGCTTCATTGGACCTTGCCGCAGAGAAAGACAATAGGCAAGTTGCAAGGAGAAGGAGAGAAAACCGACAGGAGGCCGTGTCGGAGACCCGAGAGGTCCTAGAAGAGTGAGAAACACGAAGGGGTGAGGGAAATACACTGGAGGGCAAAACCCTAGCAGAGAGAAAGAAGGGAGAGGAATAAAATGAAATAAAAACAACTTGAAACCTATTTATAGAGGTACTGGCCCGTAGGAAACCATCGATGGTCTTTCCAGGCTTTACAAAACTATCTACGGTTTGACACTTAAATTGTTCTTGGTAGTTGTAACGGTTGATGGTTTTTTTGAGACTCCTTGAAACCATCAATGGTTTGATCCAATGCCAAACCAATTTCCTTCTTTCCTTTTCTTTTATTTATTTTGCTTTATTTTCTGGGTTCGGGTCCTTACACGAACAGTAAGGGGTCAAAATCACATTCCACTAGCATTCAGGGTAACTTTCATCTCCATGACAAAATATTTGTGTTAGAGTACCTATCACTTACCACCCAGTAGTTGAAGATAAGGGAAGTTACACCATACACAACTTAACTAAGACACATGAAATATTAACATTCCTCGATAGTCTAACTAGGTCTTCCATGACACTGTCGAACAGGATGATTGAAAACCAAGAAGGGTGAACATCAAAGCCTCTAGATTAGGCATACTGTGCGACCTCATTGTCAAATGGATAATTCATGAGGCTCCCACTCTCACATGAAAGCTTAAGACATCCCTTGAGGATGTCAAAAACTTGGCAGTAAGCTCTCCTTAAAGTGTTACTTAGTACCTAATAGTATATCGATAGAAGGTAAGTCGCTCGCCTAGTGTTTCCCTAAAAATGTAATGTCTCTAAAGTATTGTTATACACATATGAGTACTAAGGGTCTATCATCATATACCTTAAGCAAGCTTGAGATTGCCACTATAAGTACTATCTCGATGAATCACAATGTTATTGCGGCATACCAGATCCATTCCCATGACATCTCCATAATCGAATCCAAGTTAGCCAAAGTTCCCTTCAAGACAGAATGATATACCAAAATCATGTGTCACGGTCACAAGACTACAAAATCGTGACACCTAGAAAAAAAAAAATAAAACAAACAAAAAAATAAATTACAAAATGGCAATCTAAGAGGGAGCAACTCTTACTAATTAGGTCATCAAAAATTAGTCAAAGACAATCAAAATCTATGAATACAGTGCTCATTAATGTTCTAAAATTTGCTATCTTGTTGAACTTAAACTTACCTTTTTTTATTCCTCACTTCAATGAAAATATGTATATCATTCCAAACTAGGGTTTATAATAAATACTTGAATTCAATACAATGTGTTCAATAGTACTATTGAAAAAATTTCATCCAAATTTTAGAAGAACTAGAAGTAGATATAATGAAGATGAGAAAAAAAAACCACTTTAATTATATGCTACAACCTAGCCTAGTTAGCCTCTTAATAAATACAAAACAATGAAATATGATGTACTGATTACTAACTAAAATCCTTAGGAGATATTTGCACCCAAAAAAACATAGGGAGGAGAGAGAGAAACCCTAGAATATTAATTGCAGCGGGATGTGAAGCATTGAGTATACTGCAATAACACTACTCTAGCTATATGTGTAGTAATATTGCTGCAGTTGAGTGAATGGCACTATCAGCTTTTGGGAAATAGGCATCACGACGGGAAATCATACCAAATTAGGATAGGCATATATCACCTCCACACTCACATACATAAATCTCAATTAAGTAGTGGTCATATATGATATTGTGCCGACCATTATATTTGTTTGGTGCGATAGTTGACCATTTTCACTTGACAGTAACATACTCGAAAACCCTCAAAACTTTAATAAATGGGAGAGAACTCCCTAGCTTCTTTCCGACTTGCCTTGACCTTGACAACCCACCCATTATTTCATTTGATGGACCGTTCAAGGACACACATAGGTGCCTGAAAAGACTGGCAATACGTTTGGTTCCTAGTAGAGATGTTAAATAGGTGATTATTAGGCGTGGGTCAATCTATTTATTCATCTAATTTTAAAACATATGAAACCTGTTATTAAATACTAATAAAACTTATAACTATGTTCAAAAATTATAATTCTTTTTGTATTTTATAATCCGGGGCTTCAACCACCATCGCGCCATTTTAAACACTATGGTGCGAGACCAAATTCGGGAGGTGAAACTCTAGTAATTCACTGGGATAAACTCTAAAGGGAAAATCGAACTCATGTCCTTCAAGTCATCAAAGTCACAAGTTACCCTTACTACTTGAGCCAACTTGCCTGGATTTCAAAAATTATAATTACTACATCTTCCCGCTATTGTTGAAGATTATTCGATCTATTACTTGATTAAATAATATGTACATAATTCCGTAATTACGTATATGTATATATATATGCATATTAATTGTGTTGTGTGTATAACCGAATTAAACCAATTGTGTACACTCGTATTGTGTAATAACCTACATATATGAATCGAGGTGTCCATAATTACAAAATTATATATAAATTTCTAAATTATAGATTTATTACGTGAATAATATACTTTAATTTCAAGAGGTAGTTGTAGAAAATACTCTATTTACGTATCTACATTATTATAGATATATCTTAACTGACTTACATATGTATCTATATAATCATGAAAATATCTTAATCAACTAATTACATAGATTTGTACATGCATGCATGCATGCATACTAATTGATTTGCATAAATGAATCTAATGACCAAGTAATCAATATGTTACAAAAATATGTACAAAGAAATGTGAATTATAAAATCTATTATGCAACTATAAATTTTAATTTTAAATGATATATGTAATTAATACCATATCTATATAAATATGATCATATCTAAATCAAATCAATCATGTAATTATTTATAAGCATGCACATTAAATTGGTTTGGAAAACTAAACCAAATAAATTATGTACATATATAATTTCAACATTACATACATATTGATATGGAATTATCCATAATTATAGAATTATATTCATAAATTTTCAAATTTGTAGTATTAAGTGTGTAATTGTTTTGTTTAATTTTAAATGATAGGTGTAACCGATACCCTAATTACATATTTACATAATTACGGACATATCTAACAGAACTATGATGTAATTATATGCATTACATACATATTCAAATCGAATTGTCCATAACTACAAAATTATATATACAGATTTCCAAATTCTAGTATTAATTATGTAATTACGTACATAGTTTAATTTTAAATGATATATGCAATTAATACTATAATTACAATGATTTACATAATTAGGTATGCAGATTAATTTCCAAATTATAGTGTTATTTATGTAATTATGTAGTTTAATTACATAACTACATATAACTACATAGCTGCAGGCATATTTAAATTGAACCCATTATGTAATTATGTACATGCATATTGCATGCATATGAACCAAATCAGTTGCATACATTTATGAGTAATTATGAATATATTCATACCGAATTGTTCATGATTACAAAATTATGTACATAAAATATCCTATTAGATGTAATTATGTAGTTTAATTTCAAATGATAGTTGCGATCAACAATTAATATAATCACATACTTATAAAAATGAAGAGATATTTAAAATTAACTAATTATGTAAAGTACATACATGCCAGCAAATTAATTGATTTGGAAAACTAAAGTAAAACAAATTGTGCAGATTATGTAATTGCTTACATATTGTAATCGAGTTGTTCAAAATTATAAAATTATGTGTTGACTCTATGAGTCTGATCCCTTTTTGATAATGACAAATCACTTTGTTTCTTACCTGTGCACTGAGTTTTTAAACAGGGATTTATTCTCAAAATGCACGGATGGTAAGGACACAATGGAAGCCATAAGGAATTCAAAAACTCACACCCCATGATGGCTATTTGAAGAGTAAAGGGAATGAAGACCTATATTTTTTTAATGTAAAAGTATTTTATTCTTGGTCTGTAATAATTGCATGTCATGCATGATAAGGATTAAATGCTCAAACTCAAAGGCCATAGATTGACCATATGCTCCAAAACTCTTTAAATTAAAATGTCATAACTTATTCACATAGGGTTGAAAAAGTTTAAGGAACAAAAATAGGGCAAAATCATTAAATTTAAAGAGCCCCGGTCGACCGACCCATACATATTAAAATCACCTCAACTGACCGAACATGCCTTGAGGGCAAAGTTGTATTTTTGGACATGCTCGGCCGACCGACCCCATATTGAACTAAAATGCCCGATCGACCGGCCATGCGTATATGGCCTCTTATCCAAATCCTCGGCGGATCGTTCTTTTACTTCACATATGCCACGGCTGACTGACCTGAATGAACAACTGACCAGCCTTGTGCCTAGCTAGACTGAACCTACGAAGGGTTCAAAATCGCCTTTGGTCAGCCGACTAGCGGTTTCCTCGGCCAACCGAACCTCTTAGAAAAATCAAAATTTTTGACTTTGCTCGGTGGACCGGCTATGCCCTTGGTCGACTGAACCTCTCAAGTTCTCGAATTTTTATTGCACTAATCAAGGTTATTTTTTAATTAAACAACTTCTAAAATGCCCATTGTGTCCCTAACAATCATAATTTTTGGGAAACTTATATATACCCCATTATTTCTCCTGATTAGCAACTTGATTAACTTTTGATTAGGACAACAATCCTCTAAAAATTCTTGAGTTATTTTTCTCCTACTCACATATTTCCAAGCACTTATTACTCTCTTTCTCATTCTCTTGTGAAATTTTTTATAGAGAGCTTTGATTCTCAATCTCTATTTTGCAAGTTATTGCACTTGGAAGATTGATTACTGTTATTGTGAGCTCACATTTGTTTAAAAGTCTTTACTCTCACATATTCATTTATCTTTTAAAAATCATTTTGAGAGTAAAATCTTGAAGTTCTTCCCATATTATTTGATTAATACATATATTTCTTTGGGAAAAACTTTCCATAGCTTGTGTGTCTTTGCATATTCATTGCAAGACTCAAAGGCTACTTTTGTACTAATTAGAAAACATTTTTGAAGCTTATTGTCATTATCTCCTATACCTCATCGTTTGAAAATATTAGTTGGTGATATTGTTTTGTGTGATTTGAAATCCTTGATATTGATTTAGAGTGCATTACATTCTTTTTTAATCAAGGATTACACTTATTAGCATCTCTCACATTGTTACATGATATATTTGTTTGAGAGAAAAAATTTTGATACTCTATTGAACATAAATCTTTATTATACAAGAGTGCATTGGGTATATTATTGTGGTACATTTCTACTTAATATAGAAACACTTGTATTGTACACAAAATTTATACTTGCTGTTTTATTCCAAGTGTGGCCTGAAGAGGTCGTGATCTAGCATGTAAGTATCAGTTGTATAGGTTGGGCTCAGCCCTATGAATGTGAGTTGGGGTTTGCCTCACCTAGTAAGGAGAGGGTGTTGTAAAAGGTGTCGCTCCACCCATTAAGTGAGCATTACTGAAATCCTCAGGCTAGTTAGCTAGAGGCGGGGACGTAGGCACAGTTGCTAAACCTCGATAACATATCGTGTGCCATTGTTCTTTATTTCTCTTTACATTCCTGTGCTTACTTGCTTATTGGTATTAGCTGAATTCATTGCACTAATATTTAGATATGTTTTTGTGTTTTCTTGAGAAATACTGGAACTGCTTTATCTGTCTAAGTTATATAATCATCCTTGTATCTGTTGAATTGGAAGTGACTAGTAAAGACCTTAGATTGAGTTATACTGATTGTGGATAGAACTAGGATAGAAGTGACCTAATTTTTTTTTTTAAATATCCAATTCACCCCCTATTGGGATTACACCAATTACATCACTCCATATCAAAGCCTCGTTGCCCTAGATTTAAACATTTTTGCAAAAGACGCAATGACTCATGTTGGTGTAACCCTATTTGCGGAGGGACACTCTTTCACACAACCTCCTATTTTTTGGGGTGTTAATTAGACCTACTGGAAAAAATGAATGCATATTTTTCTTCAAAATGCTTATTGGAGGGTGCAGAGAGTTGTTTTTAAAGGAGGTTTTGTCCCTATGGAATCTGTAGAAAGAGTAAATGTACCTAAGACTAAAGAAGAATATATAAATGATGACATGAAAGCAACTCAAGTAAATGCTACTGTCATGAATCTTTTATTATGCTCTTGATGTTAATGAATTTAATAGAGTCATGGCATGCACCTCAACTAAAGAAATATGGGATAAATTAGAAGTCACATATGAGGGCACTAGAGATGTAAATGATAGTAGAATTGACATGATAACTAGTGGAAATGAGGCATTTAGGATGAACTTTGGTGAATCCATTCAAAGAATGTACATGCGATTCACACACATCACTAATTCATTACCAAAACTTGGCAGGACCTACCCCACATATGAAATGATTAGAAAACTCATGGGACTACTACCAGTCTGGGACGCGAAAGTTACAGCCATAGCCGAGGGTAGAAATCTAAAGGCAATGACACTAGATGAACTTATAGGATCACTCATCATGTATGAAATGGCCATAAATGAAAGGGTGAGTGAGCATAACAAAGCTAGAAAAGTGACAACTTTGGAAGCGTCTACTAGTGGCTCTAGTATAGATAGTGACAAAGAGCCGGATGAAGATACGACTTTGCTAACCAAAAAATTCAGCTGGTTTTTTTTTTTTTTTTTAAAAAAAGAAGAAAATAATGGGAGGTCCTTTAGAAAATTTAGGAACTCAAAAGCAGAAAAGGGTGAGTCGAGCAGGAAAAAGGAAAAGTCAAATCCTCCCATCTGCTTCAACTGTAACAAAGTCGGCCACATTAAACCTGATTGCCCACTACTGAAAAAGGAATTGAAAAGAAGAAGAGGGCGATGAAAGTTGGCACATCTTTGGATAAACATAGTATCAGTGGTTCAAACACCGAGTCTAGCGACACTGAAGTCACAAATCTATGCTTAATGGCACACAGTGACCATGAGGTACTATCATCTTGTTCCTTATCGTCTTATTATTCTAGTGATGATTCTGATGATGATAGCAGACCTACATATAAAGAATTGAAACTTGAATATATTCAGGTTTGTAAATCTCCTGAGGAAATGACTAAGAAAATTAATGATTTGGAAAATAAATGCACAAATTGGTCAAAACTATTTGAAATTGGAAAACACTCTCTTTCAGCTTCATTGAAAGAAAAGGATTGAAAATTGAGTGTCTTGAAAGAAAATTGGAGGATTACTCCAAAATCATTTATAAATTCACAGAGGGCCAAAACAATTTTGAAAGACTCCTTGGGACCCAAATAAATTCTCTTGATAAAGAAGACCTTGGTTTTAATGGGATACAAAATAGGAGACAGAAAAATCTCTACATGAGATACTTTGTAAAAGAATCAAAATCAGTTATCCCATCTAAAGACTCCTATAGGCATACTACTTGTTTTAAATGCAAAAAGATAGGCCAAATTAAATTTGATTGTCCATTTAAAAACAAAGATGTAAAAATAAAGAAAGTTTGGAGAATCAAAGGAGTATTAGGCACTAACCCCTATGGATCCAATAGAATTTGGGTACCAAAATTAGTTACTTGAGTGTCTTTTGCAGGTATGCCTAAGATCGTCCTCCTCCAGGGACAAATGGTACATGGATACTGGTTGCTCATGACACATGACTAGCGATAAGGCTAAGCTCGCTTCCATAGCATCCAAAGAAGGTGGATTCATGACCTTCGGAGACAACACGAAAGGCAAGATCTTCGGAGTAGGTAAAGTTGGTAAGGAATCCTCTCTTGTTATAGATAACGTTTTACTTGTTGATGGATTGAAACATAACTTGTTGAGTATAAGACAGCTGTGTGATAAATGCTATGGGGTGTCCTTTGAACATGAAAAATGCATTGTAGAAAATATATTTGACAACAAAATTTTGTTTACTGCTGAGCGTCATGAAAATGTGCATACAACTAGTTTTGATAATTTAGCCTCCCAACATGTGACATGTTTTTCTGCTTTGAATGACGCTAGCTGGCTTTGGCATAGGAGATTAGGGCATGCTAATATGGATTTATTGTTAAATCTAGTAAAAAAAGAATTAGTTAGAGGCTTACTAAAGACAGTTTGTGAAAGATAAAATTTGTGATGCATGTCAATTAGGTAAGCAAACTAAATCTAGCTTTAAGAAAAAGAAAGTCATCTCCACTACTAGGCCACTTCAAATGCTACATCTAGATTTATTTGGTCCTAATCAAATTTAGAGTCTAAAAGGAAAATCATATGTTTTTGTAATTGTTGATGACTATTCTAGATTCACATGGGTATTATTCTTAGCTCATAAAGATGAAGCATATAAAAATCTTGCTAAATTATGTAGAAAAATCCCAAATGATAAAGGATATAAAATCTCACATATCAGAAGTGATAGAGGAGGAGAATTTAAGAATAAATATATGGAAGAATTTTGTGATCTTCATGGTGTATCTCATAATTTCTTTGCACCTAGGACTCCATAATAGAATGGTGTAGTTGAGAGAAAGAATAGGTCTCTACAAGAAATGAGTAGAACAATGCTCAATGAATATAAATTACCTAAATACTTTTGGGTTGAAGTTGTTAGCACTGCATGCAATGTTATGAACAGAGTCTTGATCAAGCCCACTCTCAACAAAACCCCCTACGAATTGTTGAATGGCCATAAACCTAATATTTCCTACTTTCATGTTTTTAGCTGTAAATGTTTTGTTTTAAGGGATAATGAAGACCTAGGAAAATTTGATTCAAAATATGATGAGGACATATGCATTAGATAGTAAAGCTTACAAGGTATATAATAAGAGAACATTAACTGTAATAGAGTCCATCCATATAGTGTTTGATGAGTCCAATCCCTTCTTTAGAAAGACTAATGAGAATGATATTAAAATAACTAAGGGTTTAGAGAAAATATCCATGGAAAATAACACTAAAAAGAGCATAGAAGTTAACAAAACACCTACTCAAGATAATTAGGAAGAGAATGAGTACATGAGTTACCTAGAAAGTGGAAATTTGTAAGAAATCATCCCATAGATCAAATCATAGGTGAACCCTCACGAGGTGTTGCCACCTGTTCATCTATAAGAAATATCGTTAGCCACTTTGCATTCTTATCTCAGGAGGAACTTAAAAATATAAATGAAGCCATAGAGGATGAATCATGGGTATTGTCCATGTAGGAAAAACTTAATTAATTTGAGAGGAACAAAGTCTAGACCTTGGTTCCTAAACCTGATGATCACACTGTTATTGGAACTAAATGGGTCTATAGGAACAAAAAGAATGAAAATGGAATTGTGGTTAGAAACAATGCTAGACTTGTAGCCTAAGGATATAAGTAGGAGGAAGGTATAGACTTTGAGGAAACATATGCTCATATAGCTAGGATGGAAGCCATTCATATGTTATTAGCATATGCTACTTTTAAGAACTTCAAATTATATCAAATGGATTTCAAAAGCGCATTTTTTAAATGGCTACATCAATGAGGAGGTGTATGTGGAACAACCTCCAAAATTCAAAAATCATAAATCTCCCAATCATGTCTATCATTTGATCAAAGCCCTATATGGATTGAAGCAAGCTCCTAGAGCTTGGTATGAGAGGCTTAGTGGTTTCTATTAAAAAATGGATTTGATAAAGGGAAGATAGAAACAACACTATTTATAAAGGCTAAAAACGATAACGTGCTCCTAGTATAGATTTACGTAGATGACATCATTTTTGGAGCTATAAATGATGAGCTGTGTAATGAGTTTGCCAAATGCATGTAAAAAGAATTTGAAATGAGCATGATAGGTGATAAAATACATAAGATACTTGCTCAAGAAATTTAACATGGAAGGTGATAAAATTTTAGGAACCCCTATGAGTTCTGAAAAACTAAGGTGTAGTTCCAAGAGGGGGGGGGGTGAATTTGATTTAAAAATTTTCCTTTAATTCTTTTCAAGAATCCTTAACTTCTTTTACTTCTTTTAATGAATTCTTTACTTCTTGTTGATTTAATCAAATAATAAATACTTAAAAAGAAAAATTCAATCCACAACCACCAAAGTACTTAACCAATCAATTTTTCAATCATCCACAATATTCAAACTAAGATAGAAGATTCAGCTTGTGCTTGTTTGCAGCCCTGTAGTTAATGAATTTGCTTTTCTAAAATGAGGTGCAATATAAAATCCAATACTCTTTCCAAAAGCTTAGACGTTAAATAAACTTTCAGTTTAAAGAGTCTTTGAGTGTTTCACCAATCAACGTACTCCATTACGTTTCCGCAAAGAATGGATCAACCAACGTACTCCCTTTCAATTTCCGTAATCCCAAAAAAAAAATTAAGCTTAAGTTTACTTAATATCAAATCTACGTAGTGTTTATGATTAAGGAATTTAAAACATCCACGCAGTTCGTATATGCTGTAAGTAAAGAGAGTACGGAAAAAAAAGAGTGAGACCATGGTTTTTACGAGGTTTAGCTTATACCCAGCCTACGTCCTCACCTTTGGCAAACCACCAAAGGTTTCACTAAAACCAGTTCCTTTTCCGGGTGGAACAACACCGTTTACACACTTCTTTGATTAGGTTAGAGCCCGCCTCTCCAAACGATATACTCTCGTTCGGTCACTCCTTCAAGTAGGCTAGAGCAGCACCTCTCTAAGCAATATCCGCTCATTTAGCCAATGATCCAACAATCTTGGAATCGTCACAATCTACAAGAGATACAACACACAGATGTGTACAAAAAGTGCTCTCACAAAGAGCTGATTAGTACAAGTTAAATCTATATACTTCAATCAAAATATCAATATGAAATACAATTGAAGCTCAAAAAATATTTCACCAAGTTTTCCTTCTAGATGAGAATCAACAATTTAGAAACATAGAGAATGATTGATCAATTGTTTCCAAAAAATCTTAACAATTCAGATGTGCAAAGATGAGAGCATGAGAGCTTTTAAGAGTGTGAGAGTTTCAGCTTTGAGAATTGATTTTCAATTGCTTAGTATAATTTAATTTGCAAACCCATGTATTTATGGTGTGAGTTTTCTTGTCTCCAAAGTTTGTTGGAGTGTCCCCCAAGTTTTTATAACTTTTAGATTTTAAAAACTAATTTTTAGAATTTTACCGTTAAATTTCAAAATTTAAATTTTCATAGGGTCAGTTGGCTGACCAGGTGACTAAGAGCTTTCTGTCTCCCAAAAATTAATTCTATTAACTGGTCAGTCAGCTAACTGAACATAGGTCATTCTAGTCGCTTGGCTGACCAAACAATTTGCTGAGATATTGACAGCTTCGACCCCGCTTCAATATTTTGGTCATAACTTTTTCTATATAACTCTAATTTTGATGTTCATAGTGTCAAAAGAAATGTAAGTGAAAAGTCTACAACTTTCATGTTGAAGACTTTTAAAATAATGAGCTTTTTATAGAGAAAAATGCTCATCAATGTGGATGTAGAAAAATTAATAGAATTTGGAAAAATCCAATTTTAGTGCTTTTCATTCCAAAAAAAAAAAAAAAAATTTAACCTTTTTGAAATATATTTTGACCTTATAAAAATATTTTCCAAGTATTTTAAAAAGTATCTAGGTCCAAGTAATTATCCTAAGAGCTTCTTGTATCAATATTGAAATCAAATGAAGTACTTACATAAAGACTTCTTAGATTTTTTTGACATTTTTAAACACTTAAGTCTTCATGCTTTGTCTTGGCTCTTTCTTCAAGCTTTAATATCAAGTTCATCCTGTCTTGGTCCTTTCTTCAAGCTTTAATATCAAGTTTATTCACTCATAGTTGTCAAGCTTTAATATATCATCCATGCCTTTATGTATTCTTTAAGCTTTATATGATCATGTTCCTTTGGAATATAAGTTTCAATTGATCCTTGTGAGTACTTGAGCTCGGTTTCACATATGTGAGATCTGAAATATCATCATTCAACCAATTATGTTATGTTTCACTTGTTTGTTATCATCAAAACAAGATTTTAAGTCTTGTAAGGCCAACAAGTTCTTCCACAAAACTTGACAAAGATGAGCAAGGCATACGGGTAGATGTTAAGCTCTACTGTGGGATGATTAGTAGCCTATTGTATTTGACTGTGAGCCGGCCTGACATTATGTTTAGCATTTGCAAGTGTGCTAGATTTCAAGTTGCACCTAAGGAATCCCACTTGCTAGCAGTCAAAAGGATACTTAGATACCTTATTGGAACTATTAAGCTTGGATTATGGTATCCTAAGTATACCTCTTTTAAGATTGTCAGTTATTTTAATGCTGACTTTACTGGTAGTAAGATAGATAGAACAAGCACAAGTGGCACTTGTCATTACTTAGGATAATTTTTGGTTTTTGGGTTCTCCAAGAAATAGAATTCTATTACTCTATCTAAACTGAGGTTGAATACATTGTAGCTGGGAGTTTTTTTTTCTTAAACGCTTTATGTGAAGCAACACCTCTTGGACTATGGATTGCACATACCATGACACAGGACCCATAAAATGTGATAATACTAGTGCAATTAATATCTCAAAGAACCCCATCTCACATTCACAAACTAAGCACGTTGAAATTAGATATCACTTTATTCGTAACCATGTGCAAAAAGGGGATGTGGCACTTGAATTCGTGTGCACTAATGAACAATGGGCTGACATTTTCACAAAACCCCTTAAGGAGGACAGATTTATATAGATTAGACATGAATTAGGCCTAATGCACAGTAGAGAAATTGCCTAGAGATATGATGGAGTGCATAAACTGAGAAGGAGCATCTAACATAAAATCACTATGGCGCTGAAATTATTTTTACTTTCTTACACTTATTTATGTACTTAATGTCTTGTGAGGAATAAAATTTCCATCTTTATTAAAATGCATGTTCAAACTATTTTATGAATCATAGCGTGAACTGCCTTGGACTATGCTGAATACTTTGCATGCGTGTTTGTAATGCCTCCTACATGGCTGATGAAGTGATATAAATTGCATGCTTGATTTGAATGACGTGCAGTATTGTAAACTGCTTACTAAAATCAATCAGGTCTTTGATGTACATATTTTTTTTTTTTGGAATTACTCTATTTTCAAACGACATGCTGCCAAAATTACGTAAAATTTTTTCCAACATTAAATCATGTACTTGAATGACTATGACTTAATGCAGACAATGATTGTGTTCAGATTGATTATATTTTTACTTTAGCCCTTTTACTGATCCCAGAAGGGAGAGAGATAACTTAGCAAAAATTAGGGAACACAACAGCATACATTTGAGCTATACTAATTGTCAAAAAAATTGAATGCATGATTAATTGTCTTATGTCTTCCTTCTTTATATGCTTGAACTGTAATGATAAGTTTTTATTTAAATGCATATTCTTAGGGGGAGCCTTTTTTGGCTATACCCATTTTTTGTTCGTGTATTTGTCATCATAAAAAAGGGGGGATATTGTTGACTCTATTAGTTCGATCAAGTTTTGATAATGACAAATCAATTTTTTTTTTACATGTGCACTGAGTTTCAAAATAGGATTAATTCTTAACATGCACGGATGGTAAGGATACAATGGAAGCCATAAGGAATTCAAAAGCACACATCACATGATGGCTACTTGAAGAGCAAAGGGAATGCAAACCTATATTTTTTAGTTGTAAAAGCATTTTATTCTTGGTCTATAATAATTGCATCTTATGCATGATAAGGATTAAATGCTCAAACTCAAAGGCCATATATTGAGCATAGGTTCCAAAAGTCTTTAAATTAAAATGTCATAACTTATTCACAGAGGGTTGAAAAAGTTTAAGGAACAGAAACAGGGACAAATCTTTAAACTTAAAGGGCCCCAGTCGGCTGACCCATACATATTAACATCACCTCAACCGACCAAACTTCCCCTGATGGCAAAGTTGTCTTTTAAGACATGTTTAGCCGACCGACCCCATATTGAACTAAAATGCCCGGCCGACCAGCCATATGTATATGGCCTCTTATCCAAAGCCTTGGCCGACCATTCTTTCAGTTCAAATATGCCACGACTGACCAACCTAAATGAACAGCCGACCAGCCTTATGCCTAGGTCAACTGAATCTATGAAGGGTTTAGAATCATCTTTAGCTAGCCGACTAGCAGTTTCATTGACCAACCAAGCCTCATAGAAAAATCAAAATTTTTGACTTGGCTCGGTCAACTGGCTATGCCCTAGGTCGATCGAACCTCTCGGGTTCCCAAATTTTTGTTGTGCTAATCAGTTTAATCTTTTAATTAAACAAATTTGAAAATTCCCACTGTATCCCTAACGGTCATAACTTTTAGGAAACTTATATATACCCCATCATTTCTCCTGATTAGCAACTTGATTAACTTTTGAATAGCACAAAAATCCTTTGAAAATTCTTGAGCTATTTTTGTCCTACTCACATACCTGCAAGAACTTATTACTCTCTTTCTTATTCTCTAGTGAAATTTTATAAAGAGAGCTTTGATTCTCAATCTCTATTTTGCAAGTTATTGCACTTGGAAGATTGCTTGATTGTTATTGTGAGCTTCACATTTGTTTTAAAAGTCTTTACTCTCACATATTCATTTATCATTTAAAAATCCTTTGAGAGTAAAATATTGAAGCTCTTCCCATATTATTTGATTAATACATATATTTCTCTGGGAAAAACTTTCCATAGCTTGTGTATCTAGTAAAGACTTTAAGTTTGAGTTATGCCGATTGTGGATAGAACTAGAATAGAAGTGACTTAAATTTTATTTTTTTTTTAATATCCAATTCACCACCCTTTTGGGATTACAACAATTACATCATTATGCATGTAGATTTTTGAAATACAATGTTAGTTAGATATATAATGATCGAATATTATTTAATTACAAATGATAATTATATACAATACTATAATTAGATACCTACATAATTATGGAGATATCTAAATCAAACCAATTATACAATTATGAACATGCATGCATATTAATTAGTTTGAAAATCAAGTTAAATTATGTATGTAATCATATAAATACTCATACCGCACTATACATAATTGCATTACGTACACAAATGGATATTAAAATTATTAGATTAGTTACGTACTTGTACTATATTTTTAAATGTGATAAATTAAACATAGTAGTTACTTATAATTAATAAAGTTGTAAATTTAATGGGTTGATAGAATAAGTGGGTAATCCCGTCTAACCCATTTAATAAACGGGCTTAAATGAATCACGCATTTATGCCCTATATAATTACATGGATGTACCTTAAACCTTTTATTTATGATGTGTATGGGCTGCTATTGCTACTACTAGTTTGTAAGAATAAAATGAAATTGGAGGAAACAAAACTGAATTTATCACTTGATTTCATCTTGCTATCAATTGAATTTTTCATTTTAATCATTTTCTATCTCGTTCCATTACACAAACAAAGCATGACATTAATTATCTCAATTTTGTATTATATTCCCTCTATCAAATTATGGTACAAAGTGAAGTCTAATAGTAAACATCAAGTTTTAGAATTTTTACATTGGATATCTCAATTTTATATTTATTTAAATCTACACAGGTTATGGTTTTCATCGATACTTATACTAGTTCGAGGAAACGAGCATTTGTAGATAGATTGGATTGCCTTTGAATAAATTAAAACACAAGTTTTAATTGTTTAATATGGAGAAAACACACTTGCACCTTCTAAACTATATCATCCATTACAAATATTCCCTTAAACTTTTAAAAGCGACATTTACACTCCCTAAACTATCAAAGGTGTAATGAAATTAACATCCGTTAACTAAAATGATAAAAATACTTTTATTTCATTTAATTTTAATTTCACTCCATGTAATTTAGTCGCAACTTGATGGGAAGAATCAAATAAACTAGAGGATGGCTAGAACTATTATAAAGTTTCCAATCTCATTTATGTTTACTATGCATAGAATGCATTAAATTTGATGAACAAATAAACAAATATTTCATTTATTAAGATTAAATTATTTCTTTAATTAAGTTTTTGGGACAACACAATGTAATTTCAAAAGATATATGTTTTGTAAATAGGTAAAAATTACAAAATGGTATATGATATTATATTAATGTATTTCATATTATACCCATATGATGTAGATATAGTGTATTTTTAATTTATAGAATTACTTAATTAATTATTCAAAATTTTATCACTTTTTTATTCTTCCAGTTCAATTATTTTTCTATGTCTTTAATATGTTTATTTTTTGTCATCCAAGCTCAAAAATAATTTATTATCTTTTTTCTCCTTACGAGCATTTTTGCTATGCTCATTTAGTAAAATTTATTAATAATAATTTTCTTTTCACTTATACGGATAGTTTTGTCTAAAGATGTATTAACTATTTATGTGCCATATGCATTACACTAATCCATTTGATTTAACTTTTTTGTTTGTTCATACAAAGGTTTTTTTTTTTTATTTTTTTTATGGCCATTAAGATAGTTTAGGGGGGTGTGAATGCCATGTTTAAAAGTTCAAGGGCGTGTTTGTGATAGATGACATAATTTAGGAACTATAAATGTATTTTTTCCTTTATAATAAATAAATGAAATGCTTCATTAAAATAATGAAATTATTTGACCATTGTGAATAACTAAAATACTTCATTAAGAAAAACAAACAAAATGATTATAATAATTAACATGGTACATAAATTCTTCTACAGACTTATTTTAGTTATTTATGCTTAGTAATTACTCTTTGCTTTACTTCTACTTATGCACACATGAAGGAATTTTAGTTAATTCTATACGTGATAAAGGTGCTCAAAACTTCATCCCACTACTAAAATAGCAACCTTAGCTATAATGAATTGAATTTAAAACTATAGCGATAAAAATTGTTTCACACATGTAGCATTTTAGTGGTTTACAAACTATTTAAGTTTAGTACATCACAACCCACTGCTTATTATGATTGATTAATGAGAAAATAGAATTTTTGTTCTTATAGTAACACACCCAACTTCCACACCATCATATCTTTCTTAAACATTGGAACCTTTTAATTAGATAATTCAATTAACAAAGATGCAGTATCTCAAACCTGGTACAAGTTATCTTCATGTGCTTCAACATTCGGGATTTCAAACCCAGTGCAAGTCATCATACCCAGTAGAGTAGCCATTTTCCAAGAGACTTAGGGACCTACACCTGAGCGTGTCACTTCCCATAGGTTCTCGGATTCCTACGTCCGATGCACGCTAGTTCAGATTCCTACATCCGATGTCAATCACCACTAACCCCTACTAACCGCTGATGGCCCAGCAGAGTTTACTAAGACAAGTCACTCCATTCCAAAAAATTAGTCACTTGAAAGCATGTGTTCCTACCGCGTAAAAATAGATGTCTTTTATCTTTATAACCATGTTACTATAAAATAACAGAGTAATAATATCGACTACCATTTTCAAGCAACAATTACTATAAAGAGGGGCAATTGTAGACACCCCAATTTTTACTAAGTTGTTTCTAAGAGCCTGAGTTGAAATTTTGAAGGCTCGGGTTTTGTGTTGATTGATCCTTGAATTGATAGATTGTAGTGGGTTTTTCTGAGCCATTT
This sequence comes from Malania oleifera, assembly GCF_029873635.1. NCBI lineage: Eukaryota > Viridiplantae > Streptophyta > Magnoliopsida > Santalales > Ximeniaceae > Malania > Malania oleifera. The sequence goes on from NC_080417.1 coordinate 42,259,838, forward strand.
TCACAAGTGTACCTAACACATTTGCTCCAAAAATCATACCACTGGAAGTTGGGGATTGCTAAATCACTTTGTCAAGATTGGTTGATTGAGTTGGTAATTCATATTCATGAAAGATTAAGGGCTCTAAATTGATTACCCATTTGATTGTGTTCTTAAATGCCAAATTATCTTAAGACCGATTTTTGAAATCCAAAGAATGATCAATTGAGAATTTTTTTTGAAGAGTAATAAAAATGCACTTTATATAAAAGGGGCACGTGCCCAAATTTAAAGTGCAGAGGGTTTACAACTGAAAAATATGGGGAGATGCAAAAGAAAATACAAAAAAAATACAAGGAAATATGAACATACAAGGAAATATAAAGGTGCATTCAATACATTGAAATACATACAAAAGTTATAAAAATAATAATAAATATAGGGAAAATGAAATTTAAAAGCAGCTCCAATCTTGGGTGGCCAGCTAGAATAGCTAGAGCATCCTCGAAACCCCATTGTTCACGTGAAAGCAAAGAAACAGAAGAGTTAGTAGGTTATAACTGAAATTCAAAAAAATGAAATAAAATGCAAAATAAAATCACATGTGCTCAGGGAAGAGAATGATAGCTATTAAAATTATTCCCTGCCAGGCATTATGTCATAATAAAATTTTGTTAGAGGGGAGCCCTACAGGAAGCATTTGGGTGCCAAAACCCTACCCATACTCCCTATAAATAAGGAGTCTTGCATAGTGCAAGACACATGGAGCTTCAGAGAGAAATTAGGGTAGGGGGGGGGAGGGGGGAGATCAGTAGAGAGAAAAAAAAGGGAAAGAGAGAGCATAAGAGAAGCTCTGCAAAAAAAAAAAAAAAAAAAAATAGAGAGGATAGAGAAATCAGCGGATATGTTAGCTTTGGTGTATTCCCAAGAGGGGGGTGAATTGGGTATTTAAAAATTAATCCCCTAAGTTCAACTAATCTAGCACGCTGTATTTCACAAACCTAGGGTCTTTTTACGTATTCACAGTCCTAATCAAATATTTAAATGATAAACATAAACATACAGGTGCAAAAAGTAAATTGCGTAAAATAAAATCAATACCAAATATGTTATCGGGGTTCGGCCAACTATGCCCACGTCTCCGCCTCTAGCTCGCAAGCCCGAGGATTCCACTAATGACTCACTTAATGGGTGGAGTGGCACCAGTTAAAACTAGGTCAATTCACAGAGTTGACCTCAACCAACCCACCTTACCAGGATGGCGCACCTAACTTTCCTAACCGGGTATAAGCCAATCTGGGATTATTCAACAGGGCTAGTCTCCCTCTTCAAGACCATGTCTAGAATACAAATGATATAAAATTTTGTGTACAATGAAAGCGCTTCTAAAAAAGAAGATTATGTACCAATTCATAACATGTAAGAATCAACGCACATCAACATGTATGAACTATAAGTTCGGTGCTCTACGTGTGCAATCAACAATCAGCAAGGTATAATTACAAGTATGCTCAACAGTGTTCTAACAAGCTATTTCTTTGAAACTAGATATATCAAATCTCAATGCTAGATTAGGGTTTCAAAGATGCTGCAAAAAATAATCAAAACAACTCAAAAATATTTTCCTCAATAAAATAGGCACAAGAGTTGTTTGAAAAATTATAGCTTGTAAAATCCTTTGCACACAAAATATAGCTATAGGAATCTTGTAATGACAATGGAAAGATCCTTAAGTAGATAAGTTTTTCCTAACCCTAGATTTATCAAATAACATCATTGGGAAAACTTATACTTAACTCTTAATATCAAAATCAATTAATAAACAATACAAATGAGAGTTATAAGCAATATGGAATGATGTATAAACACTCTAAGCACTCTCACTACACTTGGTTAATCAATAAAATCAAAGTTGTAGAGTGTATGGAGGTAGTATGAGTAAAAAGGGTTTGGAAAATTTGAGAGAGCTTTTGGCTTAATCCTATTTGCTAATGACCACTAATCTAAGCAAATGAGCCCCTATTTATAGAGAATGACAAAATTATGATCTTTGGGGACTTGTAGGGTATTTTTAAAATTATTTTAAAATGGTTTAGAAAAATTAACCCTGTTTAATTAAATTTAACCACTGTAAAATATTAAACAACCCTAGAGGTTCGGGTGGCTAAACTTCAGAAAATCATTTTTTAAGGGGTTCAGACGCTTAAATCTAGGTTCGGTTGGCTGAACCAAAGTCAGAAACATTTGGTGCACGGTTCGAGTGTTTGGTCATATGTTCGGTAGCCCGAACTCACAAGTTTGATCGCCCGAGGTCATTTTGAACTATACAATTCGGTCACCTAGGTTGGTGAAAAATACTCTGACATGGGTTTAGGTGCCCAGGGAAGATACATTCAAAATGGTTCGATCGCCCGAAACCAAGTCAACCCGCTAACTTCCCAGCGGTTTGGGAACCCGAGGAGTTTTGAACTCCTAGGGTTTGGTCGGCTGACCTCTCTCATTTTATACAATTTCACCCAATACTTCAATTAATTCCCAGATAATATATATGTGATTATGAGGACAATGTGCACTAAATGTTGGGACCTAGGGTATTTTCTAAGGTCTTTTACCCTATCAGAAAAATCCGGCTTTGGTAGACCTTCGGTCGACCGAAGGGTGATCCTTAAGGTCTCTAAGGTCTTAAGCTTTATAGTTCCTACATGCATGCAGCGCATTAAATATTGCAGAGCTTTTTTCTATTTACTATTACAAACCCATATTACATTAATTGACTTTACAATATGAAATAGAATCTTTAGGGTCTTCGGGCTTCACTTTAGGTTGCCGCATCCATTATGAGTATTTGCCAATAAGAACCTACACAAAAACTTGACAATCATTAAATACCTGAGTATTTGTCATAATCAAAATAGGGTATGACCCATGGGGTCAACAATCTCCCCCTTTTTAATAATGAAAAATACGTGCGTACTTCTCCCGTTTTTGGCAACAGTAAAAAGGGCCATAAAATAAATTACGTAAGAAAGGCATGTGGGTATGAATCATTTCTATACATGATAAGATTGGGAAAATTTTTAGAAATTTTGGCAGCATGCCGTTTGAAAATAGAGCATTTTCCCAAAAATACTTGTATAGAAATGACCTGATTGAGTTTTAGATTTACATTATATCCACAACAATCAACTCAAATAGTTCAATATTCTTAAAACATAAATATAACTATCAACATGCAAGAGATATGATAGTCATGCATTTTGTGGCGCAAACGAATTCATGGAGTATAAAGCATTGATAGGTTTAGCAATTAAGCACATAAACTAAATAACTGGTCATTTAAATGATTTAAATGACATAATAAACATAATTAGGCCAAAATTATCCACAAACCATAGAAATTTAAATCATATCATAAGACCCGTGAAAGATTTGAGTTAAAAGCACACGACATATGATACCAAATAGAAGGTTTGAGCATAAAACAATCTATCTAGTTCGCATGCATTTTTATGTGAAGTTGTTGAACCAGTTATGCAGTTTAAAACATATATGTATATAGTAATAACGAGGCAAGAGAAAATGTTTTAGGTTTTAAATTAGTTCTTGCCATAAAGTATTACAATATATATATATCTTGCTTATGATGTTTGCTTAAAATACTGCTGGGGTTGCTTGCTGAAAAAGAAACTTTAATTTAAAAACACATGCAAGCAGAATTTTTTTAGTGAATATTTAAGCATTAAATATCTTATGACTAGAAAAATACAACCGTATTAAACTTAAAGATATATTCGAAGATAAAAACAAGATCATATGACAAAGACGAATGATTGTGCAAAACTACATACTTGAACTTAAGATTTTCAATATAACCATGCCATATTTTATTAAACAACATGTTTAAGCTAAACATATGGGTGAGCAAAATAGGGTAGTAATTTAATTCTAAATGTTCCTCTTATCAATTTAAATTATTGCTTAGATGAGATAAACTTCTTATAGCAGTTAAAGACTAATTTTATTTAACATGTCATGCAGCATAAGCCTTCATATTTAAGTCTTTTAAAAGGTGCATCTTGGATTAAGATTTATTCATTTTACTATACATCCAGTATAATCATCCCTATAGGTTACAGATGCATCTGAGAATATGTATTAAGGCGTACTACAGAGTTCATGACCCAAGAACATTCCATATCAAATCATGAAACTTCAAGTGCAGGATATAATGTTCAGGGATTTCATAAGAGTCTTAATATTCAAAAAGTGTAGTGCTGCATATAAGTTTATTATGCTCTTTTCTAGGAATGGAGCTAAAGTCTTCTGACTATTCGATGATCATGTTAGGATGAAATTTAGTATATCAAGTTTTCACTCATCCTTTCAAAAATATTTTAATATTAATTCTATCATAATCATCTATGTACAAGGTTTTACTTTGGAAAAATTTCTATCGAAATTTTGGTAGCATGCCGTCTGTAAATCAGACATTTTCGCATAAAACCTATACCTAATAGGTCATATATGCATTATATGATTCAGTTAAAGGCACACGAGAACCTATATCCACTACCAACATGCAATACACATCAACTGCATCGGCCATGCAGGAGGCTTTCAACACAGGCATGCAATCCAATAGTAATCAACAAGTTAACAAAATATAATCCATCCATCAATAAATGTAAATTGTAGAAAGCAGAGGATAGATTTGAGTTTAGCACAGTTAGTTATTCATTAAGGCATTCAAGCATGTAGTATGATTATGAGAGCATTTAGTTACTATAACAATCAAAGAAAGATGCTCCCCCTGAGTTATGCACTTATTCATTTTATGCCTTTTCTTATTATTCAAGTTCTTTAGCCAAGAGTTTTAAGTTTCTATGATTATATCTTGGCTTTAAATGCTTTCGGCTTAGTGGACAAAAAAGTCACAATAGATATTTCTTTAGGTGAACTAAGCCTTCATTGCCTCTTTTCTTCATGAACCCTAACGAATGAGAGGCACGAGTTCGAATGGCTATGAATTTCAAATGCGTGTGCATAGGTCTCCTTGAATTTTATGCATTCATCTAAATTAAGACCTATTGCAACTACCTTAGCCATTCAACTCATCACGAACGATATGAAGCTCTAAAAGATTTGATTTAAAAGTTGAGAGCTAATGAAAATAATTCAAATGAATACTCTTAACAATTGAGTTATCATTAAGTTCAGAAGAGTATTTAGAAGTGAGCACGTGTGGACAGTATTAAAATAGTTTTATGATAGTGCATATGTCCAAACTATTTGACAAAGAGCTACAAGGAAAATATGATTTTTGAACATAGCTCTTCGGTGATTGGAAGTATCCTTTAAATATGATAACAGTTTGGAACAAGGATACAAACCAAAAAAAAAAAGATGAATCTTTACCTGGTGTGATTATGGTTTGGGAAAGAGTCCTATGGGTAGGATGACAAACCAGAATAGAGGATTTTACATTTTAAGCATAATGGGGACATTTTGATTCCCTTACTGATTACCTCAAATTTTGATTACGAGGGATTCCTTTTTAAACAAGCAATTGTATAATATGCATTTGTGATCATTAATGCTTAATCCTAGAGTAATGACTGCTACTTATTCAAGGCTTTAAAGTTCAAGGATGGGTTTAGGATTAAATGATATATAGTGTGAGGTGAATCCCCTAAACCACACGCTTGTGTTATGGACAATAGTGGCTTAACTTAAGATGATTTATCTTTAAGCATGAGTTAAGCATTTGAATTATTTACCAAGCAAAAATGCTTTGTCTATTTTGAAGCGGATTTTCATTGAAGTATGCTACAATCAATGTTTTCATATTTTGTCCAATTATCATGATATTTCTTCATTAAGTGATTAGATTGGATATTTTACTTGACTTTTCATATTGGCTTAATTATCTAGGATTCTTAGTGTTCAATATAGTGTATAGTGAATGCATCTACTAAGAATTTTCATTTTAAGCACCAACCACTTCCCAAGCCTACAGTCATCACTACCCTTGAACTAAGGAACTAAGGAAGAATTAAAATAAATATCTTATTCCTATTTGATCCCACTCTCCCTTAAGTCCTTCATGATAACCCAAATCATTTCTTTATCTAAGCCTCTGGCACATCTAAGTAGATAATTAAACAAACGTGTCCTTTCCTTATAGAAGATAAGAAAGCTTTATATAGGCGTGAGGGAATATGCTTATTTATTATGGTTTTACTCATTGAGACATTGCTGTGGGTTTGATGAACAGAACATGAACCCTTTTTGAAAATAGTTTTCATTTTAACTATGAAGCGTTTGTTATGATTATTCTTGTCATTTTCAGTTTTAATTATACTTCTTGAATAATCATTTATCTCTTTCTCTAAGCATATGATTTTCAAAATCTTCACAAGCTTTTTCTTTTCTAAGATGGCATGATAATTTTTCAAATCTCTTAATTGATTTGCCAATCTTTTATTTTCATTTTTCACCACAATTTCCTTCTTAGATAATCTAACTAGAAAGTTATGAAATTTAAATGAAGCCTTTTCAAGTTCTCCATACGAGGGCATGCTTTAAACATTTAGTTCATCACATGATTCATCTTAAGATATATCATAGTAATCATATGAATCATTGCATGCAGTAATATCATCAGAAACAACAGATGATTCATCATAAGTTCTATCACAACATTTTTCGTACGAATCATCACATGCATTATCAACAGAACTATCATGAATTTCAACATATGATTCATCATTTGACATATCATAACATTCAGCAACAAAATCATCTACAGAGGCTGTGATATGAACATATACCTCTCTGTCTGTTAATGCAATTGCCCTATTATTTACCACTTTCTGAGTGGTGGTCTCATTCTCCTGGTACTCTCTACATCTCTTTTCCAGCTCAACCCAGATCTCTTGTGCACTACTACAAGTCATAATTTCATGAAGAATATTAGTATCTAAAGCACAGTACAACAAGTCCATGGCATGCGAATTTGCATGCATTAAATTAATATTATTTTCTATTGACATACAAATTCCCTTATCAATAACTTGCTAGGCCCTCCACTTCGTAGATTTTATACAAATGCTTATTCTGATTTTCCAGTGGGTGTAACTAACACCACAAAACATAGGAGGGTAGGAAGATGATTGACCCTCACCGATTGGGGATACACCAAATTGAGTCCTCCCGATCTTTAGCAAAAATGTTTAAGTCAATGCTACGAGGCTCTGATACCAACTGTTAGCTTTGGTGTACTCCCAAAATGTGGGGGGGGGGGGTGAATTGGGTATTTAAAAACTAATCCCCTAGGTTCAACTAATATAGCAAGCAGTATTTCACAAACCTAAGGTCTTTCTACGTATTCACAATCCCAATCAAATATTTAAATGATAAATGTAAACATACAAGTGTAGAAAGCAAATTGCGTAAAATAAAATCAACACCAAATATGTTATCGGGGTTCGACCAACTGTGCCTATGTCCCCGCCTCTAGCTCGCAAGCCCAAGGATTCCAGTAACGGCTCACTCAACGGGCGGAGCGGTACCGGTTACAACTAGATCAATTCACGGGGCTGACTTCAACCAACACACCTTACCAGGATGATGCACCTAACTTTACTAACCAGGTCTAAACCAATCCGAGACTATTCAACAAGGCTAGTCTCCCTCTTCAGACCCACGCTTAGAATACAAATGATATACAATTTTGTGAACAATCAAAGTGCTTATAAACAAGCATATTATGTACCAATTCAGCACATGTAATAATCAACGCACATCAACATGTATGAACTATAAGCTTGGTGCTCTAGGTTTGCAATATACACTTAGCAAGGTATATGTTGACCTTATAGGTCACACCCGATTTTGATAATGACAAATACTCAGGTATTTAATGATTGTCAAGTGTTTGTGCAGGCTTAAATGAATATCCCAAAGAATGAATCTTGAAGCAACTAGAAGACCCCGAAGACTTTAATTTGTAATTGTAAATTCAATGATTGTAATATGGGTCTGTAATAGTAACTTAGGATATGGTTTGTATTTGTCTTATCTGCACATCATGCATATAGGATATATGGTAAGCTCAATAAGACCATAGCATGACTCTAGGTCCCAACACTCACACACATATCATATAATATGTAGGAGTGTAAAATCTGTGCCTTAAATTGAACAATTATTAGGAATTTGTGAGAGCTCGGGCGACCGAACCCTTGGAGTTCAAAACTCCTCGATCGCCCGAACTATTGATGAGTCAACAGTTGACCTAGGCTCTCGGGAAATCGACCAATAATGCACATATCTTCGACGGGCGCCCGAACCCCTCAAAAGGGATAGTCCACCAACTCGGGTGACCAATCTTTTTAGTTAAAAAATAACCCCGGGTGACTGAACACACAAATTTGGGCCACCGAATATAGGACCAGGCTCCTGAAGTCATGAAGCCATGCTACTAACTTTGATTTAGGTCACCGAACTTGAATCTGGGAGACCGAACTGCCTTGAATAACTTTTATTACTGAGACTGGTCGGGCAACCGAACCTCGGTTCAACCACCCAAACCTCGGCGAGTTAAAATAATTTTAACAGCCGTAAAATTGGGTTAAATTGGGCTAGTGGTGTTTTAACTATTTAAGACATTTAATTATTCCCAACATATCTCAAACGATTATAATTTTACCCCTTCCTATAAATATAGGCTCATTTGCAAATATTAGTGAATAATTAGCAATTTAGATTAGCCAAAATTCTCTCTTTTCAAAATACTCTCTTTGGCCAAATACTCTCAAAATCTTCACTTCCTTGATATATTCAGAGATTGTGAGAACATTTCTAGAGTGCTTGTGATTGCTAGGATTGTAAGAAACTCCCATTTGATTGATTGATTGCAATAAAAATTAGGGAGTTTTAGCTTAGGTTTATCCCACAGATTTTCATATTATAAATCTTGTGTGGGGATAAACTAAGTAAGCTTAGGATATTTACATCTTTGTTGCAAGTGTCCAATAGCTTGGTTTTTGTTGTGAAAAGATTTTTCAAACAAGCAAATATTTTCAAACTAGTATTGTGCATATTTCATTGAGGACCTTTTTGAACTAGTTTGATTATCGGTTTCATATCTTTGGAATATTGATATGCTATTGAAGTACTTTGCTTTGATTCCAAGATATTGCTTGTATTGAACACTCTTGAGCGTCTTATTGTTAATACCATATTGAGTGTTGATAGCACAATAATTTGCATCACTGAGCTTACACTATATCCATATCATTGATGTGTATGTGACTGCGCATATTGGGTGCATATCTGCTTTACATGAAAGCATAATCACTGTACCATTTGATTAAGAGAATACTATTGTATTTCCAGACGCGGCCTGAGGGGGCAATAATCCAGCCTGGAAAGGATTGGTTATAAAGGTTGAGGTCAGCCTTGTGCTAATTGACCTAGTTTGTTTATGTGTCGCTTCACCTATTTAAGTGAGCAATTATTGTGGTAATCCTTGTGCTTGTTAGCCAAGGCGGAGACGTAGGCAATTGGCCAAACCTCAATAACATTTCTGTGTGTCACTTTCCTTACTGCTTTTTGGTGCATGTGTAGTTAATTAAAGTGCATGATTTAATTTCCAGTAAATATTATAATTGATTTACTTTACTTGCACTAGACTGACCATAGGGTTATGAATATACTATTGTTAGGATACTCACCTAGGGCATAAATTTTTAAAATACCAATTCACTCCCCCTCTTGGGATCACGGTAAAGCTATCAATTGGTATTAGAGCCACGTAGCATAGACTTGTAGTTATTTTGCAAAAGATCTTATATGACTCATAGTTTTGTGACCCCTTTCCCTGAGGAACCATCTTCCACATGGCCTCCGATTTTCAGTGGTGCTAATTACACCTGGAAATAGAGGATGCACATCTACCTTCAAAATACTGATTGGAAGGTGTGGAGGATTGTCTCCAAGGGTAATTATGTTCCAATAAAAATAGAGGGTACCACTAGAGTTCCTAAAACTAAGGAAGAATATAATGATGATGATATAAAAGTTGTTAGTTTGAATGCCACTACTATGAAAATTCTATATTGTAGTCTTGATGTAAATGAATTTAACAGAATTATGGCATGTTCTACTGCAAAAGAAATCTAGGATAAGTTAGAGGTCGCATACGAGGGTACAAGGGATGTGAAACATAGTAGGATAGATATGTTGACTAGTGAGTATGAGGCCTTTAGGATGAATGTAGGTGAGTCCATTCAGAGCATGTACACTAGATTCACACGCATCATAAACTCACTATATGCACTAGGGAAGACCTATCCGACATATGAGATGATTAGGAAGATCCTTAAAGGCTTGCCTCCTTTTTGGGAAGCCAAGGCTACGACCATTGTTGAGGGTAGAGAACTTAAGGCCATGACTCTAGATGAATTGATAGGTTCCCTAATCACTTATGAATTAGCCATAAATGAGAGACTTAATGAACATAATAGGGTGAAGAAAGTGACTGCATTGAAAACCTCCACTAACTCATCTAGTGAATGCTGCGAACCTGACACTAATGATGATATGACTATGCTAACTAGAAAATTCACCAGATTCTTCAGGAAGAATAGAAAGTCATACAAAAGATATAGGGAGTCTACATCTGAGAAGGGAGAGTCTAGTAAAAGAAAATAAAAATAAAATGCTCTCACATGTTACAATTGCAACAAAGTTGGGCACATCAAGCCGGACTGCCCACTACTGAAAAAGGGGGCTAAGAAAAAGAAGAAAGCCATGGAGGCTAGGACATCATGGGATAAGTTAAGTAGCAGTGACTAAGAATCGGACCACAGTGACTCAGAGGTCGCTATTCTGTGCTAAATGGCACATGATGATGAGGTATCATCTTCTAGTTCATTATCTTCATATTATTCATCTGATGATTGTGATTCTAATTGCATGCCTACGTTTAGAGAATTACAATTTGAATATATTCGTGTATCTAAACTGCTAAGTAAGATGAACAAAGAGAATGATGATTTGAAAAAGAAATGTGAGAATTGGTCAAAACTATTTGGTATTGCAAAAACCTCTCATGCTTCTATTTTGAAAGAAAAAGATGTTACTATTGTTGAGTTTGAGAGGAAATTGGAGGATAGCTCCAAAGTTATTTTTAAATTCACTGAGGGAAAATGCAATTTTGAAAAACTACTTGATGCCCAAAGGAATTCGTTAAGTAAATAGGGTCTTGGTTTTAATGGTATTGAAAATGTTAGACGACCTAATCTGATTTAAATGATTTAAATGTAAACAAATTGGCCACATTCAATTTGATTGTCCACTTAGGAATAAGCATGCGAAAATTAGAAAAGTATGGGTAGTTAAGGGAGATCCGGCTACTAACCTCCGTGAACCCAACAAAATTTGGGGACCAGCATCAGTTACTTAGTTTATCTTGCAAGTATGCCTAAGATCATCCTTCTCCATGGATAGGTGGTACTTGGATAGCGGGTGCTCACGGCACATGACCGGAGACAAGGGAAAATTCGCATGAATCATTCCCAAGGATGGAGGATATGTGACATTTGGTGACAATGCAAAAGGACGCATCATCGGGGTAGGTAAGGTTAGTAAGGATTCTTCTCTTACTATTGATAATGTTTTATTGGTTGATGGGCTGAAGCATAATTTACTAAGCATAAGTCAATTGTGTGATAAGGGTTATAAAGTATCGTTTGAAAATGATAAATGCATAGTAGAAAATAAATTAGATCACAAAGTGCTTTTACTGCCGATCGCCATGAAAATATTTATACTACTTCTCTTGATAACTTAGTTTCACAACAAGTGACTTGCTTTTTTGATGTAAATGAAGTTAGTTGGTTATGGCATAGGCGCTTAGGACACGCTAGCATGGACTTCTTGTCAAAACTTGTTAGAAAAGAATTAGGCTTGCCTAAAATGTCATTTGTAAAAGATAAAATATGTGATGCATGTCAAATGGGTAAGCAAACAAAATCTAGTTTTAAGAAAAAGAAATTCATATCTACTACTAGACCGCTTGAGATGCCTCATTTAGATTTGTTTTGTCCTAATTCGGTGCAAAGCCTTGGTGGTAAATCATATGCTTTTGTAATTGTAGACGACTTTTCTAGGTTCACATGGGTGTTGTTTCTTGCACATAAAAATGAATCATGTGAAAAGTTTACCAAACTTTGTAGGAGAATTCAAAATGAAAAGGGCTATAAGACAACTCATATAAGAAGTGATAGAGGCACGAAATTTAAAAATGAGGGCATAAAAAATTATTGTGACTTAGAGGGTATATCACATAACTTCTTTGCATCTAGTACACCTCAACAAAACGGTGTGGTAGAAAGAAAGAATAGGTCACTACAAGAACTGGGTAAAACTATGCTGAATGAACATAACTTATCTAAATACTTTTGGGCCAAGGCCATAAATACAACATGTTATGTCATGAATAGGGTGTTGATTAGACCGTCAATAAATAAAACCCCTTATGAATTGTGGAACAACCATAAACCTAATATTTTATATTTTCATGTGTTTGACTATAAATGCTTTATGCTTAGGGATAATCAACACTTAGGGAAATTTGACTCTAAATCTGAAGAAGGTATTTTCCTAGGTTATGCACTTAATAGTAAAGCATATAGGGTTTTCAATAAAAGAACACTGACTGTCATTGAATCTATTCATGTTGTGTTTGATGAATCTAATCCATTTTCTAAGAAAGATGATGAAGATGATATTGATATTAGAAAATGCTTAGATAAATTATCCGTTGAAAACAATGCGAGTGAAAAATTAGAAGTAAATGATAAATCATCTGAAGATAATGAAAATGAAATTCAAGAGTTGCCTAGAAATTGGAAATTTGTTAGAAACCATCCTATAGATCAAATCATAGGTGAACCATCCCATGGTGTAGCCACAAGATCCTCCTTGAAGAATATAGTGAGTCATTTTGCTTTCTTGTCCCAAGAAGAGCCTAAAAATATTAAAGAAGCCATAGAGGATGAGTTTTGCATGATGTCCATGCAAGAAGAATTTAATCAATTTGAAAGAAGCAGAGTGTGGACCCTAGTTCCTAGGCCTAATGATCATACAATTATTGGAACTAAATGGGTATACAGAAAAAAGAAAGATGAAAATGAGGTTGTAACTAGGAATAAGGCTAGACTAGTTGCCCAAGGTTATAATCAAGAGGAGGGGATTGACTTTGATGAAACATATGCTCCTGTTGTTAGGTTAGAAGCCATTTGTATTCTACTTGCTTATGCATTTTTAAAAATTTTAAACTGTTTCAAATGAATGTTAAAATAATTTTTATAAATGGCTATATTAATGAAGAAGTATATTTATAACAACCACCCGATTTTGAAAATCATAAATATCCAAATCATGTTTACCGGTTGTGTAAGGCCTTGTATGGACTGAAACAAGCTCCTAGAGCTTGGTATGAGAGGTTTAGTGGTTTTCTACTAGAAAATGGGTTTACCCCTAGTAAGATTGACACTACACTCTTCATCAAATCCAAAAATGATGATATGCTCCTTGTTCAAATTTATATGGACGGTATCATTTTTGGAGCAACTAATGATGAGTTGTGTAATGAGTTTGCCAAATGCATGCAAAGTGAATTTGAAATGAGCATGATGGGTGAATTTAGTTTCTTTTTAGGGCTACAAATTAAGCAAGCTAAATATGGAACTTTCATATGCCAATCTAAATGTATAAGGAACTTGCAAAAGAAATTTAATATGGAAGATTGCAAAATTCTTGGTACTCCTATGAACTCTTCCATTAAACTTGATAAAGAAGAGCAAGGGATCCCTGTTGACGTGAAATTGTATCGTGGCATGATTAAGAGTCTCCTATATCTTACTACTAGTAGGCCTGATATTATGTCTAGTGTGTGTATGTGTGCTAGGTTTCAAGCTGCTCCTAAAGAATCCCATCTAAGAGCAGTTAAACGAATCCTCAGGTATCTAGTTGGGACTATAGAGTTAGGCTTATGGTACCCTAAGCATACTACCTTTGAGATTATGAGTTATACTGATGCTGAATTTGCCAGTAGTAAGGTTGATAGAAAAAGTTCCAGCGGCACTTGTCACTATTTAGGACAATCTCTTGTTTCTTGGTTCCCCAAGAAACAAAACTCAGTTGCCTTATCCACTGCCGAAGTAGAATATATTGTGGCTGGAAGTTGTTGTGCTCAAACTCTTTATATGAAACAACAAATTTTGGATTTTGGATTGCACTATGATACAATACCGATTAAATGTGATAATACTAGTGCAATAAACATCTCTAAACATCTTATCTCACATTCACGAACTAAACACATTGAAATTAGACATCACTTCCTTCGTGATCATGTGTAAAAAGGGGATGTTGCACTTGATTTTGTACGCACCAAATTAGACGTTAGTTAGGTCTAATGCATAGTAGAGAAGCTTCTTAGACATCTCATAATTTGCATAAACATAGGAGGAGCTTTCAAGTAAAAGTTACTAGTCCAACTACAATATACAATTGTTGATATTTTCTATTGGTTTAGACTTAGTAAAAAAAAAAAAATTGATCATTGCTTGTTGTTTGTAATCCATACTTTTAATATCTAAAGCATGATAATGTTGGACTTTATGTTTTATTGCTTTGATCATACTAGAACTATTTAAGTAGTTGTGGATAAATTTCTAGGATTTATAAACTCAAATCGGTCATTGTTTATACAGGATTTGTGTTGGAAAGTCCCATTTTCAAACGGTACTATGCCGAAATTTTTTCAAAACTTTCCACACTTGTTGTGTATAACAATGCTTATTACCCATTGCTATTGCCATGAACTGTCATTCTTTTGGCCCTTTTTGCTGTTGCCAAAAGGGGGAGATGTAGGGGCGAAAAATTGGGTTAACTTATTAGATTGAATTGAATTGAACTTATTATTTAAAATTTTACATGATACACATTGTTAGGGGGAGCCTTCTAAGGCTATATCCATTTTTTGCATGATGTATTTGTCATCATCAAAAAGGGGGAGAATGTTGACCTTATAGGTCACAGCCGGTTTTGATAATGAAAAATGCTTAGGTATATGATGGTTATGACGTGTTTGTGTAGGTTTAAATGAATATCCCAAAGAATGACACTTGAAGCAACTAGAAGACCCTAAAGACTTTAATTTGTAATTTTAAATTCAATGATTGTAATATGTGTCTATAATAGTAACCTAGGATATGGTTTGTATTTGTCTTACTTGCACATCATGCATATAGGATATATGGTATGCTCAATAAGACCATAGCATGACTTTAGGTCCCAACACTCACACACATATCATATAATATATAGGAGTGTTAAATATATGCCTTAAATTGAACAATTATTAGGAATTTGTAAGAGCTTGGGGCGGCCGAATTGTTGATGAGTCAACAGTTGACTTGGGCTCTCAGGCGACCGACCAATAATGTATATATCTTCCACAGGTGCCCGAACCCCTCGAAAGGGACAGTCCCCCAACTCGAGGGACCAATATTTTTAGTTCAAAAAGAACCCCGGGCGACCGAACACAAGGATTCAGGCCACCGAATATAGGACTGTGTTAGAATTGGTGTATTCCCAAGAGGGGTGTGAATTGAAATTTTAAAATTTATCTCCTAGGTAAAATGAAATACCCGTATAATACAACCTAGGGTCTTTCTATACAATTCCAAATGCCCCAATAATATAATGTGCAAAAATTTAAATCAAGCGAATCATTCACACCATAACATACATGTGCAGTAAATATAAAGTGCAGAAATATAAACGAGGCACATGATATGTTATGGGGGTTCGGACAACTGTGTTTATGTCCCCGCCTCTAGCTCGCAAGGGTGGAGCAGCACTAATTGTAACCAGGTCAATTAGCATAGGGCTGATCTCAACCTTTACAATCAAGTCAATTAGCAGGGCTGACCTCAACCTACACCTTAACATGATGGTGCACCTAGCTTTCCTAACTGGGTCTAAACCAATCCAGGACTATTTCAAAGGGCTAGTCTCCCTCTTCAGGCCCATGCCTGGAAATACAACATAATGTTTACAATCAATGAGATTGGTACAGTGATTATGCTTTCAAGTAAAGCAAATGTGTACCTAGTTATGCGCAATCACATACACCACCAATAAGATATAACAAGTAAGCTCAATATGGTTTAATAGATCAACTCTCAAATATATTTGCTATCGACGTAATAAGAGTGTGAGAGTGCAAACTAGTATGATCTTTGTATCACAATATGTATTCAATTTAAAAGCTCACTCAAAGATATTAATCAACTCTTAAATATTTCAATCAACTAAATATCTTAATCATATAAATCTTAAGCAACGTATAGATTTGGTTTGCAAAAAGAAATTTAATCTTTGTATTCAGCAAGAGATAAAGCTCAATGAATATTGCCACAAAGATTTTGACTCACAAACAAATATCACTTCAAATATTTTTCAAGATAAAACACTCTAGATATTTGTAAATGATTTTGAAAATATTTCGCAACCAAAATAAAATACGAGCTTCTCAAGATGTTGCAATGAATATACAATCTCAGAAGATCAAATGAGGTCTTCTTAGGCAAGACCTATTAATAAAGTCTCCTAAGAATACTCAAGGTTTTTCTCTCAAGAAAATGGAATCAATCAATCAAGACAAGGAGAGCAAACCTTTCAAAAACAATTACTCAATCAACTTACAGAGAGTTTTGATGATTGTAGAAGGTAAGTATGAGTGAAAGTGGAGTGTAAAAATGAGTAGTAGAAGTTTAGAGCTTGAAAGAGGATTTCTTAATCAGGTTGGCAGAGTTTTTTTTTCCTCCAACTTTACCAAATGAAGGGGCATATATATACATCCTATGAATTATGACTATTGGGGACAAGGCTGGTATTATTAGAAAAGATTAATGACGTTTTAGCAATTTTAACCTTGTTAAAAAATAGTTAACCACGGTAAAAATTTGGAGCAACCCTCAGCAGTGGTCGACTAGAAGACTTTCAGTTGACCAAAGTTCTTATGGCTCGATCGACGGGCCAATTTTGAACTTCAGGGTCGGTCGACCGAAAAGGTAAGTGT
Source organism: Malania oleifera (assembly GCF_029873635.1). Classification (NCBI taxonomy): domain Eukaryota; kingdom Viridiplantae; phylum Streptophyta; class Magnoliopsida; order Santalales; family Ximeniaceae; genus Malania; species Malania oleifera. The sequence goes on from NC_080417.1 coordinate 42,276,978, forward strand.
GAGGCGATTTTTCCAAAATAGTGCCGTTCGGTCGACAAGGGTAAAATTGAACTAACTGATCAATCGACCAGATCGTTGGATTCCCACAAGTGGGAACTTGGTCTACCAGGTTGGTACAGTACAAAAATGTCTCGATCAACCAAGAAGTCAAATTGTTGACTTCAAGAGGTTTTAGTCGACCAGGGTCAAATGAGCTATCATGGATCGGTCGACCAGATAGTGGTCAACCGGTTGATCTAGACCGGGTTCGGTCGATCAGGGGTAGAATGAACTATATGTTTCGATCGACCGAAAGTGCATAACTTGTGCATTTCGATCCTATTTTAATACACATTCATCCTATTCAAGTGCCTAACACAAACAAGTGCAAAGGTGAGTGTCTTAGGGTCTTTTCTAGGTTAGTTTTAGTTATTAATCAATCTGAGCTTACCTATTAGAGCATGCACGTGGGGTGTGTGATTATTACAAGTAAAAGTCCTAATTACTATTATAGACCAATTAGATGAATGAATTATATATTACAATACAAAGTAATTGGGTCTTCAATCTTCACTTGCTCTATATGCATCAAGATCTGACAGCTTAAGTTCCTGCACATAATCTCAAACACCCAGTAGATATAATGAGTATTTGTCATAATCAAAATCGGGCATGACCAATAAGGTCAACATTCTCCCCCTTTTTGATGATGACAAATACAAACAGCAAAAAAAGCTTCCCCTGTAAATCTGCGTCCAATTTATTTTAACCAAATTACCTTACCCATTATTTTTGCTCCTTTCCATCTCCCCATTTTGGTAACAACAAAAAGGGCCATAGGAGTTAACACTTTAGGCGATGGTAAGTGTTACATTTATACATAATAAGTTTTGGAAATATTTTGAAAAAAAATTCGGCAGAGTGCTGTTTGTAAATCGAACTTTCCAAAACAAATCTTGTATAAAGTGTAACCTATTTGAGTTTATATATCCTACTAGTTTATCCCCAACTACTTAAACAGTTCATTATGGTCTAACAATCAAGTATAAATTTCAATATTATCACGAAGTGGACAAAGGAATTATGCATCACAAGCAATAATCAATGTGCATAAAGGCCAATGTGATCATGTTGTAGATATAAGAGTCATATACACAAGCAAGAATATTTTACTAAGTCTAATCCAATGAGAAATACCAACTATTATAGTGTAGTTAGACTTGTAAATTTTACTAGAAACTCCTTAAATATCTGATGATTATGTGAAGATGAGGTTTAATTTTCATTTGGTTTTCACTCATCCTTTCAAAAATATTTTAAAGTTAATTTTATTATAATCATTCTTGGTGTCCCAAAAAAAGCATGTATATTCGCGCGGTATAGTATGATGAGTGCATGTCGGCCTAATACCAAGTGTTACAAATACACGGTGAAGAATACATATTTGTTTCTGAGGGGCTAATGATTCTAATATCAAGTGACTCCCCCTAAAAATATGCATTTTCTTCATAAATTGACATGAGTATAATTCAAATACTATTTTAGAAACACAACTTAAGATTTAAGAAAATAAAATAAAAAAATTGGTAGCATTTTGTTTGAAAAATAATCAATCCATAAGAACCTGTCAATGTCTAAGCTCTTTAAGTATACACGCACAATCAGCTCCAAGGAATATAAAGATTTGAAGCAAACAAGCCAAGCGTGAATATTTAAAGTCTAAGAACATTCATTTGTGCACGAGATATTAATCATTTCAGCCTTTTGGGCAAATGTCTATAGAAAATTCGGCAGCATGCCGGCTATAAACACGACATTTTCCAAAATTAACCTATAGAAAATTTATTCTCAAATAGCAGTATCTTAAGAGTTTAAGGCATGCAAGAGCCTAAATCTACCAGCAGGCAAGTCTCATCGACTGCATCCACAATGCAGGAGGCATTCTATACTAAACATGCATTTAAGTAGTATAGTTATCCATGCACAAAAACTCATGTAATCCTGAATTCTACCAAATATATATGATCATAATTAAAAATAAAAACATCACAGGATAGTATCTGCGTGTGGTGAATGTGATCATCATGCTAGAACAAAAACAAAAGTAAAAGATATTTTATATAGGTACAGACCAGATGATATAAAATAAAATGAATCATAGTTACACAAGTTCTGATCTGCACACTGCTCTCCTAGGCCTAGATATCTCCTCCATCAATGCCATCATCAGCACCATCGCCACCGTCACCAGCATCGAAGTCAAAGTCCATGGTCATCTTTTCTCTCTCATCCTACATCTCCGGAATACAATCATTTAGCTCACTGAAACTAACTGCTATGGTCCTCTCCATATCTGTGAACTGACTAGCAGTGGAGATCGAGAACTACTAGAACTCATCATGAAGAGCAGTAGATGACGATGCAAGATGTCGCATTTCTTACTTGACTGATCCTCTAAACTGCCCAAAGGAATCAGAGAGGCTAGTGATGGCAGCCATTAGATCCACGTTCGACAGCTGCGCAGGCTTTGGTGGAAGCTCTTGTGGGGCCTCCCCTTGTGCTGCAGCACCCCTAAATGGCAACCAGACGTTGTTGACCAACTCATACCCCATAAGTCTCAAGGTGATGGCAGATATTATATCAGAAGATCACCTTCTCTTTAGTGAAGCCACATTTGTGTGTGTGACTCCTATGGATCGAAACAGCTTATTCATAATTCCTCTGTATGGCATAATAATTCTGTGGCCGATTGTTTTGGCCATCATCCAACAACTGGGCAGATCTAGCTTCTTTCAAGCAAATAAACAGCACATAATGAAGCAGTCCAAGAAAAGTTCATGCACTTTAGAACCTGCCTTGGGCAGGATATTATATGTGATCAAGTGGTGCACGACTTTGGCTTTTAAAGTAAACTTCCTATAATGTGGGGGATGGTTTTTGCTAGCTGTACCTGGATCGGAGATGGTTAGGTTTGCAAAAGTGGCAGTCGTTAATTCCTGTTCGTGAATCCAGGAATTTACCACATTTGGGCAATCAAAATCTCCATCTATATCAAAGACATTGGAAAGGTACTGTGCATCGAAACGAACGTATGTCCTTAATACTCTAGAGAAATATCCATTTTCATTGTTCCCTAGATTTGCATAAAATAACCTAACATATGTCGGGTAGTGACCACTAGGTTGATAAGATATAAAGGTTTTCCAGCCTTGATACTTAAACATGTTCATGATATTTCCAAAATACTGATTCATAAACTCCAAGTTAAGAATCTAACCCAGTATCGCTTCCTTAGGACGAAACTCTCACACGTATCGAATCTTGGAGCGATTCGTCAAAAAGTAGTTGTCCTCAGCTTGTGCCAGATCGTGAGCTTCAATATGCTCATTTTGATGGGCCATAAAGGATTTGGTACGGGTCTTAAGGGTTTTGAACACTAAGTGGAAGATCAGGGAGAAAAGCTCTGAAAATCTCCAATGAAAATAAGCTTTGAACGTGGGAAGAGTATATATATATAGTAGTTCGGTCGACCAGGAGCAGATATGGTCGACTGACGGTTCATATTCTTCATGAACTGACACTGTTCAGTCGACCGGAGAGAACTTGAACTGAGATAAGCGGTCGACCGAGATGGAGTACTGTGCTTATGTTCGGTTGACCAAGGGAAAACTGATAGGTTCAGTCGACCGGAGTGGAGAGGTTTACAGAGGGTTGGTTGACCATATAGTCAAAATCCTGGGGGGTTGGTCGATTGAGAGCTTTTACTCAGTCAATGCTCGGTCGACCAAGCATAGTAAATTTATCCGATTTGGCTTCATTTTGATCAAAATCTCTCCTTTAGGTTCAGATTTGAGATGTTGTATGTATTTTCACATTAACGTGATTCTTAGGAATTCTTGGTAAATAAATATTACATAATTGAAGCACGTACCAGGATTTGACATATTGAGCGTAGATAACTTCTTAGTCTTGCAGTTACTACAACCTCTAAACCTAGAGACTCAGTTAGAAGATAATTTCACTTTGACTACACTTTTCTTTGAGTCCTAACTATTTTGGAAAAGATCACTAAGGAGTATATGACTTTTCTTGAACAATACTCTTTGGTGATTGGAGAGTATCCTTCATATATGATGACATAGAGGAGCAAGGATACGTACCAAGGAACGGGTGAAACTCCACCGAATATGATCATGGTTTGGTAAGTATTTCCTGTGGAGCAATTAAACCAAAATAAAAGGTTTTGCAATTTAACCTCAAAGAGACTAATCCCCTAGTGGATACCTTTAATTTTGTTATAGCTATGAGAAGCACTCAATATATATATTAGTCATTTATTAACAATAGTGCTTTAAGCCTAAAGTGACGACTTGATTTTGATTTAAGCTTTTCACATTCAAAAGTGAGTTTAGGGTATAGTGATAAGAGCCTTAACACTCAATTTTGTGCAAAGGACAACAGTTGCTTAACTTTGTGATTTTCATGTTAGCATGCGTTAAGCTTTTAGAATTAAGTACAAGGATGTCATGTCCATTTGGAAGGGGTTAAAGAGTCTTAGTATAACAAGATAGTTTAATGAGTGTGTATATGGAGATTTTCATCTTAAGCAGCAACCACTTCCCAATCCTACAGTCATCACATCCCCCTAAACCTAAACTTAGGATCTAAGGAAGCATCAAATAATTAATTAATTTAAGTCCATTTTTCCTTAGGACCTACGGGGTTTGCTTTGCGGATTATCCATTTCATTTCCTTTTCTAAGCCTCTGGCACTTCTAAGTAAGCAATTAAATCATGCGTGCCACATAGTTTTCCAAAATAAGCAGGTATTGAATATACATAAAAGATTGTGCTTATTTATTTTATTTTTCTTCAGTGAGACTAGACTATTGGTTTTATGCAAACAACCTGAGTCCTTTTTGAAAAGAGTTTTATTTTTAAGTCCGAAGGGGTTGTTTAGGTTAGCTTTCTCACTTGAGGATTTGAAAAACATTTTGGAATAATTTTTAATTTTTCTTTCTAAGCAAAAGAATTTCAAAACCTTCTCAATTTTTCTCCTTTCTAGAGTGGCTTGATATTCTTCCAAATCATTTAAGTGCTTTGCCACCTTTTCATTTTCATTTTTCAAAAATGTTTTCTTCTTTGATATCTCAACTAAAATTCTATGCATTTTAAATGAAGTCTTTTCTAGTTTCCCATATGAAGGAATCTCATCAAATGATTCATCACAAGATTTATGAAATTGAAAAACACATGAGTCATTGCATGCATTCATACCATTATCATCACAAGAAACATTTGAAGATTCATCACAAAAAATATTATCGGAATCAACAAATGAATCATCACATGCAATATTAACAGAATTATCATTATGTTTAATAGATGATTCAGCATGTGTCACAATACAACTTTCAACATAAGAATCATCAAATGAACTAGAGTGAATATCATATACCTCCTCGTTGTTTTTAAGCTCATGATTTACCTCCTCCGGATCAATTGAGCTTGGAGCATTTGGAGGAGTTACGATCTCCTTTTCCTGGGATTCTCCATACTTCTTTTCTAATTCATCCCAGATTTCCTGCGCACTATGAAATGCCACAAACTCAAGTAGGATATTAGAATCTAAAGCATAGTATAATAAGTCCATGGCACATGAATTTGCATGCATTAACCTAGTATCATTTTCATTTAAGGGCATACGAATCCCATTAACAAGCAATCCCCAGACCATCCAATCCATTGATTTTATAAATATGCTCATCCTAATTTTCCAGTTGGTGTAATCGACACCACAAAACAATGGAGAACCGGAAGGTGACTGTCCCTCACCAAATGGGGATACACCAAATCGAGCCATTGCGATCTTTTTGCAAGAACGTTTAAGTCTAGTGCAACGAGTCTCTGATACCAATTGTTGAAATTGGTGTATTCCCAAGAGGGGGGTGAATTGGAATTTTAAAATTTATCTTCTAGGTTAAATGAAATACCCATATAATACAACATAGGGTCTTTCTATACAATTCCAAATGCACCAATAATATAATGTGCAGAAATTTAAATCAAGCGCATCATTCACACCATAACATACACGTGCAACAAATATAAAGTGCAGAAATATAAACAAGGCGCACGATATGTTATCCGGGTTCGGCCAACTGTGCCTACATCCCTACCTCTAGCTCGTAAGCTCGAGGATTCCACTAAAGGCTCACTTAAGGGTGGAGCATCACCGATTACAACCAGGTTAATCAGCACAAGGCTGACCTCAACCTTTACAACCAGGTCAATTAGCGGGGCTGACCTCAACCTACATCTTAATAGGATGGTGCACCTAACTTTCCTAATTGGGTCTAAGCCAATCCGGGACTATTTCAAAGGACTAGTTTCCCTCTTCAGGCCCGTGCCTTGAAATACAACAGTATCTTCACAATCAATGAGATTGGTACAGTGATTATGCTTTCAAGTAAAGCAAATGTGTACCCAGTTACCCGCAATCACATACACCACCAATAAGATATAATAAGTAAGCTCAACGTGGTTTAATATATCAACTCTCAAATATATTTTCTATCGATGTAATAAGTGCGTGAGAGTGCAAACTAGTATGAACTTTGTATCACAATATGTATTCAATCTAAAAGTTCACAAAAAGATATCAATCAACTCTCAAATATTTCAATTAGCTAAATATCTCAATCATATAAATATTAAGCAACATATAGATTTGGTTGTAAAAAGAAATTTAATCTTTGTATTGAGCAAGAGATAAAGCTTAATGAATATTGCCACAAAGATTTTGACTCACAAACAAATATCACTTCAAATACTTTTCAAGATGAAGCACAATAGATATTTGTAAATGATTTTGAGAAGATTTTGCAATCAAAATAAAATACGAGCTTCTCAAGATGTTGCACTTAGAAGATCGAACGAGGTCTTCTTAGGTAAGACTTATTTATAAAGTCTCTGAAATTAGGAATAGCTTCCCAAGAGGGAGGGTGAATTAGATTTTTTTTTTTAAATAGTCCCTTTAGGATTAGTTCTTTTAAGTTGTAAATCTTAAAAAAACAATCACAATCAATCACAGCAAGATTAAACACTCAATTTATGTAACAATATATGTGAAAATTTGTTGCACTCAGTATAAGCATTGTATCACAATTATTCTTCTTCCCAATGTTCAGTTTTAATAAACTTTCAGATTAATGGGTCAAGGATAATCAACCAACGTAGTCCCTTTCGGTTTCCGCAATCAATGTTGATTTATCCAAAATGAATTACCTTCTGGTCTATTTAATAACCAAACATTCAGAATTAAAATTTAAAGCAACGACGCAGATTATATCCTTGAAAAATAAAGAGTGGAGTAGAGAAAGAAGAACACAAGGATTTTTATGAGGTTCAGCTTCAACACAGCCTACGTCCTCGCCCTTGGCCAAACCACCAAAGGATTCACTAATATTATTCCTTTATCAGCCGGAACAAAACCAATTACAAGCACTCCTTTAGTAAGGCTACAGCCTGCCTTCTCCAAACAGTCTCCCCTTATTTGGTCCAACGATTCAATACTCAAATCATCAAAAAATCCTGTTACAAAGATAGAAAAACAAGACGTATAAGAACTTGCTTCTCAAAGATCTGATTAGTACAAATTTTAAACACTTCTGCACTTCAGTAAATTCAAAATATGAATTTCAGAATGAAGCTCTTAGAAACTTATCACCGCGAGCATCTTTCAATGAAAGAATCAACAACTCAATGATCAAAAAAAATAAAAGATTCAGCAAAAACTTCTCTTAATTTCGAGCAAGGATGAGAGCAATATGAAGCACTTTCAGAAATTCAGAATGAGAGAGAGTATGACAGAAGAATGTGAGTTCTTAATGATCTTTATGATGAAATCAATGCGTCTTTGGGGTATTTATAGATGTATAAAACCTTATTTCTTGTTCCCAAAAGGATACTCAGACTTGTTTCCATATATTAAACTTATTTGAGTTTCCAAATATTTGAATTTCAAAAATTATATCCGTTGGAAAAAAGAAAAATGCCGCGAGGTAGATGACTGTGAAGTCCTGGCAGTCGTCTGTCCATTTAATATAACTGTAAAAATCATTGGCAGAAAGGTGGCAGTCGTCTGTCCATTGAGTGGCAGTCATCTATAATTGGAAATGAGGTGACAGTCATCTGTCCATGTGTAAATTTAAGCCTTTCATTAGCATAGAAGGTGGACAGTCATCTGGTGAAACCTACACAGTCTTCTCACTTTTCATTGGTAGTCGTCTATCAGAGCCTTGACAGTCGTCTGTCAGGCTTCTATGTTTCAATTTTAAGCCTTGTTAATTTAGCCACTCGTCTATCTATTAACAGATAGTCGTCTGTCAACTGAATGATTTTATTTTCTAGTCACTTTTTTGATTTCTCTCTCATTGTTACTTGGAATATAAATTTTTTTTAACTTTGAAAACATGTTCCCAGTTATTATCTTAAGGTCTCTAAGTTCATTTGCCTAATGAGCTTCAAAATGAAAACTTCATACTTGAATAAACTTAAAGTACTTACAAAGACTTGTCCTAAGTGCTCAAAAATTCTTCTTTGCTCTGAAGTTTCTTCTCTGATCTCTCAAAATAATCTGATCTTTCATCTCTTTAAATCCTCTTGATATTTCTTCATTAATTCAAACTTTGAGCTCTTATATTGATCTTCTTTAATCATCATGCTCTTATAGTCTTCAGACTTTGATCCATACTATCAGACTTTGATCCATGCTACATAAGTACCTTCAATATGGATTCCTAAGAAAACACAACATTCAACTAAAGCATGTTAAGTCCTACTTGTTTGTTAGCATCAAAATGGAGTATTAAACCTTGTAAGGCCAATAATCTCCCCCTTTTTTATGATGACAAACAAGAAGCAAAAATTTTTGAGTGAGCCTTAAAAAGATTCCCCCTTTCAATAAGTTTCATCTTAATAGAATCAATATTAATTTCATCAATCATGCTCATACATCATTCATGTTTTCATACATCATTCATGCTCATTTCAAATTCAAGCTTAAGTTCAAGCTCAATTTTTTCTAAACACTTCTCCCCCTTTGACATCAATAAAAAATATATATATAATTTGAGTATATGTGATACCAGTGTTAATGTATTAACATCAATTGATTGAGGATTATTCTCAAGATAACTCATAATACTCCCCCTATTAATCAACATACTCAATAAGTTCTTGTAATTCATAACATCAGAAGTTGCAAATTTTTCAGAGTTATCATTAACATTAGAACTTATAATACATCAAATTGATAGCAAAGCATTACAAAAGTTCAGAGTTTCAGAGCTAGAAACAAATACATATAAAGACTCATAGTCTTTGCTTACACATACTCCCCTTTTTTACAACAAAAACAAAATACATTCAGAATTCAAGCACATGTAGCAAAAACACCAACAAAAGTCTATATGTAAGAGTTAGTGTCACTGTCTTCAGAAATTCCTTTTCCTTTGGGTTGCTGTGAACCTTCTTCTGCTCCTTCTCCTCCTCCTCCTCCTCCTCCTCCTTCTTCCTCCTCTTCTTCTTCTTCTTCTTCTTCTTCTTCTTCTTCTTCTTCTTCTTCTTCTTCTTCTTCTTTTTCAGCTTCTTCCTCATCAGAATTTTTACTAACCACATTATCTGAATCAGTGTCATGTTTAGTGACAAGATGCTCTATCCTAGCAATACGATTGTCTAATGAGGTATATTTGTCATCAATGGTTGAGAGTTTATCTTGAAGAGAAGCAAAGTTTTCTCGCATTTCGGAACTAAAGCTAGTATAATTATGATAAAATGGAACAAACCAAGGTGCCATATCAGCTTCTTCAGGAGCTGGACTCCTTTCTTCAGGTGCAAGTCTTGCTGGTCTATTGCCCCTGAACATCCAACCCTTGGTATACTTTTTATAACCCATTCGTTTCAATGTAGCAGATAAGAAAACATGGTAATGGGTTCTTTTTACTATTTTTGAAGCTGGAGAGAGGACTTGAAAATGGGCAAAGATTAAGGAAAGAATACCATCGTATGGAAGCTCAATTCTAGGAGATTCAAGCTTCATCACCATCCACTTCAGTATAATACTGGATAAGTCTAATTTCTTCCCTTTTAGTAAGCACCGCATAACAAAACAATCAAAATATGACACATGATCAAAGGATCTAGACCTCGGAATTATATTGTATGCAATGATCTTATGTAGAATTTGTTCCTGAAGATTAAGCTACTTATATGGTGGAGGATGTCCAAAATACACAGGTGCATCATTCATCACAAGAGGCAGAAATTCTTGTGGTGAAAATCCTTGTTCCATGGTCCATTGCTTCTTAATTGGTGTACATCCAAAATTTCCATGCTTGATATGAAGAATTTTCCGTAATGAGTGTGGGGTAAGTGTATTCCTTTGACCATAAATCTCAGTAGAAATTCCATCTTCCTTTTTCACCAAGTTAGAATAAAAAATTTTAATCTGATCTGGATAATACCCTTTCACTTGATGAAGAATGAACTTATCCCACCCTATAGCTTTGAACATTTCAATAATTTCAGGAAAATTTTCTTCAAAGAAAGTAACATCTAAAATTTTATAGAACATTGGTTCAATTGCAAATATGTGATTCTGATACAATGATTTCGCATATGAAGAGACCAACCATTTTTCTATGTCATTGCTTGTAGGCTTTGAAGAATACAAGGAGGCTTTGTTCTTCTTTCCCATAGTTTTGGTACAAACCATCTTGATATGCAGAAACCCTAGATATGTATGGAGTAGGTGTGTGATGGATAATCATTATGTGTAACTTAGGAGAGAAAGAACTGAGAAGAAAGAGAAGAGAAGATGTTCTCAAAGGAAGGAAGACGAATGGATAGACATCTGTAGGGTTTAAAAATCATGTTTTTAAGTGAAAGGTACATCACCCGCCGCGAGAAAGTCATCTGTCACTAATTGGATAGTCGTTTGTCCACAGATTGTAGCCTTCCGGTTGTCTGCTAGTTCACTAGCAGTCGTCTATTAGCTCTCTGGCAGTCGTCTGTCTTAACCAACTGAACTTCTTCCTTTTTAGTTAACTTCTCTTATATGTAACATGCCTAATTCTCATTAGATAAATACAAATTGATCCTCAGCTAATGGTTTGGTAAATATATCAGCTAATTGAGTATGAGTATTGACAAATTCAAGAACTATTTCTTTCTTGTCTACATATCTCTTAAAAAATGATGACGTATATCAATATGTTTAGTTCTTGAATGTAATACCGGATTCTTTGAAATATTTATCGCGCTTGTATTATCGCATTTTATGGGGATTGTTTGATATTGAATTTTGAAGTCCCTTAATTATTGTTTCATGTATAAAATTTGAGCACAATAGCTCCCAACTGCTATGTATTCTGCTTTAGCTGTAGATAATGCTACGAAATTATTTTCTTTGAAAACCATGAAACTAATGAGTTTCCTAAAAAGTGGGAAGTCTGTTGACTTTTTGAGTCCGATCCCTATTTTGATGCTTACAAAGCACATGTCTCTTATGTGTGTATTTAACATGTGAAAAGGTCCATTTATTTAACACACACATAAGGAAACGACAATGGAAGCTTGCAGGACTTATAGCCTATACGATCAAGCACATCCTAGGAAATCAGAAGAGCAAAAAGAAAGAAGAAGACATTTATGTTGTTTTTGTAATTGCATTTATTTTTATATCTTTGGTTTGTAATATTGCATGCATCTGCATGATGTGTTTGGATGCTCAGAACAACCATAGATAGACCCTAGGGACCAGCACATCTCACCAAAAACTCTTTTCTAAATAGACCCAAATCATACAAAGTTTTTGGAATAGCTTTAGGGTCAAAATCGAGGCTAGAATGAAGTTTACGAAAACTCGGTCAACCGACATTAGATTTTTTTGCTGTCTTCAAAAGGGGACCTAGAAATGACCTTAGGACACTCACTTATGCGTACCCATACTTGGTCATTTGAAATAGGGTGATCGTTGGCTCAAATAGGACCGAAATGCACAATTTTTGCACTTTCAATCGACCGACCCTCATAGTTCATTTGTAGCCCGGTCGACCGAACCTAGGTGCTGGTCAACAGTTGACCATGTCCCGATCGACCGAACTCTTGTAGTTCAAATGGCCCCGGTCAACCGAACCCTCTTAAAGTCAACATTTTGACTTCCTAGTCGACCGAGAGAAAAATGTACTCCAATGCTCTGGTCGACCGAGGGTCCTCGGGAAATGCCCCAACTATCTGATCGACCAAACCTCTCAGTTCAAAATGTCCTTGTCGACCAAACCTTGTAAATATGAAAAATCCCCTCTTCCGGTCGACCGAACCTTTAGTTCATTTTCACCCTAGTCGACAAAACCACGCTAATTTGGAAAAATTGCCCTTCCTGGTCAACTTACCCTGAAGTTCAAAATTGGCCCGGTCGACCGAGCCATATGAACTTCACTCGACCGAATGTCTTCTGGTCGACCGGTGCTCTCGGGTTGGTCCGAATTTTTACCGTGGTTAACTTTTTAAAACGAGGTTAATTTTAATTAAACGTCATTAAACTTTTTCTAAAATGACATCCGTGTCCCCAATGGTCATATTTCTCACAAACTCTATAAATACCCCCTCAAAACTCTAGATTAGGAATTTTGATTACCCAAATCCTCTCTTTAATCTTTTGGGCTAATTTTTATCAAAGTTCCCCCAAACTTATTTTTCATTGCAAAAACTTTCTTTGGGGTAAAAGATTTTTAATCTCTCATACTCTTTTTCACTCTCTGCATTTGAAAAATAATTTTTGAAAGAGAACATATCTTGTTTTAAACTCTCCAACTCTCTTTCCATCCATTCATTTCAAAATCATTTTGTTAGAGAGTATCTTTATCTTGGGCAAATTATCTTTGTCTTCACGTGCTATATTCTCATATGCTATTTAAGTTTGAAATTCATTTTCAAGAATATAGCTTTAGTTTTCTCTCGGATTATTTCCTTGATAAATATATTTTGGGAGAAGTTATTTATTGCACAAATATTTTATTGGGCTTAACTCCTAGATTCTCCAAGTAGTTTTTCATTTGCATAAATCTTTGTTGGAGAACATAGTACACATTTATCATGCACATTTTATTTGTGCAAAAATCATTGAAAGAGTAAAACCCTAGGTTCTCCTATATTTTCATTGAAATACCTTTTTGGAGAAAATCTTTTATTAGAGTTTAAATATAGTTAAGCACCCTTACTCCCTTGAGCATTATTTCATATCATTGGAGTGCATACTTTTATTGAGCTTATTGTGTACATCCCTGCTTTGTTTATAAGCATATTTTATGTACAAAAATAGTTTTCATGTAACGGTTGGGTTCAGCCCGTTAATTGAACTGGGCAGTCTCAGCCTCGTAAATGAGATCGGTTCGGTTCAGCCCGGAATTGAATTGGGGAGTCTCAACCCCATAAGTGAGACTAATTTGGCTCAACCTAGTAATTGAGCTGGGGTTTTCCTCGCCCTGTAAGGAGAGGATGTAAAAGGCTTTTGCTCCGCCCAGTTAAGTGAGCAAGTATAGTGGAATCCTTGGGGGTAAGCCCAAGGCGGGGATGTAGGCTGGTTTGGCCGAACCTCAATAACAAATATGGTGTCACTCTTTCTATCTTATTTAAATTCCTACACTTTAATTTCAGCATGTGTATGAATGTTTATTTAGTGTCAAAATTATTTTCATGCACACATTTGATTTAAATAAGATACTGCACACGTGTATGTTTGTTTTTACTGTTAAAATCGCTTTACATACACGTATACATGTTGAATGGGATATGATACTATGGTGAATTAGCGAATTGTTTAAATTAGTCAAAAAGTTTTTAAAACCCAATTCACCCCCCCCCCCTTTTGGGATCACACCAATTCGAACAAAGTCCCACTAGTGCTTTTTCTATCTATTTTGCATCCTGCATAATCTGCATCTGAATAACTTATCATTTCGAAATCTGTTCCTTTTGGATACCATAACCCTAAATCTAGTGTGCCTAGCAAATATCTAAGGATCCTTTTTACTATTGTTTGATGTGATTCCCTAGGAGCCGATTGGAACTTAGCACACTTACATACACTAAACATTATATCTTGTGTACTTGCTTTTAAGTAAAGTAAACTTCCTATCATACCTCGATAATGTTTGATATCAACTTGTTTCCATTTTTCATCCTTGTCTAGACTAGTTGAAGTACTCATGGGAGTTCCTATAGGTTTACTTTCTTCCATATCAAACTTCTTTAACATTTCTTTAATATACTTAGTTTGATTTATGAAAGTTCCATTTTTAGCTTGTTTGATTTGCAAACCTAGAAAGTAATTTAATTCCCCCATCATGCTCATTTCAAACTCTCTCTGCATAGTTGTAGAAAATTCAATACACAAGTCTTCCTGAGTAGTTCCAAATATAATATCATCAACATAAATTTCTACTATAGGCATATTATTATCTTCGGTCTTTATAAATAAAGTGTTGTCTATCTTGCCTCTTGAGAAATTATTTTGGAGTAGAAATTTGCTTAGCCTATCATACCAAGCTCTAGGAGGTTGTTTCAATTCATATAGGGCCTTAGTTAACTTAAATACATGATTTGGCTTTTTAGAGTCTTCAAAACCTGGAGGATGTTTAACATAAACTTTTTCAATAATATAGTCATTTAGAAATGCACTTTTCACATCCATTTGGTATAATTTGAAGTCTTTATAGGTTGCATAGGCAAGAAGCATCCTTATTGCTTCCATTCTTGCTATAGGGCCAAAGGTTTCTTCATAATCAATGCCTTCTTCTTGATTGTAACCTTGTGCTACAAGCCTAGCTTTATTTCTGACAACTACTCCAGTTTCATCCTTTTTATTTCTAAACACCCATTTAGTTCCTATGATTGACTTGTCTTTGGGTTTAGGTATAAGTTTCCATACTTGACTTCTTTCAAATTGATTTAGTTCCTCTTGCATAGCCATGATCCAAGAATCATCATTTAAAGCTTCTTCAATATTTTTGGGTTCATCTTGAGATAAAAAGGCATAATGGTTGCAAATATTTTTTAATGAGGCTCTAGTGGTTATTCCTTTTGATGTTTCACCAAGAATTTGTTCTTTTGGGTGATTTTTATCATATCTCCATTCTTTAGGAAGCTTCAGATTTTCTATAAGGTTTTCATTTGGAGCATCATTATTGTTTTCTTCTTTTATTTCAAGATCTTGTTCTTTTTGTGGAGTATCTTCTTTTTCATCATTCTCATTTTTATTGTCATGATTGTTTGATTCATCAAATGTTATGTGTATTGATTCCATAATAGTAAAGGTTCTTTTATTATAAACCCTATAAGCTTTACTATTTATAGAGTACCCTAGGAAGATACCTTCATCAGATTTTGCATCAAATTTTCCTAGATTATCTTTAGTATTAAAGATAAAACATTTGCATCTGAATACATGAAAGTAGGAAATATTAGGTTTTCTACCTTTCGAAAGTTCATATGGTGTTTTGTCTATTTTTGATCTTATTGATACCTTATTTACAATGTAGCATGTTGTATTTACAGTTTCTGCCCAAAAGAATTTAGGTAGATTATTTTCATTCAACATTGTTCTCTCCATTTCTTGTAGAGTTCCATTTTTTCTTTCTACAACTCCATTTTGTTGTGGAGTCCTAGGTGCGGAAAAATTATGGTTTATTCCATATTCATTATAGAATTTTTCAATATTTTTGTTTTTAAATTCCCTACCTTGATCACTTCTAAAGCTTGTTATATTATAACCCTTTTCATTTTGTAATTTCTTACATAATGTAATAACCATGTCATAGGCTTCATCTTTGTTTGCTAGAAATAATACCAAGTGAATCTTGAATAATCATCCACTATTACAAAAGCATATTGTTTACCTCCTAGGCTTAAGGTTCTAGTCTGACCAAATAAGTCTAGGTGCAGCAATTCTAAGGGTCTTTTTGTAGATATGTATTTTTTTCTTTTTGAAACTTGTTTTAACTTGCTTCCCCTTTTGGCATGCATCACATATCTTGTCTTTTATGAATTTTGTATTCGGTAGTTTTTTTACAAGATTTTTCTTAGATAATTTGGATAGTAGGTCCATGCTTGCATGTCTTAGTTTCCTATGTCATAACCAACTTACTTCATTTATTACTGTCAAATAAGTTTTGTTTTGATTTACTAATTTATCAAGATTTATGCAAGAGACATTATTTATTCTATGAGCTATAAACAGAGTTTCTTTGTTCTTAGGATTTTGGATAACACATTTTTATTTCATAAAGATTATTTCGAACCCTTTGTCACTTAATTGACTAATACTTAAAAGGTTGTGTTTCAATCCTTCTACTAAGAGCACATTATTTATAGTGAGTGAAGGTTCTTTACCAATTTTTCCGATGCCAGTAATTTTACCTTTGGCATTGTCGCCGAAGGTGACGTATCCCCCATCCTTTTTTTTTTAATGTAGTGAACTTGGTATTGTCACCGATCATGTGCCTTGAGCACGCGCTGTCCAAGTACCATTTATTCGTTGATGTTGTTGTCCTAAAGCAAACCTACAATGAGGGATACTATGTGTTAGTTTTTGGAACCCAAATTCTTTTGACTTTCTTTGTTTTGTTGTTAGTTCCATTATTGGCTTTCCATTCTCCTTGAACTTTAACATACTTTCTTTTTAATGGGCAATTAAACATTACATGACCTTTAGTCTTGCACATATAGCAAGTGGTATGTTCATGTTTGTTGTTTGATGAAGTGCTAGCATAATACTTAGCTTCCTTAACAAAGTATCCCATGTATAGTTTTTTGTTCCTTTTATTTGTCTTACCATTATAACCTATTCCTTCTTTATTTCCATGTAGCCTTTGCTGTCCAATCATCTTTTCAAAATTATCTTTCCCTTTGGTAAAGTTATATATAATTTTCTCTTTATCCTCTACTAATATCTTAAGTTTATTTACTTCTAAATCTTTTTTATTCAAACTATCTTTATGAGTTTTGCTTAATTCTTGAGTTACTTTATTTACTTCTTCTTCTAACTTCTCAATACAAGTGTCTTTTTCTTTTTCAATGATTTTGAATGATTCAAGTCACTTTAATAGTTCTTTATTTTGATCTTTTAAAGTTATATTTCTCTTAGAAATGTTTATGAATCTCTTATGCAAAGAAAACAACTCAGCTTGCAATTCCTTATAAGAAGGCATGCTGTCACATGATTCATCACACGACTCATTGTGAGATTCTGTATAGGAATAATAGGAGTTTACCTCTTCTTCATTCACCATGAAACATATGTTTGCCATCTCTTGTCCGCTTGATTCATTTCTATCTCGTTGGAGCTTGAATCATCCCACATAGCTTTCACAGCTTCCTTCTTTTTCTTCTTGTCTTTCTTGAGCAACGGATAGTCTGGTTTGATATGCCCTGGTTTCTTGCAGTGATAACATATTGGAGGTTCATTCTTACTTTTATTTTCCTTCCTAATTGTCTCTCCTTTTTCAGGTTTCTTTTTATTGAATTTCCTAAGAAATCTCTTATTTCTTCTATAGAACATGCCTAGTCTCTTAGTGATGAATGCTAATTCATCTTGATCTAACTCACTTGTCTCACTTTCTTCTTCACTAGAGCTGTGGCTAGATGCTTTTAGTGCAATAGATATTTTATGCTTTGGTTCAGGATTCCTTTCTTTTAAGGTCATTTCATAGGTAAGAAGTGAACCTCTGAGTTCATCTGAAGAGGTCTTAAGGTTTCTACCTTTAGTGATAGTTGTAGTCTTTGGTTCCCACATTGAGCGAAGGCCTCTTAGGATTTTTTTATCATTTCATAGGTAGTATAAGTTTTCCCTAAAGAACTTAAGGAATTTATTATGTGGGTAAATCTGGTTTACATACTTGATATTATTTCATTAGAATTCATCTTGAATGCTTCATATTCGCTTGTTAACATGTCTATCCTATTGTCTCTAACATCAATAGTTCCTTCATATGTCACTTCTAATTTGTCCCATATTTCTTTGGCCGTCTTGCATGCCATGACCCTATTAAATTCATTAGCATCTAAGGCACAATATAAAGCATTTATAGTGCTTGAATTGATTTGAAGCATTTTATAGTCTAAATCGATCATATCCCTTTTTTCTTTTGGAATCTGTTTTCCATCAACTATTTTAGTGGGAATAAGGTCTCCATCCATAACTACTTCTCGTGCTATCCAATCCATGTGTTGGAGATGGATTTGCATTCTCTTTTTCCAAAACGTATAATTATGACTACAAAAAATTGGTGGATGGGTTGAGGATTGGCCTTCACCAAAGGGTGCTACTCCTATATTTGCCATGTGATTTTTTATAGTTTCTTGTTAGGAATTACTATAACTAGGCTCTGATACCAATTGAAATTAGGAATAGCTTCCCAAGAGGGAGGGGGGGTGAATTGGATTTTTTTTTTAAAAATAGTCCCTTTAGGATTAGTTCTTTTAAGTTGTAAATCTTACAAGAAAAACAATCATAATCAATCACAACAAGATTAAACACTCAATTTATTTAAAAATATATGGAAAAATTTGTTGCACTTAGTATAAGCCTTGTATCACAATTATTCTTATTCCCAATGTTTAGTTTTTAAATAAACTTTCAAATTAATGGGTCAAGAATAATCAACCAACGTAGTCCCTTTCGGTTTCTGCAATCAATGCTGATTTATCCAAAACGAATTACCTTCCAATCTATTTAACAACCAAACATTCAAAATTAAAATTTAAAGCAACCATGAAGATTATATCCTTGAAAAATAAAGAGTGGAGTAGAGAAAGAAGAACACAAGGATTTTTACGAGGTTCGGCGTCAACACAGCCTACGTCCTCACCCTTGGCCAAAACGCCAAAGGATTCACTAATACCGTTCCTTTAATAGTCAGAACAAAACCAATTACAAGCACTCCTTGGGTAAGGCTAGAGCTTGCCTTCTCCAAACAATCTCCCCTTGTTTGGTTCAACGATTCAATACTCAAATCGTCAAAAAATCCTATTACAAAGATAGAAAAACAAGACGTACAAGAACTTGCTCCTCAAATAGCTGATTAGTACAAATTTAAAACACTTATGCACTTCAGTAAATTTAGAATATGAATTTCAAAATGAAGCTCTTAGAAACTTATCATCGTGGGTATCTTTCAATGAAAGAATCAGCAACTCAATGATCAAACACAGTGAGAGATTTAGCAAAAACTTCTCTTAATTTTGAGCAAGGATGAGAGCAATATGAAGCACTTTCAGAAATTCAGAATGAGAGAGAGTATGACAGCAGAAATTCAAGTATGAATTTTCATTTTGAAGCTCGTTAGGCAAAGATTCTTAGAAATATGAAGTTTTAAAGTCTTGGAACATGTTTTTCAAAGTTAAACAAGTTAATATTCCAAGATTAATTAAGAAAAGATGAGAGAGATAAAAATGTTTTTAAAAGAAGGAAAATCTTCTTGGCAGATGACTATCTGTCTATGGACAGATGACTGGAAAATTAAAAGATCTTAAACAAGTAACAGAAACATGACAGATGACTGTCAAGCATTTCACAAACGACTCTCAGTGCAAAATGAGATGTCTGTGTGGGTCTTGTCAGCCGACTACCACTCTTCTGTATGTTCTGGAAAATTGAATTACTCAGTGACAGACAACTACCATCTTGAGGACAGGCGACTGCCACCTTTCTGTTTGTGAAAATTATAATTGAAATACATAGACAGACGACTGCCAGAGAACCCATAGTCGTCTCGCTCACGACAAATTTCAAAATAACCAACGGGCATATTTTAAAATTTTAAATTACTTGAAGCCCAAATTAATCTAAAACTTGGACCCTACTCCAAGTAAACATGAGGAACAAGTTAGAAACCTTTCTACATCTATAAATACCCTCAAGATACATTGATTTGCACACCAAGATTTCAATTCAGCAATCAAACTCTCCCTCAAAGCATTCTGAAATTCTGAAAGCTCTTTGTTGCTCTCAATATCCACGAAGTTTTCTAAAATCCTGCTAATTTTCTCACTGAGATTGTGCTTCAAATACTAGTTCTTTCATCCATTGAAAGATTCCTATAGTGACAAATCTCTAAAGCTTCAATCTTAATTTTGTATTGTGAATTTACTGAAGTATATAGATTTTAATCTGTACTAATCAACTCTTTAAGGAGCAATTCTTGTACATCTTGTTTTCAATCTTTGTAGCAGATTGATTGACGGTTCGAGTGTTGAATCGTTGGACCAAACAAGGGAATATTGTTTGGAGAAGGCAGGCTCTAGCCTTAACCAAGGAGTATTGTAATCGGTATTGTTCCGCCTGGTAAAGGAACGGTGATAGTGAATCCTTTGATGATTTTTCCAAGGGCGAGGATGTAGGCTGCGTTGAAGCCGAACCTCATAAAATCTTGTGTTCTTCTTTCTTCCCCACTCTCTACTTTTCAACAAAGTTTATAAATTGTGTGGATGCTTTATTAAAACTTGAAATCTAAGTGTTTGGTTGTTAAATAGACCGGAAGGTAATTTTTTTTGGCTTGATCAGCATTGATTGCGAAAACCGAAAGGGACTATGTTGGTTCATCATCCTTAACTTAATAATCCAAAAGTTTATTTAAAAGCTAAACATTGGGAAGAAGTGTGTTTGTGAATTTTTGACATAGGGCTTATACAAGTTCAGCAAAGTTTCATATTGATACAGGGCTATTGTTACAAGGATTAAGTGTTTGATTATCTTGTTTTGATTGTGATTGTTCTGAATCAATTTTGTGATTGTGTTTAAGTATTGATTATTGTTATAACACAAAATAATTAAAAAAAAAGGAATAAAATTTTTAAATCCCAATTCACCCCCCTCTTGGGAAAGCTATTCCAATTTCAGGTGTTTTAACTATTTGAGACTTTTTTAATTATTCCCAACATATTCCAAACGTTTATAATTTTACCATTACCCATAAATATAGGCTCATTTGCAAAGATTAGTGAATAATTAGAAATTTAGATTAGCCAAAATTCTCTCTTTTCAAAATACTCTCTTTGGCCAAATACTCTCAATATCTTCACTTCCATTGATATATTCTGAGATTATGAGAACATTTCTAGAGTGCTTGTGATTGTTAGGATTGCTAGAAACTCCTATTTGATTGATTGATTGCAATATTTTTATTGGGGAGTTTTATCTTAGGTTTATCCCACAGATTTTCATATTATAAATCTTGTGTGGGGATAAACTAAGTAAGCTTAGGATATTTTCATCTTTGTTGCAAGTGTCCGATAGCTTGGTTTTTGTTGTGCTAAGATTTTTCAAACAAGCAAATATTTTCAAACTAGTATTGTGCATATTTCATTGAGGAAAACCTTTTTGAACTAGTTTGATTATCTGATTCATATCTTTGGAATATTGATCTGCTATTGAAGTAATTTGCCTTGATTCGAAAATATTGCTTGTATTGAACACTCTTGAGCATCTTATTGTTAATACCATATTGAGTGTTGATAGCACAATAATTTGCATCACCGATGTTACACTATATCCATATCATTGATGTGTATGTGACTGTGCATATTTGGTACATATCTACTTTACGTGAAAGCATAATCACTGTACCATTTGATTAAGAGAATACTATTGTATTTCCAAGCGTCGCCTAAAGGGGTGGTAATCCAGCTCGGTAAGGATTGGTTGTAAAGGTTGAGGTCAGCCTTGTGCTAATTGACCTAGTTTGTTTTGGTGCCACTCCACCCGTTTAAGTGGGCAATTATAGTGGTAATCCTTGTGCTTGTTAGCCAAGGCGGGGACGTAGGCAATTGGCCGAACCTCAATAACTGTTGGCCTAACAAGGTCTTTCAATTGGTTTTGGTGATAACAAACAAAAGATTATTTAACTTGGAAGGGTTGAGTTTTGTGTTTCAGGAAATATGGATCAAGTGTGGTTCTAGCAAAGTTCAAGTATAGCTCAAGCTTGGTTCAAGAGAAGATAAATCAAGTGTGGGATAACTATTCAATGATCCAAAGAGAATCTAATATATTTGAAGTTCAAGAAACTTTTTCAAAGAATCTCAAGAGCAAAGCATGAGAAAGAACTCAAGCATGTTTTATGAAGGCTTAGGAAACATATTTGTAAGTATTTCAAAAGTTAAAATATCATTTGAAATATGTTTTGAAGCTCTTTGTAAAGGTTATGAAGTCTTAAAAAAAACTTATTTAAGATTTCTGAAATAAGTCTTGTAAAAATCAAAAGAGAGCAAAACAGTTTGTAAAGAAATTTAAAAAAAAAAAAAAACAGGTTCTTGAAAGATCAGATGATTGAACTTCATGTTAAGACATCTGAAGAATTACTTCAGACATCTGAAGATTAAGTGCAGACGTCTAAAGAATTTATGGAGAAAAACAGAAAGATGCAGTAGCAGTTCAGACATCTGAACTCGTGACTCAGACATCTGAACTTGGAACCTCAAACGTCTGAACTCTGACTTCAGACATATGACCCTGTATCTAGTTCTATTTTTTAAGGGTTTCAGGAACTTCAGACGTCTGATCTCGAAACTTCAGATGTCTGAACAATGTTCAACGAGCAAAATTTTAAAAATCTTATTTTTTAAATTATAGCCGTTTGAACCCAAAATTTTCTAGCAACTTGGGAAACTCTTTAAGGAAACTCTTGCAACAAGGAAACCTGCTTAAAAGCCTATAAATACATGGTTCTTGTTAATTAAAAATACACCAAGCATTGAAAATCTCTCAAGCTCTTTTGCTCTCAAAATCTCTCTTTGATCAAACTTTTGCAAAGCTGAAAGTATTGTTGTTCTGATATTCTTGCTCATCAATTCCTGAAGAATTACTAATTTCTCATCTGGAGAAAAGGAATTTGGTGAAATCCTTCAAAAGCTTCAAAAGCATATTTATTTCTTGATATTTATCTTCTGAAGTACATAGTTTGAATTTGTACTAATCTGCTTTTTGTGTGAGCCTCTTTTGTACACCAGCTTTTTGATATCTCTCTTGTAGATTTTGGACAATTCCAGGTTGTTGGATCATTGACCAAACAAGGGTATATTGTTTGGAGAAGGCCGGCTCTAGCCTTGACCAAGGAGTGGTTGTAAATAGGCATTATTCCACCCGATAACGGAACTGCTATAGTGGAACCCTTCGGTGTTTTGCCAAGGGCGAGGACGTAGGCTGTGTTGAAGCCGAACCTCGTAAAAATCTTGTGTCTTTCTCTCTTCTCTACTTTATATTCTGTACTTGTTGTTGTTGTTGTATGATTTAAAAGTGCGGGTTGCAGGTTTTAAAGTGAGAAAGAAACAAAGACTCTTGATATTTCGAAAGTACGTTTTGATTAACCATTTGCGGAAACCCAAAAGGGAGTACGTTGGTTAATTTGTGGAAATCTTGATCAAGAGAAGTGCATACTAAGAGCTTACTCAAAGAAGGTGGCAAACATTTACAGGGAAATTAACAAAAGCATTAATCTTCTTGGTTGAGTGGTTGAATTGCTTTGATTTCATTGATTGGTTTGTTGGTTTAAATTTCAGTATTTTTAAGTTTGATTATCAGTTATCAATTGATTTATTTTACTTGCACTAGACTGACCATAGGGTTGTGAATATACTGTTGTTAGGATAATTGCCTAAGGCATAAATTTTTAAAATACCAATTCACCCCCCCCCCCTCTTAGGATCACGGTAAAGCTATCAGTATAATTACAAGTATGCTCAAAAGTGTTCTAACAAGCTATTTCTTTGAAACTAGATATATCAAATCTCAATACTAGATTTGGGTTTCAAAGATGCTGCAAACAATAATCAAACCAGCTCAAAAATATTTTCCTTAATAAAATAGGCACAAGAGTTGCTTGAAAAATTATAGTTTTTAAAATCCTTTGCACACAAAACATAGCTATAGGAATTTTGCAATGACAATGCAAAGATCCTTGAGCTGATAAGTTTTCCCAACACTAGATTTATCAACTAAAATATGTGGAAAAACTTATGCTTAACTCTCAATATCAAAATCAATCAATAAACAATACAAATGAGAGTTATAAGCAATATGGAATGATGTATAAACACTCTAAGCACTCTCACTACACTTGGTTAATCAATAAAATGAATGTTGTAGAGTGTATGGAGGTAGTATGAGCAAAAAGGGTTTCAAAAATTTGAGAGAGTTTTTGGCTTAATCCTACCTATTTGCTAATGACCAGTAATCTAAGCAAATGAGCCCCTATTTATGGAGAATGGCAAAATTATGACCGTTGGGGACATGTAGGGTATTTTTAAAATTATTTTAAAACGATTTAGAAAAATTAACCCTGTTTAACTAAATTTAACCACAGTAAAATATTAAACAACCCGAGAGGTTCGGGTAGCTAAACTTCAGTTCAGTCGCCCGAACAGACTTAGTCGAAAAATCAATTTTTAAGCGGTTCGGACGCTTGACTCTAGGTTCAGTTGGTTGAAGTAAAGTCAAAAACATTTCGCACACGGTTTGAGTGCTTGATCATATGTTCAGTAGCCCAAACTGACAAGTTCGATCTCCTAAGGTCATTTAGAACTATACAGTACGGTCACCCATGTTGGTGAAAAGCACTCTGACACGGGTTCGGGTGCTAAAGGAAGATACGTTCAAAATGGTTTAGTTGCCCGAAACCAAGTCAACCTGCTGACTTCCCAGCAGTTCGGGTACTCGAGGAGTTTTGAACTCCTGGGGTTCGGTCGTCGGACCTCTCTTATTTTCTGCAATTTTGCCCAATTTTACTTCAATTAGTTCCCCAAATAATATTTGTGATTATGGGGACAGTGTGCACTAAGTGTTAGGACTTAGGGTCTTTTCTAAGGTCTTAAAAATCCGACATTGGTCCACCTTCGGTCGATCGAAGGGTGATCCCTAAGGTATTGAGCTTTATAGTTCTTACATTCATGCAATGCATTAAATATTACTGTAACGACCTGAAAATAAGGGTATTTAAATAATAAAGAGGGATAGAAATGGAAACAGTAACAGAAGGAGGTAGCCGACTTCATCAACAACGACGTTACACTTTGGGATGTAATGACCAGGAGAATTTATTAGGTCCTCGTTGACGAACACAGGGGATTTTTCGATGAGGGTACAAAAGGGTCTCGTTGACGAAGACGAGTTTCATCGACGAGAAGATACTGAGAGAGGATTTTTGGAAAGTTTGAAATTCGTCGACGAGGGTGCAAATTCATCAACGAACTTTCTACAGGACTCGTTGATGAGGTGACGTGGCTCGTCGATGAATTCCACAGTATAAATAGCCTAAAACCCAGTTAAATGCATAAATTTTCAGCAAAATTCACTCACACACACACTCTCTCTCTCTCTCTCTCTCTCTCTCTCCTACGGCTTCACCTCCATCTCTATTTGATTTCAGCCCCATCGTTCACCGGATCGACGATTTGAGGCCACCACAATGCTCCTTGGGAAGTTCTCCCTAAGTTTTTTGGAGCAGATCATCGGTGGGACGAAGTTGGATTTCATCCCAGATTTAGGATAAGGTCTTTTATTCGAAATTAGGCTTCTCGGCAGTTGTAGGAAGTATAGAAGACATGAAAATAATGATGTTTTGTTCTGAGATTTATGGTTTTCAGGGTATTGAGTGGAGAACCCTACGGGTGTAGGACCCGCTATAGTAGGAGAATTTTAACAGAAATCAAGTATGGGAAATATGCTATGCTAAGTAATACTAGTATGATTTTAGTATGAATTATATGTTTTCATCAAATTATAATTTCACAGCAGGAATTTATACAGTGCATCAAATACGTTTAAAATGTTTTAAATTACTGTGTGACATGAGAATATGGATATAGTACAAAAACATGTTTTTACAGTATTTTCAAGATTTTATTTTATAGAATATACATACGGGGAATATGTTTTATAGTATTTTCAGAATACCATGATTATACAGTTTTCAGTACCATGACATACAATTTTACAATTTATTTCAGAAATACAGTTAATACAGATACAGTTTATCACAGCGTCATGGTTAATACAGATATTACAGAATCATGGTAAAACAGATAGATTGTATATAGTAATGTATTATTTAGTATCAGATTCTGATAGATCAGATTCAGTAGAACACGGTATTGTTGCTATATACAGATATTCAGTATAGAGTGCAATCACCTATTGAGATAGTACGTGGTAAGTAGGTCGATCAAATGCCTAGGAGTGGACAGGCTCCCCATTAGATATGGGTTGAGGAGGGCTGATCAAACTAATGGAGTATAGTTGTTTATTCCTGGTCGGCCAGCCAAGGTAGATCCCACCTTCGGGCCACACAACCCTATCATGAGGGGTTAAATCATGACATACAGCCATCCAGGGATGTTTTTAGCTATTATATGTATATACAGTTTTACAATAATAGAGGGCGTACTTATGTATAGTTGAAGTATTATGTATAGAAACCTAAAATATAGTTATGTTAAGCAACATGGGATGGTGGTTGTTATATTATCTATACTATATTTATAGATTCAGTTATATATGATTATATAGAAACATATCTTCTCAGTATTGTAACTCATTTGCCACACACTAACAATAACATATTTCGTCTTACTGAGCGTTGGCTCATCCCATTATTTTAACATTTTTCAGGTGATTTAGGTAAACGAGCAGATCAGGTTGGCAGATAGAGGGGCCTCAGTACTGCCCTGTCAGTAGAGTGAGTATTTTTTAGAGTATTTGTATGGCCCTAGCCCAGTTGAGGGTATTTTGGGAAAAAGTCTTATATGTATATTTTGGGGACACATTTTAGCACTCTAGTATTGTATATTTTCTTGATGGTGTTTATATGGATTCCGCTTTTCGCTGCTTAGGTTGATGGTTTGGTTTATTTAGTAGGTATCAGAGCATTATAAATCTTACTGTATATAAAATAAAATAAAAAAAGTCAGAACTGGAAAAGAAATAGCAGGATGTTACAATTACAGACCTTTGTCCTATTTACTATTACAGACCCATATTACATTAATTGACTTTACAATATGAAATAGAATCTTCAGGGTCTTCAGGCTTCACTTCATGTTACCGCATGCCATTATGAGTATTTTCCAATAAGAACCAGCACACAAACTTGGCAACCATTAAATACCTGAGTATTTGTCATAATCAAAACAGGGTATGACCCATGGGGTCAACAAAATAGAAATCAAAAAAAGAAGAGTGAGATAGAGAGTTATAGCAATCAGAAAAGCAGAGGATAGCCAGAGTAACTCAGTATAGAGAGTTAGAGCAATTACTAAGAGATACTCAAAGTCATGAGGCTAGTTCAGAAGCTCCCAAATAGACACCCATACAAAACAAAGAAGAAGGATAAGAAAAGTGGAGGAGAGAGAAGGCAAAGGTAAAATGTGAATGTCTCCTTCTTGTCTTATTCAATCTATACGATAACTATGTGTGTGAGTGTGAATGCAAGTATACCTCCCCTCAGGTTTTCGGTTTATACTTGAACCTGAACTTAGGCTCAATAGATCAGACCCAAACCTCTTATTCGAATTCGAGCTCGAGTTCGAAGCCCTTGACCCAAGCTAGAACCTCTAACCCGAACACGAACTCGGGTCCAAATCACTTTCGAGTCCAAGCCCATTCCCCATTAAAAAAATCACCCGGGTCCTGTCTTTTTAAAATACCTTGAGGCCAAACAACCCTATTTAAAATGGGGCCCCTTCCTTTTAAAATAACACCTCAAGCCTAGTTTTAAAACACTTTACCAAAGCCCCTTTATTTTAAAACTCACTAGGCCCATTTTGAAGCAAAACACCCAAGTCATCATTTAAACCAAAGCCCAATTCCCATTTTAAAGTCGCCCAACTCCCAAGTTTTGAAACACCCAAGCCCGTTTTTGAAAAGCTAACTGGGCCTAAATTTTAAAATAGCCTAAAGCCCATTTCATTTAAAAAGAAGCACCCAGGCCCAATTCATTTTAAAATACCCAAGGCCCAACTTTCATCTTTTGAACCCAGGCCCAAAACCAATTTAAACTCAAAGCCCAAACCTTATTTTAACGTGAAACCCAAAAACTTTTTTAAACTAAAGCCCACACATGCCCAAGCCCTAACACGTGCCCAATGAGCCCACTCGATCGGGTTTACCCAAGTCAACACACCCCATGGGTTGACTCATGCGAGTCAACCCTTGTATAACCCACTATGTTGAGAGAGTCAACCCTTGTATAACCCACTATGTTGAGACGAGTCAACTTATACTCAACCCTAACCCTGAAACCAAACCCTAACCTAACAAATCCAAGATCTAAAACCCCTGAATCATCAAAAATAGCAATACACAAACAACATCAAAACCCCACACGCAGGTTTTGGAAGCCATAGGAACCCCCCTGAGTTCTAGATTGGTTTTTCTCCTCTAAAACACCCTTTGGGTATTAGCTCGTAGGTTTTCAGACAAGAGAGGTGAGTGAGAAATTGAGAAAAAGGCTTCAAAAGCCTCAGAGAGTAGTGGGAAGAGTGAGCTTGAGAAGGAGAAAGTGAGGGGGAGTATTTTCAAGGAGATAGAGTTTTTGGAGTTGATAGCTTGAAGAAGGTAAAGAGAGTTTAAGTGAGAAAATTTTTGAGAGAGGAAGACCATCGAAGAGAGGTTAGGGTTTCTTTGTCTTTCGTGTGTTGTTAGGAACATAAATGAGATTAGGAAGAGATTTGGATCAGAGAGAGAGGACGATTGCAGAGCTCGAAAGGGAGCTTGAGAGAGAGAGAGAGAGAGAGAGAGAGAGAGAGAGAGAGAGAGTTGCAGAAACCCTAGGGTTTCATTCGCAGATAGGAAGGGAGAGAGAAGAGAGAGGGGAGGGCATCAGGAGACGGAGAAAAAATGAAAAAAAATGAAAAATTTTGATTTTTATACGTCCTGGCTAGGGACTGTAGGATCATGACACATGATTTCCCTTCCACCACTCCTTCATGACCTACACAGCCTCTTGATGACCTTTCGATCGGTGCTTCCTCACACATTTAGGATCTTGCCATGTTGCCAATCCATGCATACCAATCCTCAACCGCACGATCTATGCTTTCTGGGAATGACTTGTATTTGAGCCATGTCACCAATCTGCACTCGTGGGAGCTCCTCCACTTAGCCGCCAACATGTGGCATCTCCCCCTCCACACATACCCAGCACTATGCGGCCCTTAAAAAGCCGTCCAATGTGCATTTTGTGGCAACGGGCATGATGATGCCACATAGTTGATTTGGTTCGTTGTTGACCATCCACCCAGCCCGCGACACGCGACTTGGCTCCTAACCCGAACCGGTTCCCCATTGAATCAGTTGAGCCATTGAATCATTCTTAAACCGGTTTTCTCATTTTAGTTATTTATTTTTCTATACTATATTATTTATTTGTTTAAAATTAAGGAAAAATGTGGAAAAATTACAAAAGTTCAAAAAAATGAGAGGAAAATAAAAAAAAAATTATTTATTATTGTATTTAACTATAAAATTCATAAATATTTGGAAAAATCATAGAAAATTCAAAAAATTAGAGAAAAATTAGAAAAAAAATATTTTTGAGGTCAAGAAAACTATTTTTGCAAACTTTTCATCCTGAATGAGTTCAAAAAAAATCTCCCAGGAATTTCAAAAAATATATATATCATTCAATACTTAGAAAAAATATCATAAAATTTCAAAAAATCTAGGAGCTAATTTTTGTTAAATATTTTATTGATTTTCTTTCCCTATGATTTCAAAAAGGGGTATGAGCTTTTAAGCTTCATGTACCCTAATTCTGAGGATAATGTTTATATTGTATATTATGTAAAAACTTGTGTGATCTATTCATTTGCATGTGCATTTTGTAAATTGTTTAAAAGGAGTAAAATAAAAAGGATAGTAAATTTAATTTGGGATAGTTGTCAATTAATTAGGTACCATTCATAGAACGAGCACGTAGGGGGTGCTAAAATTGTTCAGCATCAGTTTAGGAAGTTAACCAGCTCGAGGTGGGGGAAAACTAGTCAAAGGAGGCCAAAATACTCAGGGAATCGGTCAAAAAAGGTCAAACGATCAAGGGAACTGATGCAGGTTGAGGGACAGGCCACGTGTTGGTCACTAGGTGGATGGATTAAGAGTGACCTGGATGCTTGACGTTGTTAGATCGTTGCCATCAAATGGGAAACAATGGTCGGATGGATGAAAAGAGACTACATGAGGCGCTGAATGAGAGGAAGGTGGGGCGACACATGTCAATCGCCCAAAAGGTGAGTGTAGGCGGGTGTGGATTGGAGACGTTGCTCAATCCAAGCTGTTCCTAGAAAACACAGATCGTGCGATTGATCAAAGGGGCAAGATCTCCTCTTCTTTGCATATTTCCATTGGACCTGTCATGAAATAACTTCGGGCTATCTTAGAATTTAGGCAATACAATGATGAGCCTATCATGCGTGCAAATGAATGGATGATGCAATTTAATCAATCAATCACAAAACAGGATTATATCATGGAGAAGATGTGGATCCTATCCCTTGCCCAAGGCAGGTGTATTACTACGGGTTTTGTTCAATTGGAAGCTCTATCCTACTGGAGTGAACCTTGTGGTTAAGTACATGGGGTTAAGCTTCTAATACCTATAGACAATAGGTTCCTAACATGTCCCCTATCCTTGCCCAATGGGCTTGGGCAGAGTTCAAGCTGAGCAGAGTGGTTCGCGGGCTCCCAAAGTGCACGTCTCACGAGGGCTAACGGTACTGTGCTCCTTTCCATTTGTAAAGGGTGAGATCTAGGTAGAAGGCTGGTGAAAGTGTGTGAATTTAGTTCGGCCTACTCCCATATTTCCCGCATGCAATATTCATACATAATTTAAAAAATTAAAAAAAAAAAAAAAAAAAAAAAAAGCTATCACACAAACAATAATATACTAATCACAACATGCACAACAAAAGAAACATTCAAATATTCACAAATATACAATATTCACAACAGTGAAAGGGTGTAATTAAAAGCCTATTAAATTTTGAAATTGGGATAATTAACTATTAATTAGTAGCTTAACTCTCTAAATCCCTAGCGTAGTCGCCAAGCTGTCACGACATCCCCGTGGAGCGAGGTTACCCCGGGGTGGGCGAAATAAAAACGTGCTTTTGATATTTTCGTGAAAAGTGGATGTGATGGAGTTGCCACTAACCTTTTGGAGTGTGGTTAGAACATGTGATTAATACCCAATTAAGGGTAAAATCAGTCTGTGTATACTAAAGTAAGGATCGAGAGTTCAGTTGCGGGAGGGGAAGGTATTAGCACCCCTTGCACACCTGTTCTATGAATGATACCTAATTAATTGACAACTATCCCAAATTAAATTTAATAGCCTTTTTATTTTTTACTCCTTTTAAATAATTTACAAAAATAGATCACATAAGTATCTACAGAGTATACAATATAAATATTTCCCTCCAAACTAAGCCACGTGAAGCTTAAAAAAGCTCATACCCCATTTTGAAATAATAGGGAAAGAAAATCAAGAAAATATGTTACAAAAATAAACTCCTAGAATTTTTTAAATTTATGGGATTTTTTCTAAGTATGATTTTGAAATCTTGCGAGGCTTTTAAACTCATTTGGGATAAAAGTTTGCAAAAGCAAATTTGTGACCTCAAAATATTTTTCTAATTTTTCTCTAATGTTTTTTTTTTTTTTGTGATTTTTTTCCATATTTTTATAGAATTTTTAAATAATTAAATAACATAATATGAAAAATAATTAAGGAAAATAAAGAGAACCAAGTCAAAAAATATTTTTATAATTTTCCTACGATTTTTCTAAGTTTTTTAAAATTATTTGTCGATATTTTTTGAATTCAAAATCAAATAAATAATATATTTCAAAACAAATTAAGAAGATAAAAGAAAAATGGATTCGTGACCGGTTCAGGAAGTTACTAGGCTCAAGGGGGGGGGGGGGGAATAGGCCAAAGGAGGCCAAAATGGTTAGGGAACCAGTCAAAGGAGGTCAAACGGCCAGAGAAACCGGTTCGGGTTGAGGGCCAGGCAGCACATTGGCCACCGGATGGATGAATTAAGAGTGACTCAGATGCTTGACGTGGCAAGATCATGCATGTCACTAGAAAACAATGGTTGGATAACTAAAGAGAGTCCACGTGAGGTTCTGAATGAGTGGAAGGTGGGGCACCACGTGTCGATGGCCCGAAAGGGTTGAGTGTTGGCAGGTGTGGATTTGTGATGTGGCTCAATCCATGTCGTCCCCAGAAAACACAGATCATACGATTGATCAAAGCGGCACATATGCCTCAGCATACATGGACATGGTGGAACCACCTGTCACATGCCAGTGGCAGATGGGAGACTACGTGTCATGATTCTACGGTTCCGAGGTAAGGCATACTATTGACTTTTTGGGTCCAATCCCTGATTTTGATAATGAAAAATCGCTGGTTACTTATTTGTGTATTCAGTGCTTGAGCTTAATATTTTAGCGCACACATAAGGAAAAGATGGAAGCCAAGAGGAACGTAAAGGCCTTATCATCTGGGGTATTCCATGACAAATCAAAGGAGCAAAAGAAGGAGAAGACATTTGTTCTATATTGTAAATGCGTTTTGTTTTATATTTTAGGTCTGTAATATTATGGATTGTAATAATTGCATTGCATGCATGATGGGATGAAAAGCTCAATATGACCATAGACTAACCATAGGAAACCAAACTAGACTTCGGTCGACCGACGTTGGATTTTTTGGGTCAAATTGAGGGCTAAAATTGTGCCACTGAGTAGCCCCGGTCAACCAAACCATTATGGCAATAACCAATTTGGTCGACCGAATACATCGTTGGCTAGAAAGACTAAGCCTCAGTCAATTGAATCCTTGGCAGTGTAAAATTCTTGGTTGAACGAGCCGGTCTAAATTCAACAAGTTGACTTCTCATGGTCGACCATTCTAAATTGAACGTATAGTTCATGGTCAAACAAACTAGAACGTGTCTGACCCCCCAACTGTTTAGTCAACCGTTTGTGTAGTTCAAATTGGCCACGGTCGACTGAACCGTATGAGCGGTCAACCAAACCTTTGCATGGTCGACCGAACCTACAAAGGGTTCAAAATGGCCTTGAAATGGTTGACCATTTCCATAGTTCAAAATCGCCACGGTCGACTAAACTTAGCAATATAGTTGACCGAACCTTGAAAATGGTCGACCGAACCTCTCGGGTTGGCAAACTTTTTTCGTAGGTAAATATGATTAATTTTCATTAAACATAATTAAACTTTTTTTTTAAATATCCTTGATGTCCCTAATGGTTATATTTTTTCCAAAAGCTATATATACCTCCTCATTTGCTAAGATTAGGACAAGAGTAGCATATCGATTAGCCAATTTTTGTCTAAAAATTTTATTGGGCTAATTCTTTCATACTCCCACCTTATACAAGTATATTGCTAAAATCTCTTTCTCATACTCATTCAATTACATATTTTTGAGAGAGATCATTTTGTTCTTCGCATACTTTTTGCAAGCTAAACTCTCTCCTATACTTACATTTGTTGATTGTTGTTTTTGGAGAGTAGCTTAAAGTTTTTCCCATTGTATTTCACTTATAAATATCGGATTGGGAAAAACTCTTCATTTTCTTAAGAACTTGCATCCTTATTGCAAGTTTCATAAGCTTGCTTTGTGTTTTGATAAAAATATTTTCAGCAAGCTTAAACCCTAATATCCATTGTGTTTGATATTTGAAAAATACTATTGTGATATTTGCTTAGGGTTGTAGAGGCTCTTTGACTATTCATATTGTGAATATATTAGCTTGGATCAAAGGTCTCATTTACTCAAACATATACACATAGATACACATATTGTTGTGAGTTGATATACTGATTAAACTATATCTCACTTGAGCTTAATATCCCATCATACGTGAGTGTGTTGAGCATACTGTTGTACATCATTTGCTTAATTTAGATGCACATCTGCTTGTACCGAAAATTATTGATTATCTATTGTATTCCCGATGGGTTGTCGGAAGAGGGAGACTAGCCTTGTGAATAGTCCTGAATTTGCTTAGACCCGATTAGGAGAGCACCGTACTGGTTCAGACCCAGTTAGGAGAACTAGGTGCGCCATCCTAGTAAGCTGTTGTAAACTGTATCGCTTTACTAGCAAGTGAGCAACTAGGAGAATCATCTTGCTTGTGAGCTTGGGGAGGGGACGTAGCCAGTATTGACCGAACCCCAATAACATATCTTGTGTCGGCTCTCTGTTTAATTTCCACACTTTCAATTCCGTACATGTATGCTAGTATTTGAATTGCTGTGAATGTTTGAATTGCTTTAAATATTTGCATACATACTTATTTTGGGAATACTGAGATTGCTATATTTGTCTTGATCATTTTCTTAGTTTTATATTAGTGGGTATTTGGAGTTTGCTTTGAAAGATCCTAGGTTGCAAAATACTGGTTGGGGATTTAACCTAGGTAGAAAGTTTTAAATACCCAATTCACCCCCCTCTTGGGAATACACCAATTCTAACAATTGGTATTAAAGCGTTGTTGTACTAGACTTAAACGTTTTTGCAAAAGATCACAATGACTCACATTGGTGTATCCCCATTCGGCGAGGGTCAGTCACCTTCTCACCCTTCTGTATTTTGTGGTGTCAATTACACCCATTGAAAAATTAGAATGAGCGTATTTATAAAATCTAGGAATTCGAGGGCCTGACAGGTGATTGTTAAAGGAATATGTATGCGTGTAAATGAAAATGATATTACTTTGATGCATGCAAATTCACATGCCATGGATTTATTGTATTGCGCTTTAGATCCTAATATTTTGCTTGAGATTATGGCATGTACAAATGTAAGGGAAATCTAGGTTGAGCTGGAAAAGAGCTATGGAAAGACCCAGGAAAAGGAAACCATCAGTCTAGAAGTGTCATGTTCAGATGATCAAGGAGTGCTAAATGATAGGGTAATTGCATTAACAGAAAAAGAGGTATATGATTCTCACCCTAGCTCAATTGATGATTCTTATGTCAATTGTTGTGTTGTATTTTATGCTGAATCATCTATTGAATATTGTGATAGTTCTGTTATTGATGTACTTGATGATTTTTATGTTGAATACTGGAATTTATCATGCAAAGAATCATCCGATTGCCCTAGTGATAATTTTGTTAATAGCTCATGCAATAATTCAGGTGATGCATGTTGTGATGATTCTTGTGCCAAATCCTGTGATATATTATTTGCTGAATCATCTATTGAATATCATGATATTTCTATTAATGTTGCACGCATTGATTCTCATGAAAAATATTGTAATATATCTTGTGATGAATCATGCTATGAGCTTAATGACAAAAGCATGCTCCTTAACGAAAAACTAGTAAAAGCATTATTTAAAATGCAGAAGCTTCTAGTCAGGATACCTAAACATAAAATATTTTTGATAAATGAAAATAAAAATGTGGCAAAACACTTAAAAGAATTAAAAGAATATCATGCCACTCTAGAGAGGAAAAATGTCGAAAGAATTTTGAAAATTGTTTGCTTAAAAAGAAAAACTGAAAATTACTCTGAAATGTTTTTAAAATTCACAAGTGCGATAGATAACCAAAATAAACCCTTAGGAATAAAAAAGAAAAATCATTTCAAAACTGGTTCAGGATTGATACATAAATCCCATAGTCATTTGTCTGCCTCATTTTGTAAAAACAGAACAAACAAGCAAAATATTTCACGCATATACAAAATTTTCTTGATAATGTGGCACATTCGGTTTACTTGTCCATCTAGAAGTGTCAGAGGCATGGACTGAAAAATGTTGTGGTTAATTCTGAGGGAAAACCTCTCGGGACCTAAGGAGGATCAAATTCCAATAGGAACTACATAAATGTTTAAAATCCTTCCTTAGATCTTAGGATTAGGTTTAGGAATTGTGATGACTAAATGGCCTAGGGAGTAATATGTGCTTAAAATGTAAAAACTTAGTATTTGCATTCACTATATACTATTTTGTTATACTAAGAATCTAAATCTCTTCCAAATGGACTAGGCATCTTTGCTAGGTAAATAATTCTTATTGCTTAACTCACACATAAATAAGAAAATCTTAAGATTAAGCACACATTGTCCATAGCTCAAGCTTGTAATTTAGGGGATCAATCTCACACTATATATCATTTAATCCTAGACCCATCCTTGAACTTAAAAGCCTTGAACAAGTAGTAATCATTACTCTAGGCTTAAGCACTAATAATCATAAATGCCTATTCTACTAGTGCTTATTAACAAGACATTCCTCATAATCAAAATTAAAGGCATCCACTAAGGGAATCAAACTCCTCATCTAAGTAAATCAAAATATTCCCTAAGCTTAAAATATAAAAATCCTCTATTTTGGTTCACCATCCCATCCATAGGACTCTTTACCAAATCACAATCATATCTGGTAAAGATTATACCTATCCATCAGTCTATATCCTTGCTTTAAATTGTAATCATCTTTAAAGGATGCATCCCTATCTCCAAAGAGCTATAGTCAAAAATCTTATTCTCCTATATGCTCTTTGCCTAATCTTGGACATATTTTCTAGAATAAAAATATTTGGAACATTGTCCACTTGTGCTCACTTTGGAATACTCTTCTGAACTCAATAGTGATTTAAATCTTTAAGTGTATTTATTCAAATTTCCTTCTCAAGCTCTCAAACTTTAAATCAAATCATTTAGAGCTTCATATCCCTATAATAAAGTTGAATGGCTAAAACGATTGCACTAGGTTTCAATTTATAGAAAATTCAAATGTTTAAGAAACTTATGCAAGAGTAGTTAAAATTAAATGCCATTAAAACTCGGGCCTCGTACGTTTTGAGATTCATAAGAAAAGAGGCAAACATAGGCTTATCATCTTAATGAATATTCATTGTGACATTTTGGTCCGATAAGCCAAATGCAATCAACGCGAAGATTAAACTGTTGGCCTTATTGGTCATGCCCAGTTTTGATTATGACAAATACTCATTGTGTCCAATGAGTGTTTGAGGTTTTGTGTAGGAACCAAGAGTGTTAAGATCAAGATGTGCACAAAGCAAGCGAAGCTTGAAGACCAATTTATAATTCATCATTGTAATATATTTATATTGGTCTGTAATAGTAAGTAGGTATTTGGTTTGTAATAAGCTCACACACATCACATGTATGATTTACTATGTAAGTTCAAACAAACCATGAATGAGAAAGGACCTTAGAAAGACCTTACGATGTACCCTTCGGTCGACTGACACCAAACTTTTTCGGTGTCTTCAAATTGGACCCCAAGTGACCCTAGGACACACACATTTTCACATATGTTTGTTAGGCACTTGAATAGGGCTTGTTTGTTTCGAAGCGGGGCCGAAATGCACACATGGTGAACTTTCGATTGACCAGTCAAGCCAGTTCATTTTGGCCTGGTCGACCGAAACCTCACTAGGTCAACTGATTGACCAAGGCCCTGGTCGACCGAACTTGTTCTAGTTGACCGGATCTCTCAGGTTGCCCTGATTTTTTACCACAGTTAATATTTTTTAAACAGGGTTAAAATGCTTTAAACATCATTAAACTTTCCTAAGAATACCCAATAGGTCCCCAACGGTCATATTTTCTCCCATATCTATATATATGAGTTCATTTGAGAAAATTAAGGGTGATTAGCCACCTTGATTAGGGAAGAATTCTCTAAAAAATAAAAACCCTATACTACTCATTTTCTTACTCAAATCACTCAAGCTTACCTTCTATTATCGCCTACATCATTTGTAAGTGGATTGAGTTTGTGTTTGGGAAGGTTTGCTCTCCGTATTTTATTTGTTTAACATAATTTTATTTGAGAGCAAAACCTAAGGATTCTTAGGGGACTTTGTTGATAAGTCTATCCTAAGAAGACTTTGTTAGATCTTCTAAGCTTGCATCTACATTGCAAGATCTTGAGAAGAGTGTATTTTTTTTTTTGTTGCAAAAACTTTTCAAACACTTCCAAATATCTATTGCGCTTTTATCTTGCAAAATATTTGAAGAGATATCTATTTTTGTGACAGTGATCTTTGTTGTAATATTCTTCCACTCATATATTATTTGATGAATACAAAGATTACACATCTTTTGCAAACCAAGCATATACATCATTTGATACTTACATGCTTGAGATATCTTGCTGATTGATATACTTGAGACTTGACATCTTTGTGTAAACTTATTTTCTAAATATCTTGTGATACAAATATTGCTTGTTTGTCACTCTCACGTACACATTACACTGATAGAAAAATACCCTTGAGAGTTTAACCATTTAGACCACATTGAGCTTACTTATTATATCATTTGTGGTGCATGTTATTGAGCGCATTTGGGTACATATCTGCTTTACACGAAAGCACAATCACTGTACCATCTGATTATATACACATTTGTTGTATATCCAGGCACGGACCTGAAGAGGGAGACTAGCCCTGGAATAGTCCCGGATTGACTTAGACCCGATTAGGAAAGTTAGGTGCGTCATCCTGTTAAGGCGTGTAGGTTGATGTTAGCCCCATTAATTGACCTAGTTAAGGTTGAGGTCAACCCTGTGTTAATTTGACCTGGTTGTAAACGGTGCCGCTCCACCCTTAAGTGAGCTATTAGTGGAATCCTCGGGCTTGCGAGCTAGAGGCGGGGACGTAGGCACAATTGGCTGAACCCCGATATCATATCGTGTGTTTATTTACATTTCCACACTTTACATTTACTACATGCATATGTTATTATGTGAATGATGCACTTAATCTAAATTTCCACATATCTTTTATATCTGCGCATTTGGAATTATATAGACTGATCCTAGGTTGTTTTATACGGGTATTTTATTTAATCTAGGTGATAAATTTGAAAATTCCAATTCACCCCCCCCCCCCTCTTGGGAATACACCTTTTCTAACAATTGGTATCAGAGACTCGTTGCACTTGACCTAAATGTTTTTGCAAAAAGATCGCAATGGCTCACATTGGTGTATCCCCATTTGGCAAGAGACAGTCACTTTCCAGTCCTCCAGTATTTTGTGGTGTCGACTACACCATGTGGATAGTTAAAATGATCATA
The DNA here is from genome assembly GCF_029873635.1 of Malania oleifera. Taxonomy (NCBI): domain Eukaryota; kingdom Viridiplantae; phylum Streptophyta; class Magnoliopsida; order Santalales; family Ximeniaceae; genus Malania; species Malania oleifera. Next base: position 42,316,158 of record NC_080417.1, read on the forward strand.
TTTTTGAAATCTATGGACTGGAGGGTCTGGCTTGTGACTGCTAAAAGAAGATGTGCACAAATAAATGAAAATGACTTTAATATGATTAATTCTAATGCCATGGATATACTGTACTGTGCTTTAGAGACTAATATTTTTGTTGAGATTGTGGCATGTAGTAGTGCACAGGATATCTGGGATGAACTTGAAAGAAAATATGGAGAGTCCCAGGAGAGTGAGACCACCACTCAGGCAGTCGTAAATAGTAGGGCAATTGCAGTAACAGCCGGTGAGGTATATGCCCCTATCTTAACCTCCGTAGATGATTCTATTGCTGATTGCTATGATGGATCTAATGTTGAATCATCTATTGAATATTATGATAGTTTTGTCATTAATGCACTTGATGATTCTCATGTTGAATACTGGAATATATCATGCAATGAATCATCCGACTGCCCTAATGATATCTATGCTATTAGCTCAGACAATTATCCATGTGATGCATGCTGTAATGACTCTTGTGCCAAATCATGTGATATATTGTATGATGAGTCATCTATTGGTTTTGATGATAATACTGTATGCATTGATTCATATGAATGTTATCGTAATAAACTTTGTGATGAATCATATATTAAATTTTACAATGAAAGCATACCCTCACATATAGAACTAGAAAAGACCTCATTTAAAATGCATAGAATTCTAGTTGAGATATTAAAGAAGAAAACATTCTTGAAAGATGAAAATGAAAAGGTGGCAAAGCACTTAAATGATTTGAAGGAATATTGAGCCACGCTAGAAAGGAGAAAAATGGAGAAAGCTTTGAAAATCATTTGTTTGGAAAGAAAAAGTAAAAATTATTCTAAAATGTTTTTCAAATCCCCAAGTGATAAAGACAACCTAAACAACCCCTTCAGGCCTAAAAAGAAAACTCATTTCAAAAAGGGTTCAGGTTGCTTACATAGAATCAACAGACTAGCCTCACTGAAGAGAAATGGAATAAATAAGCACAATTCCTCACGTGTATTCTATACCTGCTTATTTTGCAAATTTGTGTGGCACACGTGGTTTAATTTCTTACTAAGAAGTGCCAGAGGACTAGAAAAGGAAATGAAATGGATAATCAGCAAAGCAAACCCTGTAGGACTTGGGAAAAAAAATTCAAACTGAAAATGCATTCTTCGTATCATTCCTTGTTCCTAGGTTTAGGGGTTGTGACGATTGTAGGATTAGGAAGTAATTGATGATTAAAACGAAATTCTTAGTATGCACACTCACTAAGCTATCTTGTTTTACTAAGAACCTTCATCCACTTCCAAATGGACATGGCATGTACGCCCGATATTTAGTTCCAATTGTTTAACCCCTGACGACATGAAAAACATAAAGTTAAGCAGTAGTTGTCCATTGCACAAAGTTGAATTTTAGGGTTCCATATTATCTCACATCACTACACCCTAAACTCACTTTTAAATGTGAAAAGCCTAAAATGAAATCAAGATATCACTTTAGGCTTAAAGCACCATTGATCTTGAATGACTAATGTACATTGTGTGCTTCTCATAGTTCTAACCAGATTAGAGGTATCCTCTTGGAAACCCTTTATGTTTAAAATTACAAATCCTTTAACTCTGGTTAATCTCATCCATAGGAAGTCCTCACCAAACCACGATCATACTCCGTGAGGTTTCACCCATTCCTTGGTTTGTATCCTTGCTCCTCTCTGTCTTCATTTCTATAGGATACTCTCCAATCACCTAAGAGCATTGTTTTAAGAAAAAGCCTCATACTCCTTAGTACTCGGTGCCCAAAATAGGTCAATAAGTCTATTCTTGGTACACACTTTGTTTGAGCAATATCCTTTCACCAATAATCCCTAAGAATCATGTTTATACCATTACATATCAAATCTGGACATTAGGGAGAACTTTGGATAAAAAATTAGGCAAAATCGAGAAAATCCACTATGCTCGGTCGACCAAGCATTACAGTTATAAAGTGCCCCGGTCGACCAGGACCTTGTTGACCTTGACCCTTACGGTCGACCGATTGTGAACAAACTCCATGGGTCGACCAACACTTCTGGTTTCCCCCTGGTCGATTGAAACATGGCACAATACACCCTTACGGTCGACCGGCCATCTTAGTTCATTTTCGCCTCAGTCGACTGAACTGTGTCGGTGCCTAGGAAATCTCAAGCGTCGGTCAACCGTATCGAGTTCTGGTCGACTGAGCTGCGATATATATATTGGTTTTCTTTGTTTTCAGCTCATTTGTGCGAGATTCTTGAGAGATTTTCCATTCCTTCCTTGCATTTCATCAATCCAAGCCTCATATCTTCATTGCCATGGCTCACATTGAAGCCCATGACCTTGCACATATAGAAGATGAGTATTTTCTCTCAGATAGGTGCAAGATACGGTATATACGAGAGTTCCGTCTCAATGAGGCTATACTAGGTAAGATACTCGACTTAGTTTTTATGGGCCAGTATTTTCAAAATATTTTGGATATGTTCGAGTATCAGGAGTGGAGATCTTTTATCTCCTACCAGCCTGGGGGGCATTACCCGACCTTCGTTAGAATGTTCTATGCCAACCTGGGCAATGATGAGAATGGGTACTTCTCTCGTGTTCTGAGGACAGATGTGCGTTTTGACGTACAATATATCTCTGACGTCCTCGACATTGGCCGTGGCGACTTTGAGTGCCCCGATGTGGGTAACTCTTGGATCTTTGAGCAAGAATTTACTGTAGCCACATTCGCCAACCTGACTATATCTGACCCTGGCACTGCTAGCCAGAACCACTTGCCATATTATAGATAGTTCTCTCTTGAGGCTAAGATAGTGCACCATCTGATCACCTACAATGTCCTGCCCAAGGCAGGATCTAGAGTGCACGTATCATTTTTAGACTGCTTCATCATGTGGTGCCTCTTTGTTCGGAAGAAGTTGGATTAGCCTAGTTTGATTATCCGTTGGATGATGGCCTAGACGATTGGCCACTGAGTGATCATGTCATATAGGGGCATTCTAAACAAGTTGTTTAGGAACATTAGAGTCACAAGGACGAATGTGACTTCACTAAAGAGGAGACGACCGGCAGACACTTTCTCTGGCATGACCCTTAGACAGATGGGGTACGAGCTCGTAGGGAACATTTGGGTGCCCTCTAGAGCACTAGCAGCACAGGTTGAGGCCCCACAGGAGCCACCACAGCCTCCACAGCCATCGAACGTGGATCTCATGGCTGCTATCACCAGCTTGTCTGACATGTTCACATAGTTTCAAGGATTTGTCCAGTCAGACTTGCAGGACTTGGCATCGTCATCCACTGCACTTTGGCAGGAGTTCCAGCAGCACTCCATCTCCACTGATAGCCATCTTATAGACTTGGAGCGGTCTATGACAGCTGGCTTCAGTGAGCTGAGTGACCACATTCAGGAGATGCAGGATGAGAGAGATCGGATGACTATGGCTTTGATTTTGATGCCGCCAACGGTGGTGATGGAGGAGAGGATAGAGGAGATGATGGAGTGGAGATCTAGACTCCGGAGTTGTCCGCAGATCAGATAGCGTGGCCCCGATTCTTTTTGTTTTGTCTTATATCGTCTGGTTTGTATTAAATAAAAACAGCTCTTTCCTTTTATTTTGTACTCTTATGATACTTTAACATACTACCCTAGTTATTTATGATATATATATATATATATATATATATATATATATATTTGTAGTTTCTTGACTTGCATGTTCTAGTGGTTAAATGTGTATTGTATTGAAATGCATGAGTAGTATAGAATGCCTACTACATGGCAGATGCAGTTGTTGAGAGTTTTTGCTAGTAGATCATAGGTTCTTGCATGCCTTACTCCTATGATACTGTCTATTTGAGAACGGTTTTTGTGCAGGAAAAATTTGGGAAATGTCCTGTTTACAGCCGGCATGCTACCGAATTTTCTGTAGACATTTGCCCAAATAATTGAAACATTACTTGTGTGTGCCAAATGTATATATACATGTGAAGTAATTGTTTCATAATTTGCATACATTTAGGAGGGGCATCTAAAAATAAATGTCTATTTTGCTTTTCTCATAAAATATGCTTGGATTATATCTGTTATTAAATCAAGTGTGGCTTGTGCTTAAATGGAATGCTTTAATCATAAATTTGAAATATGCTCTTGTTGTCACAGTTACTTGATTTGCCATATGATCTGGCATGTGAATCTTAAATTCTTTTTGGGATCATTATGTTTATGATTTTTCTGGTTATAATTTAGTATGTGCATAATTGACTATATGTGAAAATGCATGTGAACTAGTTAGACTATATTTATGCTCAAACCTTCTTTTTGATATCATATGTCATGTGTCTTTAACTCAAATCTTCCACGGGTCTTATGATATGTTTCAACTTCAAATGGTTTGTGTATATTTCTGGTCTAATCATGTTTGATATGTTATTTGAACCTCGTAATAACCAGTTATATTGTTTGTGTGCTTAATTGTTGAGGTTATCTTTGTTATTCTTTGTGCATAAGTATGATTATCATATTTTTGAATGATTCAAAGATTATATCTCTAATCTATGCGTTCACTGTACTGAACTGTTTAAGTAGTTGTGGATAAATTGTTTGGAAATACAAACTCAAACAGGTTACATATTATACAAGATTTATTTTTGGAAAGTCCAATTTACAAACGACACTCTGTTGAAATTTTCTAAATCTTTCCAAAATTTCTCTTGTATATTTGTACTAATTACCCATGGACTAGGATATTATTTCAAATGGCCATTTTTGCTATTGCCAAAAGGGGGAAATGGAAAGGCAAAAATAATTGGTTAATGGTTTTATTTAAATACATTAGATGCATATTGTGAGGGGGAGCCTTCTTAGGCTTAAATTTTTACTTGTCGTATTTGTCATCATCAAAAAGGAAAAGATTGTTGACCTTATTGGTCATGCCCAGTTTTGATTATGACAAATAGTCATTGTATCTAATGAGTGTTTGAGGTTTTGTGCAGGAACTAAGAGTGTTAAGATCAAGATGTGCACCAAGCAAGCAAAGTTTGAAGACCAATTTATAATCAGCATTGTAATATATTTATATTGGTCTGTAATAGTAAGTAGGTATTTGGTTTGTAATAAGCTCACATACATCACATGTATGATTTACTACGTAAGCTCAAACAAACCATGAATAAGAAAGGACCTTTGAAAGATCTTACGGTGTACCCATCGGTCGACCTTCGGTCGACTAACACCAGACTTTTTCGGTGTCTTCAAATTGGACCCCAAGTGACCCTAGGACACACACATTTTCACATATGTTTGTTAGGCACTTAATTAGGGCTTGTTTGTTTCAAAACAGGACCGAAATGCACACATGGTGCACTTTCGATCGACTAGCCAAGCCAGTTCATTTTGGCCTGGTCGACCGAAACCTCATTGAGTCAACTGATTGACCAAGCCCCTGGTCGACCGAACCAGAATAGTTTAAAAAGCGTCGGTCGACCGAAACCCTCTTTGGTCAACATTTTGACCACCTGGTCGACCGAGCCAGGTAGTTCAAAAAGCCCTGGTCGACCGAAACCTCCCTGGGTCAAAAGTTTGACCATTTGGTCAACCGACCACTTTTGTACTCCAACTATCTAGTCGACCGAAGGGTCATCGGGAGAAATCCCAGTGGTCTGGTTGACCGAACCAGGCAGCTCAAAATGTCCTGGTCGACCGAACCTCAGAAAATTGGAAAATCGGCTTCTCCTAGTCGACCGAGCCCTTAGTTCAAAAGTCCCCAGGTTGACCGAAGCATATGAAACTTGGTCGACCAAACTTGTTCTGGTCGACTGGACCTCTCGGGTTGCCCTGATTTTTTACCACCGTTAATATTTTTTAAACAGGGTTAAAATGCTTTAAACATCATTAAACTTTCCTAAGAATACCCAATAGGTCCCCAACGGTCATATTTTCTCCCATATCTATATATATGAGTTCATTTGAGAAAATTAAGGGTGATTGGCCACCTTGATTAGGGAAGGATTCTCTAAAAAATAAAAACCCTATACTACTCATTTTCTTACTCAAATCACTTAAGCTTACCTTCTATTATCACCTACATCATTTGTAAGTGGATTGAGTTTGTGTTTAGGAAGGTTTGCTCTCCGTATTTTATTTGTTTAACATAATTTTATTTGAGAGCGAAACCTAAGGATTCTTAGGGGACTTTGTTGATAAGTCTATCCTAAGAAGACTTTGTTAGATCTTCTAAGCTTGCATCTTCATTACAAGATCTTGAGAAGAGTGTATTTGTTTTTGGTTGCAAAAACTTTTCAAACACTTCCAAATATCTATTGCACTTTTATCTTACAAAATATTTGAAGAGATATCTGTTTGTGTGACAGTGATCTTTGTTGCAATATTCTTTCACTCATATATTATTTGCTGAATACAAAGATTACATATCTTTTGCAAACCAAGAATATACATCATTTGATACTTACATGCTTGAGATATCTTGCTGATTGATATACTTAAGACTTGACATCTTTGTGTAAAATTATTTGCTAAATATCTTGTGATACAAAGATTGCTTGTTTGTCACTCTCACGTACACATTACACTGATAGAAAAGACCCTTGAGAGTTTAACCATTTAGACCACATTGAGCTTACTTATTATATCATTTGTGGTGTATGTTATTGCGCGCATTTGGGTACATATCTGCTTTACATGAAAGCACAATCACTGTACCATCTGATTATATACACATTTGTTGTATATCCAAGCATGGTCCTGAAGAGGGAGACTAGTCCTGGAATAGTCCCGGATTGGCTTAGACCCGGTTAGGAAATCTAGGTGCGTCGTCCCGTTAAGGCGTATAGGTTGAGGTTAGTCCCGCTAATTGACTTGGTTAAGGTTAAGGTCATCCTTGTGTTAATTTGACCTGGTTGTAAACGGTGCTGTTGCACCCATAAGTGAGCTATTAGTGGAATCCTCAGGCTTGCGAGCTAGAGGCAGGGACGTAGGCACAGTTGGTCGAACCCCGATATCATATCGTGTGTTTATTTACATTTCTGCACTTTACATTTACCGCATGCATATGTTATTATGTGAATGATGCGCTTAATTTAAATTTCCACGTATCTTTTATATCTGCGCATTTGGAATTATATAGACCGACCCTAGGTTGTTTTATACGGTTATTTTATTTAACCTAGGTGAGAAATTTGAAAATTCCAATTCACCCCCCCCCCCTCTTGGGAGTACACTTTTTCTAACATAAACCATTGAAAATCTTAAGAACCTTGGCTAAGATATTTAGAGATGAAAAAGACATAAAATGATTAAGTGCATAACTCAGAGGGAGCATATATTTTTCTCATAGTCATATAAATTAAAATGCTCTCATTATCTTATAACATATATGTCTATACGCCTTAATAAGAACTGCACTAAACTCAAATCCATCAACTGCTCTTTAGTGTTTATATTCTTTGATGGATATATTATATTTTATGAATTGTTGATTGCTACCTGATTGCATGCGTAGTCTAAAATGCCTCTTGTATGGCGGATGCAGTGATGTGAACTGCATGCTGGTAGTTGATTTTAGGTTTTTGCTTGATTAATATGAATATTTTGTTGAAAACAACCAGCTATTTGGTACAAGTTTGTGGGAAAATGTCCAATTTATAGACAACATGCTGCCGAAATTTCGACAAGAATTTTCCCAAAATAAAACATTGTGCAAAGATGATTATGATAAATTAAATGTTAAAATATTTTTGAAAGGATGAGTGAAAATCAATTGAACATTAAACTTTAATCCTTACATAATCATCAGGTATTTAGAGAGTTAAGCACCTTCCCTATAGAAAGAACATAAGGACCCATATGCATCATTTCCGTTTCTTTTGAAATATGGAGGCTCTTTAGAGAATCACGAACATCATATCCAACTCTTAAAGCTTCATAACTTAATATGGATTGTTTTTGGTTATGAACATTATTGTGTGCCTTAATATATACTTCTTGATGCATTTGCAGCCTATAGGGACGACTGTACTTATTAGAATGTAGTTGATTAATAATTAGTATGGTTGGTTTAAAGGATTCAAAATGATGGCTTATACTACTAAGCATAATGAAATTAGTCTTTAACTAGTATAAGCAATTTATTGCGTCTAAGTTAGGATTCCAATCAAAAGGGGGAACATCTAAAAATAAATTTCTATCTCGTTATGCTCACCAACATGTTAGGCTTAGATCAGCTTTTAAATTTCCTGTGGCTTATGCTTAAATGTGATAATTTTATTGAAAATTGTTTGCTTAGCCATAGTTCTTTGATTTGCCATATGATCCCTATTTTAAATTTGTCTAATATCTTCGGATCTATATGGTTGGGGTATTCTGGTTATATTATGAATATGCTTAAAATGCTAAACTAGAAAAATATTGCTTACATGATCTTTAACGTTTCTTTTTCAGCAAGCACCCTGGTCTTTCTTGACAATATCATAAGGGGGATATATATTTATCTATATATATATATATATATATGTATGTATATATTTATATACATATTTATGATTTTATTTTGCAAGAAATGGTCTTATGTTAAATATATTTTGTTCCTTGCTTGTGTGCTAAATTGCTATGCCCAATTTTTTATTTTTTTTATTATTTAAAAAAATGCAACAGGAGGAGTTATATATTCAAAGTGCTATATCAAAAATGGGAAGGATTTTTTTAAGCTTAAATGCCTAACAAGGGGAAAGTTGTTAGCCTAGTTAGGCTTACAACTCTTGATTTTGATGATAACAAAGTAAGGTTATCTAATATTGTTTCCAAGTGATACTATTTTTGGAAAAGATGATTTTAGAAATAAAAAGGAAAATTTTGAAAGCTCAAACTTCAAATGTCATATCTTCAAAAGCTCACAAAGATCAAGGAATAAGGAAAGCCTCACATAAATGCAAGTGATCCATAATGAAAGATCAGAGGAGTCTGAAAGATCAAAGAACAACGACAAAGAACTCAAAGCAAAGAAGTGTCAAATTTGTTTTTAGAACAAGCTTTGAAAGTACTTCAAGTTGATTCAAATATGAATTTTCATTTTGAAACTCATTAGGTAAAGAGACTTAGAGACTTTAGTTTTAAGACTTGGAACTTATTTTTCAAAGAAAGCCAAACTAAGATTCTAAGTTTAAATAAACAAAGGAGAGAGAAATAAAAAATGTCTTAAAATGAGAAACAATTGCTTGGCAGATGACTGTTTGTCTATGGACAGACGATTGACATATTAAAGGAACTTAATCAAGGAGATAGAAGCATGACAGACGACTTTGAAGCACTTGATAGACGACTATCAGTGCAAAATGAGACGACTGTGTAGGTTTTGTCAGCCAGCTGCCACCCTTCTGTATGTTTTAAAAACTCGGTTGTTCAGTGACAGACGACTACCACCTTATTGTTTGAGAAATATATACTTGAAATGCATGGACAGATGACTACCAAAGAGCACACAGTCGTCTGGCTTGCGGTAAATTTCAAATTACTCAATGGACATATTTTTAAAATTTTAATTGCTTGAGGCTAAAAGTAATATAAAACTTGGACCCTACTCCAAGTAAACTTGGGGATCAAGTAAGATAATTTTCTACATCTATAAATACCCTCAAGTTACATTGATTTGTACACCAAAAATTCAATTCAGTAATCAAACTCTCTCTTAAGCATTATGAAATTCTAAAAGCTTTTTGTCACTCACAACATCCACGAAGTTATCTAAAGTCCTGCTGATTTTCTCACTGAGATTGTGTTTCAAATACTAATTCTTTCATCCATTGAAAGAATCCTACGGTGAAAAATCTCTAGAGCTTCAATCTAAATTTCATATTGTGAATTTTATTGAAGTGCATAGTTTTTTATCTGTACTAATCAGCTCTTTAAGGAGCAATTCCTGTACATTTTATTTCAAATCTTTGTAGAAGATTGATAGATGGTTCGAGTGTTGAATCGTTAGACCAAACAAGGGAATATTGTTTGGAGAAGGTGGGCACTAGCTTTAACCAAGGAGTGTTGTAATCGGTATTGTTCCGCCTGGTAAAGGAACGGTGATAGTGAATCCTTTGGTGGTTTTGCCAAAGGCGACGACGTCGGCTGTGTTGAAGTTGAACCTCATAAAACCTCGTGTTCTTCTCTTTTCCCTACTCTTAACTTTTCAGAAAAGTTTATAAATTGCGTGGATGCTTTATAAAACTCTGAATTCTAAGTGTTTGGTTGTTAAATAGACCAAAAGGTAATTTGTTTTGGCTTGATCAGTATTGATTGCGGAAACCGAAAGGGACTACATTGGTTGATCATCCTTAACTTATTAAACTAAAAGTTTATTTAAAATCTTAACATTGGGAAGAAATGTGTTTGTGAATATTGAAACATGGCTTATACATGTTCAACAAAGTTTTACATATTGATACAAGGCTATTGTTACAAGAATTAAGTGATTGTTTATTTTGTTTTGGTTGTGATTACTCTGAATCAATTTTGTAATTGTGTTTGAGTATTGGTTATTGTTATAACACAAAAGTATTTAAAAAAGAGGAATAAAATTTTTAAATCTCAATTCACCCCCCTCTTGGGAAAGCTATTCCAATTTCAATTGGTATCAGAGCCAGGTTATAGTAATTCCTAACAAGAAACTATAAAAAGATCTAATGGCAAATATAGGAGTAGCTCCCTTCGGTGAAGGCCAATCCTGAACCTGTCCACCAATTTTTTGTGGACATAACTATACCTTTTGGAAAAAGAAAATGCAAATATATATCCAACACGTGGATTGGAAAGCTTAGGAAGTAGCTATGGATGGAGACCTTATTCCCACTAAGATAGTAGATGGAAAACAAATTCCTAAAGAGAAAAAGGATATGACCGATATAGACTATAAAATGCTCTAAATAAATTCAAGTGTTATAAATGCCTTATATTGTGCTTTAGATGCCAATGAATTTAATAGGGTCGTGGCTTGCAAAATAACCAAAGAGATATGGGATAAATTAGAAGTAACATATGAAGGAACAATAGATGTTAGAGACAATAGGATAGACATGTTAACAAGTGAGTATGAAGCATTCAAAATGAATTCAGATGAAAATATCTCGAGTATGTATACCAGATTCACTCACATAATCAATTCCTTAAGTGCATTAGGAAAAACTTACACTACCTACGAAATGATTAGGAAAATTATAAAAGGCCTTCCCTCCATATGGGAATTAAAGGCTACAACTATCACAAAAGGTAGAAATATGAAGACCACCTCACTAGATGAACTTATAGGTTCACTGCTTACCTATGAAATGACTTTAGGAAAGAAATCTTGAACCCCAGCATAAAAGGTCCATTGCATTAAAAGCTTCTAGTAACAGCTCAAGTGAAGAAGAAAGTGAATCAAGCGACTTAGATCAAGATGAATTAGCATTCATCACTAAGAGACTAGACAAGTTCTATAGAAGGAATAGAAGGTTTCCTAGAAAGTTCAATAAAAAGAAACCTGAAAAGGGAGAGACAAGTAGAAAAGAAAATAAAAGTAAAAATGAACCTCCTATATGCTATCATTGCAAGAAACCATGGCACATCAAGCCAGACTGCCCGTTACTCAAGAAAAACAAGAAGAAAAAGAAGGAAGCTATGAAGGTCACTTGGGATGATTCCAGCTCTAACATGGCGGAAAACGAGTCAAGTGGACAAGAGATGGCGAATATATGCTTCATGGCGAATGACAAAGAGGTAAATTCCTATTACTCTTCAACAGAATCTAACAGTGAGTCTTTTGATAAATCTTGCGATAGTATGCTTTCCTATAAAGAACTACAACCTGAGCTATTTTCTTTACACGAAAGATTCATAAAAGTCTCCAAAAGAAACATAACTTTGAAAGATCAAAATAAAGAATTAATGAAGCCAACTTGAAACATCTAAAACCAGTGAAAAGGAGAAAGATTCTTGTATTGAAAAGTTAAAAGAAGAAATAAAAGAAACTACTCAAGGAGATAGGCAAAATTAAAGAAGATGATTTAAATAAAAGGGAGTTAGAGATAATTGAACTTAAAAAATTAGTAGAGGATAAAGAGAAAATTATATACAACTTTACCAAAGGAAAAGAAAATTTTAAAAAAAATGATTGGACAAAAAAGACTACATGGAAATAAAGAAGGGATAGGTTATAATGGAAAAATAAATAAAAGGAGTAAAAAATTATACAAGGGATATTTTGTCAAAGAAGCCAAGCACTATGCTAGTACTCCTTCAAACAACAAATATGGACACACTACTTGCTACATGTGCAAGACTAAAGGTCATGTGATATTCAATTGCCCACTAAAAAGAAAATATGTTAAAGTTCAAGGAGAATGTAAAGTAAATAATGGAACTAAAAACAATTCAAAGAAAGTTAAGAGAATTTGGGTTCCAAAGACTAACACAATGAATCTCTCATTGTAGGTGTGCTTTAGGAAAACACCATCAATGGATAAATGGTACTTGGACAGCGGGTGTTCAAGGCACATGACCGGTGATAGAACCAAGTTCACTACATTAAAACAAAAGGATGGGGGATACGTAACCTTCGATGACAATGCCAAAGGTAAAATTGTTGGCATTGGAATAATAGGTAAAGAACCTTCTCTTACTATTGATAATGTGCTATTGGTAGAAGGATTAAAACACAATCTTTTAAGCATTAGCCAATTAAGTGACAAAGGGTTTGAAATAACTTTTAAGAAAGAAAAATGTGTTATCCAAAACCCTAAGAACAATGAAACCTTGTTATAGCTCATAGGATAAATAATGTATATTGTATAAACCTTGAGAACTTAGTAAATCAAAATGTAACTTGTTTAACTGCAATGAATGAAATGAGTTGGCTTTTGCATAGGAAAATAGGAGATGCTAGTATGGATCTATTATCCAAACAATCCAAGAAAAATCTTGTAAAAGGATTACCAAAAACAAAATTTATAAAAGACAAAATTTGTAATGCATGCCAAAAAGGCAAACAAGTTTCAAAAAGAAAAAAAGTATATATCAACTAGTAGAACTCTAGAACTCTTGCACCTTGACTTATTTGGTCCAACTAGAACCTTAAGCTTAGGAAGCAAACAATATGCTTTTGTAATTGTAGATGACTATTCAAGATTTACTTGGGTATTATTCTTAGCAAACAAAGATGAAGCTTGTAACATGCTAATCACCTTATGTAAGAAATTACAAAATGAAAAAGGCTATAATGTAACTTATTTTAGAAGTGATCAAGGTAGGGAATTTAAAAACAAAGATGTTGACAAATTTTGTAATGAACATGGAATAAACCATAATTTTTTAGCACCTAGGACTCCACAACAAAATGGAGTTGTAGAAAGAAAAAATAAACCCCTCCAAGAGATGGCAAAAACCATGATAAACGAAAATAATCTGCCTAAATACTGTTGGGCAGAAGCTATGAATACAGCTTGTTATATTATAAATAGGGTATCTATTAGATCAGGTATAGACAAAACACCATATGAACTATGGAAAGGTAAAAAAACCCAACATTTCCTACTTTCATGTATTTAGGAGCAAATGCTTTATTCTTAATACTAAAGATGACTTAGGCAACTTCGATGCAAAATCTGATGAAGGTATCTTCTTAGGTTATATTACAAATAGTAAAGCTTATAGGGTTTATAATAAAAGGACTCTTACTATTATTGAATCAATACACATAATGTTTGATGAATCAAATAATTATGACAATGAAGTTAAGAATGATGAAAAAGAAGATATCTCACAAAAAGAAGAAGATATTGAAATAAAAGAAGAAAACAATAATGAAGCTTCAGATGAAAACATCATAGAAAATCTAGAACTACCTAAAGAATGGAGATATGCTAAAAGTCACCCAAAAGATCAAATTCTTGGTGAACCATCTAAAGGAATAACCACTAGAGCCTCATTAAAACATATTTGTAACCATTATGGTTTTTTGCCTCAAGATGAATCCAAGAATATTAAAGAAGCCTTAAAGGATGATTCTTGGATTATAGCTATGCAGGAAGAACTAAATCAATTTGAAAGAAGTCAAGTATGGGAACTTATACCTAAACCCAAAGATAAATCAATCATAGGAACCAAATGGGTGTTTAGAAATAGAAATGAAAATGGGGTAGTTATTAGAAACAAAGCTAGGTTAGTAGCACAAGGTTATAATCAAGAAGAAGGTATTGATTATGAAGAAACCTTTGCTCCCGTAGCAATAATGGAAGCTATAAGGATGCTTTTGCCTATGCAGCACATAAAGATCTAAAATTATACCAAATGGATGTAAAAAGTGCATTTTTAAACGGTTCTATAAATGAAGAAGTTTACGTTAAACAACCTCCAGGAATTGAATACTCTAAAATCCCAAATCATGTATTCAAGTTAACAGAAGCGTTATATGGATTGAAAAAAGCTCCTAGAGCTTGGTATGAAAGAATAAGCAAGTGCCTACTCCAAAAAAATTTTTCAAGAGGAAAGATAAATAGCACTCTATTTATAAAAACCAAAAACAATGATATGCTTATAGTACAAATTTATGTTGATGATATTATATTTGGAGCAACTCATGAAGATTTGTGTAACGAATTTGCTACATCTATGCAAAGAGAATTTGAGATGAGCATGATAGGAGAGTTAAATTACTTCCTAGGGTTACAAATTAAACAAGCTAAAACTAGAACATTCATAAATCAAACTGAATATATTAAAGAAATGTTAAAAAGGTTTGATATGGAAGAAAGCAAACCCATAGGAACTCCCATGACCACCTCAATGAGTCTTTACAAGGATGAAAAAGGAAAACAAGTAGATATCAAACATTATCATGGAATGATAGGAAGCTTACTATATCTAACAGCAAGTAGACCAGATATCATGTTTAGTGTATGTATATGTGCTAGGTTTCAATCGGCTCCTAAGGAATCACATCTAATCGCAGTTAAACGAATACTTAGATATTTGCTAGGCACAGTCGATCTAGGTTTATGGTATCCAATGGGAACTGATTTTGAAATGATAACTTATTCAGATGCGGATTATGAAGGATGCAAAATAGATAGAAAGAGCACTAGTGGGACTTGTCACTTTCTAGGACACTCACTAGTTTCTTGGTTTTCAATGAAAGAAAATTTCGTAGCATTATCTACAGCTGAAGCATAATACATAGCAGCTGAGAGTTGTTGTGCTCAAACTTTATATATGAAACAACAATTAAGGGACTTCAAAATTCAATACCAAACAATTCCTATAAAGTGTGACAATACAAGTGCTATAAATATTTCAAAAAATGCAGTATCACACTCAAGAACCAAACATATTGATATATGTCATCACTTCTTAAGAGATAATGCAGATGAGAAAGAAATAGTTCTTGAATTTGTTAACACTCACGATCAATTTGCTGATATATTTACAAAACCACAAGTAGAAGATCAATTTGTATTTATCCGATGAGAATTGGGAATGTTACATATACGAGAAGTTAATTGAGAGAGAGAAGAACTTTTCTTCAAGGCAGACGACTGCCAGATATCAAGTAGGCGCCTGACAGGGTACTGTCTATCTGGAAAGATAGTTGACAGCCGACTGTCAACTTGATGACAGACGACTGTCTCGCAGTGGTTCACATTTATTTAACATGTAAAACACACTTTTTAAAGCCCCAAACGCCTGTCCACTCATCTACCCTTCTCTAAACCAGCCTCTCTTCATCTCTCCTCTAAGATTTTCTTCTCTAAACCTCTTCCCAACTTCACTCCATCAAAACCCTAAATCTTCCACACCTAGGGTTCCTCGAATTTCTGCTACATCAATATGCCAAGAGCTAAAATAGTCGGGAAAAAGGACAAAGCATCCTCTTCTTCAAGGCCTGTTAGCAACAACAACATTGAAAAATGGTTGGTCTCATCTCATCCAAAATCTCATCTCCACTATCGATCCAATATTTGGTAAGGTACTCAATGTCTCTTTCTTTGAAGAAAATTTCCCTGAGATTCTTGAGTTATTCAAAAATATAGGATGGGACAAGCTTGTTCTTCACCAAGTTAAAGGATATTACCCTGATCAAATAAAACTTTTTTATTCAAACTTGGTAAAGAAAGATGTTGGCTTTTTCGCTGAAGTTTTCAGCCAAGAATCACACTTACTCCACACTCACTAAGGAAAATACTTCGCATAAAGGACGGTGATTTTAAGTGCAATCCTATGGAAAAACAATAGACAATGGAGCAGGGTTTTTCTCCACAAGAAGTTCTGCCTCTTGTGATGAACAATCAACCCATCTACTTTGGAAATCCTCCACAATACAAGCAGCTTAATTTGCAAGCTCAAATTCTTCACAAAATCGTTGCTTATAATATAATTCCACGAGTAGGATCCTTTGATCACATCTCCTTCTTTGATTGCTTCATTATGTGGTGCATAATAAAAGGAAAGAAATTGGATTTAGCTAACCTCATACTCAAATGGATGGTCATGAAGCTCGAATCTCCTAGAATTGGACTTCCATATGGTGGCATTCTTTCCTTAGTTTTTGCTCACTTCCAAGTCCTCACTCCATCTTCCAAAATAGTGAAGCGAACCCATTATAACATATTCTCCTAGACTACTCTAAAAAGGATGGGTTACAAGAAATATACTGAGGGATGGATGTTTAGGGGAAATAGGCCTATACGACCAGAGCTAGAAGAAAGTAATCCAGCTCCTAAAGAAGTTGATATACCTGCATGGTTTCTTCCTTTTTATCTACATTATTCCAGTTTCAGTTCTGATATGTGGGTTGGTTTTGCTTCTCTTCAAGACAATATCTCAAATATTGATGATAAATATTCTTTACTAGATAAACGTCTTGACAACATAGAGCAACGTGTCACTAGCTAGGCTTACAAGTCTTGATTTTGATGATAACAAAGTAAGGTTATCTAATATTATTTCCAAGTGATACTATTTTAGGCAAAGATGGTTTCAGAAATAAAAAGGAAAATTCTAAAAGCTCAAACTTCAAATGCCGTATATAATAACCCCACGGAGGTTTCCCTCCAAATACCCAACCATCCCAATGTTCTAATTCAAAATTTGAAATTTTTCTCGCAATTATTGATCTGGTCAAGCTTGGTCGAGCTCCTGGTTGAGACTCTCATAAATTTATGTCTGAGATTTTAGGATCAAGTTGACCTGGTCGAGTCAAGTCAAGCTCTTGGTAGAGACCCTCAGGAATTCATGTCAGGGATCTTTATCTACTCTCACTCGTCAATGAAAAAGACACTCTCCGACAAGTGTCTACTGCATAGTGTTAGAATTGGTGTATTCCCAAGAGGGGGGGGGGGTGAATTGGAATTTTAAACTTTTTCTCCTAGGTTAAGTAAGATATCAGTATTATTTTGCAACCTAGGGTCTTTCTAAGCAATCCAAAATGCACAAATAAGATTAATATGCGAAAAGTAAATCTTGCGCAGCATTTACAATATTACATACATGTGCAATAAATAAATTTGTGAAAAAATAAAATGCACACATGATATGTTATCGAAGTTCGACCAATACTACCTACGTCCCCGCCATAGCACACAAGCATAAGGATCACCACTATTTCTCACTTAACGGGTGGAGCAGCACTAGGTACAACCAATTCAATTAGCAGAGCTAACCTCAACCTAAACACACCTTAACAGGATTGTGTACCTAGCTTTCCTAACTGGGTCGAAGCCAATCCGGGACTATTTACCAGGGCTAGTCTCCTTCTTCAGGCCCTTGCCTGGAATACAATAATGAAATACAATGTACAACCAAATATGCTTCTTAAGTTAAGCAGATGTGTACCAATATGCTAAACCAAATAATGCACTCACATATGATAGGATATCAAGCTCAAGTGAGATTTTGTTAACCAATATGGTAAGTCTCAAACAGGATTTAAATCAATTGTGTGTATGTGAGAGTGAGGCTTTTGATGTCAAGCCAATATGTTTGTGATGTGATTAATCATAAGCTTTCTATAACCCTAATAGATACCTCAAACAGTATTTCTCAAATATCAAGCATAGTAGATAATAGGGTCTTCAATCTTGCTAAAAATATTTTCATCAAAGCACAAATCAAGCTTAAGAAAACTTGCAAGAGGATGCAAGATCTTAAGCCACACAAGAGGTTTTTCCCAATCAAATATTTATGAAAGAAATATTATGGGAAAAACCTTAGCTAACTCTCCAAAATCCAACACATAATCAAATATAAACAAGGGAGAGTTTAGCTTATACAAAAAGTATGAAGAACACTACCTCCTCTCAAGATTAATGACTAGATGAGTATAGGAGGTGGATTTTTGCAAAAGGATTGAAGAGATATGAAGATATAGAGATTCTAGACAAAGATATTTTTAGAGAATTTTTCCTAATCTCAAATCCTAATTCATGCTTAATTTTTGCAAATGAAAGGCTATATATAGAATTTGGACAAAATATAGTCATTGGGGAAACGTTGGGTATTTTTGAAAAAGATTAAGTAAGTTTAATGAAAGTTAACCCAGTTTAATTCTAGATAAAAATTCAACAACTTGAGAGGCTTGGTCGACAGTACTTGAGGTTCGGTTGACCGTAGTGTCCAGCTCGGTCGACCAGGTAAAAATTGAACTGAGAAGATGTGAAATTAGGAATAGCTTCCCAAGAGGGGGGGTGAATTGGCTTTTAAAAATTTATTTTAATTCCTTTTTAGAATTCTTAAACTTATTTTATTTCTTTTAACCAATTTGTGACTCATTTGTTTAATTTGTTAAGCACTCATTTGTTTAATTTGTTAAGCACTCAAGCATCCAAGGCACAATATAAAGCATTTATAGCACTTGAATTTGTTTGGAGCATTTTATAATCTTGATTGGTCATATATTTCTTCTCTTTTTGGATTTGTTTTCCATCTACTGTCTAAGTGGGAATTTGATCTCCATCTATAACAACTTCCCATACTTTTCAATTCATCGTTTGGAGATAGATTTGCATTCTCTTTTTCCAAAAAGTGTAGTTCAAACCACAAAAGATAGGAGGCCTAGTTGAAGATTGTCCCTCTCCAAAGGGAGCTACGCCTATGTGAGCAATTAGGATCTTTCTATAGTTACTTGTTAAGAATTACTATAACCCGCTCTGATACTAATTGAAATTGGGAATAGCTTCCCAAGAGGGGGGGTGAATTGGCTTTTAAAAATTTCTTTTAATTCCTTTTTAGAATTCTTAAACTTATTTTATTTCTTTTAACCAATTTGTGACTTATTTGTTTAATTTACTAAGCACTCAAGAACTTAGTTTCTTTATTTAATCCTTAATCATACAAACATCCAATCATTCAACCAAACCAATCAACTATAATTAGAAAGCAAACAAACAAGCCATTACACAACACTTATGCAATATAAAAACTCAAAATGGTTGTTTGTTGATATTAGCCAAATTTGAACCAAGCCCTGTAGTGAATGAGAATTTATGCTTGCTGATGTAAAGCGTTGTATAAATGAATCTGTTGAATCAGGTGTAATCCCAAGGGGGGGGTGAATTTGGTATTTAAAAAATTCTAAGGCACTTATTTACTTCTTAAACCCTTCTTATAAATTTACCAATAACTTCTTGTTACTCAATTACTCTTGTGTAAGATTATCCAATCTATGCATGCAATATACACAATTTAAATGCAGTGCTGAAAATAAATAGTAAAGGGAAGAGAGAAGACAAACACAGTTTTACGAGGTTCAACCGACTTGGCCTACGTCCTCGCCTCAATCAACTACTCAAGGATTCACTAAAACCCTGCTCCTTAAAGTGGGACGGAGCTTCCCTTACAATCCAATACTTACAAGAGGCACAACTTCCTCCTACTCCGCTGCTTACAAGAGATACAACTCTCTCCTCACACACTGGTTCACACACCGAACCGTGTATACAATAGAATCTGAAAATTAACACTTAAAATAATGCTTCTAACAAAAGCTAATGAGTACAATTCAAAACCCTAATACCTTAACATATGATATAACTTGAAACTCATGAATGTATGAAAAACGATACAATCATTTTATGTATGATATGCTTCAACACACAAATCCCTATTTAACCACAACTCCCAAGTAAAGATATATTCAAAATGTTTTGAAGTAAACTAGGGTTCTTGGTTCACTTTGCAAAAATGCACAAATACGTTTGATTCGAACTTGCTAACAAAAAATTTTTCTTGAATATAAACTCAATTAAAATCACAAAGTTTTATTTCAAGTATTCAATCACAAACTGAATATATTATTTTCCAAAAAATATCCCTCAATAAAATGTATAGTTATAAGTTGCAAGGATATTTAATCACTCGTTAATATATCTAAAATATAGATCCTTTAGCAAATGCACACTTGAATCAAACCTTTCAATCAATCACACACAATAAATCAAATAATGATCTTATTTAAAATAGCTATGTATATGTATAGGTACTTTCAAGATCACCCTTTTAATCAAACTAGGTTTTTCAATAATGAGCTCTTTGAAGAATATATGTATATTTATATACTCTTGAATCAAAATTCAATCAATCAAGTTAAATAACCTTTCTCAAGTAATGATCTCTTCAAAAGTTAATTTTTATACGAATAAGCACACTTAATATCAAAACTTTTCCAATGCTAGTCAAGAACAAGCAATGAGATGAGATGAAAAGTTTGTAGGACTAATAACTTGAAAAATAAAACCTCAATACTATATTGAAGTATAGTAGAGTAAACAAGTTCCCTTTGAGAATCTGAGTTGATTTGCCCAAGCTTGAAGATTAGAGATTGAAGTATAAGCAATCGTATAGCACTAGGAGTAGATTTTCAATGTTCTTTCAACAATGTGTGTTCATCTCTTTCTTGTGTGTCTAACATATGTTCTAGGGTTTAGATATTCAGAATATATAGTATATTACCTTTAGGATTGATCTCAGCCATTGGATCAATAAAGTAGCTCGCGAATCTTTTTAATAAAAATCTGAATTTTAAGTTTCCTGCAGGTTCAGGCAACCGAAGTAGGGGTCAGGCTCCTGAAGTGACAACTTCAGGCGCCTGAGGTTCTAGGGTCAAGCGACCGAAGTACCCCTGCTAGGTTCTGTCTTTCCCATTTAATTCTTCAGGCTACCGAACTCAATCTTCAGGCTACCAAAGAAATTCTTCAGGCGCCTGAGGTTGAGTTCAGGCTACCGAAGTCCCCTTTTTCTCATTTATTCATTTCCAGTTTAAAATTTTGCTTTGATTCTTTGCTTGGGTCTTTTATAAAACAACTTTTCCATAATTTTTTTAAAAATTTTTCTAAGCCCATGTAAGTTCTCTAATGATGTACATGAAATGCATGAATCCTAAAATCATTCTAAGTTATATTGAGCCTCAAATTAAATCATATGAAAATGTAAGTACATGAGTTCTAAATACCCATTCCCAAGATATTCTTGAACTTTGCCACTTGCATCTTGATTCTCGTACTCTTTGAGTTCCATGGTGCTTTCTTAAATGTATCAGCTTTACTTTATGGCTTCCATGATTCGTTATCTTTCCGTGCATGCTTAATATAGGTCCTGTTCACAAACTCAATGCACAAATCAAATATCAAGTGATTTTTCATTATCAAAGCAAGATTGGACTCGTAGAGTCAACAATCTCCCCCTTTTTGATGATGACAAGTGCACGAGCAAAAATATATAATGGGTTACACTTAACAAGGCTCCCCCTCAATTTATGCATCAAATAATCAGTAAATGACAATATGCTCATATTCATATACACAATGCTTAGCCCGAATCCAAATGAGATATGAAATATGCTCATGATGAATATGCTAGATTTCTCCCCTTTTGTATATCTCACTCTTTGCATGACTTCAATAACAATTTCTGCTTTCGTTTTTCTTTTCAAAATTTGTGTGTGTTTATTATTTTTGCTCTCCTGATTTTTCTCCCCCTTTTGACATCAACAAAAAGGTGTAAACAAATAAATCATGAGTAAACGCACCCTTATGTTCTTCTCCCCTTAGAAATCTTAAGGTTTTAAAAGTGTCCAATTTGTTGATTAAGCAATACCGAGTGATTATATCGTAAGTGATGTTGCTTTCCTTTAAATAAGTCATCTGACATTATTCTAAGCAACCTCTCGACTATGCATGAGACCTAATTCATGCCTAATTTGGATAAACCTATCCTCCGCAAGTGGTTTCGTGAATATATCTGCCCATTGTTCATCCGTGCATACAAACTCTAGTGTGACATCCCCTTTTTGTACATGGTCACGAAGAAAGTGATGTCTTATTTCTATGTGCTTAGTTTATGAATGTAATATGGGATTCTTTGAGATATTTATCGCACTCGTATAATCGCATCTTATGGGGATTGTTTCATAACTTAATCCAAAATCCTTCAATTGTTGCTTCATGTAAAGCGTTTGAGTACAACAACTACCTGCCGCTATGTATTCAGCCTCAGTTGTGGAAAGCGCAACTGAATTTTGTTTCTTGGAAAACCAAGAGACCAAGGAGTGTCCTAAGAAATGACAAGTACCACTAGTGCTCCTCTTATCCACTTTGCTACCCGTAAAATCAGCATCTGAATAACTAAGAATTTCAAAAGATGTGTATTTAGGATACCATAACCCAATATCCACGGTTCCTATCAAATATCTAAGTATCCGTTTAACAGCTAGCAAATGAGACTCTTTTGGAGAAGACTGAAATCTTGCGCATAAACATATGCTAAACATTATATCTGGTCTACTGGCAGTCAGGTATAACAAGCTACCTATCATTCCATGATATAGCTTGACATCTACTGGTATACCTTGTTCATCTTTCTCTAATTTCAATGAAGTGCTCATAGGTGTACCTAGTATTTTTCCATCTTCCATATTAAACTTTTTGAGTAAGTCTCTAATATACTTTGATTGATTTATGAATATTCCATGATTTGCTTGTTTGATTTGAAGTCCTAGGAAAAAGTTTAGTTCACCCATCATGCTCATCTCAAATTCATTTTGCATGGTATTGGCAAATTCATTACACAATTCTTTATCTGTAGCGCCAAATATGATGTCATCTGCATATACTTGCACTAGAAGAATATTATCTTTCTTAGACTTTATGAACAGGATTGTATCTATCTTTCCTCTTATAAATCCATTTTCTAATAGAAAATTGCTTAGCCTTTCATACCAAGCTTTAGGAGCTTGCTTTAAATCGTACAAGGCTTTCGTCAGTCTATAAACATGATCTGGATTCTTATGATTTTCAAAGCCTGGGGGTTGTTCTACATACACTTCTTCATTTTTGTAGCCATTTAAAAATGCGCTTTTGACGTCCATTTCATATAGCTTGAAACCCTTAAAAGCTGCATATGCTAATAGCATTCGTATGGCTTCCATCCTAACTATAAGGGCAAATGTTTCTTCAAAATGTATACATTCTTCTTGATTATATCCCTGAGCTACTAATCTAGCCTTATTTCTCACAACTACTCTATGTTCATCTTTCTTATTCTTACATATCCATTTGGTCCCTATGATTGACTTATCCTTTGGTCTGGGAACTAAAGTCCATACTTCGTTTCTTTCAAATTTATTTAATTCTTCTTGCATGGATAGCACCCAAGATTCATCCTCTATCCCTTCACTCACATTCTTAGGTTCTTCTTGAGATAGAAACGCAAAATGACTAACCATGTTTTTAAGAAAGGAGCGAGTGGCTACTCCACATAATGGTTCACCTATTATTTGATCCATGGGATGATTCTTTATGTATTTCCATTCTCTAGGTGGTTCCTTAACCTCATTTGTAGTTTGATCAATTTCAATGGATGGTTCTTTAAGTTCATTTTTATTTTCTGAATCATTCTCAATTGATAGTTCTTCTATTTCCTTGTTTAATTCAATTTCATCTTCATCAATTCTTTTGGAGAAAGGATTTGACTCATCGAACACTACATGAATAGATTCTATGACCGTCAATGTTCGTTTGTTATACACTCTATAGGCTTTACTATCTAAAGCATACCCTAGGAAGATACCTTCATCTGATTTCACATCAAACTTTCCTAGATGCTCATTGTCTCTAAGCACAAAACACTTACAACTAAAGACATGAAAATATGATATGTTTGGTCTATGGCCATTCCATAATTCATAAGGAGTCTTATTAACTGATGGTCTAATTAGAACTCTAATTAGCACATAGCAGGCGGTATTCACTGCCTCGACCCAAAAGTATTTAGATAATTTATGTTCATTGAGCATACTTCTAGCCATTTCTTGTATAGATCTATTCTTCCTTTCAACTACACCATTCTGTTGTGGTGTTCTAGGAGTTGAAAAATTATGGGTAATTCCTAATGAATTACAATAGTCTTCCATGCCTTGATTTTTAAACTCTCTACCCCTATCACTTCAAATTTTGGTAATTGTGTATCCCTTTTCATTTTATACTTTCTTGCACAAGTTTATAAATTTTTCACATGCTTCATCTTTATGACATAAGAATAGTACCCATGCGTATCTTGAAAAGTCATCAACTATGACAAAAGCGTATGATTTTCCTCCTAAACTCTGAATTTGGTTTGGTCCAAATAAGTCTAAGTGTAGCATTTGAAGTGGTCTAGTAGTGGAGATCTCTTTCTTCTTCTTAAAGCTTGTTCTTGCTTGTTTTCCCAGTTGGCATGCATCACAGACTTTATCTTTCACAAATTTAGTCTTAGGCAGTCCCTTAACTAATTCTTTCTTGACTAGTTTTGAGATTAAATCCATGTTTGCGTGTCCTAGTCTCCTATGCCAAATCCAACTTATTTCATTTATAGTAGATAAGCATGTCACACTCTGTGAAGTTAAGTTATCAAAGCTTGTGGTATATACATTTTCATGACGCTTAGCAATGAACAGTGTCTTATTATTAGTTTTGTGTTCAACTATGCACTTGTCATGTTCAAATAATACTTTGTAGCCTTTATCACATAGTTGACTTATGCTCAATAAATCGTGCTTTAGACCTTCAACTAATAAAACATTATCAATAATGAGTGAGGAATCATTACCGACTTTACCGACACCTATGATCCTTCTCTTAGCATTATCTCCAAAAGTAACAAACCCTTCATCCTGGAGTATGATAGATATGAATTTTGCTTTATCCCCGGTCATGTGGCGTGAGCATCCACTATCCATATACCATTTGTCTTTTAAGGATGCTGGTCTTAAGCAAATCTCAAGGTCATCATGTGCCATTAGACACAGATTGGCAACCTCGTCGTCGTTGGATTCAGATTCTGAACTGCTAGTGTTGTGTGTATCCCAGCCAACTTTCAACGTCTTCTTCTTTTTCCTTCAAGCTTTTATGAGCTTGAGACACTCAGGCTTGATGTTTCCAACTTCTCGGAAGTTGTAGCATGTTGGTGGATCCTCCTTCCTTTTCTTCATGCTTTGCTCTCCTTTTTCCGATTTAGAGTTTCGGAATTTTCTATTGAACGTTTTGTTTTTCTTCAAGAACTTCCTGAACTTCTTTGTTAGCAAGGCCATGTCATCATCCATTTCAGAATCGCTTTCTTCACTTGAATAGCTTGATGATGCCTTAAGTGCAGTGACCTTCTTAGCTTTACTTTGCTCATTTTTCCTCTCGTTAATTACCAGTTCATAGGTGATGAGTGATCCAATGAGTTCGTCCACTGACATCTCCTTGAGATTTCTCCCTTCTGCTATTGCCGTAGCTTTTGCTTCTCACACTGGAGGAAATCCCTTGAGTATTTTCCTGATCAACTCATAAGTAGGGTAAGTTTTTCCAAGAGCATTTAAAGAGTTAATGATGTGTGTGAATCTAGTGTACATGGATTGTATGGATTCATCAACCATCATTTTAAATGCTTCATATTCACTAGTGAGCATGTCTATCCTACTATCCTTGACTTCCTTAGTGCCTTCATATGTAACTTCTAATTTTTTCCAAATTTCTTTAGCTGAGTTACATGTCATTACCCTATTAAATTCATTGACATCTAATACACAGAAAAGTAAGTTCATGACAGTGGCATTGATTTGAACTGACTTCCAATCCTCTTAAGTATATTCATCTTCAGTTTTAGGTACATTAATCTTATCAATTACTTTCATGGGAATGTGATTTCCCTTAGTAACAATTTTCCAAACCTTCCAATCTATGTTCAGTAGATATATGCTCATCCTACATTTCCAATAGGTGTAATTTACACCACAGAATATGGGTGGTCTAGTGGATGAGTGTCCCTCACCGAACGGAGTTACACCAATGTGTGCCATGTGATCATTTTACAAATTAACTATCAAGACTATGTAAATCTGCTCTAATACCAAATGTTGAATCAGGTGTAATCCAAAGAGGGGGGTAAATTGGGTATTTAAAAAATTCTAAGGCACTTATTTACTTCTTAAACCCTTATTATAAATTTACCAATAAATTCTTATTACTCAATTACTCTTGTGCAAGACTATCCAATCTATGCATGCAATATACACAATTTAAATACAGTGCTGAAAATTAATAGTAAAGGGAAGAGACAAGACAAACACAGTTTTACGAGGTTCAACCGACTTGGCCTACGTCCTCGCCTTGAGCAACTACTCAAGGATTCACTAAAACCCTGCTCCTTAAAGTGGGATGGAGCTTCCCTTACAATTCGCTGCTTACAAGACGCACCACTTCCTCCTACTCCGCTGCTTACAAGAGATACCGCTCTCTCCTCACACACCGGTTCACACACCGAACCGTATATACAATAGAATCTAAAAATTAACACTTAAAACAATGCTTCTAACAAAGGCTGGTGAGTACAATTCAAAACCCTAACACATTAACATATTATATAACTTGAAGTTCATGAATGTATGAAAAACGATACAATCATTTTATGTATGATATGCTTCAACACAAAAATCCCAATTTAACCACAACTCCCAAGTAAAGATATATTCAAAATGTTTTGAAGTAAACTAGGGTTCTTGGTTCACTTTGCAAAGAAGTACAAGTATGTTTGATTTGAACTTGCTAACAAAAACTTTGTCTTGAATATAAACTCAATTAAAATCATAAAGTTTTATTTCAAGTATTCAATCACAGACTGAATATATTATTTTCCAGAAAATATCCTTCAATAAAATGTATAGTTATAAGTTTCAAGGATATTTAATCACTCTTTAATATATCTAAAATATAGATCCTTTAGCAAATGCACACTAGAATCAAACCTTTTAATCAATCACACACCATAAATCAAATAATGATCTTGTTTAAAGTAGCTATGTATATGTATAGGTACTTTCAAGATCACCCTTTTAATAATACTAGGCTTTTCAATAATGTGTTCTTTGAAGAATATATGTATATTTACATACTCTTGAATCAAAATTCAATCAACCAAGTTAAATAACCTTTCTCAAGTAATGATCTCTTCAAAATTTTTCAAGAGTATGTAAATATACATATATTCTTCAAAGAACACATTATTGAAAAGCCTAGTCAAGAACAAGCAATGAGATGAGATGAAAAATTCGTAAAACTAATAACTTGAAAAATCAAACCTCAATACTAGATTGAAGTACAGTAGAGTAAACATGTTCCCTTTGAGAATCTGAGTTGATTTGCCCAAGCTTGAAGATTAGAGATTGAAGTGTAAGCAATCGTATAGCACTAGGAGTAGATTTTCAACGTTCTTGCAACAAGGTGTGTTCTTCTCTTTCTTGTGTGTCTAACATATGTTCTAGAGTTTAGATATTCAGAATATATAGTATATTACCTTTAGGATTGATCTTAGCCGTTGGATCAATAAACTAGTTTGCGAGTCCTTTTAATAAAAATCTGAATTTTAAGTTTCCCGCAGGTTCACGCAACCGAAGTAGGGGTCAGGTTCCTGAAGTGGCAACTTCAGGGACCTGAGGTTCTAGGGTCAGGCGACCGAAGTACCTCTGCCACATTCTGTCTTTCCCATTTAATTCTTCAAGCTGCCGAACTTAATTTTCAGGCTACCAAAAAAATTCTTCAGGCGCCTAAAGTTGAGTTCAGGCTACCGAAGTCCCTTTTTTCTCACTTATTCATTTCCAATTTAAAATTTTTCTTTGATTCTTTGCTTGGGTCTTTTATAAAACATGTTTCCCATGATTTTTTAAAAGAATTTTCTAAGACCATGTAAGTTCTCTAATGATGTACATGAAATGCATGAATTCTAAAATCATTCTAAGTTATGTTGACTCTCAAATTAAATCATACGAAAATGTAAATACATGAGTTCTAAATACCCATTCCAAAGATATTCTTGAACTTTGCCACTTGCATCTTGATTCTCGTACTCTTTTCATGGTGCTTTCTAAAATGTATCAGCTTTACTTTATGGCTTCCATGACTCATTATCTTTCCATGCATGCTTAATATAGGTCATATTCACAAACTCAATGCACAGATCAAATATCAAGTGATTTGTCATTATCAAAACAGGATTGGACTCGTAAAGTCAACAGAATCCAATCACTCTTTCCAAATATTTAGAATTCAAATAAACTCTTGGTAAATTTATCTTTTGGATGTTAACCAAGTAACGTACTCCCGTATGGTTTCCGCAAGATATGGTATAAGCAACGTACTCCCTTTTGGTTTCCGCAACCTCAATCAAAATTAAACCTTAAGTTTGTTTGATTCCCAAATATACGTAGTTTATATGATTTTCAAATTTAAACCATCCACGCAATTTAAATATGCACTGAAAATAAAGAATAGGGAAATAGAGAGTGAGACGGAGATTTTTACGAGGTTCGGCTTATACTCAGCCTACGTCCTCGCCTTTGGCAAAACCACCAAATGATTCACTAAACCTATTCCATTGACGGGTGGAACAAACCTTTACAACACTCCTTGATTAAGGCTAGACCCCGCCTTCTCCAAACGATATCCCCTTGTCCGATCACTCCTTACATAGGCTAGAGCCCGCCTCTCTAAGCAATATCCCCTTGCTTAAACAACGATCCAAAAAACCATTGGAATTGTCAATCTACAAGATACAAATCAAATATTTGTGTACAAGAACTTGCTCATATGAAGAGCTGATTAGTACAACAATTTAGAAACTAATATACTTCAAAGTAAATAACAATATGGAATTTAACTTGAAGCTCAATGAAGTATATCACTGATTAATTCTTTCAATGAAGAATTTGTAGCACAAGATTGGTGGAATAAGATCAACAAAAAATCAAGTTAATTCGTGCACAATATGTGAGCTTGAGAGCAAGAGAGAGACTTGAGAGTTTGAGAGCAATTTGAGAGAGATGCTGAATTTTTTTTGAATTTTAATTCTTGGTGTATGATTCAATAATCTTTGAGGCTTATTTAGAGACTTTAAAAGGTAAGTAACTTGGTCCCCAAGTGTGTTGAAATATCCCCCAAGTTTTCATAAATTTTGAGCCACAAACAACCCCATTTAAAAATTTGACCGCTAAGACAAAAATCAAAACAGCCGCGCGGCAGTCGCCTGCCCCAATCCTCCAGTTGCCTACCATGTTATTTTTAAAGGAATAGTAGGGGCAATAGCCTAGAAATCGCCTGCCAGAACTAAGCCAGTCACCTGGCGTGACCACCTAGGCGCCTGTCCTAGTTCAGGCAGTCTACTGGTTGCACACATGCTGTTGTCTGCTTCGAGTACCCTTCTGTTTTTTTATAATAACTTTTTATTTATAACTCTGAATTTGATTATATTGATGTAAAATGAAAGCTAAGAGAAACTCCTACTACTTTCATGCTGAACACTTTTTAAAATAAAGAGTTTTTGATAGAGAAAAGTACATCTCAATGTAGATGTAGAAAAATTAACAGCATTTTGAAAATCCTCTTTTTGATACTTTTCATTCCAAAAATTATTATAACCTTTTTGAAATAATTTTTGACCTTATAAAAATATTTTCCAAGTATGTTAAAAGGTACCTAGGTCCAATATATTAACCTAAGAGTTTCATGTATCCATATTGAAATTATTTGAAGTACTTACATGAAATTTCCTAGACTTTTTCAAATTTTCAATCCTTGAATTTCTTGAGGTCTTTATGTTTG
The DNA here is from genome assembly GCF_029873635.1 of Malania oleifera. Lineage (NCBI taxonomy): Eukaryota > Viridiplantae > Streptophyta > Magnoliopsida > Santalales > Ximeniaceae > Malania > Malania oleifera. Next base: position 42,346,316 of record NC_080417.1, read on the forward strand.
CTTCATCTTTCTTTGAGTTTTCCATGTTGATCACTTGGGCTTTTATTCTTGAAACTTTTTCTTTAATATTAATGCTCTCATGATCTTCAGGCTTTAAACTTTAAATCCATTTTTGAATCCATGCTTTAAGTTTCATATTGAATTCATTCTTTCTTTGAAATATAAGCTTTCATGAATTCTTTAACCTTGCATTCATCATTGAGTCCTGAAAATACATCACTTAAACATAGCATGTTAAGATCCACTTGTTTGTTAGCATCAAAATAGGATATTAAGTCTTATAAGGCCAGCAAGATGGTCGACCATACTTGAGGGTTCGAAGGCAATTTTCTGAATTCACGTGGTTTGATCAATCAGATCATTTTGAGCTAGGAGGTGTTGGAATTGGTGTGATACCAAGAGGGGGGGTGAATTGGGTTTTAAAAACTTTTTGGCTAATTTAAACAATTTGCTGATTCATTACAGTATCATATCCCATTCAACATGTATACGTGTATGTAAAGCGAGTTTAAGAATAAAAGCAAGCATACACATGTGCAATATCTTATTTAAATCAAATGTGTGCATGAGAATAATTTCGACATTAAATAAACATTCATACACATGCTGAAATTAAAGTGCAGGAATTTAAATAAAATAGAAAGAGCGACACCAGATTTGTTATCGAGGTTCAGCCAAACCAGCCTACATCCCCGCCTTGGGCTTACCCCCAAGGATTCCACTATACCTGCTCACTTAATTGGATGGAGCAAAAGCCTTTTACATCCTTTCCTTACGTGGCGAGGAAAACCCCAGCTCAATTACTAGGCTGAGCCAAACTAGTCTCACTTGCGGGGCTGAGACTCCCCAGTTCAATTAACGGGCTGAACCGAACTATTACAATAAAATCATTTTGTACATAAAATATGCTTCTGAAATACAAGCAAAGATGTACAACATTAAAATATAATATGCATTCTCATATGATTTTGAAATGAAGCTCATGTAAAGTATGAGTTTTCTCTCAAAATATTTTTCAAGTAAAACTTGAGAGTTTGGAAAATGATTGACCTTTATAAAATAGAAGGAGAAGCCTCTCAAGCAAGTATATATTAAATTGATATATGCTCAAGGCTCCCTCTTGTATAACCCAAAGAAATTCTCCAACAAATGTATTTCAAGATAAGAGTAGGAGAATATTAGGGTTTTCTTCAAAATGATTGACCTTAGTAAAATTAATACCAAGAAGGCATTCAAGCAAAATATATGAGCGAGAATATTAGCCCAAGCCTTCAAGACATTTTTCACAATAAATTTCTCCAAAAAATATTTTTCCAATTAAAAGAATATGGGAGAAATTTAATCTTTGAAAAACATGAAAAATAGAAAGGCCTTCAAGCAATATGCATATGAAGAATGTTATATGCTCAAGCCTCTTCAAATATAACCCCAAAAATATTTTCCCCAAAAATAGTTTTCAAAAGAAGAGAATGAGAGACATTTTAATCTTTGAAAATATATCACAAATGAAAGAAGAAGGCCATTAAGCAATATATATGTATATGATATATGCTCATGCCTCTTCACATAAAACCCCCAAAAATATTTTCTCCCAAAATGATTTTCAAATAAAAGAAGAGTAGGAGAAAAATAAGAATTTAAAGAACAAATGGGGTATAGAAGTGTGGGAGAATCAAAGAATGATAAACTAATTTAACAAAGGGATTCTCCAACCATTTTCAAGTGTTTTGAGGTTGTATTTATAGGCAAAAACCCCTTGTGACCGTTATATAACCGTTGGGGCCTTAAAATATATTTTTACTTTGAAAACTAGCCGTTTTTCGGCTGTTGGGACACTTTCCCGAGAAGGTCAGTCGACCAGGCCCAAGGTACTATCGACCGAAGCTTGAAATCAATGAGTTTCGGTCGACCGTAGTGAAGGTTCGGTCGACCGGCCTCTACTTTTCTGTGCAGACACTGTTCAGTGCTTTGGCCATAACTTTTTCTATACAACTCCAAATTGGATGTTTTTGATACCAATAGAAAGGTAAGAGAAAATACCACAACTTTGGTGTTGAACACATTTTAGGATAATGATGTTTGGTTTGAGAAAATTGTCCATCAATGAGACAAAAGAAACATGAAGGGAGTTTTTCTCTTACAGACAAGTTTCAGTGTTTTGGTCATAACTTTTTATGTGTAACTCCAATTTGGATTTTCTTGGTATCAAACTCAAGCTATGGTAAAATTTCACAATTTTCATGTTGAACATGGTTTGATATGAGATCGAAATGAGTGAGACAATTGCTGATTTCTAACATTCGATCGACTGGCCGGTTGACCGACCCATTTGAAAAATTTAGTTTTTTCCTTCTTTTAACTTTAAAACCATTTAAAAACCTTTGTATAAGTTAGGCATTTTATGAAAAGAGTTTTCCATGTTATTTGGAGGTCCTGTGGTCAATCTAAGGTTAGGTAGAGCTTCAATTTTAAATCATGTAAGATGCATGCACATTCAATCCTAATTACTATTACAACCCAGAAAATAAATAAGTCTTTGTGTCTTTTTCTCCTCAATGCTCCATGGAGTATGCCGATTGGTGTTCTTCTCAGTGCTCTTTACAACTTCTATTTTGCATTCATCACTTGTGCTTACAAAAATATAAACCTGTTCATATTCAGTTACATAAGGGGGATACTGTGGTTTGTCATTATCAAAACAGGGATTGGACTCAAAAAGTCAACAAGAGGTTTGGTCGATTGGGCGGTTGGCATTTCCAACGTGGGGGTTCGGTTGACTAGGGTGTTGCCTATGTATTTCTGGTCAGTCGATCGAGCGGTCAACTTGTTGACCCGGTGGGGGTTTGGTTGACCGAAGATCTCAGCTTAACTGAGTTCGGTCAACCGAACATGCCAACTTGGGCATTTTCGGTCTTTTTCTCTTACTAATGCTAGCCCTATTCATATGATGATTAACTTAATTTTAATAGGCCACTCTTTTATGCATGCATGGGGGACCTAAGGTCTGTCTAGGTCTTTTTGAGCTTAAACCCTATCATGCATGATATGCATTAATTATTACAGGTCATAATGCCTTAAATATTACAAACCCAATTAAAATAAAAATACAACAGATAAATATTCTGGGTCTTTATTTTCTTCAAGTCCATATGCATCATATAAAAACCTCAAATTGATCCTACAAACAAACTCGTCAAATGTTAAGTACCAAGATATTTGTCACAATCAAAACGGGATCTGACCTATGAGGTCAACAATCTCCCCCTTTTTTATGATGACAAATACCTTATGCAAAAGTAGGTACAGCCAAGAAAGACTCCCCCTGAACCTATGTATAAAAAAATGTAAAAATTTTAAAAGTTCAAAAAAGTTCAAACACATTTTCCTAAGGTACCCAATTTTTCCTAAGTTCTCCCTCTTTTGGCAAGAGCAAAAAGGGCTAAAATAAGCTTAAAATAGATAGGCAAGGCATTGAGTATCAAGCATTTAAATACAAGCTTTGGTTGGAAAATTGTTTTTAGAAATTTCGGCATCATGTTGTTTGAACATAGCTCAATTCCCAAAACAATCTGTATAAAAATGGCCTGATTGAATTCAAATATACATTTATCCACAATAGCTAACTCAAACAGTCTAAAATGGATCAAAACGGGAAGCTTATAAAGTTTAAAGCAATTAAGCACACAAACAATGTAACTGGTCATTTAAATAATTTAAAAGACATGAAAACAAGGTTTAGACCATAAATATATGCAAACCATTGCAGTTGAAAACATATCATAAAATTCGGAAAGAATACACAAGGCATATGATAGAAAGTAGAGGGTTTGAGTACAAACATAGTCTAACAAGTTTGCATGCGTTTTCATGTGAAGTTATCGAACCAGTTATGCAATTTAGAAATATATATATATATATAATAATAAGGTAAGATATAAAGGGTTATTGATTTGAAAGAAATTCTTGCCAATTACCAAAACTATATGTAAATATATATATATATATATATATATATATATATATTTGTGTGTGTGTGTGTGTGTGTGTGTGTGTGTGTGTGTGTGTGTATAACAAATATATGAATATATTTTACCTTTATGATATTATCAAGAAATACTGGGAGTACTTGCTGAAAAAGAAATTTTAAAGATCATGGAAGCAATAATTTTCTAGTTTAGCATTTTAAGCATATTCATAATATAACCAGACAAAAACAACCATATAAAACATAAGGATCTCATAAATATAAACACAAGGATCATGTGGCAAACAGGTGATAGTGGCAAAATAGTCACATATTAATTTAAGATGTTCGGGAAAACATTTCATTTAAGCATATGCCACAGTGACGTTCAACATACATCTAAGCTGAGAATATTGGAGAGTATAGCATGATAGGAATTTTACATTTAGATACTCCCTCTTTCAATTTGAATTATAGTTTAGATGCAATAAGCTCCTTATACTCATCAAGATCGATTTTACAAAGTATGTCAAAAGTATAAGTCATTCAATTTAAACCTCTTAAAATAAGTATACTAGTAAAGATTAATTTACTCTTCTATGCAACCAGTATAGCTATCCCTATGGATTACACATGCAAGAGAAAATATATATTAAGGCATGGAATGATACTCATTACCTAGAGCAAATCCATTCAGCTCTTTTCCTAGGGATGGAGCTAAACTCCTCTAAATTCCTGATGATTATGCCAGGATGGAGATTAATTTTCATTTAACTTTCACTCATCCTTTCAAAATGTTTTAACTTGTATTTCATTATAATCATCAATGTACTTGTTTTATTTTGGAAAAACATTTTTCAAAATTTCAGCAGCATTTTATCTAAAAATGTGATTTATCCCATAAAGAACGTGCCAATTTCAAAACATTTAAATATGTATGCACAAGCAGCTCCAGATGATTCAAAATAAAAATGAGCCAAGTGCAGACATTTTAAAATCCATAAACAAGTTTTTCCATGCACATCCAATATTATTTTAGAAAATATTTTAATGTTTTTTGGGAAAATGTCTACCAAAAATCCAGCAGCATGTCGTCTGTAAACAGGACATTTCCCAAATTAACTTGCACAAGAAGATTCTCAAATAAATAGTATATCACAAGTTTAGAGCATGCAAGAACCTAATTATCTACCACCATGCAATTTCACATCCACTACATCCGTCATGCAGAAGGCATTCTAAACTAAACAATGAACCAGGTAGTCAACAATTTATATACATATAACATTCATCATAAAATATTCATGAAAAGAACAGAGAATAGCAACCAGATATATATAAGATAACATGATCATGGGAGCATACAAAACACATCAGTAATGAACAACCAATGCTCCCCCTCGGCCAATAACTATTGATAAATATAAGTAACTGCAAATGACCCAACTATCGGCAGAAACCAAAATGGATAATGGGTGTGAGTATGGTGCAGTCAGTGAAAAAGAAATAAAAATAATATAAACTGAATATAGATACAGACCATAGAATAATAAAGATAATAATAATAATAATAATAATAATAATAATAATAATAATAATAATAATAATAATAATAATAATAATAATAATAATAATAATAATAATAATAATGATCTTCGATCCCGCAGGGTGCTCTCCTGGTGTCTATATGTCACCCCTATCATCAGCGCCATCGCCCATATCCTGGTCAAAGTCCATTATCATCTGATCTCTATCATCCTACAACTTATGGATGCGATCATTCAGCTCATTGAAATTAACAGCAATGACCCTCTCTGGATCCTTATACATGTTCTTTAAAAAGATAGAGAACTCCCTGAACTCATCCTGAAGAGCTGGTACTGAGCACTGGATGACGAAGCCATGTCCCTTAGTCCCCTGATGTCGGACTGAATGGACTGAGTAATCTAATGCTGCGAATCTCTGTACTGTGCAAATGAGTCCGTAGAACCAGTGATGGCAGCTATCAAATCAGCATTTCTCGGCTGCGCAAGTTGTGGTGGCATCTCTTGTGAGTCTTCCTCCTAAGCTGTTGCTCCCCTACCACCTGTGGGCAACCACATGTTGCCAGCCAGCTCATACGCCATCAACCTCAGGGTAACTGAAGAGAACATATCTGCACTCATCCTTCGTTTTAGCACGACTACATTTGATCGAGTGACTCCCATTGCAAGGAATAGTATGTTCAGAATTCCCCCATATGGCATAATAATCCTTCACCCAATCGTCTTAGCCATCATCCAACGTATCTTCGATCCTGCAGGGTGCTCTCCTATAATGATCTTCAATCCTGCGGGGTGCTCTCCTAGTATCTATATGTCACCCCTATCATCAACACCATCGCCCATATCCAAGTCAAAGTCCATTGTCATCTGATCTTTATCATCCTGCAACTCATGGATGCGATCATTCAGCTCACTGAAATTAACAGCAATGACCCTCTCTAGTTCCTTATACATGTTCTCTAAAGAGATAGAGAACTCCCTGAACTCATCCTGAAGAGCTGAGTACTGAGCACTGGATGACGAAGCCATATCCCTCAGTCCCCTGATGTCAGACTGAATGGACTGAGTAATCTGATGCTACGAATCTCTGTACTGCGCAAATGAGGCCATAAAAATGGTGATGGCAGCTATCAAATCAGCATTCGTCGGCTGCGCAGGCTGTGGTGGCATCTCTTGTGAGTCTTCCTCCTAAGCTGTTGCTCCCCTACCACCTGTGGGCAACCATATGTTGCCAGCCAGCTCATACCCCATCAACCTCAGGGTAACTGAAGAGAACATATCTGTACCCCTCCTTATCTTTAGCATGATTACATTTGATCGAGTGACTCCCATTGCAAGGAATAGTCTGTTCATAATTCCCCCATATGGCATAATAATCCTTTACCCAATCGTCTTAGCCATCATCCAATGTATCTTCGATCCTGTAGGGTGCTCTCCTATAATGATCTTCGATCCTGCTGGGTGCTCTCTTGGTGTCTATATGTCACCCCTATCATCAGCGCCATCGCCTATATCCAGGTCAAAGTCCATTGTCATCTGATCTCTATCATCCTGCAACTTATGGATGCGATCATTCAGCTCACTGAAATTAACAGCAATGAACCTCTCTAGTTCCTTATACATGTTCCCTAAAGAGATAGAGAACTCCCTAAACTCATCCCGAAGAGCTGAGTACTGAGCACTGGATGATGAAGCCATGTCCCTCAGTCCCCTGATGTCAGACTGAATGGACTGAGTAATCTGATGCTGCGAATCTTTGTACTGCGCAAATGAGTCCGTAAAACTGGTGATGGCAGCTATCAAATCAGCATTCGTCGACTGCGCAGGCTGTGGTGACATCTCTTGTGAGTCTTCCTCATAAGCTATTGCTCCCCTACCACCTTTGGGCAACCACATGTTTCTGGCCAGCTCATACCCCATCAACCTCAGGGTAACTGAAGAGAACATATCTGCACCCCTCCTTCTCTTTGGAACGATTACATTTGATCGAGTGACTCCCATTGCAAGGAATAGTCTGTTCCGAATTCCCTCATACGGCATAATAATCCTTCACCCAATCGTCTTAGCCATCATCCAACGTATCTTCAAACTATGTAGATCAAGTTTCTTTCTCGCAAACAGACACCATATAACAAAATAGTGGAGGAAAGAAACATGCACCCTAGATCCTGCCTTAGGCAGGATATTGTATGTGATCAGGTGGTGAACTATCTTAGCCTCTAAGGTAAAGGATCTGTAGTTTAGTAGATGATTGGGACTAGTAGCAAGTGGATCAGTCATAGTCAGGTTTGCAAAAATCCCAATAGTAAACTATTGTTTATTTGTCTAGGAGGTCACTAAGTCAGGGCACTCAAAATCACCTCGCCCTATATCCAGAATATCTGACAAATATTCAGCGTCGAATCTAATGTCAGTCTTCAAAACCCTAGAATAATATCCATTCTCATCATTGCCTAAGTTGGCATAAAATAACCTAACATACATGGGATAGTGCCCGTTAGGCTGATATGTGATAAAAGATTTCCACTCCTGATATTGAAACATGTCCATAATGCCGCTAAAATGTTGTTCCATAAACGAAAGATCCAAAATCTTACCCAGTATAACTTCCTTGGGGAAAAACTCCCTCACATATCTGATCCTGGCACGTTCTAACAAAAACCAGTTGTCCTCAGCATATGTGACATCTTGAGCATCAATACGCTCATCTAGTTGTGCCATGGATGCTGATGGAAGTGGTTTTGGTGCTGGATTGAGAATATAGGGTAATATTCAAGGAAACAATAAAGGAGCTCTAAATTTTTTTCGGTGAAAATAAGCTTTTTTCACTTGAGAAATATAAATAGAACTGCGAGGATCAGTCAACCAGGGACAAGTTTTGTCAACCAACGTTTCATGTTCTTCAAAAAATGCTCATGTTCAGTTAACCGGAGTGAGGGATGGTCGACCAAAACCTAAAATGACATTTTAGCTTCTTATGGCTAGTAGACCAAGAGAATTTTGACCTAAAATGGATGGTCGACGGAAGAGAGTTTGGTTGATCGAGGGGTTGACCGAAGTGGGTTCAGTCGACCGAAGTTTATTAGTTCAAAAGTGGTTGGTCGACCGAAGAGTCAAAGTCTGTCATACGGTCGACTGAAGAGGCTAGTTTATTTGTGGATGATTGACCGAACTCAATAAACTTTTCAATTTTCACCAAATTTTGACCTAAACTCTTCTTTAAGAATAACACATGACTTTTCCACTTAGGGGGGGGGGGGGATCAATTTTGAGGTCTTCTAAGTTTAACTACCTCCCAGGCTATCGGTTACATCTACCCCATTAAGTCTTATCCTATGGTTCAGTTTGATTTCCTCCTCCCTTTCTCCCTCTGAGGAACTAGCTACTAAGATTACCCACATCATTTCCTTATTTAAGCCTCTTGCACTTTTGCACAAATAAGCAGAGCCAATGTGTCCTAAGTACCCATTATGAGCATACAAACGTGTTTTCTTATTTGTTCTATTTTTTTTCGAAGAGATGTTTGAGTTTTTACAATTGTGGGATTTGGAATACGAACCCTTTTTTCGATAATTTATTTCTTTTGATTCCTAAGGGTTTATCATTTTCTATTTCTTCCTTTAAACAGATGATTTTCAATATCTTCTTGATCTTTTTCTTCTCTAAGGTGGCATGATATTTTCTTAGATCTTTTAATTGTCTCTCCAACCTTCTATTTTCATTTTTCAAAGATATTTTCTGTTTAGATACCTTAGCTAGAAGCTTATTCATTTTCAATAAAGCACATTCTAGTTCCTTGTCAGAGGGTATGCCACTATCATAGGATTTATTGCATAATTCAACATCGGATAAATCATAATAACACTCAAATGAATCAACGCATGCATCATAAACGATATCATTATCAAAAGCAATACATGGTTCATCATATAGATTGTCACATATTTTTGCATGAGAATCTTCACGGTAAACATCACATGAATTGATACATGCATTATCGTCAAAGCAGTCATTAGAGGCAGCTGATGATTTAGCATACGAATCATCACATGCTTCATTGCACAAATCAGTGAATGAGGTAGAGTCAAGATCATATACCTCATCGTCTACTAATGCTATTTGATCATGATTCTGGCTCGTAACATTTGGAGTGGCAGTCTCCATTTCTTGGGTCACTCCATACTTTCTGTCAAGCTCTACCCAAACTTCTTGTGCATTTTTATAGGCCACAAACTCAAGCAAGATATCAGAATCTAAAGAGTAATATAATAAGTCCATGGCATGTGAATTTTCATGTATAACATTATTATCATTTTCAACTACAAGTATGCAAATCCCTTTATCAATTACTTGCCAGACCCTCCAGTTCATAGATTTAATAAATATGCTCATTTGAATTTTCCACTGTGTGTAATTTACACCGCAAAATAATGGAGGACTGGAAGGTGATCGTCCTCCTCCAAATGGGGATACACCAATGAGAGCCATTGCGATCTTTTACAAAATCTGTTAAGGCTAGTGTAATGAGGCTCTGATACCAATTGTTAGAATTGGTGTATTCCCACGAGGGGGGTGAATTGGAATTTTAAACTTTTTCTCCCAGGTTAGGTAAGATATTAGTATTATTTCGCAACCTAGGGTCTTTCTAAGCAATCCCAAATGTGCAAATAAGATTAATATGCGGAAAGTGAATCCTGCACAGCATTCACAATATTACATACACGTGCAGTAAATAAATTTTTGAAAAAATAAAATGCACACACGATATGTTATTGGGGTCCAGCCAATACTATTTACATCCCCGTCTTAGCTCTCAAGCACAAGGATTACTGCTATTGCTCACTTAATAGGTGGAGCGGCACCGATTACAACCAGGTCAATTAGCGGGGTTGACCTCAACCTAAACACACCTTAACATGATGGTGCATCTAACTTTCCTAACCAGGTCAAAGCCAATCCGGGACTAGTACCAGGGCTAGTCTCCCTTTTCCGACCCTTGCCTGGAATACAATAATGAAATACAAAATTTTTTGTACAACCAAATATGCTTTTTAAGCTAAGCAGATGTGTACCCATATGCTCAACCAAATAATGCACTCATATATGATAGGATATCAAGCTCAAGTGAGATTTTGTTAACCAACGTGGTAACTCTCAAACAAGATGTAAATCAATGTGTATATGTGAGAGTGAGGCTTTTAATGTCAAGCCAATATGCTTGTTATGTGATTAATCATAAGCTTTCTATAACCCTAATAGATATCTCAAATAGTATTTCTCAAATATCAAGCACAATAGAAAATAGGGTTTTCAATCTTGCTAAAAATGTTTTTATCAAAGCACAAATCAAGCTTATGAAAACTTGCAATGAGGATGCAAAATCTTAAGTCACACAAGGGTTTTTCCCAATCAAATATTTATGAATGAAATATTGTGGGAAAAACCTTAGCTAACTCTCCAAAAATCAACACATAATCAAATATAAACCCTAGAATCATACTAGGGTCTTATTGAGCTTACCATATATCCTATATGCATGACATGCAGATAATTATTACAAACCATAGCCCTAGTTACTAATATAGACCCATATTACATTAATTGAATTTACAATATCAAATAAAATCTTCAGGGTCTTCATGTCTTGCTTCAAGTTTCATTCCTTAAGATGCTCATCTAAACCTGCACATACACTTGAAAACCATCAAATACCTAAGTATTCGTCATTATCAAAATCGGGTGTGACCTGTAAGGTCAACATTCTCCCCTTTTTTTATAATGACAAATATATCATGCAAAAAATGGGTATAGCCTTAGAAGGCTCCCCCTAACAATGTGCAATATGTAAAAGTTGTAAAAGTATTATTTTCCTTAAGTGCTTGTGACCCAATTTTTTGCATTTTATTCATCTCCCCCTTTTGGCAAAAGAAAAAAGGGCTACGAAAGTTATAGCCTTAAGAAATGAGTATGAATCATTTGTATATACGATAAGTTTGGGAATTTTTAAAAATTTCGGCAGCACGCCGTTTGAAAGTAGGACATTTTCCAAAAAAAAAATCCTATATAAAAAAGACTTGCTTTGAGTTTTTAAGATCTAATAGTTTATCCACAACTACTCAACACAAAAAATCTAGGATGATCAAGAATTATTACTTTTAGCATCCAAAGAGATAATAAAATCATACAATGCACAATGAATGACAAAGTATGAAGTGTAGCAATTGAGCACACAAATTATATAACTGGTCATTTAAATGATTTAAATGACATAACAAACATAATTAGACCAGAATTATTCACAAACCATTGCAATTTAAATCATATCATAAGACCCGTGAAATATTTGAGTTAAAAGCATACGATGATACCAAATAGAAGGTTTGAGCATAAAATAGTCTAACTAGTTCGCATGCATTTTTATGTAAAATTGCTGAACCAGTTAGGCAGTTTTAAAAACATATATGCATATATATCCCCCTTAGGATGTTGTCAAGAGATACTGGGGGTGATTCTTGCAAAACAAACTTCAAAGATCATGCAAGCAAGCACAATTTTTCTAGTAGGCATTTGAGTACAGAATAAAATATGACTAGAAAAATACAACCATGTAAATCCTAAGAATATAGCACATTCAAAACAAGGATCATATGGCAAAGATGATTGTGACAACAAGAAACATCATGCTTTAAATTAAGATTTCCAATAATATCATTTCACTTAAGCATATGTCACAATACAATTTAAAGCACATCTAAGCTTATAAAATGTTGGTGAGCATAACATGAGAGACATTTTAATTTTAGATGTTCACCCTATTAATTTGAGTACGTGCTTAGATTCTTTAACTAGTTATACTATCCAAAGATTAATTTCATTTTGCTTAGTAGTATAAGTCATTCATGTTGACACTTTAAAATCAACTATACTAAATATTAATCAACTTTATTTACCCCCATCAGTATAGTTGTCCCTATAGACCATAGATGCATCAGAAAAGTGTATATTAAGGCATGCAATAGAGTTCATGACCCACGAACATTCCATATCAAAACATAAAGCTTTAAGCACAAGATACAATGTTCAAGGATTTCAAAAGAGCCTCAATATTTGAGTGGACGAAAGTGATGCATATGGGTCATTTATGCGCTTCCTATAAGGATGAAGTTCAGCTCTCCTAAATATTCTCGATGATTATACTAGGATGAGATTTGGTATTAAATTAGTTTTCACTCATCCTTTCAAAAATATTTTAACTTTCATTTTATTATAATCATCTTTAGACAAGGTTTTACTTGGGAAAAATCCTGTCAAAATGTCAGCAGCATGTCGTCTATAAATCAAAATTTTTTCCAAAAAACTTGTACCTGATAGGTTCAAATGCGCAATATATAATTCAGTTCAAGGCATACGAGAATCTATATTCCACTACCAACATGGAATTCTCATTAATTGCATCCGCCATGCAGGAGGCTTTCAACACAAGCATGCAATCCAATAGTTCTAATATATGCTATCCAACAATGATATAATCATTAGACAAACAATGGATAGTGGACTACAGAGTTATTCTCATCAAGGCATATAAGCAAATAATAATGTGAGAGCATTAAATTTATTTAGACGTGAAAGAGAGATGCTCCCCCTGAGTTATGCACTAATCCATTTTATGCCTTATTCATTTTCTAATTACTTAGCCAAGTGTTTAGATTTTTTGTGATTTAATCTTGGCTAAACATGCTTAGACTTAGAGGACCAAAGATTCACATGCAATACTTCTTTAGGGTCATAAGCCAACATATGCCTCTTTACTTATAAATTTCAATATATGATAGAGGCCCGAGTTCAAATGGTTTTTCTTTCTTAACATTCATGTATAGGTTTCTTAGTTATTGCGTTTTCATATATGTTGAAACCTATGGTCATCATATTAGCCATTTAACTTATTTCTAAGGATATGAAGATCTAAAGGATATGATTTTATGATTTGAGAGCTTGTAAGAGAATTATAAATTAAATACTCTTAAGGATCAAATTTCTATTATATTCAGAAGAGTATTTGAGGAAGCAGGACATTATTTATGATACACAAGTAAAAGATTATGTCCTAACGATTTTAGCAAAGAGCATTTAGGAGTATGAATTCTTAGGACCATGCTCTTTGGAGAATGGAAAGTATCCTTTGAACATGATTACAATATTGAGTAGGGATACAAACCAAGGAAGAGGTAAAATCTTTACCGAATGTGATCATGGTATGGTAAAGATTTCTTATGGAACGGATGGTGAACCAAAATAGAGGATTTTTATATTTCAAGTATGAAGGGAATAATTTTATGATAGCTAGATGAAGACTTGATTCCCTTAGTGGATGCCCCTAATTTGGTTGAGAAGAGATGTCTTTTAAATAAGCACTTTGAAATATTTGGAATTTATGATCATCTATGCTTAAACCTAGAGTAATATCTAAGTTTTGATCCAAGTCTTTATGCAAAAAGAAGTTTAGGGATAAAGGATATATAGTGAGACGAATCCCTAAACCTCAACTTTGTGAAATGGACAAACTAGGCTTAACTTAAGATGTTTATATTTAAGTGTGTGTTAAGCAATAGGAATTTTTTACCAGGCAGATACGCCTTTTCCATTTGGAAGGGGATTTTCTTTGCCATGCTTCTGAGAAATTATTCAAGATATGATTTATGTTTTTCATCTCAAAATTTTAAGGTTCTAGAATTTTAGCTTTAGGCACAGACCACTTCTCAAGCCTTTTAGACAACGTAACCCCTAACCCTAAGATTTAAGGATGGATTAAATGAATATGTAATTTAAATCTGAATTCATTCACCTTTTGATTCTAAAAGGTTCGGCTTTAGGATTACCAACATCATTTTCTTATTTAAGCCTCTGGCACTTCTAGATGGATAAGTGTATATGATGTGCCCTTTTCTCTCATCATATAAGCACACTTTATGTGCATGTGAAATTTTTTTCTTATTTACACTAGATGAGGCATGCAGACAAATATGGGTTTTAAAAGATGAACCATTTTTTAAAGAAATAATTTTTTTTTTACTCCAAACGGTTTTACACAATTATCCTTTTCATTTTTAACTTTGGGTGTAAGTTTAGAATAATCATCTATGTCTTCTTCTAAGCAGATAATTTTCAATATTTTCTCAATCTTTCTCTTTTCTAATGTGGCATAATAGTCTTTTAGATTTTCTAATTGTGCTACCAACTTTTTACTTTTGTTTTTCAGAATAAATTTTTGCTTAGACATCCTAATTGTAATCTTATGAGCATTAAGGATTTTCTTTTTCAATTTCTCATAAGATGTCATGCTTTCAAAATTTGATGCACATGATTCAACATAAGATTTAATACAATCATTTTCACATAAATCATTGCATGCATCTTCAACAGATTTACCACAAAATACAATAGATGATTCATTCCATAATATATTGCAACATTTAGTATAAGAATCATATCATGCATCATTAATAGATTTGTCACAAAACTCAATAGATGATTTAATATGTGAAATAATACAATATTTGACACAAGAATCATTAATTGAGCTATAGTGAGAATCATATACCTCCTTCACTGTTAATGCAATTTTTTTTTTATTTACCACATCCAAATCATTTGAGCATGACACTTCTGGGAATGTGGTCATGAAATTGGAATAGCTTTCCCAAGAAGGGGGGTGAATTGGGATTTAAAAATTTTATTCCCCTTTTTCTTAATTCTTTTATGTTATAACAATAATCAATACTTAAATACAATCACAAAATTGATTTAGAATAATCACAACCAAAACAAGATAATCAATCACTTAATCCTTGTAACAATAGCCTTGTATCAATATGAAACTTCGCTAAACTTGTATAAGCCTTGTATCCAAAATTTACAAACACACTTCTTCCCAATGTTCAGCTTTTAAATAAACTTTTAAATTAATAAGTTAAGGATGATCAACCAACGTAGTCTCTTACGGTTTCCTCAATCAATGCTGATCAAATCAAAAAAAATTACCTTTCGGTCTATTTAACAACCAAACATTTAGAATTTAGAATTTAATAGAGCATCCACACAATTTATAAACTTTGTTGAAAAGTAAAGAGTAGGGAAGGAAGAAGAACACAAGTTTTTACGATTCTCGGCTTCAACACAGCCTACGTCCTCGCTCTTGACAAAAATGCAAGAGGATTCACTAACACCGTTCCTTTACCAGGCGGAACAATACCGATTACAACACTCCTTGGTTAAGGCTAGAGTCCACCTTCTCCAAACAATATTCCCTTATTTGGTCCAACGATTCAACACTCGAACCGTCTATCAATCTGCTACAAAGATTTAAAACAAGATGTACAAGAATTGCTCCTCAAAAAGTTAATTAGTACAAATCAAAAACTATATACTTCAGTAAATTCATAATATGAAATTCATATTGAAGCTCTAGAGATTTATCACCATAGGAATATTTCAATAGATGAAAGAATTAGTATTTGAAGCACAATTTCAGTGAGAAAATCAGCAAAACTTCGATAACTTCGTGAGTGGTGTGATCAACAAAGAACTTTTAGAATTTCAGAATGCTTGAGAGAGAGTTTTGATTGCTAAATTGATTTCTTGGTATTCAAATCAATGTGACTTAAGGGTATTTATAGATGTAGAAAGGTTTCAAACTTGCTCCCCAAGTTTACTTTGAGTAGGGTCCAAGTTTTAGATTAATTTGGGCTTCAAGTAATGTTGACCTTATAGGTTATACCAAGTTTTGATTATGACGAATACTCTTAGTACTAATGGTTGTACTGAGAATTGCATGCAGGTTCACCTTGTGTGCGCTTCAGGACTAAAATACATATCATGATGGATTGCGGTGTTCGTGCCAAAGAATGAAGATCTATGTGTTGTATTTTGTATTCATTTGTTTATTTCCTCATTCTGGGATATAATTTATTATGAACTGTGCACTTGTATGGCATGTAATAACTTGCATCATGCATGGTAGGTAGTGAAATTAGGAATAGCTTCCCAAGAGGGGGGATGAATTCGGTTCTAAAAATTTCTTTTAATTCCTTTTAAGATACCTTAAACTTCCTTTATTTCTTTTAACCAATTCTTGACTTGTTTGTTTAATTCCTTAATCACTCAAGAACTTAGTTCTTTTATCCAATCAATACCACAATTAAACAACCAATCAATTAAACACAATCTTCAAACCAAACAATCAATTTATTTGCCAAGCACAAGTTAAACAACAAACAACCAAACCAAGATATAAAGTATTCAGCACTTTGGTGATATAAAAACTCAAGATGGTTGTTTGTTTATATTTTCCAAATTTGAACCAAGCCTTGTAGTGAATGAGAATTTATGCTTGCTAATATAAAGCCCTGTATAGATGAATCAAATCACTCTTTCCAAATATTTAGAACTCAAATAAACTCTTGGTAAATTTATCTTTGGGGTCTTAACCAAGTAACGTACTCTCGTATGGTTTCCGCAAGATATGGTGTAACCAACGTACTCCCTTTCGGTTTCCGTAACCCAAATCAAAATTAAACCTTAAGTTTGTTTGATTTCCAAATATATGTAGTTTATATGATTTTCAAATTTAAACCATCCACACAATTTAAATATGCACTAAAAATAAATAGTAAGGGAAAGAGAGAATGAGTCGGTGATTTTTACGAGGTTCGGCTTATACCCAGCCTACGTCCTCACCCTTGGCAAAATACAAAAGGATTCTACTATAGCAGTTCCGTTATCGGGTGGAACAATGCCTGTTACAACACTCCTTGGTTAAGGCTAGAGCCCGCCTTCTCCAAACGATATTCCCTCGTTCGGTCGCTCCTTACATAGACTAGAGACCGCCTCTCTAAGCAATGTCCCCTTTCTTAGCCAATGATCCAAACAACCCTTGGAACGTCAAAGAACTATATGAAACACAAGATAAGATTTGCGTACAATTGTACTCTCTCAAAGAGCAAGTTAGTACAATTTCAACACTATATACTTGAATGTAAAATATCAATATGAAATACAATGAAGCTCAAGTGTAGAATTCACCAATATCCTTCTTAGAAGAGGATTAGCAGTAGGAACTCAGAGAAATAAGGATCAGCACTTTAGAATTCTCAGCAAAAGAATTTTTCAATGAGTGACCAAGAGAACTTAGGAAGAACAAGAGTACTTTCAGCTTCTCAAAACATATTTTTCAATTCTTGGATATATTTTGATTTGAAAAACCATGTATTTATAGGCTTTCAAACTTGTTTCTATGTTGCAAAATTTTTCTTTAAGTGTTTCCCAAAATTTTAGAAAGTTTGGAGCTTAAACGGCTATATTTTGAAATATTAGAATTTAAAAAAGTTTCCCGTTGAACAGTGTTCAGACGTCTGAAGTTGCGAGTTCAGACATCTGAACTGCTACTGCCTTCTGTATATTCTGTCCAAAAAATCTTCAAACATCTGAACTTAATCTTTAGACGTCTGAGGTCAGTTGTTCAGTCATCTGAAGTCCCTCCCGTGAACAGTGTTCAGATGTCTGACATTAGTGACCCTACTTTAGTTTTTTAGCCATAACTTTTTATCTATAACTCTAAATTATGTGTTCTTGGTGTCAAAATAAATATAATAGAAAATAATACAACTTTCATGTTGAACTTAGTTTAAAATAATGAGAGCTTGATAGAGAAAAATTCACCTCAATGCGACTGTATAAAAACTGACAGCATTTGGAAGAACTCTTTTTTTGTGCTTTTCATTCCAAAAATGATTCTAACCCTTTTAAAATAATTTTTTACCTTATAAAAATATTTTCCAAGTATTTTAAAAGGTATCTAGGTCCAAGAAGTTAACCTAAGAGCTTCAAAATATTTCGAACAATATTTTAAACATTAAAGTACTTACATGAAAACTTCTAAGACTTTAACAGTTTAGATTCTTGAGTCTTCATGCTTTGTCCTTGGATTGAGTCCATATTTTCTTCAAACTTTCATATTCTTTGAGCTTCCTCACTTTGCTTTTCTTTGGCTCTTTTTACTTTAACATTTCTTGGCATACATGACCTCATATTCTTCAAGGCTTAATATATCATCTTTAAATTCATGCTTTCCCCCTTTTAAGCTTCATTTGATCCTTGTAAGCACTTTGACCTTGCTTTCTCATATGTGAGCCCTAAAATAACATTACTCACAAAAATATGTTAAATTCCACTTGTTTGTTAGTATCAAAACACGATAACAAGATTTTAAGCCTTGTATGGTCAACAATCTCCCCCTTTTTTATGATGACAAACAAGGAGCAAAAATGTGAGTAAACCTTAAAAAGGCTCTCCCTTTCAATATGCTTCATCTTAATAAAATCAATATTAATTTCATCAATCATGCTCATCAATACTTAAATACTTCTTTTGAATACATACAATGTTCATGCTCAATTTTTGCTTCACAACTTCTCCCCCTTTTGACATCAATCAAAAAGAAAAGAAATGATTTAAATTCAAATACAAATCATTTTAAGCATATCAACAACCATGTATTCCAGACATATGTACACACTAAAGTCATTATTTTTCAATATAGCATGTGTAGTGTGTAGCTCATAGCATTTATTCAAGATACCAGTTGATATTAATTTGATGGTTTTTATGATACCAATTTAAAATTTAAAATTTAATTCATGATATCAATTGATTAATGATTCATGACACTCCCCCTGAATTCAATGCATTCAGTTTTGTTATTAATTTTGCTTTTATCATCCCATGTAAGATATTGAATCATATCATGTATCAAATATCAATATCATGCTAAGATCATCAATGTCACAACATGCTCATAGATATAATCATGCTCATAAATATTTTGACTTTGTGATACCAAGTGAGCTTTTAGATTTGATATCTATTGAAATTTTTAACATGTGAAACCAAAAATACTTTATAGATACCAAAGCTTAATGTCACATAATGTATAGTTCATGGATACCATTATAACTACTATATCTTTCATAGCTCATAGATAAAGAGCAGTATGTTTATCCGTGTGATTCATTTAAAATCATGCATGTTCAAGAATTATCCCTATATCAAAAATTTATGCTTAAGCTCAATAATCTCATTCTCAATTTTCAACGTAGTGAGCCATACTTTTCAATATAAATCAAGTCAAGTTAATTAATACACATGTAGCATATAGCATATCAATACATCACATGTAAGCAAGTAAGCATGTAGCATGTAACATCAAGGTGCTTATATAATAAGCTTAGATTTGATATTTTCTTTATATTTTCTTAAGTTAAGCCTTGTAAAGAGTCATCCTATGATTTTGGCCAACAATGTCATTTTCTATTTTATATATGTGTGAAGTCATTATTTCACTTTCTGGTACCCATACCTTCTTGAGTTCGAAGGATTTTTCAAGGAAAGTTTCTTTTATTTTCCATACTTGTTTGGTTTTAACACCTTTCCTCTTAAATGGACATTCAAACTTTATATGCCCCTTTTTCTTGCATTGATAGCATATGATGTTTGTGTAAGTATTAGAAGATGTGCAAGTATAGTCTTTGGATTCTTTCGAGAAATATCCCATGTAAGAATTTTTTTTCTTTTTATTTTCAATTCCATTGAAACCAATGCCTTCTTTATTTAGAGACATTCTTTGTAAGCCAATCATCTTATCAAAGTTTTCCTTTCCTTTTGTGAAGTTATGAATGATCTTATTTTTATCTTCAATTTGACTTTTAAGATTTTCTATCTCTTTCTTGTTATCAACCTTCTTTTGTGATTTCTCTAACTCTAGAGATAATTTTCTTGTTCTATCCTCTAATCTAGAAATATACATATATTTCTCATATACCGTAGAGGATAGGGATCGAAGGTCTTCTATCATTTGGTCATTCTTGCTTTCTAGTTTCTCAATTTTAAAGTTGTTTTCTTTTTCAGCAAGATTTTTGGATTCTATTTCTTTCATTGCAGATTCATACTTATGTTCTAATTGCTTGAGTTTTGAGTCTTTATCTCTTTCAGCATTCTTTAGGAATTCTAACTCTTTCATTAAACTTTCATTCTTATTCTTCAATGAGGTGTTTTGTTTATTTGCTTTCATCAGCATCTTATGTACTTTGAATAGATCATTTTGAAGTTCATCATAAGATGGCATACCCTCATCACTTGATTTATCACTACAAGAGTTATTTGAAGATTTAGTTGAGGAGTTTTCCTTGTTATCCCGTGCCATAAAGCACGTGTAAGTAACCTCTTGATCACTTATTTCATTCTCCAAACTACTTGTACTATCCCAAGTAGTGGCTTTCATAACCTTCTTGTTTTTATTTTTAGACCCTTTCTTTAATAGTGGACATTCAGGTTTTAAATGTCTAACTTTATTGCAATTATAGCATGTATGAGTTTTATTTTTAGATTTCTTTTTGCTGATTTCTTCTTCTGATTCATCCGATTCAGATTTTTGATTTCTTCTCTTGAATTTGTTTCTCCTTCTTAGTATCCTTGCTAGCTTTTTAGATATGAAGGCTTCTTCATCTTCATCCATTTCACTACTTGAGTTTTCTTTTAAGGCTTTAAAGGCTATTTTTTTCTTGGGCTTCGGTTTTCCCACTCTTTTCATTCATTGCCATTTCGTATGTGAGGAGAGAACCTATAAGCTCATCTAAAGATGTATTTTTCATATTTCTACCTTCCATGATAGTAGTAGCCTTTGGTTCCCATATAGAGGGAAGGCCTCTTAGAATTTTTCTTATCATCTCATAAGTAGTGTAAGTTTTTCCTAAGGCATTTATGGAATTTATTATATGAGTGAACCTAGTAAACATATTTGTAATTGATTCATCAGGGTTCATCTTAAAGGCTTCATACTCGCTTGTGAGCATATCAACCCTATTATCCCTAACATCCGTTGTTCATTCATAAGTAACTTCTAGCTTATCCCATATCTCCTTAGCTGATTTACAAGTCATTACTCGATTAAATTCATTGGCATCCAAGGCACAATATAAAGCATTCATAGAACTAGCATTAACTTGTAGCATCTTATAGTCTAGGTCGGTCATATCATTTTTCTCTTTGGGAACTTGTTTTCCATCAACTATCTTAGTGGGAATTTGATCACCTTCCATGCCAACTTCCCATGCTTTCTAATTCATAGTTTGAAGATATATTTGCATTCTCTTTTTTCAGAAGGTATAGTTCAAACAACAAAAGATAGGTGGCCTAATTGAAGATTGTCCCTCTCCAAAGGGAGCTACGCTTATGTGAGCCATTACGATCTTTTTATAGCTTCTAGTTAAGAGTTGCTATAACCCCACTCTGATACCAATTGAAATTAGGAATAGCTTCCCAAGAGTGGGGGTGAATTGCGTTCTAAAAATTTCTTTTAATTCCTTTTAAGATACCTTAAACTTCCTTTATTTCTTTTAACCAATTCTTAACTTGTTTTTTTAATTCCTTAATCACTCAAGAACTTAGTTCTTTTATCCAATCAATACCACAATTAAACAACCAATCAATTAAACACAATCCTCAAACCAAACAATCAATTTATTTGTTAAGCACAAGTTAAACAACAAACAACCAAACCAAGATATAAAGTATTCAGCACTTTGGTAATATAACAACTCAAGATGGTTGTTTGTTTATATTTTCCAAATTTGAACTAAGCCCTGTAGTGAATGAGAATTTATGCTTGCTAATGTAAAGTCCTGTATAGATGAATCAAATCACTCTTTCCAAATATTTAGAACTCAAATAAACTCTTGGTAAATTTATCTTTCGGGTGTTAACCAAGTAACATACTCCCGTATGGTTTCCGCAAGATATGGTGTAACCAACGTACTCCTTTTTGGTTTCCGCAACCCAAATCAAAATTAAACCTTAAGTTTGTTTGATTTCCAAATATATGTAGTTTATATGATTTTCAAATTTAAACCATCCACGTAATTTAAATATGCACTAAAAATAAAGAGTAAGGGAAAAGAGAATGAGCTGCAGATTTTTACGAGGTTTGTCTTATACCCAGCCTACGTCCTCGCCCTTGCAAAAATACCAAAGGATTCCACTATAGCAGTTCTGTTACCGGGTGGAACAACGCCTGTTACAACACTCCTTGGTTAAGGCTAGAGCCCGCCTTTTCCAAACGATATTCCCTCGTTCGGTCGCTCCTTACATAGGCTAGAGCCCGCCTCTCTAAGCAATGTCCCCTTGCTTAGCCAATGATCTAAACAACCCTTGGAACATCAAATAACTATAAGAAACATAAGATAAGATCTGTGTACAAGTATACTCTCTCAAAGAGCAAGTTAGTACAATTTCAGCACTATATACTTTGAATGTAAAATATCAATATGAAATACAATGAAGCTCAAGTGTAGAATTCACCAATATCATTCTTAGAAGAGGATTGGCAGTAGGAACTCAGAGAAAGAAGGATCAGCACTTCAGAATTCTCAGCAAAAGAATTTTTCAATGAGTGACCAAGAGAACTTAGGAAGAACAAGAGTACTTTTAGCTTCTCAAAACAGATTTTTCAATTCTTGGATATATTTTGATTTGCAAAACCATGTATTTATAGGCTTTCAAACTTGTTTCCATGTTGCAAAAGTTTCCTCTAAGTGTTTCCCAAAATTTTAGAAAGTTTGGAGCTTAAACGGCTATATTTTAAAATATTAGAATTTAAAAAATTTTCCCGTTGAACAGTGTTCAGACGTCTGAAGTTGCGAGTTCAGACATCTGAACTGCTACTGCCTTCTGTATATTCTGTCCAAAAAATCTTCAAACATCTGAACTTAATCTTCAGACGTCTGAGGACAGTTGTTCAGTCATCTGAAGTCCCTCCCGTGAACAGTGTTCAGATGTCTGACATTAGTGACCCTACTTTAGTGTTTTAGCCATAACTTTTTATCTATAACTCTAAATGATGTGTTCTTGGTGTCAAAATAAATATAATAGAAAATAATACAACTTTCATGTTGAATTTAGTTTAAAATAATGAGAGCTTGATAGAGAAAAATTTACCTCAATGCGACTATATAAAAACTGACAGCATTTGGAAGAACTCTTTTTTTGTGCTTTTCATTCCAAAAATGATTCTAACCCTTTTAAAATAATTTTTTACCTTATAAAAATATTTTCCAAGTATTTTAAAAGGTATCTAGGTCCAAGTAGTTAACGTAAGAGTTTCAAAATATTTCAAACGATATTTTAAACATTAAAGTACTTACATGAAAACTTCTAAAACTTTAACATTTTAGATTCTTGAGTCTTCATGCTTTGTCCTTGGATTGAGTCCATATTTTCTTCAAGATTTCATATTCTTTGAGCTTCATCACTTTTCTTTTCTTTGGCTCTTTTGAATTTAACATTCCTTGGCATGCATAACCTCATATTCTTCAAGGTTTAATATATCATTTTTAAATCCATGCTTTCCCCCTTTTAAGCTTCATTTGATCCTTGTAAGCACTTTGACCTTGCTTTCTCATATGTGAGCCCTAAAATAACATTACTCATACAAATATGTTAAATTCCACATGTTTGTTAGTATCAAAACACGATAATAAGATTTTAAGCCTTGTAAGGCCAACAGGTAGGTATGCTCAAAACGAAAAATAGTTGGACCTTAGGTACCTACACTAAGAACACAAGTCCCCTACATCACTTATCATAATTAGGGGAATCAAAATAAGACTAAAATGAACTTAATGGAAAAAGATGAGAGGGTTCGGGTGATCGAACCTATGTCGTGTAAAGCGGCTCGGGCAACCGAACTAGTCAACATGTTAACTTGGTCTTCAGACACCCGAACCTATTTTGAACGTATCTTCCTCAGGCACCTAAACGCTTATCAAAGCACTTTTCAACTACTCGGGCAACCAAATGTTTACGTTCAAAAGAGGGGTCGGGCGACCAAATTGCCTAGTTCGGTCAATCGAACAGTGAGTCGGGCACCCGAACTATCGAACAATTGCTACTGACTTTGTTTTAGTCGATTGACTCATCCTTCAGGCATCTGAACCTCTAAAAGATGAATTTTTGACTATGCCTGTTCGGGCACCCAAACCTCTGGCCGGGCACCCTAACCTCGCAGGTTAATATTTTTTACCGAATTTTTAAATGGGGTAAAAAGGGTTAATATTCTTAATGGTCTTTTAAACAAATTTAATTATACCCACTATGTCCCCAATGGTCAAAAATTCCTCCTTGCCTATATATACTCATTCATTTGTCTTAATTAGTAGGGATTAGCAAACTTGATTAGGGCCAAATGCTCTTAACTTTCAAAATCCTATATTAGCCAAATACTACTTCCAAACACTCACAAACTCTTCATTCTTGATTTCTCCAAAGCATTGTGAGTATCTTGTAAGGCTAGTGTGCTTAATCACAAACGCTAGAACTCTCATTTACATTATTGCTCAATCAATTTTCTGAGAGAGTTTAGCATTAAAGTTCTTCCCCTGGTTTCATTTAATAAACCTAGTATGGAAATACTTTGAGGATTGAGGTTCTTGCATTGTTGTTGCAAGTTACCTAAACCTAGATTTTGTGTGCAAAAATCCTTTTCACGGGCTAGTACTTCGAACAACTCCATTGTGCCTTGAATATTAGAATACATTATTGAGTTTGTTTGTTTGAACTTGCTTAGCATATTTTGAAATCCTAATATGATATTATTTTATTCACATAGTGTGTTTCAAATATTGCGTGAATATACACTCTAGATCTGAACTAAAAATCTATACATGATTGAGTGTTTAGCACACATTAAAGCACTGAGCATATTTACATATCATTCATGCTTGCATTATTGATTGAACTATATTGGTGTACACATCTTCTTGTCTATAAGCGAATTTTCGTGTATACATTTTATACACATTGGTTGTATTCCAGGCACGGGCCTGAAGAGGGAGACTAACCCTATGGAATAGTCCCGGATTGGCTTAGACCTAGTTAGGAAAGCTAGGTGTGCCATCCTACTAAGACGTGTCAGTTGAGGTCAACCCCTTGAATTGACTTGGTTGTATTAGGTTCTGGTCCATCTGTTAAGTGAGTCACTAGTGGAATCCTTGTGCTGGTGTGGCCAAGGCGGGGACGTAGGCACAGTTGGTCGAACCCCAATAGCATAACGTGCATGTTCTTTACATTTCCGCACTTTATCTTTATTGCACGTGTATGTTTATTTGTTGATTGTGTAGACTGACTCTAGGTTGGATTGTACTATTAACAAAACCAGTTAATCTAGGTGTTAAATTTTTAATACCCAATTCACCCCCCCCCCCTCTTGGGGTTGCACCAAATTTAACAATTGGTATCAAAGCCTTGTAACCTAGACTTAGATGTCATTTAGTTAAAAGATCGTGATGGCTCATATTAGTGCATCCCTTTCATATGAGGGAAGATTGGTCACACACCCACCTATTTTATGTGGTAATGATTATGCTATATGGAAATTTAGAATAACTTTTATGTGAAAGATTTAAATTGGAAATTTTGGAAAGTCATTGATCAGGGTGATTGTGTGCCTATGAAATCTATTGGGTGTACTGATGTTCCTAAATCTGAGTGTGAAATGAATGATCATGATAGGAACTTAGTACAGGTAAATTTTGATGCCATGAATACCTTACTGTATGCTTTAGATTCCAACGTTTTATGTGAGGTTATGGCTTGTAGTAGTGCCAAGCCCATCTGGGATGAACCTGAGTGGAGATATGGTGCGTCCACGCAAAAGGAAGTTATCTCTCCATGTGACTCAGGCTCCACTGATCTCAAGGGAGGTAACCATTGCTATATGGCTTTAACTAATGATGAGGTTATCTCAGTTCCTTCTATCTTAGTAGATAAACATGAACATGATTCGTGTGCCGAATTGAATGTTGCATCTGATTCTAAATCATATGATAGTAGTGATAATGAGAGCATGCCATCTTATGAGGAACTGCAAATTGAATACATGAGGACTCATAGGTTACTTGTAAAATCAAATAAGAAATACTCTGTGCTGAAAAACAAGTATGATGCATGCATTAAGGAATGTGACTAAAAAATTCTTGCTGAAAGAGAAAATAATTTGAAAATTAAAAGACTAGAGAGCAAGAATGAATCATTAGAAAAGGAATTTGTTGTTTTGAAATCTAAAGCTTCTAATGATGATAAAAAGAACCACTTGATTGCAGATCTTGAAAGTAAAGCAAAAAATTTTTCTAAAGAACTTTTGAAACTTCAAAATGCTTGCAAAGATTTGGAAGACTCAAAAATTCAATATCTAGAGAAGAAAATAGAAGAACAATCTAAGATCATCTACACGTTCACTAGAAGTAAGGAAAACTTTGATAAATTGCTAGGTGCACAAAAGATGACCTTAGATAAGGTAGGTATAGGTTATAATGGAATTGAAAATAAGAAAGGAAAGAACCTATACATGAGGTACTTTGTAAAAGAATCAAAATATTATGCTAGTACCTTGTCTGGTCCATACACTCACACCACATGCATCTTATGTAAAAAGAAGGGGCACACAAAATTTGATTGCCCATTTAAAAGAAAAGGTGTGAAACCCAAATGAGTATGGAAAATTAATAAATCACCAACTCCTAACCCATTGAAAATAAAAGGAAAAAAAATGATATGGGTTGTTAAGAAAGAAAACCCCTAGAAATTCAAGGAAGAATTTGCTTAAACAGGAATTACATAATCACACAATTCTTCCTTAGGAGTTAGGATTAGTTATAGGGGGTAGTATTCTCTAAGGGGCTGAAAATGTAAAATCTTAGTATGTCCACTATGTAAAATATCACATACTAAGCATTTCGAAGAATCGAGCCAATCTGTGAATTCAAGTATACAACCAATCTGAACTTAATGAATATATTCTTTGGTTGAAATATAAATTCATTGGCTATCTAAATAAAAATCTACTCCCAAATGGACTTGGCTTGTCTGCCTTGTATTTGAATTTCAAATTGCCTAACTCAAGCTCAATCAAGAATATCTTAAGTTAAGCATACTCTATCCATTACACAAGTCTGAGTTTTTAGGAAATGGCTGACTATCTTGAACTTATCTTGAAGCCCTATCAATGCCCTAAGTCTTATAGATAAACCATAGGGTCTCTAGCCTTGAAAAACTGGTCAAATCAAAACAAGTTGACCAAGCTCGGCCAATTGAACAAAACAGTGCATTTGCACTTCGATCGACCGAACTTGTAGTATGACTAGGCCATTGACCACTATTCAGGTGGCTGAACTTTCATGTTCAAATAAGTTCGGGCTTCCGAACCTCTTCAGGTCACCGAACTTACATTTGGGCTACCGATCGGGGATTTCGGAAGATAGGCTCATTCAGTTCATTCTCAATTTAGGTGCCCGACCCTCAATTTTACAAAATGGCGCCTAATATTCATCCGACTAAACCAGTGTTCGGGGCTACCGAATAGGCTTAGCAGGTGCTCGTATTTAAAGCTATTCAGGTGAATGAACTTATGCTCAGGTGCTTGAACCGCACTGATATATATGGTTCTTGGCGAAAATTCATTCATTTCTTCCCACAACTTTTGAGAGCTCTCTCAATTTTTCCCACATCTAGCCCAGTTTTCTTTGAGATTTGTTTCCTTGGCCAGAGATTAGAGACGTGCCGCCACAGGTGTTCCATTGGAACAGTGGTTTCCCACACCGGATCGACGAATCAAGTATGAGAGAATCTTTTGCCTTAAAGACCCCATTCTAGGAAAAATCCTTTATATCAAATTCATGCAAACTCACTTCAACAATGTTCTAAACATGTTTTGATATCAAGGATGGTATGAGTTCATCGCCTTTCAGCCCATGGGGATGTACCTGTTGCTCATCCGGCTCTTTTATGCCAATCTTGCATAAGATGACCAGGGCTACTACTCTAGAGTGCTCGATACGGATCTCCATTTTGACGATGCTTACCTGGCAGAGACTTTTGATATCCAGCGTGGTGACTTCATCTGCCCCGATTCTTCCTCCACCTGGATAGGCGAGCAGGACTTCACAGTGAGTAACTTCGCCAATTTAGTTATGACCAATCCTGTAGCTGATTTGACCCATACTCCCAGCTACAGATCCTTGACTCAAGAGGCAAAGGTGGTACACCACCTAATTTCTTATAACATCTTGCCTAAGTTAGGATCGAGGGACCATGTATCCTATCTGGATTGCTTTGTGATGTGGTGCCTCTTCACCAAAAAGAAGCTAGACCTTCCTAGATTGATCCTACGGTGGATGTTCATAAAAACCGTTGGAAAGAGGATCATTATACCCTACGGTGGGATTTTTTCTACAATATTTGTTAGGGAAAGGCTTAATAGGTCACCACTTGCCACCACCAAGAAAGGCAGGCCCTCCAACATCTTCAACTCCACCACACTAAAGTTGATGGGATATGAGCTTGCCGGCAACATGTGGTTGCCCACTGCACATGAGAGAGACCCAGGAGCTCAGGAGATCCCACAAGAGCTACCCCATGTACCATCTAGCGTCGAGATCGTGGCAGCCATCACCGATCTCCCTGCCTCGTTTCAAGAGTTCCAAGTCTCCATGACTGAGCAGGCATCTTCATCACAAGCTAGACTTGACTCCCTTTACAGCAAGTTCATCAAGTTCTAGTCCGAGGTACGAGCTAATTTCCATATCCTCAGTGAGCGACTAAGAGAGATGAATGACGAGGACATTAGGGAGGATGACCAGATGGAGTTAAGAGGTGAGGAGGAGTGCTTCATGAGGATCCATTTTGTCATACTCTTGTTCCTTATTTGATCATCTATTATGTTTTATTTAGATACACTTTTATTTGGTCTGTATTTATTTTTAAAACAGCTTTTATCTTTATCTTTTTTTTTTACGATCACGCTCACCACAAACGCACGCAGATACTATGTTGTGGTGACTGTGCTTTTGCTTTTGATTATATATATATCTACAATACTTTGATTTTCATGTATTTTTTCTTGGATGACTATTTTGTTAAAATGCATGCTTAGAGTAGAAAGCCTCCTACATGGCAGATGCAGTTGATGAGAATTGCCACCTCCTACATGGCAGTTGCAGTTGATGAGAATTGCCTATTGGTAGATTATAGGTTCTCGTATACCTTAAAACTCTTGAGCTACTGCTTGTTTGAGAATCATTTCTGTGCAGATTGATTTTGGGAAATGTCTAGTTTACAGCTGGCATGTTGCCGAATTTTCTATAGATATTTGCCCAAACAGTTGAAACAATCTTTGAATACTTTGTGTGCAAATGCAGTTTAATCTTAAAGTCTAAATGTTTAATGTTAGCTCATTTGCTTTAAAATTTTAAATTATTTGGAAAAAGTTGTGCGTATATATATTTGAAGTGCTTAGGTATTGGCAAGTTCTTATGGATTGATCATATTTTCAAACAAAATGCTGCCGGATTTTTCTTTAATTATTGCGCACAACTTTATATCATTTTCTAAATGCTAAACCTTTTAAAACTTAAGCTGTGTTTCTAAAATATCATTTGAATTTCACTCAAGTTGATTTATAAAGAAAATGCACACTCTTTGGGGGAGTCACTTGACATTAAAATCATTAGGCCCTAAGAAATAGAAATGTTTTGTTTTTTCATTCTATACATCATTTGGCAAATACATTAACTAGGTGATATCAATGTGCATGTTTTGACAAAATCTTTCTTAGATATCATGCTCATTTTAAAACAACATACCTTTGCAAAAATTAGTATTTTTATCAATTGGTATGTTAACAGTTGGTAGCCTCACTATCACGTAAGTATAACACTTGGTATCAAGCTGACATGTTTTCATTATACTATGCCTTGTGGAAATATATACTTGTTTTGGCTAACAAAAGATAATTATAATAAAATTTACGTGAAAATAATTTTTGAAAGGATGAGTGAAAGTCAAATGAAAATTTAATCTTCATCCTTGCATAATCATCCATTAGGGGAGTATAGAACATTAAGATTAATAATATGCGGAATGCTACTCTTACTTCCTTGATGCACATTCTGTTTGGATTACTTAATTGAAATTTGCTACATATTGTGTATGGAAACCCCAAACAAGTCACTTAGGTACAAGGTTATGATTAGGAATGCTCTATTTTCAAACGACATGCTGCCGATTTTTTCCCAATATAACTTATGTGTCTAAATGACTTACTTTGCCTTCGTGTCTTATTGCTTAACCATTTTTGTTGTTGCCAAAAGGGGGAGAAGAGGCAAAAGTGGGGTAAAACTATGCTTAATTTTGCTTAATCTTTTATTACCCATTACTTTCATTATCTTTATGCATAAAGTCAAGGGGAGCCTTTCTTAGCTTAACCCACTTTTGCATAAAGTATTTGTCATCATCAAAAAGGGGAGCTTGTTGACCTTATAGGTCACACCCAATTTTGATTATGACAAATAATCTTGGTACTAATGGTTGTACGGAGAATTGCATGCAAGTTCACCTTGTGCGTGCTTCAAAACTAAAAGACATATCATGATGGCGTGTGGTGTTTATGCCAAAGAATGAAGATCTATGTGTTGTATTTTGTATTCATTTGTTTATTTCTTCATTCTGGGATGTAATTTATTATGAACTGTGCACTTGTATGGCTTGTAATAACTTGCATCATGCATGGTAGGTAGGTATGCTCAAAACAACCATAGTTAGACCTTAGGTACCTACACTAAGAACACAAGTCCCCTACATCACTTATCATAATCAGGGGAATCAAAATAAGGCTAAAATGAACTTAATGAGAAAACATAAGAGGGTTTAGACGACCGAACCTATGCCATGTAAAGTGGCTCAGATGACCGAACCAGTCAACATGTTAACTTGGTCTTCGGGCACCTGAACCTATTTTGAACGTATCTTCCTCAGCCACCCGAACGCTTATCAAAGCACTTTTCAACTCCTCGGGCGACCGAACGTTTACGTTCAAAAGAGGGGTCGCACGACCGAATTGCCTAGTTCAATTAACCGAACTGTGAGTCAGGCATCCGAACTATCGAACAATTGCTACTGACTTTGTTTTAGCCGACTGACTCATCCTTCAGGCACCCGAACCTC
The DNA here is from genome assembly GCF_029873635.1 of Malania oleifera. Taxonomy (NCBI): domain Eukaryota; kingdom Viridiplantae; phylum Streptophyta; class Magnoliopsida; order Santalales; family Ximeniaceae; genus Malania; species Malania oleifera. The sequence goes on from NC_080417.1 coordinate 42,377,924, forward strand.
TAAAAGATGAATTTTTGACTGTGTCTATTCGGGCACCCGAACCTCTCCCTAGGCACCCGAACCTTGCGGGTTAAAATATTTTTTACCCAATTTTTAAATGGGGTAAAAAGGATTAATATTCTTCATGGTCTTTTAAACAAATTTAATTATACCCACTATGTCTCCAACGGTCAAAAATTACTCCTTACCTATATATACTCATTCATTTGTCTTAATTAGTAGGGATTAGCAAACTTGATTAGGGCCAAATTCTCTTAACTTTCAAAATCCTATATTAGCCAAATACTACTTCCAAACACTCACAAACTCTTCATTCTTGATTTCTCCAAAGCATTGTGAGTATCTTGTAAGGCTAGTGTGCTTAATCATAATCGCTAGAACTTTCATTTACATTATTGCTTGATCAAATTTCTGAGAGAGTTTAGCATTAAAGTTCTTCCACCGGTTTCATTTGATAAACCTAGTGTGGAAAGACTTTGAGGGTTAAGGTTCTTGTATTATTGTTGCAAGTTACCTAAACCTAGATTTTGTGTGCAAAAATCCTTTTCACCGGCTGGTACTTCAAACAACTCCATTGTGCCTTGAATATTAGAATACATTATTGAGTTTGTTTGTTTGAACTTGCTTAGCATATTTTAAAACCCTAATTTAATATTGTTTTATTCACATAACGTGTTTCAAATGTTGCTTGAATATACACTCTAGATCTGAACTGAAAATCTATACACGATTGAGTTTTTAGCACACATTAGAGCACTGAGCATATTTACATATCATTCGTGCTTGCATTATTGATTGAGCTATATTGGCGTACACATCTTCTTGTCTAGAAGTGAATTTTCGTGAACACATTTTTTATACATTGGTTGTATTCCAGGCACGGGCCTGAAGAGGTAGACTAGCCATGTGGAATAGTCCCGGATTGGCTTAGACCCAGTTAGGAAAGCTAGGTGCGTCATCTTGCTAAGGCGTGTCGGTTGAGGTCAACTCCTTGAATTGACCTGGTTGAATTAGGTGTCGTTCCACCCGTTAAGTGAGCCATTAGTGGAATCCTTGTGCTGGTGTGGCCAAAGTGGGGACGTAGGCACAATTGGTCAAACCCCGATAACATATCGTGCATGTTCTTTACATTTCCGCACTTTATCTTTATTGCACATGTATGTTTATTTGTTGATTGTGTGAACTAACCCTAGGTTGGATTGTACTATTGACAAAACTAGTTAACCTAGGTGTTAAATTTTAAATACCCAATTCACCCCCCCCCCTTTTTGGGGTTGCACCAAATCTAACAAGTAATTTAAAATTTAAGAATATGCCCGTTGGTTATTTTGAATTTTTCCGCGAGCCAAACGACTGTGGGCTCTCTGGCAGTCATCTATCCATGTATTTCAAATATAATTTTCACGGACAGAAGGGTGGAAGTCACCTATCCTCAGGGTGGCAGTCGTCTGTCACTGAATAATCAAATTTTTTTTTTTAAAAAAAACATATAGAAGAGTGGCAGTCAGGTGACAAAACCCACACAGACGTCTCATTTTGCACTGGCAGTCATCTATCATGCTTCTGTCTCTTTGTTTAATATCCTTTAAATTTGCCAGTCGTCTGTCCATAGACAAACAGTCGTCTGTCAAGCATATTTTCCTTCTTTTAAAAACATTTTTATCTCTCTCATCTTTGCTTAATTAATCTTGGAATATTAACTTTTTTAACTTTGAAAAACATGTTCCAAGACTTTAAAACTTCAGTTTTTTAAGTGTCTTTGCCTAATGAGCTTAAAAATGAAAATTCATATTTGAATCAATCTTGAAGTACTTACAAAGCTTGTTTCTAAAAACAAATATGACATTTCTTTACTTTGAGTTCTTTTTGTTGCTGATCTTTCAAACTTCCTTGAACTTTTATTATGAATCACTTGTATTAATGTAAGGCTTTCCTTGTTCATTAATCCTTTGTGAGCTTTCAAGATACGACATTTGAAGTTTGAGCAAAACATATTTGCCTGAAATAGTATCACTTGGAAACAATATTAGATAACTTTACTTTCTTATCATCAAAATCAAGGGTTGTAAGCCTAGTTAGGCCAACAAGTCACCTTTTCCTGGGATTCACCATATTTATTTTCAAGTTCTTCCCAGATTTCCTTTGCACTTGCACTTACACATATCAATATCTCAAGCAAAATATTAGACTTTAAAGCACAATATAATATATCCATGGCATTAGAATTAATCATGTTAAAATCCTTTTCATTTTGTGCACATCTTCCTTTAGCAGTCACAAGCCAAACCCTCCAGTCCATAGATTTTAAAAATATGGTCATTATAATTTTTCAGGTGGTGTAATCGACACCACAAAATAATAGATGACTAGAAGGTGGTTGTCCCTCTCCGAATGGGGATACACTAATATGAGTCATTTTTATCTTTTAGCAAAAACATTTAAGTCAATGCCTCGAGGCTCTAATACCAATTGTCAGCCTTGGTGTATTCCCAAGAGGGGGATGAGTTGGGTATTTAAAAAATTTGTTCCTAGGTTAACCAATCTGGAAACAACATTAAACAAACCTAGGGTCTTTCTATTTAATTAAAACCCAATCAACACATGCACTACCTATAATAAATCAAGCATACAATATATATGTGCTGAAAAATAAAAGTGCAAAAAATAAATTTGTAGAAATATAAAGAACGCGCATGATATGTTATCGAGGTTTGGCCAACTGTGCCTACGTCCCCGCCTTTAGCTCGCAAGTCCGAGGATTCCACTAATGTTCACTTAACAGGTGGAGCCGCACCTAATACAAGCAGGTCAATTAGCACAGGGCTGACCTCAACCTTTACAAATTCTCCTTGTGGGGAAAAAAAGACCCTAACAATCCTTATGGGCTAAATTACCGCCCCCTCAGGCCACACCTAGAATACAATAATATTTTTCTCAATAAGACTGATACTGTAATTATGCTTTCATGTAAAGTAGATATGTACCCAATACGCGCAATCACATACACATCAACAATATGGATATAGTGTAAGCTTAGTGATGTAATATAGTTGTGCAAACAACACTCAATAGGGTATGATCAATGGAATGCACAAAAGTGTTCAATACAAGCAATATCTTGGAAACTAAGCAAAGAAATTTTCAATAGCTAATCAAGATTCCAAAGATATCAATCAAATATTCAAACTATTTCAAGAAAATTTTCTTCAATGATATAAGCACACTACTAGTTTGAAATATATTTTGGCTTGTTGAAAATATTTTTGCACAACAAAAATCAAAGTTATGGAAGTCTTGCAACAACTATGGAAAGACCCCTAAGCTTGCTAGTCTATCCTAACAAAGATTTATAATATGAAATCAGTAAGATAAAACTAAGCCAAACTCCCCAAAATGAGTATCAATAATCACACAAGAAAATGGGAGTTTTAGCACAATCTAGCAAATACAAATACACTATATACGCTCTCACAATCTCATAATGTATCAAGGGAATGGAAATTTGAGAGTATTTGGACAAAAAGAGTATTTGCAAAAGAAAGGCTTCTTGGCTAATTAATTTTCTAATTTCTTACTAATCCTCACAAATGAGCCTATATTTATAGGCAAGGTTAAAATTATAACCATTTGGGACTTGTTGGGAATTCTTAGAAAAGTTCCAAGATGTTTAAAAACCATTAACCCATACTAACCCGTATTTACCTCTAATTAAAATATTTTTAACCCGACGAGGTTTGGGTGGCTGAATTGTGGTTCGATCGCCTGAACAGACATAATTATAAAAGCCCTTTAAATCAGTTCGGCAACTCGAGTCCTAGTTCGGTGGCCCGAACAAAATTTTGTAGCATTTTGTTCGTAGGTTCGGGTGCCCGGTCATATGTTCGGTAGCTCGAACTCAGATATTTGGTCACCTGGGCCATTTTTAACGTAGTTCCTCGATGGCCCGAGTTGGTGAGGGGTCCTTTTCAAGTGGTTCAGGGGCCCGTGGAAGGTATGCATAAAATGATTTGGTTGCCTGAGAGCTTAGGTCAACTGTTGACTTCTCAACAGTTCAGGCGCTGAGGAGTTTTGAACTCCTAGGGTTCGATTGCCCGAACTCTCTCAAACTCCCTAATAATATTCAATTAAATGCATTTTTAACACTTTTGAATTCTATATGAAATACGTGCATGAGTGTTGGGACCTAGAGTCATACTAGGGTCTATTGAGCTTACCATATATCCTATATGCATGACATGTAGGTAATTATTACAGAACATATCCCTAGTTACTATTACAGACCCATATTACATTAATTGAATTTACAATATGAAATAAAATCTTCAGGGTCTTCATGTCTTACTTCAAGTGTCATTCCTTGAGATGTTCATCTAAACCTACACATATACTTGAAAATCATCAAATACCTAAGTATTTGTCATTATCAAAATCGGGTGTGACCTGTAAGGTCAACACCTATCATGCATGATATGCATTAATTATTACAGACCATAATGCCTTAAATATTACAGACCCGATTAAAATAAAAATACAAAAGATAAATATTCTGGATATTTATTTTCTTCAAGTCCACGCGCATCATATAGAAGCCTCCAATTGATCCAGCACACAAACTCATCAAACATTAAGTACCAAGGTATTCATCATAATCAAAACGAGATCTAACCTATGAGGTCAACACATAGCACACCCATATGCTTTTCTTATTTTATTTATGAACCCCACCAAGTATAAGAGCCACACAAACACGACAACCTCCTTAGGATGAAATATGTGAGGAATTAATTCAATGGAAGTTGACTTATACAAAAAGAGGTTGGGATAAGGTAAGTCTCTCAGACTTGAGGTATTACGGTCAAAATTGAATACATCTTAATACTAACTTGAGTGTTGGAGAAGTTTTAGGAGATCATGGAGTCCTTAACTTCTTTATATTTTCATTAATTAGTTGTAGGAGATCACTATAATTTTTGAATGTAGAAATAGGAGTTCAATTTTTTTCCTCAACTGCATTTTTTTCCATAGAATAACAAAAATATAGAATAACATTTACAACACAATAATTTTGATTTCCACTTAAATGATCTAAACACATGAATGATAATGAATTATTCTCAATTTTTGAGAATGAAAATGATTCAAACAGATATTTTGATCTTACTTATTTTCATTTTGAATTTCAAATGAGGCATAACAATATCATAAATTGGTCAACAATAAAATGATTCAAATGTTTGTAAAACTTTAATCATGGTCAATTTTTTAAATTAATCTAATAATGGTCAATTTTATTTTCTTTTCTTCTAGTACTTGACATCACATTACAATTTCTCATAATATATCATGCAAATCAACCTCTTCTCTAACCAAGAAGCAATAATAATAATAATAATAATAATAATAATAATAATAATAATAATTGTCACGACATTCCCCTACGCGGGGCAAAAGCATAACCAAGTGTGTGTTGCCTCAGGGTACGCGAACTGAAAAAAATGGATTTATAAAATAATTTTGGTGGAAAATATGGTGTATGAAGTTGTCACTAACCTTTTGAAGTGTGGTTAGAACACTTCATTACTACCCAATTAAGGGTAGAATCGGTTTACATCACCAGAGTCGAGCGCGGGAGTATGTTTGCGTGGAGGGAAGGTATTAGCACCCCCTACACGCTCGTTCTTACGAACGGTACCTAGTTAATAAAAAATTATCCCAAAATAAATTTAATAATCCTTATAAAATCACTCCCTATCAAAAGTGTAAATAAAATGTACAAAACAAATACTATAAAGATATTCCCTCAGAACCGAGGCATATCATGCTTCGAAGAGCTTAAAGCCTACCATTGCAATCATCAAGATGGAAAATCGAGAAAATAGTTTACAAAAATACACTCTCGGGATTTTGAAATTTTTATAGAATTTTCTAAGTGAAAAGTAATATTTCGGGAGGTTTTGGAATTTATTTGGGATGGAAACAATTTTTTGGGCCTCAAAACTTTTTTTTTTTTTTTGACCTTTTTTTTTTTGGATTTTTGGTGATTTTTCCATATTTTCCTGATTTTTAAAATAAAAAAAAAAAAGGAAATTAAGCAAAAATAATGAAAATCAAGTCCCAAAAAATATTTTTAAAACTTTTTCCTGAGTTTTTTGAATTTTTCATGATTTTTTTGAAATTTTTATGGTTGTTTTAAAAAGTTTAAATATAAAATAAAATAAGGGGCTGAATTGGTTTCCTACCAGTTTAGAGGACCCAACCGGTTCGGGGAGAATATAGGTCAAAGGAGATGAGTCAACCTGTTTAAGGTTAGGTCAAGACCATCAAGTCAACACATGTTGCCTTCCGCATGGGTTGTGTGTGTTAAGGTGTATGTTAAAGTGTGTGCAAGAGAATGTGTGCGATGTCGTGTGTGATGTCATGATGTGTGTGGGTGCATAGCATATATGTGTGTGGTAGACAGTGAGCACGCATGAGGTGTGAATGATGCATGATGCATGAATGCATGACTATGTGTACGCATGGATAAGAATGAACATGCCTGTATGGCTCGTGAATGGGCATACATACGCATGCAAGCATGAATAAATATTGAAACGATGATGATGTAATGCATGAATATGAGTATGCATGGATAAGAATGAACATGCACGTATGGCGTGTGAATGGGCATGCATATGCATACATGCATAAATGAACAATGACATAGATAATGATGTACTATATGAGTACACAGATAAGAATGAACATGTATGCAAGTATGATGTGTGATGGGCATGCATATGCATACACGCATGAATGAAAAATGTTATGGATGATGATGTAATGCATGAATATTGGTGTGCATGGATAAAAAGGGACATACATGCATGGTATATGCATGCATGCATGCATGAATGAACAATGACAAATATTGATGCAATGCATGAATATTGGTGTGGATGGATAAGAATGAATATGCATGCATGAATGATGTGTGATGGGTATGCACATGCATGAATGGATAATGTCATAGATGATGATGTATGTGTGCATGCATGGATATATGTATATATGCATGTGGGTATGTGAAAGTGTGTGTGGGTGTGAGTGTAAATGGGTGCATGAATGTGTGTAAAAACTAGTGCGTGCATGAGTGTGTGTAGAAGTGTGCGCATGAATTTGTGTAAATAAACGAGTCAGTACACAAATTAGTAAATGAGTTAGTATACAAGTAAATAAATAAGTTAGTATACAAGTAAATAAATAAGTTAGTAAGCAAGTTAGTAATATTAGTATGTAGGTAAGTAAATGTTAGTAAGCGAGTAAGTAAATGTTAGTAAGCAAGTAAATAAAGGGTTTGTAAGAGTTAGTGGAAGTTAGTAAGCAAGTAAATAAAGGGTTTGTAAGAGTTAGTGGAAGTTAGTAAGCAAGTAAATAAATAAATGGGTTAGTATGCTTGGGTTAGTATGCAAATAAATAAATAAATGGGTTAGTATGCATGGGTTAGTGCAAATAAATAAATCTTAGCAAGAGTTAGTTTAAATTAATATGCAAATAAATAAATGTTAGTAAGAGTTAGTATAAATTAATATGCAAATAAATAGATGTTAGTAAGAGTTAGTGTAAGTTAATATATAAGTAAGCAATTAAGTTAGTTTGTGAAAGTGTGTGAAGTCGTGGATGAATAGTGTGCGTAATGGTGTGTGAACAGTGTGTGTGTGTGTGTGTGAGTGAGTGAGTTACAATAACCAACGTGTGTATGTGTGCGTATTAGGGATTTTGTGTTAGTGGGTGTGTGAGTGAGTTGCAATGACCAACATGTGCATGTGTGTTGACTTTTTGAGTCTGTCTCCTATTTTGATTATGACAAACCACAGTATCTCATCTGTGTGCTAAGTATATGAATATGTTTACTTTTCTAAGCACGGTTGATAGATGAGAAATGGAGGCCAAAAAGCACTTGAACAAACACATTTTTCAGTGTAATCTATAGAATTGCCAAGAAGCAGAGCATGAAGCCTTTGTGTATTTTAAGTTGTATTTTTATATTTTATATTTCATTTCGGATCTGTAATTATATTCCAAGGTCAATAATAATTAGTGCATTTCATGCATGGTAGGAACTATAAGCTCACAATTGTACAATGACCTTAGGGATCACCCTTCGGTCGACCTTCAGTCGACCGACACCGAATTTTTGGGACTAAGTAAAAAGTCCTTAGGAAGACCCTAGGACCTTGCACTTGCACTTAGAATAAGTCCCCATTATCACATATGCTACCAGGGGAGACTTTGAATTAAAATAGGACTTAAGGTGTAAAAATAGTGAGGTTTCGGGTGATCGAACCTTGGTGTTCAAACCACCTCGATTGACCGAACCGTTGAATCGTCAACGTGTTGATCTAACTTCGAGCGACCGAACCAAATGAACTTTACCGTCCTTGGTCAACCAAACTCATACCCTAACCCTTTCTAACAACTCGGGTACCCGTACGATCTCGTTCAAATCACCATCGGGCGATCGAACATGCAAGTTCGGCAGACCACACTTGAGACTAGGTGACCCAACCTTGGACAATTTGGAAAATTGCCTTGGTCAGCAGACCAAACCCTTGATTAGGCACCCGAACTTCAAAATTAATTTTTTTCGCATGTGTCTGTTCGGGTGACCAAACCAATGGCTTGGTTGACCAAAACTCTCGGATTTGCCAAAATTTTACTGCGATTAAATGGGGTTAAACTGGGTTAAATTTCTTAAATTACTTTAAAACAAGTTTAATAATTCCTTATGTATCCCCAACGGTTATAATTTTGGCCTTGCCTATATATATGGGTTCATTTTTTTAGATTAGTAAGGGGATTAACATTTTGATTAGCAACAAAATCCTCTGAAATTCTTCAAAGCCCATTCTTTCATACAAAGCCTATACACTCGCATACTACAATTCTTTTGAGAAATCAAGCCTTGTGAGAATATCCTTAAATGATTATTCATTGTTTGTTGTTGTTAAAAACTCTCATTGCATTTATTGTTTGCTTGATTTTGAGATTAAGAGTTTAGCATAGTTTTTTCCCCTGATTTAATTTAATAAATCTTTGGTGTGGGAAAACTTAAAGCTTGTGGCTCTTGGCATGCAAATTGCAAGACACCTTAGCTTGTGTTTTTTTGTTTGAACAAAAATCATTTTCACAAGCTTACTTTTGAATATCTTTTTGTGCTTGAATATTGAGAAAATATTTTTGAGATATTCTTATTACGTTTGGTGAAAATCTTTGAAACCCTAAATTATGATTGAGATATACATTTATATTGTTTCAAAGATAGTTTGATAATACACTCTTGTTCTTGATTGACTATAGACATTAGATTGAGTGTTATCACACATATTACACTGAGCTTATAGTTCTCATTGATTGACTATAGACATTAGATTGAGTGTTATCACACATATTACACTGAGCTTATAGTTCTTATCTTATTGATGTGCATTGATTATATTGGGATGTATTGGTATAAATATGCTTATGTTTAGAATCATTAAAATTGTACACAAATTTAAATTGTTTGTTGTATTCCAGGCGTGGCCTAAGGGGGTGTTAATCTAGCTTGTAAGGATCAGTAGGGCCTTCTCCACGTCGTAAGGAGAATTTGTAAAGGTTGAGGTCAGCCCTGGAAATTTGACCTGGTTGTAACAGATATCGCTCCACCCATTAAGTGAGCATTAGTGGAATCCTCAGGCTTGCAAGTTCAGGCGGGGACATAGGCAATGTTATCTTTGGTCTATTCTCATAAGAAGGGGTGAATTGGGTATTTAAAATTTGTTCCTAGGTTCAACTATCCTAGCAACAGTATTACTCAACTTAGGGTCTGTCTAAACACATACCAATACCCCAACAAAATGATACTGAGCAGATATATAAAACAGATGCAGCAGACTTAGTATTTCCCAATCATTCACAATATTTAAAACACGCACAACATTCATATAACAATTCAAATATAAACATACATGTGCATAAATTAAATTGCGGAAATATAAAGAGTATAGGGAAAGAAAGAGCGAAAACATGATATGTTATCGGGGTTCGGCCAACTGTGCCTACGTCCCCGCCTCTAACTCGTAAGCCTGAGGATTCCACTAATGCTCACTTAACAGGTGGAGTGGCACCGGTTACAGCCAGATAAATTAGTGGGGCTGACCTCAACCTACACCTTACCAAGATGGTGCACCTAACTTTCCTAACAAGGTCTAGGCCAATCCGGCACTATTTAATAGGACTAGTTTCCCTATTCAGGCCCATGCCTAGAATACAGCAAATGTGTATAAAAATTTACGTACACGGAAATGCTTCTTATACTAAGCAGATATGTACCACTATGCTCAACCAATAACCAATGCACTCACGTGTGATATAAAAATAAGTTCAATGTGAAAATGGTGATTTTCCTCAAAATAACATTTTGGAATCTTTGAGTAAAATGTATGCACTAAGTATTTCAAATATTCAACCCCAGAAGATCTCTTCCCAAAAGATTTTCAAAAACTTGTTCAAAGGAAGCAAAGGTTTTTTCTATTTAATGATCTTGCAAAATAATATACTTCAATGCAAGCACAAATGCAAGAAGACTTTCCCAGGACAAATATATGTGCTCAAGTCTTTCAAAGTAACAAATATAAACTTTCTCCCAATAATATTTATCAATAAGATATATGGGAGATTCAAGAGGCTTACTCTAAAAAGGAATGATATTCAAGGTATGAATATTGAGAGTAAATGCTTTGAACAAAAATATGCTAAATAAAGCCTCTCTTCCAAAATAGGTTTTTCAAATGAAGAACAAAAGAGACTTAATATGATTTGTAAAAATAAAATGCCCAAGATAAAGAATACTCTCATGAAAATGATTTTTCAAATATATAACAAAGAGAGGATGAAAAATAAGTTTAGGAAGATGAAAATATGATACAAAGATTTGAGAGGATTTTCTAACTAATCATCTTACTAATTTTGACTTATGAGGGGGTATATATAAACTTCTTAGGAAATCAAATTGTTAGGGACATGTTAGGGGTTTTTGGAAAAGTTTAAATGAGGTTAATAAAATTTGAACTGTGTTTTAACCTCAGTAATTCCCGCCAACCAAAGAGCATCGGTCGACCGAACTTATGGTTTGGTTGACCAAGTGACAAAGTTTGGTCGACCGAGAGAAATTTGAATTGAAAGTTCGGTCGATTGGACTGAGGGTCTTAAAGGCAATTTTCCCAAAACCATGTTGTTCGGTCGACCAGGTGATTTTGAACTAAATAGTTCGGTCGACCAGGCAGTTGGATTCTCCCACATAGGGGTTCGGTCGACTAGGATGTCGCCCATATAAATCTGGTCGGTCGACCAAGGAGTCAAACAGTTGACCCAGTGGGAGTTCGGTCAACCAAGCTGTATAAACTTGGCAAGGTTCGGTCAACCGTATTGTTGCCAAAACGTTGACCTCAATACGATTCGATCGACCGAGTGATTTACACTGTGAAAGTTCGGTCGACCGAAGCATTATTCAATGCTCAATTTCAGTCCTATTCTTTATTAAAAGTCACCCCTGTTCATATAGTTATAAGTTTTAAGTTATGGGGTACTTTACATGTGATGATTAGGGACCTAGGGTCAATCTAAGGTCAATGGCCAAAGCTATTCAACTATGCCCAAAAAATCCGGTATCGGTCGATCGAAGGTGATCCCTAAGGTCTTGTGGCTCCCTATGGTCAGTCTATGGTCATGTTGACCTTTATTCATATCATGCATGCTAATGCAAATGTTACAGACCAAATAGAAAAATTAAATGCAATACAAGTGAAACTTAAATGTCTTCAATCTTCTTTGCTCTTGTGACTTCCTTGGAATACGCCAGCTGATGTACATGTCCTTCAAGTTTCTTCTGACTTCCATTTTCAGTCTCCTTATGTGTGCGCTAGCATATTAAGCTTGCTCAAACACTGGATACACACATAAGAAACTTGTGGTTTGTCATTATCAAAACCAGGGATTGGACTCAAAAAGTCACCAAGCTCCTCCCTTTTGATGATGACAAACGCATTAGAGCAAAATAGGGTTTAGCCTAAATAGGCTCCCCCTAAGAATATGCATAAATTAAATTTACGTAATATCGCTCAAGCATAAATACCAAAGAAGACATTTTAACTTATATGCATTCAGTTTTTAGCAATAAAGCGCAAATACGTACATGCATGCAGCTTAAATACTTACCCCAGTTAAAATAGTCCCAAAAAAAAAAAATTTCCCATTGAGTCCTACATTTTACTCATATAAAAAGTTCTGCCCCTTTTGGCATCAACAAAAAGGGTCAAGTATAAAGATTTTTCATTTAAAACAAACTTAGAAAAAGAGAACTCCCCCTTTTTGAAAAAACTTTTTTCCTTTTTTTTTTTAACGTTTAAGCACAAAACATTCTTCCCTTTTTATTATATAGTATTTAGGTATATAAAACAATTTTAAAAATATAGCATTTAGGCACAAAAGCAAGAAAATAAGATATGTATCATTTAAAATCATTTCTTGCCATAAAAATATAAATATATATAAGTAAATAAATAAATAAATATATATATATATATATATATATATATATATTCCCCTTATGATTATTAATGAATACTGGATACTTATGCTTGTTAAGAAAGAAACTTTAATTTTAAAGTCAAGCAAGCATTATTTTTCTAGTTTATCATTTGAGCACAAATCACTAAGTATAACCAGAAAAATACAACCACAATGATCCTAAAGATTTATAATCACATGCAAGATCATATGGCAAAATTAAAAACTATGTGACAAGTATTATGTTTTTCACTTAAGGTATTCAATAAACATAACAGTCAAAAACATGCCACGATAATTTCAAAACATATCTAAGCCTACAGTATTGGTGAGCATAGAAAGATTAGAGTTTAGTTTAAGATGCTCCCCCTTTCAAATTGAATCTAAGCTTACATGAAATAAACTGCTTATACTTAACACAAATTAATTTCATTAAGTATGTCAAGTAGTATGAGCAATCATTATCATTTTTTTTAAGTATTTTAAAAATGAATATACTGGATTAAGATTTATTCATTCTACCGTTCGACCAGTATAATCATCCCTATAGGTCACACATGCATAAGAAAATATATATTAAGGCATGAAATAAAGTACCTAACCAAGAACAATTCATATCAAAACAAAGAGCTTTAGAAGCGGGATATGATGTTCAGGGTTCTTAGAAGAGCCTCAATATTTAAAAGGTGAAGCATGATGCATATGAGTTCTTTACGCTCTTTCTTTAGGGATGGAGTAGAGCTCCTCTAACTATTCGATGATTATGCTAGGATGAAATTTTTGATATTTCTATTTAAGTTTTCACTCATCCTTTCAAAAATATTTTAACATTTTTATTATCATAGTCATCTTTGTACATGCATTTGTTTTGGGAAAATTCCACCAAAATTTCGGCAGCATGCCGACTGTAAATTGAACATTTACCAATTTTTTATGCACCAAAGCCTGGTAGATTCAAGCAATCAATTCAGAATAATTCAGTTTGAGCATGCGAGAAGCTATTTTTACTACCAGCATGTAATACACAATATACTGCATCAGCCATGCAGTTGGCGTTCCATACAAGCATGCAAGTAAATAAGTTTCTACAACAGCCTTGCAAATGGCGTTCCATGCAATATTGTATTATCAAACAGTATATTCGATAACAGTTCACAATACTAGATAATCACAAATCACTATCCATCAAGATATAATATGAACAATGAACAACAATGGATAGTTATGAGTTTGGTGTTGTGTTGCTTTTCATAAAGACATATGGAAATATAATAATGAGAGCACTCAAAAGAGTCATGAAATTTTGAAAAGAAATGCTCCCCTTGAGTTATACACTCATTCATTTTATGCCTTTTTCATCTCCAAATAGTTTAGCCAAGGTTCCTAAGATTTTCAATTGATTTAAACTTGGCATGAATGCTTTAGGCTCATCGAACCAAAAAGTCACAATGAACATTTATAAAGTGATAAGTCAATGTCTGCCTCTTTTCTTATGATCTTCAATATGTAAGAGGCACAAGTTGGAATGACTTTTGATATTAATTACATGCGCATAGGTAACTTTGAGATATTTGCATTTATCATGACAATGACCTAGGCAACCAATTTAGCCATTCAACACACTCAAGGTATATAGCGCTCTAAAGGATTTGATTTAAAAGTTGAGAGCTATGTGAGAAGTATAAATTAAATACTCTTAAGGATGAAATTTCTATTATGTTCAGAAGAGTATTTGAGGAAGTAGGACGGTATGCATGATGAGCACGCCAAACAATATGTCCTAACTAGTTTTAGCAAAGAGCAGTATGAAGTGTATGAATATTTAAAGAATGATGCTCTTTGATAATTTCAAATCAACCATGGCTGGAGGGTATTCATTGAAGCATAATTGACCAGTTAAGTTAAGGGTATGAGCCCATGGATGGATAATACTATACCAGATATGATCATGAAGTGGTAAAGATTTCTTGTGAATGGAATAAGCCAAAATTAGATGATATATGATTTAAACTCAAAGGGAAAAATTTTATGATACCTAGATGAAGACTTGATTCCCTTAGTGGATGCCCCTAATTTGGTTATGAAAGGAATGACTTTTAATTAGCACCAGTAGATATGGAATTTATGATTATTGGTGCTTATACCTAGAATGATCACTCAATTTTGATTAATGAGATTAGGGTTAAAGATATATAGAATATGATGGACCCCTAAAGCTCATCTCTCGACAACAGTTGCTTAACTTAAGATGTTTTATCTTTAAGCATGAGTTAAGCATCTAGAATTATTTACCAAGCAAGAAAGCCTTGTCCATTGGAAGTGGATTTCATCAAGTATACTATAGCCGATGTTTTCATATTTTTGGCTTAATTATTTAAGATTCTTAGTATTTGATATAGTGCATAGTGAATGCATATACTGAGATTTGTAATTTTAAGCACGCACCACTTCCTGATCCTATAGTCATCGTAACCCTTAAACCTGATCCTAATATCTAAGGAAGCATTAAATAATTAAGTAATATTAATTTAAATTCATTTTTCTTTAGGACCTACGAGGTTTGCTTTCATGATCACCCATATCATTTCTTTATCTAGGCCTCGGGCACTTCTAAATAGACAATTAAAACTAGCATTGTCACACCCCGAACCTATTAATTGGACCCAGGGGTGAATTAGTAACTTAACCTGTCCCTATATCATACAAAATACCATCGATACAGTACAATGAATGAGGGCCCGCCCTTGTGGAGTTCCTAAGCACCTTATACACATCCATATGAAACAGAATATACGTAGCAAAAAAAGGTCATTCTATGCATGTACATACAGTACTATACCAGAGTCTATACAACTCCATAGCACAAAACATAAACCTGGTTATCAGTTGTACCCCAAAATGACAACCCGAGAACAAAAGTCCTAGCACTTACCCAAGCGTTATTCGCGGTACACCGACAACTACGCTCCTACACCAAGAAGTTAGTTTCGGTTACCCGAAAGACCTAAAAATATGTACGTACAGTAGGGGTGAGACACCTCTCAGTAAGGAAGAAAATAAGTTATATCGGTGTGTGGAATTCGAGTGTTATCATGATACACAACACATACATAGTTAAATGTAGTTCTAGTACTAATTTCACAGCAGTGTATACAAGCACACACACACATGATCAAGCAACCCGGTATCGTCACACCCTTCGGCCTGAAGTCGGCCCGCGATACCCGGCGTTATCCCGTAGCTGACCCATGATACACGGTGCCACCAGAACATGGCATAGCCCCAGGCTCCCATGGCATCGTACCGGCTCAAACTAGTGGATCCACACCCTTCAGTGATCAGTCGGTAAGGCTCACATCCTCGGGTATAAAGCTGGACACTCTTGCCAAACATGGCCTGGCGATTTCATATGCCCACGAATATAGAACCGGAAACTCTCAGTACCTGGAACAACTCAGAACCTAGTTCCAATTGTATTCCACAAAACACAACTATGCATGCTTATATAACCAAACATACCACACCCATTTAGTAATCTAAAATCACGGTTTTCCAAATATATGTAGTTTAAATAAAGTCAAGACAACCATCCCTATTACACAGTATAAATCATCATATACATACGGTTTTTCCAATAAAACCAGGGATGCAACCCAATATTCCCTTTTTCCCCAAACTATAATCATGAAAAATCCATAGTTTTACCCGTTAGATCCCCCTAAATAAGTAACCAAAACGCACACAGGACCATGGACCACAGTTCCACCGAATCCGATTCAAAAATAACCAACATAAACTGAATCCCCTTACCTTTTCCCCAAATAACAAATCCCGAACTCCAAGCTCCTAAACAGCGAACTGAGTTCCAAAACCTACAAATCCCAATACATAAAATACTCACAACACTGCTCTCTACAAAACTACTGGATCAGAATTGAAAACCGAGTCTTACCTTGATTTTTCATCAAAACTCGAAAATAGTCAAACCAAAAATTCGATCCGTAGAACTTGCAGAGAATCCTTCCACGATCCTCGTGGTAACTTTAGATTAACGATTCTCGCTTCCTATGGTAAAGAAAATCTAGAGAGATGGATAGGAGGAAAAGTTTCTAGAGAGATAGAGAGAGAAAATAAGATTTCTTAGCTAAGAAGTAATGAAAATATCTATTTATAGCCCTTTGACCAAACCACTTCTCGTCGACGAATGGCGTCCTCATTGACGAGACCATGTAGATAGCTCATCGACGAGCCTCTAAATTCGTCGCACTCCCAAAAAACCTCTCGACTTCTCCTCGTCGATGAGAAATGTAAGGCCTTCATCAACGAACTCTGACTTCATCAATGAAGCCTGTTTAATTACAATCTCGCCCCTCTTTTAATTAATTAAACCCACCTATCACGAGGTTCTTACAAGAGTGCCCTTTCATTTTACTAAATAAGCAAATTTTGTATATGCGTGAAGGGTTTTGCTTATTTGTTATATTTTTACAAAAATAGGCAGATGAATGACTATGGGACTTATAATATGAACCCTTTTTGAAAAATTTATTTCTTTTGGCTCTTAAGGGTTTATTATGATTATTTTTTCATATTCTACTTTGGGTGCAACAATACAATAATCATCTATTTCTTCTTCTAAGCTGATAATTTTCAATATCTTCTTAATCTTTCTCTTCTCAATGATAGTATGATAATCTTTTAATTCTTTTAATTACTTAGCTATCCCCTTATTCTCAATTTTCAAAAATGATTTCTGCTTAGATAACTTAATTAGAAATGTATTCATTTTCAATAAAGTATTTTCTAGTTTTTCATACGACAGCATGCTTTCATTATTCAACTAGGCACATGATTCATTACAAGATATATCATCGTTGTTATATAAATCATCCCATGTAGTGTCAACATTATAATCATAATTTTCAACAGATGATTCTATGCATAATATATTCTCGTATTCTAGATGAGAATCATCAAGTGGATCAATAACAGAATTATCACAATATTCAATACATGATTCAGCACATAAAGCAACACAACATTCAACGCAAGAATTATCCATCAAGCTAGAGAGATAATCATATACCTCCCGTTTTGTTATTGTACTTACCTCGTGATTTACCATTTCCAGATCATTTAAGCTTGACACTATCGAAGTGGTTGTCTCCTTCTCCTAGGACTCTCCATATTTCTTTTCAAGCTTCTCCCAGATATCCCTCATATTTTTACATGCTATAATTTCATGAAGAATATGAGAATCTAAAGCATAATATAATAAATCCATGGCATATGAATTTGCATGCATATTAGTATCATTTTCCTTAAAGGCTATACAAATTGCCTTATCAATCACCTGCCAGACCCTCCAATTCATAGATTTTACAAATATGCTCATTCAAATTTTCAATGGTTGTAATTTACACCACAAAACAAAGGAGGACTGGAAGGTGACTATCCCTTACCAAATGGGGATACGCCAAATCGAGCCATTGTGATCTTTTTGCAAAAAATATTTAAGTCTAGTGCAACAAAGCTATGATACCAATTGTTAGTTTTGGTGTATTCCCAAGAGGGGGGTGAATTGGGTATTTAAAACTTATTCCTAGGTTCAACTATCCTAACAACATTATTACTCAACCTAGGGTCTGTCTAAGCACATATCAATACCCCAACAAAATAATACTGAGTAGATATATAAAACAGATGCAGTAGACTCAGTATTTCCCAATCATTCATAGTATTTAAAACATGCACAACATTCATATAAAAATTCAAATATAAACATACATATGCATAAATTAAATTGGGAAAATATAAAGAGTATAGGGAAAGAAAGAGCCAACACAAGATATGTTATGGAGGTTCGGCCAACTGTGCTTACGTCCCTACCTCTAGCTCGCAAGCCCAAGGATTCCAAGAAATACTCATTTAACGGGTGGAGCAGCACTAGTTACAACGAGGTCAATTAGCAAGGCTGACCTCAACCTACAGCTTACCAGGATGGTACACCTAACTTTCCTAACCAGGTCTAAGACAATCCAAGACTATTCAATAAGGCTACTCTCCCTCTTCAGGCCCGTGCCTGGAATACAAAAAATGTGTATAAAAATTTATGTACATGGAAATGCTTCTTGCACTAAGCAGATATGTACCACTATGCTCAACCAATAACCAATGAACTCATGTATGATATGAAAATAAGCTCAATGTGAGAATGGAGATTTTTCTCAAAATAACTTTTTAGAATCTATGAATAAAATGTATGCAGTGAGTATTTCAAAGATTCAACCCCAGAAGATCTCTTCCCAAAAGATTTTCAAAAACTTGTTCAAAGGAAGCAAAGGTTTTTATTATTTAATGATCTTGCAAAATAATATACTTCAATGCAAGTACAAATGCAAGAAGACTTTCCCAGCACAAATATATGTGCTCAAGTCTTTCAAAGTAACAAATATAAACTTTCTCCCAATAATATTTATCAATAAGATATATGGGAGATTCAAGAGGCTTACTCTAAAAAAAAATGAATATTCAAGGTATGAATATTGAGAGTAAATGCTTTAAATAAAAATGTGCTAAATAAACCTCTCTTCCAAAATAGGTTTTTCAAATGAAGAACAAAAGAGACTTAATATGATTTGTAAAAATAAAATTCCCAAGATAAAGAATACTCTGTTGAAAATGATTTTTCAAATATATAACAAAGAGAGGATGAAAAATAAGCTTAAGAAGATGAAAATATGATATAAAAAATTGAGAGGATTTTCTAACTGGTCATCTTACTAATTTTGAGTTATAAGGGGGTAAATATAGACTTCTTAGGAAATCTAACTGTTAGGGACATTTTAGGAATTTTTGGAAAAGTTTAAATGAGATTAATAAAATTTTAACCGTGTTTTAATCTCAGTAATTCTCGCCAACCCGAGAGCACCGATTGACCGAACTTAAGGTTCGGTTGACCAAATGACAAAGTTTGGTTGACCGGAAGAAATTTGAACTGAAAGTTCGGTCGACTGGACTGAGGGTCTTAAAGGTAATTTTCCCAAATCTGTGCAGTTCGATCGACCAGGTGATTTTGAACTAGATAGTTTGGTCGACCAGGCAGTTGGATTCTCCCACGTGGGGGTTTGGTCGACTAGGACGTTGCTCGTATAAATTTGGTCGGTCGACCGAGGGGTCAAACAGTTGACCCAGTGGGAGTTCGATCGACCAAGTTATATAAACTTGGTAAGGTTCAGTTGACCGTATTGTGGCCAAACCGTTGACCTCCATACAGTTTGGTCAACCGAGTGATTTACACCGTGAAAGTTCGGTCGATCGAAGCACTGTTCAATTCACAGTTTTAGTCATATTCTTTATCATAAGTCACCCCTATTCATATAGGTATAAGTTTTAAGTTATGGGAGACTTTACATGTGATGATTAGGGACCTAGGGTCAATCTAAGGTCAATGACCAAAGCTATTCAACTATGCCCAAAAAATTCAGCATCGGTCGACCGAAGGGTGATCCCTAAGGTCCTCTGGCTCCCTATGGTCATATTGAGCTTTATTTATATCATGCATGCAGATGCAAATATTACAAACCTAATAGAAAAACTAAATGCAATACAAGTGAAATTTAAATGTCTTTAATCTTCTTTACTCTTGTGACTTCCTTGGAATATGTGAGCGGATGTACATGCCCTTCAAGTTTCTTCTAGTTTCCATTTTTAGTTTCCTTATGTGTGCGATAACATATCAAGTCTGCTCAAACACTAGGTACACACATAAGAAACTTGTAGTTTATCATTATCAAAACTAAGGATCAGACTTAAAAAATCAACAGGTAATATTGGCCGAACCCCGATAACATATCATGTGTCTGCTTTTAATTTTTTGTACTTTATATTCCTGTGCATGTATGTTATATTTCAATTTCTATGAATGTTTGGAAATACTGAGATTGCTTTAATTGTTTAAATATTTGCTTACTTAATTACCAGTGTGATTGGGATTGCATAGAAAGACCCTAAGTTGTGAAATACTGCTAATTTGGATAAACCTAGGAGGAGAAATTTTTAAATACCCAATTCTCGCCCTCTTGAGAATACACCAATTCCAACAATGTGTGTGTATTAGTGATGTTGTGTTAGTGGGTGTGTGTGTATTAGTGATGTTGTGTTAGTGGGTGTGTGAGTATTAGTGACATTGTGTTAGTGGTGCTGCAATAACCACAAGGAACTCATATCAAACACTTGGTATGCATCTAGGCCATCATCAGGGAATCCCCGTGCCCAAGTAGTCAGGATGCACGGGAGAATAAACCACAGAAACCAAATGTCGACCGAGGTTCCCTGTGAGAGACTAAGAGAGAGGTTGTGCATGCGGTGTGATAGTGGTGGCTTTGGGCGTACTCACGACTGAGGGTGGAGAGATGGTTCGACTTGACGGTGAGGGTGATGGAGATTCCTTGGGCTAGCTGTAGGAGATGGCGCACAAAGTTGCAGGGGAGGCTACTCTGTGGCCTGAGCTGATGAGCTAAGTCGGAGAAGGCTACGAGGTGCATCAGCTCTGCCGTGAAGGATGCTCACAGCTGTAGGTATGCGATTGTCGTTGCTACTACAGGTCGCGATGGTTGTGGGGCCAAGAGGCCGGAGCTGCGTTCGGAGATCTAGTAGAGGTTGAGGCCGGAGAGGTCGAGGGCGGTGGGCGTGCCTACAAGAGAAATGAGAGGGGCACGAATGGAGAAATGAGGGAGATGCTGAGAGAGCACTGGGCTTGGGTAGGATGGAGAATGAGGGATGAGGGCAGCCCATGAGCTGGGTGATGAAGGTTTCGAGAGAGATTGTGAGAGAGGTCGTGCGGGGGTCGCCAAAAATGGTTGCTAGTGTTGATGGTGATGCTAGTCGTGGCTGGGTTCGGCCGCTAGTCTGGCCATGAGTGGGTGAGGGTGTTCCGATGAGGTGGTGATGGGGGCTATACGAGATGGAGACTGAGAGATGTGAGGTGGGATGTGCGTGGAGGCGATGATGAGGGTTGCCAGAGAGTATGACAGTGGGTGAGAGAAGAAGAAGAAGAAGAAGAAGAATGAACAGTAAAAAAAATATCCCCCTTTTGTGTGTGAACGGTGCAGCCCTTTTATAGGCCTTTTGCCCTTTTTTTTGTTTTCTTTTTCATATATACATAATATATATGCATGTACATTTGTATTCATATTTTTTGTGTTTTTGTTGTGATAATAATAATAATAATAATAATAATAATAATAATAATACATGTTTTGCAACAAATTAGGATTATATTGGTTCACCACTCAATTGCCCTCCATATGCTTCTGCCAATCTAACTTATGTAATTAGGATTAAAAAATTTTAAAAGATTAGGCGAGCATAATAATGAAAAAAAAATATTGCTAATTGAATATTTGAAGATATTTTAATTTTTTTTAAAAATATTTAAGACATTTTGAATTGTGAAAATAATTTTTATTTTCTTATTTTAAACTTTTAAAAATTACAAAATTGTCACTTTTTACAATTAAAACTAATATATATATATATATATATATATATATATATATATATATATATGTTTCCAACTTTCTATACAAATATTAGAAAACTAGAAAAAAAAAATATCATTTGCAACTATTTATAAAATTAGAAATAACTTTTTTTTTTTTCTAAAGCTAAACAAGCCGTAAACTTTTTCTTTTTAAAATTTAGGGTTTTAGTTTTGAAAAATAATTTTAATTTTCCATTTTAGTTTTCTTAGAAAAATCACAAAAAGGTTAACTATCTTTTCATTTTACAATATTTGTATGAAATAAATAACAACAATAAACATTTTTCACAAAATTTTCTTCTAAAAATACTTTTATTTTTATTATTAATTTTTAAATAATAAGAAAATGCTACTTTATTTTAAATTTTTTAAAATTTATATGAAAAAGTTGGAAAACATATATTCATTACTTTTCTAAATTTCTATCTTTTACTTTCCATGCAGGAGCATGGAATTTAAATGTTGGACTTTAATTTGTACAAGTTATCTACAAAATATTTTCTAAATCCATACAAATCCAAATTCAAACTTCATTATAAGTATTATCTTATATAAATTTTTAAAAAATGAAAAAGTAAGTTGTCTTTTGTGATTATTTTGAAATATAAACATAAAAAATTATTTTGTACATTTAAACAAACTCTTTATTTTCTATTATTTTAATATAAATCTTGAAAAATAAAAAAAAATAAGTTAATTTTTTATAATTCTTTAAAAATTAAACTAAAAATTGAAAACAAAAATATATTTTTACAACTAAACCAACTCTTAATTTTTAATACAAGATGTAACAATATTACCAGTATTAAATTTAATCAATAAATTGAGGGGGGAATAAATCTTAGTATTCTAAAGCTGCAAATGGTTAATTGTTGTTAAAAAAATTAAAAAAGCAAAGCCACAAATTTTTTAAAATTTTATCTCTCGCAAAAGAAACCAAAAATTTCATGAATTTCTTAACCAAAAATTTCATGAATTTCTTAAAGCATAAAAGAAACTATTATTATTGTATCAAACACTATTTAATTTGCATACACAAAAATGAATAAAGATATCATCAATACCTCACAAACAAATATTGACTTTTGCATTTAGGAACATTTTCATCAATACGTTTGCTTAGTATTTGCCGAGTAATTTGAGACAAGTACTCAAGGCCTTGTCTAAAATTTTGATTATATTTAATAATAAAAAATAATGCTAGTTTTTGTGATTACCTTAGAATTGACTTTATATTAAATTATATATTTCTTTTTTGTAACATAAATGGAATCATACGCACGAACATGAGAAAAAATAATAAAATTAACTTTACCATTATCTTATCGTACACTACTCACCTACAAAGGGTCTGATTTTTTATAAAAATAGAAAAGATTCTCATCAATGGTAGTATTTGCAAAGCAATATCTTATGTCAATAACTTAAAATAAAATCACACAATTTGCATACAAAAAAGAGGTAGCTATAGCTACTCTTTGAAGGTGTGTAAATTAATTATCAATGCACTTGTTTAAAAAGAAGCAATCCGACAAATATTAAGAAAAATATTTTTCATGTTTTTCGAATGTCATTTAGCTCATTATGATTCTATAAGCTACTCTTTCTCATATTGTTTCTATATTTTTCCATGGACCATGCTCATTAGATGGGCTGATGTTTTGACGATTCTCCTACTACTGAGGAAGTGGCTGGTGAATAGTTGTTCTATCTCCGAAAAGGAACTAATCGATCCAGGTCGCAGGGTCTGGTATCAATCTCTCGCACTACCTTTAAGCATTGCTGCAAAAACTCGGCACATGATGACATCAGGAGCGCCTTGCAACTACATCAACACCCTGAAGGTGTCCAAATGATCGATTGGATCAGAGAGACCCTCATACCTTTCAAAAGTAGGCATCTTGAATTTGCTCAGCAGTGGAACCTCCATCATTTATTTAGTAAACGGCGGCTCCGAGGATCTTAGAGATGCTTCCCAATAGAAGGGGTTGGTCTTGCCTTCTTTTATCATCTTTTCTGTTTGGTCTATTTTCTTGATCCTTTCTTCCAGCCCCGTGGATCTTTGTTGGTTGACACCTACGCTATTCACATCTTTTACCTTCTTGGTAGGGTAGGTTTTATCCTCACTCTCTTTTGGCTTATCAGCTTTCTTTGTTGCATCGGAGCTCACCTGGTGTTGATGGGGGACATACCCTTCCTGACTCTTCTGCTGTAAGAGCAGGTTGAACATATCTTTCATTTTCTTTTGAAAAACAAGGAATTCTTCCTTGGTGACCCCCGATGGTTGTGCGGGTGTGGAGTGAATGGATTGGGGTGACTCCTTTCTAGTGGCAGGACTGGAGCTAGAATTGCATGTCGTTGGCATTGTTTGAATGTCGAAGGTCGAGAGCAAGATGATCACCTCTCAGAAGCAAGTTCCCATAGACGACGCCAACTATTGCGGGATAAAATCAACGAGACTACTCTTTTGACTTCCATTGACCTGAAAAGGGAAAAGAAGTAAGGCTTGGAGGACCCGAGGTATACTCCGGGGGATCGCTCTGATGTTTAAGTAAGAGAAATGCTTTAGGGAGGCTAAATACAACAGTAAGAATGGGTGTCGAATGACTTACCTTGGCCTCCTCTCCGCATCCCTTTTATAGTGTCTAGGGTTGACCCTGGAGTTGATTTGTCTTTATGGCGCAGGGGCGTAAATCGCTCTCGGGTCATAAAGTGCCCACATGTATTACTTCGCCCATTTAAGGTGCTAATGTGGATCTCTCCTCCTCTTTATTGGATTGGAGTTAGTTGCTCTTGTCAGCAGGTCTGACTTGGGGAGTGATGATTAGGTGTTGACTTCCCCTTATAAACTGATATATTTTGGGGCACATCAATAATAATAATAATAATAATATTAATAAAACCGTCAGCTAGCACATGTTTTGCAACAAGTTAGGATTATATTGGTCCACCACTCAATTGTCCTCCATATGCTTCCACCAATCTAACTATATATAATTAGGATTAAAAAATTTTAAAAGATTAGGTGAGCATAATAATGAAAAAAAAGAATATTGCTGCTTGAATATTTGAAGATATTTTAATCATTTTGAACTGTGAAAATAATTTTTATTTTCTTATTTTAAACATTTAAAAATTATAAAATCTTCACATTTTACAATTAAAACTAATATATATATATATATATATATGTATATATATGTATATATATGTTTCCAACTTTCTATTCAAATATTAGAAAACTAGAAAACAAAATATCATTTGCAACTATTTAAAAAATTAGAAATAACTTTATTTTCTAAAGCTAAATGAGCGGTAAACTTTTTCCTTTTAAAATTTAGGGTTTAAGTTTTGAAAAGTAACTTCAATTTTCCATTTTAATTTTCTTAGAAAAATCACAAAAAGGTTAACTAATTTTTCATTTTACAATATTTGTATGAAATAAATAACAACAATAAACAATTTTCACACAATTTTCTTCTAAAAATACTTTTATTTTTATTATTAACTTTTTAAATAATTAAGAAAATGCTACCTTATTTTTAATTTTTTAAAATTTATAGGAAAAAGTTGGAAAACATATATTCATTATTTTTCTAATTAAATGTTGGACTTTAATTTGTATAAGTTATCTACAAAATATTTTCTAAATCCATGCAAATTCAAATTCAAATTTTATCATAAGTATTATCTTATATAAATTTTAAAAAATTAAAAAATAAGTTATCTTTTGTGATTATTTTGAAATATAAACATAAAATATTATTTTGTACATTTAAACAAACTCTTTATTTTCTATTATTTTAATATAAATCTTGAAAAATAAAAAAAAATAAGTTAATTTTTTATAATTCTTTACAAATTAAACTAAAAATTGAAAACAAAAATATATTTTTACAACTAAACCAACTCTTAATTTTTAATACAAGATGTAACAATATTACCAGTATTAAATTTAATCAATAAATTGAGGGGGGAATAAATCTTAGTATTCTAAAGCTGCAAATGGTTAATTGTTGTTAAAAAAATTAAAAAAGCAAAGCCACAAATTTTTTAAAATTTTATCTCTCGCAAAAGAAACCAAAAATTTCATGAATTTCTTAAAGCATAAAAGAAACCATTATTATTGTATCAAACACTATTTAATTTGCATACACAAAAATGAATAAAGATATCATCAATACCTCACAAACAAATATTGACTTTTGCATTTAGGAACATTTTCATCAATACGTTTGCTTAGTATTTGCCGAGTAATTCGAGACAAGTACTCAAGGCCTTGTCTAAAATTTTGATTTTATTTAATAATAGAATTATTGACTCTGTATTAATTATATATTTCTTTTTTGTAACATAAATTGAATCATACGCACGAACACGAGAAAAGACAATAAAATTATTTTTACCATTATCTTACCGTACACTGCTCGCATATAAAGGGTCTGATTTTTTTAAAAAAATATAAAAGATTTTCATCAGTGATAGTATTTGCAGAGCGATATTTTATGTCAGTAACTTAAAATAAAATCACACGATTTGCATACACAAAAAAGAGGTAGCTATAGCTACTCTTTGAAGGCGTGTAGAATAATTATCAATGCACTTGTTAAACAAGAAGCAATCCGGCAAATATTAAGAAAAATATTTTTCGTGTTTTTCGAATGTCATTTAACTCATTATGATTCTATAAGCTACTCTTCTCATTTTGTTTTTCCGGACTTTTGTAGAAAAAGAAAGAAAGAAAAGGAATGCAGTAAAAGAAGAGGAAGCTTCAATAAATAAACCAATTGAAAAGTGAAATATTTATTAGTAGCCAATAGGGAGGGGGAGATTTGTGGTGTCGTTGTGGGGCCCGCTGTTGTCCTTGTATTGGAAGCTGGGCCTTAGCCCGTGGGAATTTTTGATTTTCTTCTACGTAAAGCACTATATACCACCCACCAACCACAGGCTTCCACGTAGCATTCCCACAGTTCCCCATACCATACCTTTCCTGGGCTTTCTACGGTGCCTTCTCCGAAATACTTGTCGTGAAATGATTTTGTGCGATTTTGAAATGACCAAAACGCCCACGAAAGCGATTGGTTTTGATGGTTGACGGGGCAAAGCGTGGTTTGCCAGCAGGGGGCTGCCGGGTTAGGGCTCATTTTGGTAAATTTGCAGAGAAGCCGAACGGCTTGGCGAGACGAGCCGCCAGCCTCGCAAGAAAAGAACCGTGGGTCCTCCGTGGGTGGGGCCGGGGACCGCGGGCGGAGCCTGTCGTTTTGGCGGCAACACGTGGTGGAAGGAATGGTCGAGTCCAGCCAACGTGGCAGGTGTGTCAGATGGTCGGAGCAGGAAAATGACCCATTATCGGAATAGAACGCGATAGTTTAACGATAAGTTGAAGCAGCGAGTCCTGAGTCGCCGAGAAGAACAAGGCGATCGCGGGACCGAAACGAGAAGTTTATGAGATTTACGTGTCAGGGTTTTCAGTTTTAGTTTAGGAGCATTTTTTAATACTGTCTAAAGTATTAAAGGCTTATTCCTTAATCACTGTATTTAATAAATCTTTTTTTTTTTTTCAGAAATACCATATTTCTCTTTATAACTATCAATAATTATTTTAAAATACTCTTTTAACTAATCATAATTATTTTAAAATACTCTTATAATTATACCAAATATCTTCGCTAATACTATAAAAAGATTTTCCATTGATCTTTCAAAAATGTCAAATTTATTCATCTAACTATCAATGATTATTTCAAAATACTTCTTAATTAGTCACAACTATCCCAAAATATCCTTATAATTATGCCAAATCTCTAATACTATAAAGGAGATTTTTCCTTTACCTTCTTTCAAAATGTCAAATTTATCCCTATAAAAATTTATAATTATCCCAAAATATTCTTATAATTATCTACAACTATCCCAAAATGACCTCATAATATTTAATTATTTATTCTTTCACTATAGTTTTTTTAAATTTTTTAAAAATAAAGAGTCATAGGCACTAGTTAATTATGAAAATTATATTTATTTTAAAATTTTTAAATAATTTTAAAAATACCAACATATCTTTTGCATTTTTATAAAATTTACATTACAGAAATAGAAAATAAATAGTTTGTTTTTTGCAAAAATAATTTTTATTTTTAATCTTAAATTTTAAATAATTACAAAAAATGACACTCTTATTTTTTTAATTTTCAAATTTTGATATAAGAAATTAGAATGTAGGAAACAATAAAAAGATGAAAAGATGGTTTTCAAAATATATGTTGCTGCTTACAACAATTAGATATGTTGCTGCCTGAAAATCGAACGACCTTCATGAATTGTTGCTTGATCACGATCACCTAAAAAAGATTAAGTAAGAATGACTTGTAGGATCTGGGATGTACTCTAATAGATCACTCTGATGCCTAAGTAAATGACTAGTGAGAGACTTTAAATTGTAACAATAGAAATAAGTGGATTCTTGCTTGATCTTTTTTAGGTCGTCGTGATCGAGAAACAATTCATGAAAGTCATTCGATTTTCAGGTAGCAACAAGATCTAATTATTAGTATTCTAAATTGAAACCATGAATGAATTATTTGAATAATTTAAATAATATCGCAATATATGGAGAAAATAAGGTTAAAGCATTAATAGTATTACAACACTTAATTACTTTCAATCACAAGAAAGTTTATTATATTCAAAGTCGACCGATTGACTTGATTATTACATGAGTTTGAAGTTATCTCTTTTATGTATGATTAATCTATATAAATCAAGCTCAATCTAGTTCAAACATTAGCTTCATTAAGTGCATCATTTATTTTTTATATTTTATGTTTTTTTTTTGTACAATAAAAAATAAATTATGACAATACATTTCTTTGTATTGTTCATTTTCTATTGTCATTTTTATAAAAATTGAAACTAAATATTACGATTTTTAGTAATTGTGCAACCTATTGCTATAGTACTTTAATATCAAGAATTGATATTTTAAAATAAATTTTTTATTTAATAACTTTTAAAATTATATTCTATAGTAAATTGATCATAAAAATTTAAAATATGATCAA
This sequence comes from Malania oleifera, assembly GCF_029873635.1. Taxonomy (NCBI): domain Eukaryota; kingdom Viridiplantae; phylum Streptophyta; class Magnoliopsida; order Santalales; family Ximeniaceae; genus Malania; species Malania oleifera. The sequence goes on from NC_080417.1 coordinate 42,407,117, forward strand.
AATAAAAATATTCACAAAATAAAATTTTGAATAAAAATAATAAAAATCATCCAAAATATTATTTTTATAATTTTCTAGTTATGATGAACAATAGATTTGTTGTTATAGCAAATAAAAGTGAGTTTAAACATATAATAATTAATTAAAATTTATTTTTAATGAAAATTTCAAGAAGGAAGGTCTTATATTTCTTTCTTGGAAATAGTGTGAAATTCTCAAAATCTCAAAAGATTAAATAGATCTTGTATTTTTACTTAACTTTCAAGTAGAGGCGTAGGTAAATTAATCTTTCTCACAAGTTATTCAAATTCATTTGATAGCTCTATTAGACTCCATTTTACTCGAGTTCGAGTCAAACTCAAGTTACTCCAATAATTTTATTACTTAAGTTTGCATTTTGTGATGCTACTAGCAAGCCTAATTGAACTTTTGTAATTTTATTATTTTTATATTATATGTGGAGCTATATAATATATATATTTTATACATATATCTAATATTATATGCACATTATTTTATGTTATATTATTTTTATATTAATTTTTAATAAAATCGAGCTTGAGTAATAAGAAATTGCAGTTAAGTTGAGTTTGAGTTTAGCAATTTTATGATTAATTAGTTTGAGTCGAATTTAAAGTTCAACCCTTTCAAGTTGAGTCTAACTCAAAAATTTCAGTGTGTCAACATAATTGAGTCGGTTCGATTCGACTTTTTTTCAATTGGTGTCGCTTGGAAAGTTTAAAAACTCGCCTATGCTTGAAATTTTGAGTTAATATAGCATAATTTTTTACCCTTTGTTCTTCTTTGTGGGAAGTTAAAAAATATTTGAATCAATTAACTTGTCGGGTATTTAAAAAGATTAGGAGTAGGAGTCTAAATTTTCGAAAAAATAAAGTTAATTTTTCGTGGAAATTGCGAGAAGGGAGGTCTTGCATGCAACATCTTCTCGTGAAAGGATATGAGAAAAAGAGAAGCTAGGAGCGTGGGGTGGGCTCTGTAGCTCACAGGGAAGAAGCTGGTAGAGTGGTATGGGCTAATAGGGGTGACGTCAACCACGTACACTACTGGGGGACAACCATCAAGCCATGCGCAATCGAGCGGTCCTCCCCCCTCCCCTCCACCCCCTCTCCCTCCTTTTATACTCCTTCCCTCTCTCCTTCCTAACGGAATTTCTCTTTCTCTTTCTCTCTCTTTCTCTTTCTCTCTCTCTCTTTCTTTCTCTTTCTCTCTCCTCCTTTCTTCTTCTTCTTCTTCTTCTTCTTCCATATTCCATTGTTTGTCTTCTTCTTCTTCAATTCTTCTGTCTTACACAGGCCCGTAATTAATTAAATAAGCCAACCTCCCTACTCCTATCTCATTAATTGCAGGTAATCGCATGCATGCATAAATCCCAATTCGTTATTTGCAAATATCTTTGTTATTTCGAACTACTTATTCAATCCATCTGCATTTTCTTACTTATCTTTTAATTATTTTTCCTGCGCACATATGTATTATTCTATGTCATCTTCAGTAGATATATAAAGCTTGAATTCATATGCATGGGGGGATGAGATAGATCTAAAATTCTGTAGAAAGAAGAACTACGAGTGGTTGCAGAATCCACTTGCTTTCCCAGTTTAAACTGTTTCTTACTCTTCCAGTCTCTAAATTTTATGCTTCAATTTAATTTAGGACTTCCCATTTCTAGAAGGCTGCAGGGTATGTCCTTCTCCTGTACATTTATATATATCTACATACAATTCTCCAATAACTATATATGTGTTTTTTATATATCCACATTCACTGTCTGATCTCTCTCTGTGTCCGTACGTGTGTGCGCGCTCATGCAGGCACGCGCACATCATTAATTTCAATTTAAGAATATTTTTGTGGGGTTAATGTGATCTATGCTTATAGGTAGCAAGCAAGTTGAGAAGACAACTGATGGAGAAGGATTAACAATTGGTCAAATAAGGTTAAAATGTTCTTTTTTTTCGCAATAAATTAACTAATATCGGTTCACCCGTCAAACTCCCTGCAATTTGTTCTCCCTGGCTCAACCAATTATCATATTTTTTTCCCCCTTGAAGCGCACCCAGAATTTCCAAAAGCCTAGAAGTTCACCTCTCTCTCTCTCTCTCTCTCTCTCTCTCTCTCTTGATGAATTTAAAGGAGAAAAAGAAAGTAAAAAAGAAGAAATTAAAGCCGTATATGAATATTTTTGTTTTTAGGTCAGTGACCTGCTATGGAAATTCTAGACAAACAGACAAAAGGGACAGTGTCATCTCTGCATCTGCCTTTTTCTTCTTCCTTTTTATCCACCATCTTTTTGTTATCCTTCTCCTTCTTCTCCTCTTCCGGCAGCCTTTGATCCAATATTGGAACTGTAGATGTCCTTCCTTTTAATTCGTGCCTTAGCCTTTTCTCTTTCAAGGAACGCGTGCTCAATTCTGCTTAACGTCATCCATCCACCGTCTGTATCATTGAACCTTCTAATTAGGTAAAAATAAAATAACTTAAATAAATTATTCATTATATGTGCAACTACTGTTCGAGTTAATTCCAATCCCAAGAGGGTTTACATACATTTTAGTCCCTCATTGGGACTATAAATCCTTTCTTACGATTTCCCATTTAGTTTTTGGAATTAAATATTATATTTTCCTTATATAATTAAGTATTATAACGTAATTATGAAAACCCATTTCTTGATGCATCATTTCCACCATTCACCTACACGAGACAGCATCATTAGCACAAACCTCTAGTTGTCCGTTTCTAATTCACAACCCTCCACTGCACTTCACTGCACACCCCATACCCCAAAGCTCCAACTTCAATTCTCTTAATTTTGGTTACTGTCAAAAAAACAAGCTCTCATCATTTGGGTTTCTTTTCCTTTTCATATTCTTCTCTTCCTTTTTCCCCCATAAAAATCATTATACCTGCAACCAAAAAAAAGGGCGGTTTATTTATAACACGCGCTTATTTCCTTTCAGAGGTAATGGTGGTGAATGGTGAGAGTGTTGCTCACCACCAAATGAGATTATGATTATATCTGATAACACTTGTCACCTTTTGATTTGGAGGGTTCTTATTGTTTCCCCTACAATTATATTTTTCCTATGTTTTTGTGCTGCTATGGCTACCTTTTAAGCTTTTTACTCTCCGCTTCTTCTTTTTTTTTTGTTTCTAGCTAGCTGATCTTGGTTCTCTCTTTATGTTGGGTATGATTTAAGGATGATGGTGTAGTAGTAAAGGAGGAATTAATATTAATTGGGGTGGTTGTGAATCTTATGCAATGGTACTTGCAGGAGCTATGATGGAGACTATGGAATCCTGCGTCCCACCCGGTTTTCGATTTCACCCAACCGATGAGGAACTTGTTGGGTATTATCTGAAGAAGAAGGTTGCATCACAGAAGATAGATCTTGACGTTATCAGAGAAATCGATCTCTACCGGATCGAACCATGGGATCTCCAAGGTATATAAACTGCTAGTACAAATTATAAGCTTCATCAATCCTTCTAGCTGTTGCATTCTTTTAATTCATTTGTTATTAGGGTTTCACCAGTATTAAATTATATATGCAAATCGGATCAATCCTTATAGAGCTAGGTTTTTTTCTTAAAAAAATGCATCACCAGCTCAACCTTATATGTTTAGTTCCACATCTCACAGAGACATCACTTCATATGAGGGTTGAGCCACCAACACAGAACATTATATATAGCATAAACCCTTCTCCCCCATACATCTATGCATGGGATCGGAGTATTGTAAGCTAGTTATGATCAAATCAGTACGTATAGTGTTAATATTATTGCATTAGTATTCCTAGCTCCTTGTGTTGAAGCACTTTTAAACAAGAAGATGTATGAATTTTAAGGATTAATCATGCAGATAGGTGTCGGATCGGATACGAGGAGCAGAGTGAGTGGTATTTCTTCAGCCACAAGGATAAGAAGTATCCAACCGGGACAAGGACAAACAGAGCCACAGTAGCTGGGTTCTGGAAGGCAACTGGTCGAGACAAGGCAGTGTACGATAAGGCTAAGCTCATTGGCATGAGGAAAACCCTCGTGTTCTACAAAGGAAGAGCCCCTAATGGGCAGAAAACTGACTGGATCATGCATGAATATCGACTGGAATCCGAAGAGAATGGACCTCCCCAGGCAAGTTTCTCATTCCTTTGGTCTTTTTACTCTTAATCAACGAGCATTATATATTAACTGTTCTCTTTATATATAAATATCTAGTGGCTACGTTCCATTCACACACACATATGCACTGCATCAAGATCTGTGCGTGTGAGCGTGTGTCTGCGCTGTGTTTAAAGCTGGTTCTTTGATGGACAACATGCATGCTAAGATGTTTTCAGGAGCCACTACTCTTGACCCATGAAAAGAACTTTCATTTTCATCTGTGTTTTATGGGTTTGGAATCCATTACTGTCGTTCATGTATAATATTTTTCTCTCTGACCAAACTATTGTTTGTATAAAAGCAGTAACTTATATTCGTTCTCTAGACTTACTTTTATAAAGTTGGACAATATGCCTTTTTCCCACTCTCTCTAGTTACAAATAAATGTGTGACACTATTAGTTGGAAAAAAAAAATAAAAATTTGGCCTTTCTAGTTTGATACCGCATAAAGGTTCAAAGAACTTGTTTAGATTAGAGTTTCGTGTTAGGAAAAAAAAAAGTACAAAGTGCCCTTTTAATTGTGAAAAAATAGTCTTTTATTTTTATTTTTAATTTTTCAAATTAAATTACAAAAATATCACTTAGTTTTCAACGTTTCTATAATTATTCTGGGCATCGCAATTTCCATTGATAAATGAAGTTTCCCTTCTTACATGGAATTCATGAGAAGGGACTCATGCACCTTTGCTTTTGTAGCTCACAAGAACATGCGCTGCCATTCCCAAACCCCTTTTCATTTTTCAGTTTGTAGTGATTATATGCGAACTGATGAAGAAAGACAATCCACTTTTAGCATCCCTAGGTCAAAAGTTATAATATATCTTTTTAAAAAGCTTATGAAGGATCCATCCCTCGATCTATTCCTACCCCCTTTTTTTTTTCTCTTGTTATCTTCTTCTGTTCAGTTTGTCAAAAGACAAATTCCACTTCTCCTCTTAGTTTGGCACCTTTGACTCCTATTACTCCCATTAGGTACTTCTCTTTATCAAACAGAAAGACAACACTGACAAAAAGAAGAGAAAAGAAAACTTAAAAATATAATGAAATCCCCACTTTTCTCTCATGAAACTTTTGTCAACTTTCTAACCTCCTTTCTGCAAACAAAGTAAACTGATGATCAAATATACAATTGGAATTAATACGCTTTTGCAGGAAGAAGGATGGGTAGTTTGCCGAGCATTCAAGAAGAGAACCAACGCCCAAACCAAGAGCACCGAAGCATGGGATTCGAGCTACTTCTATGATGAACCGAGTGGTGTAAGCTCGGTGGTGGATCCGATCGACTACATCTCGAGGCCACCCAGCCAGAACTTTCTGGCCAACAGTTTCCTGTGCAAGCAAGAGATTGAAGCAGATAACATAAACTACGTGCAGTCTGATCATTTTGTGCAGCTTCCTCAGCTGGAGAGCCCCTCTCTGCCATTGATAAAGAGGCCAAGCTCATCGGTGTCGCTGATATCCGAAAACAATAACAATGAAGAAGTAGTAGAGCAGATCAATAATAACAACAATAATAATAATAATAGAGGTGGGTGCCTCATGAATAATAATTCAGAGAAAGTGACGGATTGGAGGGCTCTTGACAAGTTTGTTGCGTCCCAGTTGAGTCAAGATCAGGAGAGATGTGATCAGAGAGATAATAATATTAATGGAGTTTCTTCAAGCTTTGGAGTTCATCATAGCTCTGACATGGCGGATATGTTGATGCTGTTGCAGAGTAGTAGGGGGGAAGGCAGCAGCAGGTTGAATGGGTTCTTGAGTGCTTCAAGCTCCGACTGTGATTTTGGAATTTGCATATTTGATAAATGAGCATCACAAGGGAAGGAAATTAAGGGGAGTTGTTGATGAAATTAAGAGATTATTATTAATATTGGTGTTAATTACTTATAATATAATGTTTAATATTGTTGGTGGATATATATATCATAGGGCACATGTGTCTTATAAAAATATGTGTTGGTGAATGAGTGAAGTTCAATCTCTCTCATGGAAACACAAAGGCCAAGGAGGTATACAGAGATGTTTTATTGCCATCATCTATTTTCACCATCATAATCTTTCTCAACTTTATGCATTAAAAGTTTATGTAATAAGGGATGGTGCCAATGGATGGTGGTGATATATACCAAATATTGCTAAAGGTGCACATGACACTGATCAGCTTATATTAATTCTTTATATGTCATTGAACGTTTCTTGTTTTACATCAATTAAAATAGTCATGCTTCTTGTTTGGTATAGATAGGAATGCAATAGAATCTCAAGCATGAAATCAAATTTATCACTTGATCTTTTTTTCTTTTTTTTTTTGAGCTAAACACTTGATCAATTTTATTATGCTCTCCATTCAAATTTTCATTCCACTTCTTGCTTACCACATTCCATTCTGCAAACTAAACTTGACGTAACACATAATCTTCCACAACAAAGGTTTGTGGATAGAGAAAGAGATCTTGAATATATGTATGTGTATGCATAAAGGGGGTTAATTAAGGCACTAAGAATCACCTACAAGATCACAACACCTATATCTTCCATTAAAATATCAATCAAGATAATTTGTTGAATGTGGTAACCTTTTTTGTTGCCATAGCTAGTTCAACATTTTTGCAAGTTGTTTTAGTTGTAAAATTACTAAAGTACACACACGTGCACGCAAACTATTGTTGTGAATTCTAGATTGAGGTGTGATCGAGTATATATAGAGATCATGGATTCATCTACAAAACAATAGGGATGACCAAGTCCAAGCTTCAAAAAAATCATCTTTAGCCTTAGTAAGAATTCAAAGGAAATAAGAGCAAGGTCTTTACCTTCTCCAAAGAGATTTTATCCCTTGATCCTTCCACCCTCAAAGTTAGTTTTCAAAGGTTTTCAAGGAAGTTTCCAAGTTTCATTTCTTTTCTTCACACTGCTAATATAATAGTAGGGAATGAGAGTTTTTATTGTTATTTTAAGTGTCTCTAGATCGCTTATATGTAGTCTGCTTTTTTTTTTTTTTTTTATTGCTTAATAAATTGCCTCTTTGCCTACAAGCCAATATATATTCATTCATGCATCCAGCTGATAGGTAAATGAACTAATTTACCTAGTACTAATACTCTATTGATGGATTGAGACATCCAATGATGAAGCCTTATGTCATGACATTTGAGATTTAGGGGTGAGTTTCTCGAGAATCTCTTTCATTTTTTATTTTTTTTTTCATTTTTCTTTGCAAGGGAGATTATGTCATGTGTTGTAGTTTCATTTTTTAATTAACATCCTTACACATTTTGAGTACTCAGGTATTTAAGGATTCCTTCTTTTACTAAAATATTCCTTCTCGTCCCTTTCTACTACTCGCCTCCTATGGATTTGACATTCACATTCTTTATTCAACCCCAATGGCTTTGACACTCTCATATTCCCAAGTATGACATTCTAGAACTCGTAGGCTTCTCGTCTTTTAGGAATTGGTCATTTTCGACTTCCCACTACAAAAAAAAAAAAAGGTATTTGTTGTGACAAAATTATTAGTGACGGAACAAAATTCGTCACTAATAATGGGTCATTAGTGACACAAATTAAATTTGTTACCAATAGTCAACGTATTAACGATGAATCTATTAACCATCACTAATGGCACATGGTGATGAAAATGAAATCATCACTAATACTAGATTTTTCACTCAAACTATTTCATGAAATATTAGCAACGCTTTTTTGGATATTAGTGATGAACATTTTCATCACTAATAGTGGACTATTAGTGATGGGTGGGATCCATCACTAATAGTCCACTGTTAGTGACAATTTTTGAAATCGTCATTAAAACCCTTGCCCAAAAAACCCCTTTTTGCCTTTGTTTCTTCACGCTAAAATTTCCAAAATCCCCAATATTCCCTCTCAATTGCCTGATTTCCCTCCTCCATCATAGAATCCGCTCCTTCTCCAGTCACAGGAGTCCACCATGCTTATGTGCGAGTCGGTAGAGAGAGAGGAGTCACTGAAATCTGCTACAATCCACCGCTGGTTGTAAGGTATTCTTTTTCTTCTTCTTCTTCTTCTTCTTCTTCTTCTTCTTCTTCTTCTCCCTCCTCCTCCTCCTCCTCCTCCTCCTCCCCCTCTCATAGAATCTTCTCCTTCCCCAGTCATCAGACTCCCCTCGGCCCTTTGCGCAAAAATCCCCAAATCCTCCATTCTTCTTTACCCTCCTCCCTACACAGAACCCCTCCAACCTGCACAACCCCTCCACCCTACACAACCCCACCGCAAGCCACCTACTGTGTGTGAGTCGCTGAAGTAGAGGAGTCACCGGAGTCCGCCACCGCAACCCACTGCCGCCTGCAAGGTTCCTCCTCCTTCTCCTCCTTATGGTTTGGTGCTATTTGTATGCGTTTTTGCATCTATTGGTAGCATTTTGGTATTTTGTTGTTGTTGTTGTTGTTTTTTTCTTGTGCTATTTATAAAATTTTAGAAATTGACTACAAGGAAATTTGGTATATCATTGTCACAAAAGGAAGAATAGCTTCCATTTCATTTTGACTAAATAAATTTTCTTCCATCAATCTACAAGGTAGATAGTTAGGTTCCATATGTAGGGCAACAAGACAATGTTTTTTTCAATCTTCAATCTTCTAAATGATATGTAGCTATATATCTAGCATTCGGTACAGTAGGTCAGTCACCAATAACACCATCGTATTGGTGAACATTTTGCTAGGGTCGTGATAACCTACATTAAGGTGAAGACAAATGTGATGTCATTGTATAACATCACTTCTCTCTTCTTATCTCTTCTCTATGTATTAAAAATGTGAATGTTGTGATGTGTTGTGAATTTATTCGATTTTATTATACAAATTGTTGGCCTTATAAGATTTAACATCCTGTTTTGATGCTAACAAACAAGTGAAACTTAACATATTTGGTTAAGTGATGTCATTTCAGGATTCAATGATGAATGCAAGGTCAAGTGTTCAGAAAGATTCATGAAAGCTTACATTTCAAATAAGGATGATCAATATAAAGTTTAAAGCATGGATTCAAAAATGGATTCAAAGATAAAGATTGATGATCATGAGAGCATGAGGATTAAATAGAACTTGTTGAAAGCTCAAAGATGATATATAATCATGAAAAAGTAAAGAATTACATGAAGATCAAAAGATTAGAGTTTTAAGGATGTCTCTATGTAAGTATTTCATGTAAACCTCAATACAAATTAAATTGAAGCTCTTACAAATAAAAAGAAACTAAGAAAGACATTTGTTTTTTAAAGACCTTAAAAGGGAGTTTCTGAGAACCAGGCGACTGCCCAATATAGGCAATAGACTGCCAAAAATAAAAGGAATTAAACTTGGGAGGCAATAGGGTCCTTGGCAACCGCCTAAACCCTGTCAGACGCCTGGGTGGTTAAGCTAGGCGACTGCCTATGTCTTGGTAGGTAACTGCCAGCCTTTTGGATATATAGTTTTGGCTATGGCAGGCGATTGCCACTCGAAAAGATTTTTAAAAATTCAATAGGAAGATCTTTTAAATGGATTTCTTGGGCTCTACTCTTTTTGAAAACTTGATGTTTACTCCAAGTAAACTTGAGGGGCAAGGAATTATCTTTTAAACATCTATAAATAGTCCCAACCTATAATGATTTTATACACCAAGAAATTTTCTAGCAATCAAAGAACTCTCAAAGCTCTAAATCTCTTTTGTGCTTATCTTACTTTCACTACTGAATTGCTGTTGATTCCAACTCTGAATTTGAGTTTTCAAAGTCTGAATCTTTCAATACACGGAAGATATATTTAGTGATCTAAATTCAATTGAGCATCAATCTCTTTATATTGAATTACATTGAAAGTATATAGTTTTGAAATTGTACTAATCTACTTTTTGTGAGAGTATACTTGTACGCAGCTTGTATCTTGTGTTTTCTTGTAGTTCTTGGATGTTCCAAGGTGTTTGGATCGTTGGCTAAGCGAGGGCATATCACTTAGAGAGGTGGACTCTATCCTAATTGAAGGAGTGATCGAGTGAGGGGATATCACTTGAAGAGGTGGGCTCTAACCTACTGAAGGAGTGTGTAACAGTGTTGTTCCACCCGACAAAGGAACTGGTTTTAGTGAATCCTCTGGTGATTTGCTAAAGGTAAGGACGCAGGTTGGGTATAAGCTGAACATTGTAAAAGTCGTGGTCTCACTCTCTCTTTCCTTTGCTCTTTATTTTCAACTCATATAAACTGCGTGGATGATTTAATTTTCTTAATTATACAAACTATGTAATTTGGAAGTTAAATAAACTTAAAATTTAATTTGGATTTGGGATTGCGAAAACCGAAAGGGAGTACGTTGGTTGATCAAAACTTTGCAGAAACCTCAAAAGGAAGTACGTTGTTTGGTTAACACCCAAAAACAAATTAACTAAAGAGTTTATTTAAATTCTGAGTTTTTTAGAAATTAAGTTGAGATTTGCATTGAAGGAACGATTTCACATTCACTACAGAACCTGGTTCAAATTTATATCCACAGGGCTTATATAAACAAACAACCATCTTAAGTTCTTACATTACCAAAGTACTGTATATTTTAATCTTGGTTTGGTTGTTTGCGTTCAAATTGTGGTTGATTGGTTTGGTTGATTGATTACTTGGATGATTAAATGATTGTGTGGTTGTGGATTGAATAAAGAAATAAGCTTTTGCTGAAAGTTTGAAAAATCAACAAGAAGTTAAGAATTCCTAAAAAGATTTAAAAGAAAATTTTTAAACTCAATTCACTCCCCCCCCCCCCCTCTTGGGACTACACCTTAGTTTTTTCAAATTATTGTATTCTTATTTAGTGTTTGGTATATGTTATTTTTAAGTGTGTTTTGAGTAAGTCCTATTGCAAAATTGATTTTTCCCTATTTGGTAATAGTATATATTATTTTTAGGGACATTTGAGTCAAAATAAAGAAACGTATATTTTGCCTTTGGAAATATTAGGGTTGGTAGATTTTTTAAGGAATACTGGATAAATTCCAATCAGTCTAGCTAGGGGGGAGGGGAGGGAGGAGGGTTGTAGGGTCTTGTCTGTCAAAATTGTTTAGCTTCTTCAAGTTAAATGAGAAAATATAAGGTGACATTTGCTGTGGTGGTTGCTGCAGATGCCCAATTTTTATCCAAGTCTTATAAAACGAAATATGTATTAAATTTCAAATTTTTAAAATCGTTTGGAGCAATCCTTTAATCACTCAAAATTAGTCACAATAGTCTATCATTTCAAATGAAAGCCCATTGTGGGCCTAAAATCCCTAAATGACCAAAATTGGGTTACACTAACAGTAGTTAGCCCACAATAGGCTTAAATCATAATATAGTCCAAACAAAGCTTTTGGTGTTACTTTGTGATGGAATTTGTAAAATTGGGGCAGCTACGAGCTAGCTGGTATCTTCTGTTGGATAGAGCTAAAAAAAATCATATTTTATTTATGTTTTCATTCATTATATGCATGTGCTCATTGAAGGTTAAACCCGTTCAAGAATCGTTACTGTACATTTATGTCTTATCGTAAGTGTGAGACAAATTAATTAATATTCAATTGATTATTATTCATACTATCTAGATTAATAATCAATAGAAAATATCAATTATTTGTTTCATTTACGATTAGTATTGTTTGTATTTCAATCATTCTTGAATTGACCAATTTGTGGACAGTTTAGGAGTTGTATTTACATTATTGTCATCGTTTACACTTCATTCATTGTCATTAACATATTTAGAGAGTGTCTCTACTTATATTCTTTGGATGCATAGTGGGGTTTCGTGACAATTTTTTAGTGATGAAAAACTAGTAACATGTTCATTTCCCTCATCTCGTGTACTTGGAGAATCATGGGGAGATGCTACCAAAATTCAGAATGACTATGATCAAGGAATTTAAGTGATTTATTGCAATGTAGATGCACCATTCCTAAATGGGATAAGTTATGCACCCTTTAGAAAAAAGGTGGTTGATTTTAGGACTTACAATGCATGTCTTATAAACATTATGAGAATATAATCACTAATAGTTAGTTGTCACCGTCGTTTTAGTCACTACTCTCAAACCATCACTAAACCATCACTAAGTCATCACTAATACTTATTAGTGATGATTTGCTATTATTAGTGACGATTTGAAACTGTAACTAAATGCCTTCTTTTTTGTAGTGTCCCCCACTACCATCTTAATCCTTTTCTTTATCTTTTTTTTTTGGTCTAGTAGTTGTTTGATTTTATCCTTAGAGAAGATTTGTGAGTTTTATAGATAAAACTAAGAAATTCATCCTTCCTTCCTCTTCCTTTTCCTTTCATCTTATTATTCTCTTCTCAAGAGGTTGAGGTTACAAAGATTTGGCCACTATGAATAAGGATTAAAGACACATTATCTCTTCCAAAGAAGTTTCCAAGGGTTTTAGTAAGAAGGAATCCTCTATAGATACAAAGTAGATCTTTCAAAAGAGTTGAAGGGGCCTTCAGCTAGACCCTACAAAATAATTGATGTGTTCCTAAATATGCTTATTTAATCCCCCATTTACATATGCTATGTTTCTATTTACTCTGTAATTATCATTTCTTATTATTGTTCGGAGTTACACTCAATATATTTGATGTTTTAGGAAATCAAAGCTTAAATTGAAGAGTTACGCAGTGCAAGGAGTTAATGCAACAATTTGGAAGCACAAGGCTGGACCAAGTGCTCGACTAGGTCTCCATGGCCTTGATTCAACTACAGCAGAAGTTCCCTGATCGACCATATGGTGCAACCAAAAAGTCACAATGGGCAACTAGGTCTAGCTATAAGAGCCTAGAGTGCTAGTTGATAGCAGGTTCATAGAGACCCATGACCAAAGCGCAACCAGGAGACCTTGGAGGTGCGACCTGGTCAACGATGACATCGACTAAACACATAAATAATTGAATATTTTTTAGAATGTGTCGACCAAGGCGCAAACAGGAGACCTTGGCAGTGTGACCAGGTCGACTTTGGTTGACTCTAGAAATTTGTTCCGCGAGATGGTTGCAGATTATTTCCTAATTTGAATTTGAGCGCGTGAAAACCCTAAGGGGTATTAATTAAAACTTCTAGTAGATAATAGGGAGTTCTTTTTAGTTCTTAGAGTCTTCTTTTGGCCATCAAGCCTTGTATGGTGTTTGTTTAATTTGGAATTGCAAAGTTTAACATAGTTTTGGTTTTGCTGTGTAAAAATTATGATTCTCAATAAGAGCAATGTTTACAATTGTGTTTATCATTTTGTCTTTGTTTTCGATTGCTTGCATAATGAGTAGCTAATCTCCGCCGATACTCTAGTTGTGATGAAACCCTAAGTTAGATTCACGAAGCTAGGGTTTAGTTGATTGTTCATAGTCGGGTATGGTTGCATGATGTTATTTAGACTTTTCTAAATTAATTTTCATAATAAAAGTACTTAGATTATAGTGGATCAACCCTAATCTATGTTCATGCAACCGGATTAATAGAAAGGAATCAGTGTTCGCTAGATAGGGTATGCTCGGTTCTCTTGATCATGCTCTAGACGTTTGGTGCGAACCCGGATACGCTATACTACTCAAGCAGATTACTTGTCTTTGTTTAGGGTTCATTATATAAATTCATATTAGGATGAACCGTTGAAACCCCATTATGGATAATTGACCAAACCTTAGTTATTGCGAATTAACGGCTTAGGGTGGATTCATAACCGGTGAATCACTCTCCCATAAGGATTTCAATTTTCATTAATTTGCTTTCATAGTTTTAAATAGAAAATCCACCATTGAATATTTTCTTATTGTTTTTTAGCATAGTAAATTAGGTTAATTTTGGTACACTGTTGCATTGAGTCCCTGAGGATCAACACCCAACTTAGTCACTGTTCTATCGAACTTGGGAGTAGTTAGGTTATAAATTTTATTTTTGGTGGTTGAGGACCCAAGCCTTGGCAAAGCTATCAAATTTTGGCAAAGTAGACAGGATTTTCTTAGTTTTCTTAGTTTGTACTTTACTCAAGTACTAGCAAAGTGTAAGTTGGGGGTTGTGATGAGTCCCCAAAATGCACTATTTTAGGCCCTCATTTACCTTTGTTCATCTTCACTTATTTGTATGTGACCCTTTGTTATCATATTTCAGAGTTATGTAACGTTTGCGCATGTTTCAGGTAAAACAGGTTAAAACCAAGGAGTTAGGCATTACGAGAAGCCAAGGGAGAATTGGGAAGACTTAAAGCTCAACTCAGATATTCAACCAAGTCCCTAAGGCCTCAAATCATTCAAGGAAGAAAATATTTTGATCGACCATATTGTGCGACTAGCAATGTAAGGGGCGACCAAGTCATCACTTGCAGACTCCAAGGTTTAAGCATGCAATAAAACAACTACAAGAGTCGACCAAGTCTTCGACACAGTGACCCTCTGAGGCAACTAAGTCCATAGACTAAAGCTAACTGATGATAGAACTATTGAGAGTCTCGACCAAATGCTCCACCAGAGAGACCATCACGGGCAATAGAGTCGAGTTCTTAAGAATTCCTGAAGCTCAAGATCCTGCACGTCTCGACCATCGACTCGACCAACAAGACTGATTGTGCGGCTATGTTGAGAAGAGCTAAATTCAAATCCTTACTTTCCTGGGAGCTTTGACCAGGGCGCAACCGAGGAAGAACATGGATGCAACTTAGTCGAAATTGATGATCTACATCATGAGATACTTGCAGAAGTTGTTATTTTTTTAATTTCAAATCTTGTAAACCCTAATGAGTACATATATAGTAGCTTCAACAATGAGCTTAGGGTTCCTCTTTGGCTTCTCTTTGGTTAGTGATAGACTTGAAACGTCATTGAGAGCCATTGTAGATTAATTAGAGTAGATTTCAATACCTATTTTGGTTTTTGCAAGACATGTTCAATTATTTGTGACAATTGGCAAAACTCTTGTGCTTTCCATGTAGATTAGATGATTATTCAGTTGTACCTCCAGTCCTTAGTGACAAACGATTCGAATACAAAGGATTGGTCTTTTTACATGCTTTCTCTTTACTGCTTTCCTTTAATGCTTTCTTTACATGCTTTCCTTTACTGCTTTGATTTATTGTTTGATTTTGATCATACCCTTAAAGATAGGATAGCACTTTTATAGATTCAATCAGGTAAACGTAGTAGGCTACAGTCTCCCATAGAAGTTCTCGTGATCGTTGTGATAGAGTATACTCTAGTTCCCGACCATGCTCCGGATAGTTGGTGCACCCTTGCTACCCTATGCCATCGAATGGCTCCTTGAACCGTTTAGCTGATTCTCAGTTAGCTTAATATGGTAAACTGACTGAACTTAGATTACGCACACAACATCCCAGGTCAAATTCATGATTAAGCACTGCTTTGTAGGAGTAGAGTTAAGTTAGATTTACATACTTTCATTTACATGCTTTCAAGTAATTGATAGAAAACACCTTGAAAAATACCATCTTTTTACTTCTCTTTTACACAAAGTTATAATAAGCTGATTTGGAAGTGGTTTGATAATCGTGCTTTCAGTCCCTAAGGATCGACACCTGACTTCCCCAACTTTCCACAAAACCTGGGATTAGTTAGGTTTTATAAATATTATTTTTGGTAGTTAAGGACCTAGGCCTTGGTGAGCCTACCAGGTTCCATGTTCTTATGCCAACGGTAAGTACACCTTTGATTCTCACAAACAATTCCAAATTGTTACAGTTAAAATATTGAACATGATCATGACCTTGATACCATTTAAAAAGAGCAAAAAGGACTTTAAGGACCTGGGTACTCCAAGGGATCTGTCCAATGATTAAGTTGAGAACTAAAGGAGTAAATAAAGAATGACAATAGTACAAAAGTTATGTAGTTTTGAGATCCCTTACCTCCTCCATGAAATCTTCTTTTATAATTGTAAGAATACCTTTGCCATTTAATGGCAAGCACCCTTAACACAATAGGTGTAACAGGATTCATACTTCTTTCCTTCCATGCTTCATTCAGAGATTACAATCTTTTATTGGTCCCTTCTTTAATTAGTTTAAGTTACACATTAGAAAAAATCCCTTATTCTTTTTACCACAAATATTTTATGCACCATCAGTATCATCACAATCAAATAATCCATATTCATTTAATCTAGATATTAATGTTACCATTTGCCATCTCTTCTTTGTTTTGAAAAGTAGGATATTATAGCTGTTTGGTCATCTACTAAGACCTCTAAGTCCAAGAATATTGATTCAAAGCAAATATGGGTGTACCAAACTATAACATTCACAATTTACATTCAAGTCAAAGCAAACCATGGGAATCCTAATACTTGATTATAATATTTCAAATGATCTTACTAGGCTCTTGTTAAAGTATTCTGTAATT